>NC_135040.1:5117500-6367500 GCF_051020975.1 Osmia lignaria lignaria
TTTCACCCCGTCACCCTCTTTTCCCGGTAATTGTTCCTCGATTCTTTGTATCCTTTCCCGACCTCGTGCCTTTTCGTTGGATCATCTTCCTTGTTCCTCGTCTACGCGCATACGTGCTCCTCCTTTTCAAGGTTAAGATCATAATAGAGCAACGGGGCGAACGGCATAGTCGGAGGGAGGACGTCGCACAGTTCGATCCGGGTCGACGCACTACGTCGGTGAATCGTCGCACGACGAAACTGGATCGCGAAAACTGATTTTAGACCTACCGGCCACGACCAGACGGCGGTCGCCGTATAAAATTGTACCCCTTGAAACGAGCCGTAAAGGCGATCAACTTTTTCACCGGAAACATGCAACTCGGCTGCTCGAGCTTTCTTCATTCCGACCGGATACCGTTTAACGAGATGAACTATTTCAAATTTTATCCCCGGCGTGATCCACAAGCTTATCCGCAAATTTGTACGAAATTTGAGATTCTTAGAAATATTATTAAGATTCTTAAAACCTAACAACATTCTAGGTAAATATCTTGTCGTCGACGTTGAAATAGTTGCAAGCAATAGTATTTAGCAGAAGGAAAACGGTCGTGAAAAAATAACGTGTCAGACATAAAAGAAGACTCGTTTGTATCGTACTGTTTCAGTCACTGTTGAAAACAGCCGATCAGCTCAAAATCAAGGGTCTCTGCGAGGTTCCGGAAAGCAGAGACGGTCCACCATCAGTTAGTCTGAGTTCGCCACCAAGAGAACCCGGCACTCCTAGAATAAATTTCACCAAACTGAAACGACACCATCCGAGGTACAAGAGAGCCAGAACGAGCTTTGAGCCTCGCGCGACAGATTCAAGGCACTACGACAGATACAAAGAAGAGGAGTCGAACGAAAATTACAATCGAGAGAACAAAGAGGTAAGAGATATCAACGACGTCGATTTACGAAGGATGATCTTCCACGATTCTCCCTAAACTCTGTCTCATATATATTTTACAGAACCACAGGGATTGGCAAGCTGAAGATGAAGAGTGTACGGAAGGAACGACCGCAGCAGTAGCTCTAGAAACTTGCCAGCGTAATAATAACAACAATAATATTAACAATAGTAACAACAACAATAATAACGGTAGTAATAGTAGCAACAGTAACGGCACCAACAATAACAACGGTAAGTCATTGGTTGGTATAGCGCCCCACGCCTACATTCCGTTATTACCAATTTCATCACTCGTTCTATATATTTCTTCATTTATTAACGAACGACGATGTTCACGACGAATCGAGCAAAGAAGGATTCTAGGTGTGGGGCAACTTACGATTACGCAGAACAGGCGGTTTTCACTTTAAGTAAAAAGGTGACATGTTTTGTCATACAGGACTCGGTCATTACGGACACCATCCGGATCCTGGAGACGTCGATCTACCTCCAGAGACCCAACCTACACCACCCAGTGCAACGTTAGTCGGTACGACGATCACCCATCTGAGAGATCCGGATCATCATGCGACAGGTGCAATCCCAATTGAGATTACATAGATTTCTATTTGTCCTCAAAAGTATCGCTAATTAACGTAAAATACAGCAATGCACCTTCGATCGTAATGGTGTGAATGGTAAGAGAGAATAAAAGTGTAGCAACAACCATTAGACCGAGAGGGAATCAAAATAATTGGTCTAATCGAGCTTAACTAGTCGCGATTAGATTTGCGTTGCTCGGTTCGTAACAACCCACGCAACCTCGTTTAGCGAACGCATCTAACTTTGTTCTGCTTCCACGGCGCGCTCCTTTCACGATAGGCCAGGTAGTCGGTGAACAATTAGATGTTAGCCAACGTCGATGTTCGCGTTCGCGTTTCTTTATTCCACGTGGGCACATTCGCGCGGACAGAGGAAAAACGCGTTCTTCCCCGTTTCTGTTCGCAGAGATCCAAAATTGTGACAGTGTAAAGATCAAGTTCGAAACGTTACACACCATGGATTCGTCGGATACGATCGACATCGACAGCCACATGTCGGACCGGGCGAGCGTCAGTTCAAAGAACGCGGCCGACAACGACAACATGATGATGATCACCCCGGAACTACTCGGTCTGATGCCTTCTGGAAGCTCGGTTCACTCGGATTCCGGCGAGAACAACTCGAGGGGCCATTCAGGCCAGTCCAGTTCTCACCATCACGGCTCCAAGTCGTGGACCCAGGAGGACATGGACGCCGCGTTGGAAGCGTTGCGAAACCACGACATGAGCCTGACGAAAGCATCTGGTAAATAGACAAACCGATCTCTTTGCTGATCGCGCGAACTTAATCTCGTAAGTTTCTCGGTCTTCTTCTATATAGCCGGTTCTTGGGATCGTTTTAGCAACATTTGGTATACCGTCGACGACGTTATGGCAACGAGCGCATCGATTAGGTATCGACACGCCAAAAAAAGACGGTCCAACTAAGTCGTGGAGCGACGAGAGTTTGAACAACGCTCTCGAAGCACTGCGAACCGGTACGATCTCGGCGAATAAAGCGTCGAAGGCGTATGGCATACCTTCCAGTACGTTGTATAAAATCGCGAGGAGGGAAGGCATCAGACTGGCCGCGCCATTCAACGCGAGTCCTACCACTTGGTCGCCCGCTGATCTCGATCGCGCCCTCGAAGCAATCAGATCCGGCCAAACATCAGTGCAAAGAGCGTCCACGGAATTCGGCATACCGACCGGCACGCTATACGGTAGATGCAAGAGGGAGGGCATCGAACTTAGCAGGAGTAATCCTACGCCCTGGAGCGAGGACGCCATGACGGATGCCCTCGAAGCCGTCAGGTAAACGATTTCTTTCGTTTCCTTTGGCAGATAATAATTTGATATTTGATAAATCTAGTAGTTGGCGGTAAAGTTCTTGGCATCATCGGTTGATCAGAGTACCAATTGGCGTCGATCTCTCAAAATCGTGTTCCGTTCGTTTGCATTTATTTCAGATTAGGACACATGAGCATCAATCAAGCTGCTATTCACTATAATCTACCATATTCTTCTTTGTATGGTCGTTTCAAAAGGGGGAAATACGAAGAGCCAGCTGTTGGTGACTTGTCGCAAGACGGCAGCAATCCTCATTTCCATCAGAGTCCAACTCAGAATCATTCATCGGCGGTTCCGGATCAAATGCCGTACCAGGGCAGCTGAAACTTACCTCTTTATTAGAGTGCTAAGTTAACTTAATCCTTGAACTCGTAGTTACAATTAATTCGATGTTTTGGAAACAACAAAAGCCATCGACCAAAAAAAAAAAAGAAAAAAGAACGCGCGTCACCAAAACGATTAGGGAATTTCGAGTGCACGAATGCCGCAAGTTAAGACAAGTGGTATCACCGATATCGGGTAAGGGTGTAAAAATCCCGCAGTATTAAAGATGGATTACCATAAGCAAATATTATGTATATTTCAGGTCAAGTCGGAAACGTAGGTTAATTATAATTTATAAGAATTATTTATAAAAAAGCAAAAAAAGAAAAAACACTGTACAGTCGGGATAATCCCGGTAAATCTACTTTAGCACCTAAGTCGTCGGTAAGCCATTAAGCGAGAATATAAAATATTTGGATATCATATTAATTTAAATCGCGGAAAATCAATCGATTCGTTTTTCACGTTTGTACACATCGTTTTATATTTTGATTGAATATTCTCATTGAACAATCGTTTTGATTTTAGAGCAATCAAAATTCATGGTTCCTTGATGAAACGTAAAAATCGGATTGTTTTTAAATTCGTATTAACGAGACAATACTGCCGATTTTTCCCCCCGATTAATTTTCCATCCCCCGTTTCATCCTTACGTTTCATACAATTTTTGGAATATTTCGCGTACTTTAATTGAAACGTACAATACGTTGCAATTTTATATTTTTGAAAAAGGACTGAATAGTGTATATTAAGTATAAGAAAGCGGAGAAAATTGAAAAGGGAAAGAAAAATACGCGGAGTTTCAGAAATTTTTATCGATTTTTGAAAACAAAGAAAACGTTCTCGTTCGACTAAACTGCCACGTGTAAAAATCTGTTACACTCATTATTAATTTATCATGCTCACGACTATTATATAAAAAACGTATGAATAAACACGAAGAAAATATATAAATATACTACTTATAAATATATGTACAGTTTATATATTTTAAATTAAAAAGTAATGCAATCAAACGATACGTTTAATTAATCGTCCTTTTAAACGTTTTAATTAAACTCATGGAAGAACATTTGAATACTAGATACGGTATCGCATATCTCGATATTATATAAATACATACTACGTATAAATACAGAATATTCCATGTTATTGGGCCAAGCTTTTTATAAAAAAAATTTTGGAATTTTGAACTTTGCTTGATGTCATTTGCTGCGATTTTTAATTCTCTGCAAAAAATTACTAAGATACTTGGGTCGAAAGACCACTTGGATCTCCAGGTCTCTCCCTAAGATCTTTTAAACTAATTAATTTTCAACTAAAGTCCATTAATACATTTTTGTAGAGGATAAAAAAAACGCTTCGATTGATGTATAACAAAGTACTTAAGTAAGTACTTATATACATTTTACGGTTTTAAAACTATAGCTTGTTCCAGTTATATGGAACCGCAGTTCACCAGAGTCCATAACTGCGAAAAGACCAGTTTTCGTTCTTTCGTGCGCATCTTCGCCCTGATTGGCGATACTCCCAAACGAAGTGGAAAGCTATTGGCAGAGAGCTCTCTGCGTTCCCCCACCATCTTCCAACATGCGCGTCGTAGTTATGGACCCTGTCAACTGCGGTATAGAGATATGCGTATCTAGCCACCACTAGCCACGTACTGTACTTACTTGATTGTCAAGTAATAGAGAAGTTTAAATAAATTTTATATAAATTATCAAGAGAACAGTATTCATATTGGATCAAAGTGCAATATAATTGTATTACTTTACATGGCCACTCACGTGGATAATTGTATTTTTTGTAAAATTATAAATAATAATGCACCGAGCGAAAAAGTATACGAGGTATGAAACAAACGAGGTTTTGTCCAGTAATAATTTTAAATTGATCAGTAATAATTTACTAAGTTTTAAACATAGATTGTTAGGTTTTTATTTTTGGTACTGATTTACTTACAAAATTGCATAGTCAGAGGTATTACTTTCTTCATAGAGGTTAACTGTCAATCTTTAAATATATTTTATAGGATGACGACATGGTGTGCATTAAAGATATTTATCCAGCTTCGACGCATCATTATTTAATACTTCCAAGGAGGCATATAGCCAATGCAAAGGAACTTAAACCAACTGATGCAGAACTTTGTAAGAGTTACAAAATTATCACTTTATTGGCTGTTAATGCTTAAATTATATGTATCTGTAGATAATGATAATTTTAGATGACAAAATGATCTCTACCATGCACAGAATGTTCGAAATGCAGGGTTTGAATCCAGCTGAAACTCGTACAGGGTTTCATTGGCCACCATTTAATACAGTGCATCATTTGCATTTACACATTATTTCTCCAATAAGTAATATGAGTATTCTTAAAAGGGTTATGTTTAAACCTGATTCATATTGGTTTGTAAGTGTAAGTATAAATACAAAAATTTACGAAATTATTCACATATATTTCACTGTGGCACATAAATTAATATATTTTACAGGTAGATTATGTAAAATCATACCTTCAATCCAATAAGTAATATAGAGCAAATTTTATAGTTTATTAATAGAGGTTTAGAAGATTTATAAAAGGGCAAGATTAAGGGTAATTACAGTTAATCAAGGACTAGGAAACAATTGTAACATTTTTAAGAGGTAAAAATTTTGTTTCATATACACAGTCTACTGCTTTTATGGATGTTGTGATATATTTTTGTTATTAGTCAGGTTGTGTATTATGGTTATAGAATCAAACATTATAATTTTGCAAAAAAATATATTTATATCGAAAATAGTAACAATGTACAGTTGATATAAAATTCGTACATTAATACTTTATCTAAATTATGTATGATCAATGAAAAATACCTTTTTCATACATATATTTCCATTGTTCTCCATCTGGATAGGAATATTTTCTGATACAGTCGTCTTTGAATTTAGCCGAATAACCGGGTTGTTTAGGCGGCATGTAACAAGCATTCTGAACGACCACAGGATCTTCAAAATGCTCGTGTTGCTGATCGATGTATTCTATCACTCGATTTTCGGTGGTTCCGCTCAAGCAAATAAAGTCCCACATTTGAAGGTGTTGAACCATTTCGCATAGACCTACTCCTCCGGCATGGGGACATACTGGAACTGAAATAAAAGATTATTATTCCATGCTCAGTTACCTAGCAATAGTAATCATCTGTACAACCTACCTCCTATTTTTTTCGCCATCAAATAAACAGCTAGTATCTCGTTAATTCCTCCAATTCTGGCGGAATCAATTTGACAATAATCGATCGCTTTCATTTGCAAAAATTGCTTAAACATTACACGATTGGCGCACATTTCACCAGTGGCGACACCAACCCCATGGGGTCTCAATTCATTAGCGATTTTCGCGTGTCCTAAGACATCGTCCGGTGACGTTGGTTCTTCGATCCACGTTGGTTTAAACTTTATCAACTGTTTCATCCATTCTATAGATTCGTTAACGTCCCAAACTTGATTCGCATCCAACATCAATTTATTATCGTATCCTATCGTTTCCCGTATCATCTGACATCTCCTCATGTCGTCTTGTAGATTTTGACCAACCTTCGTTTTGAACGAAGTGAAACCAAGATTTAAAAATTTATTGCAAAGCTCCTTCACTTTGCTATCGCTGTATCCAAGCCATCCCACTTGCGTCGTGTACGCCGGGTACCCATTTTTCTTTAAAATTTCTTCTCGTTTCGCTTTTCCTTCTTTGCTACTTTTTAGTAACTGTATAGCTTCTTCTTTGGTAATAACATCGGTGCTGTGAGAAGGAAAACGAAATTGACTAAAAGGGTGATGAAAAATGTTTGTTTAAAACGTATCTCACATGTATCTAAAGTCTACAGTAGAGACTAATTGTTCCGGAGTTAAGTCTGTAAGAAGTTTCCAAACAGGTTTCTTTTCGATTCGAGCCCATAGATCCCACAGTGCATTTATTATAGCTGCTGTAGCAAGATGGGTAACACCCTTTTCGGGTCCAATCTATTGTTTTAAACCAAAGAATTATTGTACACATGCTTAAGTTTCTATGTCCACGCGTGTATGGGTGTATGTCACATTACCCATCTTAACTGCGATTCACTAGTCAATTTCCGCCAAAATGATCCAAAGTTTGTAAAGATTTCATTAGCTTTTTGTCCTTTCACCAAGTAGGACATTGATTTGCACGCTTGGACGACTGATAAGAAGTTGTACATAGTTATTATATTTTTTAATATATCATTTGAAATATTTAAATATGTATACCGATTTCTGTGCCTCTTCCCAACGTGAACGTTAATCCATATCCTTCGATGCCTTTGTTAGTTTTTATTGTAACATATGCACAAGAGTAATCAGGATCAGTATGCTACAATTTAAAATACTGAGTATTAGAATTCTATATTTATTCATTATAAATATTTTAGATCTTACCATAGCATCGCTACCATCTGCCAACAGGGACGTTGGGAATCTTACGTCGTTTACTTCAATTTCTGTGATTATTACTTCCATTGTACAGCGATTTTAAACAATGTTCGACTATTATTTTTCTCAATAATGATTCGAGTACTATTATGTAACAGTATTACATTTTATTCAATACCCTCGAAGCGCCAGTTAGGTCACACCAGCTTCTGTTCTTTTTATCATCTTACATAAACATTTAAATACAAGAGAATTATTATCTCTTGAATTCTACGCAAATGATAATACGTGGCCGTAGATAAGGAAAAAGTAAAATTTCTATGTTTTGAAAAGTCCGCCGTAGCTATTTCGCCGATAGAGAGCGTGACAGACGGGTACATACGTTAGTTAGTGTTTTGCAGTTTGGTTTACGTTTGATCCTAGCAGAAATCAATTTGTTTGTAAAAATGACTGCGCAAGGATCACCCGCAAAAATGAAAGAATTACGTTTACCCATGTCAAGGGTAAAAACGATAATGAAAAGTTCTCCTTACGTTGACACAATTGGTCAGGACGGATTGTATTTAGTCACGAAAGCTACGGTAAGGTTGGAACATCGAGGTTAAATGACGCTTAAACGTGATTAGTTTGTATATTCGAGTAGCTTCCATATTTGTTGTTTCGCGGGTTAATTAAAAATTTCTACTTTAATATTTTTAATATTTTAACGATTGATGGTTTCATCTTTGAATATGGGTACTTTACGAAACGATTATTTCTTTTGTGTAATGCATTTGAATAATCGGAAGTATGGAATCAATTTTTTAGGAACTGTTCATACACTATTTAACCGAGGAGGCACATCTACAAAACAACAAAGGGAATTCTTTAGACTACAAACATCTAGCAGAAGTAGTGCAAACCAATGATACATTGGAGTTTCTCAGGGAAATTATGCCCAGGAAGATAACAGTCAGGCAATTCAAGGAAATGATGGCTGCCAAGAATTCGCAGAGCTCATCTGAGAGCAGCTCAGATTCAGACAGTGATAGTGAGTCAGATACGAATTCTTGTTCTGATAGTGATAATAGAAAAGCAGATGGCAATTCTTCGAATAGCGAACAAGAAAATGAAACAAAAGAAAATGGTAACTGTGATTCAGGCAGCAACAAAAGTGAAGCCAGTGAAAAAAGTGACAGTGAAGATGAGACTAAAAGATAAGGAAACTGATATTTATTTTCATCTATACTTTTATACGTACAGAGGCTCTCTGATTTTCTAAGAAACAATATAACTTTTGCAAACATTTGGTTTTATGATAATGTTTCAAGTGTCTGTTAGTATTTGATATTTAGATGGATTACAGACAATAATTTTAGATGTTCAATATTATTTTTATATGTATTCATTAGAAATTATTAGAGAACTAAATAGAACATTGCCATTTATGTTAAAACATATTCATACTATTCCATATTTAGGTATATCATAAAATAATTATAACCACATGTACAAAGTAAAGGATTTATTTATTTTTCACAGTGCAACAGCTTAAAAAGCTCCATACTATTTTAGCTTGAATAATAATATAAAACAAAATAAATTCATCGATCTTTCTGTGCTGTTTTCCCCTTCAATTTATCATCACTTGTGCCACTTCATGTCCTGGCTATTCACAAATTATTTTTCCTTGTGTTTTCGTGTTTTTATAGAAATTGCAGAAAGCCATTTTAGAAGAATACACTTTCATAATAATGCTCTATAAAATTTTATTCTTGATGCAATTTTTTAGGCATAGGTTGTGGGACAGTTTCATATCCATCTTCATTTAATTTAATAGCTAAGAAATAGATTTCAGCCAAAGCTATGATCAATGCACAGATTATCCCTAACAACAATCTAAATCCAAAATCTAAATTTCCAATTATTAAGTCCACACCCTTGAATCCAAAAACAAAACCTGCCACCACAGAAAATACAAACTGTGCAACAGCTATTAGCTGTCTATTTATTTGCTTCACTGAAATATAGAAATAAACACGAATATATTAAATATATTTAAAAAATTCTTGATTTTAATTTTAAAGTCTTACTTTGGTAAGAGATACTGTCCTCTGGAAAATGTCTTCTATTAGAATCAATGCTTTTGGTCATAGCTTGGTATTCTCTAGCATCCTGTTGTGCTTTCAGTTTCTGTATTCTAGCTTCCAGTTCAGGATTTCTTGGTACAAGTTTTGGTGTAGGTAGTTTTATATCAGCTTCATCTAATAATTCGTGTAAATAGATACTTTCCATTTTAGTGGTCCTGTATTCTTCCAAGTACTTATTCAACCATCTGATGTCATCCAATTGAAGTAAGACATCTTTCTGGTTGTCTTTAGTAGATTTCTTCAAAGCAACAATACTAGATGGAGTGTTGCTTGTTTTCTTAACATTTTTACAAATAAATTCTATTAATTTTTTATTTGGTTTAATTTTTATAGAAGGGTCTTCAATCGATTCAACTACCATTCTTATATTTTCTAAATAAATCTTCTATTGTTAACAAAATAACATTTTTATGTACTAGATGCAGAATTGGCACTGCTTTATATTGTTATCATAAAATAGAGAATATGATTATTAAAGCATATAAATGAAATAGTTATCAATTTATGGTGTAATGTGTAATTTTCTTTCCAGGTCAATATAAAATTCTTTTATTTCTTTTTCTTTTTCCTCAAAAGTTTGATTTACTTTCTCACACTTGTCACTCATATCATTAACAAACTTTTCCCATTCTAGTTTCCTCAGTTCTCTGTTTTCCTGTAATGCTGTATCCTATAAAATCATAGGATGTATGTATTAGTGATACTTATGAGAGTGTTTCTAATATGTGTATCTTTTTTATATTGAATAATCATACAGTATCAAAGTTCTGTTCCCTTTGAAAAACTCTTTCGCACATACTCAGTGCGACATCGACGTTTGCTTTTAAGCTCGGTAAATGACAATCCCCAAGTTGTTCCGTTCGGTCGAGTTGATTTTCCTTCAATTCCGTCGTGTATTCAAGTATTTTGAAAAGACGTTCCACTTCCGTGTCGCCCCGTTTTTCCTAAAAGGGTACAGTCTTTGATATTCCTCTTTTTCAACGATTAAGTAATAAAAAAGGAATTTTTATTTCAACTATCAGTCAGTAATGAACCTTGCGTAACTTTTTTAGGTTATACGTAATGATTGCTACTGACGCATCCACCCAACAATTAATAAAGGTTTTTATAAAAATTAACGATTATGTACGTTTCTACTATTGTGATCACGATTTTCTCTGATATAAAAACAGGAATACTTCGGAGAAGTTGAAAAATCTACCTGGAACTCGCGCAAGAAGAACGTGATTTCACCTTGGACGAATGGCCGGTGATCGAACAGTCGGCTCCAAATCTCACCCGTGTCTACGAAAACGTGATATCGCGAATGTCATTATGATAATTGTAACAGGAAATCGTATACTTGTAAGTTACGTATTTACAATCAGTCGGAATATGCCGCACCTTTAATTACAGACGCCATGTTCCTTCGTAAAACGGGTGCACTGCTCGCGAATTTATTGCCATTGTTTTCGCGCATCGCGCCTAATACAAAAGTCCATGTAAAGAATGTAATTTTAAAGCTTTAAAACAGTGTTAATTTGTTATTACAAAAGTGTACCAGTGATCAGTGTTAAGAAGGTATAGATTTACCACTAACTACAACAACTTTTGCATTCACTGTGTTGCTAGCTTTGAAATTATGTATATTTCTGCGTTCTTATCAGATTTATCAATATTCATGCGCAATAAATTTATATAAAGGGGAAGAATTACAATATTGCGAAATGCAAACGTAGTTTTAAAATAGTAGAACGTAGATACATGGTATTTGTTTAAATCATCAGAGTCAAACTTATATAAACTTCATTTTGAATCGTACTGCCTGAGGATTTCCGGTCTCTTCGTTAATCGATAGAATTTCTTTATTAGAATTTGTTTATTGGTTATTTTTGGCAATTGTTTGAAATTAATAGGTATTAAGAATTGTTATCGAAAAAATTCAAAACTTTTGTTGTTTCGCACTGAAAAAGTAATTCGCTATTGTGAATAGCGCTAAACTTTCTTGAGCTTCTCTGCAACGACAAATATAAGTTCCATTTCTTAGGTTGTTGCACAGATTTTCTCTTTTTGTCTAGAAAAGTTCGAGAACCTTTCTTCTTAGTCGCATATAAGGCCAGGGAAAGTAATTACAGATGGGAAATTGCTGGAGGAAAATGGTCTTTCCATCGGATTTTATGATGGATTGACGTTTAAATCAGAAATAATTATTCGACGCTTAAATGGCGAATAAATTCATTCTTTTCAAGCCCTGGGAACTTATAAAATTATTATTGCTCTGGTTTCTTGATCAATTTGAGATTCAGGCTTATCACGAATTTTTTAATTCTTCCATTCCAATTAAAATGGACCAATCAGTTTTTATTAATTAGATGTCTATACAAATTTTATTCGACTCTGCAATTATTTTAAACAAATAGAATATCGAAATTAATCCTTCGCCTTGCGATATGCAATCATTTGATAGGTGTTATTTAAGGCTTGATTGGAATAGAAGAGACCGGGCATCCGACACCCGGTTTGTTCCTTTCTCACGTTGCAACGCGATGCATAACTTATCGATGGAAAATTTGAGACGTCCAGAGGGTATCGTACACGACTATTGCATCGTGTGATCGGACGTATATTCGATGGGAACGGTGGTAGGGATTCTCGTAGTCTATAAATGAAAAGTTCCACTCGATTGTTCGTCTGTTTCGCGAAACTCCGCTGGTGCTTGTATCGATCCGAAGCGTGGAAAACGTCATCGATACACAATGGATCGTTTCCTGCATTTCGTTCTGTTGTTCGCCGTTTTGCCCTTTGCAATGTAACAATCGTATTCATTCTTTTGTTCGTTTATATTTTGCTGTAAAAAAAAAAAGAAAGAAGGAGAAAAATATTGGAAATAGTGCGCGTTAAAATCATTCATTTTATCGCGTTATTGTTAAATTTTATTATGTGATTGAAACACTTTTAATATTGAAAACAATTTATTTTTTATATGGAATAGAATTTTCAGTAATATTCGTTTATACAATTTATTCGTCACTGCTTTTCTATTGTCACTAAATAGTCACTAAGTAATTTATAATATTTTTTTTTCTAATATTTTCTAGTATTTTTTGTAGACGGGGAGCCATCGAAGAGGGAGGCTGCGAATGCGCCGTGTTTCAGGCGGGATCGTCAGTCTCAATCATCGAACGCCCTCTTCAATATAATGTCACGTGCAACAGCGAAGGGGAGGCAAGATGCCAATTATTGTGCGTCGCATTGGTCAGTAATTAATTTCCAAAGTGTCGCACATCGTAGTCTGTAAAGAAAAAATAAATATAATTTTATACAGGCCCAAAGTGGCAGAGACAAGGCGCCGCAAATGATTTGCGAAAAAATGAACGCCCATGTGGAAAATCTCCAAGTAAGTTCTTCTTTTATTTTTAATTAATACCTTTGATAATTATCGAATATATTAGGTGGCGGTGTACTCGAAAATATGTAACGCGATTAACTGGAAATTCACCGGATTGAAGAACTCGGACCTGATATGCTGCCACGAGGGGAAACCGATACCTTGTTCCGGATCATCATCGATCATCAATGACTGGATGGATTCCATTACTCCGTTGAATCCGTAAATTCCTTATTCCTTTTTATTACATATCAAAACATTTATTATTTTATTCATAAGTTTATTCGTCGTTGTCGTATATATATATATTTATCCAAGTTGAGTATATATAATTGTGGAAATAAATTCTAACGTTTGTATGAATCGCATGGAAGGGATTTAATTGATTGTAGTTGAAAAAGGAATAGTATTATTTGAAATAGCTAGTTGGATAGGGAGAACTTGTTCGGATACGATACTTTGTACTAGTTAGTGAACAGTGCAGATAACAGATATTCAGGGAGGTGACCTCAGGGCTTCAAATATTATTCCACTCGATCCTTCATTATCCTCTGAACACAAATTAAATTCCTCGTTATAAGATACAATTTTGTTCAATTAATTTATATACTAAATGAAAATGGTGCAAAATAAAAAGAGGAGGAGACGACGAGGAAACGTTTTACGAATACAAGACACAAGTCTCAGTTATCTGATATTTATGCATAGAGAAAAAGAAGTCGGACGAATGTATTTCATTCGTCAACATCTCGGTCTCCAAATCTCTACAAGCAAACCAGTTTCTTTTATTTTTATGAATTTCATTTCGCGATCTCGTTTGCTCGGTAGATTCGATCTCGCCGAAGCGCGGTGGATCAAAAGCATCCCCCCGGATAAAATCCACCGGCTTAAAAGCATTAAACGTTGTCCGTCTGCGTTCGATCCAAAGAGTTTTCGAAACGATTATACACGTATGGAAAGCCGTCTCTCTCGTGGGAAGAAGCAGCCAGAATACAGAGTACGGTCTCAGGGTATCCGAGATATCTTCTATTTCGTCAATGGTGTTCAGAGATTCTCATCCCGGCATCCAAGCCATTATATGAATAGAGGGGTTTGTTATCGCTCTACCGACTTCCTGTCGATGAATCCTTCGTCTCCGTATATCGAGCATGCCAGCCTAAAGGTCTATTGTGTACCCGCGGTTTTGTCACCTTTTCTTCTCCAGATTTAATGACCGAACCATTCTCGGTACCATTCCATTTCTCTTCTCGTACGATATTCACCTGTAACGTTATTTTCCTCGAGATTCCTCCAAAGATTCGCATCCTTCTACTTTAAAGCTCGATACACTCGAGAAATCCACTGTTTCCGTACCTCGTGTCACGTAGTTACATTAACTCGCTCTAACAAGGAAGCTTGCCTGTAAAAGAGGAGATACGTCGGAAAATCGGGTCAGCTGTTGTTACTTCGAGTTGTTGGTTTGCACAGCGCCAACATTGTGCCGTGTAACACGTTGACTTTGACTACTAGCCTCGAAAGAGGGATACGTACGTGCCAGAAGTTGGCCGAAGTAATCGCTTGCAGCCAGTCTATTGGCTTCGAGTGTGGTCCTTCAGGAAGTGCAGACAATTTGCAATCGTGTTGCATTTAGTTACCGCATATCGAATAGTCAATTTCGAAATGTATATATCAATCGTAACAGGATTTCATCAATTTTTATCTTCACATCGGTCATTCGATATTCAACAATTTAATGTTCAAACGAAGGTAGTCTATGAAACGTTAAAAGTAATCCATGCCTGGCTGAAACGCTGTTCGATATTCTCTATTAATCTATCATCGGGTAATTTCCATTCGACAAACATCCTTAATCGTACGATTGGAAATGGTACATACCGGTAAATCCGTTCGCGTTAATTTGCCTTTCATATCTCCCGTATTCCTTCGCCTGTGTGGGTGCGTTATCCGCAAACCAAACCGTGTACCATGCATCGTTCCGACACAATTAAACGAAACGGAAATTGGGATAACTAACTGTGAGTTTCCTGTTTTCCTTGCAAATCTTCCTGCATAAGTATCTGTATCCATGATGCGTTTATTCAAATCGTGTCGCATCGAAATTTTTATGTTAAATCCAACGTATTTGAATTTTGATTCGTTTCAAAATTAATCTTTGTAAAGCTCAGGCATTTCAAAGTCGCTTCGAGTTATTTTTGAAAACCCCAGGATGTAAATTCAGACCCTCCCTTGACGAAGAAGTTAGGGTTGCGTGATCAGACTTTGACGAGCAATCAGTGTCAGATGTTAAATTGGACAGCCAAGTTTAATTAACCTTTCCTGCATTAATCCTTTGAGCTTTGTAATTTTCAAAAAATATGGTAATTTATCGCCAAAGCCGCAAAGTCGACTTTAGCTTCGCGCAGGGGAACAAAGGATTAAAAATCACAAAGGAAAATCTCTGCACAATTGTGAAATAAATCTTTATGAAACGAAAGCATGAATTCGCAGCGGTTTATCCAATAATGTGTCGCGTAATCGAATCTCCGGGGGTAACGCCAGTACAGGACCGACGGGTGAGAGCTACATTTGCGTAAATAATTCTACACCGATAGGATAATCAATGCGTGGGGGATTACGGTGTACATATATCGTTAGTTTGTTACCGGGGATATTAGTTTCCGGCTGTTTCTGCGCGTGCATATGAACACAAAGCGTGCGAAACGATAGATATTCCCGCGGATATGCTCATTAGAATACATCATCTCGTACAATGATACTGTGCCTCTCACTGTTCGCGCAAACAATATTAATTCTTCAAATTTCATTTTCTCCAATCAAACATCACAATAGACATTAATATTTGAAGCATTTAGAATTTAAATTTTGGGGAGAATTTCCCTGAATCTTATAGTAAATTATTTATAAAATTTCAGCAGGTAAAAGGATTTTTATGAAAAACAGCTTCCATTAATCGAATAAGCGATTCATTTCAATTAGCCAGGTGTCAGGTAGCCTTTAAATTTCCATCACCTTACACGTGGCGTTAATCCATAGATCGGTATGTTTCTTAAAAATAGAAGAGAAATTATTGAATTTCATTAAGAGGTTTCTGCTCCAAATATCAGCGGTGCTAATGCGCATAATTATATCGCGCCTCGCTTTGATTACTTTCCAATAATACTTTGTGTAATTTTCATTGCACCTTTGGTCTGATCTAATTACGGTCCTTTCATTAGGTGCTCGATTTTTATCTTTGCATTCTTATCCGTCCACTTTCTATTCATTATAATGGATGCTGAGTGCTTCAAACGTCTTCGAAGACTGTTTTATTAATTTCCAAGGCTTTTTTACTAATACTTCTGTTTCTTTTACAGGTGTCATCGATTAATTACGTAACCAAGATATGAGTAATACGGGTATTTACTTCGCGGTGGGAAACCACGGGCTAGAGGACGTGCAAACATCGCCTTAAAGCACTTAATCCGGCTTAATCCTGTGCATACCTTTCACGGCTCCTTAATGTCGCTTCGGTTCGTACGTTGCGGTTCGTACACAGCCTTCTCGAAGTTGCCCGCTCGATTATTCGTGTTTGAAAGGCAAGCACCTGCTCGAGAACACTTGACAAATTAGTTATTATGTCAACAGAGCTATCGAAAGAATCTAAGGTCCAAGGAATTGTTCCATTCTATTCTTCAAGGAACAGAAATTTTTAAAGAAATTCGCATTTTCGTGTCAAAGTAAACGGATAGTTACATTAATGGTGTCGAAATTGTTTACAGAGTGACATCCAGTAACTTCGAGGCTTCGAACACCATTTCCTCCCGAAACTTTTCAAATAAAGCCCACTAACAACAGGCCGGAAAGTTGAGATACATCCTGGAAATCGTTCGAACGACTACACCCGTTTTGATAACTTGAAGAACCGATATGTTTGCCGAGCTTTCGAAGAAAGAATCGAACAGACGTTATTCCTTGGTAATTATCTATCCGAATAACCCTCTCGATCGTTAAGCCACACGCTCGCTGTCGCGTCACGACACGTAACATTCGCGCAACGTGACGTGCAAACACTATGTTAGATACCTTAAGCTGGCACACCAGGCTGTATTAAGCTTTCCGTGTCTCCTCGACGCCAGTACAGATCATACGTTGCATGTTACTTCGGCCGGAAATCAGCTTCGGAACTACATCTACCATAAGCCGACGGTGCCGCGTGCAAAGGTGTATTTATGCACGTGTGTTTACCTATTAGCGACATGTCAGCGTGTTGCCGCTTCGCCAGCCCAGGCTGGCCACGATTATTGGCTGCAAAGCAGTGATTACTCTCGTTCGGTGTGGTCGAATCGAACGTGAAATTGCCACCGGAATTGCCAGGGTACTAATCTTTTGTACTGTTTTAATCGAATCGATGCTGCCTGATGGCGATCGCGATGCAAGGTTGCTTTCTAATTTTGGCGATTTGGGCGACTAGCACCTTTCTGTGAGATAGGCTAAATACACAGAATTTTGGAATTATAGAAATTTAAAATTATAGAAATTTAGAATTTTGGAATTATAAAAATTTAGAACTTTTGAATAATAGAGGACCAACCTACATTTCTGGGAGCACTAAACCCTAGAGTGGATTTGGCCCTACTTAGTTACTCCAGTGTGCCAAATCCATTTTACAGTTCAATAATTCGCAGCTAATAATTTCTCCTCAAATTATAATTATGTTAAATTATTGGATTTAGGGTTTTTCGGTATACCTACCAAGGGGATGATAATAATTAGTTAAAGGGATCTGTGGATCGACCCCACAGGAACCGGAAGTTGGTGGATCGGTACACGGAAGTTGGTGGCTCCGCTTATTAACTTATTGCGTCTTCTAAGTTGCCGCTAAACTGATATTAATTACTCTACTCTCCAGGAGTTTCAACTTTGCCCGACTTGTCGCGTTAGCCTTCCTCCTCGACCTACTTTAAAATCCTTCTTTCTTTTATTTCACCCTTTCGCTTTACTGTGACCTTTTTTTAACTGTCTTCTTCATACTATTTCCAGCGTTTTAACATTTTGTTAATATTATTTTTCTGAAAATTAAGCTTGATTCTAGTTTTTGGGAAAAGCTGTACCTCAGTCGAATCGAGGGAATAAACGAGGCCCCGTGTAGGTGGATAAAGGAAAAGCAGGATAGGAGGAAGAAACCACAAAACCAATAGTGGCGTGCAAGCATCTTTCACCGAGAAAATATTTCCCACTAGACGTTCCACCAGGAGTCTTATATACGATCGGGATCCAGACACGAGTAAACATGATTCTCTTCGGCCAACATGTCCCCGAAGGTGAGTGAAAATACGACGGATCTTTAATACGTTCGACAGCTTGTTTAAATTCCTCTCAAACAATTGATTTGTGTAACGGAAAAAAAATCTGTACTAATCATTTTTCGCTATATTTTACTAACAATCTTTGCCCAAATAATTGAAAATTGTTTATTGAATATTTATTAAATTTAAATATCAAAAATACGGATAGATTGTACATTGAATTTCTAAAAGATAAAAGAAGGTTTCCGATACAATATGTCTTCTCGTTGGAGATTTCTACAGGGAAAAGCAGTATTTCAAAAACAGAGGAACGAAAGTTTCGAAACGGTTTTATATCCGTATCTCCAATATCCTCGCAGCATTCGTAATTCGATTTTCGTAAATAATATTTTTACATTAACGTTAACCGTGTTAGCTCGACGTAGTTTTTATCTTTGATCACGAAGCATGCAGCCCGTATAAAACGAATGCATGGTTAAATAAACGGTTCGCGCGATTTTCACTGCGCGATTGAACCGCGATTCCATTGATTCGGCTACGAATTCAGCGCATTGAAATAACATCCGCTATCGTTGTCAATTCAACCGAGACACGAGCGAAGGTATTACCAACCCTTCGCTGACATCGTTACGATTCTACTTTCGAACAAGGATCGAAACGAAACGAAAGGGAAAATTGGTAAACGAGAGAAAAGTGACTCGATTTTATGACAGTCAATTTATTACTTAAATTTTGATAAAATTATCAATATAAATTACATTAGTTTGACAAATTTAGTTTAGAAGATATAAATTTTTAAAGTTAACTGTGTAAGAATTTTTAAAAATTGATAAATTTAAACAAACACGAACGGTCAAACGGATATTGACAGAATTGCAACGATTTAATAAAATAAAAATTTGCCGGTCTTCATCCATCCACAAAACTCGGCATCGTCGAACACAGGGGTAGTTTGCGTATACTTTAAAGTAAATACCATGGTAGCTGTCAATTGGTAAAAATGATCGTTCCATTTCTCTTTTCTCCTTTTTTTCCATCGATCCTATCCCAAGGGTTATTTCATGGCGATTAAGTAAACAGTTTAAATCATCGCCGGGCGTGGACAACCCCGGCCAGATACCTCGGAAATTTTACACCGAATCGTTTTATTGTTGGCCCGTGGAAATTCGTCGTTTCGACTGGATTTTAATGGTCCTTTAGAAAATATAAATTACGCTTCTCTGTCGTGGCATAAATTCACCCCCATGGTGTTCACCCCTTTAAACGCGGATCATTTGTTAACCCTCCCCCTTTTGCGCGACGATAATACACGTCGATATTATTAAATTCGATTAGTTAAATAATTAATTCGCTAATTACTTTATGTCAGATGTTAACGGACGGCAATTTACAACGAGTAATTCGGTTTTCGTTGATGACGATCCGCGTACGCATCGTTCGGTAAATTTACCGATCGATGGAGAGAATAAGTCTCGTTAAACGGGGCAACTCGTTATGAAATATTCGTGAAACGTTAATTTGCTCGTTTAAATATTACTTGTTCAGTTTCATTGCCAGGGAAATAGGATTTCCCGTCACCGGCAATGTTTGATTGAATGATATCCGTTTAATTGTCTCTTCATTGTTTGATCAAATTTTTCCTGTATTTATTTTAGTACTTTCTTCTTCTATTCGACGGATTTCAAGCAGCATTTCGCTTTGATACTCTTTACACTGAAAACAGTTATCAAATATAATTGCATTCTTGCTCCTTTCGCTCCTTAGGAAAGTGTCTGACTAATGCTACTTACAATTCTGGAGACGTCGCGTTTTGAATAAGTACTACTCCCAACTCTCCCATTTCTATTACAATTTCAAAGAACAATAATCACTATTCTTCCTTCCCAAAAATCTGTTCGAATAGAAAAATACTAGTGTAGTTATGCAAATTCGTTTAATCGGAAAGTAATAAAAATTGATACAGTTATCATCGATAGGCAGATACGGCGTTGAAAACGTGCAAAAAGAGAAGGGTATAAATAATTGCAGCGAGAGGATTAAGGGATGGGAGGATCGTGACAAAATGGCGGTGAATATTGATAAAAATCGACAGTTTTTAAACGTCGTTCGGATGAACGATTCTTTCTTGCCGCATCCGGGGTAATAACGATTGACGTGTCGAGCGTCACGGAAACGCGTCGACGGCCGGAGGAAAAAGCGTATTTCCGGTCGGCCCGCGTAACGATTCGTCCATCGTTCAGACAGAATTAATCAGTTTTTCCTGTGGCACGTCCGTCGGTCGATCGACGTTTTATGAAATTCCAATCGAATCGAGTGTTACGGATTTATGCCTCGCGTGTAAATAATCATCGAGAAGCGTGTAATAAATTAACGGATATAAATTGATTGCGTCCGTTAAATAATTCGGATCGTAATCGTTCCGTGGCGAACAACGGACGGAATTTAAATCTCCAATTAGAATGTTCGTTATCGGCTGAGGGGGATTACTTTTCAACAGGGATAAACCTTGAGAAGGAATCGCAATGTTCCTGTAAATCTCCTCGTAACGTTCTAGAGGGCCCTTCCATTCTTTCTCTCTTCGGCCTCTTTTCCGCTTTTTTCAAAGTGTCGTAATGATGCTCGGCACGCTCGTTTGATATCCTTCTCGTGTCGTAATTAATCCACTCGGAAGAAATTCGTGGGAGAACGTTGAGGATCAACTGTGATTCATTTACCCCTTTTTGTTCCCCTTTAAACGGTCGCTTTTAATTAATTGTTGATTTACAATATTTAATTAAAGTTAATGAAAATTAATTAAGAATATCATTACACAGAATTAATAACGTTATGTGATTTTATGTATAATTGATACTTGTCATTTATTAACGCGTAAAAATTATAAACAAATACGTTTAAACAGTTCAAATCCAGTCAGTCTTATTGCGAACGTCGTAGGGTTCGCATCTGCCTGGAATGTCTCGTATAGCCGCGAGTTTACAATTCGACTGTGTTTACGTGGTCGCGTATGTTACTACGCGTATCTATCGCATTTCTTTCTGCGTTCACACATTTACATGTAAGTATCTTACTCCATTTTATACTGTTCATTTCATATATTACTGTATCGTTCTGTGTATTTTTTGATATTAATTGAATACATATTTGCATATGTATTTTTATATTTACTTATGTGTTTGTACATGCAGATACAAATATATTGTAACATTTTATGAATTCTGATTTCAGAATAGAGCTTGGATCGAAATGATGCAGTGGGTCATTTGAAGTCAGTGCAGTGGGTGCAGTGGTGCAAGTCAACGAATGGTGAGTCGCATGTTCATGGTTTCTCCAGGTCTCCTCCGAGGAGCTGGTTGTATTTTTTTAATTATATTGATCGAATTATTTATCTTTATCAGTTCAGCGAGTTTCTTATCTAAACGTAAGAGATAGACACGAGCGTAAATTTATTTCTCATTATGGGTTAAATAGAATCAAAACTCGATCTCCAAGTTGGCAACAGCTTGACGAACGAGGTATTTATAATGGCAGGGTGGTTGGGATTAGGTGGTTAGGGTGGGTCACTCACGTAGCCTCCTCGTGATGTGACCCACTAATCAATATCGTTTTCTGGACATTCTAGAGGACAATATCTCTGGATAACGATACCGAGCTTAAGGGCTATATTCAATATTAGCTCGACTTAAAATTTCGTACTTTAATTTTAGTTTTGTTTCTTTTGTTTAACTCGAAGAAGAGGCCGCTAATTTCATCGATAGATAGCTACTGTTATTGCGAGAGTTTCTATAATGAGAAACTTTGAAACCTCGGCTGCGTA
Organism: Osmia lignaria lignaria; assembly: GCF_051020975.1. Taxonomy (NCBI): domain Eukaryota; kingdom Metazoa; phylum Arthropoda; class Insecta; order Hymenoptera; family Megachilidae; genus Osmia; species Osmia lignaria. Next base: position 5,139,696 of record NC_135040.1, read on the forward strand.
AACTCTGCAAATTGTGTCGGTAGAAATTCGCGGAAATTTATCGAGATTCAGTCGCATAGGATAATTATGCGGTCGCTTTCAAGAAAAAAGGAAATATGGAACGGTGGAAAATTAAATTTCTGTGTATGCTTCTAGATGCAATCATCCCCTTCTTCAATTATTCATATGCTTCCATTGATTTTGGAGTAATTGTTTCCATTCACTTCCATTGATATTTTAATAACAATAGATTTTTAAATATTCTTATATAGATTTTCATATTTTTAATAAAATTTTTACATAAAATATTTGACACTAATTCGATTAAATTGCTTTCCATAAAAGAGAAAGGTCGAAGGCTTTACCGAAAAACGAGCTCATTAAATAAAGTTGCTCTTAATTCCATCGAGGCGATTAATCATCCTGTCAATTATTTTTTTCACCTCAAATCGCGTAGTATCTCTCCACGGAATTTAATGTCGATAAAACGTCTACAGAGCGAGTCGGCCGAGTTTTATCAACCCGCAGCCCGAATCATCAAGCGAATTGAATGAACGAATTAAGTTTTCATTGACCCGATGCATTGCTGAGGCCGTGCTTTTCTTTGTCTTCCTATATTTAACTCGACTCGTTCTCTCTCTTCTTTTCTTCAATTCTTATTCGTTCAGTGCTTACTCGAACGATTTGTATAAACAGTGAAAACTTTATCGGAAATTGAAAGCCTAATTACAAAGCCAAAGAATGATTAATTTGTCAATTTAAACTTTCAATTTACCACTTATTAATTAATAACGTTATTTAATATTTTAATTAATTATTCAAACACATGTCGATCAGCAAATGCAAGAATTAAAAAAGATTTTATATTATTGTTCTATTTTACAGCGGAAAAATGTTATAGGATTAAAAGATTCTTTTTCTTTTCTTTACATTTTCTTATGGTTGTATTTAATTAATTCTTGGATAAACGAAGCGGAAGGTGTTTTTATAATAAATTGCGTTGCCCAAGAGAGTAAATCTAATAGCAAGAAGCGTAGAAGGTTGATGTCAGCGTAGAGTATTAAAAATTTTTGTTAGCAGGGTAAAAGTCGGTTAATTAGGGGTGCTTAAGGACAGATGCCATCACGAATTAAAGAGGAGTTTAAAAACGGTCAACGTAGTACTTTCGTGCAATTATATTTCAATTTAACTGGAAACACTGTTCGCCCGACGTGCGTTACTTCTTAATTGAGACATTAAAGGAGAATTAATCGTAATTTCTGGATTACGATGAAAGTGAATGGAAAATTACTTTAACGATCGTCGAAAGTATCGAATAACATTTTTAAATTTATTTTAATTTTGTTCGAGATCGAAAACTTCTTTCCTGCGACAGTAGTTTTATATTTTTTTTTCTATTTTTCGATTTCTCTCCTGATCCCCGATTCTACAATGTAACAAGCTTCCGTGCCATTCTTTTCTCTCTCGATTTCCTCCGATTTTCTTCCGCTTCTACGACAAACGAATGTACTACGTATCGTTTCGGAAGTAGACGATTGAGTTAAATCCTTCGAGACAACTTTCGATTCTCTTGATCGTACAGTCGAACAAGAAACGAAACTCTACCGAGGAAACTTTCCAACCTTTTTCTTTACACCAGCGCCCTTTGGTGTTTTCAAAATCGATTGATTTCATTAAACGACAATCTGTGTCACTGTTTCGCTTCATTCGAATAATTCTCTACAGATTTAATTACGTCTTTGTCTGATTCGGTCGATTTAATTGCACAATTGCAGACACAATTGCAATCGCAGCGACGCTTGTCGAATCATGAAATTCAATGGTTAACATTTTGATTATTAAAAATAATAATTCACGATAAATTATATTGAATTTCGCTGAAAATATTTGCATCGCGATATTCGATTCTTGATAAATTATTGAAGGGACAATAATACCCAATTAATAAAGTACAAATTTATGAAATATTCATACAAGCATATGATTTGTTTATTAAAACAAAATACACGGTGCAATTAAATTTTCATTGTATCTCCTTTATTATTAATTTTACAATCTGCACCAATTTCGAAAAAATAAATAGCTCTTTGATATTAATCAACAAAAGGAGAATGGTCACCAAGCTGGATACCATTGAATCACTAACGATTCACTGGAAATTCGTAGGAAAGCCACGTTTCTCAGAATTGATTTCCTCTCTGTTGTCCATGTCTCGATCACGTCTCTAATCCTCGATCCCTCCGGTTCGTTCTTATTTCTCCGCTCCCCTCTTCATTCACGTCAGAGGCGTCGCGACGATCGGACGTAGCGAGGACCAGCCAGCAGACTGGGAACGGTTCAGAGTGCCCTACGACTGCGTCGCGTTCGCATCCCCTGCCTCCTCGATCGTGGTACACGAAATCTCTAAATCCAACTCCGAACAATTTCCACCTAACACTCTCCAAAAACTAGTGACCAGTGATAAACGAGAAAACATCACGAAAGACAGTGATCTCCAAGTGTCGATAGTGATCCATAATTGGATCATCGTTAAATTCATATTTCTCTGATAAAGAAAATTCTTCAGATTAATTCTCCGCATGATGTTCCGAATTGGAAACACCAGTTGATCGATTAATTAATCTATGATGTCCGCTCGAGGACAAGGTTATTCGTAGATCTAGAGGATCATCCATTGATCGAATCGAATCGAATCGAATCGAATTTTCTGCTGGAAAACAACGCGGTTTCGGTCGCGAGAGGTCCAGAAGACGATCGAGAGCGATGCGTTGAGGAGCATCGATCGTAGAGACGAAGGAGAGCGCGGGGATGAGCGAGGGGTTCAATTAAAGCGTGCCAGAAGCGCGTCAGCGAGCGAGGAGTACGGGAGGAAAATATTAGTCGCGAAGAACACGGCTTGCTATGTTGTCCGTCGTTATCGTAACCGCGAAACAAAGGTCGCGTTGAACCAACACGATACCAGCTGCCTCTTTTCTTCTGTGACAGTGCAGGATTTTGTGATTCTCGTGGGACAAGTTTTCGGGGGAGACGATTAAGGTTGATCAATGGTGGACGATCGATGGTATCAAACGATCGTGATTCGGCGCGAGTGAAACTTGCCAGTGATAAGATAGGAGGATTTTTGGAATCGTTCCAGACAAGGATACAGACAACGTGGACAATGAAGTGGTGCTTGGTGATGCTGATTTTGGCCGGTGTCACTCGGGCCGACAACTCCGTCGAGTCGACGTATATGAACTTCAGATGCCCTCCGCTGAATTCGCAGGAAGAGATAGATCTTAATGCGGTTAGTCACTTTTTATTTTATCTTGGAAATTTTCGGACGAGTCGCTTTGCTAGACGAGCGATGCGATTAGGAGAATTTTAATGAATTTTCTGGGAAATCGGCTTGAAATTTTTCGCGATGGAAAATGATTAAGTCCACCCTTTAACTGTAATAATTTTGGGACGAGTCGCTTTGCTAGATAAATGATGCAATTAATAAAATTTTAATGAATCTTGTAGGAAAGCGGTTTGAAATTTTTCGCGATAGAAAATTGCATCCTTTAATTGTAACAAATTTTATTTTCTTTTAAAATTGAAGTAATAGTTCTTAATTTAAGCATATTTGTATCTAGCTCCTAGGTAAAATTTAGTAAAACTCGTGAAATCAATTTCAATTTGCAATATAAACACGTTTCGTTCAATTTCTTCAGAGATCAAATGGAAAATTATTTAAGATGGCAAGAATTTTTTTTTCGTTATGGCGAGAGAAAATTGAAAATCGTTCGGTGCAACGTCAGTTCTTTTTCCTCTGCAACGATCCTCGAATGTCTGAGCAGATCGACGAGGAATTTGCTGGTTGGTTGGTTTTACGATTATCTTTTTTCTTTCTTTTTTTTTAATAAGGGAGAGGGGATACTGAAAGCGCCTGATGTTCCTGGAATACCTTAATTGCGTCATTAAATTCTTGTCACGTAAACTGGGTCGACCAGGATTCTTCCGTGATTACTTTAAGACAGTTGCTCGAAATGCTTCGTCGAAATGATTGTTTGTGTTTCAAGTAACTGAACGAGAGATTGATTCGTGCAAGGATAGAATCTAAATCCTTCTAATTTTCTTCGAATCCTCCTTAATTGCTGGCACTTTGATAGCCAGTGTCTTTTACTTTTGGCTTTGGTAATTAATTTGTCAGGAGGCTAGAAAACGTACCCTCGAGAATTTAGGGCAGAAAATGCTTAATCTCGAAATCTATCGATCCGAAAATAAAACCTGTCCACGTGTCGGTGGTCCAATGAAAATGCAAAGATCCCCGGGAAAAACTGATTTGTAGGATTTTTCCAGCAAGGAAAATTTATCGTCGAAAGATACAGATCTCAACGTGGCCTCGGTTTTTAGGATTAATGCGATTCCGATAACCGCGCTGGTTTGTTGCGAGTTTGAAAGGCGCGACAGCCGTTCCCGTTCGTCTCTCCTTTTTCTTTTATTACAAAAAACAATATTCTAGCAAGAAGAATGGGTCTATTTTACAGGCGAGAATTAAAAAAGGTAGTCGAGAAGGCAGACAGCTTCCGATGCTACCACCGTGATAAATGTAATATCGATAACATTGCGAAGTTTTCGAAAGTTTTCTTTCTTTCGCTCCCCTGTTGACGATCGAATGGAAAAAAATCATTTTGAGAGATGCCTCTCTTTTTGGTTTTTTAGTTTTATAAGTAGCCTCATCGGTTTATGCTTGATAGATACAGATCGAGCTTGTTCTATGGCCAGCTGATCGAAGGATAAAGTGTTTTCGATAGCGAACCGTGGCAGGGAGATTTTGGAAATCAGGTCAGGTTTGACCTTTTTTTAATGGACGGTGCGTCGGTTCCATTTGATTCGGATTTTATTGAATGTTTCATGTATTCAAATTTTGGGAAAGCAGATATATTCTTACTATTCTGAAATTCTAAGAATCAAAAATTGTCAAATCACAGAATTCCAGAATTTCAAAAATTCTAAGAATACAAAAATTTTCAAGTTTCAATACTCCCTCATAGAATCTCTTTTGGTACACCCCGCAAAATTTAAATTACCCCAGTGCTTCTATTCCTAATGCACTACTGCTAATCAACCCCTTATCATTAATTACATTCGAATATTGAAATTATTCGAACTTGGAACCCGAATTCCATTGGTATACGAAAAATCGATACTTGACTCCGCGTTTGGGTTCCATTCTCTTTCTTTTTCACCGCCACCTCCCTCGAAATACTTCTGTTTTCGTTTCATTTCTGGAAGCCTCGGTTGATTACGGCAACGCTATTGGAAGCCCATCGAATGTTTGCAGAGAGTTTGCTTCAGGTTTCCTTCACGAAATAGAAATTCTCCATACCGAATATTATAACTCCATAATTCGTTTTTCAATTTACTACGGTATACTTAATTGTATTTCATTCTTGACCAGCGACAGTCTGGCCAGTTTATGGAAATTTCGTAAATTTGATCTTGTCAGGTTAAGGGAATACGGAACACAGAGTACGAAACAATGACTATAGAATAGAGATTAGAATATAGAGCAGGAGGTATATGGAATGCATTTTAGAGCGGCTGAAAACAGAGATGCATCGAGGGCACGATGCAAAAAGCAGAGCAGAAAATACGTCCACAAGCTGTACATATCAAGCTCCTTTATTCAAATGCATCTCTGTAATACAGCTTCTCTCAAAGGTCACTGCACGTTTCTGTAAAATTGAATCAATATTGCCAAAAACAATTTAACGAGACTTTGCAACAGAAAATATTATTTTATTCAGCAGATCTACATAATCCAACGAAGGGTTCATTTATTTTAATATAATTGAAAGGAAATCACTCAATAGTATGATTAATGGTTTATTTGAATGGCACCGATAACCAATTTACTTGAAATTCGCTGAGATCGTTCATACAGGTGTGAAAAGTAATTAAGGCGGATCTTAGCTCGGTCAATTAGCGAATTCTTGAGATACTGCTTACTAATTGTCTGGTTGATTAAAGCTTCGATTGAATTTAGATCCCGATGCATTCTTGAGATATTGCTTGATCTAAGATCTACACGAATATTCCGTAGCATCTGCTTCCAAATATTCGATACAGGATGTTTCAAAAGCCACCATCTCTACGAAGGTGGGTGAATTATTGGTTTACTCTGTGCGTGGGCGGTAGCTATTCGCTAATTCCAAGAATTATATCAAAAAGGGAGGAAAATAAAGCGAAACTAGGGGGATGAATAAAATTATTTGAACCCCTTATTGGGTAATTACGATTGCCCTACTGTCTATGACGGAAACGGTACTGAATCAAGCATAGAATCCGACTACTCTCAGCGGTATGAAGCTGCTTCGAAGCTTAAAGTATCGTTAATTCAAAACAATTACGAGTTCCTGGCACGCGGCCTCTACGAACTTGTAGACTCGTTCAGCCTTCTGGTTATGTAGCGAACGCATTAAGTGGCAGCTATAGTTTATTTGTTTAGTTAGTTTCGTGGGATGGATCACCTTGGAATTTTTCTATTTTTTTTTCTAGAAATTTTTCCAAGGGCGACGTAATAATTATTTTTCCTCTCTAAGGAACAAAGGATATATGGGATTGCTAGGAAAAATATTTATCGAGCAATCTCTCGTTCGTGTTGTCGTATTTATTGGAATATCTCGGATTCTCAGAGAGACGAAGACATTGACGTACGATTATATTACGCTTTGAAATCCGTAGGAATGCAGATTTCAAGTTTGGGAATGAGAACGTACGATGAACATGGTAATCGAAGTAGAAGAAGTTGGAAAACATTTAATAACGAGTATTTTATTATATTTGAAAAATTATTAGATATTTTGGTTTCTTGATAGATTTGCATTTTTTTTTTTTTTGTCGTATCACTTTTCACGTTACCGATTGTTCTTGTCTCTCAACGTGACGTGATTTTTCGAAAATTTATGCATTGGATGGAAAATGATGGAACGTTACGACACTTTGACTTATGAGCGAACCACCGTCGCATAAAATTGAACGCATTTCTCTCATCGTTGCAGCCGCGTATCAACTGCAACAAAAGTTCTTTTTTTCATACACGTTTAATCTTCGTATGCAATTTCTTGAAAAATTTAATACACGATAAGCTTTCAATTACAAGTTCAAAGAGAACTCAACAATCGTTAACTTTTTCAGATATAAAAGAGACATGTTCTATATTTCTATTATCCTCAGTTTTATCGTAACAAAAAGAAAATCCAATTATCGAGAAGAATTATCAATTAATATTAATTGAATCTCCAATTATGAATTTCCGATTGAAATCATTTTAAGAATAATTCGTGTTACGAATTCCATGAAACATCGCTTTGTTCGGAAGATAGAAAGATAAATGTTATCTGTCAGAAAAGCACAGGGTTTAACGAGAGATTATCTGTTTATCTTTGAAACATAAATTACTGTAGGCGGTAATTATGAATCAGTGATTAAGAAAATGTATCACTTGTGCAATTCACGTAGCAAGAATAAAGAAAGGAAATAGGACATTCACCTAAATCGTCGGTGAGCTGTCCTGGCACAAGATTGGCTGCAGTCCTCTGGTTGATATAGTAGATACGTTCGCGAATGCAGCAGAACTTGAGTATTTGCAGTTGCAAGCGGGTTTAACGTTTAAACATGCACCTTTCTTGCATTCTTTTTCACCGTTTACTCCCTTTGGGCCTGGTTCTGTTTGCTATCTTGAAACGTATGCATCGTGTTACTCTTGTCACCTGGATTCCTTAGCTTTTGGAAACAGAAACAGCGTTCTTCTTCTTTATTTCATGTAAAGGTTTTTTGGTATTTCTGTGACTTTAATATTCAATTTCAAATTTTCAAATTTCGAGTTTCGAATTTCCAAATAAAAAATTTTCGTGTAATGAAAAAATAAGAGTATTACTATTATTATTATTGTTACTGTCATTACTAATATTACTATTATTACTGGAATTTTTATATTCGGACGCGTGTCTTTTTCTCTCGATTTTCTAATTATTCGGCTAAATGAAATTCGTAGGATCGGCGAACGTGTTAATCGTTTGAAATTTCCTCGAACGTTAATTTCGCTTCGGCATTGTCGAGCATGGTAAACTTTCCAATCCGCTAGCCTCACGGCAACATCGATCACAGAGCAATGCAATTGGGGTCTATATTGTCCATGTAAAGCGTCCAGGCATCACTTAACTAATGTTATGTGTATGTTGCCGCGTTACATTGGCTTCAATCATACCGATGAACTTGGGACTATAATGGGAGCAGCATTGAGAACTGGCCCTGATGAAACAACGCTTTGGATAATCTTTTCACGGTTCTCATTCTCATGTCTGATATAGAAAATTATTTCTAATATTATTACACTGTGATCGACGTTACCATTTTGCAGGAAAATATCAGCAAATTAATGCAGCAAGAATTTTCCTGAAGATTTAAGCATCGTGATACAGTTTTTCAATTTCCTTTCAAGCTTTCTCCCATAAATTTCTGATTTCGCGTCGGAAAGAACGCTTGTATTTAACGGCCTGTCATAAACGCGTTTCCCACGAATTTTCCCCCGTTAAACATTTACCCTCTCTTATCGGGTTACATAATTTATTGAAAATGAAATTTCTTCGAGAATTCGTTTTGTTTGAGGATCGTTATACGAATCAGAGCTGCCGAGTTGGAGCATTAAATTGATCTCTGTCGAAATTATTTCCAGACGATAAACCTTTTCCACCCATGGCGGCTTGAAAAAGCGTGCTTTTCAAACAGATCGATCCGAGAGCTCGAATCACTGCTATTCGGCTCGTCAACGTTTTCTCTCTCTTTTTTTTTTTTCATCTGTGAAACGATCGACGTTTCTCTTTGTTTCCTACGTTGATTAGCATAAATTCCATTTAAGGTTCATGTACTGAATATATCGCTCGCGAAAACGTTCTCTCGCGGCTGAAATTATGGGCAAGCTGTTGCAGAGAATTGGTTTCCAACGCTGGTTCCCGTTTCTGTAAAAGGCAATCAGCCTGTCTTGGGAAAATTTTCCGACCGACCAACAACTTCTCTTCAACCACAACACTTCTGTCGAGAAGTTTTTAGCATACGACGTTTTAATTACCTTGATGATTTATGGGCCGATTTATGTATTATTGCTTATTCGTTAAGGGAAGCGTGAGTGAAATCTAGCTCCAATGGATTTGATAGGATTAGAGTTTACTAATTTAGAATTTTAGAATTTTAGAATCTCAGAATTCTGGAATTTCCACTTACACCAATGGAGAAAAGCAATTTTCCTGAATGCGAATTTTTTATCACCACTTTGGTAAACAAAACTCCATTAAGGTTAATTCAATTGTAACTAAAAGCACGCGAGAAAGAATCCGAGAAAACGAAAATTACAAAAAGAAGGTCGCAATAAAGAATTAAAATTGTGTCCTGCTCCAGGAGAAAGAGGAAAATAAAGAAAGTAGCTAAAAAAAAGGGTAGTAAAAAACTGCTTAAAACCTTGCAAAAGACACTTGAAAAATTCCACAGACAAAAAACAAAAATAGTTGTACATTGTTCTCGACTATAGGGTTTATCACTAACAAGCTTCCATGTACAATGTAAAACTTGTAAATTGACGCGCGTAGAATTGATAGCTAAAGTTTCTATAAAGTCACCGTATAAAAGCGTTTCCAGTGGAACGGGGGTAAAATTTTGTTGGAAATTCTTCTGGCATGTAAAGGCTGGAGGAAAAGTCGTATTATGAGCAAGCTGTTGCAGCTGTGTAACGTGATGGCGATCGTTCTTGCACAAGCGAAACGTGTCGTTGCTGTGGCCGCTTTTCACTGGCTGGGAAAGAATTCAATGTTTCCACACCACTGCATGGAAACGCGAGCTTTTCTTTGCAAGCACGATCGATCGGGATTACCGAGAGATTTATTGGTGTCTCCTGAAGACTGTTCTTCTTTCGACGCGTGTTCGAAGCAGTTGAATAAAACGTCTTATTTTCTATTGTATTAAAAAAAAAAGAGAAGAGTGTCCCTTTCCATTGTGCTTCTGAAACCTGGTAACAAACTTTCTGATCAATACCACTAACTCGAGAGAAGGAACTTCATTGTTTTTTTACTATTGTCAACTTTCTTACGTAGCTCGAGGACACAAATAAGAAATCTTCCATTTCTGTATAAATTTTTATTTTCCATCTTTGTGAATATTAAATATTTGGAGCAAATAATATATGTATATTAAGAATGTTGATGAAACGTTTATGTAATTATTTTTATTAGATTTTAAGCTTCATTTTGATATATCATAAGTGTTATTTCGCTGTACTTTTGTGTCATGAAATCATATCAGAAATCGAAACTTTCTCTTCTCTTTTCGGGTATCTTCTTTTACGTTTATCGCTTGCTGAGCGTAGCAAAATTCCGACAATTACCACTGGATCTGTTTTAAATTCCGTTTTGAAGCAAAGAAAATCCAGGGAAGCGCTTTTCCTCGAGATATATGGTCGCCAGAGATTGCAGAAGATTTACGGTGTTAGAGTTACCTTCATCGACGAGAGATTTGTGTTTTAAAGGGTTTCTATTATTCCGTACACGTACCTGAGCTTCACTTTAGGTACGTGCTACCTCGTATATCTACTAGGTTCTTAAATAATTAGGGCTATTTATCATGATGCATTTTATGACATTACATCTTGAATTGAAGAATGTAATTAGGGTGGGCCATTTAATACTAAAACGGCGGACCACGGAGAGAGCCTCAATTTTAATTCAATTTTGTATCTTATATTATTTTCCAAATTTTACACTAATTCATGTTGTACCATTTTTAGTTCAATGATTTGTTGGTTAATCAACACGTGTCAGTTCACGTTATTAATGAAACGTTAATTAAATATGACTATCTAGCGCGAGATTGGATCGTTGTTTCGAAAATTGACATCGATCCTATCGCTTCGCCCACTATTCATTGAAATTCTGGGTGCGTTGGTCATTCATCTCTAAATAGTTATTTACGTAACATCCTATTGAATCGTCCGCAATTTCAATTTGCAATGGAACCGAAAAGCTATGTATTAGGTAATTTCTCTGATGGATTTCAAAGCAATAATAAAATAATATTTCATTTACGATAAAAGTGTAACTTTTCGAAGACAGATTTTCTTCTTTCCAAGATTGAAAGCTGGTGAATCAGGATCGGTTGTCAGTCCGGATGAATGAAACACCGAAAATCGACGAGGGTACGAATCCCTTTTTCGGATGGTCGAATTCCACGCGGAAAGATTTCATCTTTCTGCGTTTTCCACGCCGTTAGAGTCAACGAGACGCGCTCAATCCGCCAGAGAAGAAACGAAAGTCAACGTGATGGGTGCTCGTGTCACTCAACAGATCCGACCAGAGAAACCGTGCTAACTTTTTCTCTATCTTCGAGATAGCGACTAACTTACTGCCAAGGAGTAGAGCAAGAAATCCTGCTCCTTTCTTCTCTACTCGACGAGCTGTCCCTTCCTTCGAACCGAGACTCGTAATTTTTCTTCGATCGATCACCGGCGTGTTTCGAACGCTCGAGATCGTTTCGCAAAAAAGTTAATTACTTAACCTTTTACCCCGGGAAGAAATTTCAAAGCGTTCTTTTGTGAACGAAAATTAGTCATTTTTGAACTTACATCGGCGATAATAAAAACGAAAGGGTTGAAGAAATGTCTTCTTACCATTTTTCTGCGAGTAGTATTCGAGTTTTGAAATTTAAATTAAATTATTTTCATTGATTTTTTGTACCTTTAAGTATGCCAAAGTATTTAACGCCGGGCTTACCGTGAATTCCATGGAAAATAGGGCAGGAGGAGATTAAACAGGATCAATGGATCTAACTTCGAGTAAAAGTAATTGAAAAATTGAATAGGTATAAAATGAGCAGATGCTACAATTTCAAATTATTTATACGTCACTGAATTTTTGAGTGAAAAAGTATGTGATTATCGTTTTGATGGGCTGCATACAGGCAGAGGGAATATTCTTTCGAGTTAAGAAGAGGCTCGTAACGATTCCGGGAAATGGTGGAAGATTTTAATTAAAACATAGAATATTCTCAAAAGGTGGCTAAGAGGATAGGAAAAAACGCAACGAACGGTGGAGAAATTTAAATATGGAAATTTTTATATTGTCGACCGTTTGCGTTCCGTCGCTTTTCATTTCCTTTCATTTCTCACGTAATAAGTTCCTCCACGCGGACACATCCCCGCAGACTATGCGTTACTTGAATACAAACCTTTCCGTATGAGATAAGTTCAAGTTTTATTTTCACTGATAAGATTATGACAAATGCAAATTTCTCAAAACCTCAAATTTTATGTTTTCTCTTTCTGGACAAATTTGGAGCAATGGGCCAAAAACAGTCGATGGAATTTTTATTTCTTAGAAAACTAGGCTGACAGTAGAAATTCAGTTTAAATTAATATATTATTGTGTTACAAATTTTAGAAATTATTCTTGTGAGTCTTCAAAGAAATTTAGTTTAAGGAAATAGTCTGAGGTGTCAATTTTCATTTTTTCATCGAAACTCGAGGAAAATATGTTTTGCTGTTTCGCGAAATGGATGTCGAACGCGTATTCGAGAAAATATTTTTATCGGAAGCGCGTAACCGTATTAGGCAAGCATCGAGAATAAACGATTCTCATGTCAAACTGCTCTTTTCAGTTTTTTTTTTTTTTTTATCGATATCACAAGCTTGCAGGATTGAAGAGGATGAAAAAGGTGACGGGCGTCGAATGAATCGCGTACCAGCCACGAAATAAAATTCCAAAGTTCATTCTGAACTTCCGGATTACTTTGACTTCGACGAGCGTCGAATATCGTTTACCCTGAAATCTAATTTCTCCAAACTTTCATCGCGGGAAAATAATTTCGAAAACAAGTTCGAGGTTCGTTAAATCGAAGAAAAGAGAAGGGACGCGATCAATTCGATCGTGATTTTATTTTTTTCCTCGCGAAGCGTGTTTCGAATAAACTTTATGCAAGAATACTCGTCGTTGGAAAAGGAAACACGAGAACGCAGCGCGCTTGAAAATTTCAAACTTCCCTGACGAACAACTTCCGCGATTGCCGTCTTCGAGAAATACAAGCATACGTTCCTCCAATTTTACGCTCCTCTGTGTTATCCACTTTACGACATCTCTTTCGTCGATACGCTGCAGTTCGAATAAATAGGTAGAAATCAGTAACTGGTATTTACTATTTGTTTGAGTCGCGATGGATGGAACGAGCAAACTTTTATCGCAGGTATTTGTCAATAGAAAGTTTCTGCTTCTACCGTAGAAAGATTCTTTCTTTCATTTTCTACCTTCTACAGTTTCTTGTTAATTTTTCTTCGCTCTGCAGATATTTATTACGTTCCAGTAGTCCCAATGAAGTGGTTCGTTTATGATTCTCTTAAAAATAATTTGTATTTTTTAACGCAAACGGTTGAAACGGTTAAATGCAACGTAAAAGCAAAAGGAGAGACTACATAATATCTAGTAATTCGAAACTTGCAGACTGCTTTAGCAGGACGGAAATGCATGCAAATTCTTGGCCTGAAAAACTCGGTACAGACAAGAGTGCTACCGCAGAAGTTCGCGTTGCTTTTCCATTTACCAGGGAACTCGCGTTCCTTGAATTCTATTCCTTAGCAGTCAAGATTTTGGCTAAATAAGGGAGACAGGATTGTATTTCCTTAGAATAGAGTATAATTTTTATTTTCTACTGTCCAATCATAATTGCATGAAATTTAATGCCATGGTCACTAATTTTCTTCAAGCTGACAGTCGGGAAAAGTTAATTTATTAATTTATGTAATTTTTGTAAAAATGACAAATTGAAATATTAAAGTTCAAAGGAAATCCTAATTGTCATTGATTAATGAACAAAACTTGAATTTCTTTCGTGTTAAAATTTTCTTTTCATCTATTTTTCCTCAATAGACGTAAACTGACACTCGTTAAATGTGCTCAAGAGTGTTTTATTTATACCCACTCTGTATGGTTGAATGTATTTTTACATCTGTCTGTAAATATCTCGTGATGCATCGGAAGTTCTTCAAAAATCGTGTACCGTTTGTCAGAGCTCATTTCACGCCACTCTTTCCGGGTTACTTTGCTGTGCAATTTGGTAAAAAATTTTCAAATGACAGAATGTAATTATGTTTTCAAGTAATTAGCGAAGTCATTTATTTTGAATGTTTCATCCCCTCTGAAAATTAATCCAGGATTAGATTTAGGAAACTAATTAAAATTATTTAATACTTTGGAATCTCCGATTATAAATCAGTGATATTAATTTTCAATTTCCAATTACGAATATAGAGGGTAATTAGAAACAAATTTTAAAATCCTTTATCATTCTGCAAATTACTACTGAAATACCTTTTTTAAATTCTATATAGGCAATTAAGTATCCGGCTACCCATTTCCATATTTCCTCTAACAATTTTTTGTATTTTTCTAAAAATATCGTAAAACTCTAGATCCCCGTTTTTTTGCCATTTCCACTTCAATCCACGTTTTCGAATTGAAAAGCAAAAAATATTATAGCATCAGTGAATGCCCGTTTGCCCATTCAAGGGTTAAAAGCTACCCCGGAAATGAAGCACCCAATTTTCCTTTATATTTAAAAAATGAAGGCTCAGTTTGAAAAATGGTAAAAGTCTTTTCCATTAATTTTGTTACAGAAATCTGTAGTTCCGATGGTGCACGGTAAAGAAACAGACTTACATTGTTACACTCGAAGAATGGCATCGCAGACAGAATTTTCTTTTTCATCAAATGTGCGAGACTAGAATCGAAAGGGATGGAACGCAGTTAGCGGGACAGATTTTCCTGACACGGGTAACTCTATAGCATTCGAAAGTTCTCCCTGAAAGCCTCTCGTTGAGCTATGAAACATTTTCCAGACGAGCTGGGAAGCAGCGAGAGCTTTTAGCTTCGGGTTTCCTGTGGTTTCGAAGCTCAACTTTTCATCGCGACCGAGAGAAAGAGAAGGATAGGGTATAGTCAGAGTGGAAATGCCAGCCAAGGGTTTCTAGTTTGGATATTTGCCGCTGAAAAATGTTGTCCTATATTTGGATACGGTATCCCGAAGGGTGAGAGAGGGGATAGCTTGTCCCTCGACTGAACCATTAAAATCCTACTGTTCCGCTTCTTTTTGATTCGTCACTTAAATGTCGGTGACACGTGTCTCCGTGCACTTTGACTCAGCTATTAATTTGCGGTAATTGAATGACGTGACGTAAGATGTGTTGCATTAAGTGCACGTGGCATAGTTTCAAATTTGAAGAGAAAATTTTCTTTAAGAACTCAATTGAAATTAAAATTAAAATTAGAATTATCGAATGCCTCTGAAATTAATTTACAATAGGTAATTCGAAATTGCCAACTAAAGGGTTAGATAAAAAAAAAAAAAAAATGGAAGGAAATTTCTGATAAATTAGTAATAAATATCGACAAGGATGAACGAACCATGGTGAATCATGAAGAAACAAAGGGTAGATCGTTTCGGTAGTAGCAGTTTGCCCTCGGTTAGGAAACTTTACATATGGAAATAGATTTTTCTGCTGGTGAATATTTATAAGTGAAAATGCTCGGTGTAATACAGGATTTCACGGTGGAGGGATTATATATGCAAACGAGGCGCATTTTGCGGTAGCTGCCTGGCCAGTGATAATCGAGAACAATTAAAATGCAATGTTATGAAAGATACACAGGAATGTGGGTAATAAAAGCGAAGTCAAAGAACCGTGTCCGAAACCCTTTTCATAATATATTTATTGGCTAATATTATCACGTTGCAATATTTCAATTTTCAAAAAGGAAATAAAAATTAACTCCCTGCAAATGTACTTAACATCAAAAGGATTAAAGTGTCATCATATACGCGTGTCGTAAGCACAGGTATCTTTTAACACCCTCGCTCGTTCGTGACAAGTAATAATTAATTTACACCGTGGCTCTGCAAGCTCACGAGACTAATGAATGTTAATACATTCACGTTTCAACAAAGTTCGCCGTATTTGCCATTTGATTTCTCTGAACAAGTTTTCCTCTCGCGACGTGATTAATCAGCGTTCCTCATTGTTTCAAAAAGTGAACGATACTGATATGTCAAGGCTGGCTGCAAGAAGATAAACCAGGATCCTTGAACTTTATTTACACTCGTTTACAATGGAATATTAATCCTTTTGCATTACGTCGAAATCACTTAAATCCACTGCCAACTCTGGCGCAAGCTACACAAGATCTTGTGTACTGTCGAGTAATCCCTCAGGATCCGGTGCTTTGACTGGCAACAGCTTTGAACCAAACGTTTGGTTCGGGACGGATTTCGTGTTGATCGAGAATGCTTCATCGGTCTCCTTTCTCCTGGATATTCGAATAACGAACGATAAATTAATCCGTACAAATTGATCTCAGATGCATAAATATATTAATCGAATATAAGGTATTACCAACTGTGTCGCGCGAAGGAAGTTCTTTGTACTTATGCCTGCATACGGAGCACCGATTGCTAGGAATAATTACGGGACAATTAATCAGCTTGAGTAATTATCTGCGCGCGGCAGAGAATTCTGCGAGGCTTGTTCTGGCACACATGAGAAATTAATTACTAGATATTCCGATTTCGTGGGAGTAATGGGATTATAAGTAGCTGACGTTTTGTTGCAACTTGACATTACCAATAGATGTACGAACAGTATGAATCTACAAAGTTTTACTTGTACGTAGAAGTGAATGAAAATTTAATGGACAAATCATTTTCTGCGTGCGACAGTTCATTGAGTCACTTCTGAAGCAACTGAAATGAGTTTGCAATCAATAATCGCGATTAATATTTCACTATTCCAGTCACGATCTTTGAATTGCCCGTAAAAGGAAAGTTCGATAATTAACGGTACACAAGTTATTCAATTATCAAGTCCGTCCAGTAGGAGGTAGCACTGTTTGCATAGTTTAGATGGGTTATTTGTATTCAAGGAAAAGAAGGAAGAAGGAGATTTCTGTTAGGAGATTA
This sequence comes from Osmia lignaria lignaria, assembly GCF_051020975.1. Lineage (NCBI taxonomy): Eukaryota > Metazoa > Arthropoda > Insecta > Hymenoptera > Megachilidae > Osmia > Osmia lignaria. The sequence goes on from NC_135040.1 coordinate 5,156,685, forward strand.
AGAGTCAGCTCTGGAGATGATCAAAAGATCCAGGAGAAGTTCTCTGTCCCTTAGTTCGACCGACGTGGCACGACGACCCAATTTAATTATCTAATTAGACACCGGGCTGAACTGCGAATTAAATGATTCAAGGGGCCCCGAGGGGGTGTTAATCCGAGCTTAAGCTTCGACTATTACATTTGTTCGAAGTAAAACGCAGCTTCACAACCTGTCGAGCGATCGCACCGGGATTCATTTTTTCTATTCTTCCTTTGTGCGCTTAATTCGCCCGAATGACTAATCCTGTGTGATTTGACGAAAATGCATGGAATGTATTGCAGGAATAAAATTGTAATTGTTGAAGAGTAGATTTTCGTATGTTTTTAGAATTGCATGCATTCTAAACTGCACCTATTTCAAAATTGCATCCATTCAAAATTGCACTCATTCCGAATTGCATGCATTGCGATTTGCACATATTCTAAAGTGCATCTATTCCAAATTGCATACATTTCAAATTGCATATTTTCCAAATTCGAATACTTTGTTCGACAGTTCGATAAAACTTCCATTATTTCTTTTTGCCTTTGAGCATTCTCATTCCAGCAAACGAAAAAAAAAATAAATTGTAGCTTTCTGTGATTGTAATGACCCACATCGAAGCTACAGTGTATCGAACGATTCATTACGTTAAATAAAGTTTGCCAGACTTGCTCCGGTGCAAACCGGATTGAACGGAAGTTCGTCGTTCATTGTACTCGATTAACATTGTCGTATTAATAGCAAGCTTCCTACAGATATAGAAAACTGTAAAAGAAACCCGAATGATAGTATATAATAAATTGTAATAAATTTCAAGCTGATTAGTATTCCTTTGCACGAACTCGTATGCAAACCATGAAATGATGTGTATCAGATGATATAAGCATAAATCAACGTATTATGCGCGTATAGAATACATCATGCTACTATTGAAATATGGAGACTGCTAGTTTGGAATTTTATTAAATCGCTCGATTTTACAATAAGTTATACCTGTATTATGTTTACACGAGCAAATATTTGGCAGGAGCTCCATATTGCAGAACGATATGTATGCATCCGGTGGGATACTGGAAACCGTACGTGACGGTTATTACGTAACAGTGTGAACATATTTTATCGCGTAATAATGCTTATTCAGTTACTTTCGTAATTAACATGAAAATCTGGAAGAACGTTCGAGTGCTCATTTATGGACGAAACGTGGTAAATTACGTGCTTTATTAATTGGACAGATTCCAAATTGCATATTTTGCAAATTTCACATGTTCCAAATTACACGCTTTAAAAGTTTCATCCATTCCAAAGTGCAATTTCTCAAAATTGCACGAATTCACAATTGCAATCTTTCAAAGTTGGACGCATTCCAAATTGCAATCTTTTAAAATTGCATGCATTCCAAATTACAATCTTTCAGTTGCACGCATTCCAAATTGCAGTCTTTTAAAATTGCACGCATTCACAATTGCAGTCTTTGAATGTTGCACGCATTCCAAATTGCAATCCTTCAAAACTGCACGCACTCCAAGTTGCACGCATTCCAAACTGCAATCTCTCAAAATTGCACGCATTCCATATTCCACATATTCCAAATTGCACACATTCCTACTTCTATTCATTGGTAGTAGCAAAAGGGTTAAGAATATTTGTCGTGTGTTCCTCGCTCTATCGCAGTTGGTTCTCGTTAATGAACGAGCAGCGAGGAACTCGTTGACATCGGTTGATAGATGTCAAACTAGACAGACTCACTGTCAAGTGGCATCGTAGTAATGTCGCGAAAGATAGCGTGTTTAAAGCTTATCACGTGCAATTTCTGCTCTTACCAAACGATGAAATTTCCTACGTCTATGTCTATATCTTCGTACGAAGCTTCGTATACAGCTTAGATCCCTGTAAGCACGTGCAACTGGTTGCCAATAAGCCGTGCCACCGGCATGGACTCATAGAAGCTGATGTGTGCACGATATGCTCTATACCTTATGTCTTCATCGATTTATTTAATAGGCGTTTCAAAATTTCATGCTCATTTTATAATTCGCAAAATTGCATTCGATGATTTGGTTCCATTGAAAAGAGAAACCAATGCAAATTACATTGCAGTTGCATAATTTTACAAAGAAGATGCACAATTACTTTGATGCACGCAATACAAGAACTTGGTCAGAATGACATTCCAATAACAAAAATGATACCATAAATCGTCATAACATTGCCCGTAATAATCGGAAGCTACTTAATTCGTAGAATTAGGTCATGGTTGTCGGGGCAATTGCATCGGTGCACATCAGTCTGTGACCTTATTAATGTGTTACGAGCGAAGGGGCTAAGCATACCTGATTCAAATTGTTCTTCAAACATGTCTCGTGTCATTAAAAACAGATCTATTCTCCTTATTCTGGTACATTTTGTACATCATATAATGTACTTTGAACCAGAGGGATGGAAGTGACATTTTTCTTTTCGCATTTAATAATTTAACTAACCATTTCTATTTCTAATTTAAAAATTTCAAAGAATGTCGCTCTCATATGTCACCATAAAATTTATTTCCATTACATCTGCCTCCCCTATCGTTCAATCAACTATCGATTCCCTCTCCGTTGACTCAATTTGAAATGAAGAATCTCGTTGAATAAAGACAGGGAACAAAATAGGTTCTTCGATCCTTAAAATTCAATGTGCCGGAGTCGGAAGGTAATAAATCCGTGACGGTGTCGTGTAGCCGCCATCGAAATCCGGGATCCCGTCAGCGAGAGGTGGCATTTAATGGCGCAGAGGCGACGGAAGTTGAATCGTAAATTCGGCCGGAAGGGGCGCGTGGAAAAGCGAGCATCCGCGCCGTTGGAAGGCGAACTTTGCCCATCCTAATGTAGGTCTAGCAGCAACGTGTGCCGTGCTACGAACACAAGGACTCCGGGTCCCATGGCCTAGATTACAGCCCGTTTCCCTTCGCAAATGCGATCGGCCGCGTTTACCACCGGCGCGTACACTTATCGCATTGTGCATGCTGATACGCGTGAAAACGTCTTTATTCTCCCGACGAGATAGGAGCTTTTAATCAACGAAGGAATACTTTGTTAATTGCCAAGCGAAATATCATTAGGTTGAGATGGAGTGTCTACATTTTTCAGGCTTCTAATTTGTAGTAAAAAAAGGGAAAAATTATAAATTAAATTTGCAATTTTATAGTGCAGATTTTAATAATTTTTAAATATAATTCTTTTTTTCTATAAAAATTACAAAAGTTATTGATTACGTAAAGAAAATAATCATGAAATTATTAACCCTTTATATAATTTTGTTAATTTTTATTAAAAATACGTCATTTACTTGTTTTCATCGAAATAGTAGAGCGAGAAGTTACCGTAGAGTGCGCAATCTGCAGTGTCTGACCAATGCCTGACTTATACTACTTGCGCGCTACTTAACTCTACCTTTCCACAGTTTTTCTAATAAAATCTTAACAGACGTTCATAAACGATTGAAAATTAGTAAAAAATGACAAGAAAGCTTAATTTTAAGTAATTCCAGAATAGTTTCAGTCGAATCCTTATCCGTGAAAAGAAACAAGAGCGCGAACGTGGCCGTTCGCAAAGCCAGAAGATCCTTTTCAAAAGTTTCACGATCGCGCTATGTTCGGGTTTAAAAACTCTTGGTCCGCGTTCGCATGAAATCCACCGTACGATCTTATTAAAGCGTCCTACCGAAAGTTCGCAATGGCCTCGGGGAAGTTAAATGAAAATTTGTAAGCGACGGCAAAGTCTCCGGCGACGTGCCCTTAATCTCCAGCCTCGTGTGAAACATTTTGTATCAGGGATTTCATCGTGAACTTACCCCCCGTCCGTCGACCACGGCTGCTCTACACGTTTCGCAGATACTTTCTTTTAAAAAAAAAGAAAGAAATGAAAAAGCTCTATCTACGTTATGCCGATAACTTTCCAACTACTTATACAAACTTTCCTTAACAACCTTAATTTTCGCAGAGTGCCTCACAATCGCTCGTATAGAAATTTCTGAGAAGTGCAAAGTGTTAAAAATAGCAGATAGAAGTTGCTAAATTAAGCGAAAAATGTCGGGTATCGGATGAGAATTAAGTGCGACACAGATTTCTTCTTAGAGTATCAAAATTCGTTAGAGCTATCTTAAGGAAGTAGTTTAAAAATTATTCGAAACTTCTCGCTGGCTGGCTTCCGGGAACAAAAGTGTCGAGTTGCAGCTCGTTGGATAAAGAAAAAGGAGAAAGAGGAGATTCTTTGAAGCGGACTTTGCGTTGAAAACAACGAGAGTGCCTCTCGCGGCGACGACTCGCTTATTAAGATTATAAATTAACGCGCGTCAGCTTACGACTTTGTTGACACCGGAAATACATTAACCCTTTCCTCTTGACGTTAGTTGTATCATAATTGCGATCCTTTTTTCTTTCTTCCAAAAATTTTACCGACCATCTATTTATATCTAAAAGCAAGTTGCAACGAAAGGGGATGACGGAAGGATTAAAAGCTTAGCTTGACGGCCAGAAGGGGGTCGTTTTATTTTATTCATGCTCGAAATGGCGGTAAGAAAAGCTTCCTTCCTGGAAAACTTCTTCGTGGATGGTAAGACGGTTGAAGTTACGACTACTGAAGTTTGCTTAAATGCAAAATATAATAATAGCTCGACGCAGGATAATGGGATCTTTCAAGGTGTTGCTGTTACTCCGCGGAAAAGGTGAGCGCGGTCTAACTTTCAATGCAAATCTTATCTAGAAAGCTGCCCGCTCGAATTACCATCGATCCTCCTTTCCTCGCCTCTCTTTTTCCGCTCTCGTGGCTTAAATATTCGAACAGAACGGGTATCTGTAACTGATTCAACGGGACGATGAAAATTTGGATAACGAGCCGTTGTAAGGGAAGAAAAGATAATACTCGAGGGGATTTTTCCAAAATAGAATTTACGAATACGCAATTATTCTAATGGAGAAGTCGTGTTTCCCCGCGGCTATTGTTAACCTTGTTTCGTTCTTTCTGGGTTATCAAAAATTCTTACGTAACGAGGAAGCTCAATTTCCTTTTATAGAAGTAGGAATCTCAAATTTATCTTTTAAAAAGATTCTCTGTATAATCGAAAAATTGTATATTTTATTCGAGAAGTTTACTTTTATATAACATCTCACAAGGAACGTGTTATCATTTTTTCAAATGATTCCCTTCGATTCATTTATTAAATAGAAGGACGACGTGTTCCTTCTGCCACGCGCGTCAAACATTCATTTTTCTTTGTGTTATTCGCGAACGGTTTGTTTGCGCTGGTCTCGACGGTGGCTTTTGAATAAAGCAACCTCGAGTCCCACGTTAAAGGCGGCACGTTTTACGGTGTGCCATGGAACACAGCAGTGTTTGTCGTCAAAGCGTTGCTGTAACCCAATTGTCCTCGATCCCAGTGCACGTAGAAAAACCTTCCCGCTAACGTTCATTGTCCTGGACGTTTTTCACAAAAATTACTACCCTGTAATTACTCCCTGAGAGACCAATAAGCGACCCGTTTCGCGTGATGCATCTCCATGCGGATTTTATATTGCTTTCATTTTTGTTAAGCCATGATTTTATCCCATAGGTCGATCGTAAAGTTTTTAATCAAATTAATCGGATGACGGACCACGAAGAGAGCCCCAATTTTTATTTAATTTCGTATTTAGGTCTCGATTGACCCAGACTCCGTCATTCAAAGGGTTAAATATGAAAACTCTGATCCATAGGGTGTTAGAAAAAATATTATAAAATAGATAGAGATGAATTGCAAGCATCGATTCTTATTATTTCTGTCAGTAAACAATCTACCAGTATTTCAGAGACCAAATGGAGTCTCATTCGATTCAATTGTTTGCAAATCAAGAGCAGTCAGCGAGTGTCGATGTAGAGAATCCCGAAAAAGGGAAGAAAAAAAAGGAGATCCTGACAGGACTCGTTTTAAACGAACGAATCTGGAATCTGGATTGCCGGGTCTGAAATAAAGAAACGACGGATCGTCGATGAGGCTCGATCCATTGTGGATTTCTCCAGCAACGGATTTCAGAATCCAATCTAAACGTGACTGACATTCACCGGCGGGATCTTCTTTCCAATTTTTTTGCCTCCCCCCCGCACAGAGGGAAATAGAACGTACGCGCAAACATCGCTCGAAATCTCTCTGATTTCGGAAGATTTCGATGCATCAGTCCAGCGAGTCGGAGTTCCGTGCGGATTAACGGACACACGCTCGAGCTGATAACGCGATAGTCAAAGCACCGAACCGATACACCGCGATATGCAAACGAGATTCAAATCCATGGAACAGCCACTCTGTGCGTCCTTCATCTTTCGCTTTGACGCTCATCGTCTGATAAATTAACGTAGCCTCTGGAAAATTGTAATCGTTCATCGTTGAATGGTTATCAGAGAATCGTAATTTCATGCGTTTAAAACTGCAGTATCTTGCAATTTTGCAAATTTTTAATCTGGAACAAAATTTTGTATTTCGGAATTAAAAAGGGTCAAACACCTCTTTCAGAAATTCTAAAAATTTCCAAAGTCTCTGTCAAACTATTATTTTTAAAAATCTAAAGTTCTTGTCATATTTTGCTATCGTTCAGAGTTCTTTTCGCTTCGAACAACGCCTTCTCAAATGTTTCGCTCGAAGAGAGCGTAAACTTCAGTTTCCATTGGTTGTTGTTGAAAACCGTTTCACTGCGAAGAGGTAAAGAATTTGTTTTATTGTTCCGGGCACAGCATCAAATATCACCGGGGATACGATCGTCGTTTGTCTTCCAAGTGGCGTTGCTTCCCTGTTCCATTGAAACGTTCCTTACTGTCCGACCGGCAATTCAATCGGCCAAGGCTTCCGTAACGAAACGCCCCGTCGTCTTTTCGTCTTTCTTTTTAGCACTTTCTTTACGACATATCCAATGCGGTTAACCGTTGCCGGAGTTAAATGGGAACACGTCCAGAGTGGTACGGGTCCACGAAATTTCCAACGGGCTGGCTCGAGTGCCGCTTTAATTTTGTTTTATTTCACTGCCGATCGACGACACTAGAGCGTAACAGGTTCTCCTCCTGTTTTATGACTCTCTCCACTTCTATTGTAAATAATTTTATTTATTTAAGAGTTCAAACCCGTAGAACAAGTTTGTTTAAAAATAACCAGTTCAAGGATTATAAATAAAATTCATTCGATTTTGTCTAAAACTAGCGAAATAGGATCTGTTGTAATTGTAATTAAGACAATTAGAATACGATTGATGTTTTCTACGGAACGAAGAGAAGCACGTATCGCGTTCCGGAAACGCGTTGCTAATTGCGTAAGTTCTCCCAACCGGTTTCTGGCTCGAATTCTCTTTCATCTACTACCATTTCGCTACGTCATTGGCGAAGTTTCGCAATATCTAGTGTCGCTTAATTCTGGACGAATTCTGGAATTCGATTCGACGAGTGTGTCTCTCTGAATCTCGTCGTTGAACTTAAGAGGATTAAACGTTTACGCTTGCCTCTCTTTCCCTTCAACGCGTACCTTCGATTCCCAATCAGCACGAGTGAAATGTAAATTTTGATCTCCATCGATGGAAACTTAGATGGTGAGAAAATTCCTTTCATCTTTCTTGGAATTTCATGATATTTTTATTGCTCCAATATCGTGGCTCGATAATACGTGGTTCCCCTTAATGATAATCTATTTTTACCTGGTAACGATCTGTCCTGGGTATCAAGCGTGAAACCACGAACTCCTCGCCAAAGACCATACGCTGTTCCATTTATTGGTGGTTTATTAAATTCGTGCGTTGCATTTAACCCTTTTGCTGTGGCGCAGCTGGCCATAAAGGGTTATCAACATAGAGGTAAATGAGTAATTAGAGTGTAATTTGGTGGATTGATTTTGGGCCTATTTGTATTAGGATATTGGAATATTAAAATTTTGGTATTTTAAAATCTTAGAATCTTAGAATAATGAGAAGGTCGATCCTCCAATTAAGGAGAACCCTGAAGGGAAAAGGAACTAATGTCGCTCGTCGCGACGAAAGGGTGAGAAATTATGGCTTCCATGCTTAGAATCACGCTCGAAGGGCCACGGGGCAACACTCTCATCCGTGTCCATGACCAGCTATAAGATTTCGCGAAGTTGTACGATCGCAATCCTTCGTTCAGCTCGAAACGCGAGATCTTTGCACCATGCCGCCCACGCTGATTGGATTGTCCGGTTAAGCTCTGAGCAACGAGCCTCTCCACCCATCCATGAAAAAGTTTGCCAATACTGTTTCTCTCACTTTCGACACAAGAGTGCTTAGATTAAATGGAATTCCTGTTTCCGTACAAAACCACGATTATCTGAACTTTCGACCGAGAAAAATCCTCTCTTTTCATTCGAAACTTTCACTTTGGTGTTGGATGCATTCCTTCGAGTTAACGAACAGAGATTCTCTAAAAAGAAAAAAATAATTTCGATAATTTCCTGCATTTAGTTAGACCTTTGGAGATGAATAATTTTAAGGAGGAGGAATTATCGATTATATAGCAGGCAATTAGCGAGTGCTTACAGTATATCAGTACCATGAACTTTAATATTGATAATTTCTTCGTGAATCTTCTGAAACGGGAAATGGGAAAGGCTTCAGGGCATTGAATCGCCAATTTTTTATTACTCTGCACCGTATGTTTGCATTTTCCTAAGAAGTTGACCGATTCAGCCGAAGCAAAGTAATCAGGAAGGAGCGACGGCAGAATTATACGAAAGTTTGCTAGCAACGCTTGAAAACACCTTTAAGTAGGATAGATGTAAAGTATTAAAGAAACAGTTCGACGATCTTAATAAGCTCTTAACGAAGAACTTTGCCTATAGTGTGGGAAGCGAAAGAAAGTTGAATAAGTTTCGTTCAACAATCAGCTGTGGATTTAATCCTTCTTATCTAAAATCGTCGACTAGGAAATATTTAACACAGTAAAAATAGGTATACTTTAACAAGAATTATTAACTTGTTAATTAAAAAAAAATAAGAAAGAAAATTATTTGGATTTCTCTGTTATTCGTTCTATTTTCTGGTTGAATTTCGTTACGGATCTCGTAATCAAGCTGGCGTGTAATATTAACGGTACTATTTTATTTCGAGGGAGGGGGGGGGGGGGGGGTGGAAACATTTCGTAGTCTGATAGTGGGTGCACGTTGTCTGATAATATTGCCAAGTAAAGTCGAGGTAACGACTTCTGCTCACGTCGTGTGAAATTTCACCGATATTGCCTCAATATGTTGCCGGCGGAGTGCATTTTATGGACGTGTGGGTCAGCGCTTAAAAACAGGAAGTAGCGAAGAGGGCGGTGCTCGTTTAAACCCCTCCCCTCTGTGATTTCTTTTTTCCTTTTCAACTTTTATCTCCTTCCTCCCTGCGAAATGTAGAGTGCGGAGAACGATAACGATGGAGGGTTTAAAAATAGCAGATTTAACGAAAAGAATAAAGTATTACCTGCCTTTTTAAACGGGTCGCACGGTGTAAAAATGAATGTGAAGCGAAACGTTATAGAGATATGATTTCTCCCGACTTTTAGACCTGAACCGAATGAAAATTTCCGACTGAATTCAAAGGGAGTCGTAAGAGTTACTTAAGTGGAAAAACGGGGAGATAGAGGAAACGTTGATAAAGTGGCAGAGAAAGATAAAAACTCGACACCATTGTGTCCCTTTGAAGATGCACTGGTATGCAGTGCACTCGCCAACACAGGGACATCAGTAACATCTTCCCTTACTTCCTCGCAAAACCTTGTATGCACACGATGGGACACCTAAAACAGATCCAAAGAAAATATTTCAATTTTATTTCTTCAAAGGGATGGCATACTTCAATTCATGCTTAAACGAATGTGAAAGTATAATGTTAAAATGTCAATACTTTAAATTTAAACATAGAACATTTCATACAAAAATTTGAAATGCATCACAAGAGATGCAGATGCACTTTTTTCAATGCAGCTGCATATTTTTGCTTCATTGATTTTCCAGTATTCTGCATGCAAAAAGTATTAAAGTGTAATGTTAAGAAATCAATACTTTATGAGATATTTTAAATTCAAACGCGACACAGTTTATACAGAAATTAAAAATGCATTACAAAAATGCAACTGCACTTTGTTTTAATGGGGCTGCCTATTTTTTCGTTACTTCACGTATGGATTTTTCAAAACATTCTACGTAAAAAATAATGTTAAGAAAGATCCACAATTTGTAAGATAAATTTTTGAGCAAGAATTTCCAAGGGGGTAAGAATTCAATGGCAGCGAAGTCAAATTGCCAGTCATCCGATAGCACCATTCGCCTTTTACGTTCCAAGTCGTCGTCTCTCCAATTGTTTCATTCCCTTTTCATTGTGGATTATCCCGACCGCTTGTATAATATAATTTATACAAGAATCGCGGTAACAATAACAAAACAAGGTAGCAACAAGGAAGCTTGGGAAAATCTGGTCGCGTGTATCGCGTGTTTCGAGATGACTTTAATATCTGATCTCACGCGAGCCGAGACAAGAGAAACCGTGATGTTTCTCCCGCTCGAGAACCCAGCGAAATCTCCCTGTGTATGCAAATCGCGTCGAATTAGTTAGCATAAATAAAGGTTGGTTCTTGTGTACGCGGATCTCGAGTTCGGACAACCGATTCCGCGTTGAATAGAAGGAACATTCCGCCACCCCTTCAGATATATGAATATCGGATGGAAATTCCGATTCGAGAAACGGTAACTGTTTCGATTGTGGAATTTAAGCTAAATTAAATTGAACTATGTCCAGTATTCATGCTTAAAAAAATTTATAATTAAAAAAGTTTAAAAACTGCAATAACTTCATAGCAAAGGTTCACTTTATCCTATAAACGTACTTGCTATCATTATAAGCTTGTACGTTTTCTAGGTAGTTTTAACTTAAAATTATTTTTAAAATAAAGAAAAATTTATTAGACAATTATTTAAAGAAAAATTATTAAGAGAAACTTGGAATGAACTTGTTTAGGCATATCAAACTTCCATGTAAAGTGAATTCGTTTTTTTAAAAAACAATTAAAAAATTGCAAAAATTGTTAGTTAGACGTCTAAAAAGATGGCAGAAGAGACGCCCTTTAAAATGCACTTAGTTGCACCTCGATAGCTCAATTAGTTTCCAAGATACAGAGCTTCAAAGTTACGGATCCAATAATGAATGACAGTGAATGGCAATTCACATTCACAATTCCAGAAAACGACGTGGCCCACATTTTTTTTCTAGAAACGCGTACTCGATACTACCGTAGTAAAAAAAACCTGCCGAGCCAGTTGAACCACTAACCAGCGGAACAGGTGGCGCCTATTAGGATAGGTCAGTGCGCGAGTGAAGGGTTCGAGTGAAAGGTGCGAGAGAGAAATCCGACACCGAAGGATTCAAAATAGTGCCTCTCTTTAAACGATCATATCTCGGGAACGAGAAGAGATATCGACCTGCAATAAACGCCATTTTACAGAGGAAGAATCCTCCTTTCTTATGAGCGTAAGCTCGAACAGCTGTGTTATGGTTTTTTATGGGAAAAAAGAAACAAAGTTTTATACTTATTCTGGTTTGTTATCACGTACTTGAACTAGCTAAATGGTGTCGTAAATGAATGGATATTGTTTTTATAGCGTATTATAAGTAATTTTAACGATTAGGAGATTTAATTTTGTGAGGAAATTGTGTTCCATTCTCATAGATTCATTTTTCATACTTATAACAGTATTTGGAATATAGGGTATGAGTTTAGATTTCTTATTCTTTTCTTTTCTTTTTTTAATTACTCATGGACACTACGATATGCCACGACTAATTATCATTAATCACAATAACAAGAATCAAATCATCGGAGGAAGGGTCTCTCGAATGACTGAAACCGCAGTTCCAATAGCCGATAGCAGGTTCTATCGCATTATTGTTAACACATTACAGGCAATATCGTTTCATACGGCGTAACGGATACCTTTGCTAAGATTTCTAGCTAATTAAACAGTGCCTCGACAACAGAGGGAAATTCGGAAATTGGAAACAAGGCCTGTATCCCATTCAATCATCAATCGTATCGAATTCATCGATTCGAATTCAGGCCGCGTTAAAAGTCCCGCAAACGTTTCAACGAAAAGCCTTCTATTGATCCCATCTAATCGATTGGAAAATATCGAAACGTAACCTCGGGCTAGATTTGATTAAACCGTCGTTCAAACGTATCGTTCTGGTTACCGGTACATATAATTATACGTCAGTGGTGGCAAACAAAAGCCACGTCCATTTTCGGCGGTTCGCCGGCCGCTCAAAATCATATTTAATTGATACGAAGGCGAATTAACGCTGATTAATTTCATGTCGAAATTACGTGCTTTTCAAATTCGATCAAACGTATACAATAGGCGCTCGATAATTCACTCTTGGGAATTTCACCTCGTGAAAAATGCAAGCATGCCATTGACGTTCCACAATTCCCCCTTTCTTTGAAAATAAGAAATTATCGAGCAGTTGAATTTTGTAACGAACAAATTGATCCAGATTCGAAGAGGAAAATCTTTCTCATAAAAGATGTATGAAGTTGACGGGAATCCGGCAAAGGTTAATGCGATTCATTCGGCAAAGGTTTCGGACCTCATAATTTCACGGAACTTTCAGCGAAGACTTTTAACGCGTCTTCCCTTAGCGAGATCCCCAAAACTCTGGAAGTCCGGGGATTCTCATATCTTGCCCGAGGATCGGACAATGTTTGAAGTCGCTTCCAAGTTTTAATGATTAGTTCCACGGGAAAATCCCTTCCGAGGGATCGCTGTTGGGAATTTAAAACTACTTAACGACACTCGTCTTGTTTTGTTAAACCGAGAAATAAGAAACAAATAATTCACTTCAATTCGAAGAATCAGGTTTTTATTTAATTCTAGAATTGAAACGTAATTGAAATTCAAAGTGGTTCATTATGGATTCAAAGCTTGTCTTTTATCTTTTGCAAGAGGTGAGAATTAAATTGCATTTTTGTTATCGAGACAGCTTTACAGGTAATTTTCTCCTTTCATGATGAACAACGGGAGTGGATAATTAGTGTTTAAAACGCGTTTCAACAAGAAGCTGGGGGTCGTATCGATGGATCTACGATATCGATATCGGATCTCATTACCTACGAGGTAAATATAATTTTGAAGTTGTTGGAGCGTTTAATCCAAGGCGCAACAGAGGTTACGAGCAGGGAGATCGTGTTGGTAGATTCAGCGGTTAGGAACGTGTAATTTTCTGAAACATGTTGAAACGATGGTTCGGGTCTCGTTATGGTCTGATATTCAATTAATTCTATCGATTAGGAAAACGCCTGTTATATCATGATCACCTGTGGTCTACGGAAAATTTATGAAACGTTATTAATTCATGGGGTAGGTGTTAATAAATGTATTCCACCCTATGGTAAACGCGATTTATTTCTGGCTTGGGGGCTTAAAGTGGAGGGTTGATCTAGAAAAATATTTGCTGTTTTTTTTTTTTCACTTTCTTAGTTGGATATTAGAATATTGGAATATCGGAATTTTAGGATTTGGAGTTTTGGGATTTTGTAATTTTGGGATTTGTAATCTTGGAATTTGGAATTTGAGAATTTTAGAATCTTAAAATAGTGAAAGGACCAGTCCCCATTTTTGGGGGTTCAAACTCTACTCGCGCGAATGAATAATCATCGCGTGGCTGCGAAATGTCACGAACACGGTCATTTCTTGTTCGATTATGTCACGGCCACCGACAACGGTTAAGCGACGCCGGTTTACACAATGTATAATTAGGCGGCTCGTAAAACAATGGCTTTCGGTATGACCATGTAACGCGGTCGAACAAATATAATCGTGGCGAGGCCGACGTCCATTTGTCTCGGCTGCTAAACGAGTCTGCATTCGCACCCTACAAAATTCTGTAGCAAATCACCAGGTTACCATCCCAATTTAGCCAACTACCTTTTGGTTAACATTACTTTGCAGTACGTAATAATACAACTACAAAAGTGTAAATCTGTTGGTATTTATTTTTTTTAAATTCCACCGTGTTTCTTGGATCATTTCCAAATGGTTTAACAAAAGCTGGCAAAGATAAAAAAGGAAACATCAAAGAACGAAACGCTAGTACGTTCAGTTTGTGAAAACCACATATCCGGAGAAACGGAGAGAATGAATTTCTTTTTCGGCTGTATGTTTAAAAGTCAGAAACGTCTAGCAAGAGAAGAATAAGCGATCTGTTGCTCGCGATCGATTTCTGTTTTAATGGAAAGCGTCGACAGAGGAAATAAAGTCGAACGATTCGCGATAAATGTGCACAACAGGCGACGTTCTAGCATTTCCCGACGGTGGGAAGATGTTTCCCAAGGCGAGCAGCTGTAAATCGTGTGTTTAGTCGACATCCTCTTCTCGAAAGCGGGATTCAATTTTCCTGCAGGAAATCTGGCCGTCGAAGGAATTCGAGGAGGTTTTGAAACGACTATCTCGTTTTAATCGAGGATGCTGCTTTAATGAAACGATCCGATCGAGTTTACGGTAGTGAAAAATGATTCGCGAGGGATGAAAAGATCCGTTGGGAATGCTTTTCGACTTAAATTGAAAGATGCTCGCTTTCGATGATTCCAACCATTTATTTTTAAATAAATACTTCTTAGCATTATTTTTCTTTGAATCGTTTTTCAATTCAACAAACCTGCAACCTTTTATTTTTCTACAATTTGTAACAGAATGTAACAAAGGGCTAATATAAAAGATTTTAAAAGTTAATCGTTCCCCGAACAGTACCACTCAAGAGCTTAATTACAGTTGGAAAATTACGAATGCTTTGTGCAAACTCAAACCGATCACAGATTATCTTTACCAGATTAAAAAACGAACTTTGAAAATATCAACGGTATTGTAGAATATCTCGAACGAATGAAAAATGAGGCTGCCGGACGGCCTTTTAAAATAGATCGTCCGGCAAAGGAATTTAATTAAAACACGAAGATCATTTTTCTCTTTTCCTCGGCTTCGTGTATTGACTGGTTCCCGTATCTCGTGTGCCTTAATATACACGCGAAATGTTCTTGCCAAAGGCTCTTACGTCGATAATTCCCATAAACGATGCATTGTACACCTTTTATCTCGGCGAACCTTTGACGTACGGTTTCTAAAGCGAACACGAAAAAAATAAAAGCAGAGTTCTTTTTTTAATCGACTGATTCTACAGAAAAGAAGCGTTCGCCCATTCTTGCGCTCCAGTCATCTTTATGTTCCCAAATTTAATGACCAAACCCGTCAGATTTCGGAAACGGTATGGCTCGATAAGCTTCGCGGGGATAATATACGAGCGCATATTTTCCTACCGGTGACGGGTCGCCCTGGAATAGGAGTAAAGTTCCGCATACGACAAGATTCATCGGCTTCGAGCCGTTTCGGCCTCGACAGTCGACAATTTTTCTGCGAAACTTGCATTTGCATCTTTACGACCTTCGATTCCGATCCCCTTTGCAATTTTTTTCAACATCGCCTTGCAAAGCCGATGACAAATCTATCGCTGACCTTCCCTTGTCGGGAAATCAAAAATGATAATACCAAAATATATTTTGTTTCCGAGATTGCAAGAAAAGAAATATTTGCGATCTTGGTAGATCGAGAAGAAATATTTTTTTTAAATCTCCTCGTTTGGAGACGAGTAACCGCGCCGCATGAAAATATAGATTTTACCGGAGCGATTGTGAAAATTCTCGAGCAAATTCGATTAGAAGCGCGAATCGAAGGGATATAAAAAAAGCACTTAGGCAAACAGGTATTCGATGAACGCGTAAAATCCGATAAATATTGCTTCGACCTATAGCGCCGTTATGGGACACGGAAAGTAAGTTTCCCTTTATAAAGCTTCCCACCCACACACGTACGATCCTGGAAAATTTCCTATGCATGCGAACCAATGAATATACAGGAGGTGTCGACGAATCTGGAACCGACTATCAAACGATGGAAAATACTTTCACTATGCAATGAATTTTTTCCCCCGTTAACCCTTCGTTGCATAATTTTCTTAATCTTTTGAACTCTCGTGGCTGATAATAACGGAATAGCAATTACCATACGTTTTAATATTCCAAACCTTGTGTTCTCGATAAATTTTCATCCTGTCGAAGTTTATTAACATCGTTTTGAATCGCTCTATATATTTAATCCACTCTTCAGCTATGTTTCCTGGCATGCACAATTTTGAACGTTTATTTTATATTTCAAACGAAAATTTCCTCTTTTTAACTGGAATTTTTTTTTTTTTCCAATGCCGGCTGGAAACAAAACGTAGGCAAGCATTCATGTTTCATGAATTCAGCTTGATAAAGAGAGTGCACCGTTTTAAACAAGCAACAGTACAAAAATCCCTTTCGTCGAATACCGAGGCCGTTGTTTTGTTGAAAAATTGACGGAATCCACATGTTGGTCGCTCCCGATTTTCACATGCCGGTATAACGAGAGTTTAAAGTCGTTAAATGTTGTAAAAATGTAAATACCATGGCATGATGAAAACAGCAGGGATCGTGACAGATGCATTCTCCAGATTGGAAATAAAAATTTGTTTTTCATCAGAGATAGGTAACTAGTCGTTTCATAATAGCGAAAGGATTAACGATACGAGCTTCGGATTTTTCAATTTAAACTTTCAATTTGCTACCCTATTCACGTTATTCGTTAGAGCACTACTGCTATCCGTGCATTTTTGTTTTATATTTTTTTTTTATCGTTCAAATATATCGAAGTATCTATGGTATAGGTTACTGGTAATAGTAGATTTTGTTGAATATCAAATAACCAATATTAAAATATTGCAGCTTTGACGTTTATTAAAAATTTATTGAAAATTGCTGTGTAATCATTCCATCATTTATTCAACTTACTATCGATTGGAAGTAATAAAGCTAAAATGAAAGAAGTGAAATTTTGTTAATCAACAAATTGCAAGAAACTTGTAATATCTGGTAGAGTGCAATTTTATAAAGGTTCCTAGTAAAAAAGAGAGATATGGATATCTTCTTTTAGAATTCATGCGTACAATTAACAAAATTGCTATTCTTTCATCTTCCCTATATTCAGCATTCCCATTTACCTTTTTTTTTCCCTTTGAAATTGAAAGAAAATGAGTTCCCGGCGACCTCATTGCCGGGGAATGCATAGCTTTTTGCGATGCAACGGTATTCACTGCGAGTGAAAATTTATAGTTCATGCAGCGGCCTGTTCGCAATAATATTTTCCCTGTTTCCGGCGGTTTCCCTTCCTCCTTATCTTCCCTCGAAAGGGGGACGCGACGTCGGGCAAACTTTAATATCTGTTCGCGAAACAATTATTTTCAAGTATCGCGAAACTTCGCGAACTTCCTTCGTAATGAGCATGGACACGATATTAAATCAGAGTTCTACGGTTTCATAAATGTCACTGAATAATGTTCAGTTTACCAGACGCCGTGGTTACCTCGTTGAAAGTCATCAAGAGTTTTTTAAGCTTCTGTGCATTAAAATTACTCTACCATTTTTCTAACTTAAATTAATTTATTTGAATTATTCAGGATATTAAGTATTAATTAGTATAATTTTAATGGCAATCATTGGAGTATGTAATTAGGGGCCAGGGTGGTGGAATGGTACCCTCCCCATTTTAAGATTCTAAAATTCTAATAATTTTAATATTGTAATATTTAAAAATTTTATGAATCTGGCCCACCCTTAAAAATCTCGAAATTTTCAACGTAACATCCCCTATATGAAAAAAGTAAATTTAGAAATCTACCCTTTGTCTCGTAATTCCAAACTGTTGACCAGCAATATACGACGGCAATTGTATTCTAATATCCCCTAACAAACATCCCAGGAAGATAGAGTACGTCCATGCAATTACCCCTGAAAAATGAATACTCCAGCACGTTGCCACGAAATATCCACTAGGGAAACGAAGGGCCCCGTTCCAAAAGAGTGTACCTTTCATAAAGCTGCGTAACGTAATTACACGTGACTATGAACCCCGGTAAAAGTCCGTTTCCACTTGCAATTCCGAGTACGGGAACGAATGCGTTTGTATCAAGCGATGTTACTTTAATAAATCGCTTCTATACAGAACGCTTCAAAACATGCGCTACTCTTGAATTATTTTAATTATTCCTGCAAGCACAGGTCGACCGTTATTCCGGCTTGTTTTTAACACAGGTGGCACGCGACCCTGTGTCCGGTAAAGTTGCGGAACTAACTACCTAGACGAATTAAATCGCATTACTTCGGGATGAAATTGTATCAGGGTAGAAACGAGAGAAATTGGATGCTCGAAGAGGAAGCTTTGACCTTTGTACGAATGTAATTAATTGCCGGTTAATTGCTCCTCCCTGATGATATTATTCCCTGTAAATTGTTTAACAAGGAGACTGAAAGATTGAATCTTTAATTACCATAGCATTTAATAATCTTTCTTTGGAGAATAAGAATAATTCACCCTCGATTGGGTGCATTCGTTTGGTAAAAATAATTCTTCGAGTCGAGGAAAGGAAGGTAGACGAATTCTGAAGCGATCGATATTATTTCACCGGGCTTAATCGTTGCCGGTCGACCCGCCAATAAATCGTCCCTAATTTGGTTGGAACACTTCCTGGAATTATCTGTACCTACACCAAGATCTGTGGATTATCTTACGAACGACACCGTACCTCCTCGAGAACGAGCCAGCCCAGACTGTAAATTAATTTTAATCACTCTGATCGTTCGCATCTGGTTCAACCAGAAATTCAATTATCTGATTAATTTCTGTCGTCGTTTTACGATTTGATTTTGCACGGCTTGAAAGAGAACTTTGACCCGGGCTCGGCTCTGAATTAATACAATTAATATAAATGATTTTTGCATCAATTTTTATTCCGACGAAATGTAACATACTTTGGAGAAATTGAAACTTGCTTTATAAAACCGGCGAGTTTTCCACCTTAACGGGGTGGCGCGACCAACAATCGCATAATGTACCCTGACACTTTTATGGCCCTTCGATTTTGCAGTTTAATGTGTTTTTAAATCGCCCGTGATATATTCTAGGCTAGCAGGGAAAATCCCTTCGATAAGCCGACTGCTTTCAATTAAATTTATAGCGGTTTGCCCTGGGTTACGCTGTTTTTGCATCGTTGCGTCTTACAGCCGTCGATGAAAATTAATTTTCAATATTTATTACCTCTAATAAACGATCAAATTAAGGTCGATTTCGCAATTGTACAATGGAAAGTGGAACCAAGTGGAATTAATTGGA
Source organism: Osmia lignaria lignaria (assembly GCF_051020975.1). Lineage (NCBI taxonomy): Eukaryota > Metazoa > Arthropoda > Insecta > Hymenoptera > Megachilidae > Osmia > Osmia lignaria. The sequence goes on from NC_135040.1 coordinate 5,175,978, forward strand.
AATGAGATTTTATTTTCGATACAATTAACGGGTCGCATTAATTGCTTTCAGATAATGGGCAAATGGTACGTGGTGGAAGTGTTGGAGCACAAAGTCGACCCTCTGAAACCTTTGAGCGGATCGTACGTGGTGAACTCTTGTCCGATAGTGAAGCTGAGAGCGATCGAGAACGCGGCCAAGTTTTTCTCCTCGTTGAGGCTCTTGTGGTCCGAGGAGATGGGCAATCTTGAGTACACTTTTCGAATACCGGACATCACCAGGAAGCCGGGTTTCTGGATCTCCGATTCTCAGCAAAACGGTAAACACCGGTCGTCGTCGCAAATATTTTTTTTTTTTTTTCTTTGAATCTATCGAAATTGCAAATAAAGAGAGACAAAGAGTTCGACGAGATTTTCTAACAGCCGGCACAAAAGTTTCAATCCAACCGAACCGGAATTTATTCCCTTTTCGTCACAGTTATAGGAAAATCTGGTTAATAACGACTGTGGAAACAAAATTGAAAGAGGAGCATTTTTCTGCGAACCATAGACAGTAGCTCTCTTTTTTATAAAACGATTATTGTTAATCGATGGAACAAAGCTATCGACGAATCTCTGAAACGAACAATTCTCGCGGATTAAATGAAAGAAGGGATCGGAGGAGAGGCTGGTTCAGGGATGAAATTAGAAACGTGCTTCCGATCGAAACGTGACTCGTTTCCTTGCGTGAAAAATGAAATTTCTTCGATTCCCCAACCAGAATCTCTCTTCGACGTTTCACGGATGAGAAATAGAATTAGGACAGCGACATTATTCTTCCTGTTTCGAAGTCATTGTTCGATAGTTTCGAAATAGAGCTGCCGATTGTTAGCTTGAATCTATTCATCGAAGCGATTCAACCTAATCGATGAACCGTGCAAACGCGATAGGACAATGCAGATGAAGCAGAGCGGAAGCAAAGTTAAGATCATGGGTCATCGGACTAGTTCTTAACACTTTGATCCTCGCAATTTTTAACTTCACGATTTCTAACAAAGATTATTCAGAAAAGAAATTATATTTAAACGTACGCTGTGGAATATTCTTTCGCGTGCTTCATCCTCGACAACATTTCTATTAAAAATTGACAGATGGAATCTCGATAAAAGCGCACGATTCTGAAAAATAAATCAAACCTGTCCGGAAACAGAATCGAAAGTAGCTGCTTATATCCATCCTTCCCGTCAGTCTGATTTTTCCGCTTCCCTGCTTCTTGTCACGATCCTATCGACAAGGTTTTATTAATTGTCATCCGAACAGGACCAGCCAATAAATAATCGTGTGAAACGATTCGTAAGCGGTGAATCAAAACGTGTTCACGATCGGGCCGAATTTCACGGGGGCGTATAATTAATTTCATCGGATTAAACGTCAATATCTAGGAGATAGTGTCCGTTTACACAACGAAACAGTTTAATGGACGATGCTGTAATATTACGATAACACGTCCTGTTGACGTTATTGCGATTGGCACGTACTAGGCGCGTGACAATCCTTTCTCAATACTAATAATATCCGTTTTATTCGCGATACGTGTCGTCGGTAGGGAAACACTGTTACGCGAAATCGTAAAAATTTCCCTGTAAAATATGAAATTTTACGGGGCGCGTTATTATCGCTGGAATTTGGAACGTTCTAACTATCACAGTCGTTAAAATTGTTAAATTAGTCATTCTACGCGTTGCAAGTATATTCCTAGCCATCACTGATTTCCATTAGAACTCCATTCTAGGTAAAATTGATACAGGAGATTAGGATAATAAATTCATTTGACAGTTATCTAGGAATAGAATGAAAATTTAATTAGAAGCATTGTCGCTTAATTAATTCTAATCATTCGGAGATTCGTCGACGCTTGATATTTGTATCATCTTCAAATCCGTCAGAAATGGTACACCTGTGAATCCTTTCAACAGGTACTCTGGTGCAGAAACAGTACTCGCAGTTCACCGGGAACGTGTACGTGATGAAAGCAGTCGCATCGGACATGGTGTTGACTTTCTGCGCCGGAAATCCTGACAATCAGCTTTACTCGCTGCTGCTGGCGCGCGAGCATATCCTCTCGAAGAGCGACAAGCGTGGAGTCCACAACCTCCTCGTTCGTCGTGGCCTGAAGATCGTCAACATCCGAGAGACTTGTATGAACAGCGCTGCCTTGCGAAGAGCTTCCATCAATCTGATCGGTTTACTCGGATTGATGGGGGTGTTGTTCAACGTTCTCTTCGGCTCCTGGTAGTGGTGATCGTTGATAAGAAAAAAACGATCGAATTTCTGAGAAAAATCGTTAGCTGACTTGGGCTGATCATTCGCGACGATTCTCTTTCCTTTCTTCCGTTCGAGAATCGTGGCACGTTTTTCATTTTTCGGATCACCAGCGGAGGGAGAACAGAGGATGACAATATTGCAGAGGGTGTTTGAGAAATGATATCAATTGGATCATCGTTAACGATACTGCCATCGATGCTAAGGGATTATTCAAAGATTCTATCTTTTATTTCAACAATCATTCAGTAATTTTATTTTTTTTTCCTTAGGTGATCCTGATACACCTTCAAAATTGAATGCTGCGCTAATTAAGCTGTCGAACCATGGCTCTATGGGGAATCAAAATTTTGTCAAATCAAAATCAGTTTCAATTTCAGCCGTCCTGGTTCTTGGTTTCCTGATACCAAGACAGTGTTCTTTCAATGAAATTCTCAGTCGAGGGATCTCTTATAGTATACAAGAGAAGGAGTAGGTCGTTACTCTTCGCGGATGAAAAAACGGCCCTTAATTGCCAACGCAGCTAACGATCTCGCGTCTCGTGTCTGTTGCAGAACGCAATCGTAACGAGAATCTCGCCGAAAAATAAGAAAGATGGACTAAAATAGAGAAAAAAAAAAAAAAAGAGCCGAAAGGAATTCGTGGACGAGGAACACGATTCGACCGTCCTGGATTCCATTTCTCGCGACAATGCCCAGCTTCCATGGGAACGATTCGATTCGATTCGTTTCGTTTCCGCTCGATTCTCCCACTCGGAATACACTCGGGTCGTCTTGGCCCTTGTTGTCCTCGTTATCGCGAGATTTCGTTCCTTCTCGAAGGAGACGCCGATCCCTCGAGCGTTCTCGACTGAAACAATACGGGCTCGATGATACCTGTCCGTTCGCGTATTTATAATAGCCTAGATGAACTCGTTCTCGTTGATCGAAGAGGAATCGAAGTGTTCAATGACCCGATGTCGTGTCGGCTCTTTCAGTTCGAAGACGATGGTGTACGATTACACCCTTAGGAATTAGAGACAGAGAGATCATTTATTTTTAAATCATTTCTTAATGGAGGGAGCTCTTTTATTTAGAAGTTTGGGTATCTAAATTTATTAAAAGTTATTCAAGGGTTAAATGTGTAGCCATGAATTAATTTTTCAAACTGAAGCATATTTAACACCCCTAATTTTAAATTACATTAAAAAATGAATATCCTCAGAAAAATATTGTCTCGGTAAAAGTAAAATGCTCCTTGCTCCTTTCACATCGAATTGAAATCTTACAAAGGTTCACAATTTGATTATCCTTCACGATTTCTCGTCTGAGAGGTAGTAACTCGAACCCTAGGAAACATATCTCAAGAAGCTACCATTACTGGAGAGAAGATGGTGAAATTCAGCTCGATAACAAAAGAGGGTTTCGTGTAGAACGCGAGAAGAAAATTTTCCTCGTGAAATATCCGCGACACGTGTCGGATAACCGGGGGCTGAAAGGGTTGAACACTGAGTACCGATTCTTCCAAGCAAAAGATAATCCTCTGAAGTGGACGAGCTTCTCTCGTGAACATTAGTCGCGTTAGATAGAAGAAAAAAAAAATGCATGTTTGTATGTAAATTCTCGATTCGTGGATTTAAGAAGACAATAGTACTATTCCGTGTGAATTTTCACGCTAAAATTCCGCGTGGCATCATCTTTATGATAGAAAATTCGAACAAAGGCCGGATTTGTCGTGAAACAATTAGAAGAAGAAGAAGAAGAAGAGACCGGTAGAATTCTATTCGCTGTTCTTCGATCTTCTTTTTTTATTTATTGTATTTCATATCGATCGTGTCACGATTCATTCCGTGAGTCTTTCTTCTGCCTCGAATTCGAAAGAGGAAGATTCTATTCGACGATGGGGAAGAGCAGTGTACGTTGTACCATTGTAAGATAGTTTCCATTAAATCGTTAGAGACGATTATTATTATTATTATTATAATAACTGTGTGTCATGATCGAAGTTGACCTAAAATTATTCGATCGAGTAATCGCGTTCGTTTTACTCAATCGCAATCGCTTCTCAATCAAAGAATCTTCGTACGCTGAACACGATTTTCTCTTTTTATACTTACCGAAATGTATTCGTTCGGACGATGTTTTTATATGAACCCTCGATTATCTGCCAGTATTCATGTCCCGTATGCCTTTTTATACGGACTTTCGAACGTACAAAATTCTATTGTAAAAGATTTTTTACCCTGTATCCTGCGCGTTTGAATTTGAATGCGAGCTGCCGCGTTAGATGTGGGACAAATCGAGTCTGCTAATTTGAGATATAAACTCCTCCAACGATGGAAATTGAAATTTAATTCTAGGATTGTTCTTCATTTTAATTTTCTGAATTTTAGACTATTCGTAATTTCGAATGGTGGCAAATGAAATTTAATTTTGGGATCATTATTCGTTTTAATTTTCTGAAGTTTGGATTATTCCTTTGAAATTTGGGCTTCTAATTTTATTAGAAATTATTATTGTCCCACAAATAGCGTGCTAAAATACTTCTTCCTCCAGTTTACATGTATCGTTAATATTAAAAAAAGCAAACGAATGCGTTTGAGTGGAGTCTTGCGTTTATCTAACGCAATTTCTAATGGCTACGTGATTCTATAATTGAAACTGAATAAGAACAGTTACGATTTATTTAATGAAAAAATTCTACGAAAGAAAACTGCTATCTGTACATATATCCTCGGATATGAAACAGTCTACTGTTGTAACAACGTTGATGAGCATTTAATATGAACTCGTTAAATTATTGAATGGCAATCGCAAAAGAGTACGCCGTGTTATGTTTTAAATGCTCTAGAGTCTTTATTTATTGTACAAAAATAAAAGAATGCTCGATATAAAGATGAATAAATAAAATGAAATATATATATATAATAATACGATCTAGTACCTAATACGATGTAATCGTATGCTTATTATGTGTATAAATATGAAACAATAAAGAGATCACTTGGACGGTTTCTGAGAATTATTTCACTTTATTAACGAAGAGCTAAAGTGAAAAGGAGAAGAAATGTTGGGACAATGTGGACCCCAATATTAAGAGAAATTGTGACCTGGTTATAAGGTAAAGGAGTAGGATTCGATTTGGGGCCTCATGGTTTATTTTATTTTTCCAAATTTGGATAGTTTTGGAAATTAATTAGATAGAAATTGTAATGCTGGTATAAGGCACCCAATTGCAATACAGGAAACTCAAGATTCAAAGAATTCTAAATTTCAAATTCTAAGATACCAAGTGGTAAAATTCCAAATCCCAAGATTCCAAGTCGTAAAATTTCAAATCCTGAGATAACAAGTCGTAATATTTCAAATTCCAAGATTCCAAGTCCCTAGATTCGAAATCTCAAAATTCCAAATCCTAAAGTTCCCAATCTCAAGATTCCAGACCCCAAAGTTCGAAATCCCAATATTCCAAGTCGTAAAATTCCAAATCTTAAGATACCAAGTCGTAAAATTTCAAATGCCAAGATTCCAAGTCCCAATATTTGAAATCTCAAAATTCCAAATTCTAAAGTTCCCAATCTCGAGATTCCAGACCCCAAAGTTCGAAATCCCAAAATTCCAGAATCCTTAACTAGGGCTTTTCAACGGCAATATATCTTTCTCGTCGCTAGAACCACTTTAAACTTTCCTGAACAGCGAAAAGGAAATAACGCGATATTCGCATTAGCACGTGACTCGTGAATGCTAAAAAGCTCGTGAGGAATCAAGTACGAGAGTAGGAAAGCATTCGTCGTTACGTAAGTGTGCTGACAACGAAAGATTTAGCAACGGCTATAAAACATGGAGAACAGAACGATAAGGTACGGCGAAGTTTCGATAATTAAGGTTAATTTTCCAATTAACCTAAGCCCCGCGAGCATGATGCCAACCTATCAAGCAAAATATCCGTGTTCTTGAACTTTCTTCTTGTTTTTATCGGTTTTCTTGCAAGTCTTCATTTTCCTTATCGTCCTTGTGTTCTTAGCTTGCCCTTTCTACTTTTTATCCTGAACCCGAGTCCTTCGTACTATTAGCTGCGTCGCTTAACAAACTTCGATAAGCCTGCAAGAAGTTCCATAATGGTAGTCGACAAAGTCCAACTACTTCGTCCTGATTCTTAAGGAGTTCTAATATCGAGACCAATTTTGTCCATTAAGGTAAATTAACGTTCTTCTCTTCTTCAAATCTTTCTTGAAGGATTACGAAGTAGGCTAAGGAGCAAAGAATCGATCCTGGAAAAATCTTATCTTACCGACTAGAAGTTTATTTAATAGACTTTTATTACTCGATTAAAATGATAAAAAGTCCTTGGTAATGTAATTGTCATCGTCACCACAAGCCTTTATTAACAATGCCAAGTATTTAATATTTTGGATTTCGCAAGATTTTTGGAAAGAATATTAGAATTTTTGGAATTTTAGAACCTTAAAATTTTTTAATTTTAGAATTTTAGAATTTTAGAACCTTAAGAAAAGGGGACCAGTTAAAATTTTTAAGGGGTCCAAACCCACCCTTGAATACCACGATAATTACTTAATTATCTTCGCTCCTATAAATCACCAAAAAAAAACTCCATTCATACTAAAAACGTATTTTCTAAAGATCCTATAAAATAGATTTTCCTTAAATAAAGTGCACGATAAGGAGAGCAAAGGCAACATCGAGCCACCTTGATCTCTATCAAAAAGAGAAGATCTTAGCAATTGGAGAATCTCCAAAGGAAAGATGGCCAACATGTTTCCCTCGCATCCACCCGAATCTTCCTGTTCCATTTCCATCGGGATCTATCCTTTTTCCTCCGTCACTTTCCTCGATGCTCCGGTTTCTCCACGGCTATTCTTCTGGTGGCGAACGGCTCGATCTAGCTTAACGATCCTCCCACGACGCGCCCCTCGTTGATATAAGCCGACAGTCAAAGGGATCCTAAGCACAAAGGGTCGAAAAGTTTGCGTTGAATTTCACGTAGGCAGCCGCCATCCGCAGGCCAACACACAACGAACGATGTTGTAATCCGTTTAAGAGGAAACTTGCGAAGTTGAGGAACGTCTGGCACCCACGACTCGACCCACTTGTTATTTCACCGGGGAAAACAGATTTAATGGGCTGCCATCGTGTCGCTCGCCATCGATCCAAACGATGCTCTATATTATACAACCTTTGCCATTTATTAAAAGTCAAAGATAAAGGGCCCCAAAATGAAGAAGAACTAGAAAAATTTTTATTATAGAGGATGAAATATTTTATTTTATTTGGCAATATTTACTAACTGCTATAGATTCTATTCTATTTAATTTCATCGAGTCATAGAGCAATCATTCGATTAGCAAAGGCTGTTGATCCACCCGCCATTAAATCCCATTGAATCCCGGCAATCATAAAAGCAGCCATCCCAGGGAGAAATATTACCAATACTCTCGTATTCTACATACGATTCTCTGGAATATGGAAATCGGTAGAACACGAACTCGCCTCCCGGAACATCATCGTCGAACGATGACAAACGAGCTCTGGTAATCGACTTCCGGAAACAACACGTCGATTAACCCATCATTGTAAATTAGCACTTTAATCGTCTCGTGGGTGTAGCACGTTTGTCCGACGGTTTTTCAAGATAAAAGGGATCGCGACCTCTCGGTCAGTCAAACGAATTAATAAATTAACTGATGACCGTATGCTAATTTGTTGACCGGCTCTGAACAGGAAATACCACGACTCGGTTATCACGAAGGCGTTCAGTTCTAATTATCTAATAAAATTCAACGAAATTTTGATAAAATAATTTTCCAGAAATAAAGAGTTAAATTTCTCAGCGTATTTGTTGAAAAAGGAAAGTGAAAAGTACCAACTCGACGTCGAAGAAGAGTTAAAAGATTTCAAGGAAAGTTTTCTATGGACGAAAGGTTTTCAGACAGGGTGCTTTTCGAAGAAAGTAAGGAATCACGAAAGAAACGAAGGCAAACGAAAGAATAGAACGCGTTCGAGTGTGTGGAAATACGGGAAAGAGCAGAGAAAGGTAGGGAGTAAGTGTAGCCGAGTTTACAGTTCTACGAGGCCCACGACTTTACGGGACATACGTTCGTGGAATAAGAATTAGATTCAATTACCGCCAGCATTCAGCAGGCGTCTATTCGCATAAACTTTGCTTCCTAAATGCTCCCTTTGTTCCATATACGCGTTGTTACTTCCAGTTTCCCTGGAATTTGATGCTCGTCGAATCGGTTCCAGAGGTGTCAGTAGTAGAAGTCGCGCTATAGTCAGACAGGGAGTCGTTCGGAACTTTTATATCACTTGAAATCGTGTTTGACTCTCCTTTATTCTTCGAAATATCTCATTTCTTTTTCATGGGAAATTTTTAATAAATTCAAAGTATATTTAAAAAATACGACTTCATTTATGATGTTAAAAATTCGATTAGGATAAGGTTGAAAATTTGAATCATACGTCATGCAACACAGATCAGACGGTTGTTTCCCTGAATAAACAAGAGCTAGATTAAGTATTTTCATTTCCCAGTGGAAAATCGAGGAAAAAGCAAGGGAAGCTCTCCACACGGGACAGCTTGTATCTTTCTTTCTATGGCGTTGTTGAGAGGGACAATATTTTTTTCCTCCTACGTACCACGGACCTCGTTTAATCGTTCTTTCTCGTTTCCTCGAAGCGTTTCGCGCGAGGCATCTATTTATCAACGTCCAACGTTCTAGCCACAAGCGGATAAATAATTCCGCACAGTCCTACGAGTGATTATTTTCATTCGTTGCTTTAGTCTCCATCCTCTTCCTTCTATGCACGAACGTCTCTATCGTCTCCCGAAATTGCACCCTATATCGGAGATCCATTAACCAGTAATAATTAACTATCTGGTACTTTGGACGGTAATTGCAGCGGAATAGGCGATGCGGTTGAATTTCCTTGGAAATTCGTTAATAAGTTAATGTCCAGAGGAAAATTAGCAGGGCAGAGTCATGTTTTGTGGTGTCTAAATTAGGAAATATTGTGTTGTTAGGAAAACTTCATTATGCATTTCAAGACAAACATGTCGATGCATATAAAGAGTATAGGAATATAGGGGTAGTAGTATAAGTACCGTGCGTCGCCGACCTTTCGGACGGATTCTAAATAGTCACCAAAGGGAGCATGGTACGGGAAAGACTCTAGAGTTCTAAGAAAAAGTTTCTAAGTCCTAATTCTATTATTCTAATGGTACTGGGAGCAAAAAAATCTAAGCTTCTCTCGGGACAGAGGGAACAGTCTCAGAGTACCGTGCGTCGCCGATCCTCCGGCACTGTCAAAAATCCCATTCCCCTCGTTTTCTACTCCCTGCACGGTTGTTTAATCCGGTTAGATGTAATTAACTGATGCAACTTCTGCAACGAGTTGCTGGATGCGGGCGCAACTCGGCCGGCCGGTGTAATCTTGCGAAAACATAGAAACAAATTTAATTAGCATCACCGTGGCGCGTCGTTCATTAATTACATCGTTTATCGCACCGATTATTAAAACGGCAGTTTAATCTTCCGTTAACATCGCCAATGAAATACATTGAAATTAATGGAACGACATTCGAAATGATGTACAATTTATACAATTCTCACGTTTCAATGGCGAATAGAATTTTTGTCGTTAATCGAAGCTCGAACTCACCGCGCGGTGCTTAACATGCATCCAGAGGATGCAACAACGTGCAAAGAATACAATTTGTCTAGAAAATTCGTGACGTCGCTAGGTGCATTCAAAGTAGCTGGCTGAGTGCAAGGCGACGCGACGTATGCAGAGTGGAAACTTGGGCGTAAGTTTTCAAGTTTCAAATTCTCAAGGAAGCAAGGTTAAATTTGATCGGTAACTTTACGCTTCCCACGAGGAATCTGCATCCGGACGAGTTTATTTTATTTTACAATGTAAACGCGAGCAGGTACAAAGGAAATCGAGCACGGTAAACAGGAGGAAAAGGAAAGAGAATACCTCTGTTGTTACGTCATTTATGCAACTGTCGTTTCATCAACGAACGGAACAAATCTTCTAATGAATATTTACTTCATAATGGATTTCCACGTTCATAATGGAACGGCGTGCATCGCGAACGCGTAACATTATCAATTCGCTGCTCCGACATGGAAATCAATAGCGATTTCCCTGGCGGAACATTCATCGTTTCGCGTCCTCCGTTATCCTGCGAGTGCTCAATATTTGTAATTTAAATGCATCCTAGCTTTTTCCACGCCGCTGTCAGCGAAGATGAATGGTCCTTTGTTTCACCGAGATGCTCGTAAACGATGAAGTTTTTATGATCCTTCCTATCGTATGAAGGGAAATGATGAAAAAAAAAAAGAAGATCCAGGGACACCTTCCTGCAATATTTCCATAAAAAATGTATCAATTCAGTGGGGCAACCAGGGTCAATTTACCCTCCATTAAGAAATTAAAAACTTTCTCTTGGATATTTCAGAGATCGTTATCGAGATTAAAAATAAAAACGAAGAAGTTTGTTTTGACAATTATGGTTCTCCCACTGTAGATATTTCCTCTTTACACACCAGTTTCGTTGCAATTTTCTCGAGTGTGTTTAACGTACTTTTCAAGTTTAACTAGAGAAGCAACAAGATCCTTTTTAATCACCTGAACCTCCGCTGTAGCTTGAATTTACGAAATGAAACTCGTTCCGTGAGAGAAGAAGGCACGTTTACCGACGACACCGAGATAATTGATCTTAATCGGTGATTCAGACGATTATGTCATCGTTCAGTCGTTCCTTTAACATTGTAGACGGAACAGGGGGTTCTTCTATTCTCGACAAGGCCACGAATTAATTCTTAAAAATAATCGGTCCAACCGGTCGTGTCGAATTTATTGAATCTACTTAACAACGTCCTTATTAGAAACGGTGTTGTTCGCATACGAAATTAGGTCAATTTTAGACTACCTTAGACATCATTTTGTAAATTTTGAAATTCTTCTATTTAACTAATTTGGATATCTAATTTTTGTATTTAGAATTAACTTTGAGTAATATGAACAATTATAATTGTTAATCACAGTTACCACGAAACAGATAGGGAAATTTTCATAGTTGGATTAAACTTCGCCCGGTATCTGTGTCAATTTCCCTTACATATCTAAAGTTCGAAGAAGCTTCAGACTCATTCCACAATTCCATCGCGTTAATCTTGACAGCAGTTCGCTCCGCACAATTCCATGTTCAGCCCAAAAGCCGAAGCTCAACCGACTACCCTTAAGTACGATAACAGTAGCTTTGTCGACATCGAGCTTACAAGGCTGGCGATAATAGCAACAATCGCGATGGGAATCGGTATGACGGCCATTATATTCGAACAACCGTCCAAAAGTGTCGAAAAGAGAATCATTTTCAGTAATGGACAATCTACACACCCCCAATTCTAGTCCTCTAATTTTAATAAAAATGTTCATTTTAATTGATAATTTCATATTAGATATTGCAATTTCCATAAGATAAATATTTGTTTCGTTATTTTTTGACAGGGTCAGCCTGACCCCTACCTACTTATACTAATGCACTTGCTTCTGTACGATCTTCTCTTTGCCAACACGTACGCAATATTCTCGTGATACGAGCACGAGGTCATGGTTGGCCAATGAACACGAGTACACCTGTAACATAGCCTATCCAACGACTCGACCATCCGTGGAAAATTCGCGGAGGCGTGATGCTCGCTTAATCGTGAGCGATTCTATCACGCGCCGATGGCGAACCTCCTCTCCGTCGCCATCCTCCATTTCTATCCGAACTAAATAATTCTTGTTTACGAACACGTGGCCAGACACAAAGCGGCACGAGACTGGGCTTTGAAGGTTTCAGGTGACAATTGGGGTGGAGGGATAATTTTGATTTATGGGAAACTTCCTTTGGAGAAGCGATGGGCAAATGGGTACACTGTGGGGCACATCTTGATTTGAAAATTTGAGGTTTCTGTACTTCTCAAATTTTAGAATTTGGGAATTTGAGAATTTGGAAATATAGGAATCTGGAAATTTGGAAATTTGGAAACTTAGATATTTGATAATTTGAGGATTTGGAAACTTTGGAATTTAAGAAATTTGGAAATGTAGGAATCTGGAAATTTGAAAACTTAGATATTTGATAATTTGAGGATTTGGAAACTTTGGAATTTTGGAATTGTGGAATTTGGAAATTTGACTGATCTTCTTCCTTTTCGAATAGGCCACGTTAGTACATCATACACCCACGCATAATATCCACCCGTAAAGGGCTTCACAAACACGTTAGTAGTACCTCCACCATCAGTGGATCCTATTGTTATAACACATAGTACCTACATTAGGAGCATTACATTACGCATATGACCGGTAGTACGTGATGTGGGTTATGGTGATTCTTGTTGCCGTTTCGCAGTGCTCATTACCAAATTACGAGTAATTCCATCCACTTTACCGTACAGAAACATTATTCGCGTTTCAGTGTGTGCATTTATTAAGAGGCAAACAAGGAGACATTACGCTCTCAATTCTGAAGCATTCTCGATAATCGAATAAACATCGAACAGAAGAATTGATTGGAAAAATTGTATTGTACTCGTACAACCAGCTGTGACTTCGAAAAATATGATTGAACATTTTCCAGAAAATTTTAATAGAGAGAAAATTATTAGAAATTGTTTAAAAAAACATAGCTACAGGACTTTAACTAATACAAGAGAAACTATTTAACATAAAACAAACAGGGAGGGAAATCAACAGCAAGAAAAACACAGCGAACCGTCGAGAAACGTGGCTGCCAAGCTTGAAGAGATCCTCAAGCGGAAAATCATCGCATCCTCGAGAGAAACGTGGTGGAAAGCGAAAAACATCGACAGAAGTGGCATCAACAGGTTCCAGGGAAAGTTTCCAGAAGCGATGAGCAATTGTGGTCGACCGATGCTTCTCGTGAAACGTTTTGCAACCCTCTGAGAACGTTTGCGCTGGCTCGTTCGTTGAACTCCGTTTCCAGTTTCGATGCTGGACGGCTTTTAATTAATCCGGGCGTTTCATGGAGGAGCATCGCGATTGTCACGAAACAGCCAGTTGGTTAACCACCGTCGAGGAACCGACGAAAAAACTGTTGCGAATGCGGCAGAAATAATTTACCATTTGCGCGAACATCAGATGATGGAAATTCGTGAAAATGTTCTTATGGGGTCGGGATGTAATTGGGATTCTTCGATGGGGTGGGTCAGCTCTCTTACCTTCGTTAATAATGACACGGAGGAGCTTAGAATCTTAGAATTTGACAATATTGTAACTTCGATTTTGCTATTTTGGAACTAAAGAACTTGAGAGCTTGAAAGCTTTGTAACTTGGAAGCTTGGGAACTTAGAAACTTGGGAGCTTGGGAACTTGAGAGCATAGAAACCTGGGTGCTTGGAACTTAGAAACTTGGGAACTTGGAAATTTAAGAATTAAGAAATATTGTAACTTCGCGATTTTGCATTTTTGGAACTTAGGAATTTGGGAGCTTGAAAGCTTTGGAACTTGGAAATTTAAAAATTAAGGAATATAGAAATTTTGAGACTACAGAATTTCACGAATTTGGAATTGCAATAGTTGCAACTGATCGAACTACGGTAGATCAGATTTTTTCTTAATTATCGATATAATCCACGGATAATCACGTTTGCAACCGCGTCGATAATAAATGATCACGAATGCAGCAATCGGTGAAACGTGACGCGCTTATCAGTTAGCGAAATTCACAGCAACGTCACGTTTAATATCGTCATTATTAATGGAAAGGATTTGCTCGAGCGTTGTCGATCTCTGTCAACAGCTTGTTCTAGCAATGTTAATATCCTCCGCAGCTGATATATCGTAACAGTAATTAACGCGAAAACTTTTAATAAAACCATGAATCCGAGGGAAATGAAATAAACACAAGGATCATTGTTACGTTTTAAATAATGCGAAACGTTTATTACGAGAGCGTAATTCAAGATTCGTTTACATTGATCCATTACTTTGGACACTTCATTTGAAACAATGCTCTTCGACGATATTGACTTTGCTTTTACGACGACAGTTAATAACGATGCTAATCCCATCCGTTATTTTCGAAACGGAAATGGTCCTTACAGAGTCTGTGTTCCTCAACGAAGAGTATTATTATTTTCCAATTTAAACTTGGAATCTTGTTATCTCGCAAAATTGAAACTGTAATTTTTAAACGAAATTTATGATATCAATAAATTCGTTTAATATTAATTTCACTGTCCAAACGCACGAAATCGAATTATTAAGATCAACGAAGCGATCGGGGGTTGATAGATGAACGACCACAAGTATGTTTCGATAAATAATCACAGAACACCGGGGTAATGATGAATCGTTGCTTCGTTCTAGCGCCAGTACTCTCTAATTGCGTTAATTTCGTAATTAGAACACGCACCCTTTATCTATGCTAACGATGCGCTAGATTTTTTAATCCTATTCAGCATCGATTTGCTCGAATTTCCTTGCATTTTTTCTACATCCCTCGTTTCATGGAATTGCTATATTAATAGTTGATTGCAGGTTTAAAAACTTCTGAAATTCTCTTTCATTTTTAAACGAGAAATTTCGGTAACTAGCTGCAATTTAATACCCTTTAAGTTTCTCTTGAATTTTTCAACGCTCGTTATTACTACTCGTTCATTTTCAAGCTGAAGTTTGAAAAAAGGTAGAAACAGGAAAAAATGTTTCACGTGTGTTGGTCGCAAACGTTTTATGAAAAGAGCATGTTTTACGAGTGTACCGCTTTTTAATTTCACTAGAAGGACAGCTGTTTATTACGATTTGTTCGCGTGAAAGGAATCGCATCGGTTTCAACAGCTATGTATTAAAATAATTTTGTCAACCGAGAACAAAGCACACTTCTCGTTTTTTCCCTCTCTTCTTTTGATAGCACTGAATTTATTCGATTTTAATACGATCAAATAATTCGTGGAAATTCTTTTCAGATGGTTCTTTGTATTCGTGAATGACGTTATCCTTTAATTATGGAACGAAGAGCATGCTTGTTAGACTTCATTCCAGTGTCCTTTTCCATAAGAAGGAAACTACTTCTCTCGGGTGAACAGCATAATGCTTTTAGGAAGATAGTTGATCTTTGTTTCTACTCCTTAACTACCCTCTGTCACGGGGTGACTTTGAATCATGATTAACTATTTCCTTGCGACTTCGCGGATGTAGATTCTTCATTTGGATGAAAATAATAATCTTAAGTCCTATCAAAATATTAATTATTAAAATGAATATATTCTGATATATTCAGCGATGTTAAATGTAAAGGTTGCGAGTTCAAATCCCCATAGGGATCGATTTTTTTTTTTTTTTTTTTTTTTAATTTGGAGACGTGTTCAGGAAACGTGAATAACTAATGTAATGATAGATCGGTATTAAATTGATGATTAAATCCACAGGGTCTGTGGATTTTTTTACGCAATCTATGTAAACCACAGAGTTTTTAATAATTTTTTAATCTTTTGAAGGGTGTTCAAAAAGGTATCGTAAAGCGAATTCGAAACCGGATCACTGGACAATATCGCAGAATGAGAATTTAATAAAGCTGAATATCCGGACGTTACGTAACACGTGGCCGAAAGAAATGAACTTAGAACGTGTTCCGCATGCAACTTTTTCTTCTTTCATTTTTCCTTCGTTTTCCTACTCTGACGACCAGTTTAGTGAAAGAACAGTTCTCACTTTTCTCATGTCCATTGACAAAAGAGAAATAGAATGTTTTTTCATATCCTAGACATCCTTTTAATTTGTACTAACATTATATTACTAGAGAGGACTTAATTAAATGAATTGAAAATATTGGATCTCGAAAATTCATATTTTATTTACATATTACAAAGCAATTCGTGTATCACATACGCATATATTTGTATCAAGTATTAACAAACTGTTCACATATAAATCTCTGTTTCGAAAACCATGTTATTGTGGAACAAGGTAATTAATTTCAAGTTTCAACAAATTGTCTTCATTTTATTAAAGTCACTCGGTACTTTGTATATAAACTCCGCGTTTTTATCATTTTATTTTATAAAATTTTTTGAAAAAAAAAAAGAGTTTATAATATCATTTTGGTAGCAGTTGTATAATCTGGAAGTATATCTTCACAAATTGGTAATTTCTAAAAACGTATAGCGTATTCATAAATACTGTCAGAATTAATAAATTGTTTTCATAATATTATAATAAAAAGGAATATTTGAGTTCATTATGCTGCAAAACAATGTCATTTGAAACCGCTCATTTCTAATCTCAAGATTAGGAGGTACTAACTTAATATATTTCTTTTCTTCCTTTTATATATACTCTATTATGATGTACCAATTCATTGTTCTAATTTACCACGTATATGTAACTTCCTTTTTGAATATTACATTATCACAGAAGATATACTATACAATATCATATGATACATATCTTTGTCATAATTGATCGCATCGCTTATCGTTTAAACTACGGTAACCTCTTTAAATTACTGAGAAAATAATTTTATTGTCTTTGACTAGGTGTTAGTCGTGATTCATCCATGTCAACCCTAAAGTTTTTATACTTGAACAACAAGTAGGCTGGATTGTAAAAGTTGCTTAATTCAACAATATTGAACATTCCATAACCTCGATTCATACTGTAAATATAAAGAAAAGTGAAATTATTTGCAAACCTTCGTTTTAATAAATTTCGTTTAGTTTATCGTGGAGCAAAATATATGATGCAATCAACCAAGCTTCCTTTTTACTCATAATCACTTCCAATATAAATTTTATAGCAATTACAATGTTGAAAACAAACAACAATAAATTTTGTAAAAATATTTAAAAGTTTTTATACAATATACATAAATTGTTGTATGAAATTCTAAAATATACTTAAATTTTTTGTTCATATACACATGTATATACATCTAAACGTAAGTGAAGAAATACTTTAATGTATGATTTTTCAGTTCCTGAAATTGAAATAGGAATTTGAATATAATATATCTGTGAATGTATCATCGAATATCGCTATTTACCTTATTGTTATTTATTTTTTAATATCGCAGGTGCAAATCTCCGTTACTGTCTCTACACATTCTGGTGGACATTCCGTCGGTTTCATCTCTATATCGTATATTTTAATTTCTTGCGGTGGTCGTTCGTATTTACATATTACAGCGTACATATCACCACCCAATCGTAGCGCTAACCATCGATTTTTAACGACAGCTAATTTTAAACATTCACAGGTCAGTTTTGCATGAAGATTGGTATGAAGGGTTCTTCCCATTCCCTCGAGTACGATAAGATCGACATTATGTTTCACCATAGCGAGACATAAATCTAAATTTAATCGGCTGTTAAACATAAAACAACTCGTTAAAATTTATAAAACAATTGTCTGCGCGTTTAGTACAATTACCTTAAGTCCAAACAAGGACCAGCCTGAGCTGTTTCCATAGCGATCAATCGGTTTTCTTTTAGAGCCTGCCTAATAACTTTACATATTTTTGCTGCGTCCCGTAATGTTACAACCAATTCTGGATACGTCACATCGTTCAAGGCTGGCATAGAATTAGCACACAGAATAACCTAGAATAATACTTAATTGATTTTAATTAAGTTATCAAACGACCTTTAGACCACAAATATATTCTCGCTAACCTTTGTCCCTCGTAACAGCAAATCTCTTGCGAATGGTAAAATTCCCAATACTATGTCAACCCCGCTATTGTCAACAAAAATAGCGGCACATTTATGGGGTGGTCCTGTTTCTAATCTATCTATCCAATCGTCCAAATCATCTTGTAGCCAAGGTCTACCTAAGTTTAAGAAAAGTAACATATGAATCTTGATGATACTTTTTCTTGCAATATATTAGTTATAAACAAGGATTCTGAGACATTGCAGTACCCGGTATTTTTGCTTGAGCTTCAGCAAAACCGAAGTCGGTGGTTTCCATCAATGTCGCGACCGCGTTAGCACCCCAGTCAAACATATTACCGCTTAGAACTCCAAGTATCAAAGCTTTGATTTTGTCCGCTCCTTCCAAGTAATCAATAGCTATTATGCGATTTTTCAAATGTTTTAACGCTTCCTCGTTCTCTTGCTTTTTTTGCTACATATTAGAGAATCAAATTATTTACATGTGTATGTTTGCAATACAAAAAAATAACCTTGAGCTGTAGAACTAACTTACATGCAAATAAGGGTCAGGAAAGTCAAATTCCTTCATACAATGTTCAATAGTATCTAGTAATACTCTTACAGTGAGTGTTCCATAAGCGCTGTAATACGATATTAATTAAGATTATATCGTAAAATGTAGGGTAGCTATATATTCTTATAAAATATTACATTTTTATTAGTGATCAGAGCTTACAATGGTTGGAGATGTAGGTAATGCAGTCTATTAACATATTTCTCTTTCAACTTTGTTGCTCTATCTTTTGCAGTTGGACTATGTGGCTGACTATGAATAGCTCTTGCCACAAATTTATCTACTGATTCTTCAAAACACTGAAGCCAGTAATCTCTAGAGATATCAATATTTAATACTCAGATCAATGTACTATTTACTAAAATATTTTTATCTATGACTTACCTAGCTTCCTTATCTTGAGCAAGGTCTGTTGTATCAGGGTTATAAGATGAGGGATCTTTTAAAAGTGGACAAAATGTAACAGCATTTTCTGCTTGGTCAATTTCCAACTGATCCACTTTAATTCCGAGATTGGTAGATATCGAATCTTTAAAACCTGACGACCCTGCATAATTTTCTAACCAACTATGTTCATTAGATTGTTCAGCACCATACAAAAATGCTCCAATTGCACCAAGGTAACCCTCGTGACGAAGAAATAGGGGCTTTACTTTACCCTAGATGATATACATTATAAGTTACGTTTTTAAAATATCTTAAATTCCTTCGAAAGAAAGAAATTTCAAAACTAACATTTGACCAATATTTGATGGAATATGAAATGGTATGCATTGATAATGGATGATTACGTAGAAAGTAACCACCGAAATAAACTTTATCCATTTTATGTACAGTTGCATACAAACTAGCTATTTGTCCGATATCATTACTTATCGTAAGTAAAAGACTTCTCGCGAGATCGGCTTCCGAAAATTTAGGTTGACCTATAATATATTTAACCAATTAATTTCGTTTAATCTTCCAACTAATTGCTTGTTTCTTTACCTTTATAAGACACAACTTTGCCAAAAGAGGCTGCAATAAGGTCTCCAGGTAATCCTTGAGAGGAATAGTCGCCTCCATAAATATCTTTTACTAACATATCGACATTTCGATGATCTCCTCTTTCTGCAAGTTGCAGTAATTCATCAAAGCCCTAGCAAGGGAATTGTTAAAGACATTTTTATAATGTATGCATTAATCTTCATAATGCTGAACATTAATTCAATAAGATAATGTTGTTGAAAAATTTAAAGGATTGATATTAATACCTTCCTTTTTGTCAGCAAAGAACCTAATCCCCAAAATGTTCCTCCCCCTGTAGCTGTCCCACCAACCCTTTCAAATACTTGATCAGACTCTACCTGAAAATGTTATACAGGTTTTTGGAACAAATTCTTCAAAACTATTTGATCACCATACATGGTACTTACTTTAAGAATACTGACTCCACTACCAATATTTACTAACATATATGGAAATATATTAAGACCAGCCTTTTGAAATTTATATTCAGGATTGCCATGTCTTTCAAACTCAAATGCTTCACATGAGATATTCTTAAGTAAAAAATTGCAACCTTTTATTAAACATGTCATTTCATCTTCTTTATCAACCCTGAAATATTTTCATTTTCATATTAAGACCTTTAACACTAAATTATGAAAATGAAGTCTTATATTTTAAAGCACTTACGTTAAGCCTAATTTTTCTTGTAACAAAGGAGTATACTTGTATGCCCCTCCACCAGTTACTTTAATACTTTTACCTTGAAATCTTTCAACATTTACTAAATTCTCTTTTACAAAATCCAAACAATTTTCAATGTATCTTGTTTCAAATTTAACAAAGTGAAGCCTATTCCCTTCATGCACTTTGTATGCACGTTCTCCACTGTTTCCCAATCCTGTATCTTCATACAATGCTTTGCGATAACTAACTGTTGAATAGTAAGCTATTTTTGTCAATGATAAGCCTGTAATTAATTCCATTATTTTAATTTTTATCAAACATAAAAAAAACATAGTGTTTAAAAACTATTTAAAACAGTAATTTTATAGCAATCAGATGTATATGCCAACCAAAATATTGTTTAACATATCGAGGTAATTTGAAATGGAATACATACCAATGTCAATGGCGAATTTTTGAGCATTTTTCAAATTTGCAAACACTTCGACAGCTGCTGGTAATTTTATGGGACGTATATGAGTTCGTTCGTCCTCGATTTCCGCCGTTTCCATTTTACATTAACTATTTTACGGCGTTATACCTCTTCTGATCGTGTTGATACTTTTTCAGGTAGTAAACTGTATAAGAACTACATTACGGTAATAGATAATTTTATCATTATTTAAACATTCTTTCCTGAATGTCGCATACGAACGCCAAAAAGGATTCTCCCGTCTGTAAGACGCGCATGTACGCGCATAAATTATACGCTTGTTTATTCAAAGCTTATCGTGTTAATTTAAAAATGGCTATTAACATTCAGCAGACATAAAGAACGGGACATACCGTTGTTATCGAGGGGTTTCAATTTTCGGGGTTTCAGGGACCCCTAGTTGAAGTTGGGTGCGCCTGTACAGCGCGCAACCAGTACGACATTTGTGTCTATTTTACCACATTCCACAGGGGCATGCATAGATGACAATTTTGATTCCCTTTGATACTATTGTTTAAAAATCCTGTATTCAGTTTCTTAGTCTTGATAACTTTTTTAAACCTTAAACGTCGCTGAATAAACTGTAGAAGTTGTAACTTTTATTACAGTATGTATAACATTTAATAACTGTTTGATCTTTAATAAATTATAAAAATCAAATTTATATTAAAACACAATAATTACTTCTCAATACCGTAGATAAATTATTAATACAAATTTGCAGGATATTCACACGTAAAAATTATAAAAACAACAAGTTTCAGTTAAGAAATAAGTAAAATTGAAAATTATACTGACGATAAGATAGAACAGATGGCATTCGTTCTCGTGGCACAAATTTAAGATCGCTCGTGATTAAAGGCATGTGCAATCTTTATAGATTTATAGTCATTGCATTCAACTGATAAAAGCGCCGTTTCGTACACGTGGCGCTAAAAATTTAATTTTAATCCAGGCCGGTGGAGAATGCTTAATCATGCCTAGATAAGCAAATTTAATTAACACCCGATAAAGGGTGTTCATATGTTATCACTTGTCAAAATGATTTGCTTGATAAATAATCAAGTAGTTGTAACTATTTACTTGATGACAGGAGAATAATATATATAACTATATAAAAGTATAAAACATCATGTATTGCTTTATTTAATTATAATATATCGTGACAATTAAATACAGATTTACAAAAATACTTAATAAAAAAGTGAACTAAACTATATATTACAACAATTTATAGTACATTTACAATTAAAATTATATTCACATTTTCATATTCTATTTATAGCCACACATATATATACACAAAAATTTGTTAATGTTAAAATAAGTATCATTTAATCATATACAGAAGCTTCTACTAAATATTTCTTATTTAAAGAAACTGAACATTATTTGTAATCTTGTACTTGATTCCAGTGATATATTAAGAAAACATAACTACTTTAATGTCATCGTGTTTTTTAATTACTACTTTTTACCATCACTTACATTTTTATTATCAAGTACAGAAAGGTAGTTGAAAAACTTCCCTGACAAAAACCCTGTTCATTAAAATAAAAAGTTCTGTACTTTCAATTTAAGATTTTGTATGTTTGTCTTTTGATAAAAGAGGGATCGTTTTGAGTTTAATATTTTGTAATAAATTATACGAGCCGTATGTACAAAATTTATGTGACACAAAGGGTACATAGAATGCTCTAAAAAATTGATGAGACCTGAAATATAAATAGTAAATACAAAACAAGTAATACAATATATTATTTCTATAAGGGCAGTACACTCACTTTGCGGAATTTAAAAATTTGGCTGATTTGATTACTGTAAAATTATCGGTTAATCGAGAATAATTTGGTTCTAATTCTGTTTCAGTATCAATGTCCAAATCTAACACAAAATGGCATTTATTCACGTTAAACTGAAACGATAAAGAATTTTAATATTAACATATTTCAATCATTCTGTGTGGTATGCAGTACCAAGTACAATAGACTTTGAACTGTAACTTACATAGCGCGTTGGTTCCTCTCTGTTCATATCATTGAAATAAGGTTGTATTACACTAGTTGCATTTTCATGATCTAAGAAAGGTTGTGGTAACTGGCCCTTGAATTCCGATTTTAAAAATTGAAGTTTCCAACTAAAAATAATATCGTTGTGTTATGTTTAAAGAAAGGTAAAATGTAAGTTCCAAGATGAAATAAAACTTACTTATTTGATGGGAAGAAGAAGCTACCTGGAAATCTGTGCCATTCCTTTCCAACACAGAAATTTATGTACATATCTTTAGGTATTTCTCCCTCTAATCCAAATTTATTAGCATCAATCATTACTTCCATTGGTGCATAATAACCTGATTTCAAATGTTTAATCAATTAATGTAAAAATAAGAACACATAAAACTTCATACCTTTATATAGTGCCAATGATCTTGATATACCAAGGAGACCACATATTAAGATAGCAAAAAATGTAATATGAGCAGTATATTGTAAATAATGATAAGCAATATGTAAGGGACTAAGTTTTGTTCTGATAAAGAAATACAATTTTTGAATAACATCCACAGCTATGGCCCCAGCTAAGCAAATCATTGGATAAACCGGAAATAGAAATCGTTCTTCCTGTAATATAAATATTTAGATATATACGTACATATTTTAATTTATTCTTAACGTTGTAAATAATTTTTATTTTATTCACCTTATGAGGCTGGAAAAAGAATACTAGAAACCAAAGATATAATGGTGCCAAAGAGTACCAATAAGACAAACAAAGACGGTCTCTCGGTCGTGCTGGTACAATTAACCATACTAAAAACTACATATAAAATTTATTAAAGTGCTAACAATTTCGATCTTTTAAAACTTGTAAATTTATAGAATATTACCAATCCAATTGGAGCCCAAAGTGCACCCAGGAAAATAAAATTAAAGTTCAGAAATCCATTATAGATATAGTAACTAAACGGTTCAGTTCCATAAATATTTGGTCCATGATTAGTAAACACATTGTATGTTATAATATTTAATGGTGCTATTACTAGTTTGCCATAATACATTGAATCAATCCATACTACTGGTACTAAAACTACTACACCAGATATGATTACCCACTTTATGAATTGACCCCATTCTTGTTTCTGTACTAACATTTCTACTGCAATTGGTATTCTGTAAATACATTAAAGTTCACATTATTACTAAATTTGAATTTTTGAAATAATTGTAATTATAGATATAAATGATACCCAAGTAGTGCAGCAAATGGCCATCCTAACAAAGCAGATATAGCAGTAGCAAAAATGGCTAATTCATACTGACGGGCATACCAAGCTGCTGTAGCTACAGTACTTAAATACCTATACAGAAGACACATTATAAATAACCATTATTTTCATTATTCATATGAATATTTTATAAACATACATTGAAAAAGAAGATGGCAAAAATGCAGCACTAGCAATATACATGCCAGAACTTAGTATAAGGAATACTAATGTTAATCTTCCTATATGAATTCCAAATTCTCTGCATACATTTCTAAAAAAGAAAATTTGATCAGTTCTTTATTATTAACACATGCTGTCTATATAAGACTATTGAAGATACATACTTATAAAAGTATACTTCAGATAATGCACAACCCACAGATAATAAGCACCTTACAAAATAGAAGACTAGAACAGGATTAGGCTCTAACAAATAATGATAGAGTTTTGCTGGTACCATATGAATTAACAAATATGTATATGATCTTAATGCATATTGTGGACTGTATTCCCATGTTTGTTGGCCAGTACCATAAAGTAAATAATGACTCTAAAATGTAATGATAAAATGCAGTATTCTTAGAAAATAAAATTCTCATTTATTAAAACAAAACAATATAGTACAAACATATAAACTTATATAAATCATTAAAAATCATAGGAAACTAAGAATTATTCCTTACAGGTTCCCAATAATTATAAGTCTCATCACAATCTGTTATGTGACTCCATATAGCTGAACAAAATCTAGCTGATAAAAGTAATTTAAATGCTGTATCCACACCAGGATAAATAAGACCAGTACCAGAGGATTCTTCTGGTCTGAAACATATAAGCTTAATTTTCTTTTTGATTTATACTTACTACCTCATTTCATGTTTGTTTTCTAATTATTACTTTGGATTATTCAAAACAGAATCTACTAGTTATACATTAAGTTAAGAAACAAAATCACTTAAGGTTTCATAAAGTTTCTTATTAATGCAACTTGTTTCAGAAGGTTAACCGATATACAATATGTTTATGTTCATTGAACATGATTTGAAAACGACTTTTTCCCGGTTACTATCTATCAAAGAAAAGAAAAGATATTATCTTTACTTTGAAAATCTTCTGCCATTTAACTTTTTTAATTCTTTCTTTGAAATAAAAAGCTGACGTTGACGTTGATTCGGCGCCATGGTTTTTCTCAGACCTTTAAACTTATCTATGGCACACTGTACCTAGTTTTGACTGCAACACAAATGATATGGTTGTCGGTAAGGTTGATCTTCTGCATAGATGATGGCGAATCGTAAAAAAAGTAATGAATTGTCTCGACCTGTATCAAGAAACGTAAGGCGTCATGTCGGAGAAGTCATGTTTCCGTCATCTTCATCTTCCGAAGAAGAGATAACGACAGGATGTCGAGGTTGTAGAAACATGTCAAAAGAGCAATTTGTTAAAAATCGTACCGAGAGGGGATCTCAAGCAGGTTAGAAATAACCTATTACTTGTCATTAAAATTCAGCTATCAATCGATTTCGTATATCTTATTTTTTATTTCTCGTAGGACAAGACGCATCACGAAGCGAAGAGAATCCTTTTAGTTTTAAACATTTTTTAAAAAATGGTTCACGATCGAATTATCACAATGTTGGGGCACGTCCAAAGATTTATTCTTCTCCAACACCAAGTCCATTTAATTTAGAAAAAGATTCTACAGTTTATCCTCGTAATCCAACTGAATTACCCGATTTTGTACAAGATCATTTGGTCATAGAACAATATTATTTGAATCAGGAACAAAAGCAACAGACTATTTCAGATGTTGATAATCTTCCTGATTTTGCATTAAACAGCGTAGAGCAAAGGCAAAATAGACTTAGAAATGAGTCAAAGAAAAGTGAGTCCAGTGCTTCATGTGACCTTCCATTTGATTTAACTGGAAGCATAGATAAAGGGTTATCTAATAGGAATCAATCAGTACCAAATATAAGTTCTGCTCATTTAAATTTACCTGCCTTTGTTAAATCTAGTGTAGACTCTATTGAACATCCAGAATCGTCAGGTAGTTGTAGAATGTCTTATTACATTATTTCAACTACAATCAATTTTATACTTATACTTGATCATCATTTAGGGTTTCCATTAGATTTACCTATACCTGTATCTGAGTCTCATCCTGGTTCAAATATTACTTCGAGAGACTGTTCTGGAACAAATGAAGCAAATATTCCAAAATCTTTACCAGATTTTTTAAATGATGGCCCTATTCATAATAGGACAACATTGTCAGGAGAGTCTGGATCTATTCCAAATAGTGTAGAGCCAACAGAAAGGAGGGTAAATAATGATTAAAGTATTGACTTTACCAAGCTATGAAGAACATTTAAAAAATTTTGCAAGTTTAAATTTTCAACATTTCCATTGTTTTCATCACTATAATGTATATATTTTCCAGTTACTATTAGAAAATGAAAGATTACGTTATGAGTTAGAACTAGCTCAAAAACAAATCAGTGAAAAATCAGAAAGGTAATTGTAGGAATACTGATCATACATTGGAGTGTATCCCTAATTCAGGTGTATTATGTTTATTATAGAATCCAATTATTAGAATCGGAATTGACATCTAGGAGAACAGTGGAACATGAGGAAACAGTTCATCTTGAGAAAGCCATGGAACAAGTGGAGGATAATTTGAAACGTAGTACAGTATGTACAAAAATGTATTTGCGTCTCATATATTCGATTATTCTTCATAATTTTAATTTCGTTCTATAGAGAAGAGCGGTGAATGCTGAAAGTACTGTTTCATCATTAAAAAAGGAAATCAAGTCGTTAACGGTCGGTGTATATTTTATCTTTCTAAATATTTTACGATATACTTAATTGGTAAATGCTAAAAAAAGATGATCTTAATTTAGACAGAACTATCATTGCTACGATTAGAAAATACGGAATTAAAAGCTGGACTTACAGCGGGAAATAGAAACGAATGTGGTTCTTCAAATGTTGATCGAACAGTAAAAAGACTAGCTAGTGACTTGAGAAGTGCTGCTTCATCAGCAGAAGTATCATTAAGGTAAATACGTACATATCAATTAAGTTTAAGTATTAAAAAATTAAATGATGTAACGATATTCTTGCAGGCAATTGATGTCCGGAGTGGACAATTTAAGAGTACTAGCTTCTGCACTTGAGAATGTAGATAGGATAGAAGACCGGACCAAAGATTTTTTACCGGATTTTGACGAAGATAATGCTGCTGGTCCTGCACTTTAATACATTTTTATGTATCCTTCTTTCTGTATATTATCCTTATTTAATTTCCATGGTGTATCTCCCAGCCTGTGCTAATAAGTTCCTGGAACTCGCGCGTTTATGTTAAGCACATTTTAGAGATGATTAAATCTATAAACCATTCTGAATATAATTTTAACTTCCGGTAACAAGTGTGAGTAAGATAGTAGCCTAAACTGGTTCCAAACAAAAAAAGAACTAAGGATTTTAACTCCTATATTTACACTCGAGAAATCGTTTGCTATAAAGCCATAAAGTAAAGCACTGGGTGGGATTTAAGTTATGATTCCAACACAGTTGTTAACAAACAATATTTTAATAGTTATAATGACAATGTTACGTGTACAGTTTCAGATTACATATTTCATTTCTTTGTAAATGTTTAAACTTTCAGCTAAACAATTAGATTTGAAGCAGACCAGATCTTCTATGTATTTTTCTATTTAAGGGGATACATAGTCCTCTTAAACAAGGTTGTAATTATACAAATCGAGGAACAGATGTGTTTTTCTAAATAGTGTAGTAACAATACATGTATACAAAAGATCAAGTTCTTAAAAAGTTGCCTTCGTATGTGAGACACGAACGACTTCAAATATTTAAATTTAAAGGTTACACGGCTATTTACATGTATTAAACCATAAATTGCATTGAAAATTTCTAAAACCCATATTCTAATACTATAATAAAGTATTTTATATCTTCATAATATACATTGTGAAAACATTTTCAAGTTTGTGGATACCTTCAATGAAGAATGGTTTTCAATATACACCATAATAGTGATATTATATTTCGTATCTACATTTAGTTTTGTTACACAAAAATCTATGTTTATAAAACCTTTAACTCTATTAATTTATATTAGGAACGAAATCATTTGAAAAAATTATTTTTAAGTTAAAAGATACTCTTACTAAAGTTTATCGAAAACTTTTAGTATTATTTCCTTTTTAAAATATAAATTCAAAGTAAGTAACATGTTTCATTGTGCTGGTTTATAATTAATGGATTTGGTAATAAGTTACGTATAATAGAACCATACTATCTATAACGTGTATTTTTTTATTCTATTAATACACATAAACAATATTTAAACCTTAATATAATCTTTAAGAAAATGCAATTTTCAATCAATGCATACATTACTTACTTAACAAATTGCACATATACAGGAACTTAAAAGTAATTAGTTCGTAATAAAATATAAAAAATATCAAAGTATTAAATAACAGTAGAGAGAAATTAATCTTAAATCTATTAAATGCAAGTTATTTTGACTTTATATTTAAAGGTATTTTTTTTTTTTAACGAATTAAATATTTTATTACTGAAGACCTTCAAAAATACTCAGTAAATCAGTTTGTGTTTCAGTATGACTAATTTGGGTACTTAACCAGGAGCGACAAGCACTTATCGGTATATTACAACCCGTTTCGCATATCAGTGATTTTGTTTGCGTTTCGGTGGATACAGTGGTATCCTCGAGCTGAGTCCACGCTGTTTGTGTTTGAATATTTGATAATCCCAAATCAGATGGTAGTATTTCATTACAAGTTTGAGTGCATGTATTACTGTACAGTAGTTCCATGTTGTCAAGATTGTTTGTGGTTTGTGTTTCAATGGTAGAACTTAATGTAAATGATCTAGTTAAGGTATCCGAATCAAAGAACGATTGTGAATAAGCTTGTTCAGTCTGAGTCTCTATACTACTAAATCTGTCATTAAAAGTTTTGTCTGTAAGCATGGGATCTGACCGTGATATGCTATTTGAGGACACAAAAGAATATCCTCCACCAACTGAGGATGTTTCCTCAACATAAGGTAAAGTCATCAGTGCAACTGTACTTTTTGGAACGCATTGTATCAGTGGATTTGTACTATGGTCATAAAATGTTTCGAATTCTGTTTGAGTAACATTATCATTGAGAACTTCAAACATATCTTTTTCCGGTATTGTCTGAGTACCCGATGTATTTTTATCTTCCCAAAAGTCTTGTAATCCATCATCATGACGAAGCGGTAGTGGGCTGCTAGGAAATAAATTTGAAGGTGTAAAATTGCCAAGATTAAGGTCTTCCTTCAACAATGTATAATCAGAATTTTGTGATACAGAATTTTTCCTATGTTTTTGTATTCTTAATGTATTTTTAAATGTCTGTGGAGCTGCTGTAGTCTGTGTTTCCATAGACATTACATTTTGTCTAATCTTTTGAGATATGTTTGTTTGAGTCTGTTTAGATATTTCACGTTTTTCATTATGACAGTGACTATTATTAGTGTGTTTTGATGGACTTAATATTCTTTTATTCCTTCTATGCTCATCTGTTTGTACACCTATATCTGAAGTAAGTTTCTGGGTGGTACCATTACTGTGATTAGATATTTTATTCTCATTCTGATTTATTGGTAAAATTGTAATTAATTTATTTATTTCTGTTTGACTAGTTGGTAAAATCAATCTTATGGTTTTTGAACTTGCACGTCTGAAAAGATATTCAAATTATAATTTAAACCAATAATAATTAACAATCAAATGTAATTTTAAAACATTCAGATACTTGTCTTACCTCAAAGAATTTTTATACTTATTATTTACAGTATGTAATGATCTTTTTGCATGTGTAAGTAATGCCTCATAAGAAGTGTAAGTTTTTGAACATGAACATGTAAATTCAATTCCACATACTCTCATATGACCTTCTTTAGCTGCTTCAGTAGAAAAACTTTTATCACAAAGATTACATGCATGTGTCTTTTTGGCATGTACTTTAAGATAATGCTAAATATATATATGAATATTAAATTTTGTCAGAAATAAATTTTTTAATGCACTCTTATGACATAGAACTAACCTGTTTAAGATACTTCATACTATTAAAATGCCTTTCGGCTTTTGGAGCATAAATACAAGACTCCACAGGACAATGATACTGAACATTTTCTTTTATTGTTTTGTCTAAATTCTTACGTTGATGAACTTTAAGATCGTGTAAACGATATCGTGGCTCATTTTTAAATACGAGTCCACATTTTTCGCATTTAATATTATTTGTTATCACGCTAAGTTCTTCCGGCGAAGGGCAAATAATTTTAACACCTTTCGAGACATTTTTTACCGGTTTCAGTTTTTCCATTTGAGGTTACCAGTGCACAGCACTTGAAAATGTATACAAATTACCGCTCATATAAATTGATCCAATCGATCCAAACAAATGCACACAGCGCCACTGTGTTGCTTCCAACAATTAAAAAATTATCGCGATCGGGATGTAAAATTCAAATTTTCTTATTTAATTTCCTTTTATTTTGATATAAAAAATAATCAATGAAATTGTACAACAATATAAATCTAAGAATTTAGTAAGAGGTAACATAACATTATCTTAATACATTTCTCTATCAATATCAATTAATATATTTTTAAATTGTTAATAAAAGCTAAAGTAGTGCAATAGTTTGATCTTTAATATCGAACATTTCAATTTAAAATCTTAAATATAATACATTCTAAATTATCAAGAAGACAAGTTATGCGCGAATTTGGAAATGCAGTAGTTTTAAGGTCGTCGTACGCTGAATCGACACACTCTGCTCTACTTCTCACACAAATAAATCGGCATATACGCATACACACATGTATAACACACGTGCAAATCTCTTCTATATATAAGTCGCATCCCCAGATCAGTACAACCAGTACAGTTCAAGCGGCGTTGTTCGCTACTTCGTTCTACCTTGTCAGTTATACTGATTATACATGAATCGTACATCGTGTTTCTAACGTTTTTGTACAAGTATATCCATATTTTGTATAAGATAAAGTTACTTAACTCCTTCGAAACGCAGTTTCAACCCCCATTAAACCATACACAAATTCCGCTCAGTGAATAATTTATCGCGTGTTTTACGTGGTAGCACATCAGAGTACAATCCTTCAACCCGCCTCGGATAGTAGCAAGGTTACACAATCCTTAAGGGTAGGAGAATATTTATATACAGTTATTTTTTTATACGTAAAAATTTCTATGAGTTCGTATACATTTACTGACAAAACGTCGCTATTGATTTGTTACGAGTGCCGTGTAGTATGTAGTATACATTGCAGTTCACCAGAGTCCATAACTCCGAAAAGACCAGTTTGCGCATCTTCGTGCGCATTTTCGCCCTGATTGGCGATACTCTCACTCCCATACGCATGCGCACAGCGTCGCTGAGGCGCATCCACGCGGTGCCTCTACCATTTGTCTATGACATCTACGCGAAGGTGCATTATTTGAAGCGTATAACGGGTAGCACGGTTTTTTACTCACGTGTATCATTCTGTATTCTTCCTATTCAACCGTGCTATTGTTTCACCCTGTATATTAAACTCGCGGTTTAAGTGACTAGCGGAGTGGGAGTTCGAGGCTCGCTAAGTTCCACCACCATCTTCCAACCTGCGCGTCGCAGTTATGGACTCTGGTGAACTCAGTCTACATGCCTGTTTGATTACGAATTGTACGCGCACACTACACACCGAACCAAACAACTTGATTATATTATAATAAAGCTTACGAAAGATTTACCTCGAATCGATAAGAATTGTATATATAAATTACATAAGCGAGTGATTTGTTTGAATCTTATTATTGGTTTATTAAATAATCAAATAATTTTCATTCAATATTGATTACTTATTTTAAAATATTTATAGTTATCGCAACTGTTACTACTGTAATGTGATTCAAAGGAATCAATGTAATACTGTTGAGACTGCCTTAAATCGTTCCACAACGAAATGTTGAAATCTTTGAATTTATCTTGCAAACGTGCCAACTAAAATACTCCAGTGAAACATAGAGAACCATTCTTTTATATTTTATTCGGAAATGCTTGATTGTCAAGGATCATTAAAAAACTTTTCATTCGACCTTCGCGTGACTGGAAATTAGCAGTACACTTAACCAACACACACACACACAACAGAGTTACACGTAGCTAAACTCAATAGAATGTAGTATTGTCGTGGTTTAGTAGGATTTCATTTGAACCATGAGCTCTGTATTTCAGTATCTAATAATTAAGCAAAAATGTCGTCGTGGTAATTTGATTTTAAAATAAAGAAAATAAATATTGTGTTGTGGCATTAGTTGTCGGTTAACAGGAAAGTGATAGAGAAGAGAACGACGTCACTTCGAAGAAATGAAAGACACGGCGAATAAAAAATACGAACAACTTTTCGACGAAAATGAACTCGACAACGCCGCCAACAAAGAATGTAGCGAAGATGCAACGTTAAAAGAGGTAAAAATAATTTTAAACGTTACGCTACTAACCAGAAAGTTGTTATTATCGCGTCCCTTCATTTTTTTACTTTTTAGGGTAATAAAATTACATTCCTATTAAATGTATGCTTACATTAAATTAATAGATTAGATTAAATGTATAGTTTACGCAAAATATGTAAATTGAAATCTGGAACATGTTTGAAAGGTTCATTTTGCAACTGTAGTGTCTTCAAATGTTTCGGTATCGATCGAATACTTACCCTGCCAACAGCACCTGCCAGGCTCTCCATTGTTACCTGTAGATTTTATACGTTAAATAAATCTTATTCCTTGTATTACTAATCTATGACTTTCATAATTGCTGAAAAAAGAATTTAAAACACCCCATAAATTCTGTCAGTACATATTAGACACGATTATCAAACACGTTACTAATAATTGACCATTAATTTACTTCCGGGAATTAATAATTAACTACTGATAAGAGGTAGACTTAGGTAGCGCGCGGCTACTTCGAAGCGTAAGCGGTAAACGTGGATAATTTGATATGATAGATTTAATGCGAGCTTATACATTTTAGGAAAAACGATTTTAGATTTACATCTATGATCTGATAATAGGTTTTATCATAAATCCAAATGTTAAGTCTCGGGTAAAATCAATCCTTGTTTCACGATCCAGAAATAAGTTCGTATAGTCGAAAGTACTGGAACATTGTTCCAGTCTTTACTTCAATGGTTCCAAATGTAATAACATAAAATTAAAATCGTATATAATATCCGACAGTAAGTTATCACTTAATCACGTTATATTTATATTTGTATCATAAATAAAACACCTGAGTAAAGACTTTGAATGATAAATACTTCTTACGTGTTTATTGGATACTCAGTACGTAATGAGACGGGTATCAACCACATTTCCGATTTCTTTTAATCCACATAAATGTATAATATCGTAACAACATGTTTTAGAGATTAAAAAAATTCATTCAAAATTTATATATGCATTTCAATATTGGTGTTCTGTGAATTTCTTGAAGGTTAGAATTTATGATGCACTTATACCTATTAACATCTTCATGTTAATTACAAGATACACTTAACATAATTGTTAATCATAAGATATACTAAATCTTTTTCATATTTGCTATACAAATATTTTATCTTAATAAACATTGATTCATTCTTGTAATATTGACACGTTGTAACGTCACCAGAAAATCCGATGCATATGTTATGAAGCTAATCATTAAGTTTGGAGTTAATTACTGTCCTGTTTTGCAAAATGTGAACAAATTGATGATTAATTTGGCACAATGGATGTCTTGATAGATTTACTTCCAGGATATTATACAAATTTATATTTAATTTATTATAAATAAACGAAAAATTAAATATTAACAATTTTCGTATGTACATATGTTATAAAAATATGAAAAATTTATAATAAATTATTGCGTTAATAATTTTTGTTTTTAAATGAAAATGAATAGAAACTTGTAATGTATACAAATTAAAATGTAATCCTTATGTATGTATAATGATTATTATTAAACAATTTAAAAAAAATACTCTGAAATAAATAATTCTTATTATTGAAGGATAAAACTCCAACACCAGAGATGTGGTTAACAACAGCCGAATCAGCCAGCCTTGGTGCTGAAGAAGTAGCAGCAAGGCTACATGTTGATGTTAGAACAGGACTTTGGTGGCAGGAAGCTGATCATCG
This sequence comes from Osmia lignaria lignaria, assembly GCF_051020975.1. Lineage (NCBI taxonomy): Eukaryota > Metazoa > Arthropoda > Insecta > Hymenoptera > Megachilidae > Osmia > Osmia lignaria. The sequence goes on from NC_135040.1 coordinate 5,210,195, forward strand.
AAGACAATTAGTAGGATATAATGAATTTTGTGTTAAAGAAGAAGAACCAACATGGAAGAAATATCTTGAACAGGTATATTTGGTACAGTTCTATCCATTACACAATTATAATAATTGTTATATATATTCATAATTCTTCTTCTTTTTTCAGTTTAAGAATCCCTTAATTCTACTATTACTTGGTTCTGCATTTGTTAGTGTTTGTATGAAACAATTTGATGATGCTGTCAGTATTACAGTGGTAGGTGTTAATGCCATGTTTAGATTCAACAATTATGTATGAACAGATTCGCTTGATGAAATATGTTTCTTTCAGGCTATCATAATAGTGGTAACAGTTGCATTTGTACAGGAGTACCGCTCTGAAAAATCTTTAGAAGAATTAAATAAATTGGTGCCACCAGCTTGTCACTGGTAAATATAAGTTTAAGTTTATTATTAATCAGATGTTTTATGAATTAACATTTCCTTTAGAATTATGGTCCTTGGAAGATATTAATCCTTTATATGGAGCATTCATTTGCCTTGTTAGAAAAGAAGATATAGTATCCAATTCCAATCAGTAGATCAGTAAGATGAAACTTACTTTCCATAACATTCACTTACCAAAGATATAGGTTGAGGATGAAAGTTAGACCCATTTATTGTTACAACAAACGGGAATGTCCAAAAATTAAAATTTATAATGCTATGATTTTTTAATGTTTTTGTTTACAGCTTACGAGAGGGTCGTTTAGAAACATTTCTCGCTCGCAATTTAGTTCCTGGCGATATAGTTTATTTAAATATTGGAGATAGAGTTCCTGCAGATATCAGGATATTTGAAGCAATAGATTTAGCAATTGATGAGAGCAGTTTTACTGGAGAAACAGAACCAGCACAGAAATCAACAGCCCCATTACTTAAAACTAATGGATTGACAACAAAACGAAATATTGCATTTATGGGTACATTAGTGCGTTGCGGAAATGGAAAAGTTAGTTAAATTTTTGAAAGTATAAAACGTATCCGTAATTTACGAATACTAAAAGAAAGCATTTTGTAGGGTGTAGTAGTGAATACCGGAGAGAAGAGTGAATTTGGTGAAGTTTTCTCAATGATGCAAGCTGAAGAAGCTCCCAAGACGCCACTTCAAAGAAGTATGGATATTTTGGGTACTCAGTTATCCTTATATTCATTTTGTATTATCGGGATTATTATGCTTCTTGGCTGGATCCAAGGGAAAGCGATACTTGAAATGTTTACCATCGGTGTAAGTTTGGCAGTAGCAGCTATACCAGAAGGTTTACCTATTGTTGTAACTGTAACATTAGCATTGGGTGTTATGAGAATGGCTAAAAGAAAAGTCATTGTGAAGAAATTACCAACAGTTGAAACACTTGGTAAGCGAACACATGGACATACTTGCATAACATTTATCTGATCCAGATGTATAAATATGTTATTAATGCGTAGGTTGCGTGAATGTAATATGTTCTGATAAAACTGGTACTATTACGAAGAATGAGATGACCGCGACTATCCTGGTAACGTCTGACGGATATATAGCTGATATTACTGGTGCTGGTTACAACGATAAGGGTGAAGTACGAATTCGAAAATGCGACAATTTCGACCTTGCCCGTACCGCTATCAGTAACATGCTGGAAGTTGCATGTGTTTGCAATAACGCTATAATACAGGGCGATATTCTGCTTGGTCAACCAACGGAAGGTGCATTGCTGGCATTAACGTTGAAATATGGAATGTACGGAGTCGCTGATAAGTATATGCGATTACAAGAATATCCATTCTCATCCGAGCAAAAGATGATGGCTGTGAAATGTGCACCGAAATACGGAGAGGTAAAATAACGTTTTAATGTATGTAATTTTTTTTAATGTTACCTTCTCAAAAGTTAATGTTCAATTTATTTTTCTCATTTTGCATGTTACAGAATAGGCAAGAAGTATATTTTATAAAAGGTGCTGTGGAAAAGATTTTACCTCTATGTACCAAGTATTATGTTAATGGTGAAGTATGTGCTCTGAGTGAAAAGAAAGACGAAGAATTTTTAGCCGAAGCTTATGACATCGGGCAGCAAGGATTAAGAGGTACCTTATAGTACGGTTAATTGTAGAATATTATAACATATATACTTTATTATTTATATATATTTATAGTAATTGGATTAGCACGAGGCACATCGTTACAAGATCTAGCATATGTTGGTCTTGTGGGTATATGCGATCCTCCGCGACCGCACGTACGTGAAGCGATAACAACTCTGATAAATAGCGGTGTTAAAGTTAAAATGGTTACGGGTGATGCAAAAGAAACTGCATCTGCGATAGGTACAGTATTTATAAATTTCTTACATGGTTTGTAAAAGTTTTGCGAGAATAGTGCACCACGTTTGCTTTTTTCTTTTAGCGAGTATGATTGGGTTAGATGTACTTCATTCGCGACTAATCTCTGGAGATGAGATCGACTTGATGTCTGAACACCAATTAGAACAGTGCATCAGTAACGTTAGTGTATTTTATCGAGTCACGCCTAAGCATAAATTGTGTATCGTAAAAGCATTGCAAAGAGAGGGAAACATAGTAGGCATGACTGGTGATGGTGTAAACGATGGAGTTGCTTTAAAGAAAGCAGATATTGGCATAGCTATGGGTAAAAATGGTACCGACGTTTGTAAAGAAGCGGCGGACATGATTTTAGTGGACGACGACTTTGGAACTATCATGTACATATTATATCTCTCTTGTTTAATAATCTCTATTTACTCTCTGTATCCCTTTTCTCTTCAATGATATAATTTTTTAGAGCTGCCATCGAGGAAGGGAAAGGAATTTTTCATAATATACGAAATTTTGTAAGATTTCAATTAAGTACTAGTATAGCTGCTCTTTCTCTAATTGCTCTTGCTACCTTGATGGGAATACCAAATCCTCTAAATGCAATGCAAATCCTTTGGATCAACATTATTATGGATGGTCCACCTGCTCAAAGGTATTTTAGAAATTGAAAGGATTATGTAAAACATTATTATGATGTAATATTAATACGTATGAATATTTTTAGTCTTGGAGTTGAACCAGTTGATAAGGACGTTTTGAAACAAAAACCGCGTAACACAAAAGAACCAATGATAACACGACATTTAATTGTTAATGTATTGTTATCAGCTATTATTATCATTCTTGGTACTTTATGGGTTTATAATAGAGAGGTGCGAAGTATTTTTTATTGCGAGTACATATTTATTTCCGTAAATTTACAATTTTTTTTCGTTTTTAATTAGATGACGACTGATGGAAGACATACCGCACGAGACACAACCATGACATTTACCTGTTTTGTTTTCTTTGATATGTTTAATGCTTTGAGTTGTAGATCACAGGTAAGAAAATACAATTTTTTAACGTTATAGAAGTATGGTACAATTGTTCGTAAAATAAATGTAATATTTTAGACAAAATCAATATTTACTATTGGTTTGTGGAGTAATAAAATGTTCCTGGTAGCTGTAACATTATCAGTAATAGGGCAGATGTTAGTGATCTACTTTCCGCCATTGCAACGAGTTTTCCAAACAGAAGCTCTTTGGGCAAAGGGTATGTGTTTTAAATGTAAGAAATTTCGTCAAATTCTTAAACGAAACATTTATTTTTATTTGTTAACAGACATCCTGTTCCTCGTTGCGCTCACGTCAAGTGTATTTATAATTAGCGAGATAAAGAAGTTCGTAGAAAGACAACTTTACAGGCGACGAGCAGGTACACAATATTACAGTAAATCAGAAATGGATTTTGTATGACAGTTGCAGTCTGCCGAAGATAAGGCGGACAAGGATCATATGGAATAAAATAATAACCCAACACACATCGTACGGGTAGTAGTCATTCGTTTGTTTAACAACAGTATCTCGCTATAACACTCGACTATGCTTGCACATTTGTAAAACTTGTATGTGCACTTGTCGCAGAACGAACACGTTCGTGCTCTCCACGCGTTTAATTAATCGTAAGATTTACAATGACTGCGTTTTTAAACATTTACAAATTTTCAGACTCTCTGACGTGTTATGATAGGTGAACTTTAGAGTTAGAATTTAGCCGTTTCTCGACTTCACGGTGACTATTGATATTGAAACACATCATAGATTCTAGTTACTCTAAGCACATTCCACACATTTTTTGTAGAGAATGGAGGAATTTTAACGATAATATTCGCAATCGTATTTATAGTAATATTCGCATCAAATCAACCATGATATTGTTCTATCTAATACATCTTTTCTAATCTATTTTACTAACAAAGCAACTTGTCTTTTGAAAAAAAAAATAACACACATCTCTCACTGATTTTTACTACTGTCTGTATCCTTTTGGGTCGCGCGATGTTATAAAATAATAACAAAACATAATCCGTGACAAAGAAACATATGTTTACGACGTAATTAAGTACACGAATCGATTGCATTTAAAAAAAAATACAAGTAATTATAATTGGGAAAATAAACGATCTTGTAATGTTCCTTAATTTCATTAAGAAACCCGATATGCTTCCGATAACAAGGAAAGATAAATGATTTACGTATTTGCAAATAGTAAAAAGATTTCTTGCAATCGGAAGCAAATTCGTGTATATGTATATAATATTATAGTATCACTTAACAAACTATCACCCTATGCAGTAACGATTGCAGTTCATTGAAAGATCATCGATTGGTTCATTGTATAGTGTAATTCAAGTGTCCTCTTGTTAATGGATTCCCTCGAGTGCGCTGTAAGTTTTATATTGGTATAGATCTGGTCCTCCATAACCGTAGAGCAACTTTCCTCTGCCATTTTCATCGTAGTATGGGTAACGGTATTTAGGCCTTTAAATGATCAGGTAAAAAATCTTTGTAATTGTTTTCTTTTTATAAATAGTTGATGTGTATTTTTACTGTAATTATTTGTACAGTATATACATATATTTGTGTGATCTTTGAAACTCCTTTAAATAATTGTTTTCTCATTTGTATTCCAATATAACACATGAAATTATGTATTGTAATTCCATTAATATTTTTCTTATAATAATTGTCGTTTCGTTTTTAGGTGTAACTCCTTACCTTTCAAAATATTGAAAATTAGGCGCTTTTGGTTGTGCTATGGTAGCTGCGTTTTCCGTAATTAATCCAAGTAAAAACGCGACAATTATTGTCGCTAGGATTATGGTCGTCCACTGAAAGTAGGTCAATTAACTATGTAGAACTATGCAAAAGCTCGTTCATGTGTGCGTGAATGCGTGTGTGCTTTACGCAATAAACGTTTTCATATAATGAATGAAAAAATCCGGAGGAAAGAAAAAATTATCATTTTATGTGGCATGTGCACCGTAAGTGGGTCAAACAGTATTTTGAGATTTACTTTACAAAGAATCTTCCGCTCTTTAAATAAATCCTCTTCAACGCACAAACTTGCTACATACGATCAATTTTATTTTATTTTTATATATTGTTTACCAGCAACTTTGATTCAATTTACTTACAAAACCGTGTCGTGCCATCGCTGTTAGGCGGGTTCAAACGCTATCAGCTTGCCAGAAGAAAGTTTTGAAAGTTAACACTCTACGTAACACCGAATTAGAGTGTTCTTATGATTTTCTTTATTGGAACGTTCAAATTCAAATTATATTTTGTTGAAAAAACACTATGGAAGACGATACTACGGCCCGTACGATCGGCTCTTTTCGTTTTTCTGGTTCCACCTTTTACCTGGCTTATTCCGAAGTCCGATACCGTTCTTCGGCTTCCCCACCTCGTTCTTTCTTCGATGCCATCAAGTGAAAGTCGAACGGGACATACCGTACTTTGCGCGTTTCTGCACGTAAATACACTCCTGATGGTATCGCGACGGGCATAGGAACCTTGAAGATGGCTCGTGTGTTCCTCGAAATTCGTCGGCTAATAGCGTCGAAATTCCTCAAGGTCGAAGAAAGAATGTAGTTTCGCATAGTTCTCGACATTTAATTGTAGGACAGTAAAAATGTGTATTCAAAATAATTAAAAGATCACCTGTTCTTCAACAAAGTGATCCTCTAATTATAAGATTCGCATCTACTCTGGTTTTCATATTTTTATTTTTCAAATACTAGCCAGCAATACAGCCTTCCACTTAGTCGATTAATTTTTTAATATACATTTTTTCTTTTTACAGTTTATTGATTTTGTCACCGATCAGCATTCACGTAGGCGTTCCCCATGGTCCTTTGTACCCGATACCCATGCCGATCTTCTCAATGGCAATCTCTCCATGACGACCGTTTTCCTGCTCGTATTTGACTCTTCTCTGTTTTCCGACTTCCGGATCAAAATCCCACTCTGTCCGCTGTGAAATGATCGCCGGTGAATCGCAAGTAATCACACCTCTTTTGCTACTTTATCGAACGTGTTTATTTTTAACGTTTACTTTCTTGTTTCTCAGAGTGTTGTACTTGCCTCATGGATGATCGGTATCCCCGCTACGTTATACTGAATCAGGTCGTGAATGAATGAAAATACACTAATGGGTTCAGCGGCTGATACAGGGAGTATATCAGGGTGAAACAGCAAGACGATACAAGTCAGAAATACCTGCGATAAGAGAGCACTGGGATCAATGACTATAATTTACTTTAGATATAGAATTAAATAGCAAAGTTTAATTGTACACAAAATTATTTTGTATAAGTTCAGAAACTGTACGTACGAGTATATGCATGCAAAACTCATCTTTATTTTTGTACAATTATTTATCTGTTCTGTTATAATTGATTTCTTTGTTAATGTACATTAATACAATTATTTATTCATTTCGTTCCTTATGAAGTACTTTATTTTTTCCAGAAAATGTGAGTTTTGCATCCGTATCCCTCATAAATATCACCGACTACAGCAGGCATGGCCAACATCCGGCCCGTGTAATGAATTTATGTGGCCCACGAACAATTTTTCAATATTAGCATTTCTAGTAATTAATCGAATGAATTCTCGATACTTCTATATTTTTTAAAAAAGATTCCGTTTTAAAGAATTAAAACTTTTATACTCGTCTGTATTGTTATTTTATTTTTGTTTTTAAAAGTATTGTATATTAATGTAGGCGCGTAGATATTCCAACGATTTTATTTTCCGAGACGTCTGTGGACTTGATTTTGTTGTATTGATTTACTTACAATTATTCGTAAACAAATTTCATAATAAAATTTTGTTTTGCTTAACATTTTTCAATTTTAATATTTCGTCCGGCCGTGAAAAACAGTTGACCATGCCTGGACTACAGTCTCGGAAATTCTTGCAAGAAAACGCGAAGCAATATTCATAGTTCTAAGTACCAAATTGCGAGGGAAATTCATGTTCTAACTGGAAACGGCACGTGGAACGATGACGGGTACGAAACGTAGATGAACGTTGGACGAACGCGGAATATCAACTAACTGGTGTCCGTCGCTTCCAAAGACTCGCATACCGTGTATGTAAGAAAGAAATCAGCTTGCATATCGTTGCTCTGTCGTAACTCCGTCAGTGAAAGTAAAAAAGACCGAGATCGGGTAACGAGAGGCGCGAATCGTTTGAAAAAACTATGCTGCCTGTTGTTCCTCGATGAATGATAATTTGCAATCGATCAGGATGTATTCCGTGCACGAAATCGTCACCCAACCGGAGGACATAAAGGTGAGTGAACACGATGAACAATGGGGTATTGCTTTTCACCTGTTCCTACCTGGAGCATCAAACGAAAATGCGCGTTAGCCACGCGTTAGCATTCGTTTTTGCGGTAAGCGGATATACAGTATTAAAATACAGTGCATTATAAGATCATTTAATCCTTTATTCATTTTAAATACAGCTATGCATAGTCGTCGAGTGTAACGGTACAGTTTTGACCCGCGTGACCAGGACCATTCCCTTCGACCTATCTCCATCAAGATTGACAAGCATGTTCAGGAACCTCTGGTCCGGTGGAAGATTATTGGAATGGCCACGAAACAGTGCAGAGTATTTCTTGAGACTAGTAGCTGCTCCGGACACCAGGAAGAAGATGGCATTCGAATTCAGACCTGACGATGGACCTCGTGCTGCATACGCTTATCAAAACCGATATGGTTATCGTGGACAGTGGCTGATCGAGTTACTAGGCTCTGGCTTTCATCCCGATAGTGTACCTTATCGACAACCTCTACCACCATCTGTGTTGGTCCCTCCGGCACCTCCTCTGTGATTGCATGCGATATCACGAAGAGAATGAAAAATAACGAACGAGTGATAGAATTTAAATGCGTTTAGAGTATTTATAATTGTTCTTGAAGACTATGCTGTTCTTAGATTGCCCACACTTTAACGTAGTCGATGTGGAGACCAGTATCACTGTTATGCCATGTCTCCAGCCAGTTGCTCTCCGCTTGATAAAAGTCATTCAGTGCCTATAATAATGGACAAGTATTTTTAATTAAATAGGTTCTTCTACTTTTGCTAAATGAAGTTGATTGATAAATGTACCTTCGGTGATAGATTCTTCCAAGGCTTCTCGTAATGACCACTCGTGCAAGTGTTGTGGAAGACAACGTGACCTCCGACTGCTATGCCGAAGTTCAGATAAAGCTGTGATAATATGCAAAGTTAATAACGAATGATCGCATGCAATCTACGTACAGTATTGAAATAGTAAGTTAGTAGATACAAACCGGTGTATCATACAGAGGTGGCAATTGTTGCTCGCCATATTGTTCATTGTCAACCTTGACCACTACTTGGCCAGGTTTCCATATCAAGTCGAATACGTGATAACTGTCCGACCATAACGAACTTGAATTTTTACTAAGAAGATTGAACCAATTGTTCTGCTTATTTTGGTTATCCTTTGAGACCGCGTATCCGCCAGCCTGAAGAAGGTGTCCACTGAAATCTTTTCCGTCTTTCAATTGGAGCGAAGGATTACCAACTGAGTGAGCTATTATGATCTCACAATATGCTTTCGAATCATCTGTATTCCCCTCGGTACTTTCTAGCGTAATCACTGAAACGGAGATTGCAAAAAACATGTAATATAGTAACGAGCAACTGGGTCCTATGTAACTCGAGTTATTAATTATTAAACTTACAAGGATACAACCAATCGCCACGCGGTAATTTAGCTCGAATTTGAACGTGTCCATACAAAAAGAGGAAAGATGGTTTGCTGTTTATACGTCCTGCTATTACAGGCGGTAGAATGAACGGTGCGCGTCCTACTTGTTTGCAATTTGCAGTACCAATCTCGCTGGTGCATCTAGAAATATAATTATTTTTAATACATCATACACTGTTATTTTATGTTATCGTATGATTAAATTCGTACTTCTCTAGCGTCAAAGTACCCTCGCGAATGAAATCTCTTCCAAACACGACATTAGTGAGGGTGGGTCTAATATGTAAAACGCCGTCCCAGACATCTACGTTGTTCCTATCGTTCTTGTAAACTACAAACTCGTAGTTCTAAGAAGAAACGATATAAATTTTACTATCAGTTTTCCATTATGTAATTGATAGATTATTAGAAACCTACTGGTGCGTGGGAGAAACGTTCGATGGTCTTCCAGCGGCTAGAATCAAGCGTATCAAAGTTATCTTCGAATAATAATTGTCCTGGACAGATATTTTGTCGATTCGTTTGTGGAGTATTGCGATCGGTTTCGAATGTCCTTGTCTCAGATGGTCTCGCGCAAACGATGTTGCCTCCAGTGGATGCACTTACAGGCGTTCCATCATAATTGTAAAACTCTGAATAAATTAAAAATTGTATTTAAATTATCATTAATATCGTGTATTCAGAGATACGATCTTTGTTCGGAACCGACCGTTTACTTCGTGCTGTTGATCCACCAAGTTGTAACCGAGGCCATCGTAAACTACATGGATCCAGTAGTAAATTTTTTGGCCTCGCTTCAACCTTGTGGTTCGATCCTCGTACGTCCATCGACCATTGCGAGCTTTTACGATATCTCTGGCAATAGTTCCTGCCTCGAGGCCATTGAAATCTTCGTTAAATTTCACGTGATAGGCGACCAAGGAGATGCCATCCTCATCTAAATGCAAAACATAATTTTGTTACCTGTTGATATTCTTTTTCTTTCTTATTGCATTCTTGGATCGCCGATGACGTTATAGGGAGTCGGAATTATTAATATTGTTTCTTCTTATTTTCTCCTTGTTTTTATTATACGCATCCTTAAATTATACGTTGTACCTAATGGCTTAAGATTCATTTGAAATTCATTTGTAATTATTCATTCTGATATTTCGAAGATATGAATATGGCCTATGTTAATTTTAGAAATCCATTAAGATCTTCCTGTCGCAATAAGGAAACACCAGTTACAAGCTTATCGCGCTTAATTTGTATCGAGTAGAAATATTATCGATGAAGTTGTGAAATACGCTGACATACGCGGAATATTTAATTTAAGCATTTTAACTTCAAAATTAATAATTTTTGAATTATAATTAGTATTTGATATGGTGAAAAGCAGTGACATAGTAACACCAGTCAAGGTATTAAGAAAATAAAATATTAGACAAAGAAATATTATAAAATGAAAAAATTTAATTTTATATTTCAATCTTCACCGTTCATCGTTCGCTGCATCAATTATTTTATTAAGCTGAAAATGAAGGTTTTAAGTAAATGACCTCTTCAATGATGAATGAAACAGCTCAGGAAGAACAATGGAGAACATCTAATAATAAAATGAAGAAATTACTTACGCGGAATGGACATTCGTAATCCTTTCGGATAAAGAGGTTCCACTGTCGGTGTTGGAGGAAGGTATTGAGCAAAGTTTTCCTGAACCACGATGAGTAATAAAAAACCTTCAAGGAGAAGCATCTTGGTCGGTAGAGCGGTCATCGTGAACGTTCAACGATGATGCTGGTCTAAAGAAAACTGAGGGACGAGATTCCACTTCCCATCATTATGCAAACTGGTTTCGTATAAATATATCTACTATGATACTAGTAATCGCTTACAGTAAGTTTGTATTTTTCTAATGATGCTTCAAATTTTCTTTTTTTAAAATGATTTTCCTTGTTTAACTTTCCGCATATGAAAGATAGTAAAAAGTCATTGCAAATGTTATCATGCAGTATTTTTACATTTACAGAAAATAATTTAAATGATTATGTATCACAAATCTTGTACTGAATTTTAATAACATTAATTATATATTCGTTAAGTCCATTGCATTCGATGTAATTACATAATGGCCTAGAAATAATCATAAATTTAAACTCCTTCTTGAATTATTAATTTAAATAGACCGCTCAAATCGGGCGTTTAAATCTAGGGACATTTTTCTCTGTTTAGTGTCTAGAAATTTAATTGACCCACCGTTTCCAGTCGCCATAAGTTTCACTAGTTCCGAGTTCCGACGGTTTCGACATTTTTGTGTTAATTCTTCGTAGTTATCGTGTAATTAAATACGATTTTTGTGAATTTTACAACGACCGAAAGTGTCACTGCTTCGCGGACATCCAGTCGTGAGTATTATTTATCAATATTGTTTATTTATAATGTAATTTACCTTCGTTCTTACACCCTTACAAAGACGTTAAAAACAATAAGTTGTTCACAACTTATTACATGTTGATTGACACAATACATTTGTGTAAATATAACCATAAAATGTTTGTTATATTTGCCGAATTATGGTTAATATATTGCCGGAAACAATAGTTTGCGGAATTAAGATTTATACGTCGTTAATGATCATGGCGATCTCATAAATGTGTTTGTCTCAGCATACTAAATTTACCGAATCTTTATATTTCATCAAGGTGTTTTAAAGTTCTTTGAAACTTTTCGGATACATTTAAGGAATAATATCTTGATCCATGGTTTTCTGTGTTTATTGTACTTTATGTTGAACAAATCAATGCATTTTACTTGACCCAGTTTGGCATTTCATAGCTCACTGCATTGAGCATTTTCTTCTTTTAAATGTGTCTCATAGCACTACATTTTTGTGCATTATTTATAGACTGTACAATGAAGAAATATGTAAAACACAGATTGCAATTTTATTCCTAAGTCACGATGGGAATTGATACATTTGGTTACTACTTAGGTTAATTGCAGTTGCAATTTTCATGTATGTTTTGAAATACATCTCTAACTTTATAATTAACAGAATATGTTTTACATAAATAACTACACAATTTTTTGCAAGGTATATTACATGATAATATTATTTATACATTTAAGATATTTGTATACTTTAGTGGCTATAAGCTTATCAGTTATACATTATTTCTTACCAAATACTTAGGTACAACATTTCTTTTTAAAATTTTTTATAAGTCTCCTGTAACATTGTTATGTTTGTGAATATTAAATAAATTCTTATACTTCTTAGTTTTAATTTTAAGAAACTTTTGTTTGCTGTAGTGGAAGAAGGAAATATCAAAATTCATTGGATTCTGATATTTATTTATAATTTTGGAAGAAGGATTTATATATGTATCTAGTTTAATATTGACTGTAAATCTTTTTTCTAAAAGTATGCATTAACAGTCCATTAATCTTTGTTTCCTTCATGCAAAGGCAAATAAAAGTTGATCAGTTTTATTCTTCCTCTTCTGTAATAAGTATAAAACAAAGTGATATATTTTGTATATATACAAGTTATTCTTTTATGTTTTATAATTTCAAATGTTACTATGCTGTTTTTTATTTTATAATTTCTTGTATATGTATAATATATGTTTGTACTATTTTAATTTTTTATATTTGGTAATTAACCCCTTAGCGCTCACGCCTGTGACTATCACGGGCATAACAAACCCGATCGCCGCTTAGCGGTTTGTTTTGTTTAGCCGCTGATAATTATGGATCTGCTTCATGGTGTCCTATACTAAAGTACATATGTACATCTTAATTTACGGTTTATTCATTGTATATTCATTAATAAACAAAGATAAGACCCCGAGATTTTGCCGTTAATATTTATTCGTTTTTTTATTTTTCGAGGGACTAGAAAACAGTATACGCCTTTCTCAATTTTCTTTTTATAATTTTTAAATTTGTTTGTATTATTATTATTTTACAAAAATGAATTCGATAAGTCATCAAATCCGTTGGTTCTAAGAAGTGTACATTCCCTTGAAATCTCGTGCGTGTTGGCCGGGATCCGTCCTGAGTTCAAACGCAGCCTCGATGAATAAAGCATCCTGAGTTTGACTTCGTTATTTTAGTAAAAATAATTCAATACCATATTATAAATGCATAAAATATGATATACCAAGAATATGAATTTATGCAAAAAAAAAATTTGTGCATTTTTGGACGGTAAATTTCAGAAAAATTTGAGCGTTAAGGAGTTAAACATGCAATATATTTGCATAAGGAAATTGATTAAGCATTTAATCTGCTATATTTGTATGTTTATAATTATTGTGAACATTAATGAGTAAACTTGTAAATCTAAGGACATTTATATAATATTATTCTTACTTATTTAGCAAGCAATTTATTCTCTACTTGTGCAACTTGCAAATATTTTTATGAACGTTTGTACTATGTAAGAAAATAAAATAAATGAATAGGGATACTTATTTTAATGTATGTACATGTGTGGCAGTAATTCTATAATAGTTTTCTTTAAATATAAAATAGCGTCCAAACGGACTGCGGCCCTTAAAACAATTTGGAATGCTCTAGCAAACCATTTGCTAGAGTGAGAGAGAATTTAAAAATGCAAAATTGGAACCAATGGCAATTGTCAGCTGGTGCTGTTGCCACTCCAATGCCACAACCACCAGTTGGTTATGCTACACCAGGAGCAGATCCTATGGCTATGATGCAAGCTTACATGCAGTATTATAATCAACCAGTAAGTATTATATTAAAAATTCTATTAAAATGATTAGTCATAGTCATAACTTTGAACAGCTAAACCTTAGATACTCTGAGTTGTATTAATTTCAATTAAAACAAAAAAATTACAGTATGTTAATGGTTTATTTATTGGAATCTAACTACATGGAAAATTTATCCAAATATAAATAATACATATACTATATATATATTTTTGTTTGTTAGGCACCTAGTGGATATACAGCAGAACAATGGGCTGCAGCTCAACAACAAAACTGGGCTCAGTGGCAACAATGGCAACAACAATATCAGCAGTGGCAAGCACAATATGGGGAGAAGGTATATAAGAAACTAATGTATTATAAAATTATGTACATATAAATTATTCATATAAAAATTCTAAATACAATAAAACTGAAGCAGAGATGATTTTTTAAACTATTACATTCATTTATGTTTTTTCATTGCTTCAATTCTTGTTTCAGTATCAGGAAACAATGAAGCACATATCAGCACAGAACTTGAACTTAGCTAGTCAGGTGCCACAGTTACCAGTTGTGCAACCTCCGCCACCTCTTCCAAAAGAGGATGCAAAACCACCATTGCCTCCAACCACAATGAATACGTATCAGTTTACAAGCATGCCTCCACCTCATCAAAACAATCTTCCATTATTCCCTGTTAAACAAAATGCAAATACCTCGGTGCAGCAGGGAAACGTTCAAAATTGTCCTCAGAATCCGCCTTTACCTCCGAATCAACCTCCATTACCTCCTGACAGTAGTAATAATAGTAAAGAGAATAATAATGTAATTGGTAAACGTAGTAGTAACGCCATTAGTGAATCTCCTAGTGCTAAGAAATTGAAAGTTGAAGACGAAGAACTAACTGAGGCCGAGAAAACATTTGACGCCCAGTTTAAACAGTGGGAGGAACAGTTTAATAAGTGGAAACAGCAAAATGCTAATCATCCAGACAAGGTAAGTAATGTTACTATTATTATTGTAGATCAGTTAGAAGCAACGAAACATGTTAATTGATATTCCTGTAAGTGAAGTAGTGTTAACTTTAATTTTTGCAAAAAAAAAACGAGATATCATTTTATTGTAGACCCAATACAAGCAATACGAAGCGAAATGGACATCCTGGCGAGAGAAGCTTATTGAACGACGCGAACAGATGCGTAGGAAACGCGAACAACAAAAGCAAGTTACTGCTAAGGCAGAAGTCGAAAAAAATAAAAGTTTGCCGGGTGATGATAAAATAATGAACATTCTGTCGAGTACGGAGAATCAGGGATTGATTAATAATTTGTTAGGCATTGGAAAAACTCTTGGTTTAACTGGGAAGCAAAATGCTAACGTACCTCCACCGCCACCTCCACCACCAGCTACCGAAACCACAGTGTCTAACGTTCAAACAACTATGACGTCCTCGTCCCAAGCAACTTCGCAATCAGTACCTCAGTTATCAGTCATGAACATGATGAATTCATCACCTTGGAATTCTCAGCAATGGACGCCACAGTACAACACAAACGTATCAAATTTTCCTAATTTTCAGTCTATGTCTGGCGTATCCCAAGTACCATTTAATGGCCCGCCAACTCAGATGCCTCCACCAAATTTCACACAGCCACCACCGAACTTTTCAAGCGTACCAAACTTCTCGCAGCCGCCTCCAAATTTTGCTAATAACGATTCCAGACAGAATCAAAATGCACGACCCTCGGTTCCACCAAATATACAAGGAAGACCTCCTCCGTTTGGCTCAAATAATAATAGCGGTCCAGATGGAAGTCATTTGCACAATGAACGTCCAGGTCAAGGTGGTCCCATAAATAATTTCGAATCAGTAAGTCATCCAAATAATTTTAATGATTCTAATCGAGAAAAAGACGGAGTACCATTAGAACGTTTTGCTCGAGATGGTGTCGCTGATCAAACGAGTAGTCAGTTTAGATCAAATGATATGTACGGTCAACGGAATGAAAATTATAAATTAAACGATGAACGGGGATCCGAAAGTGATCAGTTTAGAAGGGAAGATAGAAATTATCAAGACTTTGGTGGCAATCAGTTCAATCAGCACAAAATGAATTTCAATAACGATAGATTTGGTGCTGGAAATGATCGTTTTGGATCTGGTAACAACAGATTTGGCCCAGGAAACGATAGATTCGGACCTGGAAATGATCGATTTGGTTCAGGAAATGATCGATTCGGGTCTGGAGACAATAGATTCACTGGTAACGATCGATTCGGGCCAGGAATGGATAGAATGGTACAAGGAAACGAACCTGTTAACGATCGTTTCGGTTCAAACAATGAACCACCATATGGACCAGGGGGTGATAGATTTAATAGGAATAACTTGGATCGTTTCGATCAAAAGGATCTAGGCGACAGGCGTGATGGCTTCCCAGTTGCTCCACGTAATTTCAATAGAAATAATCAATTTGAACCATCGGATAAGTTTGCTCCAGAACTGAAGAAACTTATGGAAAAACGAAGAGCAGCTATAGATGTATTTAAACCGAGTTTTCTCGATTCTGATAAGAACAGTAGTGTTGGATCTTTGAGTGAAAGTTTTAAGAAGATTACCGGTGAGTCACCGTTTATGAAAACTTCTTCCAATAATAATTTTGGACCTCGTGGGTCTTCCAATTTCGGGCCAAGCGGGCCTGGTAATTTCCGAATGCCTGGGGACTTTAAACCTCCAGGTAACGCAGACTTTGGGCCCCGATGTCCTACAGGAATTGGACGTAACAATTCCTTCGAACTGCGAGATGGAGGAACTGCTCCGTTTAGAGGACCTACTTCCAGCCCACAGCAAGAGTTTATAATTACCGAACCTAGGCCAGAAATGAATAAAGAGAATAAAAATGAATCTGTTACTGGGGTGGAGCAGCCAGTAGTAATCTTAAACGATCAGAATGCTGATAGCGTTCAGAAAGATGGTTCTGAAGGTTATCCAGTACAAAATGAGATTCCATTATTAGAGAAACCACCCTGGATCGATGCCCAGCTTCCTGAAAATACTTCATTGCAAAAGGATAAAAGAGATGATAATTTGCCTACAAATTACAATCCCTCAGAGCATATCCCTCAGGATACTCAGAATGCAATCAATAAATCGACAGAAGGAAAACAAGAATTATCTGGTAGTGATAATAAAAAAATAGAAGCATTACCTTTCATGGGAGAAAATGATCCGAAACCTGAAGATTTGAACATGGAGCCACCACCAGAGTTACCAAATTTGGGTCCTGTCTCGGATACCAACGAAGTGGCCGATCCTATGCGAGGAACGAATGAACCGTATGATGTAAAAGAGTCTTCCTTAAAACCTTTTCCAAATAATCCAGAATGCTTTGAACCTAGAGAAACTTTTGATTCTACACTCGGTCCAAGAGGAATGCAGTTCAAACCAAATACACCTTTCACTGGCCCTAGAAGTTCTACCGACAACAGATTTCCTGCGTTTGAGCCTAGAGGTCCAAATTCATTTCCATTTAATCCTTCGGCATTAAACCCGTACCCATTAGGTCCTCGAGGTCTCAACGATGGACAGTTTGGTCCAAGAGGTCCTAACGACACGCAGTTTGGTCAAAGGGGTGTCAACGATGGATTATTTGGGCCTAGAGGTCCTAATGATGGTCCATTTGGCCCTAGAGGCCCTACTGGACCATTTGGACCAAGAGGCTCTACCGAAAATCAATTTGGGCCAAGAGGGCCTAATAATGGACAGTTTGGACCTAGAGGTTCTAACAATGGACAATTTGGTCCCAGGTATGACAGTCAGTTCGGACTAAGAAGATCTAACGATGGACAGTTTGCTCCTAGGGGACCAATCGATGGACAGCTTGGACCTCAAGGACCTAACAATAGACAATTTGGTCCTGGTAGACAAAACGACGCACCTTTTGATAACTGTGGGCAATTTACTCCTAGAGTACCATCTGAAACTCATAGATTTCCAGGACCCAATGATAGACTGTTCGGTTCAAGGCGTAACGAAGGACCCTATCAACGAAGTCCAACTGGTGCAAAGGGAACCAACAATGGACAGTTTTCCAATATGTCTGACGTGTATGGGTCTCAGAATTCCAATGATGCGTACTTTGGATCACGAGGTCCAATGGATGGGCCAAATGATAACAGACAATGCGATATCAGAGGAATTGGGGAATTCAGATCAAAAGGGCCGGTTGATAATAATTCTTGTCCTAAACTCAGAGAGAATTCAGATGCAGCTGGTTCTAACGTTCGTGGCGATGGAGGGGTGTATGAGGCTACTAATCAAATGCGGATAGAACAGAACATATCACAAGGACAATTCGATACTGATGATATGTCGAATCCAGGTTGGAGGAAATCGTATCCTAAGAACAGTTTTGGTGATACTGATCAAAGATCTAGACGAAATTTTTGTTTCATCGACAAACCTTTGCTTGCTCAAAATGAAACATTTAATCAAGATACTATAAGTAATGTAGAAAGACGTTCTCCACTAAATGTAAATAAATCTAGCATACCTGATAGATCAGAAAAGAGTATGGCTGATTTAACAGCGGGAGATTATAAAAGTGGGTACGGGGAATCGTCATCAGGATCTGATTATACAAAGTTTGGTGGTCCTAGTATGTTCATGAAACGATCAATAGATAATCGACAGTCTCAAGTCAGGTGTCCAGCTGTTAAAGAATTTTGCATAGAAAAACAGTTTAATTATAATCATGGCGGGGCGACAACTGATAAGAAATTCATTGAACATATACCTGCTAAAGTAATCGACTATGCCCATACAACTCGTTCAAAGATTCAAGATCACTTAACTCCAGTGCAGTGTTTCGACTATGGACATGGTAATTTAAAACCATCGGTGCCTGATCATGAGGTGTATCCGAAGAAAGATTTCAGAAATTGGGAGGAGAATGAACAAAATTTGAAAGAGTACACGGAAAAGATAAGGAGGTACGAATATTATGCGGAGAAAACAGATTCTAGGCGTTCCAGGAATTATAATAAAAAAAGGAATAGCGAGGACTCGTATGACGAGAGAAAACCTGAACGAGAACGTAGAGAAAAGGAAGATAATAAAGGAAAAGGAAAAGTGGATAGGATATTTGATCATATGTCTGACAAAGATCAAGATATTCGATATGAAAAGAATAGCAATAAAGGTAATTTAACGTTAAATATTATATGTATATATGTATATAATTTTTGTATTACATTTTATAGCATACCTGTTATAAATTTTGAAATTTAATAAAAATTCATGTATATTCAATTATTGAATGACATAAATGACTTTAATTTTATTCTTATTTTTTTCCACTGTAGAAAGAACACGGGAAAAATGTGAAACTTCTCACAAGGAGAATAAAGAGAATGACAAAGATGAAGACAGGTATAGTAGAATAAATATTTCATTTATAAATTTGTATTTAAGCATATATGTACATAAGGAAAATAAATTTATCTTGGATATTATTAATATGAAAATCAATTTCGTTTGAAAACATGTAACTTTCTTTAGATCAAAAGGAAATAAAAACTGGCAGGAGAACACAAGCAAGAACATCATAGATACAAAGCCACCAGATACCAGGTATGTTATATTGGTTATTAAATACATCTTAAGTATTTAGTCTTTGAGAAACTGTAAAATAAATGGTTTTACAATTTTTATGTTCTATCTATTTATAAATTTAACATATATGATTAAAATTACACTTTATTGTTGTAAATTTACACTATGCCTTTAGACTGCTAAAATGCAGTTGAAAGATACTAGTTTTATTATGTTTTTCTATATTGTGTCATTATTTTTGACGCATAAAATATTTTGGAAAACTGCTGGTTTTCTTTATTTACAGTATGAAATACATATACTTATGCGACTATATTGAGATATTATGTATTCAAAGCCATGAAACATTTATTTTCATGTACGCTACTAATTTAAATATAAGCTACGCAAACGATGACTATTTTTGGAATTGTTGTAATTAAGTTTAGATAATCTAGATATTAATGCTTATTGAATATGGAAATATCAATTATTTTCTATATTATAGGTATTGATATACAATAATCTAAATTGGATTAAATACATGAAATGCCTAATAGCATGATACAAATATATGTTTGTGCTGTACAAACATGTTTCATGTTGTTTAATCTCCTTGTCTTAACAAATAAGTTATATGAAGATGCTCAGGTTTCCAGTTGTTGCTATTTTTAATAATAGCTTTTGAAACTTTCTACTGTTCTTCATGTTTATAGTACACGTTTAAAATTTTTGAATGTTTCAACTATATTATTGATAAATATTTTAAATATAAGTACATTTATCACTTGTATGTATTAATTATGATATATTTATGATCATTATATTTTATTTTTCATTTATTTTATTTTATATTGCATTAAAAAGACCACTCTATTTTATAAGAATTTCGTAATCAAATGATCTTATACGTTATAGTGTTACAGATCCTCAGCACAATGTATTGGAACCTACACAAAAGACTTTGGAATTGGCAAAAACACCAAATTGTACTATGGTTGATGATTTACTGTGTCCTCCAGGTCGCCAGAACAGACCACCGAAAATAGCTATTATTTTAAGAGGTCCACCAGGAAGTGGAAAATCATTTGTAGCAAAACTTATTAAGGTAAAATAATATTTTATATAAATTATTTAACAGTTACTACATTGAAAATATGTTTTTGTTATAGGATAAAGAAGTTGAACAAGGAGGTTCTGCACCAAGAATTTTAAGTCTTGATGATTATTTCTTGGTTGAAAAAGAGATAGAATCTACGGATGATAATGGAAAAAAGATTACGATTAAGGTAAATTAAAGAAAGTTTAAATCATATATGTAAGTGATCTAATTCTTCCTAAATCTAATTCTCTTTTATCAATTTAGGAGATGGTTTATGAATACGAAGAAGCAATGGAGCAAAGCTACATTACATCACTTGTTAAAGCATTTAAAAAGAATATCACTGATGGTTTCTTCAACTTCATAATATTAGATTGTATTAACGAAAAAATATCTGATTACGAAGAAATGTGGAGTTTTGCTAAAACTAAAGGTTTTAAAGTAAGTTCTCTGTAATCTCAATACATGAATAAATGAAAATAATTTTTTTGATATTTGTCTTTAACATTTTTTTACAGGTATATGTATGCGAAATGGAAATGGATTTACAAATCTGTTTAAAAAGAAATATTCATAATCGTACAGAAGATGAAATAAATAGGATTATAGATTATTTTGAACCAACACCAAGTTATCATCAAAAATTAGATGTTAATTCAATGTTGCAAGAACAAGCGATCGAAGAAGTATGTTCTTTAAATAAATTGTATATTTATTTTTGTAATAAAATTCACATTATCGTGTATTATATTATCTAATAGGTTCACATGGAGGATAGTGAAGAAACACAGGAGAGATCTGAGCACCACAATGAAGATAGTCAGGATAGTCAAGATGATATTCAAGATGTTACTGTAATATTTAGTTATGATTTATGTTTAATATAGGTGCAACAAATTCAAATACTAAACCTTCATACTATTAATGATTTCTAGGGTGTAAGTAAATGGGAACGCATGGAAGCAGAGGATAAATTAGGTTAGTTTTTATTTTCTTTATAAAACGATTTTGTTTTATAATGAATTTATTTTTAAAAAATAATTTTTAATATAGATCGTTTGGATGGACTTGCAAAGAAGAAAAATGAGGGAAAAGTGCAAACAATGAAAGATTTTCTTCAAGTTCCTGATTATTATAACATGGAAGATACCTCCGGTAAAAAACGCGTAAGTACGCTTTGCATTGGTCTGAATATACTTAAGGATTATTAATAAATGGTTTTTAGAAATTCATAGCGTATGTTATGGTATTAAATAGGTAAGATGGGCGGATTTAGAAGAACGGAAAGAACAAGAGAAAATGCGAGCTGTAGGATTTGTAGTTGGTCACACGAATTGGGATCGTATGATGGATCCTACAAAAGGAGGAAGCGCTTTAACACGCACAAAGTATATATGATTTAATTTTACTTCTAAATTAACTAGGAAAAATTAGAAGTAAAACTAATATTACTTTGCTTGTAAGTTCTAGTCTATAAATTCATACAACTACTTAAAGGGAAGCTATAAAAACACTATTTCTTTTTCTATTTTTATAAATTGAAAGAAAGATTAACGGTTTTTTGTTAAGAAATGTAAAGTGTGCGTGAAAGTAATATTATCAAAAGCCTATGTAAATAGTTACATTAGATGTTAATAGAAAGAGTGTTTCTTTTTACAGTATTATGATATATAAAGACTGCTCTTTTTGTTTAAGAGACTGTAACTAAATGTTACAAAATTTATTACAAGTTTGTTAACATTATAGTTCTATGGAAAAAGTATTCTAATTTCAAATGTTTTACAATTCTTTGAATTGTTACGTTAGCAATAATGTTGAGCAATTTAGTTAGAAGAATATAACACTAGCGTTATATTTCCATTATTGTAATTATACAATATATGTATATGTGTTCTGAAACCATTTCTTTTAAATGAAATTTTGAAACTTTGATTTAATAAAAATGGTTAAGATGAATTCATAGACTTATAAGTCTATAAGTGAATTTTCTCATAGTGTGTTACGTGTATTTTTTATAAATTTATGTAAAAGAAATCTGTTTGATATACTTATTTAGTTGACAAATCTTCATTTTCCTTTTAATTTTCTTAAAGTATAATAATTAATTAAAAACGCTTTCTAAACGTTATTGAGTTTAATATCTTAATAATCGTTATTATTGCAGGTTTTTCTCGCTATCGTAATGATAGTCATGTTTTTATTCAACTACAGTAGTGCAATAATGTGAGTAAAAAAGGCGTCTACAACTTTCAGACTTCGTGATACAACATACGATTTTAATATAATCTTGTACCCATTTCACACAAAGCATCAAAATCGTGTTAACTTATGTAAAACATTGTAATTATTGTATATAACTTAGGAGATTGTTCCATTATACATTTTTATATGTAGTTTGTGCATAATGTATTAGAATTACAGCTTAAGTATACACTGCCTGTTGAGGGTTCTGTTATTAAAAAATTAAAGTATATACATCATTCAGTTCAAGAGAAGAATTATTGTATGGATACAATAAGAAGAAAATAAATTGTAGAAAACTGTTTGATATTTTATACTTCTAATTTTGGTATACATTTATTTCTGATTGTAAATTTAAAAACCTGCTAAATCGAGTATTATATTTAGTAATGAAAATTATGTATGATTTTAATTTTACTCTTAACAAAAATATATTTCAAATGATAGTGAAAATAGGTACGAAAGAAGAAGTGGAAATTGTTCTCTTTTTCAAGAGATGCCATCGTTAATCGTCAATATTGTTTAATTATGTACTTATACATATAGCTATCGTAGCATACACGTGTCATTTAGGTGTATGCGAAAGGTGACGTATACCGCAGTTCACCAGAGTCCATAACTTCGAAAAGACCTGTTTTCGTTCTTCGCGCTTCTCTAGTGCGCATCTTCGCCCTGATTGGCGATACTCCCAAACGAAGTGGAAAGCGATTAGCAGAGAGCTCGCTGCGTTCCCCCACCATTTTCCAACCTGCGCGTCGTAGTTATGGACTCTGGTGAACTGTGGTATAGTATAGTTAGTTGATGTTGATAGCATGCGATAATCAGTTTCTGTTCGGCCTAATTTTCGATGAAACGTTGACTGTTTTACCGACGCAGAATTCGAAGTTCGGTCTCCACACTAGCATTACCATAATGTTTCGTTTCAATGTGTAGCTGCCTTAAAATCATATCTTGTAGTTTTTATTCAAAGGTTTCTTGCAGTGTCTGACGTGTACAAAAATTAAATTGCACGATCACGAATAGGTTAGATCATAATATTGGATAATAAACATTTTTCTGTTATTAAAGAGTCGTGTAACCATGCTCGATTTATTTACAATATTCAGTAAGGGTGGAATTGTGCTTTGGTGCTTCCAAAGTACCTCACAAATATTTGCTCCTAGTGTTAATGCATTAATTAGAAGTGTCATATTGCAAGTAAGTGTTCCTGTCAAGGTTTCGTATCTTTTTGCAATTTTAATATCCATATGGAATACTGTTAAATTGGAAAATTAAATACCACAGATATTTCCCGTATACAATAATTTATCCATACAATAATTAATTATTGTCACGATGACATTTTTAATTACGTTTTTTTTTCACAGGAACGTACAGGAAATCATACATTTGAATACGATTCATTACGATTACAATACAAACTTGATAATGAGTTTGAATTAGTGTTTGTTGTTGCATATCAAAAGATATTACAATTGTCTTATATAGACAAGTTTCTAAATGATATTCATTTGGAATTTAGAGATAGATTTAAAAATGAATTGGAGAAATCTCAATGGTTTTATAATTACGAATTTGACAAAAATTATGAACATGTACTTGCTATGGCTGAACAATGGGCACGGACTCAGGCTAAGATACCTAAACAAATGCGTACATTTGATGAAAGTCTAAAATCAAAAAAGACTGTTGCTAGTATGATAGAAAGAAAAGATGACAAAGATAATAAAAAACAGGGTATGTAGTGAATGTAACTTAAAAGTTTTATTTTAAATAGTACTTTTATTTATTTTAAGCACTTTGCATTCAATAAACTTATGATATTACTAATTTCTTCATTTTGTAGCTCAGTCCTTGTATATCTCTATTTCTTATGTTATTCTTTTTATATGGGGGAATTCAAAATAGTTTGGGTATAATTTTTATATATGAATAATTGAATTATTTGAAATTAAATGTTTCAGAGATTGATACTTATTTATTAATGTAGTTGTACAATTTTTTGGTGGTTTTATTTGTTTTTGAGTGCCAAGTATTATAAGCTGTTAATATTTGTTTAGGATTTAATATAGAATCACAAGCAATTTTCATTTAGGTAGTAATATGTCCTTTCCAATGTGGGTATCACTAACAGGAAATGGGGATCTTCTTCGCTTCTAGGTAAAAGGAAGAAAGGAGTTAATACTAATAAAGATGTTCAATGTAAGTGGTTTTGAATTTTACACACTGTACTCTGTGTACAAGCTATATATTACAGCCAGAAATGAATGATATTAACAGTGCCTGCTATTAACAGTTCCTTTGCCATGTCCTTATTTTATCTTACAACATAGGTTAAATATTCAACAAGACATTAATTAAAATTAAAACAACGATTGAGTTTTATATTATTTCATAAATATTAATATAACTCCTATATGATTCTGTAGTGGAAGTTCAAGAGGTTCCAAAACAGGAGCTGCCAAATAACCAAACGAATCATAATGGAGAAATAAATGAGGAGATTTTAATTGCAAACCGTGTGAGGTTGGCTCAGAAACTAAATAATCAAAAGAAAAAAGTTGATAAGCCGTAAGTTCATTGAATTCAAAATTAAATGAATGTATTCCACGTGTATACTATACTTATTCAATTACTGTAGGAAGAGTCAGAAGCCTGAAAAGGCTGGTAAAAAACCCCGTGTGTGGGAATTAGGTGGGACCACCAAGGATCTTGCTACTTTAGAACGCACCAAAGATAAACCAGAAGAAAGTGGTGATTATGTACCAGCTGATACAACAGTAAATTTATCCTATACAAATGATAAATTCACATCCTTAACCATGGACTTACTGTAATCACTAATATTTTTATTCTTTTTACAGTTGGTGGGTCAAATGAAAGGTAGTATTCGTGATATAGAAATCGAAAGCGAATCCGAAGATGAATCTGATCAAGAAATCGAGAATTCCAAGCCTCAAGTACAAAAGAAAACAAATAGTATGTTCTCAATGTTCAAAAGTTTGGTTGGTAATAAGAGTTTGAAGCACGAAGATATGGCTCCAGTTCTGGATAAATTGAAGGATCACTTGATTGGAAAGAATGTAGCTGCGGAAATTGCTCAAAAACTATGCGATTCTGTTGGTGTAAAGCTGGAAGGAAAGGTACTCGGTACATTCGACAGTGTATCGAGTACTGTTAAGGCGACGCTAACAGACTCGTTAGTGCAAATATTGTCTCCGAAGAGACGAGTTGATATTCTTCGTGATGCAATGGAAGCTAAAAGAAGCAATAGGCCTTACGTTATGACCTTTTGCGGTGTCAATGGAGTTGGAAAATCGACCAATTTGGCGAAGATTTGTTTCTGGCTGATAGAAAACAACTTCCGCGTGCTTATTGCCGCATGTGATACATTCAGGTACTTAGAGCTATTTTCTTTTAATATTGGGGCATCGTATACATATATATTTGAATACATTTTACATTTCGTTTCAGAGCTGGCGCAGTTGAGCAATTGAGAACTCATATGCGACATTTAAATGCTCTTCATCCGCCAGAGAAACACGGAAATCAGTCTATGGTTCAGTTATACGAAAAAGGGTATGGAAAGGATGCTGCTGGTATCGCCATGGAAGCGATTCGTTTTGCCAGGGATTCAAGATTCGACGTAGTTTTAGTGGACACCGCTGGTCGAATGCAAGACAATGAACCGTTGATGAGAGCCTTAGCTAAGTTAATCAAAGTGAACGAGCCGGATTTAGTACTTTTCGTCGGCGAAGCTCTTGTTGGAAATGAAGCTGTTGATCAATTAGTGAAATTCAATCAAGCATTAGCCGATCATAGTCAATCCACCAATCCTCATATCATTGATGGAATCGTGTTAACTAAATTTGATACAATCGATGATAAGGTAAATAAAATGCATCAGCACGATATAAGAAACATGATACGAAATGTAATCGTTGTTAATATTCTTTTTTAGGTAGGCGCAGCGATTTCTATGACATACATTACTGGACAACCAATTGTTTTTGTTGGTACAGGACAAACTTATACAGATTTAAAATCATTAAACGCAAAGGCAGTAGTACATGCGCTGATGAAATAATTGTTGAATTTATTGCATAAAAGATTCTTCATTGGATTGTTACTGATAAATTCAGGGGATAATAATAATAATTATCATTACAATAATTATTATAATTACATACAAAAGAAATTTAGCAAGAATAATATATTGTATCTAAATAAGTATTCTTCTTAATATCTCAACAATTATAACTTAGTGATTATGTTACGCTAAACGATTCGATAAATACTGCTGTAAGATTCTTAGAAACGCTGGCGTACTTTTAAATCGGTTTATGTTACAAGTGATTTATTGTACAAATTTATAGAAAGTTTTCTAAAAAATACAAACAATGGAATAAAAGGCAATACATTATACTTCCATTATATCTTGACTAGTTCGCCATCTTTTTATAACTACGTTTATTGTTCATTTGTTATTTTAAACAAATTGGAATAACTTTTGTAACTATTCATTCCTCGCCAAATTCTCCAAGCCTAAAGACGTGTCAACCTTTATACCTTCCTATTTCAAATATATTTTTACAATTTAAACTCTAATAATTCATTTTTAAATATGGATTAAGACCGCCATACCATCGTCGACTGCAGCGCCATCTATTGGCAAATAGCTGAAGTTATAGGACAACTTACCGACGACTTGACCGATAACCTGATGCATCGGGGTCCTTGACATCCCAGAATGAAATTTTGACGGTATGTAGAGTATCATTGGTGCTTCGGGGTCCCTAACACCCCAGTGACATCAGGTCGGTATACAGAGAGCGCTACTAAATGCACCGGGGTCCTTGACATCCCAGAATCAAATTTTACATAGCGGTATGTAGAGAGTATCATTGGTGCTTCGGGGTTCCTAACACCCCAGTCATATCAGGTCGGCATCCAGAGAGCGCTACTAATGCACCGGGGTCCTTAACACCCCAGAA
Organism: Osmia lignaria lignaria; assembly: GCF_051020975.1. Lineage (NCBI taxonomy): Eukaryota > Metazoa > Arthropoda > Insecta > Hymenoptera > Megachilidae > Osmia > Osmia lignaria. Next base: position 5,237,971 of record NC_135040.1, read on the forward strand.
TGAAATTCTGACGGTATGTAGAGAGTATCATTGGTGCTTTGGGGTCCCTAACACCCCGGTGATATCAGGACGGTATACAGAGAGTGCCACCGATACATTGGGGACCTTGATACCCCGGATTCCATAATATCGGTATGCAAAGAGTGTTACCGGTGTTTTGGGGTCCTTAACACCCCAAGATGATATCAGGTCGGTATGTAGAGAGCGCCAACGGATGCACCGGGGTTCCTGACACCCCGATGATGTTATTTTCTGTGTTCGTTTAATTTGTTGTATTTATCTTCTTAGCTTATTAAATAAATTTATTAGAAGGATGAACGTGTCGATTTTATTACTTCTAAGTGCCTCACCTGTTATTTTATCCTTCTATTTATTATTTGACCCCTAATTTGAGGACATCACGGGGCTCAACCCTACATCCCTTATATCTCTCCATTTCTTACATATCGGCATCCTTCACATCTCTGCAATCCTCACATTTCTGCATCCCTTTAATGCATCTATGTTTTAGCCCCTATCTCTTACCATCCCTTTATCCCTTACATTACTCTTACACCCCTGTATCCCTTACATCACGACATTCCTTGCATCTCTTCATCCCTTACATCCCTGCATTCTTTTTATCCCTACATTCCTTACATCTCTTCATCCCTTACATCTCTTCATCCCTTACATCTCTGCATCGCTTACATCCCTGCATCCCTTACATCTCTACATCCCTTATATCTCCGCAACCCTTACACCTCAGCAAACTAGATATCCTTACATTCTGCAGGGCAAATTTTTGGCCCTCTGATGGCAAAAATGAGAACTAAATTTTCGATGTCGAATCAGCGCCCTCTGGTTTCAGAAAAAGGAACTAAACCGTGCTAAAATTTTGGCCCTCTGTTGACAAAAATGAGAACTAAATTTTCGATGTCGAATCAGCGCCCTCTGGTTTCAGAAAAAGGAACTAAACCGTGCTAAAATTTTGGCCTTCTGGTGGCAAAAATGTGAACTAAATTTTCGATGTCGAATCAGCGCCATCTGGTTTCGGAAAAAGGAACTAAATCATGCTAAAATTTTGGCCCTCTGGTGGCAAAAATGTGAACTAAATTTTCGAGATCGAAACAGCGCCCTCTGGCGGCAAAAAAAGGAACTAAATTTGTACAAAATTGCTGGGGCGTTTTCTGGATTTGCAACAATGTTGCGGTGTCATGAGACTGTACTTACCTTTACTTACCTTTACTTACCTTTATTTAGCTTTACTAGAACCAGTTGTTATAATATATTTATTATAAGGGTTGCAATGATACGGGAGATGCAGGGATGAAAGAGATCCAGTGATGTAAGGGATACGGGAATGTAAAAGATGTAAGGATGTAAGGGATATAGACATGTAAAGAATGCAAAGATACAAAAAATTCAAGGATGTAAGGGATGGAAAGATGTAAAGAATTCAGGGATGGAGAGATGTAAAGAATTCAGGGATGTAAGGGATGTAAAGAATTCAGGGATGTAAGGGATGTAAAGATGTAAGAGATGCAGAGATGTAAAGATGTAAGAGATGCAGGGATGTAAAGAATTCAGACATATATGGGATGCACCGATATATAGGTCCCTGTCAGGTCCTCAGAAACAAAAAAGTAATAATTATTGCATGAATTATTGCATGAATGCATGAATCAGATAAATATTGTTCAATATGTGTTGACGAAATGTCACTTAAGTGTAACGTATATTACGATTACGGTTACGATTTAGTTATCGGATTTGAAGACGACGGCATTTTGCGAAGTAGTAGTCCGGCAAACTATGTTACTGTCATAATGGCTAGAGGCATGAAAGAAAGTTGGAAGCAACCGTTAGGGTATATATTTACCTCATCTTGTATGTACTTTCTCAGTCTAGCACATTTGCCTTGAAATAAGCGAAATAGTGCGAGAATGAGAGGGCATGCTATATTCTATCCTTGTTTAAAAAATAACAACACATCCTTCTGTTAACTAACAAAACTCTCACTCGTTTTCTCTATCGTCCCGAATAGCCCACCTGATCCGTAATAAGCAACAGGCCAGACCCGAGCGCGTGTTGCTTATTACGAAGCAATCCTGGTGTACTCGGGTTGGTGAAAGAAGAAATAGGGTGGAAAGAGAGGTGGTGGATGATAGTTTTTTAGTCTGAATGCAATCGTGTAAAAGCCCATCCAAACTTATTTTTATCGACCGATACCGGAATCGTTGTAATATGCGCATTTGCATACACCTTCATACTGATTTAAAAAAGAGAACCAGAACCAAACCTATCCGGCCGATAGAAAGTCTGCGCCGCAGTTTGCGGGGGGGTCTTACAATATTATTTATAATGTTTATTATTATTCTTAATTATTGTAGAGTCGAGAAAACAAACAGATGTTTCTCCTCTCGTCTCGGAATCGTCTGTCACAGACTTGGCAGTGGGGCTGACAACAGACGATCCATGCTCCACGCATCTATGATACCGCGCTTCGAAACTTGTATTTATTCGTACCGCATGCCGGGTGAGCGCTTGCGAGAGACCGTTCACCTCGCCGCCACCTAGCGGTCTCCGGCCTGAACTCAAGGCGTCCGGAGTGATGAAACCCCCTCCGCCCGCCACTAAACGATTGCGACATTATTATTATTATTATTATTATTATTATTATTTTCTTTCATATTTTTTAATTATATTTTTTTGTATATATTTTTCACTTTTTTATTGTTATATAATATTTTCCGCTACTTATGTTGTTGTCATTTATTCCCCTATTCCTTATCCTGTGTACTGACGAAATACTTACTTACATGGGTACCTCCATTCACGATTTCCTTTAGATGGATAAACTAACCGGCATTCGATTTGTAGGAATATTCTTCCCTTGGTTATGTTATACATATTACAAGAAATGTATATATATATAATATTTGGCTGAAGGAGTTAGATCATTCATACATTTCCTAGGTCATGTAGCATCATAGCCATCATAGCATCTGTGTGTCATTTAGGTGTATACGAAAAGTGACGTAGAATAGCATGCCGTTAGTTGGATGCAATAATTGAGGTAGCGCTGAAATCAGTTTTTGTTCGGCCTAATTTTCGTCGAAACGTTGACTGTTTTACCGACGCGGAAATCGAAATTCGGCCTCGACGCTCACATCACCAGTTTAGAAATAAGTTACGACTATGAATATGGGCCTATAATTGTATTTATTTAGTTTTTGACTAAGAAAGAATTAATTAGTTGTTTACTTATCATATTCAGGATTAGAAGGAAAAATATGGATCACTATGAAGTATTATTTCAGTTGACAACAATTGATAAAAGTGACGATGGTATGGTTTCTTGTCATGTGTAAATAATTGTAATATTATGAAATTTTTAATAAAATTTTATGTTTTACAGAAGGAGCTGAAGATTTTAATACTAGATTGCAACAAATTTTACAAAAAGTACAACCAATGTTAACACAACATGACACAAAATTTATAACAAACAGTATTAGGTAATATTATAAATGTTTTACAAATCAAGATTAATCTTTTTGTTGCTAAGATTGACGATAGTTGTTCTCTACAAAAGGATCACTATATACTAAGAGCAACTATAAATGCCCAAAGCAAAGCGTTTATGTTTCAAAATGGCAAATATCAGATGGAATTAACATCTGATGAACAAGATTATTCTGTTTAACTATTCAGTTAAACTATTAGGTAACTTAACATAGAAAGGCCTATAAAAGATAATATTTTCTGTATGTTTAGGTATCAATATGTATGGACAATTATTCATGAGTTACTAAATATAAAAGCATCCAATTCTGTAAATGATGAATCCTTATTTAGTGTTAAACAATTTAAAGCTTTAAAAGTTTCTATTGAATTGATAACTGCAATGGGAATTTTTCCTGGACTTTTACCTGGTGTTGGAATCAATATGGCTAAATTATGTCCTAGAGTTACACAGCTACCTGAAGAAAAATTATCAGTTTCACATGTATGAAGAGTCTTACATTTATTAAACATGAAAAGAAGAAATCATAAGAATAGTGTGATTTTCTTCTTTCAGAAATATGAAAGACTACAATTCTCAGTTCGTTCTCTCATGGAATTGTACAATGACCTTACGTTTCGTCCAGCAATACTTGCACAGATAGGTCCTCTACTGGCTGCGCTTTTACAAGTGTGTTATGCTCCATTGATGAAACCTAAAACATCTGAATCAAGCAAACAGAAAAATACAAGTGAAACGGAATTCGAAATGACGGAAGAATTATATAATAAACTAAAAAACGATCAAGAATATTTCACTCGTTTGTTTAACAAATTTTTAAGCGAATGTCCGGTATCTACGAGTATGAGAGAATTGATGGTAATTCTCGGTGTGCCAGAAGCACCAGCCTGGCTCCGTTTTCGAACTCGTCAACATTTAGTGCAGCTACTTATGCAACCTAATGGAGTTATTTCGCTTGTAGCTGCTGTTTGTGAAGATGTCTTGGATCTTGGAGAACATTGGAATAAACTGGATACTGTTTCCAGATTAATAGTTGTACCACCTCCAAAAAATTCAGATAAATATTACGAATCTATATGTTCACAAGTACTTTTTACATTTCATCTTCATAATTTTTTTTATATAGTTCACACATTTACTATATTTGTTTCAGTTACTGAACATTTTAACATCTACTCAGGTAAAACATGCAGCAGCAATAGCAATTTGTTGTATCACTGCACTTTATGAATATAATCGGGAGATTTTTGATAAAAATATTATGGATGTAATATGTGATCCACTGATCGTAAATGCAAATAGTGTACCAAAGAGTGAGAGCGAAGTGGAGAAATGTATAGAAAGTTTAACAAAATGTTTCACAACAATAGAAACTAAATTACCTGTGAGATTTTTAATGAAAGTAGCTCTTCCATTATTTTGTTTGTATAACAATGTCAGACAAAGTGCTTGCGTGTTGAAATATAAAATTAAACAACTTATATTACACCTTTTGTATGAAGACTCATTAAGAGATGATTTATTTGCTGACTTTCTTGGACACGGTTCAACAAAAGATTTTGGAAAGCATTTGGCATCAAAATTTGGGCCAACAGGTGGAATTGAAATTACGGGAATAGATGAGACTCTTAAATACGAAGAATTTGCAGATACTTTATTGGATTTAACATCCACCACTAAACAATTATCAAATAAATTATTTCACTATTTATTAAAGTTTTTAGCACAGCTTATGCTATCGAAATACAGAAAGAAATCTGAAAAATTACTACGAACAGAGGATGATGTAGTGGAAGAAATTGGGAAACAATTGGCTGCTGTAAAACTTTTATCGAACTTAGCTGATATATCTACTGTGCAAGAAACACAATTAGAACATCCACACGAATTATTTTGCTTTGTAGAAACATTATTTAATAGCTACATCAAATATACAAGTAATATGTCGAAAGAAAATGATTGTGAAATTTTATGTATGGGTTTGATGCTAATAAAACTGATCATAAATGAAAGAAAACAGGGGTTAGATTGGGAAATGTTTAAAAGTTTTGTAGAATCTTTAGACAAATTTTCTCGTTCAAAGATTCCAAAACAGTTGGCGTCATTAACGAAAGAAGTAATTGAATTGATTAAGACTCAAGATCGATTGAAACAAAAACATTATCAAGATTTATCAGTGGATTATAAATCATCAGATAAGTTTGAAGAAGCGCTTAAGGACCTTACGGATTCACTCCTCCCTGTTCGTGCCCATGGACTTATGACTCTTACAAAATTGATAGAAAATGCGGACTCGTGTACTATTAACAGAAGAGAAATTATTTTACAGCTATTTAAAGTTGGTAAAAGCAATCAGTTTTAAATCTAACTTCATCATCAACGTTATAAATTGTGCTTCCTATTATTTTGTAGGAAAATTTGAAACATGAAGATTCATTTATATATCTAACAGCAATTAATGGATTATGTACTTTTGCTGTTGCATATCCACAGATTGTTATAGAAACATTGGTGCAGGAATACATCGATATGCCTCAACGTATCTCAATAGGAGAATTAACAGCAGAAACTAGGATGAAATTAGGAGAAATACTTGTAAAAGTAACGCGAGGTTTAGGTGCATAATCATTTACTTCTCTAATTCTTTTTCTGCACTAATTTTAATTGATTTACATGATTTGACAGGTGAGATGGTATCAGTCTATAAAAATCTGTTAATAAATGGATTCTTGTGCGCTACACGCGATCCAGATTCCTTAGTACGTTCGTCCAGTCTTTCTTGTTTAGGAGAATTGTGTAAAGTACTAGGTTTCCGACTGGGAGATACTGTTCTTGAGGTACGTTTAAACATTTCACAAAAAAATTTGAAAGTTTTTTACAAGTTTCCCACCCGGAGCCCACCCAGAGCTGTCTTAACAGCTCTATAGTCCCTGGGTAAAGCAACACATAGGGTCCTGTTTACTCATAGGAATAAAAATGCCAATGATCAATAAAATTAACATAATTAATGTAAACACAAATAATTAACACAAGCTTTTAAAGAATGTGACATAAGCCTTGGGACCCCTGGCGACTTCTTAGCATGCCCATGCCTTAGAATACTTGGCCCACCTGGGTCCTTATCATGTTATACTAATGATAGAATATTCTATTATTTAAGTTTATGTAAGTCAAATTAGAAAATAAGGTTTAATTCAAAATTTTTTCTAGGTAATGTACTGCATCACTTGCATTATAAAATCAGATAAAGCACCTGAATGTCGGCGAGCTGCAGTTATGACCAGTACTCTGTTACTTCGAGGTATTGGAAAGGATACATTAACTACCCTTGGGAAGGATTTGGTAGATCTGTATCGCGGGCTGAAATATTTACGAGATAATGATCAAGACCCTGTGCTGCGTTTGCATGCACATTTGGCCTTGGAAGAATTAAATTGTATCGTACAAGACTTTTTGTTTTCACCTCCAAAACTTGAGAAAAAAATATTACTGTTAAATTCGTCATAATGAACAGTGATTGACTTGAAAAAATATTTCACAGTTAATTTTTTTTATAAAGATCATTTATATTCAGAATTTACTTTTTAATGTATAGTTTTGAAATTGTTGAATAGTATGAATTCAGATGCCTGATGAAATGTTAGCATTACCTTTCTTTTGGACCCTGCTTTTATCCGTATCAGTTCTTCAATTTAACTTAATAAATACATCTTATAATAATTAACTATTTATCAGAATGGATGATAATTTATTATAAAAATGACTAATTTAAATGCATGTAAGAATAAATTAATTAACATTGAAATATTTGTTAGTTTCTTGAGAATTATTATAACAATAATATTATTGGGATTTAAAATGCTTTACAGTAATTTTCCATCTTAACGCTGTATCTAATGTATTATTATTATTTATGATACTTTCACCTAGTACTTTAGATTCATTTTTCAAAGCAAGTTGATTATGTTGGGAATTACTTTTAATTTGTTTAAGCTTTTCATTAGAATTTTCTCTATTCAATTGATTTGGGTCAAAAAACGTTGTTAAACTTTTAAGGCTATGAAATATACCTTGATCGGATTGAATAAATGGTTCTTTATCATTGTCTTGAAATTCATTGAGATATGTACGTTGTTTTGAATAATAAATTTTCTGCTTATTTTTTGATTTTATTATAGATTTTGCATCTCCAAATTCTAAAAATGAATAAAAATGAATTATGAGCTTTTTAAAGCTAGCTGCTTTTTTTGTTAAAACAACTTCTGGAACACGAGTTTCAGGTTTAATCATTTTTTGTTTCTGACCTTTATTGTTAATTGGAGTAATTTGTTCAGTATTTCTAGCCAAAATACTTTTAGGTGTATGTATGTTTGAACAACAAGGATCTTTAATCCATTTTTCGCATTCTTTCAAGTCTGGATGTAAACTAGTCAAAGTATTTATTAGTTCGATTATCCTAGCATCGTAATTAGTAGATAATGTAAGTTTGTTGTTTATTTCATTTGATATAACTGTATTTGAATCAACCTTCATAGATTTATTAACAATTGCTACAGGTATTGTATTTTCATTTAAATCTTCAGAACAATATAATATTGATTGAGTTTCTGAAGTATTCATTTTTATTAATGGTTTTTGAATACCTTTAATAAAATTATCATTTCTAATTTCTGATGCATTTGTAAGTATTCCAGAAAAGATAAAAGGCACACGTTTAATAACAAGTTTTTCAACAATATAATCATAATTGTTAGAATCATAATTTGTAGTGCCTTCTTTAGATTTTCCTTTATATGGATTTTTAAAACAGCTGAAAAATAATTTATAACATTTTCTTTTAATACTGCAGCTAGAACTTGCTTGTGAATTAGACACTGCACTTTCTTGCACATTATTAGAAGTTTGTAACTGATCACTCATGTTTAAAATTTTTAAATGTGTTTAAAGTATGTATGCTCTTCCATAAAATAATAGTTAATTTTTATCGTTCAAATGAATCGAGAAAAAAAAATGTTGAATCTCAAAGCATTGAAATTGTACCATAATGATCACATTTATTTGTAGTTAATATAACTTTCAATGTAATATCCAAGTTTGATAATAACAATGGCTATAATTTACAACCAAAATTCGATATCTAGTTTTCTATTGTTATTCTCTTTTAATTTTTGTTATAAAAAATTGTAGAAATTCTAACGATTTGTATGTCAAGTAAATACATTTAAATTTGGTATCAACAATTATTTAATATGTAAAATGTAAATAATAAGTTTTCAACTTGACAATTTCAAAACTAATTTACCGGCAACGATTTGTTATATATAAATATTTTTTTTCTGGATAGATGGAGCATTTATAGCTTTGAGAATGTTTGTATACGCGCAGGAATGACAAGTATGGTTAAGTGAAATAAGGAAAAAGAAGTGAATTAAATTCATTTTAATTGTAATAAATTTGAGAGATAAAGCGGTTTTGTAAATACTTGTAGAAATAATTAAAATGGCAGCAATAAAGACAAATCCATCAAGTTCACCTTCTGTTGAATTAAGTTCATATCGTGATCAACATTTTAAGGTTAATTGAACAGTATATTCACATCTCCTTTTTTAGTGTTTTAAGTCTTCACATAACATTTTAATATTAGCAAATTTTTGTTGTGTTTATAACAATGTATGTATATTTTGCTATTATAATATCTCTTTTGTAAGTATAACACGTTACATTGTTTTTAGGGTTCAAGGGCTGAACAGGACAGGCTATTGAGAAATTCTACAACTTTATATGTTGGAAATCTCTCTTTTTACACTACAGAAGAACAAATATATGAACTATTTTCCAAATGTGGTGATATTAGGAGAATTATAATGGGCCTAGATAAATATAAAAAGACTCCTTGTGGTTTTTGTTTTGTGGAATATTATCAAAGAGGCGATGCTGAAAATTGTATGCGATATATTAATGGAACGCGTTTGGATGACAGGATTATTAGAACAGATTGGGACGCTGGTTTTATTGAAGGCAGACAGTATGGAAGAGGAAAAACTGGAGGACAAGTATATGACATTATTTTTATCATTAAGGTTGCTAGTGTTATGTTACAATCAAATTTATTAATACAATTGTATTGTAGGTAAGGGACGAGTATAGATCAGACTTTGATAGTGGACGGGGTGGTTATGGTAAGATAATACAACAGAAAGTTACGCCTCTTTCGGATGGAGCATTTGGACGTTGAGATTTTGCAGATGTGACTAATTTTCTATATACAGTTTTGTATGTATAAGAAAATCATTATAGTATCTAATTAATCGCATTTAAGGATAATTAATATAATATTTCAATTAATAATTTTTACAGTTGTGTATATAGTATAAGTAAGAATAAATAAATTGACAGAATTAGTTATTTAATATCTGTTTTAATAATTATCACATTATACTAATCATTATTTATTTTTTTTTAGCAAAAAGAAACCATGTTAAACAGAAAGTTTAACACATAAAGTAGGATGAACAAAATAAATTTCCTTTTATTAATTTGCTCTATATACTACTTATAGGTATACAATGAAGTTTACTTAATTCTGTAAAAAGCATTAATACATTTCTCATTTTTTAGTTTTAATCTAAAAAAAATACCGAAGAATTCTAAAATCTTTGGAATGATAGTTTTGTTTAAATATTAAAATTATTACAAGTTAATGCTTTTTACAATTTATTATAAATATTGTTTCATAATTTATTATTCAAAACGTGCAACATAGTTTATTCGATGGTTTTTTCAGTACTGCCCTAATGGCTTCCACGAACACTTCTTCCAAATTTTCACGTTTCAAAGCTGAACATTCAACATATTTGTAAGCTTTTATTTTCTTTTTCATTTTTTTGCATTCTTTAAGGGTAATTGTATCCACATTTTCTACATTTCTGAGGTCTCCTTTAGTACCTATCAAGAAGACATTCAAACAATTATAACTTAAATTATTAAATAAATTTATAAATAATAAAATACTATATTAAAGATACTTGCCAACAAGAACTATAGGTGTGTTTGGACAGTGATGTTTGATTTCTGGATGCCATTTGTTTGCAACATTCTCATAAGAAGTATGAGAATTCACGGAAAAGCAGATCAAAAAGCAATCTGTCTGAAAATAAAATTAAACAATGTATTGATGAAATTTTGAAATTTTATTACAAATTCTATACATAGTAATACTTTGTTGACTGGTCACGAGTATACTCGTGTTTCCATGCAGCAAAATGATCGACTGCACAGGATAGTTTTGGCATGAAATAGCCAGTCAGCAAAGTGTTAAAATACATATAATATAAAATAGAGATGGGCAGATCAAATGCCCGCTGAAGAACTCAGACCGCCGCGCACATACATATATGTTGGTAAGGTGTGGAAATTTATGAATTTTAAACTTTGGTAATTTGAAAATTTATAAATTTTTAATTTTTACATTTTCAAAAAGAATAGAAAAATTCGGAAATGCAGAAATGTATAAATTTTAATTTTTCGAGTTTAGAAATTGACTACTTGTATAGTGCACCGATGACAAGATGTCCCATGAGACAAATGCAAATGCGTGCTTCTCATGGGACATCTTGTCATCGGTGCACAGTATGTGCATTTACCCTTCCGGGCGCAATTACCAATTACTGTTATAAGATACTATTAAAGAATAAGTAACTTACATTTGGGTAAGATAAAGGCCTAATTCTCTCATAATCTTCTTGACCTGCAGTGTCCCATAAAGTCATATCAAATTCTTGTCCATCTATATATATTGTCCCTGCATAGTTATCAAAACTAAAGAAAAGAGATTACAAACATCATATTCTATTACCGTATAAACATAAAGGTATGTAGATACATATTCACAAAAATAATATTAAATATATGATTTTACTTTTTAATTACATTTATACATCTATTGTATACATCCCCCGATTTGCACGGAAGACCGATTCTTCGATTCCTTTGGTTCTTTTTCAATTCCGCGTAAATCGATAAAGAACCAAAATGCGCATAACATAGTCAGTTATTTAATTAACTTCGTTGATTTCAACGTAAAATAAAAATAAAATGCAAATGGAAAACAAAAAATGTCAGTCTATTCATGCAATAATAAATATACATACATAAGTAAATACATTTAAAGTTATATGTATGTATGTAGTGTCTACCGATGACAAGAAGTCTCTTGGGACGGCATAGGGGCAAAAGCGGGTACTACGCACACAGTCTAGTTTTACACGAACCTAATTACATACGTCACGACCGCAAGTAAGTACGTGTAACATAATCAGATTGCGTTATTCTCATCATGGGACTTCTTGTGATCGGTAGCCAGTAATTGATTTTATAAAAACTAGAAATATAAAATTAATAACAAATTAGTCCAAAAGTTTAATTTCTATTATCGCTATCATAGATTATTAATTTTTTCTTCCTGGTTGGTGGAATTTTACTTTCATCACCCGATAGCATTTGAAGCGATTTTGATTCAATTGTTGATGTGACAATTTCAAATCGAAAAGACTTGGTAATGAAATCCGTAATTAACAGTGGTGTTTGGTTTTTGATTAGATTTTCATAGACCTCTTCATATAATTGAGCTAAACATTGATTAATATTTCAGTGGAACCAACGAACCCGAGCAATTCTCAAAATACCTATCTTTCTGCCTAATATTCAGCGTGTGGATCCATGTGGACCCTAGCGATGTGCGGCCCGATTAATATGTCGGGTTCCCGACTATTCGGGTTGGTTCCGAAAACATCGGGCGGGCTCGGGCGGGTGTCCGAACATATGTAAGTACGTGCAGTCGGGTAGCCCGACTGTTTCGGGTCAGGTCGCATAAAGTCGGGTAGATTCGGACGAACTCCCACGATCTAATTCTTATATACTTGTTAATACTTGCAATAGGCATATACAAAATCTGTTTTATGTGGAATTTTGGAATAAAATAATTTTTATGTGGAAAAATAATACTTTTAATGAATTTATTTGATATGAATTTCATTCCATGTCATCTGTATGTTCATTTTATAAAAAATAGATTTTGAACATGCTTATTGCAAGCATTAACAAGTATGTATGTACATACATACACGAGAGTTGAGTCGTGGGCCGCGGGCCGCGGCCCGCGGGAACTCGTCCGAGTCTGCCCGGCTTTATCCGACCTAACTCGAAATAGTCGGGCTATCGGACTGCACTCATGTATCGGACACCCGCCCGAGCCCGCCTGAGCCCGTAATATCGGGTACCCGCACATCCCTAGTGGACCCGTTCGAGCTGGCGGATAGATGAATGTACTTGACAAACATTTTGCTTAACCACAGTATAAAATTATTTAAAACTTATGAATTACAAATATTTTTTACATTTCATTATATATAAAGATAAAATTTATGATCCTTGATTAATATAATACTTACACAGTAGGTACATACTCGGAAGGAAATTCATTTGTTGTGTATGTAATAAGCATACATGTTTTTCCTACTGTACCATCACCAATTGTAGTGACTTTAATTGGTCTATGTCGGGAAAGTGTTTTTTTATTTTCTGAAAATAATAAAAGTAATTTCATTTGTTTTAGTTTGCAATGTATTTTTATAAATGAGAAGCTCAATGGAAAGGGGGCATATTTCGGGCTTACGTTGATTTTTAGTTTTTTGTACCATCAACAAGCTTTATTTAAATTTTTTTTCATGTAAATTTTATAATATTGTGGCATCTGCCTTTTTCCCACTGAGTCCTTCAAATATAAAAATAAACAACTTTTATTATATAAGTACATAGATATGTACGTAGTTATTCAAATATTTATTTTATTTTAATGAATTTTCACTTCTGAATAGTAAATACATATAGGATTAATTCTATTAAGATATCAAATAAATAAAGCTTGCAATAAGTTTGTAATTTTTATGCCTTTTTTGTCAATGAAGGTAATAGGTAAGTAAGTACTGTGCACCGATGACAAGATATCCCATGAGATGCACGCATTTGCATTTGTCTCATGGGACATTTTGTCATCGGTGCACTATACATACATCCGGCAAGTGAACATTAAGGCTGGCTTTGTCATTGTTTGCTGTATGGTAAATTAATTAAAATCGAAAGTTTTTATGTTTTTATCAATTATATAAATATAGTTTATAAATAATATATTACCATCCCATCATTATTAGTTCTAATAAATAAAAAAAAAAACACTTGTGATAACACATTGAATTTTTTGGTTTATATGAAATGACATATTTTTTAAAAAAATTATCTATTTATAAAATTAAACATTAAAATATTATTTATTTTCAATTTCAAAATTTTAACACACATTTTTCAAATAAAGTATGTACAATATTAAACAAATTTTTAAATTCAATGAATTCATTTTATAATGTACTTTTAATATTAAATTTGTAATTAAAAAAATAAATCGTGTAATAATGAGTACAATGTACATAAACAGTTTCAATTGATATGAGAAACAATATCTTTCCTGTTAAAATCACTAAAATTTGATGGTTTATGTTATGCATATAAATATGTGTATATGTAATTTATTTCATTCTATAATGTGTCGTCCGCATCACATATGCTGTGTTCGTACCTTTTTGAATTGCATACCTTCATCACTCTATATCTTGAATCACCAATGTCATTCCTCTCTTTTTTATCCGACTTCGAAAAGGAGGAGGGTACTCAATTCGATTAGTATTTTTTTTTTTTTCCACTATACAGACTTTCGCTACAAAATTTCTAAATCTTTCTCTATTGATCAATATTTATCGAATATATGAATAAAGATCAGATTTTGTTTTGTAATTTCAATAAATAATACTTTAACCTTAGAACTTTTATAATACTACACAGAAGTTAAAAATACATACCTTTCATTTTCGAAAATGAAAAAAAGAATTGATTTTATATACAGTATGTCTGGTTCAAGTGTATACACGCTATTATTTCCAGGGATTTAGAACCGGTACGATTTTGTTACCGATATAATGTCAACAACATTATATCGAAGCTAATACAGGGTGTCCCAGAACTGGGTCGAATCCTGTGAAGGTATTATTGCCAAGGTGATTCTAAACAACTTTTTCCTTTGCCAAAATGTTGGTTAAAACTTCGTTTTGGGGAGAGCGCGGGCTGAACCCGCAAGAGTGTTAGCTATTGATTACGTTCAAACGGCAATCATGAACAAACACGGCAACACCACATCGATACAATTTGAAGCATATAAGATATAAGCAATTGAAAATTGGGATATCAACTTCCAAAGTGCGTGTTTTGTTTTCGAACAGCTGATAGCTGAGCAGGTATTTAGTTCATTCTCTAGTATCCGAGGTCAGCGTCCGCCGAAAGAGTCATGTGGAAAGACAAGGATGTACATCTGCCAAATCTTAAGGATAACGAACCATTTATGGTTTTAAAAAACTAGACAGATGTACATCCTTATCTCGGAAACTAAGTAACATGTATAGGGAAAAGTTGTTCAGAATGATGACCTCGATAATATATTTCAAGGTCACGAAAATCGGAGGAGGGCAAACTTTTAAATAATTATCAAGAAAGTCCCTAAAAGGATTTTTGGCGACAAAGCCTCGTTTGCCCCCCAGCCCCCTTTAAAGTTTTGACAGTTCTTACTAAACATCTCTGAAAATATTGATTTTAGAGAAAAAAGTTTAAAACAAACAATGAAGCTCATAAAAAGCTCTACAAAGAAGGTTATACACATTTTTTACGTAAACCCTTATATTTTGGCTGTTATAAACAATAATAGTATTTTTTCCTCAGATGTACATGTATGTACGTGTAATTATTATTGATGTATTTAAGTTAGGTTAGGCTATATATTTAAACACGTAGTTGAAATTACTACGACTTGTTAAAAATAAATCTTCAATTAAGAAAGAAAAGACACCAAATTAATTTGTACATCTAATACCTTTAACCCTCGGACGGCGGACCACGGAGAGAGCCACAATTTTAATTTAATTTTGTATTTCACATTATTTGCATTTTCTAAATTCGACACTGTTCTTTTAAAATTATCCTTCTAATATATTAAACCCTTTGGTTTAAAAGTTATACATTTAACTTTAGATTAATATCCTTCTATACGTATCCAGGCTCCGTTGTTCAAGGGTTAACCATTAAATGGTGTTAACTTTAAACAATAGAAAATTGTTTTAAATTTAAATTATACATATTATGCATTTATTATATTATATTTATTTACCTTTATTGTTATTGCACATGTCTTATAAAAATGAGAATTCAGTGATCACGAGCCCAAAGCAATTTACTCTCAACTTCCCGCTCAATTTGATGGCGTTTCTTATCAACAGTAAGTGTTGCTAGTTATCTATTTGTCATCCGGTCAACTCCATTATCCGCTACATTATTCGGCTGTTGAGAAAGGGAAGAGATTGATAGTGCTGTGATATTTCATATCCATAAGACTTATTGATATGCATATGTTGATCTGCATATAAATAAATATTTCCAAATTTGCCGACGATTTAGCGAGTTTAGTTTTTTATAAGTTAATTATGTTATTAACAATATATTAATACAACAAGCTAATATTTATTCAATATTTAAATAGTAATGTAGTAACCTAAAAAACTACAAGTACTCGAGTTTGAGATAAAAAAGCTGAAAAGAACAAGTATCCCAAAAAGATAATAAACTAGATGTGTTCGAAATAATTTAAATCATCATTTATATCAATGCGGTTGAAACGGTGACTGTAGAATACTTCGTGCCTGATTCACTGCATCGCAACGGTGGACAATTGTTTAATTAAAATGATGGAATTATGTTTCCTAATTTGTGAAACTGCTCGACCCCATAAAACTGAGATCATCATACTTTCCTGTCAATTACCTTCATACGTGTTACCACGTTTTCTGAAGAAAATGGAATATTATTTTAATTATAATCTAATTAAAATTCAGTAACTTATAATCATTACAATGAATTTATTAATTAACAGTTTTTGCTTATGAAAAATATCGTTACGTGATTTAAATGACAAAATATTGATGATTTACGCGGTGGTTTTGAGTAATACTGGAGAATAACAGGTCCATGATACAGGAAATAAAAGAGTTACAGTGAGACGAAAAAGTGGGTAGTACGCGTAGATAGATTGAGGGTGTGCCTTCAACACGCTTCGCATCAAATAATTCTAACCACGCCCTTCCTTCCGCATTCCATTTTTCTTTACACCAATTTCGGAAATACAATAATTAAATTTCGTTAGTGCATCGTTCTCATTTGTCATAATTTAAAATTCACAGATATCTATATTTAATTATATTAATAATTGAACTATATTGTACTTATATACATGTTAACAATATTTAAAAAAAAAAAAAAGAATGTGGAGGCATTTGATGTATGTAAATATTGTTATTGAGGTTACATGCAGTGTAGTTGTGCATCCATGAAAAGTGATCTGTGTCCAAATCCTTGACACATAAGAAAGGTAATGTTTTAAGCACTAGAAACTATGATTCAGTTAATTTTTATTTAAAGACTAATCTTATATAAATTACTGTAAACGTTACAATTTGAATCTTTGAACCTTTAAATCTTTCACAAAATTTATTATTGTTCAAAAAATAGAACAATAAATATCAGGTCATATAAGTTCATCACAATTTACATATACATACATATATGTATCTGCTATTATTCTATCATATTCAATGAACCAAATCGATAAAAAAGGAGCGTCATTGAAGAGTTTTTATCGGTGTAACCTAACCGTCTCTTTGACGCCTCATAATTATTTACCTTTCTCCCGCGCAATGATACAAGACTTTTATGTACATAAATAGGTTGCTAACATACGAATGAAGTAGCGATGACATAATCTGGTTGTTCGTGAACCTGTGTATTCGTGTTAGGCCTTCTGAAGAACGTAATTAAAAACTATGTACTTAGATACGAAACATTATATCCTCCACGCGACTCGATCATTTAAATGCTTATGCTTACGTAAAAGATGCATTTCAATAATAGCGTACGTTCAAGGCTTAGTTTGTCAGCAAATCGTGCTAAACCGATAACCTTTATCTTTACAATATTTTTTATCTTATTTTGATAGTCCTTTCGGCGAATGTACTTTTCTTATAAGATAAAAAATGATTGTACAGTTCTTATTATTGCCTGAAATGTATAAGTATTGTGGTAAGTTGTCATGAAACGGTAGGGGATTAACAAATGCTCGTGGTTTGTTATCAATCCCTCATCCTGTTTGATAGAAGTTTCATTCTTACCGCGGTACAGAAAAGTATCCTTTCAAAGATACACTTCTATCAAGAACTGAAATAATTTCAACAATCAGTGTTCCATTTTCTCTGCGAATATTTTGCGCGAGAAAATGGAGGCCCAAGATGGTACTATAATAAGTCGCTATGCGGCTGATTTTTTGTGTTGATAAAGAATGATAACGTTATCACAGCGTGATCATACATCTGAAGATCGGTCATTTTAATGAAACTCTTTCAATTACGATAATATCTTAAAATATTTAAGAACTTTTAAGTAACTCGATAAACCCATCGCGTTCATTTATTACATTAATTTTTATTATTACATTGACAAAAGTTTATTTAGATAAACTTTAATAGACTTTAATAAACTTTAAAAAGATAAAAATAATAAAAATTATATGATAATTTACAAGATAAGATGAAAATCACATAGCAATTAATAAGGAAGTGAGACTTCACTTCGATATAAGTCAAGATAGAGAAAATAATTTTATTAAATATAACGTTTCGTATTCAACGAAAAACAATGTTAAATAATTGATCGCTCGATTACGATTTAAACAATGTTAACGTATTTTCTTTTACACTGCAAATCGGTAAAATGCAATCGGTAAATTTCTTTAATTTAATCCTCAGACAGCGGATCATGGAAAGATCACTAATTTTAATTTTTGTATTTCATATTATTTTCATTTTCTAAATTTTACGCTGTTCCTTTAAAAATTATTCTTCCAATATAATATGAAACTCTTTTGTTTAAAAATTATACATTCAACTTTAGGTTAATATCTTTGTATATGTTTTGTAAGTTTGGGTCCCAATTGAGCCAAACTCCGCTGTTCAAGGGTTATTAAATTACCGCACAATTTGATCGTGTAAATCCATTCCATGAAATAAAAGATTATATTTTTGTTGTAAGCGTGAAAAGTTACTTACCTTACAATACTATGATTGATGAAACAACATATAATAAAATGAATAGCTCGTGACTCACCGTTAATTACAAAGTTTTAGTCGAACAAAACAACCGATTAATGCGACAGTATGACATATTTTCACTTTTCATTCGATGCATGAAAAGGTACGTTCTTCAGGTTTGATTTTATCCACTCGAACTGATTGAAATTCTCTTAGATACCGACGGACGTAACGGGAAACCTGCGTGGACACAGTTCGCGCGACGACTGCTTCACGACTACGAAACACCGCCGACGCGTTTTAAATATTCACTCACACATCATTTTCAGACATAGCTTACAAGGAGAGCTTTACATATGACTCAATCAGATCGTAATAAACTTTAGCATATTAGTGGATTGTACTATTATAAATTTCTTTATATATGCTTTTAGGTGTAGGCAAACAATAGTTTAAAAGATATTCAAGGTTAAAATTGTGATAAGCCTTATGTATGTACATTTGCGATCAGATCAGGCTTCCCTAGAGAAAATGGTGATATAGGGGAAACAAGAATTCTCACAATTCTTATATTGTCCATATTAATATTAAAAGTGATTTAAATTTAAATTTTCCTACGTAAATGTTTATACGCAAGCGGTGGGAGATCGCAAACCTATATATCTGGGCCTTCCTCCCCTACATTGTCATTCTTCTCAGGAACGCCTAAGGGGAAAGCCGGGAGTTCGGATATGGGCAGGAACTACTAGTCTCTCTGGAGAAGCCTGATTTGATCGCGAGTGTACTCTATTGCAAAAGTTTCTTTTAAATAAATTATCCATAAAGCAGATAGATTGTAATAAAGAGTGGTTTCTTAGGCGCGAATTTGAATCTGCTGCCGGAGAAAATTTTCGAAATTACGTTTAATTTTTAATTTTTTTTCAATTGTATATTAATGAAATCGTTAGTAAAATCAATTTTAATTCCATTTCATAGCATTGTGATAAGAACCATTAACTTTTTCTTTAAACTACACGTTTTAGGAAAAATATTATAAATTGTAAGACTTCATTAATCGTTATACTATAATTAACATTATAATTAATGTTTAATATATGTTTAATAATGTTTAATGATATTTAAAATTCATTCTAATAAATGTTTCCTAAACACGTTTATAGTTGATTTATTTATGATTTAAATTTAAATATCTATTATCCGGCCATAAATATGTATATCGCTTATCATGTATTATTTAAAGAAACATTTTAATATCGGTTATTATAATAATAAACAGGAAATTTAATTAATCGAAATAACTTTCCAGACATTGTAACGAAAGTTAAAAATAATTTTTAAACCCGTAAATGATCAGTCGCTTACGATTCATTGTGTACATAAATTAAAATTCTAAATTACACACACTCTGTGCTCGGAATAATATTTAATTACATGTTCATAAATGGTATTCGATTGATGACGTAGGTGGTTTAATTAATGACTGCACGACGGAACATTATTCAATTGTTTGACAAGTTTGGTACAATACCGCGATTTACATTTTTTCAATAGTATTAGAAACATTCTGTTCTTTAAATATTAAAAGTTTCATAAATTTTCTTATTGACTAACATTTGTTACTTTATTTGTATTTAAGTTTTAAATAAAACGATGTATACGGTCACTAAGCGCGATAAGTCTCCCTAGAGAAAATGGCGATGTAGAAGTCCCATCAAAATTCCAATTTAAACTTTTAATCAAAGTTAAATAAAAATGAATATAATTTTTAGTTTCTGAATAGTGTAAAATGTAACATGTACATTAAATATGAAAGCTTCAAAATTCAAATTTCGAATTTCAGATTTCAAAATTTCAAAATTCTAATTTTTAAGTCTCAGAATGAAATATCTCACAATGCAAAGTTTTAAAATGTCGAAATTTAAATTCTAAAAGTTTCAAAATTTGCAAGTTTCAAAGTTAACTAAAATGTCAAAATTCAAATTTAAAAGTTTCATAGTTTCAAAATTCAAATTTCAAGATATAAAATTTTGAAAATGCAGATTTTATGTACGAAAATTGAAATCTTTTAATTTCTAAATCTGCATTTTTTAATTTTAGAATAAACAACTCCAAAATTTTGAGACTCAAATTTTACACTTTCCGAAATTGCTAAATTTCAAAGTTTTAGTTAGAGTTCCTCTATATGTTTTTTCCACCGATCACAAGAAGTCCTACGAGAATAACACAGTCTGATTGGTCGAGGTGGTTATATCACTAATTAGGCTCGTGCAAAAGTAGGGGGTTAGTCGATGTGTGCGTTGTATCCTCTCTTGCCCCTGTGCCATCCCGCGAGATTTCTTGTCATCGGTGGACACTCAAGGACTTATGTAAGTATGTACATCCACACATACTTATATACATATCTGTGTTCTTCAAATATGAAAGTATCATTGGGTCCCAGATTAGGAAGATACATAGAGAAAGTTTCAAGGAGAGGAGAAAGCTTGTATTTAATAAAATAGGATACTATATAAATAACATTAATAAAATGTATTGCTATTTTGTACGTTTGCAGCTAATTTATTATACGTATACCAACATTTGTTGCAAGTATAAGAGGAACTGCAGAAAGTACGTAAAAAACTATGCGAGTCACTTTCATGAGTGTAAATGTATCTACTAGCGGGGTACATACCGAGTTGTTCGTTCGGGACTTATCGTTAGGTGAAGCCCGGCTTTCGTAGCCGACGCTACCGCGCCGACCCTGAGCCCGCGCGCTATGCGCGCTAAGATTGGTTAGCGTTTTTCCTTAATAATTTAAAAACGAAGCTTTAAACAACATTTTCCTTCGCGAAAATTCAAAGCCTTGCGGTTTACACTCTTTTTGGGACACCCTGTATATACACAGCTATGGCATGTAATATACAAACTTATAGCTACCTGTAATGTCACCACCGACGCGACGAGAGATTGTCTCTCTCGTCGGTGATGTCATTCACGCAGCTCCTTAGTGAGAAAAAATCCCACGAAAGCGCACAGGGTTGGGTCATCCGAGCATTTTCTAGGGTTTTTTACATTTTACAGTATTTTACGGTAAACGTATAATACCAGATTTGCGCCGTTTGTGGTTAAACTCAAAATAAAGAAATAATCACAGGATAGCCTTAATTTATCTAAAAAGATGTATTTATGTTACAGAATACAGAATATAGTCCCCAAAAAATGAACTCCTCTACTGATAAAAATACTTGTGTAAGTAATCATTGTTCATTATTGGAAAAATGATTTTTTGAGAATATTTACTGACAGTATGTTACATAAAATATACTTACAATTGGATTATATTTAGATATAATGAAATTTGTTAATAATAAGAGAAAATATGAAATATATTTTATTATTATTATTATTATTATTATTATTATTATTATTATTATTAATTTTGAATCAAGACATGTTCGCAAAAACAACAATACGCAACTGTTTTCCCTTTCTCTTATATTGGTAGAAAATTTTCATTTTCCCAACATTTATGGCGAGGCCTGCCGCTAAAACTTCGTTTCATGGCTTATTTTAACTAGACGGTGAGATATAACTGCGAAACTCCCTGATTTTAATAATAAATATCGTAAATAAAGATCTATGGATAACTACGTCTGTTTGGTATCTATAGTACATAACGTTATGTAAAGATGGCGCCACTTGGAGTATGTATGTACATATGTATATATTTTAGTTTTCTTGGGCTCTGCCCAAGATGGCGCTTCAGGGGGCAAGCGCCCCCTATATTGCCTAAACACCTGGAGTATAATATATACAGGGAGATTCTCTCGGCGCGCAACACAATAGCCGCCCCGCACAATGGAACCCTGCTGTGTTTGCGGGCAGAAAGCCCAGGAGGTCAAGTCGCCGGACCCAAGACTGCTCTGTGTGTTTTGGGTCCGGCGACTTGACCTGGGCTTTTTGCCCGCAAACACAGCAGGGTTCCATTGTGCGGGGCGGCTATTGTGTTGCGCGCCGAGAGAATCTCCCTGTATAAAACTAAGTAGCGTAATATACTGTAGAACACCATGTATAATACATTGTATGTATAATATCTCACATATAATACGTGCCCAACCCTGAAAGCGCATCACTGACTCTAACTAAATTTTTATGCGCCTCGCTTATCTATAAACCATATATCCATAGGTAAAAATTCAAAAATCATATTAGACACTTCGCCGCTAAAAAAGTACCGATTTTATTAATATAGGTAGTACGAAGAAAAATGGCTGAATTCTCGGTAAATGTGGAAGAAGTTTCTGACAATCAAGCCGATCGAATTAACTGTTTGATCAAAGAAGTAATAATTTTATTTGAAGTTTATATCCTTTTCTATATTATTCCAAGTTAAATATATTTAAACGAATATATACTTAGTTACACGATTATGATTATGTATTTTCAAGTATACAGAGTTGAAAAAAATGATTAATAAATATAAAACGAGCCGGTACTATTGGGAATTACACTATTCTACTTTATCGATAAATATTTGGTCAGGACAAATCAAATACACAAAACTGCAGGAAAACGAAACTCGTCTGCGAACAAGTATTATCGAGTCTACCAAACTAACAGACTTTAAAGAACAGGAATTGAAAAATTTGATTGCAAAAAGAGGAATATATTTCTCTGAACAATGGTCTCTCATATACAATTTCTTTATTTAATATTAATTAAAAATTAATATGAATTCATTTTTATAAAAACCACGATTTTTCTAGTGACAATTTCCGAATCAAAAGTACAAAATTCACTGATAATTTTTTGCGCGCGCAAAAGGAATATGTAAGTTTACACATCATTTAAAATACCTAGAGAAAAAATTTGTGAAAAGGAAATTTACACGTGTTTTCTAGTCAGTAGATATTTTAACGAAAGATATCAAACAATATTGCGATGAATATGAAAAAACAAATAAGGAATTGCTAGAACTTAAAAACAAATTAACAAAACTCGAAATAGACTGTGGTTTTAATTGTTTAAGCTTAGCCGAAGAGAATGATGAAATATTAAAAATTAATGCTGTTTTGATTGATGTAAGGTAAGTATAAGAATATCAAAAAGAAAATTTGTTAAATATTTTATGTTTATAACTAGCACTTTAAGTATCTTTTACTAATTATTTTGTTTTTATTTATTAATATAGGGAAAATAATAATATTAAATTATTGAAGATTAAATCTGCGCAAGATATGTTGAAAGGATTGAAAAATGAAATAAAACAGAAGAAAATGTTGACTAATTTTTTTAATAAATAATTTATCTCATTATTATATCTTATTATTACTACTACTTACAGTACATATGTAAATTACAATTTTTGTTAATGTTAAGCTATTATAAAAAACGCTGAGATAAGAGAAAAGGAATAAAAATATATTCAGTTTATATAAAGTTTTGGTTTCAAGAAATGTATTAAATTCAAATTTCGCTATTAGGTAAAATAATCACTTTTTATATTTTTTACGTGCAGCGTTCAAAACATTTATTTACTTGATTTGACTATAAGTATGTACAAAATAAAATACAAAGAACCACAACAATTTGTTTTTATAATTGTAGATTTATTGTCTTTATTTGTATAATTTGAAGAATTGACGAGAATATAACAAGCACGTTTTATTTTAATGTATAATTTTCCCGCGCAAAACATGTCAGTAAGCGCCAACCGACGGTGAGCATTGGTTAGAAAATTTAATTTATCAAAAGCCGGTGTATATGTACTGCGTTGTTTCGAGATTCTTTTCTGAAGATTTAATATTTTTTCACTTTGAGGAAAAGGAAGAATTTTTAAGTTAAGCCGATATGGAACTGACGGATGATAATTTGCTTACGCTTAGTGAATATTTAAAGCATACACTTAGTCCAGACGTAAATGAAAGGCGACCAGGTGAATATTTAACCTCTATGTTCTATATGAATTATTGAAAATAACATTAAATTTTTCATATGATTCTGAACATTTAGGTATTCTAATTTACAAAAGTGCTTTTGTCGTCATTTTTTGTAATTAAACATGTAAACAAATCACGGTTTGAATTTTAACAGATTCACTTTACAAAAGAATTTTACTTGCGAGTGTCAAAAAGTACTTCAATCCTTTTCTTTAAGTATTTAACAAACCAAGTTAATTTCTAATAACAATTATTTTAAAGACAGATATTTATTAATTGAATTTACGAAAGAATATAAAAAAGTTCAGAAAAGTGACATTCTGTGGTAGCAATAATAAAGCAATTACTAAAGTATTCTATTTTTTATGGATATTACATAAATATGTGCTATACAAATTTTAATTCATTACATCCTGTATGATAAATTAAGAAATAAAATTATTAATTATTTTTGTTTGTTTGTTTTAGCTGAGAAATTTCTAGAATCTGTTGAAGTGAATCAAAATTATCCATTACTTCTTCTACATCTTGTGGACAAATCTGAAATCAACATAACCATCAGAATTGCTGGTGCAGTTGCATTTAAAAACTATGTCAAACGTAACTGGAAAGTGGTAATTACTTATGTTGTAGCTCTTATCGAATTCTTTATTAAATGATCTAAGTACTTCAATTCATGCAATTTGATTTCATTTGTATTAGGAAGAAGATTCTGTTGATCGTATTCATGCCCAAGACAGAGAAACTATAAAAAAATTAATCGTTAATTTAATGTTGCATTCTCCTGATTCTATTCAGAAACAGTTGTCCGATGCTGTTTCAATTATTGGAAAATATGATTTTCCAAATAAGTGGCCAGAGCTTATAGACCAAATGGTTGAAAAATTCAATACAGGGGATTTTCATGTTATTAATGGCGTTTTACATACTGCACATTCTTTATTTAAAAAATATAGATATGAATTTAAAAGTCAAAGTCTGTGGACCGAAATAAAATTTGTATTGGACAGATTTGCTAAACCTTTAACAGATTTGTTTGTTGTAAGAATTTGTTTATTCAATTTTTTACACAATATAGCATATTAACTGCTTCTTTCAATTGCTAAATTATATATTGTAGGCTACAATGAATTTAACACAAGTACATGCGAACAATGTAGAAGCATTAAAAGTTATATATAGTTCTTTGGTAATTTTATCTAAAGTGTTCTATTCTCTTAACTTTCAAGTAAGTAAAATAACTAATAAAGTAATATAAGAAAGTATTATGTTAAAAAAAAAATGAACAATATTTTTTATTCTAGGATTTACCAGAATTTTTTGAAGACAATATGGCGGTGTGGATGAGAAATTTTCATACCCTGTTGAATACAGATGTACCATCTCTACAATCTTCTGTATATTTACATATAAATCTGTTCTTATACTCGTTTTATGTAATAATATTTTTGCATTATAATGTTTGATGTATGTATAGGATGATGAGGAGCCAGAAGTAATCGAACAACTAAAATCACAAGTCTGTGACAATATTGGCCTTTATGCTCAGAAATACGACGAAGAATTTCAACCGTATTTACCTCAATTTGTAACTGCAGTTTGGAATCTACTTACGTCTACAGGGCAACAACCAAAATATGATACTGTACGTAAATATAAGAGAAAATTATACGTATTTAAATAAATTTGATTCTAATAAAACTATATTTTTGCAGTTAGTTTCGAACGCTTTACAATTTTTAGCAACAGTGGCAGATCGTGGTCAGTACAGATATTTGTTTGTGGATCCAGGTACTTTAAGTTGTATATGTGAAAAGGTTATAATTCCGAATATGAAATTTAGAGGTAATCACTGCAAATGATATATGTATTTAACGCACGTACAGTTTCAATAAACATACGTTATTATCGGCTTATAATAAAAACGGTTTAATAATTAACAGAATCGGATAATGAATTATTTGAGGATAATCCTGAAGAATACATTAGGCGAGATATTGAAGGCAGCGATGTAGATACAAGAAGACGCGCTGCCTGTGATTTAGTTAAAGTGCTTTCTAAATATTTTGAAGCAAAAATAATGGAAATTTTTGGTGCCTACATTCAGGTAAATAAATCAAATTATATAAACCATATGTATATGTCGTCATATTCCGTTTATCGGTTTTAGGTAATGTTACAAAATTATGCGGAAAAGCCTACTGAAAATTGGCGAAGCAAGGATGCTGCAATTTATCTAGTCACTAGTAGTGCAAGTAAAGCTCAGACGCAAAAACACGGCGTTACACAAAGTAGCGAACTTGTTCCATTACCTCAATTTGCAATGCAGCATATTGAACCAGAATTAGTAAAACCAAATGGTACGTAAATTTGTTAAAAAGTGGAATTAAATTTATAGAATCATAACTTTAAACGTTGCATTTCAGTGAACGAATTCCCTGTACTTAAAGCCGATGCAATTAAATTTATAATGACCTTTAGATCAGTATTACCGAGAGAAATGATACTTGGAAGTTTACCGCAACTAATTAGGCACTTGAGTGCTACGAATATTGTTGTTCACACATACGCTGCTTGTGCAATTGAAAGAATACTTGCAATGAAAGGACCTGATAATTTGTATTTGTAAGAAAACAAATGGTTTATTTAAAAATGTTACAACCGTATTGTTGTGCACATTGCTTGAATTATAAAATTCTTTTGTAGAGTTAAAGGAACTGATTTATCTCCGCTAACAGCCGATCTCTTAAAAGGTCTGTTTGCATGTTTAAACATGCCTGGTTCAGAAGAGAACGAATACGTCATGAAAGCTATTATGAGAAGTTTTGGTGTTTTACAAGAAATTGTTGTGCCATTTTTAGCTGATCTTTTACCGAAACTTACAGAAAAACTTGCCATTGTATCTAAAAATCCGAGTCGTCCTAATTTCAATCATTTTCTCTTTGAAACATTTGCATTATCCATTAAGTAAGTATTAAACAAACAAAAAATAATGATATCAATAATAAAAGTTATACGTTTCTTATACGATTTTAGGATCGTATGTAAAACTCATAAGGTAGCGGTTTCATCGTTTGAAGAAGCATTGTTTCCAATTTTCCAAGAAATTTTGCAACAAGATGTTCTAGGTATAGTATTGTATTAATTCTCGCACGCTGAATACAGGGTCATTTTGACCCGGTATGTACTTTTTTTGTTGTGTATATGTATATTAAGGATATGTCGAAACTCGGGTTCAGTCGCAGAAATCTAAAATTTTGAAATTCTGGAGTTTTAAAAATCTGAAATTTTGAAAATATGATATTTTAAAAACCTGAAATTGTGAGATCTTAGAATTTTTAGATAGTGCGGGGACCAGTCCATTAGGGCGGTAGGGGGTAGCAGAATTCATGTCCTATTCTACCCGATTTTTTTTCAACCTGACCCGAAGTTTCTACATGCTTTGTTATACTTAAATATATTTTTAATTTTGTATATAATTATGATGACATAATTATGGGTAAAAGTGATCCTATATCCAACTATCACGTTTTTCGAAGGCTACAAGAATTTCATCAGTCTTTTAATGGATGACGTTTTCAGAATTTCTACCATACGTTTTTCAAATTCTTGCCTTGCTTTTGGAATTACGAACTCAGGATATGCCAGAAGCATATTTGGCCTTATTCCCTTGTTTACTGTCATCTGTGCTCTTTGAACGTCATGCTAATATTCATCCATTGAATCGGTTATTAAGGGCTTTTATTAGCCATGGTGCACACCATATAGTAGCACAAGATAAAACAAATGGTTTGTTAGGTGTATTTCAGAAACTGATTGCTTCAAAAGCTAATGACCACGAAGGCTTTTTATTGTTACAAAGTATTATTGAACATTTTGCACCGTAAGTTTTCACGTAAAAGCAAATCATCTTTTTTTTTATCTGTATTAACAATAATATAACATTTTCAGGAATGTTTTGGAACCATACGTGAAACAAATTTTTGTATTACTTTTTCAAAGACTCTCATCATCAAAAACAACAAAATTTGTAAAGGGTTTAATTGTATTTTTTGCATATTATATCATTAGGTATGGTGCGAGTAATTTGGTTACAATTATAGATCAAATACAATCTCAGTAAGTTACTTTTACATTCGAAATTAAAAGTAAAATTAATTCAGGTAATTATAATGTTCATCTTATTTACAGAATGTTTGGTATGGTTATAGAACGTGTATTATTAGCAGACTTGCAAAAAGTATCGGGTGATATTGAACGAAAAGTAGCTGCAGTAGGAATCTCAAATTTACTGATCGACTGTCCCGCAATGCTAGAAAGGCCATACAATACATATTATCCACGTTTATTAGCAACATTAGTAGAATTCTTTGAATTGCCGCAGGATCAAACTACATTACCAGAGGATGACGCGTTTCCTGAAATTGAGGATGCACCTGGTTATCAAGTAGGATACAGTCAACTTCTTTGTGCAAAAAATCCTTCAAAAGATCCATTAGAAGGTATAGGTTTTATAATATTTGTTTACAGTGCATTTAAGTGTATAGTATCTATCTGAACTTCCCTCGGGAAGATAGCATTTTAGAGAAAGAAGGTCCCACTAGGTGCGTGTAAACATTCACTTGGAAAAGTTTTATTTAATATTTTTGAAATTTTGAATTCTGAAATTTTAGAATTCTGTTTAAAACATTCCTGGTAACTCTCGAGTATTATAACGAGTAGTGAAACCTCCTTTCCCTGTGTCGTCAATTGCCTTAGAGAAATCTACTATGATATTTCATGTTACAATTTTTAATCATATAGCGGTTGGTGACGTACGTCTGCATTTAGCACAAGGATTAGCAAGATTATCACCAAGACAGTTACTCAATATTCTGGACCAAATTCCAGAGCCTAACGCAAATCATCTGAGGACCTATCTTCAAACAGTTGGCATTACTGTTGCATAATACAAGCTAGATGTCCGAGATAGACTAAAGATTCATCTAATTACTCGGAAAATAAACAATATCGAACTAAGTGAACTGTAACAAAGAGGCACAAGAAGTTCTTTTTTAATATTTGTTACGAAACGCTGCGAGACTGAACATTGTATCACTTGGTTATCATATGTAATTAAATAATTCAGCATTTATTTATCATTTTTATGTGATGCTGTTTGGAATCTGTGACTCCGACATCATAGAAATATTAACAGTGTAGCACAACACTGATTGAAACAGTCAGTCGCTGTGTTATTTATATATAACATTCCTGAGGAATTATTTAAATCAATTCACTCTTTGTACATTAAAAAAAAAAAAGTAAAACACGTCTCATTAGATTAGGTGATCTCTTGTTTAATAAACAGGTGAGTATCTAATCGAATGCTATGCTGTTGTATAATGGCCTGTGGATGAACTAATTGTTAAATAATTTTCAAAGTGGGATGTACCATTTTTATGCCTACTGTATTTGTAATGATTGTTGAACAAAAAATTTTAATCACATTTTGTATTTTGAACAAATTGTTTCCACGTTGTTCCTTCTCATTCGTAAATGCAATTGAAATTTCCCGCCTTTAAGTCTTCCATAACCGGTGTAGGATATCTCTATTAGAATTGTGTAACTAAGATGAAAATATTACTTTTATATTAATAAAACAATTTTACATGTCAAGAATATCACAAACACATCATTTAATAAATTTTTCAATAAAATAATACGTTATCACCTATTACACTTTTTTAAATGAATAAAAATAAGGTAATTATTGAGATTAGGTTACACCTCACCGATTTTGATAAAATTTAAATATGCTGTAAAACTCGACATTTTGAACAACTTTTTCCTATACATATAACCGCCGCTCGGCCTTAGTTTTCAGGATATTTTCGAAAAACTGTTGCTACTACTACAATGAATTCTATGTATACCTATGCATCTACGGCGGCGTATGCGTCAGCAACGGACCGCCGCTTATCTATTGTTTTCACAAATACATTGCGGCGGCCGAAAAGTCATAGATATAACGGGTAAAAGTTTTAAAACAAATGATGGTTTCGAAACCATACTTAGTTGGTAGAACAAATTTTTCGGGGTGAACATCAGGCATTGGATTCTTAAAGGCGTGGACGGGGCCTCACACCTGCCCCATAAAATAGGATGAAGTTCCGAATACGACCGGTCGCCGATCAAGATGAAATTTTGAGGGGAGGGGGAGGGGGGAGGGGACCCCAAATATAAAGTGTTATCTTCTGCTTCCTATTAGTTTCCGAGATATTAATTAAAAACTTTCGTACAATACATAGAATTTTTCCTATACAGACGCAACTAACACTACCGTCTTCGCTGTAGCAACCGTCATCGTCAAGTGTCGAACAGCCGTTCACACCATAGCGATATCGGCTTCCGTTTCTATAGGGTGACCCATGTAAAATCCATTTTTTTTTGTTTTCTTAACTTTTTCCTTTCTTTGTCGTAAGTTACCGTAAGTTACCATTTATATGTAGGTTAGGTTAGAATAGGTCAGGTTAAATAAATTCACTGCCGGCAACGCTGCAACAGTCGTCGTATCTTCAAAGTTTTAAATAGGACATCCTATAGATAGTCAGGTTGGAATAACGATGACAGCTACTACAGCGAAGACGGTTGTGTTAGTTACGTCTGTATAGGAAAAATTCTACAGGGTGATTCTCTCGCTATTTTACTCAAAGGAAGTGCCGCCACACCAGTATGAATGGATCCAAGTCCTTTCCTGTCATCGAAATCTTTTCAGCTACAGTTTGCACCTCCGTCGAGAAAATGGCTTGGGACCATTCATACTACATTGTGGCAGCACTTCCTTTGAGTAAAGTAGCGGAAGAATCACCCTGTATCTATTGTACAGAAAGTTTTTAATTAATATCTCGAAAACTAATAGGAAGCTGAAGATACCACTTTATATTTGGAGTTGTCATCCTGCTCCCAACCAACCCTCGAAATTTCATGTCGATCTGCGAACGGGGACATTCGGAACTTTATCCTTTATCAAGATCGCAGCTGTTTATAGATATCATGAAATTGAAGTATTAATTAAATATTATCCACAAATCGATGAATACAATATTTATTACCTTTAAAATATTCGATTTACAGGCATTTTTAAGAAAGTGGTTAAAGCAGGTAATTTACCATTACATGTATTTAAAGTATACAACATGATACAATTATGTAACATTTTATGACAATTATGTACAATTTTGCATTCGTTGCGTCGAAAAATTATTCATAATAAATGCAGCATCCTTTCTCCTTTCCGTTGATCGAGTTACCCAAAGTAAATTGCTTTGCTGAAACAAAAAAAAAAGTATTGATTTTCAATAAATGCATAACAGGTTCTCTGTTAATATTGACTAAATTATATAATAAATATACAGGGCGATAACTTTGAAACGTAACAGGTGGAATATCTCATAAACAACACATTGTAGAAAAAAATGTTTCGTACAAAAGTTGTAGGGTGTCGAGAGGTACACAACAAAATAATATTCATGTGACCTTGAGCACCGGTTTCAGGGTCAAGGTGAGGCGCGAATGAACTTTTTAAAATAAGATACGCATTTATTATAATATCTCATTCTGCTAATTAATTTGAACAAGTTTTATTGAAAATATTTTTTTATTTATCTAATATTTTTTGAGATATTAAAAAAAAACTTGGGAACTTGGAAACATGATTTTCTACGTAAAAATTCCGTGTTTTTTGAGATTCTACTAATAAAGTATTTTTTCTTCTCTGAGTCTTTTCAGTTTTTGATTTTCAATTGTATTGTAGTCAATTAGGGAAACACATAACATGTGTTTGAAATGTCTAAATTGTATCGCCAACGCCAATCCACGAAATTTTATACTCAAGAAAGAAGGTGGTTACACTAGCGCGACTTATGTAATCATTATAATGATTGTTACACCATGTGATCCGATAAGTGTCGAAGTGATAAAAAATACTACTCAATCCATGATAATTAGATTGTAGCATTGCATTGATACCAATGGCAATCACTTTAAACACCTTCTGTAAATGTAAGTTTATTTTGCCTTTTTTGTCATAAATGACCTTTGTTGACCTTTGAAGACCTTAATTTTGCACCTCATTAAATTCGTCTCAATAGCCGCTATCAGAAAACAAGTACCAAAACATAGCATTTAAAAAAAAAACAAAGGTGACCTTCGTATCTCTAAAGCGACTCCACCTAGCAACAAAAGATTAACGCCCTACTACGGCCTCTGTCGTTACATGCAACTTTCGTTTTGAAAATTTTCTTGCTACTATCATACTTTCAAAGTTGTTCTAGGTGGCAATTGTTAGTGCCTCACCCTATATACAAACAGAAGCACATCATAAACACTTAAGTGTTTACTGATACATTAAATCAGTTATCAGGATATTGTCTTCATCAGGACTTCACATAAGTTCGTGGACAATTATTGAAGTCTTAGATATTGAGTCAACAGATAAGAAAACTCGACTGTATTACTTTTTAGCATTTACAAAATAACAATATTTTTGTATCATACAACACCTAACAGAATAGGTTTTCGTATTATAGGAAGGTTATCTATATTTATATAATTACAAAAAATTCTTTAATTTATGTCCTTTTCCTTTCATATGTAACCTAATATGAAGTTAGTCTATTACAAATCTTTACGTTAAAGTAATAATAAACCATGAAAAAAGTAGGATATATACCTGAAAATAATCTTCAATTTCTTCAAGTGTACGATTGTTTGTTTCCGGAAGTGCAACGTAGATGAATGCTCCTTCCAGAATTGCGGAGATTCCAAAGATAATAAAAATGCCAGCAATGCCCACTGTTTCGCACACCTTTTCCAATAAGAAATAAGAAATTATGACATGTATGTAATTTTATTCGGATGATTGAACTTGATAGTTTGCAATAAACGCAGTCAGTAAATGCAGTTGTACGATTTCTCCCTTGATAATTCAGCTGTCGCTAATAGAATTGTTTTTCGAGGGAATTATCCGGGCGTTTCAAGGCCTCTCGCATACAGGTTCTACCATTTATCTCGGAACCCGTGTGCGCGTGAACTTATGAATGTGGCAACAGCGTAACGTTTGGCATGATCGGCGATACTCTGGTCCGAGATTCGATTCAGGATACGGATATGTTTGTCTCTGCCGATCACGCCCGAGTTTTGCCAACCCGACCCGAGCCGAGCCGATTCGATTCGAAATTTCATTGCTTGTCGTGCATACTCGTATCCCGAATCGAATTTCGGACCAGAGTTCGGTTGATTACCAACTTAACTCTAGGGATTTTTACATCTCTCTATATATGTATGTATGTATGCACAGCCGACTCTAGTACTAGCCATGCTGAACAACGTGGCAACACCGCTCACGTGACAATCGGGAGTCCTATTTTCAAAAACAGAGTCCTGTGCTCGGAATTGTAATTAACGTCCTTTTTAATTAAAAGCTGTAGTAATATACACTATTTTGTGTTAATTATGTATAAACAATACATAAACGTTGCAACTATGGCAAATAGAAGTGATGTGGTAGTATAAAATTATTATAAATGTGATATATATTTTGTGTACTCTTACAGTAGTTTGGTGTTGTGAAGCATGATATTTGAAATATTTACAGTGGTTTCAAGAAAATTTAGGTATGAAGCAAAATGAAACCATCTTTGGATCAAATTGAAACATTTAAGAATTGATAAACGTGTATATAAGTTAATAAAAACCTTGAAACAAGCGAAATGATTGGATCGAAACCAAAGAGGTTATGTGAAGTCCAGAGAGTGTCGGGAGTCTGACGACGTTGATTGGCTGAAAGTCTGGGAGTCCGGGAGGCAGATAGAGTAGGGTAGGTGTTGATATATTCAGACCGGACTCTCGCGGTGTTGCCATTTTTACTTCAGCACGGCTAGTAGAGTCGGCTGTGGGTAGACCCTGTACAGTAAAAGCTGGATATATGCAACAAAAGTTTGGCTGGATATATGCAACATCGCTATCCCCTCCACTTGGGGGGATCCCCCTAAGCCGAACCGAGCCGCTCGGCGAGGAAACCGTGTAATATGATCCGACCGTAATATCGGTGTGACTAATACTAATTGAACGATAAAACTTTTTTATTTTTAACTTTTTCTTAATGAAACATTTACTAACGCATTTGTGAGATTTTTCTGATTAAAATGGTACCAAACACGATATGATTTGAATTATATTTATTTATTAAAATAATAATAAAACTGTACATATGTATAAGGCAGACCGTACACCAAAGATACATCAAACACGCAACATGCAACATGCAACACGTCGCATGTTGTGTACGAATGTACATAGAATATGTATCGCGGCACGGTACAAACGATTTGTACGAACGTAGAATAGGTATCGCGGCACGGTAGAAACGATTTGTACGGACGCAGAATCGACACCAAGACTGGATATATGCAACGTTTAAATGCCCAGAATCGACACCTCGGCTGGATATATGCAACGTTTGAAACCCGAGCCGACACTGCAACCGGTTTTCATTTCCAATCCTCCTTTGCTTTTCGCCAACTTTTAACATCAATTTTAGCAAGTAATTATAATTCAAACTATATCGTGTTTGGTATCATTTTAATCCAAAAAATTTCACCAATGCGTTAGTAAAAGTTTCAGTAAAAAAAAGTCAAAAATAAAAAAGTTTTATAGTTGAATTAGTATTAGTCACACCGATACGTTTCGGCTCTTTCCTTTGATCATCAGACCTCTCTCTTTCCGCCACTGTCTGTCCTTTTCTACGTTCACGCTTGGCTGCTCGTCGCCTGTAACCCGAGATTAGACACCTCGACTGGATGTATGCAACGTCTGGGTCCCAATGTTTGTTGCATATATCCAGCTTTTACTGTATATGATTGGCTAAAATGTGTTGATTGTGAGCGCTGGTTACTGATTGCGCCGGTGATTGCTATTGTCGCCAAAAAAGTAATAGTACAACTAGAAAATAAAGCGTAGCTTGTATTAATTTTTTCATAGTGGTTCATCTATCTCATCTGCTCAAAGCAAAACTCCGTGCATTTTTTGCAATTAATTATAATCAAAATTTAGCCTAAAAAAGTGACCCTTTCCTCCAAAAATTACCCACTAGCTTTTTACAACTTATAAGGTGAAATCAATTATTTAATGATGTATAGTTGCATACGTACCATAGGGAAAACTTTCGTGACTATAAAAATAAACAAATTGAAAAAGAAAAAGTTACAGCCACCACCGATTCCTCGAGCTCTTTGTGGAAGTAGTTCTGCAACCATTAATGCCGGAAGTGTCATCAGGCCCAAAGTATTTACACCCACGTATAACAGTAAGCAAATGCCGATAACATAAATCTGAAACATGTTGAAGCAATATAAGTCAAGCTATTAGTTACTACATCATTATTTTAATTTACATTTGTGTCGTCTTTATGAGATGGGAGTTTTAAGTGTTGTTAGTTGGTCACAATTTGAAAACAATAATAAGTTTACAATTCTCACTGCTGTTCAAAATCAGCTTGAAGCAAAATATTTAACAAATAGTAAAATTTGGAGAAGTAGTTTTTAATTTTCCAATTTTTCACACATTTCGTGTTTTTACAATCGTAGTTGCATCGTTACCTTGAACAGGATACATTCTATGGATTTTCTTGAATAAAATAATATTAACTGTTATTATAGTATAACCATAAATATTTTAAGAAGGAAACGATTTGCAGATTCAGAATATCATGTATATTCACACGGCTAATAACGCTGCCTAGTAGCATTTATAGTTGGCTAACTGTTTCTAACAGCTGGGAATCAGTCGGGATATAGTTAGTGGAATGCCCAACTGAGGGCCTACGTTAAAAAAATTATGACAGTTTTCCTACAAATATCCAATTCTGAGCCAAAAATTACTATAATTGGTTAATTAACAAGAAATTTACAACAATACTACTACGTTGAAGTAATCAAAGCATGCCAATGTTTAAACGTTGTCCTTAGGCGTGGTTTACTATTAGTATGCCATATGTAATCGACAAGAATCAACGACCCGTCAACTGTAGGACCTTGATCGATACAGGTGCAACGAACAATTTCATAACGGAAGACCTCGTGAAAAGGCTCGACATCCCGAGGAAACAATGTCATGTTCCTGTGGGGGCTCTCAATACATTGTCTACGGTCGCGAAACATACAGTCACGGCTACCATTCATTCTAAAACCAATGAATATCAGCGCACATTAACGTTCTTAACGATACCAAAGATCGCGTCATTGATTCCGGATCAACAGATTGACCGCTCAAATATCCAAATTCAGTGAGGCCACCATTTCATTGGTGGAAATATTTATCAATCAGGGGATGAAACCGACTCCCACGATTTGGAAAAGTCAAGAAGTTCTTGAAGGAGTCGGTCTCGTCAGTCTGTATTAGAATTCACGAGGAGAACGTCTTATTCCTCAAGGGAAACATTATCTTCCCGCGCAAATTCAGAGTTTCGAAATATTATATCAATTCATCTGTTTAACCTTTCAAAATAATAGTCTGTTTTTTCGATATAATTAAATCATCAGTTTTCTTGTCTACATTTATTGAACTTTCAATCAAAACACACCCTCAATCATTCCTATCACCTTAAAGGGTCGTAGGGACGTGCGTGATTCAAGTTATCGGTGTGACATCGAACAGAGACTTACGACCTCTGTTGACCCGGCTCTCAACGCATCCTATGGTCGTAGCTTGTCGCGTACTGCACATAAAAACAAACATCTATAAATGAAATTATAATTAAAAAGTTGTCGTTGGTCAAGAGTGGTTAATAATATAGTTCTCGAGGTATAAATAGGGTCATCTAGTCGTATACGAGGTCTGCTGGTATTTCTTGAGACCAGCGGTACAGACAAACGACCATAATAGCGGAGTGCACGACACGCCTACCTGAAACGGGGGTACACCGCATCCTTTTCCAGCTCATCGTGACGCCAAATTTCAATTCTCCATCCTTCTGAAGGGCTCATTTTGAAAGGGAAACTTCAGAAAATATGACCATATTTTTTTCAAAATTTAAATCACTTTTACCCCTTATCGAAAAAAACACAAAAAAAGAATTTGTTTACATTTTTCGAGATTATAAAGTTAATTATCGAGGTTGAAAAAATTATTTTATAATAGCTCAATCTATTCTGAATAAAACAAAAGAAAATCTAGCTCAATCGGATAAACAGTTCCTGAGATAAAAATTCGTAAGCCCGTTTTCGTCAAAATGGGCAAAAATTGCAAACTTCGAAAGTCTGTAATTTCTAAACAAATTCGAAACCGGCAAAATGATGACTTAAAGCCCCCCTAATTTCATATGGACTACAACATATTTCATTTAGAACAAAATCGCCGATGATGACATCAAAAAGTGATCGATTTGGCATGGAACGTTTCTCACTATGAACTAAAATACAGAAGTCAGTATGGTTGCTTCTTAATTTAAATGATTGTGGTCAAACGTAGCTATTTAGTTGCCGAAATCTTTCGGTGTTCCATTTCACGTATTGTCTGGTATTACATGCACCTATCCTATGTTACACAATAACTTTTTTAAAAATATTTTCACTTACATCAGCAGAAGATGACTCTTTTTTGAATAACATGTAACCCGCAAGATTTAACGAGGCGAAGGCAGTGCCGAAAGCCGAAAACATTCCCAAACTTCTTCTGCCTACTTTCAGTAATAAGACGCTCGAAATTGAACTGAATAAAAGTCTGACAATCCCTGTAATTACGGCTGCCAAATAGTTATTTATTCTATTGCCACCTGCGAATGAACAAATGACAAAATAATATACTTATTGTTAGCACAGTTGCAACATTTAATGACATATGTTATATTCTGTTAGGTAATATGTATAATAGAAAAATATAACATAAAGAAGGAAAATTTTAGCTAAATTTTAGGTAGCTCAGGCTCCTAAAATATTGATAAAGTGTCATTTTTTAAGTTCCAAGAAAGTGTAAATCCACCATCATTTATCGGCAAAACGATGAGAAAGGGTATAGCCGGATAAGATGGTCTAAAGTGCCCCCAAACTAAATTCGACTTGCTATGAACCATTCGATAGATGATCAAAAAAAACCAGTCTGTGCCAAGTTTTAACCCTGTATCTCATCTGGGAGGGTAGTTATGGGTAAAAATGTAATTGCGAGATTTTTGGCCAATTTCTCTTATTTAATGACATTCGAAAATTCTGAAAAAAATCAGAGACATTTCTATTTGTGAGGCACATATTATAGAATTTTTTCAGATTTTTAGATTGAAAACTGAAGCCGTGAAAAATCAAAAACGTCGAAAAATGCCGAAAAATGGCGATTTTGTATTGAAGGAGATGAGGTCCTACGATCATATTTTGTTTATAAGTGTATATTATTGATACTATCATCCTCAATTTTTTTCAGAGTTTTTGGAGAGGTGCGCCATAGTTAGAAAAATTAAAAACCGATTTTTTCGCTGTTTTTTGCGTGTTAGAGTTACTTATTCGACGAATTTTCGTCTGTTATTTATCAAATACATGGTATATACACTGTTCAATATTTTTACATGCAGTGGAATAGAATAGGAATTAAACTAAATAAACCTAATTGATAAAAGTACGTTACGTCCGTTATATTTCAAAAGATGAAAAGTATTTTCAACGGTGTCTGACTGTTAAACCGCTGGAAGTTTCTTTTCGTAGGTTCGAGTCCGCTCAGACTCAATCTTTTTTTTTTTGGAAATACATTATTTCAAACTTATCCAGTTTTTTCAAACTACTTATCCAGAATTGTTAAAGAAGATGAAAAAGTGCTGTCCTCTGATCATAAGAAGCCTCGCAGGATGGCAGATGGGCAAGAGCGGTATTAAGCACAATTAGATATTGAGGATATCTTACGAATATCTGAAAAGTCCTACGAATGCCTGAAATACGTCCTGTAAATATCCTATGTTAGAAAACGGGATGTTTAAAGATGTCGTACCGATATCCGACACATGCTTTACAGACGTTTTAAAGATGTCTTATGAATGCCCTAAAGATATCTTATGAATGCCCTAAAGATATCTTACAAACGCCCTAAAGATATCTTACAAACGCCCTAAAGATATCTTACATATACCCTACAGATGTCTTATAAATGCTGTTTAATTAAAATACAATCGTTTTTAGTATAATAATATTTTATTAAAAATATACAAAGTATTCGTTTAAAATTGTTTCGCAATTACATTTTTTCTATCGAAAGCTCTTCTTAACCAATTTTGGATTAATACCTCCATTGTCCTTTTACTATCGGAATCTAAATTATTAAAAGAATCAATATTCTATGAAAGATTTTCAGAAAGTAATGAAAATATATTAAAAAATAATAACAACGAAATAATAATCACTTTATTTACTTACGCTCTTTTTGAATAATCAAAATCCAACAAACAGCAAATAGTTAATACTGCACGACACACAAAGCGAAATACAAACTTCAACGACTCGCAGGAAACTGACCAGACTTGTACTGACCGTCTTCTTTATAACACCCCGACTTGGAGGGCCTCCAGAGGTCCTCCTCCTTTCTCACCAGCCATCGATGGACATCTGGATTGCCCTTTTTTGCAATGATTTCTTCGACCACTGTCGGTACTATGGTCAAGCGGCGGTTATATGTATAAGAAAAGGTTGCTTAAAACGCGAAAACGCGAAAAAAAGCGAATACTTGAATGCTTCGTAGCTTTTGAACGGATCGCGACCGCCACTTTTTTCAAGGCCAACGTTACTCAGGGTCATAACAACATATGTCAAGGTCAAGGTCATCGGCGACTGGGGTCTTTTTGTGCAAAATTACCTTAATTTCTTATTTCTAATTTGGTACTATTTTTTTCAAGTAATATTTTTTAAGGTATAAAACTTTATTGTTTAAAAATTGATAGATTTAACTTTAATTAAGATACTTTTGGATACGTTTCATGGATTTCGAGTTATGATTGATCCGGTTTGACCGTCCACGGATTAAGGTTTAAAAGGCTGTCAAAAGTTTTTACTGCTTCTAATCTAATTATCTTCTAATCTAATGAGGGGGCTAGTTATCAGTTGGAGTAAATCAATATGAAATTGATTAATTCTGAATGATTCGTAGCTTTGAAAAGAATAACAAATTTTTTGGAATATGTTGCATTAAAAAAGTTACATTATGTAGGTAGTTGCTGGAAATTCTGTCAATAAATTGACTATTTTGCCGGTAACAATCTAATAGAAAATGATATTCTTCCACAACTAAATTACAAAAATTGATTTCATGCAATAATTTTCTTACAAATAATTGAGCGTTTCAAATGTCAAATTACAAAACTTAATTTTCTACAGATTACGGTGGTGAAATATTTTCTCTATGTTTATAGCACCCTTAATGTGTTCATATCTTATTTTTCATTTTCCAATCTTCTGAAATTAATTAATTTGATTTTTGAGAAGCTCAATTAATTATCTATTATCTATTTTAAAAATAATAAGGCAACCCTTACCAATATCTGCAATGAGATCTACTGCATAGAAAACAATAACATATGTTCCACTGATTAGTTGCAGTAAATTAAAGACATTAATGATTGTTAAAGGTTTTAAAACACTTGGATCAAGAATGGTAGAAATTGCTGCCGAAGCTTGTTCAGCCAATGACATGTTTAAATCCATTCGTGCTAAATCCGTTTTTGCTCGTGCTTCTAAAATTGCTATCTCAGTATTAACCTGTCAAAGAAAACATTATTTTAGTCAGTTTGCTCGATAAATGCTTTTCCAAGCACATGAATATAACTGTTTTAAAATTACCGTACTTTAATTAACTAATAAAAAATGGAAAACAATCATGGGGACTGTCGACAGAAGTGAAAACTTAAAACTATGTAATAACAGTGGTTTTTTTTGAATTTTCAAATTAATTGTAGTATCAAAAATTAAAATTTCATAATTTGTAAATTAAGATTATTAACATTAGTCTGGTTCTCACATTTATCGGCACTATGAACAACAATTATATACATTTTTATTCTAAAAAGGCTTATACAATAGGCTTATGGTAACTAAAATAAGAAACAAAAATGTTTGGTTGAAATTTATATAAATATCGTGTAAATTTTGAACAACTTTTTCCTATACTCGAACTTAGTTTTCGAGATATTTTCGAAAAATTGTCGAAACTAATGCTTTGAATTCTACCTGTTCGTGTGCGTCCGTGTTACATCTTACGCATTAGTGTGCGTTCGTTGCTTTTCTACTATTTCTGCAGGCAACAGCATGACGACTGATGATCAACATATACCTTGTGTATGTTAGCGTCAACACGTGTGCAAGGGCTGACACGTGGCAGGGTCAATGCATTTGGGGCTTTGATCTGCTTTTCAAGGATTTCTTAGGATTCTTTAGGCTATCGATACCCCGCGCCATATGTCCGTCATCGGACTTGAGCCAGCGGTAGTTGATACTTGAGGTGCGACGAATTCTAAGAGTCGCGAATGTTTTGTTTATGGAACGGCGATAGAGAGTTCGATCGCCGATCCTCGAAGGGACGCGCGTGTGGCCGATGACCCGAAGTCATGGTGCTGTGTAACGACACGATAAGATTAGTCCTGGACCCTGGATACTGAATCCTCCGTGATTCAGCTCGTCTAACAACAAACCGATGACGATGGGCTTCAGACCCTTGAATCACGCCTCTGACGAAGAATGACCCCTGGACCCAGCACGAAAGGACTTTCTACCCCTGAACCAACGACTCTGTATATAAGGATCATAACTCCCATTGTACAAGTTCAGTTCAGTAAAAGATTTCCGAAGTGCAGCATCGACCTAGTGTTGTTTGTATATTTCCTGTCTACCGATCCTTTGAGCGTGACAGCTGCATGGCACGTGTAAAAAGATAAGATTTATCTAGAAGGATCTGGCCACGGAGTGGGGAAGATCTTGCATCTTCTGGTAGGAGGACCATGAGGAACGACATGGCACTTACCCCAGAACCTTGATCGCGCGAGGAATCAAAAATATTTCTAACATGTACTTCTGCACTTCAACGTGTCGTAGCTAGATAATACAAAATGAAATTATACGAATATTTAAACATTTTTTATTTGGACTTGTGTGTGCTGGCTGCCTAACGGCAACCGGGAATTTAATATAGCCTAACCTGACGAAAACGATATTCTGGTCACCGTTAGGCGACCAGATGCACATAGTGCGATTTAAAATCATTAAAATTAGTTAAATTTAATTTTTAGCCCCACCCGTTATACATATATGAATATATTGTTTCAAACGTTGCATATATCCAGCCGAGGTGTCGATTCTGGGCATTTAAACGTTGCATATATCCAGCCGAGGTGTCGATTCTGGGCATTTAATGTTGCATATATCCAGCCGAGGTGTCGATTCTGGGCGTTTAAACGTTGCATATATCCAGTCTTGGTATCGATTCTGTGTTCGTACAAATCGTTTGTACCGTACCGCGTTACCTATTCTACGTTCGTACAAATTGTTTGTACCGTGCCGCGATACCTATTCTACGTTCGTACACAACATGCGACGTGTTGCATGTTGCATGTTGCGTGTTTGATGTATCTTTGGTGTACAGCCTGCCTTATACATATGTAGCCGAGGTGTCAATTCTATATTGTTTATTTTATTACTATTGTTTATAAATATAATTCAAACTATATCGTGTTTGGTGTTATTTTAATCAGAAAAATCTCACAAATGCGTTAGTAAAAGTTTCATTAAGAAAAAGTTAAAAATAAAAAAGTTTTATCATTGAATTAGTATTAGTCACACCGATATAACGGTTCGGATCGTATTACACGACTTCCTCGTCGAGCGTCTCGGTTCGTTTAGGGGGATCCCCCCAAGTGGAGGGGATAGCTATGTTGCATATATCCAGCCAATCTTTCGTTGTATATATCCAGCTTTTACTGTATAAGAAACAGTAGAGCATCGGCGACTGCATACTGACTCATACACCGGTAGAGACACGTAGGCATACGTAGAATTCAATGTAGTAGTAACAATAGTTTTTCACGAATATCTCAGAAACTAAAACTTTCCGTTAATTATGCATAATGAAAAAGTTGTTCAGAATCATGTCCCCGACAACATATTAAAAGGTCATTGAAATCGTCCAATCTTGATATTAAAAACTTCCTGTATTTTGCAATAATAATCCCTGGCAATGAAAAAATATGAATGTTTTTTTAACGGGACCAATCGGGAGACATACTCTACAAGATACAAAAGGTTTCGTTCCGATTCGTTCATCCATCTCGGAGTAATCGGTGAACGAACACAGAAAAAGAAAAATATACTGATCGAATTGAGTAACCTCCTCCTTTTTCGAAGTCGGTTAAAGATGCATAAATAACCGCAGTCTAATTATTATTATCAACATTTCCTTTTGCATTAAAGTTTATGGAAATTTTGTTTTTCTCATAAATAAGTAATACAACAACCTCCATTTGCAGTTCAAATAGATTAATATTATGTTAGTACCGACATTTTTTTCAGAAACATTTATTTCTGTAAAGTTTATTTACTTATTTGTTTGTGAAAATTGTTACTATATTGGTAGATATGTATGCATGGTACCTGTTTTGCGTTTCCTCCTCTTAACCACAATAAAGCTTTTCTTGCTTCTTCGGGTTTTTTTTGTCTTACAAGCCATGTAGGACTTTCCGGTATCAAGAGTAGAGCACTCAATGCCAAAATAGGAAGTATAGTACCGCAGAAAGCCACCATATTCCATGCTAAAGT
Organism: Osmia lignaria lignaria; assembly: GCF_051020975.1. Lineage (NCBI taxonomy): Eukaryota > Metazoa > Arthropoda > Insecta > Hymenoptera > Megachilidae > Osmia > Osmia lignaria. The sequence continues at coordinate 5,282,441 of NC_135040.1, forward strand.
TGCCCCTAAGGCGTATATTATAACGATACCGAGGCAATAAAAAGCAAGTGTGCTTCCTGTTAGAAATCCGCGTAGTCCTGGATCAGCCATTTCGCCTAACAAGACCTATTAAAATAAATTCCACATTTAAATTAAAACTTAAGAAAAAGAAACATTATTACAAATGTCTGATAATTAAAAAAAAGAAAGTATAATCTATCATAGTATTTTGAGTGTTCTTAAAAAATTCAGGATTATACCGTATAGAGTTGTATGTACAATGCGAATTTGAACGGCTTTAAAAATATTCATACAGTAAATAATGTACCATTGCAGAATTGAATGAAGCAGCGGGAAAGGTGAATATCATTTGAAATACAAACTGTATTAATTCAAAAGATAGTTCTTCAATCTATCACGATTTTAGGCTGATAAACTTAATTCACATGAAAAACAGTTCCAATGTATACATAAAACCTTTACACGTACATTGTACATAATTTACATAAAATACTGTATCAGCATTTTCAAATGGTGGACAAAAGATATGAATTAGTTTTTGTCTGCTTCAAATATCTCAATTTCTGCAAAGTTAGGATCGCATTGATATTTACTGTCTGTGCCTGAAAGGAGTTCATACGACAGAAGAATGCCGAACTCCGGCTAGCTAAAAAGTCACAGAGGCAAGGGGAATCGTGCGTTTACACCGCCCAGTTCTTTTCTAATAGGTCCACTGCGCGACGAAATGTGAAAACGAAACTAAATGCGACAAAGTAAGACAGGGATATCGAATTTTGCTGTGTCTCAGTTTGTCGTATTTTGTTACTAGCTGAACATACCTTTTCTAGAGACTAAAGAAGACATTGTGATACACGTCACAGATTAGAGCGTTAAATGGTTAAACCAAAACTGGCGAGTTTATAAACAATAGAGAAAGAAAAAGATAAAGAATAATATGAAAAGATGAAACAATATTATTCTGTACCTGAGCTGGTACGGCCATTAAACCTACTGCGAGACCAGAGACAACTCTTCCTATTAAAAGAGTAGGAATGTTCTGGGCAAAACCCATAATGATCCATCCAGTACAAAGTGGTACGGCTGTAAGTCGTAAGGAACCACGCCTGCCTATTCCATCCAAGAGTGGACCAGACATTAGAGATCCCACTGGAGTTGCCAGACTATGAACCGAAGCTGAAATATAATATATTAAAATCAGTTTAGAATGTTAAATGTTAAAAATTGTATTAAACATTTTTAAATTATACACATTAAATATTACGGATTAGTAAAAATCCTCGGTAATTATTTAGATTACGGACGGCAGCTCCGATTTCGATTACAGTAAAAGCTGGATATATGCAACAAACATTGGGACCCAAACGTTGCATATATCCAGTCGAGGTGTCTAATCTCGGGTTACACCCGATGAGCAGCCAAGCGTGAACGTAGAAAAGGACAGACAGTGGTGGAAAAAGAGAGGTCCGATGATCAAAGGAAAGAGCCGAAACGTATCGGTGTGACTAATACTAATTCAACTATAAAACTTTTTTATTTTTGACTTTTTTTTACTGAAACTTTTACTAACGCATTGGTGAAATTTTTCGGATTAAAATGATACCAAACACGATATAGTTTGAATTATAATTACTTGCTAAAATTGATGTTAAAAGTTGGCGAAAAGCAAAGGAGGATTGGAAATGAAAACCGGTTGCAGTGTCGGCTCGGGTTTCAAACGTTGCATATATCCAGCCGAGGTGTCGATTCTGCGTCCGTACAAATCGTTTGTACCGTGTCGCGATACCTATTCTACGTTCGTACAAATCGTTTGTACCGTGCCGCGATATCTATTCTACGTTCGTACACAACATGCGATGTGTTGCATGTTGCATGTTGCGTGTTTGATGTATCTTTGGTGTACGGCCTGCCTTATACATATGTACAGTTTTATTATTATTTTAATAAATAAATATAATTCAAATCATATCGTGTTTGGTACCATTTTAATCAGAAAAATCTCACAAATGCGTTAGTAAATGTTTCATTAAGAAAAAGTTAAAAATAAAAAAGTTTTATCGTTCAATTAGTATTAGTCACACCGATATTACGATCGGATCATATTACACGGTTTCCTCGCCGAGCGGCTCGGTTCGGCTTAGGGGGATCCCCCCAAGTGGAGGGGATAGCGATGTTGCATATATCCAGCCAAACTTTTGTTGCATATATCCAGCTTTTACTGTATCCTACTCGCACTCATCTCCTCTCCTTCCTTCAGTTGAATTCGCAGAAGTCACCTCCCCAATTAAGCGTCCGTATTCGGTCCCGACTGTGGACGCTTAAGTGGGCACCTCTGTATTTCTAAGAGATTCTAGCAGTACATACGTTTGCTCTGAATAAACTTTTTTTAATTTTATTGATACCGAATGTCATATTTTATACAAAGTAATAATAGTAATGCATAACAAATACATATACAACAGAGAAATTCTAAAATGTATCAGATGCTTTATTCTTACTGGTTTGTTATATGTAAAAGCATAAAATATTTATTTGATCAAGAATATGCGAAAGTTCGCAGTGTAAATTATTCTGACATGCAAAACGTGACGAAATAATCGATTTTTAATCTTTCCAACTATGGCGCATGAAATAAAAAAGTCTAATCACAAATATCTCACTGTAAAAATAATTTTTGTATTATATAAGAAAATATGTAAGAGAAGCCAGCGGTAAGTTATAATCGTGGTAAAGATTTGTCCCACGTTTCACGATTTCAGCATCAGTGGTATGATAATTCCACGTTGTATCTATTATAATAAAGAATTGTGTTTTCAATTACCTTGCCTTTTACATTTCGTATACAAAACAACATAAATAGTCAATTCATGCAATAAGAGTTGTAATGTTCAATAAAACCTGCATTTCGCAAGTGCACTGACGAAAAAAGCTATGCAGTCGGCTATATAGAGATGTTTTTCTAACTTTACTTGGAACAAAGCTATAGCGTAGCCAAAAATCATTTTATATATTCTTAACGTTTACTATCATTTTTTTAATAATAGTCAGTGTATACATATACATATAATCGTTTCATACGAGCAAAATTAAAAACACATTTCTATAATTATTTGAACAATAGTATAATTTTTTATCTTAAAAAATTTAAAAAATTCAAATTTCGCAAAGATGTACGTACCTATCCAAGATCCAAGCTCCCTATCAGCATGCATTGTACCATTGTTTTGAGCCAATTGCGGCAAAAGAATGGCACTATAACCAATTGGCATTCCACCACCAGCTGCTAATAACAAAACTGCACCAGATACTAAACACTGAAACAGATTTCACGTAACAGACATTTGAAGGAAAAGGTGTATAATAGTAACACTATTGTGTATCATAAATGTTCAAATACATAATACTTCTATAAAAACATTATAGCACTATAGTTTTGTGAAGTAAATCATGGAAATTCATTTATTGCCAGTATATGTGATCTGATCAAGCAATACTGACAAAAAAATGTCTCAAACGATCAGACGATAATCCATTGTAAGAAGTGAAATCATCCTCCACAGTTTGATCCCTTAAAAACTAACTCGGTAACTGTAGGAGATAGGAAATTTTTATTTTAGATTTTAACGTATTAAAATAATAAAAAAGCAAAGATTGACCAGTACCGTCCAACAATTACTGAGTTAGCTTTTAAGAGGTCAAACTTTTGAGGGTAATTTCACTTTTTACAACTGACAATGAGTTATCGCAATTAAAAAAAAATACAAAACTGTTATGAGAGGTTGTTAGATGGCGTATTTGGCGATAAGAGTGTGGGAGTTATGCAGTGTGTCCCACCTCAAGTGTTATAATTCCGTTATTCCGTAACCATTAATGATACAAAAAATTGTTGATATGGGAATTGCAGGGTAAAAGGAGGCCTATGTTTTGGCCGAAGTGAAAAATCTTTTGCATTATTAGTTTAAGAGATATGATGGTCAAGTTTCGTTTTTCAAATGGAACTATATATTTTTCTTTAGTTCATGTGGTAGTGCTTCTCAAGACGAATTTATTAAGCTTTAATGTATACACTCGATTTTAATTAGTTTTCAAGATACAACGTTTACAAATTTCCTGATTTTCAGTAGATGCGACTCGGTTTGAGTGGCAAGTTGTAAAGGTGGCCCTACTCAGTCCCTTTTCGCTAAGTTTTGACTGCGGCCCGCCTGGATTTTTCACAGCGCCCCATTTGTTTATTTCAAAATGATAAGGGAAGACGCTGCATGCGTTTGATGAGGTAGTTTTTTATTTGTAAGAATATTTGTAAATGTTGAATAAACACAAAATAGGAGTACAAAAAAGAAATCTATTCATATTTTATCGTTATTTTTACATAATTCTTTTCAAAAATGTTAGTTTTAAAATGATTTTTAGGTGCGATTTCCTCAAAATACAAAAATAAAAACTATTTGTGTAATTCTTTTGCATTTGTACACGTAATTCATTATTTATATTCTTCTTTTGTGTGATAATGAAGAAAACAATCGCCAATATGTAGCCCTGGTTTACGATCGTAAGTGAAAATTGAAAAGGAAATCCTCTGCGGTGTTTCTTCACTGTGTTCATCTGAATAATTTAGGGGTACCGTTTTTCATTTCCTCGTATAAACCTCACTAATGCTACTGTCAGAATCACTAACATCACTTTGTAATTCTTCAACATAAAATTCATCATCACTAGTGTCTATTTTTTCATTCATTTTTGTAGTTTTTATTTAACTTTATACAGTAAAAGCTGGATATATGCAACAAACGTTTGGCTGGATATATGCAACATCGCTATCCCCTCCACTTGGGGGGATCCCCCTAAGCCGAACCAAGCCGCTCGGCGAGGAAACCGTGTAATATGATCCGACCGTAATATCGGTGTGACTAATACTAATTGAACGATAAAACTTTTTTATTTTTAACTTTTTCTAACGCATTTGTGAGATTTTTCTGATTAAAATGGTACCAAACACGATATAGTCTGAATTATAATTGTCGCCCAAGGGTATTTGTAAAATATTTTAAATTTTTGTATGTTAAATTCCATTTTTAAACTTAAAATATCTCGTAAGTTACTGATTCGTTAAACATTATGTTGCTGTTTCAGTATGTAACAACAAAAGTATGTTGTTAATACTTTTCCACGCAAAATGCTCTGAATAATCAACCTATCTAACAATAACAAAAAAAACTGCACTATTCTGGTTAAATAAAGAAAGTTGCCTTTGAGACTTTTCTAGCACATTCACCTATAGCGTAGTTGTGTATATGGTAAATATTGTTTTTTCCGAACAAAATATTTTTGCTCAACTGTGTTTTTTTTGTATCTCTCTTTTTAAGGAAAACTCAATTGGCCACTTAATAAGAATCAATCTGTATAATAAACAAACGATATCTATATTTTTGTTAACTATAAACTGTAATTCAATATAGAATAATACACACATTTTACTTGTATATCTTCTTAAAATAGAAAAAACTATACTGGTGTCTGAATATTTTTGTGATCGACTGTAAATATTGTAAAGGAATATTTCTTTTCTGTTCACTATCAAAACTGGTCTGTTTCTACTTTGTCCTTTTATTATACAATATTTTGCGTAATCTGTATTGCAATAGAATCAACATAAAGATGCATGCTTTTCTTGTAACTCTAATTTTAATATTATATAGGTTCTATTTTATCCTCACCTGTGCAAATACACCTTTGGAATTTGATGAGAATCGTGTTACTATGTTTCTGTCATCAAAAATATTGCCTTTATCATCAGTGTTGTTGTTTTCAATATCCTCGCAAATATTATCGACTTTAGTCACTTCTACATAATCAACCGTATCGCATCTAAGCATCCGGCTCTCTTCGCTAAAAATATTTAATAAAAGTAATAAAAATTAATGAATTAGTTTTAATCGTAGTAAAGATCGTTATATGGTAATGTACAATTTTACTTATTAACCCTTTAAGGACGGAGCATTTTTAAACTTACACAGAGTATTACTAATTTAAAGTAAAATAAGTAATCATTTCATCCTTCAAAGTATACTATATATTATAAATCTTTACTGTCTACACATATACAGTGGTATCTCGGTATACGAACTTAATCCGTTCTTGATATTTGGACTTATACCGAAGAGGACATATACCAAACCAATCTTTCCCATAAAAAGTAATGTAAAAATGATTAACCCGCTCTCATGTAAAAAGAAACTTCTATTGATATTGTACCTACATTAATGGGGTTGGAAAATAATTTAAACACTGTTTATGTCATGAACAGCATTTAAACGATTTCCTAGAAGTTTATAAAAAATATTCGCTAGTTTATTTAACATAATTAATTTGTAAAATATAAATATAACTTAATGATAGATTCTAAATTAACAAACCAAATGGAATAAATTTTATTGCCTCCTGTTTTGCGGTTATAGTTTGTTATATGATATCTTTACTTGCTTACTATCCTTACTATTTTAAAAAGTTTTAATTGTTTTAGAGCTTTAAATTCCGGCCAAAAATGCGTACTCGATCTCTTAAAAGCATTTTAAGAGTTTAACTAACTTCGATTCGAATTCCCAGTCTTGAAAAACTTCGATTCGTTTCCAAGTGTAAATTCGAAAACCCATCACTATTGATCACTTTTATTTCTGTTTCTAATTAACATCTACATAAACTGTGTTTTTATTACTTTTGCTTGTTGAATTCACGAAGCTTTTATATCTTGAATGCAAGAGGTGTACAACACCACAAAAAAAAAAAATCGAATGCATAGTAGGTATTTGAATTAAGTACATCAAGTTTGCAAAGGAACTTGTATTACTAAAATTGCCACAACGTAAAGGTAATACAGTGTGATTCGCTCGACACTACTGATGTGCAGCACGACTAATGTACAGTAAAAGCTGGATATATGCAACATCGCTATCCCCTCCACTTGGGGGATCCCTCTCAGCGAACCAAGCCGCTCGACGAGGAAACCGTGTAATATGATCCGACCGTAATATCGGTGTGACTAATACTAATTGAACGATAAAACTCTTTTATTTTTAACTTTTTCTTAATGAAACTTTTACTAACGCATTTGTGAGATTTTTCTGATTAAAATGATACCAAACATAAGGCAAACAGTACACCAAAGATGGATCAAACACGCAAAATGCAACATGCAACACGTTGCATGTTGTGTACGAACGTAGAATATGTAGGTATCGCGGCTGAATACAAACGATGTGTACGGACTCAGAATCGACACTTCGACTGGATATATGCAACGTTTAAATGCCCAGAATCGACACCTCGGCTGGATATATGAAACATTAAATGCCCAGAATCGCCACCTTGCCTGGATAAATGAAACCTTTGAAACCAGAGCCGACACCGCGACTGGTTTTGATTTCGATCTCTGTTGCTTTTCGCCAACCTTTAACATCAATTTTAGCAAGTAATTATAATTGAAACTATATCGTGTTTGGTACCATTTTAATCAGAAAAATTTCATCAATGCTTTAGTAAAAGTTTCCATAAAAAAAAGTCAAAAATAAAAAAGTTTTGTAGTTGAATTAGTATAGTCACACCGATACGTTTCGGCTCTTTCCTTTCATCATCGGACCTCTCTTTTTCCGCCACTGTCTGTCCCTTTCTACGTTCACGCTTGGCTGGTCGTCGCGTGTAATCCGAGATTAGACACCTCCCTTGGATAAATGCAACCACTGGGTCCCAATCTTGGTTGCATTTATCCAGCTTTTACTGTACTTACTAAATTCTCTCCCCACTCACTCACATACGTGCGCGCGGCACTCGCGCTTTTTCGCTCCCTTAGGCCTCGTTCGCAACGGTCACCTAACATTTACGAATTAACATATTTGTAACTTTGTTTATCAAGTAATTTTCGTTGAAGTAATTAAGTTGAAATTTTGATTGGCGGTATTTGATGCTGCATTTTGAAATTTCTACCGTTCGGCAGCGACCATTGGCGGTTACTGCCTCAATTCACTACCTGTCACAGTGGCAGTTGTTTTTGTTTATCACTGGAGCACTGATACACACGTCTGTCTACCTCAGTTGCTCGAGCAAAACTGATTGATCAATTTAAGTATTTTTTGATACATTATTTTCGGTGGTTCTGATACACAACAATTTGAGCTATTATATTGGGATCATGGCAAGTTCGATCATATTAAAAATTATCGTAAAAATGTGAATTTTTGCCGATTTTCACAAACTAATTCGGATGCGCGACCGGAAGACATCAATCGATTTAATTGATTTTTTTTTTCTTTTTTTTTTGCCTACCTAATTTGCAATTTTTCCACGGTATTACGACTAGAAAAACAACATTTTTGAATTTTCTCGGCCCACCCTAATTAACACGCTGTGTTCGTAACGGAAAATTACGTATACATATGACAGAGAATTATCAAGCGGCTACTTAAAAAGTATATTATTTTTAGATTTGTACTTAATAGTAATTATTAACTTACCTTTCTGTTGATGCCATATTGTATTAATTTTTCAATATTAAATAATCTATAAATCTTTCATTAACGTTTTTAATAACACAAATTTAACATCTATCCATATATCCTTGTAATTTCTTATTTACTTCTCTCTTTCTTCTCATTTCTTTTTCATTTTTTTATAGAAACTTTGAGTTCTTAAGTTTTTATAGAAATACTTGGGCTTAAGCTTTTAATTGTATTCTACTGTCTTCAATTTTCCTGTGGTAATCGGCTTCTTTTAAGAACCTGCGGAATCAAAATTTTTAATTTTTCTGACCAAAGATTGTCGCCAACGTCTCGTCATACGAGACGTGACCAACAATTAACGTACTTTAAATTCCAAATAATTACCTTCGATAAGAATCTCTCTTCGTTACACAAAGAAAAAAACGACGTCTTAGTAGGTATGAACGCGTTTTTTTATCGCAACGATCTTGATGATGATTAGATGAATTTAAGAATTTTGTATTTTTTGAAATTTTGCTGCACTGTGCTACGTTTGTGCCGTATTGTGCCGTAAACCGCAACTCTGTAAGTCAAAGCGTACTCAAGAAAATTTAAAAAGAATTATTGATAGCCCCGCACTTTTCGAATTTTGAGTTTTTTTTTTGTGCCGTATTGTGCTATGTTTGTGCTGAATTGTGCCGCAAACGGAAGATCGATAACATCAATAACAATTAAGAAAATAAATAAAAACAAAATTATACTAGCCCCGCACTTTTGCCGAAGCAAACTTTTTTTAAACATAATTAGTGATAACTTGTGCTACGTTGTGCCGTCAATAGAAACTCGATATCTCTATTCATTTTGAAGATAAAAAATATTGAATTTTTAGGAATACAAAATTTAATATTCGTATAACTTACGAACGGCGACAGATAATCGAATTCTGCAAGTTGTGCTGAATTGTGCTACTTACAATCTGAGAGATCCATGCGCTAAAAGTTGATATTAGCTTAGGTGTCAATAAAAATGAACAAAAAAGAGTGAGGTGATTAAAAAATTTGATATTTTCGAATTTTCTTTGATTGTGCCGGATTGTGCTAGACTAGCACAACAACTTTTTCTAATGACAAAATTTCGTCAGATCGCCGGATTTCGCAGTTCTGGCAAAGTTAGGAATCAGACGTTAGGAATTTGCATGCGTTTAAAAGCATGCACTTTGATTTACAGAGTTGCGGTTGTTACGAGCCGGAGGGGGCGGCTGCGTAGCCGGGGCTTAATTTAGGTATATGGTATTTGTTAATGGCTTGACCAGTGTTGTTATTAACACTGGGAGCCTAAGGAAGTAGACGTGGAGACGAACCTACATATGGCTAACGTAGGGAGCTCCAGGAGGTTGGCTATAGTGGACGAACCTACGTATGGCTAACGTAGGGAGCCACAGGAAAGGTGTAGAGTGGAGGACGAACCTACGTATGGCTAACGTAGGGAGCCTCAGGAGCGTGATATGCGGACGAACCTACGTATGGCTAACGTAGGGAGCCGCAGGAAGCGTTAGTATTAGGTCTCGTAACTTGATTGATGTACCTCGAGCGGTAAAGGTACACCATAGTGGGTTTCTGGATAGTAAATATAATTGAATAATAGAATGTAAGTTAAAAATAATGTGAGTTTATTCTCTATTCCGGGGCTTTACAATTGTTGTGTGTAATTGTCGCGGTGTTCGATGAATTAAACTCTAGGTTGCAAGTTTAAATGAGTTGAATAAATAGAAATTAGTTTCGATTCCGCGAAGCAAGAATCTAATCCTTCTCGGTTTTCACGAACGCGAGCAAACGGAGGCGGACTACAACGATTAAAATAATGCTTAACAGCAGACAACGTACTGTATAGTTACTGTGAGTGCTTGAAGGGGACTTGAATACCCGATCTCGCAGAGTTTCCTCGTTGCAGAGATTATCCGTAAAAGAACGTACTGACGTGTAACGAACTGATTCTAGACTTCAACTAGACCCGAGGTGCCCTTGTCGCTACCCTTTTTATACTCAAAAACTAGAGTAAAAAAGTGGTGGGGACTGACTCTACGTGACCCGTAGGACCGCGCCCTTGCTTTGCGTTGGTCTCGAATTTTCTAGAAGACGGTTGGTGTCGGGTGCACCCATCCGATTCCATATAAGGTGTTACGCGGCATGGGATGCCGCTCGCGGATCTATAAGAGCAGTCTTACACTTTAACAATCTTACGGGTTTAACCATCGAGAGTAATTAACACACCGTAAGATATCGTCCGTTTTGCCTTCTATGTACCTGGTAAAAATGGTACCAACGGTAAATTCATGAACCGATGAATTTACTACATCAATTTAGAAGCACGGTCAGTCATGTTCAATAGCACATTGTCTAATTGCTAGCAACCTTTCTAAGCTGGTCGGAGTAGTATTTTGTCACGTACCGAATCAATCACCATGAAACTCCAAAAGGTCCAACATACACATTTCCTATTTGTATAGGAAAAATTCTATATATTGTACGAAAGTTTTTAATTAATATCTCGGAAACTAATAGGAAGCCGAAGATACCACTTTATATTTGGGGTCGTCTACCTGCTCCCAACCAACCCTCCAAATTTCATCTCGATCGGCGACCGGTCGTATTCGGAACTACAGCCATAAATATAAATATATAACTATTTGTTGCATATAAAAACTCAAATTTCACAAGAAATGGTCATACGATATTTATGCAATAAGCTTTCGATACATGTCAGATATGTTAATATTTTCTATCATTAATTTGTGTTTGTGTACACTTTATATTTTTTAATTGATTTTAATAAAAATTTGTTGTATAAATTCCGTGCTGTCAACACAGTGTTATGTGTACTCACTTTTGTCTCTTACTGTACAAGAACTCCATTCATCCTCGTGGTATGTTGAACTTACGATGGATGGCCTTTGACCGCTGTTTCCTTCACGTATTACTATTCTTCACTCTATTTTTCGCTGTTCATTTACTATAAATGAAATTGATTACTTTTCCTTTTTATGTTCTTCAAAATTTGTACGGTTATGACTTTTATAGACTTTAAAATGTTTTACTTTTTACTTATCATTAGACTGGATTTTTCGAAACGAATTTATAACACATTATGTACTTTTTAATTTTGTCTCCTTTCAACTAAGTACCTTATTTCGGTCGTAAATTTGTTCAATGAATTCTTTAGTTGAAAATGTTAATTTTAATGTTAGATAATTATGATTACAGCATCAAACAACACTTAGGTAATCTGATGTATTACGTAAAATTCGCTGTCTTCATTTACAATGATTAACTTCAAGCGATCTTCAGACAAAATCTACTTATGTAAGTATTATTTGATTAAGTGAACAAGACTAGAATTTATTAAATCTTTCTCGAGACCAATGATAATTTCAATTCGAAATATAATTCCTTGAAATAGGTTCAGTAATAAGAATATGAAACAAATATTTTTCATGAATTCATTTCGAAAGTTTCAGTCATGAAACAGAATATGTAATTTGGATATTATTACATCATTCTAGTTTATAAAAGAAAATAAGAGAACATTTAGCGAATGAAAATTCTGTATAATTTACACTCGGAAAAATGTAATTAATCCCACAAATCACAATAAATCCATCACCTTTTTAAATTGGTCATCACTTTTATATTAAGAATAATATTTGCTGAGATAAACGTTTAATTATTACATACTGATTTAATACAACATACATTGAAAATATTGAAAAAAATCAATCGTTTAACTGCAAATCCGCATCGTTTATCGATAAAGGGTATAAAATTAATAACACTGATGATTAAGAATAGAAAAACGATAAATGATAAGCAATTTGTTCGTTAGATAAGCACCAGGGACTCGTTTGCCTTGAATCACGTTGACTGTACTGAATGAAGCATTCGACTGTCGCGCTCTTATAAGCTGCTCACTTTGATTAAGTCCCTTTCTCGGCGTTGTTCATGGGCATAATAATACATGGTGTAGTTACGATAGCTCCTAACTGGCTCACCTTCGACAGGAAATGCCCGAAGATCAATTTCAACAATGAAGAAAGAATTGATTACGTCACTATGTCCTTACTATTATTTAAAACTGACAATTTTATTAATTTACAAAAATAAGAGATATTTTTTTAAGGGATGTAATTAAGAATCACGGTCCACGTACAATATGATATTTTTTGTACAACGTACATAAATACAGTAAAATTTAATTGATAAATTACTCTGTTTCAAAGCGTAGTATATAAATCAAACTTTAGTATTATATTATATAAGATATTACGAACATTAGATACAACAACAATAAAATGTACTACATACAACATTGTCAGCATTTTAATTACATGTAATAAAAAGAGATATATGTATATACACGTGTATTAAACGTATCCACCGAGTAGGCTAGAGATATGTGAGTAATAACACATTCAACGCGTATTTGAACAACTAGTATTCAATAGTCATTTCTTGTAGATTTTTATGCACTAAATACGAATTCACAAACCGTTTTCAACCAGCAGCTTTAGCTATGAACTTCATTTTCTGTTTTAAACTTTTTTCTCTAAAATCAATATTTTCGGAGATATTTAATAAGAATTGTCAAAACTTTGAAGGGGGCTGGGGGCAAACGAGGCTTTGTCGCCAAAAATCCTTTTAGGGACTTTCTTCCCTAAGAAAGCTTGTCGCTTTCGGAAATACACCTCTACGTTCCATTTGCTTTTTAGTAATGGCAGTTTATGTTTTTCAAAACTGGATATTTGTATGATTCTATGGATTTTCCACGAAATTTTTCTTACATATAATATCTTATGAATGCCTCTATAAAATAAGACAGGCTTGAATCAAATCAGACATGCATATGCATACTTTTCGAATTAAAGTACGGGGTTTCCCAAAAACAGTGCATTCTACATGATAAAACAAATCGAAAATCCATTTACCATTTTGCAAATTGTGATTTCGTTTTCGAAATGTGTAAGCGATTGAAGATTGAGTACTCCCTGTGTGCGCGTGCGTGTCTGTACACGCGCTTTCCTGGCTGCACATAACGTGCTGTCACTTGTTTGCGAGTTCTAATCCTGCCACCATACAGTACGGACGTGTTCACATTCGCCTCTTGTTATTGTATTGTTGGTATGTTACATTTACATTCTTAATTCAGTTCGACGGCGTTTGAAAACCTCAGCGTAGCATTGCGTTAGTGCGTTAATACGTTAGTACTACAAAGCAATAAACAAGACGACAACGCGGGAACCCGCAACATCGTGCGGGTAACCGCAACTACAAGTCACTATGTCATTAAACAGTATCATACCGATAAAAATCAGGAATACTACACATGAATCGACGAATATCGAAGCAAGACACCAAACAATAGAACCACCTAATACAAACATAGAAGATAAAGTAAAGAAAGTGATCAACCCGTATCCAACTGACGAAACGTTAGAAGTAATGGAAACAGACTCTTCAATCAACCAAAATTGGAATACAACCCGCCAAGATTCATAAACCAAGAAAGCGTAAAGCAAGCGAATCAAGGAATAAAAGTACCAATCTACATTTAAAAATAAATGACTACAGAACGTACCACTTAACAACCAATATGAAACACTCTCTGAAGTCGAAGTAACACAAATCAGTAGCAGCAAACCAAAAAATAACACCAACCCTCCGCCAATATACATAGAAGCACACAACATTGACCCATTGCTTACAATGCTAGAAGAAATAGCTGACCGCTCTAAATACACCATAGAACAACTTACAAATAACCAAATTAAAATTCAAACCACCACACCCGAAATATACAGGAAAGTAATCTATGCTCCTAAAGACAAAAACACGGGATATCATATGTATTAATAAAAAAAAAAAACGAAAGAAGTTATAAAGTATAATAGTAACACAGTATATACAGTAGCGCAACTCTCCTGATTTTGTGTAACATAAAATGGAGTGCGCATGCGTGAAGTCAGCGAGTAAATCCAGTATCGCCATCTGAACTTTTTTCTCTTTTCAACTAACTCTAAAAGAGATAAAATTTTAATAAAAACTATTAAATTAGTTTATTATTAGTAAAAATACAAATTATTAATAATATAATACATAAAGACATATAAAGGAAAAAATGCAACATTTTTTTATTTTTTAATACAGCACACCACTGCTTTCCTTTTATATTTTTTTTATTAATATTCATTATTAAATGTTTGAATACCAGAGGTTTTAAAAAAAAACAAATGCTGAGAGAGAGAGAGCGCATAAAAAATGAAGGAGTAAATGAGAAAAAAGTTCAGATTACGTAAGTATATTTACTTGCTGACTCCGCGCATGCGTACTCATTTTATATTACACAAACATCAAAGATGCCGACAGACAGTTGCGCTACTGTATACAGTAAAAGCTGGATATATCCAACAAACATTGGGACCCAGACGTTGCATATATACAGTCGAGGTGTCTAATCTCGGGTTACACGCAACGAGCAGCCAAGCGTGAACGTAGAAAAGGACAGACAGTGGTGGAAAGAGAGAGGTCCGATGATCAAAGGAAAGAGCCGAAACGTATCGGTGTGACTAATACTAATTGAATCAAAAAACTTTTTTATTTTTGACTTTTTTTTAGTGAAACTTTTACTAGCGCATAGGTGAGATTTTTGTGATTAAAGTGGTACCAAACACGATATAGTTTCAATTATAATTACTTGCTAAAATTGATGTTAAAAGTTGGCGAAAAGCAAGAGAGATCGAAATCAAAACCAGTCGCGGTGTCGGCTCTGGTTTCAAAGGTTTCATTTATCCTGGCGAGGTGTCGATTCTAGGCATTTAATGTTTCATTTATTCAAGCGAGGAGTCGATTCCGGGTGTCGTCGGATCGTAAATAACAAGACTGGGTTATTTGGTTGTGAGTTTATTCTTCATTTTACAGACGTTTCTCGTACTCTTAACGTTGAACTAAGACTAACTTTGCTCTTCCAGAGAGCTTGCCTTTATACTTGGCATTGGGGTGTGGTGGTCGAGTAGTAGGGAGGTTTTTCCAGGAAAGGACGTTTTTAGGCAGGAAAAGCGCGAGCCGGAGTCACGTACGGGTCCGGTGGCTGGATTCTTAAAGGAAGTCGTAAACTTTGTGGTTACAATGTTTTTGGATTTTAGGGTAGGATCGATAATGATCCGATCCCGATAAACTAGTCCCGAATTCCGGGACTGAGAGTGATTTGACAGGGGTTGGAAAAGTTATGTGGGTCCTTTCTCTGAGTTCGGGAAAACAAGGAAAGTCCCTAAAGATGATTATCTTTAAGGGTTACTCGACACGGGCATTTAATGTTTCATTTATCCAAGCGAGGTGTCGATTCTGAGTCCGTACACATGTTTTGTATTCAGCCGACACGATCGGATCATATTACACGGTTTCCTCGTCGAGCGGCTCGGTTCGCCTAGGGGGATCCCCCAAGTGGAGGGGATAGCGATGTTTCACTTATCCAAGCATTCTTTCGTTGCATACATCCAGCTTTTACTGTATGTAGATGTGAGGTCCCTCCATTTATTAGTTCTAATAGTACCATAGTACTTTTTTATGCAGAATGTTTCAAGGAGTTGACACAAGTAAAAAAAAATGCAATTCCATTTAAATAAAAAGTGGATTTGCATTTTTTGAGTGCATCGTTGCATTTACGGAGAAAATGAAATCACAGAAAAATAGACATTATCATACTATTGAACTTTTACATAAACAGCTTTTTCCTATCTCTTACCAAATTCAAGATAATAACCCGTCAGAAATTGCATGACGTATCCTGTATATTCTTATTAATTAAAACACATTTATTTAAAGAATTTAATAACTTTTTCTAAAAAATTTCTCAGATTGCACGTTCCTTCGGTTCTTTAGAGTAGGCATATATTTATCAGCAGCTAGGGGTGCTACGGTGCGCTATATAAAATCCACGCGTTCAGTCAGTCAGAATTTATCGGAGCGGGGCAATTCTATCATTTGGGTTGAAAGAAGGATAGCACGATCACCGTACATCTCACTCTGAACACGCGCCAATGTTTCGCTTTCATTCTTCAGGCGTATCATCGCGATGCCTCTGGCGAGGTGAGCGTTTAAATGTGTTTGTAAAATTCCTTAAGGCGCTGTTGCCTTCCTAGATCGTGTTGCGCGCACGCTAACTGAGAATTAAACCTTTCAAGTTAGTACCAGACCACGCAAGTGACTCCACCAGGCCCAACGAAAAAACTGCTGTAATACCGACGTCCCGAATTGGAGAAGTCACGTGCCGTGTCTACCCCCTTAAGGACTTCTTTAACAGCGAATTTGGAAATATGGAATGGTTGCATACGAGAAACTAATATTTGCAAGAATATTACTAAGGAAAATAAAATACGATTATTGTTGCTTACCTAGTTGATTTAAAATTTCTCCTATTTCCTTCCAGACAGCATCCTTTTTATAATTGTCACTATAATTTTTATCTTCTTGATTATACAAAAAAGTATAATGCCTCACTAACTCTATTAACTTTTCGTTCTGCATTATTATAATATATTGCTCACACCACGTCTGTTCTATCGTCAGATTTTGTCTGAACCAAATGCATATCATACAACAGCGTCCGTTCGGTCGCATTTCGATCGTTTCAGTCACGTATCGCTTCAGTCAAATTATTCTTTTCGAGAATATCGGTCGTCTTATATCTGAAACGGAACGCGTCTGAACCGATCCATCACGGTATATATAAACACTCGTATTCAATAACACAGAACAATATTTGTCGGAACCTAACTGATCGGAAACGGCCCGTGTCTGAACGGATAATATAAATCGACCTTAATGCGCGCCTTCCTGGCGGCCCGTTGGAGTCCTCGTAGCGTCCATCCTCCGTGGTCCCATGACTGTTCCTCTTTCCGCCTGCGTCTCCGTCCTCGAAGAAAAATACCGCATCTGACGATCCGTCCATCTTTCCCGACATCCGTCACAAATCTTTTCAACCTTGTTACGGGGAAAACGTAACGTTGGTGGATAATACGCCTAGCGAGCAGTATCCGTAGAGACTTGCTCGTGGCGAAATAAATGACACGATGAACTTCGTTTGAGAGTGAGAAATAATCTGAGTGATTATTCTTTTTGTGGCCTGCTTTTATACGTTCAGTCGCAGGGTTTAGGGTACAAAGTTCGAAAGACTTGGTGTTTCATCTAGTCGTGTCGAACATGATTCAGTTATGTCGAAAATATTTGACAGTGCGAAAACTATATTGTTTGAAATGACTAATTTTGTTATCACTGATGAGCCGTCTGTCTGATCGTTACAACCTTGACTAAGTCCTGCAGCATTGCATCAGTGGAGGCATATTCACGCCCAAGCACATAATGCGAGAGCTCTCTCGACCACAGGCCAGGATCCCTGATTTCGCCGACGCTGAAATCTAAACCCTTGCACAACCAAATTTTATCAAGTACATAGTCTTGCAGAATCTCATTCGGTTTCTGCACTCGGGCGGACATAATCTTAAGTTTCTCACTACGCGTGCGCGAATACGTAAACGCGGAAACAAACGCATCTTCAAAGTTCTGAAAACTTTGTACCGTCTCACCTTTGTTCATGAGCCACTTCCAAGCCCCGTTTCTCAATCGAACCTTAGCCACACTCAACGTTACCTCTTCACTCCAGCTATGCAGTGTCTTAGTATTTTTCAGGTCATTAATCCACGCGCGCGCACTTTCAGGTCCTTCATTACCATGGAATTCGCGAATTGTATCATGAACACTGGCCATTGAAATTAACTGATTCTGACCTTGCCGGTCAGCATTCAACGACCCTTGCAATGTCGTTAAACTTTGCGACTGACTCAACATAACCGTACTAAGCGTTTGAATAGCGTTCGCTAACATTTCGGCTTGCGACTTAACTGAATTTACGGAGGGCAATGGCGGTTAACGCCCCTCTTGTTATCTTCGCAATTCCGCTTCCATGGCGCGCACATTCGTTTCGTATTGTTCGCGCTCTTCTTGTCTACGCTGCTTCTGCCTTTCTATTTCCGCAAGAGCGGCTCGCAACTCTTCCTTGCTCATTTCGCCGCTTAACACGTCGCGCAAACCGTTATTCGTAACGAACTTTTCGAAGTCGTTGCCGGATGACGTCACCGGCTTTGTGACGGCTTTGTTCTTCGCGATCGTCAACTTACTACGCACTTTTCAATTCATGCTTACTTCACACGCGGTTTTACCAGTTTTTAATCTTACGTCCTTAACAATTAATCAAAAGTATCTTAGACACTTCTTAATATACAGGGTGTCTCAGCCGATTTTGACATCTTGATTTCCTCGGTATTGTGGCACGTAGTGAAAATTGTTTCATAGGGAACTTAAATGGTATCCAATTCGGCATGTTCTGGTGTTATTAGTTTTTTCGCACGTAGACGCGTCAAAAACTTTGTTTTTTTAAATGAAATGGGATACTTTTTTATGTACCTGAGATACCCTGTATAGTCTAAATTACATCGTGTTTAGTCTTATTTTAATCAATAAAACTTGACAATTACATTGATAAAAGTTTCATCCAACAAAAATAAAAAATAAAAATATTTTATTGTTAAATTAGTGTTGTCTCACCGATATACTGTTTTCGGTTGCTTTGATTCTCGGATCTCTTTGTCTTTCGCTGTCTGCCTTTTTCTAAGTTCGGCAACATTCAAAGGTTCGGCCCGTGCCATTTCTATCAATAAAAATCTATACCTCCACTTCGTAAATGCATGGCTTGACCCCTGATTTTTAGGTGCTCATCCAACTTATACTGTACTAGAACGTAAATTATAAATCCGTATGGTAAAAGATGATCTTGTCCAGCCATTAGAAATAAGTGATTGTATATTCGGTTTATTCGTCAATGTCTGATAACCTTGACCTGGTATTCGAATAACTGGCCAGCAAGGCTAACAGCTCAACTTGACCGATTACATTGAGGCTACTTCATGCTCGCGGTCAACTACATAAGCGATCGTTTTCTATAGAAGATGACCTAGAGAGACTACCAGATTATACAGGGTGTCACAGAAAGAGTAAAAATCCTCTGGAAAAATGATTGCTGAGGCGAACCTGAACAACATTTTCGTTTACCAAAATACTCCACGTGCCCCGCTTCTGCCACAACACACTGTTCGTACGGCCGCTGCCACGTTGCTATTGTACTGGGAAAATATGGAAAACATGTAATATTCCGCTCTATTTCGTAACGTTTTCACGATGTTACTGGTTGTGCTTTGTAACTTGAAATGGGACTGCTAGCTTGAGTGGCCATTAATCTGTTATTCTTGACAACCGATTTCGTACCACGATTTCATTAAAAGACAAGGATATTCTACATCTAGTCCTACTGGTAATAACCGATTTAACGCTGGCAGAACAACAACGGCTCGTGCCGACTGTTTGAATGTTGCCGAACGTAGAAAAGGACAAAGAACGAAAAAGAACGAGGTCCAAGAATTCAAAGGGTCGAGAAAAACACATCGACCAGACAATATTAATTCAATAATAACTTTCTTGTTTTTTATTTTTGCCAAATGAAACTTTGGTAATTATTGAGATTAGGTTACACCTCACCGATTTTGATGAAAAAATATGTTGTAAAACTCAACACATTGAACAACTTTTTCCTATACATATAACCGCCGCTCGGCCTTAGTTTTCGAGATATTTTCGAAAAACTGCTGCTACTACTACAATGAATTCTACGTATACCTATGCATGTATACTACTATACATGCTAGCTTATAACTACTAGCTGAACTAAATTTGTCACGTGACTTGTTCTGTATTATCCAGATAATGGCGGAACTCGTCTGTGGGAATGCTTTTACGGGAATTCACTTTTCGTCCTTATATGAAAAGATTTTGATCTAAATACGGGTTCATTTGAAAGAGGAAGGTTCAATGTAGGGCGGTCTGGTCACCGTTTGAGTCACAGAACTGGTTTAGTGACCTAAAAAATACTTGGAATCTGCGGATGTATTTTGTCGATTTTTCCTCTATTTTGGACACTCATATTATTAGATATCAACACAATCGCGTTGAACCATGACCAGACCGCCCTGCATTGGACCTTCCTCTTTCAAATGAGCCCTCACCCGGCCCTAAATTTTCTCATAGTAAACCCCTGTTTAGGCCCATTTTTGCCGTTAATGTCACCTCGCTGCATTACCCGTGTCTACCCCCTTAATCGATTATTATCGATACATTTTTACAGAATATCGATATTTTTTATCTCTGTGAGAAAACTGAACAGCATGATATGATAACGCGACGAGCACTATTCAATGAGCGTATAATTTTCAAGAAATGTTGTATGCTCATTGGGTATAAGTCGTGTTCCGAAATTCATTACCAGCACTGAAAATCTTTAATACGTAACTAGATTCCAGCTCTGGCAGTAAATTTCGGAATGCGACTAAATAAGAATGCCATACGCATTTGTGCTATTATATTCTTGTAACTCTTATTAATTGTTCTTCATTCTTATTCTGTGATCTTAGATTAAAAAAATTATCTTATCCAAATGCTCCATCTATAATTTTCTTTATCATCTCACTCCTTTTGCATCTGTTCTGCTATTGCAGGTACAGTGACTTTTTATAATGTACGCATAATATTTTGATGTTTATGCTACTTATGCATATCTATTCTTAGAATATCCCATTCCCTATAGATTTAATAAAAACATTTTTTCTAGTCACGAAGTCAACCCTGTTGCACTTACAGCTCAAGAACCCGCAAAATACATTTGTACTATTACTACTTGGGGAAATTCATTAATATTCATTGAAGTTAACATTGAATGTACGATTCTGATTTAACTATATTTTTTAGTAAAACTTAAATAAGAAAGATAGTGTAATATTTTTTGTTTACCTGTATATGCATTTTCTAGGCTACACTCTAGGAAATGTGCTCAGGGTGATGTTTCCAAAATCAGCCCTAATAAAAAAGAATTCGATACTTCGACATTTTTTAAAAAGCATCGATATTTAATTATCGATTTTTTAACTAATCGATTATTTTAACATTGACATTTTTTTCGAACATCGCCCATCCCTACAATGAACCTAATTGGTTCTCTGATTGAATTTCATTTCTCTTTAATCGAACGTTTAATTACTTGGCGTTGTTTAAATCATGCTAACCAAGCTTTATAATGAATACTCCTTGATAATTAACAATTTAATAACAAAAACCGATTTCCATCTTAAAGTTTGAATTTAACGCGCTTAGAATAACTTCAGGCACTACATTCAAGTTTTTCATATAGCCTAATTCACAACTTATTCTACAACGAAATGTAGCTACATTCACACATACAGGCGAAAATCGCAACAATATAAAAAAGTAGACTAGTATGGTACAGTAAAAGCTGGATATATGCAACAAAAGTTTGACTGGATATATGCAACATCGCTATCCCCTCCACTTGGAGGGATCCCCCTAAGCCGAACCGAGCCGCTCGGCGAGGAAACCGTGTAATATGATCCGACCGTAATATCGATGTGACTAATACTAATTGAACGATAAAACTTTTTTATTTTTAACTTTTTCTTAATGAAACTTTTACTAACGCATTTGTAAGATTTTTCTGATTAAGATGGTACCAAACACGATATGATTTGAATTACATTTGTTTATTAAAGTAATAATAAAACTGTACATATGCATAAGGCAGGCCGTACACCACAGATACATCAAACACGCAACATGCAACATGTAACACGTTGCATGTTGTGTACGAACGTAGAATAGGTATCGCGGCACGGTACAAACGATTTGTACGAACGTAGAATAGGTAACGCGGCACGGTACAAACGATTTGTACGGACACAGAATCGGTACCAAGACTGGATATATGCAACGTTTAAATGCCCAGAATCGACACCTCGGCTGGATATATGAAACATTAAATGCCCAGAATCGACACCTCGGCTGGATATATGCAACGTTTGAAACCAGAGCCGACACCGCAACCGGTTTTCATTTTCAATCGTCCTTTGCTTTTCGCCACTTTTAACATCAATTTTAGCAAGTAATTATAATTCAAACTATATCGTGTTTGGTACCACTTTAATCACAAAAATCTCACTAATGCGCTAGTACAAGTTTCATTAAAAAAAAGTCAAAAATAAAAAAGTTTTTTGATTCAATTAGTTTAGTCACACCGATACGTTTCGGCTCTTTCCTTTGATCATCGGACCTCTCTGTTTCCGCCACTGTCTGTCCTTTTCTACGTTCGGCGTGTAACCCGAGATTCGACACCTCGACTGGATATATGCAACGTCTGGGTCCCAATGTTTGTTGCATATATCCAGCTTTTACTATATTTCGGAAAAATCAAAAACATTTGAATGCTCATATGTGCCAACTATCAAATTACGGATAAAAGCAATATGGCGTCATAGTGACCTGTCATACTATGTACTTACAACACTATATGCTACTATATATATAGCAATTCTGATGTATAGTAAGTAAGTGCATATTTAAGTACCTAAGTACATCTTACTACATTTTAAAATTTTATTAGGGTTATGTTAGTTAACATTTAACATAAGTTAAATATTTTTCATAAAAATTACAATTACAAGACATGGCTACTAATAAAAATGTTATTGTACTTGCACCAAATGGTCGTCGACAAAACGTCAAAGTTACTGCCAATACTACAATATTACAAGTAAGTAACAAACTGATTTATGTCATTAACTAACTCAAAGTTCAATTATTAAAATTTATTATTTGCAATAACGTTAAATCAAATATGCCTTTCATAGATGCTGGAAGAAGTTTGTCAAAAACAAGGTTATAACGTAGACGATTACGATGTCAAGTAAAAATCGTTTCACACATACATTAACATATAAAAAATGATATCAAAATAAATCTTAATTCATAATATTTTATTTGTAGACATTTCAATCAAGTGTTAGATCCCAATGCAATATTAAGGTTTACGGGTTTACCAAATAATGCACAATTAGAAATGATACCCTGTACAAAGACCCGTTTAAATTCTACTGTCACAATAGGTGTGCAATTAGAAAGTGGGGAGAGATTAATGGCAGAGTTTATGCCAAATGTAACATTAATTGAAGTTTTACAGCATCTGGATCTCAATGAAGATCTTGAAAAAGTTGCTTTAACCTACATGCATTGTGAGGTATGAACATATCTAAGTAATATGTTATTAACCTATTTCAATAAGGATTTAATGCTATATGTGCATGTGTATTGTTTCAAGAATCAGTTATAATGTATGAATTATTATTTTATCAAAATTGGAGTCATTAAATAATGACATTACAGGACGACAAGGAAATAGATGGCCAAACTTCGGTCCAATGTTCCTAAGAATGGAATAAGATCATATAAACATAGGTCTAAAAACTCTTTTTTGCCAAAATATAGGCACCTTTTGATTATGATAGAGTATTTTAGGAATGTTTAGGACTTACTTAATACCGATTTTCTTCTGCTACAAATACACACTTCATATCAATGTCTCAAAGATTGTTGAAGATGTTACAGAATTTCTGGTGTATTCCAAATTTTCAAGCCATCAATAGTGTTGTTATCATAAACTAAATTTTTAAGATGTCTCCAGAAATAAAAATCCAAAAGATCTAAGATAGGAAAGCATGCAGGCCAGACAATTAGTTTTTTTCTATTAATCCATTTATTAATGTAGTATTCATATTAAGATATTTCTGTACAGCTTCACTAAAATGTTTGTGCATAAATTTGAGTGCGTATTAATGAACTATAGTACAATATCTAATAAAATGTGGAAAGCTTATTTTCCAAAAATTGTGTAATTTCTATCTTTTAGTGTAGATGGAGGAAAACATGGTCGAATAACAAAACTTTTAACAATCACAACCCTTGTATAACATGTTGATATTGGAATGAATCATTTGAATAGCACTGTCTTCATTATAAAACGTTCAGATATGTACTGATTTACTGTAAAAACTACTGTCTTCAATGTCAACATAACTTAACATGCTCTAACATATTTAATTCTAGCAAATGAAATAATGACAGTGCTTAAAATTCTATGTCTGGCAGCTATTCTAGAGAATTTTCGATGTATGCAAAAGGTGTCTATATCTTGGAAAGGAATAATTTTACATTTATTGTTTATATGATTTCTTTTCATCGTAAGAAACAGTAGAATATGGTGCCAAAGTTGGGCTACTCCCTTGTTACATCATATACATGTTATAGTTTATTGAAGTTACTTAAATGGTCATTATTATAAAAAATGCAGATGCAGAATTATCTGTATGTGTTTATAAATTAAAAGGGAAGCGTTGCTGTACAGATTTTTACGTGATCTTTCTGCATTGCCGATGTAAAGTAATTACAATCCCAAAGTTGTTGCTTACAGCGAGTAACTTCAATGTGCCCCCCCCCCCCCCCCCCCCCCCTCCCCCTCCCCATCATGGTTAGGTATAGCACCAATGCGCTAGTACAAGTTTCATTAAAAAAAAGTCAACAATAAAAAAGTTTTTTGATTCAATTAGTATTAGTCACACCGATACGTTTCGGCTCTTTCCTTTGATAATCGGACCTCTCTCTTTCCGCCACTGTCTGTCCTTTTCTACGTTCACGCTTGACTGCTCGTCGCGTGTAACTCGAGATTCGACACCTCGACTGGATATATGCAACGTCTGGGTCCCAATGTTTGTTGCATATATCCAGCTTTTACTGTATTTATAAATACAACAAATGATTTATCTTGAAATAAAATAATGAAACTAATATTTTAAAACAAAATTTAACTATTCTGTTGAGTTCTCCTATAAAATTGAACAACTTTCGTATAAAACATTTTTTAGCATTTTCAATGATTTGCAAAATCATTAAACTATCACAAAGCATTCTGACATGAAAAGTTCCACTTCTTTAAATTGGTTTATTGAATAATACAGATTGATTAATTAACCAATTATTAAACTGGTTTATTGATTAATAAAAAAAATAGACTTATAAACAATTTATTTATTACTATTAATGTAAAAATTTGTTTCACATCGCGTCGCGGCCTTGAGAGCTAGCAAACACAAAGTTGTGGTTTTTTCTAATACCAGAACGTGTTGTGGTTGTTTCGTTCTGAAAACAGAAATTTCATACTATGGTATTTTGGTGTGACAGAATGCGATATGATTATTTATAAGCAGAATAAATGGAAATTTCTTGTTAAAGCTGTACATACCTCTAAATTCTAAAGCCACAATAGGTTCTTGTAGTTTTTTTTGCTTATTAAGTGGTTTCGTATTCTGAGCTTATCATATATATTTAAACCAAATGTACCTGCTTATACAGTTACACGTATTAAATAAGTAAATAGAAATAAGATAAAAATTATGAAACAGTTATCCATATAATTTAATTAATTATAATGCAATATTCATTTTGAACTTCATAATTGTTTTTATAGATTTATGGAGTTGATACTTTAAAGAAGACAACTTTAAAATCATTAGGTCTGAATAATGGCAGAGCTGTATTACGCCTAATACATCGGCATCCTCGAAAGTCAAATGATGCCGTTTCCACAAAGTCGGAATCTGTAAAGGGTATTGAAAACTCTAATTCAGATAATAAAGCAACGGCTTCTAATAAAGCTGTAAGTCCTATAATTCCCTTACAAAAGGAGGAGCAAAGACCAAGAAAATTAGAAATCTGCCCCCAGCATGTAGAAAGAAAAGAACAGACAATAATAAGAACAGATGAAACACATAAGGTTTTTAAAGGAGAAGAAGGTAAATCGGTAATATCAATGAAGAAAGATAGCTGCGAAAGCTCACCACAAACATGTTACAAACGCGAAATAACACGTCTACCTGATATAGAATTTGTAAGATATATTTATACAAAGGATAATCTCCTTTGGTATGTATATATAATTCATAATTGCTTTTGTTATAGTTGGGTGAGAGAAATGCTTTAGTGTTCAATCAAGCTGAAATGAAACCAATATCCAGAGATGAATTACCAGATGATTTTTACGATTTAACAGTTGATGATGCAAAAATACTACTAAGAGACGTTAAACGTTACAGGAAAGAACTGGAAGAAGCACCTCTTTTAACAACCGTTCAGCGACAATTAAATCAAGAAAAACGAACGTTAAATCAGTTGAATAAATATAATTATACAATAATTCGCGTACACTTTGCAGATCAGTTTATTCTTCAAGGTTTATTTCAACCAAAAGAAACTGTACAAATGATCAAAGATTTTATCAAAAATTATTTAGCTGATCCAAATAGTGATTTCGTTATTTGTAAGTAGCACTAACATTTAACAAACTTCCTAATTATGATTACCATCAGAACATCTTCAAAATTATAAGAAATATGAAAATATTTTTTTTATTAAGAAAAACCTATAACTTAGTTCCTTCTTTATACATAGATTGCGATGTTATTCAATTAAGAATTAGCTGATATGAATTTAGCAAGTATTTAAAAACGTCGTTGTATAAAAAAACTTTTTTGTAATTTAACTTGATAATTAATTACTACAGAATAATCCTGCTTAAGAAGTAAATATTTATTTTTTCATAAAAATTTACTCTTTTATAGGTTTTGAGAAGTTTAGATGGTAATTTTTAGATACTATGAATATCAATTACTTTAAA
This sequence comes from Osmia lignaria lignaria, assembly GCF_051020975.1. Classification (NCBI taxonomy): domain Eukaryota; kingdom Metazoa; phylum Arthropoda; class Insecta; order Hymenoptera; family Megachilidae; genus Osmia; species Osmia lignaria. The sequence goes on from NC_135040.1 coordinate 5,309,629, forward strand.
CAATATATAAGTAATTGAAACAAAAATTATATTATTCTTCAGAGATGTTTAATACATATTTTTATTATTTAACAGTTACTACTCCACCGAAATGTATTTTAGATGTAAATACATCTTTGATTAATGAAAATTTAGTTCCTTGTGCTAACGTTTATTACTCTGGACCGTCAGCTCTCAAAACAGATGTAAAACAAAAAGTCACAGACCCTAAGAAAGTTAAAAGACAAGTAGCTGAAATTAGGTAATTGAAAATTGATTACATATTTTGTCAAATAGTTATTATTATAATACATATACTATACAATATACCCTACTGTTACTTTTGTAGAATGGCAATGATAAATCAAGGAGACCAAATCTCAAGAAATGATGTGAAAATAAATAGCACTAATCAAGGGGAAATCAATACATAGTAAATATACAAACGAATCAGAAAACAGAATCAAAATACCAAAATGGTTAAGTTCACCACTTTAATAATTTGGTAGTTCTTATTGTTGTTAACAAAACTATGTAACTATCGTAAAATACTGGAATTAACGTAATACTACATTTGTTATTGTAATTATATATTCTTTATACAATAAACTGTGAAATATAAATCATATACATATACATTGAATTTTATCGTCTTTACTTCAACATTAGTATAAAATATAAATAATCGAATATTGCGCAAGTGGTTATTAAAAAAATAATTAAACTTTTAATTTATTACATTACATCTCAATTAACTTATACAGAATAAAAATGTTATTTAATTTAAATTTCTTATCGTCAACGTAATAAATGTTACATATTTATTTATTTACTATATCTGTGATTAATTGGTTATTAAGAATTCCAATTAATTAACAATTATTAACATACAGGATGTCTTAGAAAGGTTGTGTGCCGTGAACACATGGCAAATCAAATCAGAAACTCTTTTATCATTTAACCATCTGTGTTATTCAAACTAGGTTGCATTTTTTATTCAAACCTCACGAGGGGCACTACCCAAGTGTTACACTCACTTATTAATGAAACTTTGCCACCTTGTAGAGCTCAATAGCTGAACACGCCTATACCCCATTTTGTAGGCAGACGACTAATTGTTTAAAAGATATTAACAATTAAAGTTAGTTACTCCTTACATTGAGAAGTATGTTGAAATCACACATACAAACGGTTAGCTCCGCGGTTAAACACATGTCTTGCAATATAAAGGTCCACGGTTCAAATCCTTGATTCCCAACATTTTTTCTTCTTTTTTAAAAATAATTAGTCTCTTTTTGAATAACTATTACAGCTGTGCTATAATCATTACATTTATTAATAATTAATTACATACGCTGTAATTTTTATAGAATTTAAGTTATGTTTTCCGTCCAGTACGTATATTACCATCCTTACCGCATTCGAAATTTACACGTTTATTTGTTATTATACAAATAATTGTAAATAGATACAAGTACTTGTGTACTTATAGCGTATAAATTAATTATTAATGAATGCAATGATTTGAGAGCTGTAATAGTTATTCAAAAAGAGACTAATTATTTTTTTAAAAGAAGAAAAAATGTTGGGAACCAAGGATTTGAACCGTGGACCGTTAGATTGCGAGTCATGTGTTTAACCGCGGAGCTAACCATTTGTATGTGTGAGTTTGTCATATTTCTCGATGTAAGTAGTAACTAACTTTAATTGTTAATATCTTTTAAACAATTAGCCGTTTGCCCACAAAATGGGGTATAGGCGTGTTCAGCTCAACGAGCTCTACAAGGTGGCAAAGTTTCATTAATAAGTGAGCGTAACACTTGGGTAGTGCCCCTCGTTAGGCGATTGTGTGAACAACTAATTACGTGGCAGTAGAATGTATCTACAGAGTGATCCTCTCGTTAATGGACTCAAAGGAAGTTCCGCCACACCAGTATGAATGGACCCAAGCCCTTTTCTGTCATCGAAACCTTTTCACGGACACAGCTATAGTATGCAGCCCCCTCGAGAAAACGGCTTGGGTCCATTCATACTACATTGTGGCGGCACTTCCTTTGAGTCCACTAGAGAGAGGATCACCCTGTATATGTGTCTACAACGTATATAAGTACTTATACACGCACATAACAAATACTGCCAATCAATAGCAGCTCATTTATTTATCGCTGGCCCTTTTTGTAGCGCTAGGGCAATTAATATCTTCTTTATCAACAGTGCTCGTTACATTACATATACATATCTACACGCGTTTTTCTGTACTATGAATATTTGTAAACAATTTAATCATTAAAAGTTTAAACGAAGTTACAGACTGCAAAATGATAAATGACAATTCACAACTTTTTTAAGGCGCCCGTTTTAATCGATTCTCCCTACATGTATGTAAAATTATTAACTCTGTAAATCAGGAGGTACTGTAGTAGGCGACTGTAACTGTAAATGCATAAGTCGTTGAGCAGGTCCACCTACTATATTTCCAACTGGTCCTGAACCACCTGCTTCTTCCTTTATACTTTGGAACAAATTATCTTCTACAGTATCAGGATTTTTATTTGTTTCAAAACTTTCATCTTTTCCAATTTCAGACTGCAATTCTAAATCTAATAAATGCATATATTTGTCCATTTCGCCACGTTTATCCTCGTCATCTTGACCCAAGGATCCTTCTGAGCTCCCTTCAAATTCTCCTTCATTTTCCGGCACAACTAAATCTAATATACCTCGTAATGTACAATCAAATATGTCTGCATCAAATTCTACTTTCCCATTGTCTTCTGGATCGTGTATTATATCAGTATCCATTGAGTGATCTCTAAAAAAGGAACAATAAATATGTTGGTATTCATTATCAAAATTATAACTTGTGTAACTCACTCTAAGAATTGTACACCCCCAATGTCACTGGTTCGACTTAAAAATGTTTTCACTTTTTCCTTAAGGCTTAGTGATTCCTGTTCGTATTTTTTATTTTTATCATTTGTCCACTGTTCACTTAAGAATGCTTCCAGTTGTTCTGGATCCACATTTAACCAACTGTCACTGTCTGCAGGACTTAATGTAGTTTCATCTTGAGCTGTGTACAAAGTATAAGATAATTTAATAAAAAAGAGGCTTACAGTAATAAAAGATGCTTATGAAATATTATTTTATAAATATTACCATGCAATTCAATATCAGTAGACTGTATGTTTTCCCAAGCTTCTAAAACTTTCTCTGCATCACTTTTATTAACATTAGTGATATGATTATTTGAATTTAGATGCTCTAAATAATAATCTTTTGCTACGTTTTCAAACTTTTTATATTCTTGACTATCTCTCAATAAGTTTCTAAAGTAACCACTACTTTCTAAACGTGTTAAATACGTATTCAGAACACGTTCATTTACTTTTTGTTTTTCAGGATCATTAATTGTTCTCTTTTCTGTTTTCCTACGATCTTCATTCGCACGAGCAACCAACATTTCTAATCCACATGCTATTTTAATACCAAGTGCATGAGCATTATACTTTGAAGAAGATACTGGTGGTAAATTCCAACCTGTTCTTGGATCTCCTGTATAGCGACAATGATTTGCCATTGCATATAAACACCTAGTCATTTTTATGTTAACCATAACACGCTGTTCAGGAGGAAAATATTTCATTGCACGACAAACCTGCAACATATAAAATATTGTTAAAACAACTTAAACTTTATTTATATTATAAACTAAAAAATATTGGATCTTTACTTTTCTCTCAAGTGGATCGGAGTGACAAATTGTTCTAATGGCTAATGAAACAAATCTTGGTTCTTGACGAAGTATTAAAACTGCTTTTTCTGGTAAAAAGACTCTAGCTTTATGATGTCTTTTATTAATTTCATCAGGATAAATACTAATTCGTTTTCTTAAAGCATCTTGTACTTTCTCAGAAGCTTTGGAAAGATATGGTTTTTCTTGTATATTACTTAATAAATCGAACAATGTGTTATATTTTTCACGAACAATGTGTAATTCTTTATTATAAATAAACACACAATTTTCACATGTTTCAGGATTGGCCCATGAAGGTAAAGCATTTGCAGCTTCAATTAAAAGGAATTCTCCATCTGAGTCAGTTATTTTAGCTATTAATCCATTAAAAGTTTGTGTAAGTTTAAATATTAGAAACACTGTAAACCACTCATCACTTATATCTTCATCAAAATGTAAGCACACATAAATGTGAGGTAATATATTACATTCTGTAACAAAAAGAAAAAAATTAATATGTAATCGTTTCATCCACAATTTGTCAAAAATATTTACCTTCTGAAACTGATGAACTTTCGATAAGTTTTTCTAATAATAATGCCTGTTTTGTTCTAGGATGAAAAGTTAATTCATCGCTATGCCAAATGTAATTCTTAACATAGGGTGCAATTACTTCATTAAATTTTTCAATTTCTTGCAAAAGTATTTCTTCTGTTATAGTCTCTGGAGGTTGCGTGTAACAAATTTTTGTGTACAAAAAACATTCAAGAACATCATCTTCTTTAATTTTAGACATCTTTATATCTTCTAAAATATAATTGCGTACAAATACTTCTGACGTTTTTGTAACGACAACGGTGTTTAATAAATTATATTATATTGTATATAAACTTGAACACGGTGTGCATAGGAGAATCAATAACAAATGTTGATAAATATTTATAACAACAATTAAAAATTTTGTATATACATAATATTTTATTCACGAAAATTGATTTTTTTTAAAATAAACACTAACAGCAGGTCAGACATGTTTTAATTGATACCTTGATACATTACTTTTGAAAACACAAGTTATGAAACTGTAAGTAAGCAAATACATACGTTAGTTTTATACTCCATTCACATTGATTTGTTGCGTGTGGATTTGGATATTTGGGGATATTTGAGATGTAGAACGTGGGTAGGGTGCCCGTGGGGTGCTAAAGCACCCTGCTCGCAAGACGCGAAAATGAATTAAACAAAACCGTTATTCACTGTTATTTACTATTAGTAAGTTCAACTCTTTATTAAACAAATCGTGATACTTTCATTTATAACTGAACTTTATTTGCAGCGTGAGAACAACTTTGCTAATTGAGCGACAAAATCATTCTGATCGTTCTGCGCTTGGCGGAGGAGATCCTCGCGCGTTGTCGGTCGATGCCCCTTCCTTGGTGGATCCTGGATCCTCCCTCAGGATTATCCCTCGTCCAATAGTAGAGGAGTCCACCTTGTCCTGTGTAGGCCCTTCTCCTGCCCGTGGTCCATCCTCAGGCGCGTGGAAGTGGAGGCGCTCCACCAAGATGCTAGACCGTTTCAGTGCACATGTGCTACGAGAAAGCGTGGGACCCAGAAAAATTAGGAAACGACAAGACCTTGTATGTACTTGCCAAAAGGCAACTCTTGAGGAAATTTACGACCCTCTTAGAGTGCATGAATAGACAGGATATCGGAAAAGACTTCGTAACTTTTAAGGACCGTTCGTGACTTGGTCGAAAACAACGAATTTGATATGGTCTATCATAAATTAGTTCAGGAATTTTTGAAGTGAAACTATTCCATTCTCTGTATTTCCGGCCTTCTCTCAGCTCGATCACCCACGTCGAGGGGTTTATAATTTAATCCTTGTCTATTTATATAAGCGTACGCGCAGATGATGTTTGAATTTCGCTCTTGGTTTATAACCTTCGATACAAAAGGTCCTCGACTGATATTCGAGACATATCGATACTACAGACTATCGATAAATATTCCCATGGCAGTGTCGCCATAACACTCTAAACATATTCACGTGATAACGTTTCACGTTACAGATTCACATGCAGTTGAATCAGGTAACCGCTGTTGCGTGCGCCGTTCCACAGCCAGTACTAGCCATGCTGAACAACGTGGCAACACCGCTCACGTGACAATCGGGAGTCCTATTTTCAAAAACAGAGTCCTGTGCTCGGAATTGTAATTAACGTCTTTTTTAATTAAAAGCTGTAGTAATATACACTATTTTGTGTTAATTATATATAAACAATATATAAACGTTGCAACTATGGCAAATAGAAGTGATGAGACAGTATAAAATTGTTATAAATGTGATATGTATTTTGTGTACTCTCGAAGTAGTTTGGTGTTGGGAAGCATGATATTTGAAATATTTACAGTGGTTTCAAGAAAATTTAGGTATGAAGCAAAATGAAACCATCTTTGGATCAAATTGAAACATTTAAGAATTGATAAACGTGTATATAAGTTAATAAAAACCTTGAAACAAGCGAAATTATTGGAACGAAACCAAAGAGGTTATGCGAAGTCCAGAGAGTATTCGGGAGTGTGACTACGTTGATTGGTTGGGAGTTGGGAGTCTGGGAGTCCGGGAGACAGATAGAGTAGGGTAGGTGTTGACTTATTCAGACCGGACTCCCACGGTGTTGCCATTTTTACTTCAATTATCGATTTTTTAACTAATCGATTATTTTAACATCGATATTTTTTTCGAACATCGCCCATCCCTACGTGCGAGCCGTGTGTGAATCAACAGACGGGTAGTGGCGGTTATGTAGCGACGCACAGTGGTCTGTTTCGACAATCTAGCGGGACAAAAGTCACAGGTTGTACGTAAACCATTAATTAAGCCGAAATATTTATTATTTGTTTTAAAATCACCATCGACATTATTTTATTAGACTTAAAACTTTCACATCTTTCTCATTTAGGGTGTTTTAAAACCAAATTCATATTTTGGGGTTTTTTAAAAGGTGAGAAATTGATATGCAGAGTTGCAAATATTTGCAGCTATAACTGGTCAAAATTTGTTCTATAAAGCAAATAGAATAAAACAGCACAAATAGTTTCAGGTTCCACCAGGTTCCTGGATGTACAGAGCCTTTTCAAAGAAAACTATTGAAAACTTCCATGATTTTTTTGCCAATATTTTATTTCTGACAGTTGCAAATTAAGATACTCATGGCTGAGGATTGATTTACTACTTACCTGTACGTCTATAATCCATTATTTAAAATACTAACAACCGAAACTGTGATTCAATCGTGCTCCTTTAACGTTTAACGGATACTAATAAGTTCTAACAATCCGTAACTGAGCGACTGGCTTGCATTTGTTTTGACCATTGTTACATTCATAAAATACATATAAAGTTACATACCATGTTATTATAATGTTTTTGTCACAATCGTTTGTGATATAACAAACATTTATTCATTTCGGAGGGGTCATGTTTTTTTACTTTTGTCCCGCTAGATTACTAATAGACAGACCACTGTGCGACGGCGGGGAAGATGTTGCCTAGGCCTGGTCTATGGGAATCCCCGGACTTTGGACTCCCGGTACGTGCCCCGCGAGTATTGCTATCTCCCTCACGCAAACTTACCTATTCTTATTACTAACGCGAGTATAGTGCACCGATGACAAGATGTCCCATGAGACAAATGCAAATGCGTGCTTCTCATGGGACATCTTGTCATCGGTGCACAGTACACATAATGCTATAAAGTTTTACTATAATACAATAATTATCGACTAAACATTATTTAATTCAATATTATGATTTATTCTTAAACTAACGAAGTTACTGGTGGGAGTATACAATAGTTTCTATAAGAAAAGTACCATTTACGTAGTTTCTGTAAGAACAGTACTATTTACGTAGTTTCTATAAGAACAGTATTATTTACGTAGTTTAACGTGTTTATAATATAAAATATTGTGATTTTTACATACATATCAGTATAAAAGTCACTGTACTTTTTCAATGATTCCTGGTTCTGTAAATATCCTTTTATAGTACTATCAATCCACCAACAGGTATATACTAAAAAAATGGTATGACTCAAAATTAGGTTTCTGTATTTTTACTTATATTTTTTTCTCAAATATTATATTGGATAATTTCAAACATTGGTATAAATACATTAGATTTGCCTAATTACTATGCCAAATATATAATCGACATTGTACTACAAAAATATACGAAACATTAAAAAGTAAATACAATTTTACGAAAAAGTGGGCTTACCCGCTTTTTGTATCAGTCTTCAATTATTACTTATATACTTTAGCTATAACAACGTCAAATATCCATTTATTATGCGAATGTGACCTTCTAATAAATGAATATCAACGTTAAATATTCATGGTCTCTGTCACGTAGAAAGTTCACAGGTTTTTAAACGAATAGCACTTTTAAAAGTTTGGCACTTTATTTTATAGTATGATTCCGACTAACTGCTTGCTTATGTCCGGTGAGTTCTTTTTATAATGTAGTTGGTGGTGGAGAAGGGGCCGATAATTGACAGGGTGGGGTATCCGTGAGAACGCGTCTTATCGAATATTCAAATAGGTGGTCGTAACATGATGTTTAGATGTCCGGTCGTGAAGAGTTCGATTGTTCGAGTATCGATCGTTTAGGCGGGTGGTCGTAACACGATGTTTGTCCGATCGTGGGAAGAATTCGATTGACGTACGTTTAGGCGGCTGGTCGTAATATCCTCATGGAAAAGACAAAATCTGTTGACCATGAAATAATATATAACGCTGTTAAATAAAAATGTAGACTAAATTCTTATAAACATTTTCAAAGAAACAGAAAACTGAAATGTTTTCTACAAAGGAGAAGAGTCTGTTACATGCCACCGCATGCACTGCGGAATTCATGAAACATTAGTTTATTGTTTATAAAAAAAATGAGCTTATATATTTCATAATTCACAAATTATATTTTTAATTTCTTTTCATATTGTAATGACTTATCACTAGACAGCTCTGCTGTGATAAAATTAATGAAATAACGTATGTAAGAGTGTGTATTGTATTATACCGTAAACACATAAAAGGAATATACCATCTTGTAGAAAAGAGAAAGAGAAAGAGAGAATGTTGGCACAAAATTGGTGTCACAAATCACCAGTTGAAACTGGTTGAAACTTACATTCTAATCACAAGCGAGTCCTTTTCATTTTTAGGTTAGTGTCATGAAACTTATAAGTACCAACAAATTAATTATATTTAAGTTCGTTACTTTAATGGAAAAATTAATTTGAATTTCAGCTTTTTACAATGAGGCGTTTAAACTGGGTTTTAGAAATTGTTTTGCAGTGTATAATTTTTGCCCTATGTATCCAATCTGAGATTTCTGTAAGTACATACAAATATTGTATAACAATTTATTTTAAAATGTCATACAAGATAGTGGAAGATATTGTTTTCTATATAGCAGTACTGAACAAGTGCAATTTAATAAATTTAAAAATTATAACATTTTATTAATTATTGAACAACATTTGGTTAATTAAGGATTGTATTACGAAAAATTTCAAACATTAAAATATTATTAATGTTCTTGAAAAGGTACACAAAATTGAAAAATAATAGTAATAATAAAGCAAAATATATGAGTGTAATTCCATTAAAGTATTTTTAAACTAAGTGAAATGTAAGACAACAAAAGTCTTAACATTATAACTATAGTAGTAATACATATACATTATGTAATGTAAATAAATTTCTTTTCATTATTAAGCCAAATTTGTAACAAAGTAAGCAACTTACAGTTACGTTTAAAAATCAATTTTATCATTATATTCTAATATCATTCCTTATATGGAAATTATCAATTGATTTATTACATAATATTGTGATTAATATTTTCAAATATGTAAAAGTTTAGAATAGTAGATATTTTGAAAACTCTTATTTTAAACTAAAGATTCAATATAATTTTTACGTTCCAATTATAGTTGTTAATCTTGTTACATTGATTTTAAGGATGCACAATCAGGGACAAAATTTTAATTGAATAGATTATAAAAATGGTAATCATTAAAATATACTGAGAAAAGTGTTCTTGATATAAACTTAAATTTGGATACATTTTCATAATATTCAGATTAGTACACGAATAACTAAATATAAGTACTGTGATATAATTAAATAGCGTTTAATTGAGATGGCAATGATTAGAGAAGGACATTATTAGGTGGATGATTAGAAAAGAGAATATTTAAAAATAAATAGCGAGAATGTAAAATAAGTAACGATAGGTGATTTTTATCAAAGCTAATAGTTTATATTAATCTGTTATAGTGTTAAGATAACTGTATATTTGAAACTTACTTGTATCTCAATGTAATTGCTTGAATTGTTGTAACTCTATAAATTATCAGAAAGTACAGTTGACAAAATTTATGAATAGTATTTGTCATTTAATAACTATTTAATTTTTGGAAGGTTGTGCATGGAAACCATGTATTATTGTAAGGAATGATCCCAACAAAAAAACTCGCATTAAAAAAAAGGCCAGGTTCACCATTGTTTGATAGGTAATATCGAATCTGGCCAAGTATCTCTCAAGAAAGATGTGGTGAACTTGTATAGAAAAGCTACTCCCACTCTAATTTCGATGATTTTCAAATATGTTGTAAAATTCATCATTTTAAGCAACCTTTTTCCTCTAAGCTATATGTCGGACTCGATTAGTTTACGAGATATTAGCGAAAGAATATTGTTACTACTAGAGTGAATTCTGCCTATACATATGTACGTATCCGTCGCGGTTGTGTATGCGTTGGCAATCGACCTTTGCTTCTCTACTGCTTTTGTTGAAGTTATTCCGGCCGCTTTTAGGCGGCCGGCCACGCAAGTCCAATTTCAAAATTATTGAAGTTAGTTAATTTTGATTTTAAGCTGACCCGTTATATGGACGGTAGCCGGGTCATCTAGTTCTAGTACTGTTGACAAAAACAGTAGAGGTAGGTAGAAACATATAAGGTAGAATTCACTGTAGCAGTAACAATATTCTTTCGCGAATATTTCATAAACTAATCGAGTCCGACATATAGCTTAGAGGAAAAAAGTTGCATAAAATGACAAATTTTACAACATATTTAATGAGATATCGATAATTACCTTCATATCATCAAATCATGTCAGGTAAAATATCATCAATAATATTTTACTGTGTAACAACCTAATATCTTAAAATTACATAAGTAGTCTTGATTGCAACATAATGAAATGTAAATTTGAATATGTTACGCCTTTTTAATTTTTATATCTTCTTTTTATGTTACAGAATGTTGTAATTCCTGTGAAGACAGACTTTTCATGTTTAAACAAAACTGCGGGTTTCTATGCCGATACTGGTGCAAGCTGTAAAATATATCACACTTGTGACGAATATGGAAACAAATTTACGTATCATTGTCCGGAGGAAACTGCTTTTCGGCAGGATGCTTTGATATGCGATCACGCCCATCTTGTTCGCTGTCACGGACATACTATTTACAACTCCAAGTATATAGAAGAAAAGAACAAGAACTCTTCTTTAAATGTTTCTCCTATAAAAGATTTAGTGGAAAAAAGTCAAAATGTTTTTCATGTGACACAATCACTAAAAACAATCAATAAAGTGCGATATGGATTTACTATTAGTACAAAAGAGTATTTTGAAAATATGAATAAACCACAAGTTGCAGAACCTAATATAACAAATTTTCATATAACGAACAATACCAGTTTTACTGCAACTCTTCCTATTAACAGTTTTATGAAGACAACATTGCAACATGTATCTTCTGCCAACAATACTCAGGAACGTGGATCAATTAAAAATGACAATTTTTCTATTCAGAAACAATTTTTTAATAGCTGGGATAAATTAAATGAGAAAGATCGAACTAATCAGAAGGATTATTTGAATCGGAAAACAAATGATGCTTCATACGACTTCGTGAAGTTTTCTGTTGATGTGTTTCCTGGAAATGATCAAAATCAAGAAGATAATGCAAAGAATTACCAAACTATAAAAAATATTACAAATTTGTCAAAGTTACCTTTCACGAATCATAGAAATTATCCTTATTCAGAAACTTTGAAATCCGTACAAAAAAATACTCAGATTTCTGCTACTACAAATAGTATAAAACCAGAGCATACTTTAGTAGTCACCACGGAGTTACCTGTATATGCTTTGACATTGTCTTTGAAACCATTAATACCCAGTGAATTAGAATATGATCCGTATTATCCAAAATTGTCAACATCAACAGAATCGTATTATACTCCAGCACATAGTAAGGAATTGTCTTACATGAAAGATCCTGTTCAAGCAACATGGTCAAGCATTCATTTCGATCTTCCACCTATTTTGCCGGATTTGAATTCCTTAGAAGACATTGTAGATCGTAGAAAACTGTTTTATATCCCACGAATTACATCCAATTAATGTTTAAATACCTTCTTTATATGAAGATAACGAAATGTACAATAAAAATAAATAAATAAATACGTATATACCGCAGTTCACCAAAGTCCATAACTGCGAAAAGACCAGTTTTCGTTCTTTCCCACTTTCGATATTTCCACTTCCATACGCTTGCGCACAGTGTCGCTCCACACGGTGCACCTACGCGAAAATGCATCATTTGGAGTGTATAACGGGTAACACGAGTTTTTACTCACGTGTATCATTCTGTATTCTTCCTATTCAACCGTACTATTGTTTCACCCCGTATATTAAACTCGCGGGAGTTCGAGGCTCGCTAAGTTCCCCCATTTGCGCGTCGCAGTTATGGACTCTGATGAACTGCGGTATACAGTAAAAGCTGGATATATGCAACAAAAGTTTGGCTGGATATATGCAACATCGCTATCCCCTCCACTTGGGGGGATCCCCCTAAGCCGAACCGAGCCGCTCGGCGAGGAAACCGTGTAATATGATCCGACCGTAATATCAGCGTGACTAATACTAATTGAACGATAAAACTTTTTTATTTTTAACTTTTTCTTAATGAAACTTTTACTAACGCATTTGTGAGATTTTTCTGATTAAAATGGCACCAAACACGATATGATTTAAATTATATCTATAAACAATAGTAATAGAATAAACAACATAGAATTGACACCACGACTTAATATAAATGATGTGTACGGACGCAGAATCGACATGTCGGCTGAATACAAAAGATGTGATCGACATGTTGGCTGAATACAAAACATGTGTATAGACTCAGAATCGACACCTCGCTTGGATAAATGAAATATAAAATGCCCAGAATCGATACCTCGCCTGGATAAATGAAACCTTTGAAACCAGAGCCGACATCGCGACTGGTTTTAATTTCGATCTCTCTTGCTTTTCGCCAACTTTTAACATCAATTTTAGCAAGTAATTATAATTCAAACTATATCGTGTTTGGTATCATTTTAATAAGAAAAATTTCACCAATGCGTTAATAAAAGTTTCAGTAAAAAAAAGTCAAAAATAAAAAAGTTTTATAGTTGAATTAGTATTAGTCACACCGATACGTTTCGGCTCTTTCCTTTGATCATCGGACCTCTCTCTTTCCGCCACTGTCTGTCCCTTTCTACGTTCACGCTTGGCTGGTCGTCGCGTGTAACCCGAGATTCGACACCTCACTTGGATAAATGCAACCACTGGGTCCCAATCTCGGTTGCATTTATCCAGGTTTTACTGTATATATGAGTGGACCGAACTCTGTAGGAGAATGTCTTTTACTGTATAAACAAATTATACAACAGTGTAGAGTGTAGGCACACGAGGGTAATTTATTGGGGAAATCGATGCAAAAAATGCTCCCACTGCCGATTCGCCAATCAGACTGAATATGAACCCATGAGTCTGCCACGTGCTTTGGCAGCTTGAGCATCGAGCCGATAACGTAGAAATGATGAGAGCAGCCGAACGGAGAGCTCACACGGACACGTGGGACAACACGCTTGTGTTAGATGAAACAACTGAAGTAGGGGAGTCACTGGGACGTCGTGGAGAGGATAAAAATTTGTCCCACGTCCCACGATTTTGACATTTTTGGCATCCGAAAACAAAAAGTAAACCCCACGCGAAAGGAGAAAGGGAAATATAGCAGTTCTCCACCAAAATACCTAACAGCATTCGAACAGAGCGGTCTCTCGTCTTTACACTTTTCACGCTGACACCCTCGTACATCCGGCCCATGGGCAGTCCTTTCTAGGCCCTCCAAACTTCCGTACTTCAGATCCAACTGTTGGAGATGTAGTCACTGCATGCTGTAACGAAAATTAATGCTGCGCTTTAATATGTACCAGGATCACTGGCGTCGCTACAAACAGATATAAATGATATCGGTGAGATACGCATACAATAACAAATTATGTATTTAGATTACGGACGGCACGTTCGATTTCGATGATTTTTAAATATGTTGTAGAAATCAACATTTTGACCAACTTTTTCCTATACATATAACCGCCGCTCGGCCTTAGTTTTCGAGATATTTTCGAAAAACTGTTGAAACTAACATATTGAATTCTGCCCATCCGTGTGGGTGGTATCGCTTGAATTGAATGAATGTAATATGGCGACAATGAATATGGCTACAGCATGTCTGCGTTCCGTTGTCGATGCCCATAAATTAGGAGGCAAATACAAACAATTGAGCGAGCGGTAGACAAAGCTTGCATTGTAAAACTTTCAACGCGAGCGATCGGGCTGGGAAGGAGTTAAAAATCCAGAGAATAAAAGCTGCTTCACTTGAAATTTATTACGAGAGACTAATTTATTACGTTACTCTTAACGAAAATCAAGTTTGGTTCTCGAAGTCGTCGAAGTCTCTTCGACATCCTGTTTATTCATAGGGGGTCGTAAATTTTCTCAAAGGTTGCCTCGTTTCATTAGCGCGAGATATCTTCATTTTCCATCTTTCTCTGGGTCCCATGCTTTCTCTTAGCACGTGTGCACGGAATCGTTCTCGTGCCTTGGCGAAGCACCACCACTTTCACTTACTTGAGGGTGGACCGAAACCAAGGAAAGAGATCTCCTTCGGACAGAGATGGGCTCCCCCACCATTGGACCAGGGATGATCCTGCGGGAGGATCCAGGATCCAGCAAAGAGGGGATTCCAGCCGACATTGAACAAGGATCTTCACCGCCAAACTCAGATCGATTCCAAGCTTCAAACCGCTTAACTACATTTTTCAAAGTCATTTTCTGAATAAAGCAGTTACAATTTTTACCAAAACGCTGAGGTGTTTGATTTATTTTGCACGCCGCGAGCAGAATACTTCAGCGCTCCACGGGCACTTTACTTACAGCTCAGAAATCCCTGAATTTTCCTACATCGCAAGGAGGACACGCAACAGCATCAAATTCACAAGAGTGGAGTTTGGAGGGTCCTTTGCTAAACTGAACTCTCAATATATGTAGTAAGAACTGGATAAATGCAAGAAAAGATTGGCTGGATAAATGCAAGCTGACTATCCCCTCCATGTGAGAGGGTCCCCTTTGGCGAACCGAGACGTTCGACGAAGAAGTAGTGTAATATTGTACATACAATCCGAACCGGAATATCGGTGTGGCAAATACTAATTCAACGATAAAACTTTTTTATTTTTGACTTTTTCTTAATGCAACTCTTACTAACGCATTTGTGACATTTTTTTTTATTAAAATGAGACCAAACACGATATAGTTTGAATTAGATTTATTGTTGATACTGATTAAGTACGTACCACAAAGTACAAAAACACGTTGTAAAATAATAAAGTACATTATAATAAATAATACATTGAAATAAACACGATACAATTTAAATTATGTTTATTTATTAAAATAATAATGAAAAGATAATGAAAGGTAGTAATGTACATTATAATAAATATTGTAATACATTGGAATGAATATAGTGATACATTCAAATAAGAAAATAATATACATTATACATTTCAAATTTTTGTTATATGCAATGTGAAACATATAACGAGAATTGCTTCAAATATGTAGTGCATAAGCAATGATTCTAGTGCAAAACGTTTTAAATGAAGGTTTGAAGGATAAAAAATAACGCACTAAAAGTTATGAAGTTCATTGACAAAGAGATCCTTATACGACGTATTGGAGCAAAATTTGCTGGCTTAGTTCATCGAAACAACTCTTGGTGATTTCATATCGAATGCTGTACTTGTGCAACAATTAATATACGTTTAATAAAAGTGTATGGGCAAAGTATAAGTGCTAATAATGATTCCGCGAAAAAATGTTGTGATAATTTTATAAAATTATTGGATGAAGATGGCAGTATAAATGAAGACAATGTATAGAACATGGATGAAACTGAACTTTTATACCATCAAAAACATTAGAAAGAAAAGAAAGGTTCGTAAAGGAGTACAAAAGCCGCAAAGAACAAATTACGGTAGCGCTATGTGCAAATGCATCTTGGATGTACAAGTTGATGCCATTAGTAATTAATAAATATGACAATCCTAGGACCCTGGAACATTGCAAAAGTAATCTTCCCGTCACCCTTAAATCTCAGAAGAATGCATGGATGACACAAACATTGTTTTGTGATTGGTTTCAAAATTATTTTAAGCCCAGTGTACGGGTAGCTCTGAAATGACTAGTAAAGCTATTTTATTATTACACAATTGCGGAGGATATATGTACAGTGCCGCCAGAATTATTAGATGAAGAAGATTTTAAAATTATGTATTCTCCTCCAAATACCACCAGCTTAATTCAACCAATGGACAAGGGTATAATAGCTAAGCTGAAAGCTCTGTATCGCCATAAAATAATACGGAAAACTGCTACGTACCAAGACGAAATAAATAAATTTCAAAAGCAATTTACATTAAAAGATTGCATACAAGTATTGCACGATTCATGGAAGGTAGTATCAGCGGATAATGTTATTAATTTCTGGAAGAAAATTATTCCGAAGCAAACAGATACATATCGTCATGCTAAGAGGCAGAACTTAAACAATTTAACACGAAAGAGGATATTGGACAATTAATGTCCAGTTGTTAAGAAGAAGAAGAAGAAAATCCGTATAAATGAAGATAATGTATACAAAATGTACGACACTGGACTTTTATCGAAAGCCTTACCATCGAAAACATTCGCGGAAAGTAAAGAGAGATAAAAGAGAGGAATTTTTTGTAAACGAATGTGGAATATATATGTATGAAGATATGCGATTTTAGTTCCGTGTACCACCCTGCAAGTATTTTAAAATGATGTCTAGATTCATTTATCCTACTATCCGTGGATATTTCCAGATGTTAATCATCGGTACCTAAAAAATAAAAGTTAATTATTAAAATAAAAATGATGTTTATAATTTTTATACAATTATATAACTGTAACATTACCTAAAAGATGGTTTTTGAAGACCTGATATATATTTTGAATAAAGGGCGCTTCTTGCGATACGTGCTGGTCCAAACGCTCAAATAAATATTGCAATTCCTCTCTTTTATTCTCTTGTTCTTCTGTATTTTCTAGCATCTCTTCATATTCCTGCTTTTCTTGCATCACTTCATATTCCTGCTTTTCTTGTACCTCTTCATATTCCTGCTTTTCTTGTATCTCTTCATATTCCTGCTTTTCTTGTATCTCTTCATATTCCTGCTTTTCTTGTATCTCTTCATATTCCTGCTTTTCTTGCATCTCTTCATCTGCCTGCTTTTCTTCATCGTCCTCCTCTGCGGATCTTGTTTCTTCATCTTCACAACTGGACATAAATTGGGCAATATCCTCTTGTGTGTACGAATCACCTGTTAAATTGCTTAAGTTCTGCCTCATAGTACGACAATATGTATCTGTTTGATTTGGAATAAGTTTCTTCCAGGAATTAATAATATTATCTGCTGATACTTCCATCCATGAATTGTGCAATACTTGTATGCAATCTTTTAATGTAAATTGCTTTTGAAATTCATTTATTCCACCTTGGTATGTAGCAGCTTTCTGTATTGTTTTATGGCGATACAAAGCTTTCAGCATAGCTATTATGCCCTGGTTCATTGGTTGAATTAAGGTGGTGGTGTTTGGAGGAAAATACATAATTATAAAGTCATCTTCTTCTAATAATTCTGGTGGCACTGTACGTCTTCTGCAATTGTTTAATAATAAAATGACTTTACCAATCACTCCAGTGCTTAGTTGGTATGCCCGTACACTGGGCTTAAAATAATTTTGAAACCAATCACAAAACAATATTTGTGTCATCCACGCATTCTTCTGTGACTTAAAAATGACAGGAAGATTACTTTTACAATGTTTCAGAGACCTAGGATTTTCATATTTATTAATTACTAATGGCATCAACTTGTGTGTCCCAGATGCATTTGTACATAGTGCTACCGTAATTCGTTCTTTGCAGTTTTTGTACCCCTTTACAGACTCTTCTTTTACTTTCAATATTTTTGATGGTAAGGCTTTCCATAAAAGCTGAGTTTCATCCATGTTGTATATATTATCTTCATTTATACTGCCATCTTCCAATAATTTTGTAAAATTATTGCAACATTTTTTCGCGGAATCTTCATCAACAGTTATACTTTTCCCATACACTTTTTCTAAACATACATTATGTCTTTTTTTGAACCCATCTAACCAGCCCTTACTAACTTTAAAATCCGATGGCAACTCCATACTGTCTTTTAATTCCCTTGCTTTTTGCACAAGTACGGCATTCGATATGAAATCACCAAGAGTTTTTCTTTCCATGAACCAAGCCAGCAAATTTTGCTCCATTGCGTCGTATAAGGATGGTCTGATTCTTCGTCGCTTTTGCTGCATCTTTCCTTTGTCAACGAACTCCATAACTTTTGGTGCGTTATTTTTTATCCTCCAAATCGTTGATGTATGTACCTTGTATTTTTTCGCAACGGTCGAAACACTGAACATTTTCAAGTCATCTAAGACCATTAATCGTTCCTCCACGGATAAAGTAACTCTCTTTACGCTAGCCATATCCAACACTTTAAACTCTGACTTAATGTCGATAGTTCGATTGATTCTGGTGCCGTTTACCAATTTGATTGTGGCGGGTGTGATCCAAGCCCTCCAAACTTCAAACTCTACTCTTGTGATTTTGATGCAAATTTTAGATTTACGCCTCACTACCAGGAGGCGCTGATGTCACTTCTCTACATGCATACCTTGTATTACGCGTCATGTTCCCGCGAAATTTGTCGCCGCGTTTTTCAATTGTTTCAAAATTTAAAGAGACAAAAGAAATATGGTGCACATGGTTGTACATGGTGGTAGCGTAGGTGACTGAATTTCCAGGTTCGTGAATTCCATTATTATAATTATTACTATTATTATTACTATTGCTATTATTATTATGCCTATTCTGCTGATGAGATGCAGCAACAGGAGTAGAAGATAGAAATTAAGTAAGTACAGAATTTTTTAAAATTGTTACTGAAAACATAACTGTTTTCATTGCTATTTTAGTAATATATTTAATTTTAATTATTAAAATGTATCTTTAAAGAAACAGGAAGAAAATATGCATCATCAGAGGGTGTATTAACGAAAACAGCAGGATGTTCTTCTTCCCCTAAGAGAAAAAGGATAAGAAGAGGATGGCACAGTGGGTGGAAGTATGTGACAACCCAAAGTCAGTGCTTCCACCTGAAAACTGAAATTCCGGGTGATCTGTAGTAGCTACTTTAAAGAAAAATACTTCATGAGGAAAAGATTAACAACATCAGCAGTTCCAACACTGAACTTATTTGGTAATAACTTTTATATATACTTTTTATAGCATATGTAAATAATTGTTAATAATAATATTTATTACAGTGTCAGAAGCTACCTCTATTAAAATAGAGCAATGAGACACCTGGATGCAAATGAAAAGAAGAAAAAGAAGATTGTAAGTATTCAGTTTAGATATACAATATATGCATAAAACCATTAACATAGTATTAATACACTAAGTATACATAATAATACTTCTTGCATGAAGTGTATGTATAATATTATATAATTTTGTTCTTATAGTTAAACCTGACTGCACCAGGGGAGTGGAAAACGTGATTTTCGATTGTATATTATTATTGATATATATATATATATATATATTTATTATATTTCAGTAAAAATTTAATATATTTCCATTACTGCACATATATTGTTGTAACTTTTTCCTTTCCTTTATTTTTATTTTTCAAAGTTTTGAATAAGTAACACCATGCACACGTATATAGGGCCCATGTGCTAGTGTGTGTATCTTACCGATATCATTTATATGGGTTTGTGGCGACACCAGCGATCCTGGTAGTGAGGCATAACACTAATTTTCGTTACAGCATGAAATACGGGAGTTTGGAGGGCCTGGTGTGATCCACTCGGATTGGTCGAATTGGTTTTCGCTGATTTCTGTCATTGGTTGAACAATATCAATCATAGTGTCCTTTCGTCTAGTGAAAAAGCACTAAAGGGTAAGGTGCCCCTACCACCGGGTCACGCGCGAGCGCGCAGCTATTATACCTCGTTCGCATGAGAAATACCTTTGTATTTTAGGAGAAAAGAAATTTTTTCAAGTAAATGCTTAATCGGAGGAGTGAGGCGGTTCATTCCTCAACGAGTAAAATACATAACCAGCACCATTAAAAACTCGCTTGTCGAAATAATTAATTGCGTCGAGCCTCGGACGGCGAAGGTGGCTCCCTCCGCCCTATAGGATGGTGCACGAAACTGCGAAAGCAGACCGTGATTCCATACCGAACCGGAAGCTGCATAAGAGCCTCTCTCTCGCACTGCTTCCGCAGTTTTGTGCAGTTTCATTAATCCGTTTTCATGGAAAAAAAACTCCCATTGATATTATACCTATATTAATGGGATTGTAAAATAATTGAAACATAGTTTGTGTCATGAACAGCATTTAAACGATTTCCTAGAAGTTTATAAAAAATATTCACTAGTTTATTTAACATAATTAATTTATAAAATATAAATGTAACCTAATGATAGATTCTAAATTAACAAACTAAATGGAATAAATTTTATTGCCTCCTATTTTGCGGTTATAGTTTGTTATAATGATCAGTCAGTTAATAATACATCAACTCCGAATGTAATTGATTATTAATTTAATTTTTCCTCTGAGATAATTATTTA
Organism: Osmia lignaria lignaria; assembly: GCF_051020975.1. Classification (NCBI taxonomy): domain Eukaryota; kingdom Metazoa; phylum Arthropoda; class Insecta; order Hymenoptera; family Megachilidae; genus Osmia; species Osmia lignaria. Next base: position 5,330,538 of record NC_135040.1, read on the forward strand.
AAAATGATGCAAAATTCACACAAAATATTTATGTCGTATACCGAGCAAAATTTGTCACGTCCAAACAGGACGTATTTTGAATTGGACGTATTCCAAAGCAGCCGTATACCGTTTATACTACTGTTTATCAAATAAAATGTTCTCAAGTAAATTTTTCACGCAAGTGATATGACATGGGTGTCCAACCCGTGGCCCAAAGCACGTATCAATGTGGCCCAAGAAGCGAAAGAAATATCAATAGCCCACCCCGATGATTTATTTTACTGTTGCATGGTTACTATTGCGATTAGACGATTATTAGCACAGTCGCGCATCGCTCGATATGTCGTTTGTATAAAACATGTATACAAATGTATAAAACAGTGTCAAATTAATTACATGTTGTTGCCTTTATAATACAAAAAATCATAAATTAATAAAGTTTAAATTACTTAAATATGTTAACTATATATTTTGTGTAGCCCAAAACAACTCGTCTTCTTCCAATGTAGGCCAGAGAGGCTAAAAGGTTGAACATTAGTGATAGGCGATACAGTATCGATATTTTCTATCAATATTTAACATGACGATATATTGCAGTATCGATACTTAATATATTAATATCGAAATTTTGATACAATGTATATACAGTAAGGAGAAAATTAGATAGAAAAATATTTTGTAGCAAAAAGTTTCACTTATATGTTTATTTATATATATAGAATGTATGCAATATTGATCTCAATGTATAGTAATGCATAAGTTAATAAATAATTATGTAAACGTAAATTAGATACAAGCTGTTAACAGAAGATCTGTATATAGATTCTAAATAATCTTCGTAATGGATGCACGTCCAAAAAAATTAAAATATTAATTATAATAATATGTTTATCATATATAAAACAAATATTTGAATAAATAGTCAATTTTTTACTGAACTTCACTTCTAATTTAATTGTATGAATTGATATCAATATCAATACAATTCAGAAATAGGCCCATCACTATTGAACACCCCTGTGATAGGATCTTCTTCTTCACCGCCATTTTACTTATTGTTAGGGAAACTTACAGTGTTTGGTACTGTATGTATGCACCACGATATCATATTCAATCATAATCTTTTAACCACTTATTTTTTAGAAGAGTTTGTACCTACAAATGCAATTGAATGTCAATTGTTGTTGTCCAGTAATTAAATTTTTGTTAACGAACCGCTCTATCAGAAGCATTCATTATACATATGTTTGAAGTGATTCGCGTGAAAAATGTATCTTCAAACCTACGCTTACTTTCAGAACACTGCATACAAACAAATATTTACTTTTGCCTTGAACGACCTACCTCAGAAAAAACGCTCATCAAATAAATGATTCTAATAGAATGTCGTATAATAAAGGAATAATTCTACAGAGATAATATGTATGTAAACCGATAAGATAACACACGTTGCATATTTTGCATAAAATTTGTACCAAAATCTTATTTTAAAGGAAAAAGGAATTTGGAATGAACAGGTAAATTCTTGCCAAGTGCAAACAGATTGTTTCTTTGTAAAATATGATTTGTGGCCCTGAAAAGGGCCAATTGGTATGTATTCTTCAACGAATTACTTTTTCGCCGTTGCTCTTGCGATTTTCGGCGACTTTGCTGTTTTTGGTTTTGGAGTTTTCGTCTTTGCTGCTGGCGCTTTTGTGGTTTTCTTCGCTTTCGACAAATTCTTCGGTGGTGGTGTTGCCTTTTGTTCCACAGATTCTGCTTTCTTAACAGTAGCAGCTTTAGCTTTTTTAGGAGGAGGTTGTTTTTTGGCTGCCGCGGTTGGTTTCTTCACAGTGGGTGTTTTCTTTGGGGCAGCCGCTTTCTTAGGACTCGCTGGCTTCTTCTTCTCTGCAGCTTTCTTTTCAGCTGGAGCAGATACGGCCCGTTTCACGAGGCGTTTGGATTTGCTCTTTGATTCGGAACCCTTCGAAGATGTGGATAGCTTGAACGAGCCAGAGGCACCTTTACCCTTGGTTTGCACCACCGCACCGGCAGTTACGGCACTTTTTAAGTACCTCTTAATAAATGGCGCCATTTTTTCACCATCAACTTTATACGTCGTTGCTATGTATTTCTTGATAGCTTGAACTGACGATCCCTTGCGATCTTGCAAGGCCTTGATAGCAGCATTCACCATATCCGCAGTTGGTGGATGTGACGATTTAGAACGCTGCGATTTTGTCTTCGATTTTGCAGACTTTTTTGCAGGCGATGGATTTGCCGTCGAATTTTCCACTGTTGCAGTATTTACAGAGCTGTTTTTCTCCTCCATCATACACAAAATATACAATAACCGCGTAAATGCAACTTTCACGATCAGTTCACAGAGTACGCGACTAACTCAGAAATCGAGCTACTAGTAGCAAAAGCGCGGACCGGGAAGAAAGACCTCTCCTCTGTTTCCAATATCACGTTGCTGAGAATCCTGGACTAACACGGAAAGATTTATGATTTATGCAATTATTTGTTCGATTCAAAGCACATATTAGACATGTAAAGTTTCAGTTATTGTCAGTAGTTTTCAACGGTGTCGTTAAATGACAAATTTACCTCGATTTTCAGCTATTATATTCGCCTGAAGTGACATAATCTCACCGTTGTTCTTATTTAGGACTACACCAATCTGGAAAATTAAGTAAAAAAAGGAGAATATTTAATCCAAAACGATTTCTCTTGTTAGAATAAATGTCCTAATATTAAACCTATCAATTTATGTACATCAGTTGTTAATGGAGTTTAGATATTATCAGAAATTCCAAGAATTTTACGCGGAAAGAAATACAATCATCAAGAAGATGCGACGCAAATGGTTGACATTACAGTCATTTATATAATACCATTAATCTGATTAATAGTACTCAATTATGAACGACAATGTAGACGAGAATATAGAAGTGGATTTATTTAACAACTTATCTCGCATTAATTTAGAATATCGTACACTCTGTTCGAGAAGTTCTGGATCACCATACTTCGATGCTTTGAAATGATATTTCAGTTTTATAAAAGTCCTTGTACACTGTTATACATAATGCAATTTCAATTTTATCTAATTTAAAGATTAATACTGTTCAGAAGCCTACTTGTTGCTGATAAAATATGACATTTAATTGTGAAATATAATACCACCACAGGTACTTTGAGCATAATGAGCTATGCCTGCCATTTATGTTATCAAATGCTTCAACGTTGAATACAGATGTTGTACCATAAATATTGTATAAAACAGAACTAAACAATGTAAAAGATTAGTTAACTAAATATTTATAGAGAAAAATTAAATCAATGATTTTGGACATATACTTAACTGGATTGTAGAAAGTTATTGATGACTCGACGATGTTGTTTCGATATTGTGATATTATACAGTGATGAAGCCAAATGAGTGTATCGTACGAATAATTATAAATGGAATACAATATTAATCATGATATAGACCTTAACTTTGACCAACAACAAGAGAACATGTCGGTTGGGATTTAAAAGCTTTGAAACAGAGTATTTTATTTTAGATTGAAGAAATACTTGAGGATTTGTCTTGTAAAAATTAAGTTTGTTTTCACTATTTTGTTTATTTACATACTAAAATAATTACAGTTCCTGTTTTGATAATTTCCTACTTTCAGGTTTCTATAGGCGAATCTTTCTAACTACGAAGCAGGGAATATGGACCATAAATAACATTCTACGTTCTTCACAACTCATTTGTTTACACACATATGTGACACAGATACTCGTTCATTCGGTATTTATTTCTTCATTTGATTGGCTGTTGTGTGTTGTAGCTAATAGAGGTGTGCGAGTACTCGATTTATTCGAGCCGAGTCGAGAGTTTGAATTTGCCGAGCTACTCGAAATCGACGAACTGCTTGAAACAAAAGCGAGCTGCTCGAAAAAATCGAACTACTCAAATATTCGAGCTGAAAATTCATCTTCAAGTAAATCGAAGTTTTACGACGGCTCGAATATTCAAGTAGTTCAATTGTTTCAAGTAACTCGCTTTTGTTTCAAACAGTTCGCCGATTTTGAGTAATTCGGCAAAATCAAGCGCTCGACTCGGCTCGAACAATCGAAGCGAGTTCAGCTCGGCTTGTAAATTACGAGTACTTGCACACCTCTGACTATTCATTTGTTTATATGAATCAGCTATACATAGTTGGCTATCTGGACAAAGGAAGGGAGTGTATCCATGGCTGTGAATAATGCGTGTGGACTGACAGCGTTTCTAACAGGGAATTATATACAGCATGAAATTAATGAGTAAGTGCCATATATTAATTTTCTTCATCCTAAAATAAATTTTGCTTTCAATTTCTAAACTATAATATACTAACATTTTTTAAGTGTTCGCCTAAGAATGATTAATAATTTGGTTAACTGTATATGCACTGAAGGTTTTAAGTAATTATTGTATTCAGTATTGTAAGCGTCCTATGGTGTGGAAGATGGTATCCCCGAGTAGCAAGTCGTAAAAGTGGCTTTATTATTGCGGTAAGATACCATTCTCCAGACATAGGGCACTTACTGCTACAATAGGGCTACTTTTGCGACTTGCTGCTCGAACCAAGACATCGCCGCTGAAAATCGGTAAATTTGTAACCGTTATATCTTGAAAACTAATTAAAATCAGGTGTATACATTAAAGCTCAATAAATTCGTCTTGAAAAGCACTATCACATGATCTGAAAATAGTTCCATTTAAAAAACAAAACTTGACTATCTCTTAAACTAATAATGCAACTTTTTTATTTCGGCCAAAACATAGTTCCTATTTTACCGTGTAATTTCCATGTCAACAATTTTTTGTATCATTAATAGTTACGGAATAACGGGTCTGTTACACTTTAGCCTAGACACCCTGTATATAATATATGCAAACACAAGGCGCAACTAATAGGAAATTAAACGGTAGGAAATTATCGGGCTGTTACTCTAGCTACGAAACAAAAATACTGTTACCAAATGTTCATATTATTATAATATACACTGTTACTTCTATTGGCATTCTTTTTGTGTCGAGTAAAGTGTTATTGCAAGTTATTAATAGTATCAAAATAATGTGTATTTGATAATAACTGATGGATAAGTTGGAATGATAGAAATTTCATGTTTAAATTTTTTGATGGCCCTAAAATGGGCCATTTTTAAGTAAGAACTTAATCGCAGTGATAACAATTTAGCCACTAAAACCATAAAGGGTTCTACCCTGACGTTTCAAAGCATAAACCACATCCATGGCAGTAACAGTCTTCCTTTTTGCATGTTCAGTGTAAGTGACGGCATCACGAATAACGTTCTCAAGGAAACCATTGAGAACACCGCCATGGCGGGTAACTGGACGGATAGCTGGCTTCGTGATATCCTAAATGTTATCACGAAGAACCTTCCTATGACGCTTTGCCCCTCTTTTTCCCAATCTTTTCCTCCCTTTCCACGACCGCTTATATTGACTAATACACATTGTTTCGTCAAATTAACAGAATCAACGTGATATTTCTCCAAAGTAAAACTACCATATAGCAGTACCAGCTGTCCTTTTCCCTTCATCGCGTCATGTCCAGCAGTAACCCTGTCGACAAGCGCTACTGACCTCTCCCCACCACACGTACTTTAACCAATCAGAGCAGAGGGGACTCTGCTCTACAAGTATATAAGAGAAGCAAAAGGACCGTTGCGTCACTGTAGTTTCGGAGTTTGACCAAATCGTACTTTATTCTTAACGACATGGCTCGTACTAAACAAACTGCTCGTAAATCTACCGGTGGGAAGGCTCCCCGGAAACAGTTAGCTACCAAAGCTGCTCGTAAAAGTGCGCCTGCAACGGGAGGAGTGAAGAAACCTCATCGTTATAGGCCTGGAACTGTAGCACTCAGAGAAATTCGAAGATACCAAAAAAGTACGGAACTCTTAATCCGTAAATTACCTTTCCAACGTCTCGTACGTGAAATAGCTCAAGACTTCAAAACCGATCTTCGTTTCCAAAGTTCTGCTGTAATGGCTTTGCAAGAAGCCAGCGAAGCTTACCTTGTTGGACTTTTCGAGGATACCAACTTGTGTGCTATTCATGCCAAACGAGTTACAATCATGCCAAAGGACATCCAACTCGCTCGTCGTATTCGTGGAGAAAGAGCTTAAGTTTTAAGGCGCTCCGCCTTTTTACACAACAATCGGCCCTTTTCAGGGCCCCATTTTTTTTAAATCGAAGAACACTTTCGTGATCATTTTATTAAAACTTCAAATATACTATACCCATATCATTATAAACTGTAATTTCCACCTTTCAAAAAGAATCATAAAATTAGGTTCAAAAAGATATTTTTACCATGAAAGTGAAATCCTGCATGTATACTATAATACACTCAATTTGGAATTTAGTTCGAAGGGATTTACACGTCTTAAGTAAAAAGTATTGAAAAAATAATTTCTAATTTCTAAGTTCTAATAACTAACTTCTAATTTTTTATAAAATTGTTGTAGCTGCAGGGAGCCGAGATTTTCTAATATAAAGTAGATCCTAAGTATTCGGCAGAATGTCTGTAACGAATGTTGCGCAGCTACGTTAGTGCTGTTCTTTGTTCGTAGCTATACAGTTTGCCTTTGAGCAAAATCCCGAACATGCCGATATTTGTCCGGTCGTTGTAAAATACCGTGTTCATCGTAATAAATTAAATCACCAACGGCAACATCTTCAGAGAATTAAATCTATTCCGTATTATATTCAGTATTAAAAAATAAAAAGTTATCCCGAATTCATATGATAACAATATACACTAACGCATAACCAATGCATCCCCAACTTTAACATTTTTATTTATTGCACTAGTACACTAATTAGAATTTAACGATTATAGATTTTGTGGCATACAATTCCTTAAACCTGTAGCGCCGATTTTTTTCAGGTATAAAAAATAAAACCGTTAAATTAACTTGTACATGAACTTATTGTTAGTTACGAATTCGTATATTTTGGGAAGGTGTTGGATTATTACTAATAATATATGCGTCAGCTAGTACACAAAAATGAATTGTGTTATACAGGGTATCACAGTTAAAGGAGGCCACCTAAATATTTCCTTTATTTTTAATGATACAAAAAATAACTCTGGTTTAATTTAAATGGGATCGGTGGAGGAATACCGTAGAGGATAAAATTTCGTTGTCCGATTATGTTTCATAGTTTTTTCAAGGTTATCGTTATTTTTTATCAGGAAAACTTCTATTTTTCTATATTCCATCTTGAGGCGGCTGAAAACATACATCTGAATATGCTTAAGTTATGACCTGAAGGGTGATCTTGAGTACCAAAAATATGATAAACTTGTAGAGTAATATTAAAATCACATTTGAACTTCCTGTTTATAATTCAGTGTTATAATTCTCAACATATAATGTTATAATAAGACTCCAGATCATAACTTAAGCATATTAAGTATTTTTTCAGCCGCCTCAAGATGGAATATAGAAAAATAGAAGTTTCCCTGATGAAAAATAACGATGACCTTGAAAAAACTATGAAAAATAATCGCACAAAAGAATGTCTGCTACGGTATTCCTTCTCCGATACCATTTAAATTATACCATTAAAGATAAAGGAAATATTTAGGTGGCCTCCTTTAGCTGAGACACCCTGAATATTAGAAACACTACTTTTAGTCAGAATAATATAATAGACGTCATCGGACCCATAGGCCTGTAACTGTTTATACCTAAAGGCCTCGATAATAAACTGTATGCAGTCCTAGTCTCTTTTGTTCTTAATTGGACAACCGACTTCTGTCGTGTCTTTCGAGTCTTTTTTTCTGAGTTCGATTTTTAAAGTGTGAAGACAGCCTTCCCTTCCAAGAAATAACGCAAAGTTACTAAAAAATTCATGGTGTTTATTATTTATTGAAACTCACTTCCAACAGAGAAAATCTTGTGCAATTCAAATTTCCTGCATAGGATATAATTCTTTTATGAACTTACATAAAAGGTAATGCACGGTAGTATCACTTACATGAGGGTATAAAAATGTTAGGATTGTAATATGGACAATGGAACTGAGAATTCATACGCAAGAAAAATATGGTGGCCCTGAAAAGGGCCCTTTTTATTGAACAAAAGTGAAGAATGCCACTTTAACCACCAAAACCGTAGAGGGTTCTTCCTTGCCGTTTCAAGGCATAGACGACGTCCATAGCCGTAACGGTTTTCCTTTTAGCATGCTCAGTGTAAGTCACAGCGTCTCGGATAACGTTTTCCAAGAATACTTTCAGAACACCTCGCGTTTCTTCGTAAATCAAACCAGAAATACGTTTCACTCCACCACGACGAGCCAGACGACGAATGGCCGGCTTGGTGATACCTTGAATGTTATCACGAAGAACTTTCCTATGACGTTTTGCTCCTCCCTTTCCCAATCCTTTTCCTCCTTTTCCACGACCAGTCATGATGTACTTCTCTCACAAACGACTTTAACTCTACGATTAAATGTTTGCAACTACATTGTGGAACCAAGAACATGGCTCTTTTATACAGCGGCAACCCTGCTTTCCCCTCCACCTTAGTTCTATCCAATCAGAAATCCGCTGCGCATTCGTACGAACTACGGGTGCTATGGAAACTGCATAATAATTGTCTCATCACATTACATACAGTGAGGTCATAACTTGAACTTCCAAGTAAGTATATATGTACTTACTTATCTATGAACGCATATCGCGTTCTGTTTTACGTTCGGTTTCAATGCACTACTTAGAACATTCAGACTTATCGTTAGACTGATAACTGACTAGGGAGTACAGTAAAATCTCTCTAGTTGAGAAGCGGAAATGGATAATGTAGGCAGGATAGATGCGATTTATCGAGCCTGGCGGCTGTTTTTGATTTCCGACGACAAGCCGTAGAAGAGAAGGGTAGCATGAGAGCCGTAGCAGCTCAGAAATTAACAACAGTTTAACTTTCTTATTTTTAGATTTTTCTGGATGCAAATTGTTTTAACATATTGGTACAATTTTTCTGATTCAAATGAGACCAAACATGACATAATTTGGACTATATAGACGAAAAAAAAATTCACATTGGGGATGTTCCCCTGTATGTACATAAACTAAAGTAAATATGCTCCAACTTATATCGTGTGTGGTCTCATTTTAATCAGAAGAGTCTGGCTAATATGTTTAAAAAATTCGTAGGTAAACAAAATTAATATTAAAAAAGGTACAGTGCTTTATTATAAACTATAAAAACTCTAACTCTCATCAAAGAAGCCGCATTGCGTATCGCGTGACTGACTCGAACGAACAGAACATAGGCGTCGGGTGAAAAATATATAGGCGTAGGACGAAACCAACGGACACTGTCATCAAGGCAACAAACGGACAACTAGAGATGTTACTGTATAGGTACAGTATAGGAAAGAACAGTAGGATCACTCTGCCAAAAAGCGTACCAATAATTGTCGCTCGCGCATGACCGAATCGCACAACCAACAATATGGCGGCTGTGAATATATATGATAATATGTAGTTTCTTGCATTTTAACCTCTGTTACTTCTAAAACATTCCTGTTGCGATAAAATTCAGTAAATTTTATACAGAGATATAAAATATGAGTGAAAGAGGTGGATACCGTTGTTCCTTCAAAGGGTGCCAAAGTGCAAGCAGTGACAGCAGTAACAGGCGTTCTGGGACACCCTATATTTTATATCTGTCAAATGATATTTATCCAACGTTTCTTGTACATTTTAGATACAGACATTATTATTATTATCATCATTGTTTTATCAAAATATTACCACTATGGGTTGTTTATTAATTTCAAAGATATGCTGTATACATTATACATTTGTATATAATTTATTAGGACTTTATTAATTGAATAATTGTTGTATATAATAATTGTATTGTACAGAGATTTCAATAAAATGTGTATTTTAATTAAATGTAGATATTTAATAGTCTTTTTATGGTATTCTATTATGAAATCTCTTTTTGATTGCACCGAGTGCTTTTCAAATTAGAGCCCGCGCACAACCAGCAATATGGCGACCTATTGGTCATGAGATCAAAGGTGCCGACACGGAGTGAGCCTATTGTTCTTTCCTATACTGTGGTATAGGCATGTAACTAATTCGACCATTTGGGTTTCTAGCCTTGCCTGTACCGGCAATGTAGCTTAGGTAGAAAAGGAGCCATTATTTTTCTTGGGTAAAAATTCTCGGTGAAAGCAAATCCAAAAGTCCAGATTTTCGTGCTAGTTACTTAATACATATATAGGCTGTGGACTTCATAAAAATAGTTGAGATTGAACAAAGAGAATTAGAATAATAGTCGTGATCAAGATTGCCACCTTGACGGCATAATATGGCTGATATTTTTATATGGTTGGAAACTTGGTAGAGAGAGAGAACGAAAGCGAGGATGTAAGAAATCAGAATAGACTGTAGGAATTAGATTATTATTAAAAATGTTCCAACTACGGTTTTTACCATGCTAGTCGTTTATTCTGTGGCATAGTTGCACGTCCACAGTCAATACGAGAGTGCCCTGTTGGCAGTTTCTTAGTCGTAAGGATGCCAACGTAACCATGGCCTTTAGCGACCGTTTTATGGCACCCTGGCCTTGAAGTTTCCCTTGTGAGAGGAGAAACGCCATGACAAAATACACATGGCCCACTTTAACCGATACATCTATTGTTGGATATCCCAATGCTCAGGCCACCTTTCTCCAGAAAGTTGGGCGTACGTGACGAGTGGAAAACTATCCGATTAATCACGGCCCTTAAGGGCCTAGCTTTTCCGAGGCTCTTAGGACCAAGACCTCTCCCAACGTTTGTTTTGTCACTCGATTGCTAGCCTTCCTAGAGAGCACTTCGTAGTGGAACCTCTGTACACGTTATACGAAAATACATTGTATACGTTTGCAAACTCTTTAAGTACTATTTTATTCGCGGGGTCACAACACTATGCTAAATTTTGAATTTTCTAATAAGCAGTAGCCCTAGTAACGATGAATATAAAGTTAACATGTAAATATACAGGGTGCTCTAAATTAATCGTCAAAACGCCGGGAGCGTATAGGAGACCAATAAGCTAACAATAAGAGAAAAGGTCGAGTAACTTACCTGAATGAATTATAATACTTTACAATCTTTATTTATACCATTTTATATAATTACTGTATTTATAGAGAATATAATATACACTAAAATTTAAAATGGAAAACACACAACAATGACACTTTCTTCTTGATACTATAAGACTAACAGAGCGGATAATTAAAATGTCTGGTTTATTCAATAACTGTGGGCGTATTTTAAAATAAGATATACTCTTTATTCAAATTCAAAAGCAATCGTACACGACGACGCCGTGTCTCACCCCGGTGAGAATAAGAATGCTCTGCCGTCCCAAATATCCTCGGTCGTGAGAACGACTTCGATAGTATGCCCTTTTGTTTATGACACCCCTAAGTTGAAGAACTTTCCTTTAAGAAGGGGAAACGCGCTGACAGAACGCACATGGTCTTCCTCAACCGTTTGTCTATTTCGATTTTTCTAACAATATGCTCTCTCTCTTTTTTAAAAAGCTTTTCAGCTTTGCCATAGTCACTTTAACAATAACAAATAGCATTTGAATTTTCATTCAGAGACTAACAAAGTAAGAACTTCGTAAGCATTATTACTGTAGATTTTAAATACATGTTGCTGTCGGATGCACTTACAATTTTTAAATACAGTGCATTAAAGTAAAGTTAAGTATATACAGCAAAGCATACCTTATTTAAGTATTTTCCTTTCAGTACAGAAATTTTTCTGATGAGAACAGCTTGAAGGTATCTTTGAAAAGCCACAGTTCTCTGCCCGAAAACCGAACACGTATATCGTAACTCTGCTTGCGTGATAGCAGTTTATTTATTGTCATGCGAATTGGTGGAGAGCATCGTATGCGTGCGAGATTCCATCCTCCTTGCCTGACGGACGCTTGCTTTCTCCAATCCTCGTGATGTGTGAGTGAGAGGTCACCGCTACCGGGACTACCATTGTCTTTCGGTATTGGCTCCCTTGAAATAAAACATCTGCTCCAACCATGTGGGCCAGATGTTGGAATGTAGAACTTTCTGAATAGTATAGCTTTACCTCTCAACTTTCATCTGTTCTCAAACCGTTTGAATACTTGGGTATTTTATTACCAGAATTAAAAAGTTATTCTAAATAGTATTGTATTATTGTAAAAATATATTACTACTACTTCCTTTATAACGTACGTACGTTAAGGTACTTGGTAAGTTCACAAATTGTAAAATAAAATAGAAAATAGATGAACAGTTAGTGATTCTTTCGTGTTAAAATGTTTTGTGGCCCTGAAAAGGGCCATTTGTATGCTGGAATCCTTTATGGAGTTATGCCTTCTTGTCGGTTTTCTTTGGCAATAGGACTGCTTGAATGTTCGGTAATACACCACCTTGAGCGATAGTAACGCCAGACAGTAATTTATTCAGTTCTTCGTCGTTACGTATGGCTAGTTGAAGATGACGAGGGATGATTCTGGTCTTCTTGTTGTCACGAGCAGCGTTGCCAGCCAATTCCAATACTTCAGCTGCTAGATATTCCATAACTGCAGCCAAATATACTGGTGCTCCTGCACCAACACGTTCCGCGTAATTTCCTTTCCTTAGAAGTCTATGAATACGGCCAACAGGAAATTGGAGCCCAGCCCGATTGGAACGGGACTTCGCCTTTCCCTTAGCTTTTCCACCTTTACCACGGCCAGACATTTTCTCGATAACTTGGAAAACAACAAGCGAATTGTACTTGAAGAGATTCAAAAGTAATGTGAGATTTCGGAGCGAGAGCTTCGCTTATATAGCTGTCCGTTGAGGTTCGGACCGACCAATGAGGCGGCAGCTCGCACGTGATTGGTGCGCCCTCGGCTGTCCTTTCACACCATATATACAGCGCCTGCACTCCGTTCCGACATTCAGTCGTGAATTTCCGCTGTTATAGAGGGTGTCTCCAGTTTATGAAATCGTTAGGAAAATGCCTCCTAAAGCAAGTGGAAAAGCTGTAAAGAAAGCTGGAAAAGCACAGAAAAACATCAGCAAGACCGATAAGAAGAAGAAGAGGAGGAGGAAAGAAAGCTATGCAATCTACATCTACAAAGTGTTGAAGCAAGTCCATCCTGACACTGGTATTTCCAGCAAGGCGATGAGCATCATGAACAGTTTTGTGAATGATGTCTTTGAGCGGATTGCTGCTGAAGCCTCACGCTTAGCTCATTACAACAAGAGATCGACCATCACATCTCGGGAAATCCAAACGGCCGTCAGACTTTTGTTGCCTGGTGAATTAGCGAAGCATGCTGTTTCTGAAGGCACTAAAGCTGTTACTAAGTACACCAGTTCAAAGTAAATGCTGCAGCATATTCTAATCGGCCCTTTTAAGGGCCAACAATTTTTATTACGTAGACCAGCCTCCTTTCTAACATTTTCCTTATTTTTATCCCATGATTGTATGTAATATAAATGATATTTTTTTTATACTAAAAGTAATCATACCAGTTACATCATTTACAAAACTACTTAATAATTTTATTTCAATTTAAGACCTAAACTTTTAATGCTTTTCCGCGATTTCTATTTGACTTGCGCAGTAGGTATAGTGTTGTAACCAATGGAACAATCAGTGATGGAGATTCTTTCAATTTATAAAATTGTGTCCATCTTATTTTGCAATTCAGAACAATACATCGATATAAATCAACAATTTCAGCATCAATAATACTGAAGAAAGTATTATACATATTATAAGTGACATACTCTAAAATACGATTGTTTTAACCTAAATTTATATCATTGAAAAGTTTCATATATTTAGTATTTTTTTCTTTTTAATTATTTAATATTAAAATTTATTTTCGAGTTATGCAAGATACTAATGTTTGTCTTATATCAAATAAAATGTCATATGAACCTACCACCTAGACTTATTTCAGCAACATATACAATTTTAATTATGTGAAAATAAATTTTGTGATAAAAATATGAAATTTGTTGCAATAATTGTTTTCAAATTACTAGCAGAAACATTTCAACAGATGTCCCCACTATACAGATGTTTGTAGGTGTGGCGACCTCTCAGGCGCTCGCGAAACCTCGTCGGAAAATTAGGTTTCCTTCAATTTTTATTTTTCGTGCAGCGACTTCTACTTTCGGTTTGGGAGTGGCATTTTCCCCGAAAAAGGGGAAAGCAACTTTCTTCTTCCTCGAACCACCGAGTAGTCAACATGCGTGTGATCAGAGTTTTCTGTAGTTAGATTTAGCGATTTTTGTACTCATTTATACATATTTAATTATTCGATTAGGAATTACAGAGATTAATTATAATATTAGTTTTAGTGACTTAATTTGTGTTCCTAGTTTATTTATTAATATTTATAGTAAAATTAATTATAAAAACTTATGTGCTAAAATGTTTATTTAATCACTTCCCGGATAAAACATAGGGAAACTTATCCACACCTCTATATGGGGACGTTGTGAGAGAGACTCTCTCGTCGGTGGTGGGAGTTAAAACAGGAAAAGGCAAATTATCTCACTACTTTATCGTCCCTCTAATGGTAACGCGTGATAAAGTTAAATAAAGTTGGCTGTTCTTCCGAAAACCGTCATGCTCTGATTTAGACCAAATTTTGCAGTGTAAGTTCCTTTTTGGGAAAAGAAACATTTGTGAGAATAAATGGTTTTTGGCGACTCGATACGCGACCTTTGGTGTGTGTACTTAATTAATATATTGGTTACCGACTACCGATACTATAGTACATCATATCATACTATTATCACCGACGAGATACTGTTAAAGACTGCCATTCTTATGGGAGTTTGCGGCGGCGAAAAAATTCGACGTTTTCTTACGCCCTCTAGAATATATTGCGGCCGCAGTAAGAAACAGAACCAGAATCAGTGAGTTTACCAACGACGAGGTTCGGTGCTGAACTGTATCATGAGACATGAGATGATATTTTATCTGGTCGATGCTATTATTATTTCTTTGGTAATTCGAGTTAAGTTCGTTTTACAGACCTTTCGGAGATACTTTTTAGGATGAAGTTCCGAATACGACCGGTCGCCAATCAAGATGAAATTTTGAGGGGCAGGGAGGAGGGGGAAGGGGACCCCAAATATAAAGTGGTATCTTCGGCTTCCTATTAGTTTCCGAGATATTAATTAAAAACTTTCGTTTTTGCAAAGGAAAAAGTTGTTCAGAATCACCATAGCTACCACCCCTTCACAGGACCAACGCGAATTCTGGAACACCCTGTATAGTGGGGACATCAGTTGAAACGTTTCTGCTAGTAATTTGAAAACAGTTGTTGCGACAAACTTCATATTTTTATTACAAAACTTATTTTCACGCAACTAAAATATATAAGTATTGCTAAAATAAGTCTAGATGGTTCATAGCTTCATATGACATTTCATTTTAAAATAATTTTCAACATTAATTAATTAAAAAGCAAAACACTAAATGTATGTAATTCTTCAGTGATACAAATTTAGATTAAAACAATTGTATTTTAGGTTATGTCACTTATAACAACCATAATACAGTAAAGACTCGATATGTAAGTGTTTGAAAGGTTCCCCCTCGGAGCAAGCCCGGGAGCAATATGACACCGCGCGGCTTTCCTTTGAAGATGTCGCATTTGTATCGATAAATGCAGCGATGAAATTTTTTTATTTTTCATTTTTTTTTAATAACAATTTCATTACCATATTGGTGAGATTTTCCTGATTAAAATGAGACCAAACACGATATTCTTATAATAATTTTAACTAATCTGAATAAACTTAAAATAATTTACTTTCTGTGAATGCTCACTTTATATGCTAAATTAACGGCGAATGAACAGTTAACGTTATATGTTAGATATTGAATACAAAGGACGGCTAGCAACAATGATTAAAAAACATAATGTATTATTGGAATATGGGATTACTTTAATAAAAAACTCAGTAATTCTATTAAACACGATATTTATTTTGAAAGCTTGAAGAATGTCTTTACTGTGCTGTGAACGAGCAAGGAATGAAACCTCCTGAAAATGCACGCAGAAAACTAGCCCCCACTTTCAGAAAGAAAAATAACGGCCCCGGGCCTTCAATGTGTTTATTGCCCCAGACCCTTAGGTCTGGTACGGCTTGAAACCTATCGACTCTGGTGACAGAGCTAGGCCTTTGTCTGATGGTCAGTGTCCCTCAACATAGGTATTCGTTTTTGTATACACATTATAATATTATTCCAACATGTATAATGTAAAGTCGCGGAGTTCTCTCTCTCACTGAGTCCTCGGCGTACTTTATGTAATTTTATCTGCGTTGTCAGGTAGATAGAGGTTCTCACTTACCTTTCGCGGGATGAGTAGAACCTATCTATGGACGGACCCTGTGGTGGTGTGTCGTCCAGGTGTTGGAACGGTAGGGTAGATGTTTCGAGTGAAGGTACTGGTACAGTTCTTGATTCGCGCACGTTTACAATCGAGTCTTACAGAATCTTGCTCTGTCGGAGCCCTGAGCTTCGTAGCAGAGTCATAAACGCTAGACTTGGTTAATTTATTGATATTACCGGAATCTTGCTCTGTCGAAGTACTGAGCTTCGTAGCAGAGTCGTGTAGATTCTAGAGTATCGAACTCTGAGCGGTACTTCGCGGATTATCTTCGCGGATTTAATGATTTACAGATGGTCTGAGTGATCTGGTCTGATCGCGATACTTTCGGTTTCGTACTATGTTGATAAGTCGATGAACCGTTAAATGCACTGATAAGAACTGCGTCTATGAGGACTTCTTACGATAATGATTGGTAAAAACTGACTGCGTGCGGGCGGGCCCGATCGCGTTATTTTATATTGATAAATGAGGTCGACATTTGATTTGGCAATTCGGGTGAACCACCTCGTTCGGATCGTCAGCGTTCTCGCCGTACGACGACCCGGCTGAGTTGCTCACTCAGAATTTGCGGAACGATGAATTTGGATGGTGCAATAGAAGTTTAAAGAATTTGGGTGATGAAATAGAAGTTTCAAGAATGCGTCGCAGGACGTGACAATACATATATTGTACTGATTTTAATTGTGAAATCAATCACAAAATTAAGGAAACTTATGTTTATTTACATGCATATAGAATGCATCACAGGACGTGACAATAAATAAAAAAATGTTGTTGCATTAGTGTTGTTTTACGAATATGTAGGCATTTAATTTATTAACTCTCCCAGTCAGCAATCTGCATGGAGATTGGCAGCAGATCCTGCAACTTCACTGTTCCCTTTAAAATTTAAATGGCTGAAGTTACAGGATCTGCTGCCAATCTGCCGCAAATCTGCCATCATAGTCTGCGCGCAGACTCTGTTCTGTTTCTGTCTCCAATTTGGCAATAGGTTATGATAGCAGGATCTGCTCGGTTTGTGAGGCAAATCTGCTTTAGCAGGTTTTGTTACATTTCTGCCGCTAATCTGCTGCAATAACTGGATTTACAGATCCTACATCAAATCTGTAGCCGTTCTGCTTACAAAACCTTGTAACAGGAATTCGATTCGATCAGGGCTTATGTCAGCCCGAATCCATCTTCTCCTTTTACCTACTGTCTCTTCCCATGTTGACGTCGCGTCGACAAAATACGAACAGTTAGAGAATCGATTCTTCTGTTCGCTAAATGTTCCTCAGCGATCTCGAATTGTGATCACTTATAGGAACTACGGCTCGCTTTTCGAACAGTAACGTGGAGAAGACTGTCGGGTTTGATTCGCTTCAAGTTCTGGATAAGTGTTCGCCTTCATCACATTTAAGAAAAAGATGCTTAGACTCTTTATATTTTGCCGACGTCGACCAAAATAGAAAGACAGCGAGAAAAGAGGAACATTTACAAGCCTAATCATCATAACCAATTGTCATAACAATATCGTGTTTAGTCTCATTTTAATCAGGAAAATCTCACCAATGAAATGGTGAAAGTTTTATTAAAAAAAAATAGAAAATAAAAAAGTTTGTTACATTAGTATTGTCTCACCGATATGTAAGCATTTAATTTTCTACGGCCACCTCGACTCCCAGTCCCTCTTTCTTCTTTATCAAACTGTCTCTTTCTACGTTCATCGACGTCGGCAAAATACAAACGGTTAGCAGAATCGAATCTTCTGTTCGCTAAATGTTCCTCACCGGTCCCAAATTCTGAACACATATCGAGTCTTTACTGTACTTTCTTCAATATTATTGATGCTGAAATTGTTGATTTATTTCGATGTATTGTTTTTTACTACGAAATAAGATGGACACAATTTTACAAATTAAAAGAAACTATATCAGTGATAGTTCCATTGCATTGGATATAACACTATATGTACTGCGCAAGTCAAATAGAGTTTAAAAGTTTAGATCTTAAATTGAAATAAAATTATCAAGTAGTTCGGCAAATGCTATGATAACTGGTATGGATACTTTTAGTGTTAAAAATGTCATTTATATTACAATCGTGGGATAAAAATAAGGAAAATGTTAGAAAGGAGGCTGGTCTACGTAATAAAAATTGTTGGCCCTTAAAAGGGCCGATTAGAATATGCTGCAGCATTTACTTTGAACTGGTGTACTTAGTAACAGCTTTAGTGCCTTCAGAAACAGCATGCTTCGCTAATTCACCAGGCAACAAAAGTCTGACGGCCGTTTGGATTTCCCGAGATGTGATGGTCGATCTCTTGTTGTAATGAGCTAAGCGTGAGGCTTCAGCAGCAATCCGCTCAAAGACATCATTCACAAAACTGTTCATGATGCTCATCGCCTTGCTGGAAATACCAGTGTCAGGATGGACTTGCTTCAACACTTTGTAGATGTAGATTGCATAGCTTTCTTTCCTCCTCCTCTTCTTCTTCTTATCGGTCTTGCTGATGTTTTTCTGTGCTTTGCCAGCTTTCTTTACAGCCTTTCCACTTGCTTTAGGAGGCATTTTCCTAACGATTCCGTAAATTCCAGACACTCTCTAGCAGTGAAAATCCACGACTGAATGCCGGAACGGAGTGGAGACGCTGTATATATGGTGTGAAAGGCAACCGAGAACGCACCAATTACGTGCGAGCTACCGCCTCATTGGTCGGTCCAAACTTCAACGGACAGCTATATAAGCGGAGCTCTCGCTCTGAAATCACACACTACTTTTGACTCTCTTCTAGTTCAATTCACGTGTTTTCAAAGTTATCTAGAAAATGTCTGGTCGTGGCAAAGGTGGAAAAGCTAAGGGAAAGGCGAAGTCTCGTTCCAGTCGAGCTGGACTCCAATTTCCTGTTGGTCGCATTCATAGACTTTTAAGGAAAGGAAATTATGCTGAACGTGTTGGTGCAGGAGCACCAGTATATTTGGCTGCAGTTATGGAATATCTAGCAGCTGAAGTATTGGAATTAGCTGGTAACGCTGCTCGTGACAACAAGAAGACCAGAATTATCCCTCGTCATCTTCAACTGGCCATACGTAATGACGAAGAACTGAATAAATTACTGTCTGGCGTTACTATCGCTCAGGGTGGTGTATTACCGAACATTCAAGCAGTCCTATTGCCAAAAAAAACAGACAAGAAGGCGTAACTCTACAAAGGATTCCAGCACACAAATGGCCCTTTTCAGGGCCACAAAATATTTTAACACGCAGGAATCTCTAACTATTCATCCATTTTCTCTTTTATTTTACAATCTATGAACTTAAGTAGTATCTTACTATTTTAACGTACGTACGTCATGAAGAAAGTGGCAACAAATTTTAATATATTTTTACTACAATACGGTACTATTTAGAATAACTTTTTAATTCTAGTAATAAAATATCTAAGTACTCAAACTATTTGAGATTAGATGAAAGTTAAGAAGTAAAGCTACACTATTCAGAAAGTTCAACATTCCAAACATCTGGCCCAGTTGTTTGGAGCAGATGTTTTACTTGAAACGGGTCCCCATAGTCTGCGCGCTTGCGCTGTTACGAGAGAGTAAATCCAACAGCGAAAGACAAAGGTAGTCCCGGTGGCGGTGACCCTCTCACTCGCACATCACGGTGGTTGGCGAAAGCGTCTGGCAGGCAAAGAGGATGGGGCCTTGCATGTATATGATGCTCTCTACTAATTCCCATGACAGTAAACAAGCCACTATCCCGCAACCAGAGTTACGATCTATGTACATATGTGTTCGGCTTTCAGGCGGAGAATTGCGGTTTTTCAAAGAGATCTTCGAGCTCTGTTCTTATTAGCAAAATTTCTGGGCTGAGAGAAAAAAGCATTTGTATGCTTTGCTGTATGTATTTAACTTTGCTTTAATGCATTGTATTTGGAAGTTGTAAGTGCATCAGACAGCAACAGGTTTCTAAAATCTACAGTAATAATGTTTGGGAAGTTCCTACTTTGATAGTCTCTGAACGAGAATTCAAATGTTAATTGTTATTATTGAAGTGGCTATAGCAAAAATGGAGAGCTTTTTAAAAAAGCAAAGAGTATCAAGAAGAAATTGTCATTGTTGTGTGTTTTCCATTTTACATTTTAGTGTATATTATATTCTCTATAAGTGCAGTAATTATATAAATTAGTATAAATATAAATTGTAAAATATTATACTTCATTCGGGTAAGTTATTCGACTTTTTTTCTTAGCTTATTGGTCTCCTGCACGTTTCCAACGTTTTGACGATTAATTTGGGGCACCCTGTGTATAATATCAATGTTAACTTAATATTCATCGTTACTCGGGTTACTGTTCGCTCTCATCCACCCCCTCTCTCTAACAGATTTACAACAGTATAAAAATAATACCAGCCGTATTATGCCGTCAAGGTGGCAATCTTGACCACGACTGTTGTTCTCATTCTCTTTTTTCAATTTCAACTATTTTTATGGAATCCATAGTCTATATATATTAAGTAATGGCCCGAACATCTGGATTTCTTTACTTGCTTTCACCGAGAATTTTCACCCAAGAAAATTAATAGCTCCCTTTCTATATAAGCTTTATTGGTACAAGCAAGGCAAAAAGCCCAGATGTTCGAATTAGTTACGTGCCTATAGTTCTTAGTCATAACGTGACGAGCCAATTACGCATTCCCTTTGCTCCCGTAGCTCGACTGTCGTATGTGCAGCGAACTTCTGATTGGGTAGAAGTAAGGCGGAGGGGAAAGCAGGGTTGCCGCTCTATAAAAGAGCCATGTTCTTGGTTCCTTACCGTAGTTCCAAACATTTTATCATTGAGTTGTAATCGTCTGTAAGAAAAATACATCATGACTGGTCGTGGAAAAGGAGGAAAAGGATTGGGAAAGGGAGGAGCGAAGCGTCATAGAAAAGTTCTTCGTGATAACATTCAAGGTATCACTAAGCCGGCCATTCGTCGTCTGGCTCGTCGTGGTGGAGTGAAACGTATTTCTGGTTTGATTTACGAAGAAACGCGAGGTGTTCTGAAAGTATTCTTGGAAAACGTTATCCGAGACGCTGTGACTTACACTGAGCATGCTAAAAGGAAAACCGTTACGGCTATGGACGTCGTCTATGCCTTGAAACGGCAAGGAAGAACCCTCTACGGTTTTGGTGGTTAAAGTGTCATTCTTCACTTTTGTTTAATAAAAACGGCCCTTTTCAGGGCCACCATATTTTTCTTGCGTATGAATTCTCAGTTCCATTGATCCATATTACAATCCTAACATTTTTATACCCCCATGTAAGTGATACTACCGTGCATTACCTTTTATGTAAGTTCATAAAAGAATTATATCCTATGCAGGAAATTTGAATTGCACAAGATCTCTATTGGAAGTGAGTTCCAATAAATAATAAACACCATGAATTTTGTAGTAACTTTGCGTTATTTCTTGAAAGGGAAGGCTGTCTTCACACTTTAAAAATCGAACTCCGAAAAAAAGACTCGAAAGACACGACAGAAGTCGGTTGTCCAATTAAGAACAAAAGAGACTAGGACTGCATACATTATCGAGGCCTTTAGGTATAAACAGTTACAGGCCTATGGGTCCGATGACGTCTATTATATTATTCTGACTAAAAGTAGTGTTTCTAATATTCAGGGTGTCTCAGCTAAAGGAGGCCACCTAAATATTTCCTTTATTTTTAATGGTACAAAAAATATCTATAGTATAATTTAAACGGTATCGGAGAAGGAATACCGTAGCAGACAAATTTTTTTGTCCGATTATTTTTCATAGTTTTTTCAAGGTCATCATTATTTTTGATCAGGGGCACTTCTATTTTTCTATATTCGATCTTCAGGCGGCTGAAAAAATACATTTGACAAATATCGGGATGTTCGGGATTTTGCTCCAAGGCAAACTGTACAGCTACGAACAAAGAACAGCACCAACGTAGCTGCGCAACATTCGTTTCAGACATTCTGCCGAATACTTAGGATCTACTTTGTATTAGAAAATCTCGGCTCCCTGCAGCTACGACAATTTTATCAAAAATTAGAAGTTAGTTACATATTATTTTTTCAATACTTTTTACTTAAGACGTGTAAATACCTTCGAACTAAATTCCAAATTGAGTGTATTATAGTATACATTCAGGATTTCACTTTCATGGTAAAAGTATCTTTTTGAACCTTTTATGATTCTTTTTCAAAGGTGGAAGTTATGGTTTCTAATGATATGAGTACAGTATATTTGAAGTTTTAATAAAATGATCACGAAAGTGTTCTTCGATTTAAAAAAAATGGGGCCCTGAAAAGGGCCGATTGTTGTGTAAAAGGTGGAGCGCCTTAAAACTTAAGCTCTTTCTCCACGAATACGACGAGCGAGTTGGATGTCCTTTGGCATGATTGTAACTCGTTTGGCATGAATAGCACACAAGTTGGTATCCTCGAAAAGTCCAACAAGGTAAGCTTCGCTGGCTTCTTGCAAAGCCATCACAGCAGAACTTTGGAAACGAAGATCGGTTTTGAAGTCTTGAGCTATTTCACGTACGAGACGTTGGAAAGGTAATTTACGGATTAAGAGTTCCGTACTTTTTTGGTATCTTCGAATTTCTCTGAGTGCTACAGTTCCAGGCCTATAACGATGAGGTTTCTTCACTCCTCCCGTTGCAGGCGCACTTTTACGAGCAGCTTTGGTAGCTAACTGTTTCCGGGGAGCCTTCCCACCGGTAGATTTACGAGCGGTCTGCTTAGTACGAGCCATGTCGCTGAGAATAAAATGTGCTTCGTTTATAATCCGAAACTACAGTAAGGCAACGATGATTTTGCTTCTCTTATATGTTTGTAGAGCCGAGTTCCACCTCTCCTCTGATTGGTTAAAGAACGCGAGGTGGGGAGAGCTCTGCAGCGCTTAACGATAGGGGCAAGCGTGATGGAGGGGGAAGGACAGCTGGTACAGCTATATAGTAGTTCGACTTTGGACAAATATCACATTATTCTTTTGAATCTGTTGACTTTACGAAGCAGCGTACATTAGTCGAAATGAGCGGTCGTGGAAAGGGAGGTAAAGGATTGGGAAAAGGAGGAGCAAAGCGACACAGGAAGGTTCTTCGTGATAATATTCAGGGTATCACGAAGCCAGCTATCCGTCGACTTGCCCGCCGTGGCGGTGTAAAACGTATTTCTGGTTTGATCTACGAAGAAACACGTGGTGTTCTCAAAGTTTTCCTTGAGAACGTTATTCGTGACGCCGTCACTTACACCGAGCATGCAAAAAGAAAGACTGTTACTGCCATGGATGTGGTTTATGCTTTGAAACGTCAGGGTAGAACCCTTTATGGTTTTGGTGGTTAAATTGCTATCACTGCCATTAAGTTCTTACTTAAAAAACGGCCCTTTTTAGGGCCACCAAAAAATTTAAACATGGAACTTCTATCATTTCAACTTATCCGTTAATTATTATCAAATACACATTATTTTTATTCTATTGTTGAGTTGCAATAACACTACTCGACACAAAGAATGCCAATAGAAGTAACAGTGTATATTATAATAATATTAACATCTGGTAACAATATTTTTTTTCGTAGCTACAGCAACTGCACTTAATTTTCCACCACTTAATTTCCTGTTACCTACGTCTTGTGCTTCCATGTATTGCATACGGAATGTCCAGGTTGAAGTGTGACAGACCCGTTATACCGTAACTATTAATGATCCAAAAGTTGTTGACATCAAAATTGCACGATATAATGGGAACTGTGTTTTCGCTGAAATACAAATTTTTTTAAGCTCCATTAACGATTTCTGTACATAAATTGATAGGTTTAATATTAAGACATCTATTCTCACAAGAGCAATCGTTTTGGATTGAATATTCTCTTTTTTTTACTTAATTTTCCAGATTGATGTAGTCCTGAATAAGAACAACCGTGAGACTATGTCACTTCAGTCGAACATAATAGCTGAAAATCGAGATAAATTTGTCATTCAACGACACCGTTGAAAACTACTGACAATAACTGACACTTTACATATCTAATATGTGCTTTGAATCGAATAAATAGTTGCATAAATCATAAATCTTTCCGTGTTAGTCCAGGATTCTCAGTAATGTGATATTGGAAACAGAAGAGAGGTCTCTCTTCCCGGTCCGCGCCTTTCCTACTAGTAGCCCGATTTCTGAGTTAGTCGCGCACTCTGTGATTAGACTAACAGCTATGCTATCCCTGGACATACAAAAAGCCTTTGACTCAGTATGGCATGACGGACTAATTTACAAGCTTATTAAACTCAACTTCCATCCTCATCTCATTAAACTCACTCAAAACTACCTTAACAACAGAAAGTTTTTCGTCCAAATTAACCAAGATAAATCAGAACTCTTATCCACGAACACCGGAGTCCCCCAAGGATCCGTATTAGGACCTCCACTATTCCTCATCTACCTAAACGACATCCCAACAACAAACAGCACAACCCTAACCCTATTTGCAGACGACACAGCCATATTAGCCGCATCATGGTGCCCCAAACTACTTACATCCAAGATCCAACACCATCTCAACCTGATACATAATTACTTCCAAGACTGGAAACTATCTTTAAACGCCTCCAAGTCTCAGGCCACACTCTTCCACAGGAAAACCAAAAAATTAAAAAATGGAACACCAAACCTCAACCTGAACGGCACTAACATCCCATGGGAATCCACACTCACTTACCTAGGCGTCACTCTAGACTCCAAACTCACCTGGCAACCAGCTATCCTCAACAGATACCAGAAAGCACTAGCCGTAATCGGAGCATCACGACCCCTCATAGGAAATGCATCAAAACTCCCAACCGACCTTAAACTCCACATATACAAAACCTGCATCAGACCAGTCCTTCTCTATGGCGCTCAGGTTTGGTCACCGGCTGCCCTCTCCTACATCAAAACACTACAACGACTCCAAAATAAAGCCTTAAAAATCATCTATATCCTCCCCTCAGATCATCCTACTAATAAAATTCACACAAGAGCCAAAATACCGCTAATTAGTACTGTCATCCAAAAACTCCTTGATAACTATAATACAGAAGATCACAGTAATCCCTTAGTCGCCGCAACTTCTACATACAATGAAACCACAATCCCCTACACACCCAAAATACGATTCCCCCTAACAATGGCGAAAGCACCACCCCCCTTAACCTAACCTAAACCCCCCCCCTCTACCAATATAATTACGCTGCTTAGAGCAACAAACTGCTCTACCTTTTTTCTGACGCAGGGTTTTTTGAAAATTTTCCCCGCAAGAGCAACCACCTGTAGGACAACCCACATCCAGGATCAATCCAACAACTATAATCTACATCTGAGAGTATAAGGAATAATATCCAGGAGACTCTCCCATAAAGGACCAAGATAATCACAGGCTCCACGCCTTCAAAAAAAAAAAAAAAAAAAAAAAAGTTAGTCGCGCACTCTGTGAGGATTCCCTCTTTGGCTAGTTGAGATTCTTCGAAGCTTCCTCCAAGACCGCAAATTCTTCGTCAAAATTGGCACCGCCAAATCACAACTTACCACCATTGAAGCCGGTGTCCCCCAAGGCTCCATCTTGGGTCCCATCTCATTCATACTATTCATATCAGACATTCCGCAACCTATTTCTACAGTCCTCTCGCTATTCGCTGACGATACCGCCATTCTAGCCTCATCATGGAGCCTCCAACTGCTTCAGATCAAACTACAAGAAGCCTTAATTGCTATTCATAATTTCTTTGCTGATTGGAAGCTATTTATTAACCCTAATAAGACTCAAGCAATCTACTTTACCCGGAAACGCAACTTACATCCACCACCACTGCTTTCTCTAAATGACTCTTCAATACCATGGCAATCATCAGTCAAATACTTATGCATCGTTCTTGACTCCAGGTTAACCTGGAAACAGGCCATCGAAGACCGCGCCAAATAAGCCAGCAGCGCCATCGGCGCCGCCTCCAAACTATTAGCCAGTTCATCAAAACTCCACCAATATCTCCGTTTAAAAATTTATACCATGTGCATCAGACCAGTCATTCTATACGGCTCGCAAATCTGGTGTGCAGCCGCACCAACAAACCTCCACCAACTACAAATCCTCCAAAACAAAGCCTTAAAATTCATCTACGGACGCCCCCGCGATTATAATAACCTTCACGCTGAAGCTAAAATATCAAAAGTCGTGGATGTTATTCGCACACTCAATGCCAGGTACGACACTTCTACTCATTCTAACATCTTAATTTCAAGCACAAATCCCATCTCACTTGATCTTATCCCCTACAGGATCAGATACAGATTCCCATTATTCATCAAAGACACCTAATCGAACTTCTGGTACAATAACTTACTATTTACATCCCAGGTCAACCTCGAGTTGCTTTCAGGCTTCAGGTTTTTTTGTAACTTTTTCCTGAACTACTTCCGGAGGTCTTGTACATTACCCGCTTCTAGGCACGCAACACAAACCCAGCGAGCAGAAGGCCTCATTCCCTCCCAGCCGCTGCTATTTTCATGACTCATCCCCACTAAATAAAAAAAAAAATAAAAAATTAGTCGCGCACTCTGTGAGGAAATGTGCCAGCGGTGAGGCTGAAACCTCCCTGTCTCATGCTCAACCTGGCTGATTACATCCAAGTAATCCTTGTGAGAGCTGTTTCTGGTATGAGAAACGTGCCGGGTCGGCGCGACGCGGCGCAACGTATTCCCCTATAGGTCGGTTCGGTTGAGCGCCTCTAACGTTCAGCCTGGCTTTGCCTTATGAAAAGGCGTTGCATTGGTTTTATTTTTTTTTAACTATGATGTACCAATCCGACACTCTTGAAACTTTTACAGATAATAGTTAAATAGTAAAGGATTATTCTTAATTTTTTCGGCGGGTGTCACTCAAGGGATTGTTTATAAAAATCACTTTCAAAAATTTATTTATTAATTTTCAACCCTTAATCATCGAATAAAAATCTTGAAAAAAAATGAAATATAGCTAATGAATACCTACTATTTGCACTTTAATGTGTTTAAATATCTTAAATAGTTTCCGAGAAAAAAAATAGTAAAGTTTTGGAGTTTTACCCTCATATCTCCCTTGTCAGAGAGGGTAGGGGGTTGAAATTGCCTACAATTGTTGTTTAGACAAAAAGCATTATGTGGTATAAATATCAACCGAAATTGTTGCTGGGGCCAATTCACTAGGCTTATACGGCTAGACCCTTTGTATCAAAATCTTATTTTAAAGGAGAAAGGAATTTGGAATAAACAGGTAAATCTTGCAGAGTGCAAACAAAGATTGTTTCTTTGTAAAATAAGATTTGTGGCCCTGAAAAGGGCCAATTGATATGAATTCTTCAACGAATTACTTTTTCGCCGCTGCTCTTGCGATTTTCGGCGATTTTGCTGTTTTCGGTTTTGGAGTTTTCGTCTTTGCTGCTGGCGCTTTTGTGGCTTTCTTCGCTTTTGACAAATTCTTCGGTGGTGGTGCTGCCTTTTGTTTCACAGATTCTGTTATCTTAGCAGCAGCAGTTTTAGCTGCTTTCTTCGAAGAAGATTGTTTCTTGGCTGCCGCGGCTGGTTTCTTCACAACGGGTGCTTTCTTCGGGGCAGTTGCTTTCTTAGGACTCGCTGGCTTCTCCGCAGCTTTCTTTTCAGCTGCAGCAGATACAGCCCGTTTCACGAGACGTTTGGATTTGCTCTTAGATTCGGAACCCTTCGAAGATGTGGACAGCTTGAACGAGCCAGAGGCACCTTTTCCCGTGGTTTGCACCACCGCACCGGCAGTTACGGCTGTTTTCAAGTACCTCTTAATAAATGGCGCCATTTTTTCACCATCAACTTTATACGTCGTTGCTATGTATTTCTTGATAGCTTGAAGTGACGATCCCTTGCGATCTTCTAACGCTTTGATAGCAGCGTTCACCATATCCGCAGTTGATGGATGCCACGATTTAGTACGCTGCGATTTTGTCTTAGATTTTACAGACTTTTTCGCAGCTGACGGCTTTGCCACCGAATTTTCCACTGTTGCAGTGTTTCCAGAACTATTTCTCGCCTCCATCTTACACAAAATGTACAATAACTGGGTAAATACAACTTTTACGATCCGTTCACAGAGTGCGCGACTAACTCAGAAATTGGCGTACTAGTAGGAAAGGCGCGGACCGGGAAGAGAGACCTCTCTTCTGTTTCCAATATCACATTACTGAGAATCCTGGACTAACACGGAAAGATTTATGATTTATGCAACTATTTATTCGATTCAAAGCACATATTAGATATGTAAAGTGTCAGTTATTGTCAGTAGTTTTCAACGGTGTCGTTAAATGACAAATTTACCTCGATTTTCAGCTATTATATTCGACTGAAGTGATATAGTCTCACGGTTCTTCTTATTCAGGACTACATCAATCTGGAAAATTAAGTAAAAAAAAGAGAATATTCAATCCAGAACGATTGCTCTCGTGAGAATAGATGTCTTAATATTAAACCTATCAATTTATGTACAGAAGTCGTTAATGGAGTTTAGATATCATCATAAATTCCAAGAGTTTTACGCGGAAAGAAATACAATCATCAAGAAGACACGACGCAAATGGTCGACATTATAGTCATTTATATAATACCATTAATCTGGTTAATAATACTCAATTATGGTCGACAACGTAGACGAGAATATAGAAGTGGATTTATTTAACAACTTATCTCGCATTAATTTAGAATATCGCACACTTTGTTCGAGAAGTTCTGGATCACCATACTTTGGTGCTTTGAAATGATATTTCAGTTTTATAAAAGTGCTTGTACACTGTTATACATAATGCAATTTCAATTTTATCTAATTTAAAAATTAATACTGTTCTGAAGCCTACTTGTTGCTGATAAAATATAACATTTAATTGTGAAATGTAATACCACCACAAGTACTTTGTGCGTCATGAGCTATACCTACCATTTATGTTATCAAATAGGTACTTCAACTTTGAATGCAGATGATGTACCATAAATATTGTATAAAATTAACTAGTTAACTAAATATTTATAGAGAAAAATTAAGTCAATGATTTCGAGCACATACTTAATTGGACTGTAGAAGGTTATTGATGACTTGACGATGTTGTTTCGGTATTGTAGTATTATACAGTGATGAAGACGAATGAGTGTATCGTTGTACGAATAATTATAAATGGAATACAATATTAATCATGATATAGACCTTAATTTTGACCAGCAACAAGAGAACATGTCGGTTAGGATTTAAAAGGTTCAAAGCGGAATATTTTATTTCACTTTGGAGAAATACTTGAGGATTTGTCTTGTGAAAATTAACATAAGTTAATTTTCACTATTTTCTTTATTTACATGCTAAAATAATTACAGTTCCTGTTTTGATAATTTCTTGCTCTCAAGTTTCTATAGACGAGTCTTTCTAACTACGAAGCAAAGAATATGGAGCATCAATAACATTCCATGTTCTTCACAACTCATTTGTTTACATACATATGACACAGATACTCATTCATTCGACATTTATTTCTTCATTTCATTCATAGGTTGTGTACTATAGCTAAACATTATTTGTCTATTCATTTGATTATACGAATCAGCTATACATTTGGCTATCTGGACAAGGAAAAGGAGTGCACCCATGGCTGTGAATAATGCATGTGGACTGACAGCGTTTCTAACAGGAAATTATACATATACAGCACGAAATTAACGAGTAAGTGTCATATATTAATTTTTTTCATCCTAAAATAAATTTTGCTTTCAATTTCTAAACTGTAATGTACTAACATTTTTTAAATGTTCGCCTAAGAATTATTAATAATTTGGTTAACTCTATATGCACTGATGGTTTTTACGTAATTATAGTATTCATTATTCTAAGTGTCCAATGGTTTGGAGGTCTCAACGCAACAATAGCAGTCTCAATGCTATTCGAACCGAGACGTATCCGCTGAAAATCGGTAAATTGATAAACGTAATATCCTGAAAGGTAATTAAAATCGGGTGTATACATTAAAGCTCAATAAATTCATCTTGAAAAGCACTATCTTATGATCTGAAAAAATATATATATGTATATATTCCCATTTAAAAAGCAGAACTTGACCATCATATCTCTTAAACTAATAATGTAAAAAAATTTGTATTTCAGCGAAAACACAGTTCCCATTATATCGTGCAATTTTGATGTCAACAACTTTTGGATCATTAATAGTTACGGTATAACGGGTCTGTCACACTTCAACCTGGACACACCGTATGCAATACATGGAAGCACAAGACGTAGGTAACAGGAAATTAAGTGGTGGCAAATTAAGTGCAGTTGCTGTAGCTACGAAACAAAAATATTGTTACCAGATGTTAATATTATTATAATATACATTGTTACTTCTATTGGCATTCCTTTTGTGTCGAGTAAAGTGTTATTGCAACTCAACAATAGTATAAAAATAATGTGTATTTGATAATAATTAACGGATAAGTTGAAATGATAGAAGTTCCATGTTTAAATTTTTTGGTGGCCCTAAAAAGGGCCGTTTTTTAAGTAAGAACTTAATGGCAGTGATAGCAATTTAACCACCAAAACCATAAAGGGTTCTACCCTGACGTTTCAAAGCATAAACCACATCCATGGCAGTAACAGTCTTTCTTTTTGCATGCTCGGTGTAAGTGACGGCGTCACGAATAACGTTCTCAAGGAAAACTTTGAGAACACCACGTGTTTCTTCGTAGATCAAACCAGAAATACGTTTTACACCGCCACGGCGGGCAAGTCGACGGATAGCTGGCTTCGTGATACCCTGAATATTATCACGAAGAACCTTCCTGTGTCGCTTTGCTCCTCCTTTTCCCAATCCTTTACCTCCCTTTCCACGACCGCTCATTTCGACTAATGTACGCTGCTTCGTAAAGTCAACAGATTCAAAAGAATAATGTGATATTTGTCCAAAGTCGAACTACTATATAGCTGTACCAGCTGTCCTTCCCCCTCCATCACGCTTGCCCCTATCGTTAAGCGCTGCAGAGCTCTCCCCACCTCGCGTTCTTTAACCAATCAGAGGAGAGGTGGAACTCGGCTCTACAAACATATAAGAGAAGCAAAATCATCGTTGCCTTACTGTAGTTTCGGATTATAAACGAAGCACATTTTATTCTCAGCGACATGGCTCGTACTAAGCAGACCGCTCGTAAATCTACCGGTGGGAAGGCTCCCCGGAAACAGTTAGCTACCAAAGCTGCTCGTAAAAGTGCGCCTGCAACGGGAGGAGTGAAGAAACCTCATCGTTATAGGCCTGGAACTGTAGCACTCAGAGAAATTCGAAGATACCAAAAAAGTACGGAACTCTTAATCCGTAAATTACCTTTCCAACGTCTCGTACGTGAAATAGCTCAAGACTTCAAAACCGATCTTCGTTTCCAAAGTTCTGCTGTGATGGCTTTGCAAGAAGCCAGCGAAGCTTACCTTGTTGGACTTTTCGAGGATACCAACTTGTGTGCTATTCATGCCAAACGAGTTACAATCATGCCAAAGGACATCCAACTCGCTCGTCGTATTCGTGGAGAAAGAGCTTAAGTTTTAAGGCGCTCCACCTTTTACACAACAATCGGCCCTTTTCAGGGCCCCATTTTTTTTAAATCGAAGAACACTTTCGTGATCATTTTATTAAAACTTCAAATATACTGTACTCATATCATTAGAAACCATAACTTCCACCTTTGAAAAAGAATCATAAAAGGTTCAAAAAGATACTTTTACCATGAAAGTGAAATCCTGAATGTATACTATAATACACTCAATTTGGAATTTAGTTCGAAGGTATTTACACGTCTTAAGTAAAAAGTATTGAAAAAATAATATGTAACTAACTTCTAATTTTTGATAAAATTGTCGTAGCTGCAGGGAGCCGAGATTTTCTAATACAAAGTAGATCCTAAGTATTCGGCAGAATGTCTGAAACGAA
The DNA here is from genome assembly GCF_051020975.1 of Osmia lignaria lignaria. Lineage (NCBI taxonomy): Eukaryota > Metazoa > Arthropoda > Insecta > Hymenoptera > Megachilidae > Osmia > Osmia lignaria. The sequence continues at coordinate 5,362,964 of NC_135040.1, forward strand.
TGTTGCGCAGCTACGTTGGTGCTGTTCTTTGTTCGTAGCTGTACAGTTTGCCTTGGAGCAAAATCCCGAACATGCCGATATTTGTCTGGTCGCTGTAAAATACCGTGTTCATCATAATAAATTAAATCACCAACGGCAACGTCTTCAGAGTATTAAATCTATTCCGTATTATATTCAGTATTAAACATAAAAAGTTATCCCGAATTCATATGACAACAATATACACTAACGCATAACCAACGCATCCCCAAATTTTACATTTTTATTTATTGCACTAGTACACTAATTAGAATTTAACGATTATAGATTTTGTGGCATACAATTCCTTAAACCTGTAGCGCCGATTTTGTTCAGGTATAAAAAATAAAACTGTTAAATTAACTTGTACATGAACTTATTGTTAGTTACGAATTCGTATATTTTGGGAAGGTGTTGGATTATTACTAATAATATATGCGTCAGCTAGTACACAAAAATGAATTGTGTTATACAGGGTATCACAGCTAAAGGAGGCCACCTAAATATTTCCTTTATTTTTAATGATACAAAAAATAACTCTGGTTTAATTTAAATGGGATCGGTGGAGGAATACCGTAGAGGATAAAATTTCGTTGTCCGATTATGTTTCATAGTTTTTTCAAGGTTATCGTTATTTTTTATCAGGAAACTTCTATTTTTCTATATTCCATCTTGAGGCGGCTGAAAACATACATTTGAATATGCTTAAGTTATGACCTGAAGGGTGATCTTGAGTACCAAAAATATGATAAACTTGTAGAGTAATATTAAAATCACATTTGAACTTCCTGTTTATAATTCAGTGTTATAATTCTCAACATATAATGTTATAATAAGACTCCAGATCATAACTTAAGCATATTAAGTATTTTTTCAGCCGCCTCAAGATGGAATATAGAAAAATAGAAGTTTCCCTGATGAAAAATAACGATGACCTTGAAAAAACTATGAAAAATAATCGCACAAAAGAATTTGTCTGCTACGGTATTCCTTCTCCGATACCATTTAAATTATACCATATTTTTTGTACCATTAAAGATAAAGGAAATATTTAGGTGGCCTCCTTTAGCTGAGACACCCTGAATATTAGAAACACTACTTTTAGTCAGAATAATATAATAGACGTCATCGGACCCATAGGCCTGTAGCTGTTTATACCTAAAGGCCTCGATAATAAACTGTATGCAGTCCTGGTCTCTTTTGTTCTTAATTGGACAACCGACTTTTCTGTCCTGTCTTTCGAGTCTTTTTTTCTGAGTTCGATTTTTAAAGTGTGAAGACAGCCTTCCCTTCCAAGAAATAACGCAAAGTTAGTAAAAAATTCATGGTGTTTATTATTTATTGAAACTCACTTCCAATAGAGAAAATCTTGTGCAATTCAAATTTCCTGCATAGGATATAATTCTTTTATGAACTTACATAAAAGGTAATGCACGGTAGTATCACTTACATGGGGGTATAAAAATGTTAGGATTGTAATATGGACAATGGAACTGAGAATTCATACGCAAGAAAAATATGGTGGCCCTGAAAAGGGCCTTTTTATTGAACAAAAGTGAAGAATGCCACTTTAACCACCAAAACCGTAGAGGGTTCTTCCTTGCCGTTTCAAGGCATAGACGACGTCCATAGCCGTAACGGTTTTCCTTTTAGCATGCTCAGTGTAAGTCACAGCGTCTCGGATAACGTTTTCCAAGAATACTTTCAGAACACCTCGCGTTTCTTCGTAAATCAAACCAGAAATACGTTTCACTCCACCACGACGAGCCAGACGACGAATGGCCGGCTTAGTGATACCTTGAATGTTATCACGAAGAACTTTTCTATGACGCTTCGCTCCTCCCTTTCCCAATCCTTTTCCTCCTTTTCCACGACCAGTCATAATGTATTTTTTTTACAGACGATTGCAACTCAATGATAAAATGTTTGGAACTACGTTAAGGAACCAGGAACATGGCTCTTTTATAGAGCGGCAACCCTGCTTTCCCCTCTGCCTTACTTCTACCCAATCAAAAGTTCGCTGCGCATACGACAGTCGAGCTACGGGAGCAAAGGGAATGCGTAATTGGCTCGTCACGTTATGACTAAGAACTATAGGCACGTAACTAATTCGAACATCTGGGTTTTTTGCCTTGTTTGTACCAATAAAGCTTATATAGAAAGGGAGCTATTATTTTTCTTGTGTGAAAATTCTCGGTGAAAGCAAGTAAAGAAATCCAGATGTTCGAGCCAGTTACTTAATATATATAGACTATGGATTCCATAAAAATAGTTGAAATTGAAAAAAGAGAATGAGAACAACAGTCGTGGTCAAGATTGCCACCTTGACGGCATAATACGGCTGGTATTATTTTTATACTGTTGTAAATCTGTTAGAGAGAGGGGGTGGATGAGAGCGAACAGTAACCCGAGTAACGATGAATATTAAGTTAACATTGATATTATACACAGGGTGCCCCAAATTAAACGTTAAAACGTTGGAAACGTGCAGGAGACCAATAAGCTAAGAAAAAAAGTAGAATAACTTACCCGAATGAAGTATAATATTTTACAATTTATATTTATACTAATTTATATAATTACTGTACTTATAGAGAATATAATATACACTAAAATGTAAAATGGAAAACACACAACAATGACAATTTCTTCTTGATACTCTTTGCTTTTTTAAAAAGCTCTCCATTTTTGCTATAGTCACTTCAATAATAACAATTAACATTTGAATTCTCGCTCAGAGACTAACAAAGTAGGAACTTCCCAAACATTATTACTGTAAATTTTAGAAACCTGTTGCTGTCTGATGCACTTACAACTTCTAAATACAATGCATTAAAGCAAAGTTAAATACATACAGCAAAGCATACAAATGCTTTTTTCTCTCAGCCCAGAAATTTTTCTAATAAGAACAGAGCTCGAAGATCTCTTTGAAAAACCGCAATTCTCCGCCTGAAAGCCGAACACATATGTACATAGATCGTAACTCTGGTTGCGGGATAGTGGCTTGTTTACTGTCATGGGAATTAGTAGAGAGCATCATATACATGCGAGGCCCCATCCTCTTTGCCTGCCAGACGCTTTCGCCAACCACCGTGATGTGCGAGTGAGAGGGTCACCGCCACCGGGACTACCTTTGTCTTTCGCTGTTGGATTTACTCTCTCGTAACAGCGCAAGCGCGCAGACTATGGGGACTCGTTTCAAGTAAAACATCTGCTCCAAACAACTGGGCCAGATGTTTGGAATGTTGAACTTTCTGAATAGTGTAGCTTTACTTCTTAACTTTCATCTAATCTCAAATAGTTTGAGTACTTAGATATTTTATTACTAGAATTAAAAAGTTATTCTAAATAGTACCGTATTGTAGTAAAAATATATTAAAATTTGTTGCCACTTTCTTCATGACGTACGTACGTTAAAATAGTAAGATACTACTTAAGTTCATAGATTGTAAAATAAAAGAGAAAATGGATGAATAGTTAGAGATTCCTGCGTGTTAAAATATTTTGTGGCCCTGAAAAGGGCCATTTGTGTGCTGGAATCCTTTGTAGAGTTACGCCTTCTTGTCTGTTTTTTTTGGCAATAGGACTGCTTGAATGTTCGGTAATACACCACCCTGAGCGATAGTAACGCCAGACAGTAATTTATTCAGTTCTTCGTCATTACGTATGGCCAGTTGAAGATGACGAGGGATAATTCTGGTCTTCTTGTTGTCACGAGCAGCGTTACCAGCTAATTCCAATACTTCAGCTGCTAGATATTCCATAACTGCAGCCAAATATACTGGTGCTCCTGCACCAACACGTTCAGCATAATTTCCTTTCCTTAAAAGTCTATGAATGCGACCAACAGGAAATTGGAGTCCAGCCCGACTGGAACGAGACTTCGCCTTTCCCTTAGCTTTTCCACCTTTGCCACGACCAGACATTTTCTAGATAACTTTGAAAACACGTGAATTGAACTAGAAGAGAGTTAAAAGTAGTGTGTGATTTCAGAGCGAGAGCTCCGCTTATATTGCTGTCCGTTGAAGTTTGGACCGACCAATGAGGCGGTAGCTCGCACGTAATTGGTGCGTTCTCGGTTGCCTTTCACACCATATATACAGCGTCTCCACTCCGTTCCGGCATTCAGTCGTGGATTTTCACTGCTAGAGAGTGTCTGGAATTTACAAAATCGTTACGAAAATGCCTCCTAAAGCAAGTGGAAAGGCTGTGAAGAAAGCTGGCAAAGCTCAGAAGAACATTAGCAAGACCGATAAGAAGAAGAAGAGGAGGAGGAAGGAAAGCTATGCAATCTACATCTACAAAGTGCTGAAGCAAGTCCATCCTGACACTGGCATTTCCAGCAAGGCGATGAGCATTATGAACAGTTTTGTGAATGATGTCTTTGAGCGGATTGCAGCTGAAGCCTCACGCCTAGCTCATTACAACAAGAGATCAACCATCACATCTCGGGAGATCCAAACTGCCGTCAGACTTTTGTTGCCTGGTGAATTAGCGAAGCACGCTGTTTCTGAAGGCACTAAAGCTGTTACCAAGTACACCAGTTCAAAGTAAATGCTGCAGCATATTCTAATCGGCCCTCTTAAGGGCCAACAATTTTTGTTACGTAGACCAGCCTCCTTTCTAACATTTTCCTTATTTTTATCCCACGATTGTAATATAAATGACATTTTAAACACTAAAAGTATCCATACCAGTTATCATAGCATTTGCCGAACTACTTGATAATTTTATTTCAATTTAAGATCTAAACTTTTAAACTCTATTTGACTTGCGCAGTACATATAGTGTTGTATCCAATGCAATGGAACGATCAATGATATAGTTTTTCTTTTAATTTGTAAAATTGTGTCCATCTTATTTCGTGGTAAAAAACAATACATCGAAATAAATCAACAATTTCAGCATCAATAATGTTGAAGAAAGTACGGTAAAGACTCGATATGTGTTCAGAATTTGGGACCGGTGAGGAACATTTAGCGAACAGAAGATTCGATTCTGCTAACCGTTTGTATTTTGCCTACGTCGACGAACGTAGAAAGAGACAGTTTAATAAAGAAGAAAGAGGGACTGAGAGTCGAAGTGGCCGTAGAAAATTAAATGCTTACATATCGGTGAGACAATACTAACGTAACAAACTTTTTTATTTTCTATTTTTTTTTAATAAAACTTTCACCATTTCATTGGTGAGATTTTCCTGATTAAAATGAGACTAAACACGATATTGTTATGACAATTGGTTATGATGATTAGGCTTGTAAATGTTCCTCTTTTCTCGCTGTCTTTCTATTTTGGTCGACGTCGGCAAAATATAAAGAGTCTAAGCATCTTTTTCTTAAATGTGACGAAGGCGAACACTTATCCAGAACTTGAAGCGAATCAAACCCGACAGTCTTCTACACGTTAGTGTTCGAAAAGCGAGCCGTAGTTCCTATAAGTGATCACAATTCGAGATCGCTGAGGAACATTTAGCGAACAGAAGAATCGATTCTCTAACTGTTCGTATTTTGTCGACGCGACGTCAACATGGGAAGAGACAGTAGGTAAAAGGAGAAGATGGATTCGGGCTGACATAAGCCCTGATCGAATCGAATTCCTGTTACAAGGTTTTGTAAGCAGAATGGCTACAGATTTGATGTAGGATCTGTAAATCCAGTTATTGCAGCAGATTGGCGGCAGAAATGTAACAAAACCTGCTAAAGCAGATTGGCCTCACAACCGAGCAGATCCTGCTATCATAACCTATTGCCAAATTGGAGGCAGAAACAGAACAGAGTCTGCGCGCAGACTATGATGGCAGATTTGCGGCAGATTGGCAGCAGATCCTGTAACTTCAGCCATTTAAATTCTAAAGGGAACAGTGAAGTTGCAGGATCTGCTGCCAATCTGCATACAGATTGCTGACTGGGAGAGTTAATAAAAATTAAATGCCTACATATTCGTAAAACAACACTAATGCAACAACATTTTTTTATTTATACATGTTGGTATAATATTATAATGTGTATACAAAAACGAATCCCTATGTTGAGGGACACTGACCATCAGACAAAGGCCTAGCTCTGTCACCAGAGTCGATAGGGTGAAAATACGTTACGGAACACCCTGTATGGATGTAAATCGGTGGTTCTGCGCAGCAGTGTTGCGCCATTGTAGGGGGTAAACGGTTAGAAGGAAACCGGCACGGCAGTCTGTAATCGTTGTTTGGTTCTTTGCGTCTGGTGCGTCTTTCTAGACTACCTGTTGCATCATTTTATTCATACAGAGATGGTAAGAATAATTTTTGATTTGTGTAAAATCACAGGTTTGATAAAAGTATTTCTATTTTGCTAAAACGCACAAATATAATTTCAGTGCGAATGAAATTGAGAAAAACTCGATTTGAAATGGGAGGAAAAACAACACACGAGGTCGGACGACATCCTGGATTTATTCAAGGTAAGTACAAATGTGTACTTATATTTTAGAAATGTAATTGTTTTGATGTATGTTAGGTAATTTTTTTTATACGCTTGTTGAATTGGAATTGCGAAATATCAAACCAAATAAATGATAAATCGTCATTAAGAAATTACATATGTATATCCTTCATTTCTGTTGTACGTATTTTTCCATGTATTAGGTTAGTGTATCTGAAGTATTCTTTTGTAAAGTGAAATCTTAAAAGTACATGATCTTTTCCCTTATAAAAACGATATGTTTAATCAAAATAATTTGTGCATTTGTAAAAGTGTATTTTTTTGATATTTTTGTCAACGATTATTTGCTCTTTATTATTTTATTATTGTAAATCTCTTTATAAGTTTTTTTTAATGAAGGATGTCCATTTCTAAATTTTGTATACTAATGATTGTTAGCTTTTACAGTTGCATTACATTCTTCTAATGATAAATTAATTCTTTTCAAAACAGTTTTCATTGTATTGTTACAAAGTTAATATTCACTTATATCTATAAAAAATAGTTTGCTTGAAGATTCAAGCCATTCGTAGTTACAAGAAATTATTTTTTACAATTAACTGTAGGTATTACTGGTAGATAATGCTTGTATATTTTAAAAAACTGCTTCTTATTTAAGATAATGCATAACTATTATTTATCAAGCAATATTTACTACCTAAGATCTTATGAAATTCAGACTTTGGAAATTCATTGCATTCTGCTGTAAGTGTAAACTGATTTGGATCCATTTTTCCTTGTATTATCCAGTAACAAATCTGGGTGTAGCAAAGTATAGAACTAGATTAGACTTTTCCGATTATCCTGAAATTTGATTTTAGCAAGCTACCCACTAAAACTCTTAGTACGTTAGTATTAAAACTCTTGCATCCAAATTGTAGTGTCTCTCCCACAACCTTACTTGGGAAAAATAGATACAGCTCACACAGTGGTTAGGATAGACCTCCATAGATAAATGACATTTTATATAAGCCAACTTAACACTTTGTTGACTGGCAATTTTACAATAATAACATAGGATATTGTAAAAGTTTCACAATATGCCATATTATCCTGGGTTTTGAAAATCAAAGTAGTCAATGCAAGTGCAAACACAAGTTAACTCGTGACAGGTCAACAATGTATTGTTCATATGCTATGTAATGTCTTGTTAGAATATAGATACATTGCATGTACAATGGATAAAAAAAGTATTGGTATACTTGCTTATTTAAAAATATCTTTATATCTCTAAGTGATATATTAATATGAAACATATCTTTTAATGTCTTGTAACATGCAGAAGTAGTGTACCTATTCTTTCAGAACACTGAATAATGTAATTTGAGGAAGTCAGGAAGAATAAAAGAAAATTTCATAGTCAAAAAAGTAGTGGTGCGCTTGCAATTTATTTAAAAATTCCATTACGTTCTCATTTAGCGAATACAAACCAAATGTTTAATATTTACATTTCTTTGGCATTAATTACTGAAACCATTATTGAAACCATACATAGATGTGATAGGTTAGGATGTGAAGCGGCCGGTATCGCTTTCGTTATTATTTAAGCAACACTATTGTCTTATGAAAGTGTTGCCGGCCGCCTTACGGCGCGCCGCGGCATGTATTCTGTATAATGATCGGACATTTTATAGATTGACCGAAACTTGTTACGGACATTTTGCACAATGTCTTTTCGAACGGGCATTCTACACAATGCCCGGTCATTTTACAAAATGCCCACGTTAAACACATTGCCCGTTACAAACGGTTTCATCGCGATTGGTTCATTCCTTGCAGAGTAACAACAAGAAATAAGCTTTTTGCTATAACAATAGTTATTAACAATAATAAATTCCATACATTTCTGGAAGCGAGATCATCACGAAAATATCTCCAATTAGATTGGAAAGCTTTCATCGCGAACGGTACATTCCTTGCAGAGTAACACCAGCGAATAGGTTTCTTGCTATAACAATAGTTATTAACAATAACAAATTCCACAAATTTTTACAATTGGAATCATCGCGAAAATATCTCCGATTAGATGTGAAAGGTTTCATAGCGATCGGTACATTCCTTGCAAAGTAGCGCTAAAGAATAGGAGTTTGCAATAACAATAGTTATTATATATGTACAGGTAGGTCTCGATTATTGCGAGTAATAAATCCCAGAAATTGTTCGCATTATTTGAATTCGTACTATTCGAATATTTGAAATATAGGAATTGTTTCTTAGTTAAAGAAAATGTACGATTAAAATTTTGAAATATACCTTTCATACGTATACATATTATGAAATTATAATAGCATAAACATGTTTATTATTTTTTAAAGTATTTTAACAGTGTTGATTGCTGATGATATGGTTTAATAAAGCTGACACAGGAGTGATGTAAAAGAAACTGTACTTTATTTAATGGAGGACTCTGCTTCCGATCTCTAGCAGTCCCTTTTCGAGAATGATCATAAAAAAAAAAAAAGAACGCGCTAGGCGACGCGAGAAAAACGCGCGAACATAGAATACGTATGTGAACAGAGAAAGGAAAACTATCATGCATAAAATCAGTAAGCGCCATTATACATTGCCTCTATTCTGACATACTATTAAATAAAAGATTATATTGAAATACATTTCTCTTCTTTTCGACACCTGTTACTTATTATATTATTATGATTATTATGATTATTACATTATTATTATTATTGATTATATCCTACAGAACCCATGTAATATTTTCTATTCATTATTTTTTCTAAATGAATATTCTTTTACCTTAAACACACATACCCTAAACTTAGAACTAGAGTTCGTCATTTATTAAAAAAATAATTTCCAATGAACTAAAGAGGGTTATTAAGTTACCTTCTTTAAAATATTTTACGTCTTAAAAAGTATCTCCGAAAGGTTTGTAAAACGAACTTAACTCGAATCACCGAAGAAATAATAATAGCATCGACCAGATAAAATATCATCTCATGTCTCATGATACAGTTCAGCATCGAACCTCGTCGTTGGTAAACTCATTGATTCTGGTTCTGTTTCTTACTGCGGCCGCAATATATTATAGAGGGCGTAAGAAAACATCAAATTTTTTCGCCGCCGCGAACTCCCATAAGGATGGCAGTCTTTAACAGTATCTCGTCGGTACTTTAACACAGGGGATGGCAGTCTTTAACAGTATCTCGTCGGTACTTTAACACAGGGGATGGCAGTCTTTAACAGTATCTCGTCGGTGACTGGGGCCACTTGGCGTGCCGAACTTTAACACAGGGGATGGCAGTCTTTAACAGTATGTCGTCGGTGCCTTAATGCTGTAACTAAAATTAGTTTGGCGCAGAAAATCCAGGCGGCGCTGGTGTCGATACAACAGATATAAATGATATCGGTGAGGTACACACACACACAAGCACATGTATTTGATAGTAAACTAAACTGACATGGAAACTTGCAATAGAAAACCGACGCGAAAAAGCCAACAAGGCCATAGGAGCAGCCTCCTCGCTCTTGATGAGCTCCTCCAAACTAAACGTTGCACTCAGAGTCGCGATTTATTTAATGTGCATCCGTCCGACTCTCCTATACGGCTCTCAAGTCTGGTGCGCCGCCGCTCCAACTCACATCCAGTCACTTCAAGTACTACAGAACAAGGCTCTTAAATTCATCTTCGGACTTCCGCGAGACTACTCCACAGACAAACTCCACCGTAAAGCTAAACTACCCAAACTACTGGAAGTAATTAAACTATTTAATAAACGCTATGACACATCCTCGCACAGCAATCCTCTAATCAGTGGCACCGACCCGAATCGATGGGAACAAACCCCCTACCAACTCAAAATCCGGTTTCCCCTCTCCCTTCGCGAATAAACATCATCACTAATCACTACTAATCGCTACATATCACACTACCTGGTCACATCCTCGCTTTGTAATGCCCCCGACCCCTATGGGGTCGGGTTCTTTCATGTTTCAGGTTTTTTTGAAAATTTTTCCCTGAGAAACCTCAAGACATCATCTTCAGTCACCACTACAGATACCTGAGGAAAGTGCGCAGCAGGCGACCCAGCCTCTCAGCCGCTGTCAGATCAAGCCTCATCCCAATATAAAAAAAAAACACACACACACAAGCACATAGTCCCTATATTCGTGTGCATCGTCTTATTCAGTCTTATTCAAAACGGTGATAGAAATAATAATGATAAAGATAAAAATAATGATAGGGAAAAAATTACAATATATAATGGGGGAATGGAAATATATTAAATTTTTACTACAATATATGTATATATATATATATATGTATATAATATAAAAATATTATAAAAAATAGAATTATAACTAATATAAAGAAGTATAATTATAATTCTAATTATAAATAATATCAAAAGTAGAAGTATACAATACATCATACATTCTGCTCGCAGATTACATTATTATACATTAATTTACATACATACAATACGAAACAAACATACAATACAAAACATATTTGTTAAACATACCAGTCTATAACTAAGAAAGATAGTAAAATCAAAAGTAATATTTTTTTATGATAACAGACTAATCTCCGGATGGTCCAAGAAGTGCTGTGAAGTCTACGTGTCCCATGATGCCACTCTTACTGTCTATTCCCCCAGTGCAGTCAGGTTTGCCTGTAAGAACAAAATTAAATAACATTATAGATACATTTCATGCTAGAAGTATTATTATGTATTTTCAGTATACAGGTATAACAGAAAACTTACATTCTTCTTCTTCTTCTGGTATTTCCATCCGGGTGTCTTGCTGCTCTATTTTAATAGAGGCAGCCTCTGACACTGTGTAATAAATATTTTCATTAACAATTATCTGCAAACGCAACACAAATTATGTAAGAGTATTACGTGGTAAGTTCAGTGTTGGAACTGCTGACATTGTCAGCTTCTTCATCATTATATATTTTTGTTCGAAGTGGCTGCTGCAGATCACCTGAGATTTCAGCTGTTCGGGTGAAAGCAGTGACAAATTAGGGTTGTCACATGCTTCCACCCACTGCACCATCCTCTTCATGTCCACAGAGGGAAAGTTGAATGTATTCAGAAGTTCACTTCTGCATCCTCGGACACTGCATTTTTTCTCCTTCCTTCTTTAAAGATACATTTTAATAATTACAATCTTATCTTAGAAACTGCTTAAATTAAAGCAAACAATATATTATTATAACACCAATGTAAACAGTTATTGTTTTCAATAACAATTTAAAAAAATTCTGTACTTACTTAATTTCTATCTTCTTGTGCTATTGCTGCATCTCATTGTCCGCAGAAATATTGAAAAAATCTGAAATAAACTAGAAGAAACCTGAAAAAAACCTCAAAATCTCTTTTTAATTAATAATAATAGTAATAATAATAACAATAATAATAACAATCAAAGTAACAATAATAATAGTATCAATAACAGTAATAAATTGTATTAGTATCACTAATCGCTTGGTCCACGCTGTCGCTTTACTGACCGTTATCGTGGTTAATCGCCATATTTTTTAAGTCTCTTTAAATTTTGAAACAATTGAAAAACGCGGTGTTAAATTTCGCGGGAACATGACGTCACGATATCTTTAGTTGTGTATGTTGAAATCAGTGATACAAGGTATGCGTGTAGAGAAGCGACATCAGCGCCGCCTGGATTTTCTGCGCCGAGTTAAAATTTGCATCAAATTCACAAGAGTGGAGCTTGGAGGGCCTGGTTTTCTACTATCTGTAGTCACTGTACATACGTGGCCATTGTTACCCTATCTTTGGCAACGCTGGTTCTCGCTTCTTCAGTACAGTTGCCGGTTGTGCATGGTCTTTTTGTGTTCTGTCTTAGTTTTATTTTATTTGGTTTACAAATCAGTTATGGCAGAAAATAAGGAACGTACCTTCATTATGATTAAGCCTGATGGTGTACAACGTGGTCTTGTTGGAAAAATAATCCAACGATTCGAGGAAAAAGGTTTTAAGCTTGTAGCAATGAAGATGGTGTGGGTAAGCATCCTCGCATATTGTTTAAAAAAAAAGAAAAAAAAAGAACATGCGTATTTTGCTTCTCTGTACCACGTGGATATTTCCAGATTGGCATATTGTCTTTAGCAGGTTTTCATAAAAAGATAACTAACGTTCGTTTTCATTTTAAAAACACCTGTCCGGCTTTATCGATCGAGGTGTAAGTATTAATTATCGTAACTTTTGTTACAAGTTCCTATGACCTTGAAATTTTGCGGTATTAAGGTAAAACTGGTACATTGTTAACATAACAAATTCTATTGCAAATTTTACACATAATGAGTTGTTAAAGAAGTTAATTTGATGTATTGTTAAGGCACTAATTTAATTACTGTTTTCCAATTTAATATTGGCACGAATCCTAAAGACAAATCCATTATCTTCTATATATTGAGTGCTTTATTTAACAATGTAATAATAAGTTTAGTTGAATAATATAGTAACAATATTTAATGTTTTTCTTTTAGCCAACAGAGGATTTATTGAAGAAACATTATTCAGACTTGGCATCTAGACCTTTTTTCCCTGGTTTGGTTAAATATATGAGTTCAGGACCAGTTGTTCCCATGGTAATTATTTTTATACAATATCAGAATATACTGCTTTATTTAGTAATAAACAAAAAACAATAGGATGGTTTATTCATGAATATATTATAGGTATGGGAAGGTTTAAATTCTGTAAAAACTGGTAGAGTAATGTTAGGAGAGACAAATCCAAAGGATTCTGCACCTGGAACAATTCGTGGCGATTATTGTATCCAAGTCGGACGTAATATTATTCATGGATCTGATTCAGTTGAATCTGCCACCAAGGAGATCAACCTATGGTTTGGAGAACCAAAGGATGTTGTTGATTGGGCAACTTGGGCTGAGAAATGGATCTATGAATAAAATATTTGAATGTTATCAGAAAATATCTCTGATCTAATAATGGTACAGTTATTGATTTAAATTCATATCCTTTCACATTGTATATTGAAGAGCCACTGTATATAAGTTTGCCTGAGAAATAATAAAACACATTCTTACATAAATTAATTAATTAATCAATTTTTTTTATAAATTCACTGTTAAATTTTGCGATTATTTTACACTTCATAGTGCACTGTTACTTTGTGACCAAAGTCGATACAAAGATGGTGTCGGTACATCTATCCTAATAATAGTAGTGATATTTAAATGATATATTATTAATATAAAACATTATTTCAAATGATCAGTAATACATATAACTTAATATAAGTTTCAAACTATTAACCTAAACTCCTTACTATAAGAAATAAGGACGTTGGTTTTTCAATATGATTGGGATAAATGCTGTCTGATGTAGTAAAAAATTATTACATGTATCTAGATCATGTAACAAGTTGTACCAATACGTGTTTTAACACATAGTATGTATGTACAAAAATCGATGGCAATATTAGATTCAATTAATTATTGGGCTGATTCTCCTAAGTATGCTTTACAAGCTGGGCAGTAGTGTTTCTTTGTCTGACACGAGTCTATACAATAAGGGCAAGGGGCACAGCACCATAATCTAAAAATTAAGATTAATACAATGAAATGTTTTCAAAGTAACAGGATAACAAATTACATGTTTAATTATAAGTAAATATATGTTTTAAATAATTACCCAGTCACACAAAGTAATAACGCAAACAGATGAGTTTTCGAATTTGCTTGTGTTTGTATCTCTGTAGAAATATTTGCGTGACAATGAGGACACGTTAATCGTTGCGATTCTGAATCAAATTGCGGCGCACCTACGACAACTATGTCTGCAAGTTAAAAGTCATTTTTTCAATTATCTTCCTGTAAAAAAACTGGTTTTAGGTACTAAATATATATAGATCAATATGTTTCACTCAATCATTTTCTTTTAAAAAGCTATGCAATTATTAAAATACTAGGTATAACCCGCTCGTTCCTTGCATATCTGTAGCCCGTGTCCGAATAAAGAACAGCGAATGAAAAAAAAAGAGAAGCCGCGATCCTGACAATCGGCAAAGATCAAACCTTGATCGCTTCTTCCTTTTTTTCACACGCGGTTCTTTTTTTCTTCTTCCGGGTTCAGTGCCCGTACCGACACGTGTATCGTTGAAGGAATGCGCGCCCAGCTAAAATGTGGGACCCATAGATTTTTTACAGAAAAATTGAAACCTGTTACATTTGACTCTGGCCACTTAGCCGCACAAACGTAACGGTTTTAAGCTAGTCTCGGCGAGACCTAATAGTTTTCAAGTTGAAAAGTGATACGGACGGACGCCTTTGTGCTTTATAGATATATATTTGGAAATCTTTATTCGTATCTGTTTACAAAAAAAAATGTCACTATCGGATGAACGTATCGAAAGTTTGCGTTATATAAATTGTAACGCAAATTTTGGTTAAACTTCGTCTTAGGGGACCAAAAATTAACGAGTCCAAAATATTTGTTCTTGTAGTTTTTGACCTGAAAAGTCCGAAAATGCAAGTTAAAAGTCCAGGAAACCAATAGTTTAAAAGATACGAGTACGATGTCACATTGACTCTTTCCCGCATCCAATCCTTTGTTTGGACTCTATTTGTTGGGTGTGAGTACCTTCAGTTCCTATCAAATCCGAGGGGATATTGTTTATAAAAAAAAAAACTTAACCTTAGGTATACCGGGTTTAGGCCACCACTTATATAATTCTGTTTTACCGACGGCGACTCCACTCATTGGACCAAATGGCGTCGTACTGACCTGTCAAAGTACGCCAAGTACACACATTTTCATGTAGTACTCGTATCTTTTAAACTATTGGTTTCCTGGACTTTTAACTTGCATTTTCGAATGTTTCAGGTCAAAAACTATAAGATTTGATACTTTTCATCCAGAAATTTTTGGTCCCCCAAGACGAAATTCAGCCCAAATTTTTAACCCGCCAGGAAATTGGGTCGTCTATGTCCAAACGTAATTTTATTATTGTTTTAGGCGTTTAATAACCGAGAAATATGAGTTTTGATTATAATCCCCTGCGTTTCATTAATTCAGTTTATGTGCCAATGCACTTTGCCGACTTCTCGATTACTGTCAAGTAACAAAGTTACGATAATCTAATCTTTTACGCACTTGGTTGTCCGTCAGTATAAGATGGTGGTGCTGGCGGCGGAACAAATCCAGGTGTTGGCGATGGAATAAATCCAGGTGCTGGTGGTGCCGACATTTCTTTAGACATAATATCTGGTGCTTTCCTTACAGACCTAAAATATGTAGGTATCATTATTATTCTTGACTTCATTCCCTTGGATTTATGAAATACAATTACGATATTTAATAAATAAATGTAGAAATATAAATATGCCGGTGTAACGACGTAAGTAAGGGACTTATTTTATTAGTATTGTAATCTGTAATTGAAGAACTTTTTATTTGCAATTTTATTAGTGTCCCTGATGGACCGTGAGAAGCCAGGAAATGGAATAGGGGGTTGATAGCGATCTTACAATTAGATATGAACGTTGGTTACCAGACGAATATGAATCGTGCGTTATCGTAGAGTTGAATTGCACAATCTTTTGATCTTTAGATAGAATGATGTAATAATAATTCCCGTAAATCTCCAAGCCTTATCATCTATCGATTACAAATGTATAATCAAAGTTGAATTAATGGTAAAATTATGATTTTTTTCGTACTGCCAGTACCAGGTACTCTTCTATTTTTCCTCAAATTAAAAAAACTTATCAGTGTACACATATACAAGATATTCTCCAACAAATGTATGTACACGATTTCAGAATTACATTTGAACATCACGTTGACAAACGTATGTCAAGCAAAATGATAAAACTATTATCAACAGGCTCAACGATAACTAGTGCAAAACAGGAAAGAAAAGATTAATTGTTTGTAAAATTTCCTATAATTTATCGTCAGTATTGTTACACCGGGGATATAAATGATAAACGATAAGAGGCTGATAAAGGTGAATCATTACCTTAGCAACAAGTCCCTATGTGTTTTTTACAGATATCATGTGCAAAGAAAACGGATGAAGTTACGCCGATATATATAAGTACCTACTATACTGTATTTTAAAAGCAAGTGGAATTCCCCGTAGAATACAATGATAATTATCGATCGAAAGCAAACACGCGATTTGCTTAACATCGCAGTGTGGCTGTGTTTGATATTTATTAACATGATCTCCGCACTAAAATCGATAGCACTCGAAAGACGATATCTTCAGAGAAAAAATCGCTATAAATAACGAAAGGGTTTCGATTTCTTCTTAGCAGAATCAGTATCGAATGATCATTCTAATATTATTCCCTCACGAATAAAATGAATGTTAAGATATACACATTTTTCTAGTATTTTACATGGTACTTTAATGATATTTCGAGTTTGAGTGATATTTAAATGTTGACTGGAATCAAATAATTTGTTTAAAAAAAAAAAAATGATCATATTTTAAATGAACAAAACAAAACTATGTAATAATGATGTAAACGTAGCCTCGGAAATGGGAATAATATTATAAACACAGAATGAAAGTTTTGTATTCTGTATGAAGTCATTTACATTTTAAAATGTTTTCATTACAGAAACGAAATAATTTTAGAAATGAATAACGAAAAATGATTAAGATACTTGGCATAATGCGACGTCACAGGGTGAGACTTTATGCGTCATAGACACTTGTATTTGAAACGAAGTCGGTTAATTATGAGTTATTGCAATTAAATATGTAAGAATAATCCACGTTAGGTATACTACCAACTGTTTAAATTAAGGTGACTAAGTACTTGTGAAAAAAAGGAAACAAACAAGAAATCATCAATATTGTTTTGCAAAAATCGAAATACTAATATATAAATTAAAGAAAATCTTCTTTAGATAATGTATGTACTTACATACATTAAAAACAGAACACTTCACAGTTTTAACTTTACAAATGTCACTCTAAGTATTATTCATCTAATATTTATACATTTAAAAATAAACATTTTTTTACTAGAAAGTCGTTCTCGATAAGGCGACTTGGTAACCGTAATTATTCTCTACTAATTTCCATACATACGAACCTATTGTATTTACAGCAACTATACACATATGTAATGTCAGTGCCTAACGTTGAATGTTCGATATAACACTTTGAATTTCAGCAGTCAACTATAGTTCACGTTGCTTTTGCTCCTAAAATTCTCTACCCGTATAAGTATCAGTGAATCGAAAGTGGGAGAAACTCGAATGGGGGATTTCTACGAAGTGACGTCGTAGGATACGTAATATGATTTGAACGCGTTTATCAGACAGTTTAAGTATATTGTTATTATTATATATATTGTTACACCGGCTGGTATATTTATTGATACTTTTCATAAGAATTACGATAAGTATCTAATCTTTTTTCTCTTTACATCCGTTTATAAATTAAGAAGGTAGACTTTTCTAATTTGGCAGATCAGTTCAGTCAAACCTGTTTTTATACGGTAGATAGGGTCCGTAGAAAAAAAACCGCACAAAAAAATATTCAGAAACTTCATAAATAGCTATAACAATCATTATAACAGTTTTTTCGTTGGGCCTGATAAAGCCACTAGCGTATTTTGTTATAAATTTGAAAAAACTATTCTCAACTATCGTGCCATATGCCATAATGATATTCTAGGCCCGTTTTCGCCGATAATCTCACCTCGCTGCACTACTCATGCCTACCCTTTCAAAGAAATGCCTGACATTTCCTGTGAAAAAAAATATTTGGGGCTTCTAAATATGTATTTTTGGTTCATGACTATTCAGCTTATAATATCTGAACGAGGAAAAATGACCAATATTTATCATTATCTTTTTAGTACACAGAAAAGTCAAGATGATTAAAATATCTCTGAAGTTCATTTTGTAATTAACGTTTTTGTTATAGTTTCAGTATATGTGGAACGATTTTATTTTAATAAACAAAAATCCGAAAGAAAGCAAGCCCTCTCATTTTTAAATGTAAAAACAGGAAATTAACGTATTACGTAGATAAAAACGCATTGAAAAAATACATTTTTAGGACTTATATGTTAGTGTGTGCTAAAAAATAAAAATTCTAAGTAAACAATACCAATATGTAGAATTTTTTTTCAAATTTGCTTTCGTTTATTTAGTGTATGGCCGTTTTTTTATTTTTGGTTAACAAATTTGATTAATAACGTTTGTTGCTTATAAAAATTAAAACACCATCCAAATCATTTAATTTGTCGATTAATGCAAAAATATTAGGAACTTCTATGGTAAATGATGAATTTCAAAACTGAATGAGATACAAATACCGATTCATTCAACATTTTTATATTCGATGTTATATTTATCATGAAGCTCCATAATTTGTGCATTAAACTTAACAAATATTCAGGTAATTATCCTTAAAATTTGTTTCATGAATTTATAAAGACTGTTAATCGTAAATCATAAATATAATATAAAAAAATATATACAAAATACGTAATAACTTTTTCGATGATAATTTATAAAAGGAACCCAGCAAAAATAGCTATCGAAAAAGATATCCGTCTAATAATTAAAACGATCTTGAAGTGGAATTTCTAGGAATAAGATAATATTAAGTTACTAATTACCCTGAACGCAATGTTTTCACGTGTTTGATAACCAATTATCAATGTCTTCTTTTACATATTTCAGTTCCGATCTAATTAAATTAAACGTATTTTGTTTTCTTCGTTTAATTACGTATACATTATAGAATAAGTTTTAAGAGAAACTCGTTATCCGAGTTAACGTTGTCTATTTAATTTCGACGTACGCGTATACCGTCGTATACGAGAGAAAAAAAAAAGAAATACATTGGACATTAAAGTGGATTGTAGTTTTCAACACTTGTAATTCTACGATCTATCTAATGAGTCAAAGAGAGCGTTCGATCGATCGAAGTGTTCGCTTCTATATAGAGTACTACGTTCTTTGGCTAATAAGACAACAATCACCCTAACAACAACAGTATAAATGACAACAGAAACACGTCGCAAACGATAACGATCGTTCTACTTATCCAATTGGAAACAAGTCGTTTAAAAAATTTACTATTCAACTCCCAATATTCATTAACACGCTTTTTTTTTTTTTCAAAACTTATATTAACTCGATCGATCGTTTATATTTGTAATAAATGTTTAAACTTCAATTTCTATATAATGTTACGAGTTTGGACGATCGAAAAATCAGGGGTCAATAACTACGAAACACGGGTAAAGTGAACTACAAATATCGATTTTTCGAGGAAAAATTTTTCATGTTTTAGCTCCGAAACTTGTGGTCCTCAACGCGTTCTTTAAATTCGATGTTACCTGATAGAGGAGAATTCTTCATAATTATAATATAATATAATATCAACGTGTTGGCAGTTATAATGTATGATCGAATTGATTTCTATCTCTGAAGGAGTTCCTTTGGAATGTTTTACCGACCGAGCAAAGGATTTCGATAGATCAATGACGCAGCCGAAAAAGGGCGGGAGCACTAAATTTCACGGTGATTTCGCACTACGTGTTTCGTGCACGATGCCTTTCCTTGATATTATGCTCATTCATTTCTCAGTCTTCGTTTCTTCGCGAGGTACGGTCGGGCGTTGATTTGGTTTTCGGTTTTCGCCCTAACAACTTGCGAAACGAGGAGGTCCATCTTGACCGAGTGAATCCTCCTGTACTCTGTTCGTCCGGCTCGCTGCAGCTAAGCGACTCGCTGATCTTTCTGCTCTTACCGCTGCTGCTACTCGTGCTACTACCCCCATTTTCATAGCATCGTGATCTTCGATCTCCAATCTCCGACGAAAAGCTGAAAGAACATGTAACATTTTTGTGTAATTTATAGCTGACCGATTCCACTCAATTTTCGCAATGAATTATTTCGAGGTAGCAAAATCTTCAAACGAACCCTGAATCGGAAGAAAATGCTCTAGCTGTTGGCGGAGCGCTTGAATTGGCTGACGAAAGCGAGATTTCAGCCACTGGGGTACTTGGATACGCCTCATCGTCTGAAGCACTATTGCTACTGCTGCTACTGTTGCTCACATTGCTTCCGCCAGCGCTACTGTCGACGCTGGAATCGTCGATAAAACTTATTTCTCGATCGGCCAACGGTGAGTTGGTTCTTTGTCCCCGTGATGTTGGTGTTGTCGACGTTGCGTTTGGACGTAACCAGGTGCGTAGGTCCTGTAGCGGAACTTGAAGGCACTTGAAAAGATTGCCACTGAAAATTTCAAAAACAGATGGTACATTAAAGATATCTTGAGAATATGGAGGTTCACGGTTATCGGAAGATAAGAAAATCTGATGGGGAAGGAACGAATGAATTTTCTTACTCGTCGCGATAATCATCGATCTCTGCAAAAGTACGTCTTGCGTACAGACACACGGAACATCGTCGACGACGGCGGCAAGCTGTGGCGTGAAGAGTAGCCGCACGAAGGTGTCTTGCAGCGTGTCTCAACGTGATCGTTTCTCGAGTCAGTGCTGCTACGCCTTCTTCTCGTCTTCGTCTTTCCTCCCCTAATTCTCCTTGTTCTACGCGAAGTTTCTCCTTTAAAACTTCATTCTACAAACAGAGAACATATTCCATGCCGATATCATCATAATACATTACAGCCACATGCAGTAATGAAAGGAAGCGTAGGGGACGACGGTCCCCCATTATTTATCCGACATAAAAGATCACCCCTTCCCCATTTATATTATTATTTTTATGTAGAACTATACTACATGTATTTCATACGCTATTCGCTGAATATTTGCCAATGGATTTTCACCTCTCTTTCAAGAGCATCTCGCTCGGCGCGTATAACAGTAGCCTGTCTGACGACATCCTGCCGTGCTCGTTCAAGCGTTTGCCTTGTAATCTCGTTTTGCGCTAGTTGCATTTGCAGACGTCGCAAAGCTACCTCGCGTTGCCTGTCCAGACGATCACGGGCAGCTAGGCAGCTGTCCCGTTCGTTCTTTGCTCTTTCCACCTCTTCCTCCAAACGAAGGCTTCGCTCTAGCTGAAGAAACAATTCGTCTTCCTTGCCACGGAGCTCTGCCTCGCATCCTTCTAATCGTTTCTCCAAGTTTCGCCGGGCCTCCTCCAATTTATCTCTCTCGGCCTTAAACAAACAAAAGAATTTTTATTAGTTAAATTATTTGAAGATAACAAAAGAAAATAAAAGAAATTATGAACCGTACGATAATTACACTAATAATACATTTAATTGAGCATATAGCACTCTGATAACTGCATTGCGCTCTTTCTTTATAGAAGCTGCCTCAGAAAAGGTGTACACAGTTTGCATTTATATTGTTTTCATTTTTCTTTGGAAAGTATCGGAGTACACTTATCAGTGAAACGGATATAAATCCATAGGCTATCAGCCAGTAGCAGAAACAATAGGTGGCAGGGTTACATTCATGGAGATAATAAACCTAATTAAAAAAGAGAATGGAACAGAATGCCTTCCAGAGTTGCATCTAATTTCATGGCCACTGCATTGGGACGCATCTATTACGTTCGTTCTTTGCAAACGATTCGCCAACTACTTATAGATTTACAAGCCTTACTTATACATTTTTATGCACAAAAAAAGAACCGCAAGCGTTATTACTTACTGAATCGGTTTCATGAATTTCTAATTTATTCAACGCAAGGCAAGGTGCAAGTACTTAAACACTTGTAATATTTGCATAACGTGTGAATTTTCACCGGAGAAGAATTAAAATGATACGGTTTTGATTCCTTATCCTCTATTCTACTATCGTCTTCGCGAAGAACTTGTCCAACTGATTGCGTAACCGATTAATCATAAATCATTGTTCGATGCGACGAGTCGAATACTAACGAGTATCGTGTCATTGAGCATTTTAATTCTGCTCGACGAATAGGTGACGGTCATCGACGACCTACGTGTAAAGCCCGACTTATTCAGGGTATAATTCATTCAGACCACATGTTTAACCGTTATACGAACAAGTACAGTTGTAAGTATTATAGTGAAAATTCCGAATCGTTCTAAGGTAGGCTCCGAGTGCATCGTCGACACTTTTCGAGAGTAACACGACCCGCTACGTGCCACACGAACTGTTAATATTCAATCGAAACGTAAGTTAAATACTTGTAAAAGCTATCTATCGTTTGACAAGAAAGCTCATCCATTGTTCCCATGTTTAGACTCGAGTAGCTATTAAAAAGAACTAGACTTAATGGATTCTAACGCGGTCTAATCGCGATCGTGTGACGTAGTTTGTCGTTGCTCGCCCAACATGCCAGATTGTAGGTCAACTTAGCCAGCTAAGCTAGACTCGAGAGGTTGATGAACGCCATTATAGACCAGGCTGAAGCATGTCGAGGCTTCTGTCGCGAAGGAAGAGGTGGAAAGAAACCGAAGAAAGCTGAGAAGAGAAAAAAAAAAGAAGATAAACAACAATGACAGGCAGAGAAAACGAGCAGGAAGATAAGATGCAAAACCGCAGAAGAAAAAGCCGGTGTAACGAAACGTAACCATTTCTGTTGCTCTGCTTTTCGAAGGGATCTCGAGACACGGTTCTGTTTCTGCGGTTTCCTTTCGGTACACGATCACGATCGATCCTGCGGCGAGAAACGGACATGCAGCAGACATACAAGTGGTCGGGCAGCCAGTGGAAGGCCAAGGGGAAAACCTGTGTCTATGGCCTATGGGACATGGGAGAAACCAAAGAACGTGGCCTTCCTTCCTAACCAGCCCCCTCGAAGACCGTCGTTTCCATTCTTCTCTTTGCTACACCTGCTTTCTTCACAACGCTTCAATCCTCCACTCCTCCAGTATCCTCCGTTGCTTTTACTTTCTTCGAAGATTCCAAACAGTTTTACAAGGGGTACATCTTGATCCTCGACTAATACGGTATAAGGTCTAAGTACAATATTGCTGCTGTCCCTTCTTTTAATTCTTCAACGTGGTTTATGAGGGTGCGTACTAAGCTTGGACTAGCGCAGCCTAGGGTCCAAGTACAGTATTGCCTTTCTATCTTTCTACGGTATTACATCCTAATCCGCCCAGCATAGGGCCCAATTGCAATATTTCCACTCTCTTATAATAGACACGGTTGTTTCTACTGTCAGTCAACGGGAAACATTGTCCTTAGCTTTTACACGTTTCTACCAATGGGAAATTATTCACAATGGGAAGTCGCTATAAAATTACCTCCTAAAGAGTGTGTGAAAGTACTAGAAACGGTACGAACACTCGACATGGGAAATCCTAGTTATTAATGTCTACCTTGTCCTGAATTAACGTACCATTCAAACTGAGTAAGAACGAAACTAGTAGACATACGTAAATATTTAAAAAAAAAGAAAGAAAAAAGAGACATGGAATACGAAATGATTTATAAGAGGAATTGGAAGCATCTTTTCTCTCGCTGGCAAATTTTCTCCTCGAGTCGACAATGGGAGTGGCATCTTATCGGTATAGGTACATATTTCTTTCTTCTTTTTCAAGCAGTCTCTCGTGGTAGAAGCCTGTTTTCTCTTCCACATTTTTGCGGATAATATTGCGAGACTTGATTTCACTCCGGGAGAAGTAAACTCTTACAAGGCAGATAGCATCAATGAGACTAACAAAATCGCGGAAGGACTTCTCGTATCTCTCTGTTGCGATCGTCTCGAGAATTAATCACGCTGATACACAGTACTTGTATAAGTTAATATTAATTATTTATGACAGTGGTTCTCAACACGGACTTTGCTGATCGTATAAGATTACCGAAGATAATTTCAATGAATATAAATCCAATTAGAGTCACGTTAAATCTTATTCGAGTTTACGAAATACCGAAGCAAATTACATCACACGCTTTCTTTACGTGATACTATGCGGGGATATACAGTTCGACGATTCTTTTACGGCTTCGTCGCGTTTCACCGTTTACAACAGTCCCGTGTTCAACAGTTTACGCTGTCTTACGTATTATTGATTGCTGAAAAGGTAGACGGGTTCGAGTGGCTGTAACTATATCTTATCATATAATTCTACGTACCTTAACCTCGTGATAACGTTCTTCCAAGTAATATGCGACACCCTTAGCTTCCTCGTACTTGGCGGCCAGGGCGACGTACTTGTCGTAGTGGCGTTTGAACAACACGAACCTGTAAATATTTCAAATCTATTAGTTTGAAATCTGGCTTTTATCGTTTTATTACTCGAAGTAAATTTCAAAAGTATTCCATGCTTGTTTCATAAAGTGATGGTATAATAAAGTTTCGAAATTTAAGCACAGTGATTAATACTAATAGCAGGCAATAAAATCCCGTAATTTGTGTCCATAAAGTCACCCTATTGTAACCTGCAATTTGAACATTTTCAATCCAATTAACAGTTTTCTACGAACTTTACAATTTACATTCCAAACATTTTCAACTAATTTCTCTTCGGGCACGTAACAAGGGAGATTAATTAGACGATTCACACCCTGGCTGTAACAATTCCTGAAACAACGCTCGGCATCTTATCTCATCTAATTCTCACTGTAATCCCATTTGCTTATCAACCTCTCAACTTTCCCAATCTTTCGTTAGAGATGTATCGCGTTGGAAACCGGAAACCGACTCAACTCCCACGCGGGCCTAACGAACGCGACGAGGACTGGGGACGAGCGAATACGAGCGAGTACATATCGAAATAATGTAACTAGGAAGACGACCTCTCGGTCATGGTGTTGCACCCTGGAGTGGTACTCGTTCCACGTTTCAATCGATTTCTCTTCGGCTCTCTTCTGGATCTTCTTGGTTATAATCCCGACTCTCCGAAACTTCCTCTGTCTGCCTCTTTTTCTCTTCGAACGAGACTCAATGTTTCACTGATACTCGCACACCACAACCAGATAAACAGACAGCAACTCGTCCATTCTCTTTCGAATACTTTCGCTTTCACGATTCCTCGATACCAGCGTGTTCTCTCCTCGAGATCCAACAATGATCTTCTGTTCGACTGCACCTTCCGGGTCAGTTTTACCAACTACTCTCCGCCACGATCGTCACACCTTCCTGGACCGAGTCTCCTTTAGGTGACACTAGCGAAACCTGATTAATATTAACTCGATTGGTAATTCTAGATCGGTAGCGAAGGTGACGCGATTGCGACTTGCAATCGATAGCAATGCAACTATGGATCACGTAAATTGATCGAATTCGAAAAAAAAAAAAAAGAAAAAAAAAGAATACTTGTTATTTTTACGAAAACTATTGTAACGCGTATATTTCAAATACTATTTTAAAAATTGCATCGTAAAATCCTCTCGGTTAAAGGTAAGTAAGTGCAAGGGGAGCCTTTTCCCTGTGGCCTCCGAAGAATTTCGGGAGAGTCTAAGTTAGGACCTCCATAAAAGATCTGGACAAAGCGCTATAGAAATAATTTTCCTTTCTTATAGAGTCTACTATTACAACGCGTTTCAGATTTGCAAACAACTATGTATCCCGACAATAGTTTTGTGGAGCACAACTGCCTTTAATCGCATGCATCTGATTATTTAACCATACAGATCTATAGGTTATTATACAAATAACTTCCTTCTAATCGTAAACAGAGATCTCGAATAAATCAGGCAGCTAACATTGCATGATTCGAAGTAAGGAACGCGCAATAGCAATTATTTTCCGTCGTTATTCATGAAGATTTCGAGGCCGTCTCCGTTCCTTTAAACGGGACAATGCATTTTCATGAATGAACCAAACGATAATGGACAATGCTAGCACACATATTATTACACGTGCATCTATAAATAAATTCAAGCCTAAATCTGGAGTCTGGGAAATATGGAACAAAGGCTTGCAACAAGAAAAGTGCTTTTTATGGACGAAATTGAATTTGTTGAACATACATAGGGATCACTTTAGAGCAGTGGTTTTCAACCATTTAGATTACTAATTTCTAATGACCTATAAGAATTTCTCTTTTCCAGCCAAGACTAAAAATAGGAATCCATATTCTATCGATCTCTGTCATCTATACCAGGGGTGGGCAATTGTTTTGGCTCGGGGACCACTTTGTGGAAGCAGAGGTTAGCGGAGAGCTGCACCTTTTAAAATGATTGCATTCATTAGTTAACTTTGCAATTCAGAAAGGTATAAATTGTACCATAAAAATCAATATATTTAAATATGAAACGAATCTTCGGTCGCGTATAGGAAGGAAATCTCGGTTCAAGGCGGATTTTTCTGACTGTCTTGGCGGGCTAGAAAAAAACTCTTAGAGGGCCGCTATTTGCCCACCCCTGATCTATACAGTAGTCGACAATCAAGGAGGTTCCTGATGCGTGACCACTGTACTTTACTATCGAACCATGCCAGTCCCAGCTAAACTGGTCGACTATTGTGAAGCAAAGAACAGAGCTAAAGATAGCCCCGGCCCGATGACCAACCCTTCTTCCTTTTTTCACCCATTCCACCGGTTTGACCTCAACCGAAATACAGCGATGGACAAACCGCCCCGATTTTCAGCGCCGCTTCCCTTAACCTTTCTGCTCGAAACGAGGAAGCCTCACGGTCGTGTCGCGTGTCTTTATTTAGAACAGCGTGTTTCTCAAATACGCGTCCGCTGTCATATATACGCGAATGATTTTGACCCGAAAGCCTTTCAGACGTCCTTCTCAACGGCGCGAAACAATTTTGTAAAATTAGACTGGACACGCAACAAAAATATCAATTATTCAACATTGTTCGAATGACGTCCAACAACGAACCCCTAGCTATCGAATAGCAATTTGTAAAAAATGAAAGCTTATTTATAGATTATTCGCAACTTGTATTTTTACCTGTTCTACGTGCATTATTCTTCGCGTGTTCGCCTCGCAGAATCTTAACCATCAGACGGGAATAAAATATTAAAATTTTCCAACCGTGGTATCGATTCGTTTTACAAATAACAACGATAACCGTCTCTAATTATAAAGAGAATTACCGGCAGGTTGATTAATTGCATCGATCATATCGCGTTTCGAGTGGCCACGAAGCTGCTGGTAATTTCCTACGAAACACCATTTTCATTGAGAACGCGGTTCGCGCTCCTACGGAAGCCGCTCCTTCTTCATTAAAAAAGAAATGCTCCTCGCTTTCCGTTTTTAAATACACGCGCTCGCTCGCTCGCTCGCTCGCTTGCATTCGTCAGCCAACTCGAATAGTTTGTCAATGATTCAACGTCATCGACTAAATCGAACTTGTCGCAACAGAGCCAACCCGGAAACGGATTTTCCAATACTCTCTGAATAATCGAGAAACTATAGGTACTTACTTCTAGCTTACGGTTCGAAAGAAGAAGTTTAATAAGAAAACAGGCATGCAAATTTACAGCAATCGGAATAATCGGATTGAAAATATCGAATCATCCTACTGCAATTCTCTTGCCACGTCGAACTACCTTGACGCGTGTCCAATCGTTTATGAAATAATCAAGCATGCATCGTTCGAACCGTGCATACCTGCATGCTCGTCTGCGTTCCAGCTGCAATCGTAAAAACGCGGGAAATCTAGCGAGGCTGCGTTAAACTGAACCTTCCTCTCCTTCGTCTGCCTTTACGATCTCAACATACATATTAAAGTGCCGGATCTCCGTAGCACGACTTGCAAATCTATAATATCAGCTTCGAAAGGAGCTCTCCATGTTATAAATTACCGAGAAATGGTACATCTGCGTTTTATTCGTTTCCCTCTACTTTACCGTTCATTTCAGCCGCTTTTATTGCGACGTTTACGCTTCAGAGGATTACTTGTACACTGAATATACAGGGTGAGGCGTCTGAAAGACCTCCAGCCTAAATACGTATGTAGATTCTTTAGAAAGGTTACATGGTTTTCTTATTAGCGGTGGTGTAAAGGTCAAACGAAAATAAACTTCTTTTTCTCTGAACACCTTGTACATGATTTTTACCTAATATCAATGAGCCTTATCTTGGAGCTGTTTGGACAGCATAAGCGGTCCGATTGCGGAAAAGATAAAAGAGTTGCAAAATGTAGGTCTAATTTCGACTCGAAGCAACTTACCCGAGGAAGGTGCGTTTGCTGTGATAAATATCGATAACAATCGGTGATCTCATTAGTCGGACGCGTAAATAAAAAGCGCTACGTCAATCGGTAAGGTCGAAAGATCGTTTACGGAAAAACGAGATACTTACTATGACGCGTGGAAGAAGAAAAATCGAGCGATTAGAGAAGAATGGCTACCGATGACAAAGGAAATAATCGTTAAATAGAAACTAGGAAACTTTTTGATCGTCTTTGAGAAAGGAAGTAATCTCTCTGTTGATAAAACTTGACACGCACGAAAGCGATTAACTTGTGAGCGTTAAAAATTACGCAAGCGAATGTAAATACGAGTGGAAGAAAGAGAAAACTGATAGAATTTCGTACGTACCTGTACAGATCGTTCTCCGTGACGATATCCCGGATAGAATCCTCGGGATCGATGCGATCTGCCGGGATACCAGCTGCTCCTGCGACCCTCGAGGATAACAAGGGACAGGCAGGTTTCACGGTGGTGTCAGTAGCCTCGTGAAGGGCGCTGGCCGCGATAAGGTCGTCCTCGGAGGCCGTGCTCGGCAAAGCCACGCTAGGACTCGGAGATCGCGAACCACCGATCACACCGAGGAGATCCTCGCTTTTTGAATGTCTCATCTCCATAGCACCGTATCTACCGGTTGTTGTCGCCATCGTTCGACCGACCACTGCACGCTCGATTTTTCCACGGCCTGGATAGACGGCCGTCCTCTTTTTCCTCCTTCGTTCTCGTTGCCACGACCTCGACAGCCCGAAGGAATCGACAAAGATGATCTACCGCTTCTCGCTACTCCCATGCGGACCAATCTCTTACTACCTCTTCTCATTCGACACTTTGAATTCTTGCGATCCACCGATTCTCATATCGAGATTCACCTCCCTCGAACGTCTACGAAGATTCCTTCTTTTTCTCCGCTTGTTCGCGGCAAACTAGAATTTCTACTCGCCTTCTACGTTCTAGTTCATCGCTCGATGTCTCTGCCTCGATTTCTCTTCTTACGATCGACGATCTTTAGAAGGACAACCGTAATCGCCGCGACGCGTTCGATTAATCGATATCTTTGTTAAGTCGACGCTGCACACTCTCTTGATTTCAAGCGGCAACACGAGCACGTTGACGTCTCACGAAACACCGAAGGTAACGGACCTCTCAACGAACCACCCGTTACGTTCATTCGTGCGTTGATATGCATTCCTAAGCGTATCGCGGATCATGCCAGCCTTTCGGTTTCTCCTCTTTCTTTAATCGGCTTCGACTCGGAACCTTTTTTTTTTTAGCAAAATATCGTAGCGCGATCCGCGAGTAATCGTGCCGGCTTCCACCATTCAACAGAATCAACAGAACGTATCCTTGCCATGGACGAAGCCACGTTTACGCGAGCAGCTAAAGAATCCGTTCAATCTACCGCCACGAAAACGATCGACGAGTTCAATCACCGATCAGATTTAGGCCGCCATTTTCATTCGATTCTTATACGCGGACAATATCTACCTTAAACACTACACCTCTTCGGAAACACCGGATACAGACTGTGCACGTCGAATAGGCTCGTCTTTGTAATTAAAGTAATTAGGAAAAGCAGGGTGGTTCTTCTCGACGGACCATGCGCGGTGAACACGATTGTACACCACTACCTGGAATCGTCCACTTCGTACGAGAACAGCACACGAGACACTGATCGCCAAAGATGATTTTAATTTAACCGAGATCCTTCCGCGCACGCTTCCACCAGATTTTTCCGCCGTTCCGCCTTTCTTTTGCGAGCCACAACCGAAGTCTGCCGTAACGGGAACCAACGAAGCCGCTTTGTCCTGTTGCAAGGAAGGGGCATGCGAGAAAGGATATACCTATACCTGCGCTACTGCGCGTTCGCCGCAGGTATACACACCGACGTTGACCAATGAATGTCCCTTGGATGGAAACAGGTCACAGGTAGATCCTTTAGCCTTCTCCCTTTGATCTTCGTCCGGGAAAATAGTTGCCGTTTTTGAAACCACTGCTTCGAGGAATGACGAGCTGTTCTTTTACCGCCATTGGAATAAACACCGCATCACATCCGACACTTTCAATCCATTCTTTGTTTGAGAAATAACGATATTTTTAATAAAAGAGAGGTTAGTTCTCTTTCAACGAGAGCAAATTACTTTACACCTTTCGATGATACACTGCGACAAACGAATAATTGTAATGAGAATACACTTTCTTTTAAAAAGAATACTCTAGATACACTGTAATGCTACAAATATCTGTAACATCAATTAAAATCATCGAACCGGTACAAAGTTTTGACAAGGTGCAAAATTTTAATCCTGATTTCCCTATATTTCCTAGAACACTGATCATATTGTTGGAATACCTACCTATTGTATTGCATAGATGGCATAGCAGTAGCAGTCGTGTTTTCAAGCATTATTTGAACTGTAATGATGGTCGTTCCCGCTATTTCTCATTGAAATAGAAATCAATTTAAAATTGTATAAAAGAATAAGTAAATCGCAAAGCTCTATTATTATTTTTATTTTTACTTATCTCATATCCAGCCAGTACCTCCATTATGACGAGTTCTGTCAGTACAAATCCATCGACGCTATTGCCCTTAGGTAAGATCCATTTTATTTACGGCATATTTCTAACCTCACTTCTTTTGAATCCTACATCGTTTTGCAATATTAATTTACAGAATTAGTTGACAAATGTATTGGTTCTCGTATACACATTATTATGAAAAATGATAAAGAAATTGTCGGCACATTGTTGGGTTTTGACGACTTTGTAAATATGCTTTTGGAAGATGTGACAGAAAGCGAAGCAACTCCTGAAGGCCGAAGAGTAACTAAACTTGATCAAATTTTGCTCAATGGAAGTAATATTACAATGGTAAGTAGCCGTTTGAGTTGCTTAAACATTTTATTGTTCCAGCAAGTTTAATATAACTTGAAAATGTATATTTCTATCATCAATCGTTTTTTATTGCAGCTTGTACCTGGTGGAGAAATGCCTGATACATAAAATAAAACATTTGCTATGTTTTGTACAATAAAAATATAAGCATTAATTTAAACGTACATACTAAAGATAAGAAACATGGGAGAAAAAGATATTATTTAAATAAACAGCACTAAGCAATCATTGTATTGATCTTACTTATTATTTCATTAGTTGTGGGTCTGTCAATAGCATTCTGTGACCACATTTTCCTGTACAGTGTTTTATACACACCATTAAATTCATCATCACTGTCATCATCTTTGGGTCGGCTTCCCTTTGCAGAAATATATATAATTGTGTGACTGTGTAACCCAGCAAATGGTAATTTTCTAGATATCATTTGCCAAGCTACAATACCTAAAGAATAAATATCTGCTGCAGGAGTTGGTCTATTTCCTTTTAACACTTCTGGAGCAGTATACCCTGGTGTACCCTAGGGTAAAATTTTATGTAATAAGCAATAAATATGTTTAAATCATAGACACATACATGAAATTCTGTAATTTCACTTGGTTCTCCTACTGATACAGAACTACCAAAGTCAGTAAGTTTTGATAAACCATCTGCAGACATTAAGATGTTCTTAGGCTTAACATCTGCATGAACAATGCCAGCATTGTGACAAAATTGTAATGCACTAGTCACATCTCTTAATATGGAAACTCTTTCAAATTTAGTTAATGCCGTTTCGTCTAAACGATCTTGTAAAGTAGGACCACATAATTCCATTGCAATTAAAGATAAAGAAACACCTTGTTCTACTATCAATACTTTTACTATATTAGAATGTTTTAAAAAAGAGGCATGTTTTTCAGAGCTCAGGGCACTGGAACACTTTTCTGTTTGCATCATTTTAGCTGCTACTTGATCACCTATTAATTCGATATTAAAAATTGCCTTAAATAAAATGCTCAGCAGTAATTTACTCGAGAAAATGAATATATTCTACCTTTGTAAAACGCCTTATACACAGTACCAAACCCACCGCTTCCGAGTACTTTACCACGTTTGGCGGGAAGACCATCTTGTAATATCTTTCTCCTATTAGGGGTATCAAGATTAAAAGGAGATAATTGATCCTTGTTTTCGATATTTCGTTTATAAGTATTTCTAGCTGGAGTTGTTGGACTTAAGAATTGTCTATAATGGAAAAATACATAAGACATTTCTGATTTATTGAAATTAAGTTTTATATTTCTTCAAAATTTTCATTACCTTTTTTCCACATTCTTTAGCAAACGGGGTGATATATTATACAACTTAGTTGCTAGCCTTTGTGGTGAAGCCATTTTGCAACTGTATTTGTAACAGGAACAATACATATTTGTCTCATTTCTAGTGGATTAATAGACACCATAATGAAAACAAACATTTTTTATATGGTGAATGGTATTAAGTAAGAGCCACAATTGTACACAGTTACTAAGCAATAGCAAATAATATACCAAAAGCATGAAATTACTGTAGATTATTATATCTTAATGATAATTAAATGTTTTAATTGTAAGGATATAATTTCAGAAGGTTACAAAAATAGAGGGGGAATTAATACGTTTTATTTCTCTGTTTTCTAATATAAGGCATAAAGTTTGTCTACTAAGTTCCTATTACTAATTATTACTCTGTAATACTGTATGATAACTAGATTATGTACAACTCTTTAATGAACTCATAACAATTGATACTTATTTAGATAATCTCTCAGTAATAAGTAATATCAGTGGTATGTATACAATAACATGTTAATATACTAGATATAATTGTTGTATCTAATAAAATCCTGTGTTAAAAACTTCATGCTAATAGTACATGCACATAAGTACTGCCGATATTTTTTATAGCAGCCATGAATTTCTATCACAATTATGCAGCAGAATGTTGATTTGTAACTAATATTGGTATATAAATAAGTAGTAATAAGTAATGTGATTATATATTTTGTTCTTTTGTTTACAATAATAGTAAGATTAAAATTGATAATTATTTGATAAAGTACCTAGCAGATTAGCAAAATATGTTAACCAATTAAAAATAGAATGTCTTTTTTCTTTGTAACAGCATCTAAAATATTCATTCCCTTATTTCTTCTTTTTTTCTTTTATTGCACGGATTTAACATACAATGATGTATTATTATTATTATTACAGCTTGGTCTCATTTAAAGTGTAGAAACTTTACATTTGAAATACCGCACTACTATTGTAAAACTAATATAGTTACCGAGGCAAAATACCTACCAATACTGATCACTTCTTACATTGAAAATAAAGTATAAGGTAAGTATTTAAAGGAGTTTTATCACCTGCACAGTTTAGTTTCATTAACTTTAATTTCGCTTATATACTATGTTTAAATAAGTACACGACTGAGTTAAATAAAAACTGCATATAGTAAACGTGACTTAAAGGCGACCCAAGTTTTTTCGGAAGTAGTTCTTTAAATGCTTCAACCTTGAAGCTGTTTTCCTCTGGGTTTAATAATGTTGTCAGGTACTTTTCTAAATGTTGTTGATAGTACCTTTTCTGCAAATTGCTGCGGTTGTGCAACAAAACGCGTATTTTTTAAATTAAAAATCAAAAAAGAATATTCATTTCCTGAATATCGTTTGAAATTTCAATCTTCAAAATTATCGAACCAATAAATGTTCATGTAATATAAACGAACAAATAAAACGTACGTTATTACATGATGATGAACTGCTTTTCTTATATAATATAGAAAATATATCTATAGCAATTGAATGTTGTAAAAGTATTGCCAAGAAGTTTGTAAAAGAACCATTAATAGAAGATTTTATTTATGAAAATAAATTTCAGCGACAGATGAATTGGTTTGTAATTGGCAGGACAATAAATCTGACCTATCAACTATTTATAGTTGAAACACGGTACAAACTATATCTTTGTTTTTTCTTTTTTCTTTACATTCTCCTAACATTTAGGTTCATTTCTTAAGTTGTTATAAAATACCATCTTCATCTAGATATAGTAATTTTAGAGCACATACTCAACGGATATTGCTAAATGATTGTAATTTTTTGCACGCAGTGCTAATGAGTTACGGTCCCAAAGAAATTACAGATATATAATATTCATCGACGAGAACAGTTAATGAGAACTATTCGGATATTTCTTTATAAAAGACTTAGTTTCATTCGCCTATGTTACCTCCGTGTAGACGGACCAGCACCATTTAAGTAATTTACCATCTTTTGATTTGGCACTCTTGTATTCCGTGTGCCTATGCGCGATAAATTTTCCTGAGCAACGTGTCGTTCATCACCATTCTATTTTTTTATTTTAGAGGCACTCTGAGGCACCTTTTTCCCACCGAATTAAAGAAAGATGAAACGAATCTCAAGCATTCATTACGAATATATTAGATAACGTGTAGGCGTTTAATAGTTTTTCTGTCTTTTATTATCTGCAAGTGAGCCTTTTATTGATTTTAGTATATTTTTTAATCAACCATGCCTTTTATCGTTTATAATCATGTACGATCAACAAGATTTGATAAAGTTTAATGTCAAGTACCAACACATATCTAAGATACACGTAACAAGAAACGCATTTGCAACCGTTTCATCTCGCGATATCGTTATCGATTATTTACAAATTTTGTAGTAAAAAATAAATTTTTCGAATTTAACGAGTTAACCCAGCTCTGGGAATTAAAATTCCCCCGCTTATCTATTCCCTTATCTACGTCCCTTTTCTTAATCCTCATCGGTATAGATATTTGCTCTTTCACGAAAATAGACTTTCCGAGAAAATTCTTCACGCTATAGTAATTCAAGTGTCCTTCTACGATACGTGATAGGAGTGTATGTGCACGTGACAGAAAGCACGAACAGATCTGAAAACAATGGAGAATAAAGGATGTGGAAAGGGTAGAAGGAAAACCAATAGAGGTAGAAGGAGGAGGAAGGAGAGGAGAGGTGGTGTATAATAAAGGAAAGGTTGAATAAGGCACTATCTAACCAGGTAACGGAGCTTCTTCGTAAAAATCTGGCTCGTCCTCTGTGCTCTCGTGTTCCGATCCTTTGCTGTCGAGTGCCCGTAGCTCGGCCGCGGTAAAAAAGTAGCTCATCTGAGCCCTTAGAGGTATCATAAGAATGAGGAAGAACGGAAACGCCAAGGCCGCCCTGGTGCTCTTCACGATCCACAGTATAGCCAGGCACAGAATCTGTACGAGGGTGAAGATGTGCATCTTATAAGTTTGCACGCGTCGAACGTAATTGGCCGTGCCATGGTGTTTAACCGGCATGAAGAACAGCTTAACGCGGTCGAACAGTTGTACGCCGGTTGTCGAGGATATACCCATGTAGAGAAACACTCCCAATAGGACGGACATTGGTACACGGCGCAACAGTGGCGCCATCAACACGCTCACGCCGACCAATATAGCGACCAATAAAGCGCTCACTCTTTGCTCCTTTACCTCAACAATGTGCGGTTTGTCACCAGGAGCGTGAGTGCGGGACATCACCGTCACCGCCGACACGTGTGTCAGTGATCTGACCGAGGCAGCGCAACACCACGGGGCGCCCATTAAACCACAGCCAACGTTCATCAAACACACTACCACTATATCCATGTGGTAGCCATTACCCTTACGAAGTTTTCGCTCTTTCTTGTCGATGATTAACCTGTAAAAGAAAGGAAAATATTACTTTGAATTTCGTAACAACTATGACATGTGTATTATACCTAGACGATATTGTAACAACGAAAAAGTATTTAAATCTTACTCGGAGATCTGAGTTTCCATGAAAACGAGAATGTAAACCAATAATGCTGGAACGATGCAAGCCATGGCCATCCACAGTGGTATTGGTTTCTGCATTCCAACGGGTGAGACGATCCAATCTCTACCAGGTACAGTCGGTGACAGGCCTTCTGGAACCAACAGCTTTTCCGTCTTCACTTTGGCCAAGTAATCTATCAGCACAAACACGATGATGCTGATCGGTACACCAAAGTCACCGAAAGCTCTCCTGGCGCTTCGTCCAAGATAATGACTGTTACGGAAAATACGCAGGTAGTAAGCACCGAGAAATGTGCCGAGACATAGGATAGTGCACATAAGCGCGGTGTTCGGTTGATTGATCAACAATCCGGCGGCATTATAGGCCGGTATCAGAGTATCAGGTTTTTCTAGTGGAATGACTATCGTGTCACCGGTTTCGGGAGAAACGACCTTCATCTCAGCTACGTTCAGTGGTTCTTGATATGATGTCAGGTTATTTTCAGGAATGAAACTGTACTCGTCGAGAAGTGGATTCTTCACAAAATAATTGTAAAGCTTGATAAAAGTCTCGACAATGTA
This sequence comes from Osmia lignaria lignaria, assembly GCF_051020975.1. Classification (NCBI taxonomy): domain Eukaryota; kingdom Metazoa; phylum Arthropoda; class Insecta; order Hymenoptera; family Megachilidae; genus Osmia; species Osmia lignaria. The sequence continues at coordinate 5,399,788 of NC_135040.1, forward strand.
GAGGATGGAAATTAAACCGGTGAAGATTTCCTCGGTGAAACGGGTGAATAGTCTGACCAAGACGGACCCCTCGACGCAAGCAATGGCCAGGGCTATGATCCCCATCCACGCACCCACGTACACCCTTACGGTTAAGAACTCCAGCTCATTGGCCAGACAGAAGTTGTACAAACTTTCGTCGAACAGTAAGAGAGGACCGGTTGTACCGATGATGACCAGAGGTTGAGTCGAGAATAGAGCCATTACTATGCCGGTCCAAGATCCAGAAATCAGGGTCTCCGATATACCGATGATGTTATGCGTCTTGTCGCTCATCAGACCACCGAAAGTGATGGCTGTACAAAGAGCAGCAAAATACATGAAGATGGCTGCTGCCAGGCAAGACGAGTTCAAGCCGTCGGTAAGGTCGGACAAATAATAGGGGTAACGTCTTTTGATGTCGTTGATCAGGCCACCGAACGGACGTTTGGTTCTGCGTAAGGGATCAAGATCGTCGGGAGGTTTTTTTTCTTCTTCGCCGGCAAGAAGAGCTGTGGAAAAAGAATATTTTGATAATGTCTTGAAATCATGTTACACTTATTACGTTTCGAAATCGGTGATTCGATGGGCAGCAACCTAACATTTATGACAACGAAACTTACCCTTCTTAACAGCGGCCTCGCTTTGAATTGGTTTGCTCTTTTCCTCGAGCGCTTTAGCTTTTCGTTGCCTGATCGCTTCGCTTTTCGCCTTCAACTCGTTGAACGGCAGCAACGCTTGTCGTTCCCAATCCCCGGGAGGCAAAACGATCGAGTCGTCCAAGAACTCGTTGATCGCGGACAGAAGTTCACGCCTCTCGTTAGCTTTGTAAGCGACTTTATGGAACGACGTATTGGCCATCAGCGTGGCGATCGATCTACCGATTTCGTGATAATCTAGATCAGCGTTCCTTGGCCCCAGCAACGTGAACATGAATCTTACTGGTATCGTGACTTCCGTGATCGATGGCATGAACGCACCCTCGGCCAGTCTCACGAAAGCGATCGTCGGCTGGTCCAGAAAATCAACAGCACCGACCAACACGACCGTCGCCTCGGCACCAGCTGGGATCCTTTTCAGGATGTAATCGTTATGGCTCCTCTTCAAGTCTTCGTTGCTGCTCGTAAACGTCAGCTCTTCCTTCATGTCTACCACCGTGTGATTGGTGTCCAGGGCTAAATTCGACGACAAGATCTTCGGTTTTGTGTCGTTCAAGTTCTAGAGGGGAGCAATATTCAGATGTTAGACGATTTTTTTTTTTAAACATTCATCGATTTACGTACGTATGCGATACGTATGGATCGCAGGCAAAGAGGTTTCAAAAGATTTACATGTCCCTACGTGGACAAGCGTGAGACCGTTTTTTATAATCAGAGGCGGATGACAAAGCGTTTCTCGGATAATGTTTGATGTTAATTCTAGAGGTAATCGGCTATTCGTTTAACTTATTCAAGAGGGTTACCGAGTTAATCAAACATCATCTCTCTACGAAAAAATCCGCCTCTGCTTTGCGGTTAGCAAAAGTTAAATACCCGTAGCTGAAATACATATGTACACTGTATGAAATAAAAGTTCAACAAGTGGGGTGCACATAAAGCAGAAATAAAAACGATTAAACGGATCGTTAAACGGGTCTACGTAATACAAAAATACGTACACGAACGAATGGCAAAAGAAAATATAGAAAAAAATGTAGAAGGGTAAAAAATAAAAAAAATAAAAATATCGATTTAAACGGCATAAAATTTCAATGAACGAAAGTGCATTTCTAATTAGGACATAACGATCAAGCTTACACCCTATTTCGGATGCTTAAAACGGCTACTAAATAAAATTTGTAAGTGCTGAATATAAAAAAATAAAAATTGCAAGCTATGGACTTACAGGTGTTGTGCTACAATACAAGTCATAGGGTGTCTATTTTGATAAAAATGATGAAAATATTTAAATTTAGCACACGTGTTCAATGAAAAAGTGACCACATAAAATAAAGGTACGATAGTGAATGTGTTAATGTAATGTGTCGATAATGTGTTTGAATTAAAAGGAATAGAAAGAAGGAAGTGATCAAAGATTGGGTAAACACATTCATTCCCCTGTAAGTTCATGCCGAATGATGATCGTTATGATATCGATGATGAGGGAAAAAGCCGTAAACTAGCGATAAGATTGAAAATTCTGCAACTTTTTAGTCGGGAAACGAGAGATTTACATGTTGGGTTACATGGTTCTCAGAGGCTTCCCGCGCAGCTTCTTCTTCCTCCAGACCGACGGACTGTGGAAACAACATTAGGACACACCGTCAGTCACAGGCCTCCCGTCTCTACGGATTTCTATTGATTATTTCACACGATAAACTTTCTCTATAGGATGATACTCGATCAATCGACAACTTTCATACGCGAATTTTCAAGCTGCTACAGTTTTATCAAAGCACACTCATTCAAACGATTCTTTTTTAAATGTCGTTTCTAATCATCTCGTTTCGGTAAGGTTGCGTTTACTTTGATCAGGGAACCAGTGCATCACAGAAATAGAAAACTGTACGATACTCCAGTACCGAACGAGACAACAGCACATTCATTTAGCATACTTCTCTGTTAACAACGATTGTGATCGAGCAGCTCGCACAAATACGGTGAGATCTGTTTTATACTCTGACAAATCGGGATCGAGCGTGGATCTGTAAAGGTTGACAAAATGATAACTAACCGGGACAAGGAATCTTCACCAGCTGTGCAAACTAATTGTGCAAATCTATCAGAAACTTCATTTCAAAACTAAGGATCAGGTGAATGATCACCGCTACCTAACGTTCATTCTCGATTCCAGAATCCAGAAACCCGAATCCCGATTCCACGATTAAAAAACATATCTTACAGCATCACGTTAAAGAAGCCAGTTTCTTTGCAGACATCGAACATTTACCTGAAGACTGGTGTAACTGGAGTAATTCCGTTTGCCGCCAAACCGGAATCCACGATCGTGATCATGGACGTGTCTGTGCCTAAGAAGAAGAGCCCTCATCACCACCGGTCTGTCCTCCGGTAGTATCAGCTCCTCGATCACCATCTGCTCGACCACTCTGTACGCCAAACCAGGCACATCCTTCTCCTCGAGATCCAGAAGAACCACACCGGTCTCCAAACATCGACGAAGATTCAACAAAGAATGGAAGCTCAAGGAGGCGACGTGGGGCCTGCCCCATCTGTCCGCACCCTCCTCGACATCCTCCTCGTACTTGATCCATCTAGCCGTTTCTCTCCACTCCCGTTCCTCACCCAAACCGTGCAACTCGTCCAGCTGGACGAACACCTCGTGAGGCGAGTGATCGTACATCTTCTTGAAGGTGTCATGGGGTATGCCACCCTCCTTTTTTCGACCGATCTGCACGGTCAAATGAGCCGCCTTGTGACGCCTCATTCCCCGAGGATCGTCGCTTCTGTGCGACTCTAGATCGTCGATGTCCAGCTCCTGCAAAGTGCTCGCTTCTTCCGGTTGCACGCTGACTCTCCTGGTCAACATGCCCGCGCCATCCGGGAGACCCGCTCCCGACCGCTTTCTCCATTGCGGATCCTCCTGCAACGAATACTTCCTCGACTTGTGGTGATGTCTTCTGTAAACAAAAGAATTGCAATATTCTATTATATTATCAATCTGAATATTTCTTGACACACGTGGCGGTACTGTTGGCAACAGGCTGTGTTAGGAGTACATTTGTCGTAATCGTTTCGAAGGTTAGCGATTTTGACAGTGGCCCAGACAGACACGGTAGCGAGTCGATTTGACGCGAGGTATTCGACCACGTGCCAGGGAACTGTTTCTGCAATTTCAGTCGAGCTATTTTGTCTGTTCTGTCGTGCAATAAAGTCGGCCGAGCCGTGCTCGTATGAAATTAACGCGTCACGTGTGCTCGCGCTAAGTCGATCGATGAGCATTTCGCGGTGAGTCCAAGAAGTCACGATATTCGTAATGATCGTAAAGATCTTTTTCGACCGCATGCTGTCGAGTTGAAGAGAGAAATTTGTTGAAACGAAAGCAGCAACTGCTATCGTTTGGATACGCACAAGTGACAGAGTGTTTCACGTGTCGACACTTGATTTAACACGTTGAATACTGCCGGGGGTCATCGATAACCAGTATCCCGGGCTCGATAACCGAGAGAAAAAGCAATTTAAAATTATTATTCCATTACTTACGCCAGGTGGAAAGAATATATTAAAAAATCAAACGATTGTATCCTGAACAATTGCGATTCACAATGTCATTCAACGTATTAACAGAAATAGAAAAGAAAAAACCTTTCAAACCGCCTGAGCCGACCAACGTCCATGGTGTACCGGTCCTGACGATAATCACGACCCAGTGGCATGATTGATAAATAATAATGGAAACAATCGTCGCGTTTGTCACACCGGGATCAAACTAATTAGAAGAGCGCGAAGACAGCGGCCTCGTATAACACAGACTGTTTGATGGGCTCCGCAAAGGCAGCGTGAATCTCTGGCCGAAGGCCATGACATTAGACAGCACTTGCGAACTGCTTCGCAATCTCTTCCGCTAAACAATGTGCAATTATTTAATCCATCTCAAACCACCGCACATCAATTATTCTTATTGTATTAATACGTTTTTTAACAAATCCCATTAAATGAAATATGGATCATGAAGAATAGAACGCGTAGTTTTTGCGTGGGGAGGGATATTTAACGCAATATTGGGAAATTAATGCGATAGAAAAATGTTTAAAAATATATTGTAGAAAAATAAATAAACAGAAGGAATTACTTGTGCTCGTGTTTCTGATGCCTTCGACACTTGCGATCTTCTTCGTGGGTGGTTCCGGGTGCAGCATCGCTCGTTACATCGTCTTTTTGAAAGGGGGGAAGTTCTTCTTCCTTGATGTTCTCGAATTGTACGCGTGGAGTGCCAACAGTGGGACTTTCGTTGAAACCGGAAGCAGCCCTTTCCGAGATCGGCGCCTCGCCCTCGCTGCCGACCACGTTTTCCGTTTCCTCGGCAGTTTCTTCGTCCACGTCGTGTGCCGTACTAGCGGCATCCATAGCGTCTCCTTCCGGTCCACCGCCATTTCCCGTTTGAACTTGACCGTTCTCTTCTTCCTGCCCGATTTCTGCTGTCGTGGACCCTTCCCTGTAAAACGTCACGAAACATCCGTTTTCCTTTACAACTGTTCCGTTCGCGTTCGTCATTGGAACCTGGTGAATTTCAATTGATTTGGGAATTCGTGAAGGCACACTTACGATGATAGGTGTCGTCGCATAGATCTGGAACGAATGCTTTTCAGGGGCATATGCGGATGAGGGTAACTTCTTTTTCGGTGCTCTGAAAGACACAAAGCATAGAGAGCAATGACAAACTATTAAAACTGTTGAATCGTATTTTGTGGTCGGGGTTAATACTGTAGTATTATATAAAAGAAATAAATAATTTCGTAATAATGGAGAAGAAAAACTGATTTACGTTGATTTACAATTTTCTATGTTCGGAGCAATGAATTATTATCGTCGTAAATTATCCAGAAATGATGTAGCCTGTTAGTAAAGTCTTAGCACGAAACGAAATGCAAATGAGTCTCTGACAGAGGAAACGCGAAACGAGGCAAAAGAATAATTTGTTGGACGTACGATTGAAGTCGCGATCTCCATAACGTGGTGGTGGTCCTCGATCTCGATCTCGATCGGATCCAGCCGATTCGGAAGGCGAGCCAAGTCGGGCTACGTCGAACTTTTCTCCGGTGTCCATCGCGAATACCTTCTCCATCTCCTCGTCGAGTTCCGGTCCCGTTTCCGCGCCATGACCGTCGACCTAATTACAACACACAAGTAACACATTTTAACTACATTTCAATCTTCTCAATTTTTTTCTTCTTTTTATTCAATCATCCCGTTTATCCGAGGGTTGGATAGCAATACGAAACGGAAATTGAATAAAAATGAAGATTAAAATCGTCCCACGCTTTCGTAAAATCATTTCTTCGTAACATACGTATATTCTGAAAAAGGAGAGCGAAGTTATTGAAATGCCAATAAGTAAATTCCCTTTCATTAACTAGTGCACTTCATTTACATTTCACTTCCCATCGCGTCTTCTATTCGTTTGCTATATGCTCGAACCCTTTTACGATAATGGAAGTTAAAACGCGCGTGAAGGTAAGTTGCATTAACGCATAACTAATTCCGTCAGCGTGGTCACTAATGATCACCGACATCGACAAATGGATTGCAAAGTAATCATTAATGTTTCATATTTTTTTCCTATTTATAATAAAGTTATCATTACATGACTTTCATTTTTGATACGGTACCTTTCAGTTTTTCCTGTTAGAAACTAATTACAATATTATTTGGAATTTCCTGAATTTATCGCCTGTCTGTTCGCTATCAAGGGTAAAAATAGAAATTTCTGAGGTAAATACAAGCTTGAATGCTTCTTCGAAGATACTGAATCACGTGTATGCCATAAGTATAATCATCGTACGTTCCAATAGGGAGTGATAGATTTCTAATTACTTCCAAGCGTTTTGAATATAGTTTCTAGTATACATTGATAAGAGATAAACTGTTTCACTTTCGGTATTATTTTCTTTGATCATTTCGTTGGGAACGTATATGTACGACATGATATTGAATTAGTGTGAAGCCACAATAGGAGACAGACTTTCCAGGAGAAGTTCCAAATAAATAGCAAATAAATTCTTACCCAAGCTTTAACAATCGATTTATAATTATTACACAACACACGAGCAAAGGAATTAAACCCATTAAGCTCCTCAGAGTTTTCGAAGAATTTCAAAAATTTTCAACTTTAATTCAAAATGTTTGTCAATTGTTTAATTGAACGTCGATCACACAATCAAAGCAAATAGAAGCTCAAACAATCAAATCACAGTATCAAGAAACACACATACACACCAATTTATTGAACACCCTCTTTGGTTGCTTCAGAAGAATCAACGCGCAAATTCCAACAGCTCGAAAGAATCAATTACACCAATATAGAACCTGTCTATTTTATTCTATAAATTCCACGAATTCGAAAGAACCAGTGTACCAATATAGAATCTCTATTTATTCAATAAATCTTAAGAATCCAAATAATCAGCACACCAGCACAGGATTTCTCAAGGAAGAACCATGTGCCTAATGTGTAAACTTCAAAGGTTCCAAAAGGATCACCTGTACCAAGGCATAATCTGTATTTATCATATAAAATTTCCCAAATTCAAAAGAAGCAATTACACCAATGCGGAGCTTGTAAAATTCAGGTATCCATACTGCATAGAATACCAAATTAAACTAAGGATGATTAACACCAGTGGAGAACTAGTTTATCGCAACAAAGTACTTAGAAGAGACACTGTGTCACCTGGTGATTCGTTCGTAAGGAACGACGTAACCAGCGTAGAACCTTGCCCGACGCCCGTTGAAGGAACGACTTCCCGGAGGAGTTTGCGGCGGCCTCGGGCATGGCATCCCGGGCCGAAGTGACAACCCGGACCGGTCGGTTGGCTCGTGCTAGCTGCTCGAAAACCCAAACTGATGGAGAGGGTTGCGCTGCCACCGCTCGTCGGACAGAGAGGTAGAGATCCCTAGTGGAAGGGGTGGCTCTGACGTAGGGGTTGGAGGGTGAAGCGAAGCTTGAACCGGTCGATATCAACCCCATACGTCGCCAACAGACGGATCCTTCGAAAGGTTACCCTCTTTCAACTAGCTGATCTTCTGATTCCACCGGGATAATCAGTTCCTGCTGGAATTTTTCTAACCCATTACCCATTAACCATCATCGACCCATTGGAAATCTCGGAATATTTTACAGTTACACGTGGAGTTTAATAAAAAGTTTGTAAATAGGTCAATAGGGAACCGACAAGTATTTCTCATTCTCAGCCGCATAACTGTACAACCATGTACAATTTTACCCATTGCTGTAAAGTAGATCATGTTATGTGTACGATGAGGTAGGAAAGGGAGTATATCGAGAACTGTGTTCATCCAATCAAATCATCTTAATGGAGGTTGCGTTACGGAAGAGGTGTGGAGAAAAAGAAGGGAGGAAGGAAGAGTATTACGTGCTGGTCTGTCTGGCGCACTCATCGACAAGGGTAACTAAAAATGGTCCATGTCCTATAGTTAGACACAGGGTACACCCTGTGTATGGAAATGGGTATCTGGGTGAGGACTTGCGAGAAAATAAATGTAGGTACTGTGGATGTCCATCTGGTGGTGGGCATAGGTAATATCTTCATTCGAATCAACCGGACCATACAAGCCCTCGCGAGTCTGGGAACATAAGCGAAGCTACGTTCAATCGATTAACAATACACATTGTGTTACGCGTACTTGGATTTCAAAGCCAATAAACTAATCTTAGATCTTTTTATACGGTCACTGTTCCATCAACCCAACCTTACATCGCAAAATAGAACCGAGAATGAGTACGTCAGTATGATAAATAACGTCACGGGAATATATATACACTTGATAAAGCGTGGAAATCCTACCATTTTTTATTCTCTTATTCTTGCAAAGTATTTCAAATGTCTCTTTATATAAATGATATTATGACAATGGAAATAAACGAAGATCAATTCACGCCACAATCTGACGTTTCGCAGTAGGGTAAAAAAAAATATATATGTATAGTTAACTCCGACAGATTCCGAAATAACAAGGACTGTATCAAAGAATAGCTGTCCGCTGGTCGATGATGTGGATGCAACAAGTGTCAGTCGGCCGTGAAATCTTGGTTCGTGGTAGGGGCTCTCTAGGGCGCTCTACGGATGGAAGTAGACGAGAAGGCGAAAGTCGCGAGGGGGATGAAGAGATAAAAAAAGAAGGTGTCGCGGGGCTTTCACCGAGCAGGCTAAAAAATAGCTCTTCTCAATCGACCACCAATGACGAATCTCGTAACAAGTATTCGGAATTGTTTAATCAAAATCACCGGATGCATTATTAATCGATCGCATCGAGCGCGTACAGCTGTCGACTGATGAATTATGAAATCGATAGGCATCTCGATATGAATTATAACTTATCGAAGTTCCGCCCAAAAGGTTAACTTTATTTTCGGACGTTATCGAATGACAATAATATCGACGATCACGGAAATGATTGAATAATAAATCAAAAAGTATTTGAATTTAAATCGCGTAGCGTATCTCGCGTCCTTGATGCTGAGAATTAACTTACGGAAATATATATTTCATAAATAAATAATTCTTTCATTTCCATCCATAAATTATATTTATTTCTTTCGTGTCTGTAAAGCATAATTTCATTAATTTTTTCTTCGGTAAACTATCGATGCACTTGAACATAAACACCTCTTCTTGTTATCCCTTTTTAATGTAATAGCTTAAGGTGCGACGAAGCCGTAGCAAAATTCAAAGTACATACTATAACAAGCGGGATTTTAACCACTTACACGATATTGAAACAAGTAATGGCTGTATTGTAAAAAAATATATAAAGGACAACGAGAATTAAAATCCCTTATCAACCGTTATCAAACGCATATTAAATTCTTTTAAAAATTCATACTTAATGTGACAAATTGTTAAAGAGGAAACTGAAATCTCTTTCCATCCCTTAATCCTAGAATAAGCAACGGAGGGAGAGAGAGAAAGAGAGGAGAGTAGGTGCCACGAAAGGGGTGGTAAGCAATCGAGGTGGCGCTGCACCATCATCGTTGTAGAACGGAAGAGGAAGACCAATAAGAGGGACGAAGAGAGAGCTTTTGCACCATCGACCGGGTTTGTAGAACGGCAATGTATACGTTTACACGTATATGTGCCTCGCTTCCTGCTGCCACGACCTTGAACCTGAACCACAGAGAACCCCTCTGCTAACCCTGCCACCCCCTTCCTTCGTCTCGTCCATCCCCGCAATGAAAATCGATGCTGTGTTTTGTTATTTCTTGCCCGAAGAAAGGCACGGGCGTTCTTCTATTTTTAAGCAGATGAACCGGATCAAAGGGGTATATTAAGATTCATCCCTCTTTTGCTTAAGAGATTTCCTATTGCGATACGGCGGTGGTATTTACAATGACATAAATCACTGACACGACGTCTACTCAAAAATAAAATGCTACCAAATTTTTCAAAATCTATACATTATAACTAATAGAAAAAAAAGAATTGCTCACTTCTATGGTCGTTTTATGACATTACTCTGGCCTCGAAAGAGTTAAACATGGAGGCTCGGTAAATCGTTTAGCCGTTCAGAACCGAGAAGTATGGAGGAGGAAAGAAGAAAGGGATAAAATAAACTAAGAAGACAAGCGAAGAGGAAAGAATAGTCACCTTCGCGGATGCAGGCTTTGTTATCATGGAATGAATCCTCCTCCGGCACACTGATACACAGCAGCATGCTCCCATAAAATGGCTAGCCCCACCTTCTTTTTCGAGGAATGTTGTCGCGTAATCAACTTTTATGATACTGCTGGCCACGATTGACACCGGTCTCTTGTAATCGAATTTAAGGCTTCCGGCCTTGCGTAAGTGTTCCACGGCATCGATGCATTGCCCAGCAATGTGCGAGCAGCTCGATTTAACACGTTACAAACCACTGATGCACCCGGTGCGTCCCCTTGTTCGTTTTTCAAACGAAAAAATCCAGATGACCTAACACGATCCATGTAATGAAAGTTCTCTGCGAGGCTATAATCAACTCTCGATCCAATTCTGAGCTTCCATCGAAAACGACTTCCGAAGTTATTACGGCGATTCCAGGGAATCGTAAAAAAAAAAGAGATAGGCATCGTTCTATTCTCTTTCACGTTAATCCCTTTCGATGGCATATCCATTTTTTCAATCATTGCCAATCCAATAGAGAGCTGTATTCGTTAATAAATGATTCTGAACAATTGAAATTTTCATCAGGCACTGAAAACTTACTGTTAATTCAATTGTTAATAATTCAAGGAACGATCGATACGGTTCGAATCGGTGTTATCGAGTGTCAAACGCCTGCTAGCACGAGTCTCACAGGTTCGCAAGTATCGATTGTCGTTCGATGGAATTCTGCCAGAAATTCCAAAGTCAACGCGTCGTGTGTCAACACGTAAACAGAGGCGACAATGGATCATCTTTTAGCGGCTCGCTTTACAACGTGTACGAGACAACAAGGCGCATGCAAAGCACCTTCCTCGAATATTCAAACAGAAACACCCCCGATACTTTGAAACAGAAAGATAGCATCGCGTAAAATTATTCCTAACGTTTCAAATCTCACGGCCAGTGTCAAAGCTTCGCTCATTACGTGGGTCATGCTACAAGTTTGAAAAACCAAAGCCAATATTTTATTTATACTCAAAATATTCGACAGATGGCGCCATTATATCCAATAACTATTACACGCTGAGTATCTCAAAACTTTCAGCTTGACTTTCCTTCTTCGACAGAAAAGCACGATATCAGGTCAAAGATTAATAACGAATATCATTTACGACCCATGAGAACACGAAGAAATGTTAATAAGAGAAATTGAGAAATATGGAAGTATTTTGCAAGCAATTTGACATAAAAGAGCAAGGACGGTAAGTTCGTTCGCCAGTAATTCAAGCAATTCTCTTCCAATTTCCTGCAATTTCAAACACTTATCGGCACGAAACGACGCTTATTCCCTACCGAATTGTATCGTTGATTTTTGTAAAAGCAAGACACGCGAGGGTAGCAGGGATTATCATTCTAACCAGGGTGCGGTACGCTTAACTCTAACATGGATTCGAAAAGCAGGACAAGCTTAGGATTGGTTTGATTGCCGACGGTCGTAGGTCAATAAACCATTTAACATGGAACGTAGAGCAACGAGCAACACCTAACAAGATACACAGACTGATAACTCTAGTGTGGCATAATATGTTAACTCGAAAGACTTTTCTTTCTTCAAAATAAGGCGATCATTCTACCGTTAAGCTTCGTTACAGTTAAAGTTACATTACTGGTGAAAGAAGGTAATACTCGTCCTTACTCGATGAAATACATAGTAGAAACGTTCGAGTCAACAAACGATTGTGGTGAACAAACAAAATCCAAATGAAACGTGAGAAAACGTTCGCCAGTTGTAATCGCTTTGTGGTTTCACATTACCAACAGCACAGCTCGCAATCAGCTTCTCGCGATCCTATGCGGTCATTGTGCGTGGGGAATTAATTAAACGAGTCACACGTGAATGCTCGATCATTGTCGCTCAGACATCTTTCAGCCGATTGTCCTTCCTAACCACGTGCTTTTAATCATCGTATTCGAGTTTATCAACTGCTTTCAATATGACACTGAAATTTCTAAAATTAGACCTTTTTGTATACAGCGATTTGAAGCAATGTCATCTTATTTTCAACGTCGTCGTCAAATAAAATATCGCCACGAACCTAACAGGTTTGACAAACGGTAACACCAAAAATGGTAACACCAAAAGCAAGCGGATATTACGTAAAAAAGAAGCTAATCGGGCGTGACACTTTGACGTCATCGAATTTCAGTTTATTTCAATGAAATCGAAGGAACCAAACGATGTTAAGTGATGAAATCGTGAGGTAGGAGGTTTTTTCTAGAACTCTAAACTTGTCCTCGTAATTAAATCCCGCTCGATCAACCGGCCGTGTATTTTGATTCATTGATGTCAACGATCAACACGGCCACCAATCGATTAATTTAAACTTCCAATAAACACTTACCACAAGAACGTTCGTGCATCGACGATGTCTGAGAAACTCGAAGAAAGAAAATGTGTGTACTCGTTGAATAAATTTTCTTATTCCATACACGACTTCGATGTAAAAAATGTAGCAATTTGTAATAAAATCTACTTTACAGATTTTGTAAATCTGCATGCTGAAAAAAAAAAATATCGATCAGACTTACCGATACCCTTTTACCAAAGCCAAGGAAGGACAGCTTCCTCCTGGTGTTCTCCATTGTTCACCAGTCGCGGTAGCTGCAGGAGGAGCAGCTATCTGCTTTAAGGTGTCGTCTTTTTCCTGGGTGCCCGGCCGATCCTGAGTCGGGACGGCGATGTCCACATGTGGAGGAGTCGCTGAGATGGCAGCTCCGTTCTGCTAGCTGTACAACAATCATTTTTCTCATTTACCTTCATGCTAATTTCTCTTTCCTTCTTTTTTTAATTTATAGACTATAAATGTAAGTTGACAACTCGATCGCCCTAGGGCAGTTATTTTATTGCCACGGGCAACTAAACCACGCCTTAGATAATAACAGTCGCATAGTAGAGCAAGGCAACAATTATCTAACGTCTTACGTTAGGAAAAAATAAAAAACATTTAAAAGGTTAAAGGAATAAGCAGAAGAAATGCAGACTTTTAAATGAAACGACGGAGGTTAACGTCACGGCCACCAAGATAAGGATCGCGAACTATTCTTGGGAACACTTGTTCGCAAACTAAGGAAGATCTTTCGAAGAATGATATGTCGAGAAAGAGAGGCGACTCGACGACAGTGACCGACCGACTGACTTCATTTGTGGCTACCAATGTTACTAATAACGCGACTTCCATCCAACTGGGACTCATTCTAATAGAAGTTGATAAAAAGCCATGCCATAACGTTCCGGGCATAAACAACGAAATAAACTGACACACGACTGCCGTCGATTGTTCGCAGTCACGTATTTCTCGACGTTTTCGATGCTTCTTTTTCAAATTATTACTTCCGCGAAAAAGAATATCTATTAATTTTCTGTAGTAATTACTTTGCAATTAGAATAATTACTTCGTGATTAGATAAAGACAATTTCCTTTTTCCTACTGATAGATTCGTGTCTGACTATAGGTGGTCCTTTCTCCTTATCGTTAGAAAGTGCGAGCACAGTTACGAGGAATAATTAAACAGGTAAAGAATTTTAATCGAATACGTTCTTCTACGAACACTCGGGGTATCGTATAGTTGAAACACGAGGATTATCATGGCTGGTCTTCTCACTCATCTCTAATTACCTGTTCGGATCAAATAGAATGACGTAATGAAATACCTTGCGATTTTCTGTCGTCTATTCGATTATTTGCACCACTCTTGGACCCAAGACATTTATTAAACTATGTATCCATCGAAGAATCAAAGAACAACGTTTTTCTTCCTGTTTGATCTCTAAATCAATTTAAATTTATTTGGAACACGGGGACGATAAAATACTGGCTTACCTACAAACACTCCCTAATGAAGATTCGATTCTACTATTCTTCTTCTACGGGTATTCTAATCTGTACAATTTATTACTCTAGAACAGATAAATCTCACCACAGGGCAATAAAGGCTTGGAAACGTAGTGAATGGGAAACAGAAACAGCTTTAGAGAGCATTTTTTCTTGTCGATTGTCTAATTTGAAGTTACACCGATCGAACGCCAGTCGCCTTTAAATCAAAGTAATAAATCGAGGGTTTGATTTTACAATGAAATTCTTAGTGTGAACGAAGCCTAATAGCACAGCCTTTCGAGAGAAAGGATTACGATAACGTAATCGACCGTAGAATCGTAAAATTTTCGCTTGCCAACGATCGTGCAACCTGGAAAATGAATCATTCGAGTCCATTCACGATATCTGACCGAGGCATTCAGAGAGAAGCCAATGAAAATTAAAATTGTATTCGAGCAATTCAACTGTGCGAAGAACCTGCACAGATATGTGTATTTAGAAATGACAGTAATTACATGAAATATTATAATAATCTCGCAGTGTACCTCAAATGAAACTCTCAAACATAGTCCTATCAGAAAGGTGCTATTGGATGTAAGATTTCCTGGAAATATGTAGCCATCGGAGTGTTAACACACGAGTTAAAACTGGTTCCGAAAAACAAACTACCCAGGCTCATTTCACAAGGAACGCGAGTTTAGGAATGACTGTCATCCGAGAAATAGGTATTCGATGGTTGACGTAACGACAACACCTTTTGTCATTATACCATCTGTTTAAGTTACGTCAAATTGCCTTCGTTTTGTTTCTTTTCCCTACTCACTCCATTGTCACGATATCAATAGTTCGAATATAGCTCCTTGTGCGTTACGGTTTGATAAGGTTCTCATTGGAGGTTCCTCTGACTGTTTCTCATCGAGCATTGTTATCACACTTCCAACTCGATACCCTTGAAACAACTAAGAAACGTTTTTTGAATTGTTCTCTTTTGCATTGTCTTCTGCTATTTTTCTTTTCTTTAATTCTAAGTTGAGATGAGTGTGTAATAGCAAACATGTTGTCACTAAAATCGATGTTTCAAGGCAATTACCTTCAATTTATTCCATATTCAATAATCCATTGTTGGTAGAAGCTGTTTTGTACATTTCGAACTATTAGCTCAAGATTTCTAAAAATTATTCACTTCAAACGAGGATAGAAACGATTCACTGTTCTACCACGATTAAACTGCTCGAAAATTTGCAAAAGAAAGAGTATCGAAGCATTCGAAGAGTTTGTTCTGAGACGTTTGCATATTTCAAAGGGAGGTTGAACCATAAAACCTGTCAGTCGCTACGTGATACGAACTTATTTATTCATCAGCCTTTTACTGGGTCATATTCGTACTGTATTATACATGACGTGAATCATTTAGGAATACTACGTTACTATTCCACGCGTGTGTATATTCAGCTATCGGTACATTCCATAGGGTGGCATTTGTAAAACCACCTGAAAATCTTTTTCGATTCAATTCACTCGTCAGTGCATACGGTAAAACATATAAAAATGCTAAGAAATATAAAAATTAAAAAAAAAAAAGAACATTAGAATTGTCCAGAACGTGTAAGATATGCGAATCAAACGAATGTATTTTGCGGTTAGCGCCACCCTATATAATAGCACCCTTCTGTACTCGAATGGAAATTAAGCTCCTCGTCATGTTCAGCATATACACGACATCATTTCACCTGGCATTACCATCACGAATGCCTTTCCTTTCGTGCATTATTTCGAAGGATTACTTTTTTGCTCCCTATAATCGTTACACTGGTTACACGCAAATCTATCTTTATAATGAATTAACCCTTCCGTTGCCATTGGTTTCGCAAATAAATTTGTGATGGGTACCTAATCAGTCACCAAAGATAATTGTGTACCGTTCACATTGCATGTAACTCTGATATTATAAGAAAAATGAAAAAGAACACATTTTGACATGACCGACCCTAAGATTTCGGGGGTCCGAGGCGAGCTCCGAAAAAGGGCCTTCACATAAAAGTACCTGAAATAAAATTTATAAAATTAACATTAAAGCTTGTACATCGATTAATATTCAAGTAAACGTTACCGATCTTATGGGGGGACCCTAGGCGGCCGCCTAATCTAGGCCCATGACCGGCCCTGCATTTAAAATCTCACGATGGTACTTCCTATGGAAAATTTTAGCGTGACTGGAACCGAGTGTCCAGAAACTCGTTTCTCTTTTTGCATCGAGATACATACATACAGGGAAGAGAAAGAGAATAAGAAAGAATGATAATTTCGTCCGAAGCGTCGAAGAGCACGTGTGGCGAAGAAGAAAGGACGTAGACAGAGATATCGAAGATTTATAAAATCAGGACGAAAACCTCGGGGTCTCCCTGCTTGCATAACCTTGTGCTACAAAAGACACACGCTAGAGGAGAAACCGGAGTGTGCTCCTTTCTCTCCAGTCAGCTTGGAAATCGTTTTGTTTCGACGATTTATTCGCTCGAATCATCTTGCGAAATCCAATCAGAAATTGGGTATGTATTATCTAAATCGAAGAACCAACCATTTGGAATATAAAAATTTTTGCGTTCGGTAACTAAACCCTTAGACACGATAGAATTAAAATGAAATATTTAATTGGTATAATTTGTTGTTATTGAAATATATTCTTATGGCTGGTCTTTGCCACAACGAAAGGGTTAATTGGTCCAATTAGCTCTGCCCGACATGGGCGTGATCAGCTCCGTTATTAAACCGAATGAACGCGTATATTAACGTCCGCGTGAAACATCCACCACGTGATGAGTCTTTCCCGCTTTTTCCACCCTCAATTACCGTGACCAAGCTAGCTCTGTCGTTAATCCTTTGTCGCCAATGCCGTTTAATTCGTGTCATGTGATGCGTTCTCGTGATCCACGATCGAGGACACGCGCGATTCATCCGGTAAACATTTTCTTAGACATTGTAACAAGTTGTTTCTCGAAATTTCTGGTTCTTCCGACAATCGAGATCTTAACAGCTGACTCAGGGGGGCCTTGAGAGGCCGTCAAACATAATTACTTACGTGGAAAAGAGTGAGAAAAGTATAATTTTGCTGTTAATTTAGCTCGGCAAAGATCTACCTTCGTCTGAGGGTGAATGCATAAACATTTGAAATCGATACTTCATGCGTGCATATTCCACCGTTACTCTGTTACTTCTTACTTTTGCTTTCTTCTTTTCACTCGCAATTAAATCACGATATATCTTGAAAGAATAATTTCGAGTTATACTCGTAGTAGAAATTGGCGTAAAAAGATAAGATAGCGATAAAAATGTCAAGAAACGTGGGTGATACGCAAAAAAAAAATGGAATAAGGGATAGATATGGTGACAAAAATATAGCGACGAGCTGGTTGGGTCAGGGTTAATCGGTTGATCATGCACGCTTCCGCTGCGAACTAAACAAATGTCTAAGGCTATCATCGATCGAACGATGTGCGAACACCCTTATTCCCACCTGTCGCTGTTCAACAACCCCTCGTATTTCTTTCCTTCCATATCTATTTCTGAATTTTACGTATGATTACGTATGACGAATTTTACGTTTCTTTCTCTGAGAGACCAACTTCAACATCGTCTTGATAAAGCAGCGATACTGATCTTCTCACCTGGTGCTTGCCATCTATTTAAACTACCCGTGAACTCCTGTCATGGATCACTGATTATCAGACTTTTTTTTCTCGATTCTTTTACAAATATCTTTTTCCAGGTAAACCTAGCAAATTTCGATACAAAAGAGAAGGTAAACCGTGAAAGGTTACTCTTTTTTTGCAACACTTCAAGATAGTAATAATATTACATCAACGTGCAAGCTCGCGAAATTTTCAATGTATTTCCAATCATCGACCAGTCTGACGCAACCGATTTAACTGATTAAACCAAACGAATGCGAAAGCCTGTTTCTTTTTTATAAAATTAAGCACCCCTTGCCTTCGAATCTATTTTTGGCTTTAACAATTAAAGCAGCTTCGCGAAAGATGCGATGCAGCCAGCTGTACAATCACGTGCAATGATGCCTTTCATTGATAAGGGGTAGCACGGAGAAAGGCGGTCCCCCACCATTCGCGTGCTTCGTCTCGGCAAAGATCGGTTCGCATCGGCGAATGGTAGGAGATTGTGTGACCCTAGGTAGCAGCTCCCTTTCCCTACAGAATACATCGTTGTACACGACCGTACGATACAATTGTGCGATGCAACCGGTTACGTATGTGTATTATCGAAGCCTACAAAGGAATCCTACGTAAAGAAACTTAGTCGCCATAGTATGCAGCAGTGCTCGAAGAGAAGAGTCGAATAAATATAATCAAACGTTCTTCCTAAAACTTTCAACGACTTATCGTCATATACTAACGTATTTTATTCCAAGCCCAGCACATAAAAGATCCCAAGATCCCAAACTGCAGAGAATCCAGAAATTCAAAGGAGACACGTCTCGGTGTAACTCGAAGGCAATCCTCTGGTTACGTACCTGAAGAGACGCGCGACTACCTTTACTCTTCTTTTCTTTTTCCCCCAGTGGTGGTTCCGTTTCGGCCAACCTGCGCACCACCGAACTAACTCTACAAGGCTGATTGTATCGAGTCCAGTGTGCAACTTCCTTGCAGATATCACATAGTCGACCGACTGACACGAATGACAGCGACGACCACGACGAAATGTGAGCTTGATTCGCGAACAGGGAGCAACATCTCCCCCCTCCCCCGATAGAGTACTCTGCCAGACGCACAAGCCATTCTACTTGGTCGGTGGGTGAATCGACTACCTGTGACCAGTAGAATGTCGATTACCACCGGCTCGAGAACGACCATCGAACACTCTTGATGATGTACACCTCTGCAAGCTTATGCACAGACCACCCACTGATGCCTACCTCTCGCCAGTGGTTCTCTTAATAGCTTGCTTCACAATTCATTCCAGGGCTTTAAATTCTTAACACTTTTATGGCTATGATTTACTGTAGCTATTGTTTACTCAGGCTTCTAGATAGGTACAGATTGCATACAATAGGAAGACGCCGGCATAACGCGATAAAAATAATTGTGGAAACTTGCAGGTGCGACAAGTGAAATGGGTGACTCCGAAATAGAAATTATTGGAAGTTAGTTTAATCAAAAAACTTGATCTGGACTTGCGAATAGTTGAAAGCGAGTGGACGGCTGGCAGTTATATCTTTTAACAGCTTTCGGAAATAAACAGAGTTTTGGCAAAGATTTCTGCATTACGTTTTTCCTGTTCCCAGAAATTTCTGTACAGACTAGCGCAACTTTCTTTCAGGGATATTATTAACGCTTTATCACCTACGATTCTAACAAGCTGTTACGTTCTTGTTTCAACATATTGAAGTATCAAAGTTGAGATAGAACTTGAACGAGGATACGTTTCAAAATGCTCTCGTTCAGACCGTGACCTCCTCTTGGCTATTTCCAAGACCAAATATGGTGAAAGAATCTAGCAGACGCACTCGTCATCGTCGAACTGCAAATTGATATAAAACAGCAAAATCTACGGAACGATTTAATGATTGGATAATTTAAACAAATAATTCGTTTTTCTTTTAAGAAAACATTAAAGAAAAGTATCGATTGGCTCGGTGAGAATCAATTTATCGTAAAAATGGTAATTAGGGGAATGTAAATAGCGGGAAAGTCGGTGTTAGTCGCTGGATACATTGAGCGGCGAGTTTATCGCGATCGTACAAGCGTGAAAACGTTTTCCTGATTACCATGAAATTTGTGTACACACTGTGCGTTATGACAAGAATGAATGTAACATATCTCCCGGTGTAATAAATCTGCCGTTATCACGTTCGATACATGTTATTATTAAACGCATGAAAGATCATACAACAGCGCTATCAATCAATTGTATAATTTCTTTCTATTCATCTGTCTTTATTATGCCATTAAATCAATGTAGCTAATAAATAAAATACAGTGGTACCACGGTATACGTCTGCTTTGGAATGCGTTCTGACTGGACGTGAGAAATTTTGCTCGGTATACGACATAAATTTTTTGTGTGAATTTTGCGTTATTTTTAAATAATTATCTCAAAGGAAATTTTTTTTTTTTTAAATGTATTAATTTACAATCTGTTGTAAAGTGACAATAAGTAAATTTGTTAAATTATTACAATATCATGTGAGTACTTCCCCAGTGGTTAATACTCTTACATACAAAAGGGATGCTCTTGAATAAAAGAGGAAAAAATAATGTAGGTACAATATCAATAGAAGTTTTTTTTTATATGAGAACGGATTAATAAGGTCGTATGCCGAGGTACCACTGTATACAAAAGCTGACACGAGTAGAAATGCTTCGAAACATGTTCGAGAAAATTAGCAAACTTTGTTTTAATCGTGCCATATTTATAGAAAGTATGTCGCGCGAGGATAAATCATTAGAATGATCGAGCATATTTGACGTCGATGGAAGAAAATCTTGTTGAATCGATACATGATTCTGAAACGCTCGATACAATGATTCACAGAGACGGATTGTCGCGTGCTAAAGCACTCAATTAAGCTCATTGAAAGCGACTCTCGTCGTTACTGTTGGCTACGCAAACATATCAAGACCCGAATCAAACGAATTACTGCCGATAATCGTACCCTTTGCGCGAACGATCGACTCGTGCCTGGTGTATCGATGAGACGACTACTCGAAACCGACTATTCCAGGTATTTCATACATTTATCGCAAACGACATACCGTTTCCTCGGTGCATCGAATAGCTGCATGTACCAAAATGTTCTATACCCCTTACTCCCCTTAAAAGCTCTAATCCCTTTACATATCTCTCACGTGAGTTTAAGATAATTTCTTAACCCAGACTTAATTCTTCCCAGACGAAACTTTGAAACTTCCTGACAACGAATAACTAAAAAGATATAACCAATAAATCATTATTGTTTACAGTGATAAAAATATTGGAGTCACGTACGCATCGTAAACCCGATCGTAACCACATACGGTAAAAAAACTTTATTTCAATCTCTAAAATTCCATGGATAATTAACTTATTTATGAGTCGAATTTGCGCGTGCATTTATCTGTCGCACAAAAAGCTGCTATCTTCTGCCGTTCAAAAGTCATGGTCCACACGTGGACCACACTTTTTTCCCCTAACAATATATTTAACTGACATTTCGATAAAGCGACGACACCGACGGTCATCGACTACTTTGATTACAACATTTATTCAAACTTATCAAAAACGTAGATAGTTAGGACATTGCTGAACAATCAACGTACGTAAGGAGAAAGAAATATTGTTTTAATCACCTGAAGCGTCACCGTTGCGAAGGTTGGAATTCATTGACAGCATTTATTGCGATCGACTAGATAGCTTTTGATATCGCAGTTGGGTTTAAACGCCGCCACAGATGTTAATTATTAATCAAACGAGGCGCTTTTATCGCTACGAAATACGGCTTAATCCGGCCGTTTAATCGACGCTGATTACGACATCGGCATTGCGCAACGTTCACTATTTGAAATGTTTTCCATCAAGATTGAAAGAATGACAAAGTAATTGACCGGCCAATGGAAACGAACCATTAAACAGAGACTAAATTAGACGCGAGTAACGAGCCTAATTTTCTTTGTTCTCGGAACTTTTCAGAATTTCAATTGGGAAATGTTTAATCCCTCCGCTAAACGCTCTGTGTACCAAGGAAAAATTCTCTTTTTACACAGATTAGCAAATTACACCATTAACTGTAATTAATAAAAATTGTCGTAATTACAGGTAATTAGCTGGTCGATTCTTTCGAATTGTTTGACAGGGTTCCGGAGACAATGCGGAGAGGCATTAATCTCGCGCAAAGAAATGAGTCACACTGACAAGTGAATGAGTCTCACAGTTTGCTCAGTTTGTACAAGTCGAAGGGATCTAGCAGAATAAATTTGAACTGCGCACCACAAAATGTTGAACGCATTCTTTCTTAATTACGTCAAGAATCTTTCAACCTAACAGTTCTACTGCGAAATACTGATAGGGAAATGGGAGAAAGCACTTGGCCTCCTGAGTCTTCTAATGGACTATCGCTCAGGAAAGCTACCTAACAAGTTCGGTAGTTACAAGTTACTTAGCCTAGTTTACACTGTTATGAAGGGATGGTAAAATTGATGGAACTCAAGGTAACGTCAGGTGACCCATCCTCTATATAGGAATGGATAGCAAAGAGGACCTGCGAGAAAGTATACGTACATGGTATCGATGTTCCTCTGGTGGCGAAGGAAAAGAATATACAGTTTCGAGTTTCTAGGTTTATTCTCGAAGACAGGTATACCTTGGAATAAAAGCCGGTCGAGGTAAAGGTTTCGTGGTTAAATTAGCCACGAAGACGTTTCTAATGGCTTCGCCAGGCCACGTGTAAATCTTTGTTTACACTGACGCGACGGAAGTACCTGTCGACCAATGTGTACGACTTCTTGTTTTTTCTATAAACAAACGAGAAAATCGTCCCGACTATTTGTGGTGGTCGCTTCCTTTGAATCAGTCGTTATTTGTCGCCGTAAATATTTCATCTTGCGATTCATCTTCCGTTCGTGAATAAATATATTTATGATAATTAACTATTTTTCTTTCTTTTTTTCTTTTTGCTTTTCGAAGGTGAATAGCCACGTGGCCAATTTCACTGGGACGAAACTTTAAAGCGCCTTCAAGGAATACAGAATGATTTGTCGCAATCGATTCGATACGTGTGTATCGAATAAGTGTGCCATTTATTACTGGCCCGTTGCTCGTGTCATGGAATGAAAAAGGATATTTCATGGGACACAGATTAGCTAGCGATGGCTTCGAACGATCAAGCTATCGTACTTTTTAAAGTTCATTCAGAATTTAGTAAATATCAATTTCGGCAGTACTTTTAAAACGTCTAATACTTTTTATCGATGCTTAGTAGATTTTCAAATATTCGAGTTTAGCGAAATCATTTTCAATTTGACAGAATTTGAACAATTCTTAAAGCACTTAATGTTCCCAAGCAATTAACGCTTCGAGACTTTTCAAATATTTGAGATTTATTCAAATTATTCTGAGGTTAAATGGTAGTGAATTCTAAATGGTTCTTAAGTAGTTGACCAGACTTCTTAAGATACTCAGGTTTATTTAAATGATTTTTGGAGCAACCGGCTGGTCGTTACAAAATGTTATTTTTAAACCACGTAACGTTTCAAAGTCTTTGAATACGAATTGCTTAAAAAACTCGTGATGGACTCGAACGCCCACTGTGAATAAAAACGTATCGCGATAACCGATGGTTACCCGGTTACTTCGATAAGGGAACAACTTCCAAACATTTGCAAACGCCCCGTGATAGATCAGCAAAAGAATTCCTTCAATTCTCACGTTCGCGCCAGATAATATAATAACGTGTACGTTCATGGTTTACCAAAAACCTTGCACAGTTGAGAAAGGTTAATATACGAAGCAAACATACCCTCGGCGCAAACAATCCGAAGGTTAGATTACAAAAAAGAAAATGTTTTTATACGGTTCGTGCATTTTATCGTAATACCTGTATTATGCGGAATCAATGAGAAACACAATTACAAAAATATGAAAGAACCATAGCTCATCGAGTGATGAGTTATCGATCGTGAGAGACGTACCGATTTCAATTAAAGGTCTCTTTTCAAATATTTCCCTCAAGCGAACATTTAACGCATTCATAGTTACTGAAATATGTAACTGTGCCCATAAGCTGCTGACGTACTTATACGTCTTCCAATATTTTTGCTTTGAATTAATGAAACTAAACTTGAATAGAGATTAAATTAGTTCCAATTTCTGATTAAATTCATAGCGGGAAAGATTCTTTCAAATTGAAACAAATTTTGAAACAATCATTTAGCAACAAGCTAAACGAGTACAATAAAACTCATAGAGAGTGGAATTTTTTAATATTCCAAGAATATCTGTCGTTAACAAAATTGCGATATAATTTTCAACGAACCTCATGCGCTGAAAGGTTAGCGAGTAATTTTCTTACGGAATTTAGATAAAAGGAGGAACATTCTTCCGCGCGGAAATGTGTCATCGTTATATATACATATGTACTATTCCAGGTATGGATCTGACAATGAGTGTGCATTTCGTTCAACGTAACCACCATCGTAACGAGTCAACCTATCATGGCGTAGGCCATTTTATGGTAATTAATTGTTTGAAATTGCATATGTATATGTATATTTGCAAATCGACAAATTCGTAAGACTCGGATAACAAACGACCCTCCCAACGAACCAAATCAAAAATAGATTCACGTAAGCTGTTGTCACTGACAAGTCATACGTTAAGTCAACGAGTTTGCTACATTTATTTCCAGGTACAACAGATTACTATATGTACGATGTATCATTCCTAATATAGAAGAATGTTTTGCTGTTCCATTGAAATTCTTTTGCATCTGAAATTCCATGCACGCCGTTAGCTATGAATTTCAGGGAAACGTGAGAAAAGCGCAATACAGGTCCTATCTATAGCCTCGCACACGTGCACACGTGAAGTACGTGTATACATCAGCGACGGTTGTTTGAACGTCAGCGCATGTCAAACGTCTGAAAGTTTAAAAAATCAGCGAAACACCGTTACGTCGTTTTTTGGGCCACAGCCTTTTCGCAGAAAATATATTTCGTAACGGAGGTAATCACCATGGCACGGCAATAATCGCTCTCTCTTTCTTGTAAAAAATATCATGCCCGATTACGCACGAGATTTTTGCAGCAAGATCAACCTGACCGATGAAAAAGAACGAATCGATCGTGCTTGAAGTTGCAACCTCGGATACAATAGATTCAAACAATAAACGGCGTGCTTTTAAAGGCACAGAGTATCGATTAACAACGCACGTCAAGCTTGAGCGGTAAAACGTTTCTCGTAGACTGATGTCAACGGCGCGACTGCGATCGAAAACCGTTAACGATAATTATCAACGCTACATAAAGTACAATGACCATGCGATCAATCATCCATGCGTAATCGTTCATGATAAATCGATAAATTTAAACGAAATGCGAGGAAAGGCAATTATAAGTTACACGTGGGATGCCAAACGGTCGGAGACGAATCTTCTAGACTAGTGTGAAGGAACTTTTACCATAAGACTAAACTATCGACCGATGAAAGAAAAATCTTACTGTTTACATACCCCTCTCGAAGTTTGATTCAAGTCGAGCCGTTCCTCGAGTTAGCGTGGCCGTTTGGCCTCGATCGACAAAAGAGATGCGATTCGAACGGTTTTCCGGTGGATTTCTTCGTTGCTTCTAACCAGTCGTCGAACGTACAGTCATTGTTTTCGGGCGACACCGCGTTGCCAGGAGAGTCGGTTAGAGTCTGTGTGTAACAACTCTTGTTTTTCAACCGGCACGCACACACGCGTACACAGGTCGAACGCACGGGAACCGTGTTCACGAAAGCACAGTCACTGACAGACTGTTCGAAACTGTACGAGCTGGCTCTGGACGCCGTTTACGACTTCCCTGGGGAAACGTTTATTCGATCTTCCTTTCTTTCTTTAACCGCGGCGACCGGTGCACGCGGCTGAAGACGAACGACAGGGACGAACAAAGATGGTGGGAAAGGAGAGAACGAAACAGAATCAAATTTCTGCGCCAGCCAATCGCGGCGCTCCGTTCATTCTCGCGCGAAAACCCCGAACTGACTGGCGTGACGCGTAATTATTACGCACTACCGTTTCCTTTGAATTCGCACGTACTTCTGGGCGGGACATTTCCTACAATTGAATACGGTTACGCAATTATTCAAAACATGGACCGTAAATTCCATTATTAATATAGGATAATTGTCGACATTTTTTGTTTTATAACTTCTAACCTGTTAAGCTACGTCGCTTCCCGAAAAGCGCGCCAAAAGTGCGCAATATGAACTAAGTTGTACTGTAAAAAGACAGAAGCTGGAAAATGATAAAGCATGCAATAATTTGTAAGTGGTGTTAACAATTAAGAAGAGATGAGTTTACAATTTCAAAATAAACGACTCGTAAAGAAAGGAGGGACAGAAACATGGTTGTTAAACAAGTCACGCTCGTTGCAAAAAAATGTACATTACGTTTATTGATGGTAGCTCGCGAAGCTCCTCGTGAATATCGAGTGGATTACAAAGAGGCGCTTGGGTTCGAAGTTGTCGGATTAATTCACTTTAGCAATATTTATTTAGCGAAACGACGGAACTCGATCGAGTGTCGACGTCGTTCATCCTGTGTTTCTTTTATATTCTTCCTCTCTTTACTTTGACAAAAACGAAAACGAAAACGAAAAAAAGTCCGCTACGGACTATACAGGATGTTCGACTAAGGGTGGTTTGAGAAGGTGGTAGCTATAGTAATTCTGAATAATTTTATTATTATTAAAAAAAGACACCAAATAATCAGAGCGCGTGAGCTCAGCCACGGGAGTGTCGGCTACGAACTGAGCTCGCGAACAAACTACTCGGTGTACGTCGGTTCGTACCCGACACTCCCGTGGCTGCGCCTACGCGCTGTGCACACTACTTGCTCGGGTGTTTTTCATTAATAATTCAAAAACTAAGCCTTGACGAGCATTTTGGTAAAGGAAAAAATTGTTCAGAATCACTCCAATTATCATCCTCTCAAAGTTCATCCACAGCTGAACACCCTATATAATAAAAATTGCTACGACGTTCTTTCTCTATCGTCCGTTTGTTCTTCTCTTTTTTCTTATTTCGATTTCGCCAAGTTTACCCTCTTCTTATCCATCCCTCTCGCAGTGTCTCGAACGAAGAGACGAGGAGCGGCAAGGATGAAGGAAGAGGGATTTTTGGTAACCGGAAAAAAGGGGGATGTTATACACGAAACATTAATAATTCTCGTTTCGATTGATACAGGCAAAATGCTACGGGCTTGTTAAGGACTGTGACCGTTTACATTTATAATAATTCCGTGGTAATATTTATATATATATATATATATATACTTTAACGTACAAACTATATCGTACCTTAGTAACTTCTAACGCAAGGGTACAAGGGGATGAGAGGGGGCGTAATATATTTACACAGCCTAGGACCATCTTCACAAGGTCCAGGGTTATACACGCGACAGGGTTTTCTTAAAGAATTGTTTCAATGGACTCCGAAGAAATGAACTTCTTCATCTTCGCGATCGTAAAACGATGAGACATGTGTTCCTCACACATTCCTATCAACTAATTATCAACATTTATACATAATACAACCAAGTTCCTCGCACACGCACTCTCATCAGTCTCACTCGTTGGGTCGGATGTCGACGTTCTTTTTCTCGCCCATTTTCATTCGATTATCCGATGATTACATCGTATGATTCTATTTAGCAAAACCTGTCCAATAATTTTCGCTCGTACAGCGATACGAAATGGGTATACGGATATCACTGCTAATTCAAACGAAACCCTTTCACTTGCTCTCAGTCTATAGAATTAGCTCGATAAAAAAAACAGCAGGAATACGTAAGAAATTGTTAAATAGACGTTACACGTGGGTAAACGAACGAGTCGAGTGAGGGGAATACGATTTCGATTTGTACTTGAGAAATCATAACGGAACCGAGCTGTGCTAATGTAAACAATTCTATCGATGAGACCTGACGTGACGATATTTACTTCTACGCAATAAATAACAAAACGGGCTTCTCTTTATTGCAAATTCCATAAAAAATAAGAAAACCCTTAATGCTGCACATTGATACGATTTCGTTTCCACGCACGAACGAACCCTTTTTATTTTCTCTCTTTGTTGGAAAGAAAAGTGTTCAAGCGCAAAAGAACGCAAGGTGACATGGCACGATAGCTTAATTATTAAAAAAGAAAAAGTAGAGGAAACGGATACGGTACTTACAACCCTTTGCACTTGAAACGTTTTACATGTTATCTTCCTGTCGTGGACATTCATCGACGATTCGTTGGATACTAAAGGTTCTAGTGTAACGTTATAAACGAACGACAGCATTGTATTTGTTGACATACAAGTACAACAGGTTCTCAAGACTGTAAGACGCGTCGCAAAAGTAAAGGAAAATTCTAATTAATTCGCCAGTTTTCATACGTATTTACAAGACGCCTGTAAATGGACATCTGGGATGTAATTAACACACTCGTGACCGTTTTTTATTTTAAAAATTTACAAATTTATAGTTTCATTTCAATTATAGTTTCAATGGTAACTAGAAAATAGATTTTCCAATTTTATTTTCCTATCTTTCATTAAAAAGTTTTACTACTCTCAGATTAATGATCGCATCAGATTGTTCGGTCACGAAAGTGTTAATTGTTAATTGTTACAATTCGCGTATCACGCGTATCGCAAAACCTGTCTCGTCATAAATCGCAACATGATTCGCGTGATAAGTCTTTCTGGGAGTAGTGTATCTGAAACACTACACTAGCTGCAATTCTCTGTCGTTATATTAAAATAAGAATATATAAAATTATAAAACTATCAACAAATGTACACGTCGACAGACAATGCCTCGAAAATGATAAAACTTGTCAAGGAAACGAGGGAATGCATCATCGTCTTTCGGGTCTGGATAACATTTGGTACAACAGGTGTGCCAAAAATCTTTTTGGAAATATAGGCCAACGATAAATTATAAATTATTAACGTTTCTTGTTCTCGTTGTTAGATTAGATCGCTTCTTAATTACTTATTTCGATGCTCTTGTTAAACTGAAAATACAACCGATGGGTAAAATAAAAAGAAGTTGATTCAAATAAATTCCACCCGAAAGTCGACGATTGCGGCAACACAATACGTGTACGTAAGATTGAGCTTTGGTCGAGGTGACCAGTTTTGTGCAATGAAAATGTGAAGAACAAAAGGAGAAAAATTGTGTCAATTTTTCGCGCATGTAATTCACCGATTTCTTCTTGATTATCGAGGGTAACTTTTTCGTACTGACTAAACTAAGAATCTTTCTGAGTGAACTCAACGATCCACTAACTATCTGTACTTTCTGTATTTTTTTTTAACCCTTCCATTAGAGACCACTGAAATTTGATGAATAGTACATTGATGCGTATATACGTCGTCTGCAGCGAAAGGGTTAAACGTAGTGTCCAAAAGGGGATTGTTCTAAATAGTTATTTCTTTTTTTTTTTCTGTTTCTTCTTTGTATCAATGTTTAGTTAAAAACGATCTAGAACCCTGAGATACGAATTCGAAAACCTTAATACGGTTAATCTATTACTATCAGAAAATTGGCCAAGTGATAAGTTTTCTAATGGTTTCCAAAGTGTACCCTCTCAGCACGCAATAAATTGTCAATAGTGACTCAAAATGAGCCATTCTCCTTCAAAGGATTAAACACCTGTGTCAACTGAATGGATTAACGAATAAAGTATACGTTTTCAATGTATACAGACGCTGTGTTTATCGCGTGCCGCAGAATATAAATATGAATATTCGAGGTATAAAAGTGCGGTGTTGTGCGCAACGCAGCTAAACGATACTAAATATTTTTTATCGATTTGAAAACACAATAAGATTCCAAATTGATATATACTTGAAAATATCGTTGTACGATACCAACAACAGAAAAATTGACCCGGAACGGAGTTCCATAAAATTCTTAGTCAGAGCGATAGCGAACCGTGTACAGGGTATTTCATAATTAAATAATTAAATTTTGTTAGAAAACGTAGCAAGAAAGTTTGACCCTTTAAATTTAAAACATCCTGCACGTGAAAATTTCGGCGTCAAATACGTTAGAAAATACGTGTGTCGACGGTTAAAACCATTTACGTTTCATTACATTAGTATGATTACGTTCAGCTAATCGTTACCTTTATGTAGTAAAAAATCGTTAAGCTACACCAGTCTACGATAAAGTGCGTATCAAATTCTCTTCTCGTTTCTTTTAACTTCTTCTAACAGACGTCAGATAATTTTTGCATATCTGTATTCTCCAGAGTGTATCTGTATCAACAGAGTGTAATCCTTTTATGAAATTCACCTCTGTCTACGTTTCATGTATATTATTTCATTCATAAAAAAGCTCACTACCGTTCTGAGGTCGTTGATGATGAATGATACTGTTCGTCGGTTTAACATTCAGGTAAATACAATGTATAAAACCACGATTCTAACTCGATTCTGAGCTGTATATCAATCGTGACAGTCTGAATAGTTTTGCGCGTTAAATCCTTCGTTGGTAAAATACGTATAATTACGTAAAATCATCTCAACACCTTTGAGCATCAACGATGCTCTGTGCGTATCGTTTCTAAATCATTTTACATACAGAATTTTCTCTGCTAGACGTCGATTCTATCGGAGGTTCACGTACGAAACGGGTCTATTAATATCGTGTCCCAGTTTGTCATACGCGATGCTTGTTCGCACGAAATTGCTTCGAATATCATGACAAAGAGAAATATCATGTATCCTCCAGGATGACGGACGATTCCGAATTTCCAAGTGCAAACAAGCTGCTTTCGTTACATTATTAACGTGGGAATAAAAGATTCGAATATGCTCGTTAATACAGATTGTTTAGGGACGACGTTTGTTTTAAAAATACGTAGAGTCCTAGTAATATACTCCAAGTTCGTCTCTTCCGAAGAGAACGTCTTCCTCGAGGAAAGACTATTTGAGATACAGCTTGTGACTTCGAGTCGAGAGTACTCCCGAGTACTGGAGAATACAACACCAGTCTCGCGTGGTTCAGCACGCAATAAGTTTGTCACGTCTTTTGACATCGTTCACATGTTGTACGCCACATAGATAGGATCCAACTGATCCGCCAGAAAACCATCCCGCAGGTGCATTCGTTGCTTCTCACCGCGGGAATTAATCGGGACCACTCCGGGATCCACGACCACCACTACACCGACTACCAGATGATGCTCTTCGAGAACGGCACTGGTGACCAATGCCACCAGATCTAATGCTTCGCTTTCGCTTCCGTCAAGCTCTACCACCACCACCAGCAAGTTGGTCCATGTGAACACGGCACTGTGAATTATAAAAATTACATTTTTCTTACCTTTTCTTACCGAATGACCTCAGTATCCGTCTCGTATTTTTACTTACCATTCTGCTATTTTCTTGTGACACCTCATCACGCTATTCTCAATATCGATCGGGTGATACCGCATTCCTCTGAGAAGAATAGCCTCGTCGAGAGCGCCAACGACGAACACGGCGTCGTGTAATTCAGCATCGCCGGGAACGAGATCCGCTTCCGCGGCGGAAGTGTCCCCGGGAACGTCACTGATAACCGACTGCTGAACGCTCTCGGTACGTCGCAAGAAACCGAGATAACCAGTTCTGGCGTACACCTCGTTCGTGTTTCCTGTTACCAAACGGGCGTTGAAATGATCCGCGTAATCGCTCTCGTCACCGTATATCGTGAAATAACCACTGGCGTTATGAGCTGACTGCACCCAGATTTCACCCAAATGAGAATCACCGCATTGTCCTTTCGTTTCTGGATTGGCGATGATTACTTTCACTCCGGGAAGTAGTTTTCCTGATTCCATCAAACACAGAGAATGAGGGCTACCTCTTTCGACCAAAGATACTCGATCATTGCGTAATGCGCGAAGATCTACGTATACCGTTGAAGGTTCCGGACTCGACGCACCCTGTTTTAATAATAACATGTAGTGTAAGAGATATTGCACAAGAATTATAGTCATCAAGTAATTACCTGTAGGCAAATAGCCGTGTTTACCCTACACCCGAAGGAAGTGGACACGGCACGCGGACTAAGTCCCAAAGCTGAGAAAAGTTTACTAAAGCTCGTGGTCAAAGCGATTCGTGGCCTCTCTTCGGCAACGACTACGCACGTTCTAACACAGGCTAAACTGACGCCTCTAGCTTTCAGAGCGTGAACAGAGGAACCCAGCCCCTTTGTGCACAGTTCCATTACGCCGTAAGAGCAAAACGTGTCTCTTACTCGAGACTGGCTAACTGCTGATAGCCACAACGCTGGGTTGGCTTCCACCTATGAGACATGAAATTATAAAAACACGTTTCTTTCGCTCTAAAGTTCTCAGAATGTGGTGTAAATACGGACCTCCGACGGAGGTATAAGTATGGAATGATGACCGCTGTATATACTGCTCAAACACCATAGAGCGAATCCTAATCCAGAATAAGGATCCAAACACAGAGCGATGTGCCTAGATGGATACAATTCGCAGGCTAGTTTCATGGCACGGCACAAAGACGTCACTGCTGCGTGAGACATTTTTATTCCTGCAAGCATGCCTGTAGTCGAGACGCTGAAGTCTAGGTAAGCCAACATCTCCGCCGTAGGTGCTCGATACATAACAGGTAGCTTCTTCTTTGGCATGTCATCCATATCGAGAATCGTCGGCCAGCTCTTTATGTCAACGACATTGTTCGCCTCCTGCGTTGCGTCGTCAAATAGAATCATTAACATCAAAGTGTTTTAAATGAGAATTACAGAAATAGCGATGTACCTTTGTTTTCAGCAGTTTCAAGATATTTTGATTCGTCAGCACGAGCACAGACTTACTAACGTCTACGATCATGCGAACGGTTGGCAGAGTGGTTTGAAGGTTTTGCGGATGAGGTGGCCTGATCGTAACTGGCACGGCTCCAACGTATAGACAACCATAAAATGCGCATATCAAGTCTGTACCAGGCGGAAATATTAACGCAACGTGATCTCCTGTATTGATTCTTCCGCGATCCAACAAAAGATTCCCGATTCGTTCGGCTTTCTTGTGTAATTGCGAGCAAGATAAAGATGTTGCTACTGCTCCTTTGGCGTTCAACGACGTGAAGATTACATGGTCGGAGGTACTGACAGCACGCCATCGAAGAATCTCCGAGATGAACTGATACTGAAATTCAGTATACGATAGGTAAACCACGAAATGGAGAGGAAAGAATTTTCAAAGGAGAACGATGAATCTGAAGGCACTTCGAACGACTTGGAAGTCTTATTCAGATTTCATCGTTCTCCTTTTTTTTTAGAAGATCGTCGCAGACACAAACCTTTTTCGCGTTATCACTATCCTCGTCCAATACACCCATGTCACGTCCTTGAGCAGAAGCCAATCTATTACCCTGAACAATGTTGCCCACCATCACACTGGCCGGACCAACGTCTGCAACAGAATCCCCCGCTACACGCCCCCGCACCATTCCGTTAGTAAACCAACACAAACACTCAACCCAATAATGAGTAGCTCACACACTCTCCCCTGACTGAGGCCGGAAAATCAAAGCTAAGTGTACAAGTGAATCGGTTTTCGTTATTGCAGATAGCTGATTAACGCACGTCCTTTTA
Organism: Osmia lignaria lignaria; assembly: GCF_051020975.1. NCBI lineage: Eukaryota > Metazoa > Arthropoda > Insecta > Hymenoptera > Megachilidae > Osmia > Osmia lignaria. Next base: position 5,433,320 of record NC_135040.1, read on the forward strand.
TAGAGGCGTGCTTCGAGCATTCCATCAACTGTACATACTCAATTAAAAAGAAATTGAAAAAAAAAATTAAATTTAGTGCTTGTTTTGAAAGTATACGTTGAAACAGCGATGTGAAATTAATCGAAAGCAGTCGCGTAAGAAACGGTACAAGGTCCAATTACAGTCGTTAATGTTTCGAATCGATTGTACGGTATTACTTCTATAAGGTGGACCTCCCCTTGTAACTGGTACACACCTTGTCATTAATAGAGGCATTACTGTACAAATAAGTGAAACGAGATCTCACATCGCCAAAAGTAATTCGTTTAGAGGCTTGGACCACTACAGGGTATTCGGAACTCAGCCAAAAGAAAGAAGGGCGAAAATAATAGAAATAACATGCTAAGCATTAAGTGTTTTTAGTGTAGGGCAGATTAACGATACATGATATGTAGCAAGAGACAGTTGTATATATACTTTGTACAATCTGTGCTAAGTTACTAAAGCCTACCCGATGACTTTTGTAAGACAAGCGCAAGTGTTACGTTCCTTTCTCGTTAATCAGTATTTTCAAACCAGAGCGAGATCCGTGATTGTAAATTATATTCCAAAGAAATTCTTCTCATTCATTCTCCCATAATCATTCTTCATATCAAAGCGAAATGATCCAAACAATTGATCCGTCCCTTTAACCTCGTCAGTTAATCGTTTCGAACCAATGAAATTTCGTACCAATTCTTTGGATCTTCGCTTGTACATTATAATACGTAAAGAAATAAACGAAGAAATGTTACAATATATAAAATAGAACGTATATATGTCTTTGTACTTGCTGACATTCATGTAATTCATTGAAAGTCCATTATTTCTATCGGACACCCTGGGATAGAGATACTCGCATCTGAATGTGCGAACCGCTTACCTGAATGGACTTCGCGTGGTTTTGGTAGATTGGTAACGCAAGTGTGCGGACAAAGTAGAACGTTAGCCGGGTGTAGGGTACCCTCTAGGAAGCGTCGTTTTGTTTCCGACAGATGAATACCACCTAATGGTGTTTTGGGGAGGTGGTTCGGCGGTACCAACGCTAGACAGTATATTCCAACCGCGTGAATCGAATCTACCGCTTGAAGGACCCGCGACATCCATTGGAAACTCTGGAAAAAATAAAGATCAGAGTTGAATTTGTTAAAAGTAACACAAAGCTATTATACTTGGGTAGTATAAGGATAAAACGTACTTCTTCTTCGCTGCAATCGGGTCGTTGTTCCGCAACGACGCATATTCTTTCGTCTCTCAAGACCCGTACACTGAAAACGGCTATTCTACCACGGTAAATGAACTTCATCGGTTCGACGGCCAGTACCGTAGCTATGATATCGTCGGCGTTGTGCTTCCTTCCGGTGACGGTCATGAGACCATCGCGAGATCCACAAACGAACACTAGGCCACCAGGACCCAAGAAACCCAACAGACCAGAACGAGTGTACTCCACGTCACCAAGAGGAGTTCCATCAGCTTGAAGAGGAGACACTTTAAACGTGTTGTTCGTCAATCCTTGCAATCCCCAGTATTGGTTGCCAGTCGCTGAACTGTGGACACAGATTTCGCCTACTTCGTCGGTTTTACAGATGAACGGTTGACCTTCCATCTTGATCACGACCACGATACCTGATGACCAAACATAAATTCAATTCGTTAACATCTTTGATCGCCTGACGGGTCCATTAAAAACGCGCAAACATTTAAGATACAAACTTCCAGGCATGACTTGTCCGCAGTCTTGAAGCGTCAAAGAAGTAAGCGAATTCTCCTGATCCACCCTGACAACTCCGTAACTCAGTCCAGACATGGACAATACACCACGCCCAGTAGCGTTCACTCCAGCCCGTCCCGGTCTTCTCACAGAAACGGTGAGCGCTTCGCTGGAGGAAGCGCAAGGGCACACAGCGTCCGGTCTCAAGCCTTTAGATTGAAATACCGAGAGAAACTGATCGCAAGACGAAAGGGACCATGGATTAGCACCGTCAGCGACCAACAGCAGCCTCAACGATGACAAAGAGATATCTTTGTGATCCTTGGTCGCCAGTAGACCCCAGTGAAGATCCCGTGACTTCACCACAGCCACGCTGGCGCGATGTTTCGTGATCATTTGCATCCAGCTTGCTGGATTCACTTTCATCAGGGCATACGGGATAAAGATCACGTGCATCCCGTTCAGAATGCTGGTCAGGGTGCTGTGCCAGAGACCAACCTCTCGTTTGAAGTCCAATACGCATACCGCGTTCTCTCCCTCCGTGTAACCACAGGCTTGGGTCAGAGCTCGACAATGGGCCAGCATCGCAGACCTGGTCACCGTCACTCCCATCACCGAGCCATCTTTGTCAGTCGTGTACTCGATGTACGCTGGTGTGTCGTCGGTTAATCGAGGCGGCGGTAGCCAGTCTTTCGGTGTCTTACCTAAATGTTCGGTTACAAACCAATGGAGCTTTGGCCAGCCTTTGAAAGCCACCACTTCACCAGCCGCGGTCTTCGGGAGGCCTTTTAGACAAGCCTCGCTGGTCAACGCCACCTGCGATAGATTTTCAAATTCGGGGTTTTACTATGGCGAAGGGAACCAGGGACACTGGGAATCGAATAGCGGAGAGTATCGAAGCTACCTGAATTCCACAGCTTCCCAGGAGAAAACCAATTTGCTGGGAACCCGCATCTCGACGCGTAAGCGGGACTTCGATCGGCACAGGTACAATGCCAGCCTGGAGGCAACCGTAAAAGGCGCACATGAAACTAATCGGGTCGTTGTTTGGATAAACCAAAGCGATCCGATCTCCTGGTTTCAGACAGCAATCGCCGCCACGACTTAGAGCCTTGTTTAGCAGCGTATAGGCTATTTTATGAGAACGACTGAGAAGTTTTCCATAGGTAAGCGTTACGCAAAGTTTGCCGTTCGGATCTAGAACGGTTGCCACTGGTGCTTTGTACGATGCTGAACCGTACCTACGAATAAACGAGAAACTTATTGCTATCTGTATAAACTGTTACCGTTTCACAAGCGGAAGCTAAAACGTTGTCTTAGACGAAACTATATTAGTTGAAAAATATAAATGCCCTCACCTTTGTATAGCAGCCTCAAGAGATCTAGGTAAACCTGCAGCCACGGACAATGGTTCGCCAACCGCGGAGGTCATAGAACCACCCTCCGGTTTAGGAGCATTAGGATCCTTCGGATTAGCTGCAATCTCCAATTCTATATCATCGTCTTCGTAGAACTCTGGCAACGGTCGCCGCTTCGGTCGTTTCAGAGTGTTGAGCAACTGTTGAATCTTCGCGGATACCTTCCAACGACCGGTAGTCCCTGTATTGTTCTGATCCTCTACCACGTGGTAACGATTGACCCGATCGGCGCCGGGTCGCCTGGTTGACTGCTGCGCAGACGGTGTGTTGCTGGTGTGCGTTACGTCCGGAGGCTGGATATTGCAGTACGCGTGGGGCGCGTATTCAGCGATGTCCGTGATGTCCGCACCAGGAGGTCTCCTAGCCGGTGGTCGCGGAGGCGGAGGCGTGTCTCGTGCTGAACCGGTGCTGCTGGTATCCGACAATCCTGTGCCTGCAATTCCGACATGGCTCTCACTCGAGATGACTAACATCCGCTATTAACTAATTTTTTAATAGTCCAGGTACCGAAGAAATCTCGCGTTTCGAAGATAGCTCATCATCATCGTATCCTACGGCAAGTTACATAATTATTAAACGAATAGTATACCTGTTGGACCACCAGCACCGGGACTCTCTTCGGTGACCACGCTGTCCTCGTCGCTGCTCGATTCTCCACTGTCGCGACGTTCACGATCCGGACTCCTGGCCATCACGGAGGTTCTCTTCGACGGCATAGGCAACGATGGCTTTGGACGACCCTGCATCGCCGCCAAAGCTTGCTGCACCGCCTCCTGGCGCACCTCTGCGTGCATTCAGAGTGAAACCGTCAAACGAGTTCTCATCAACGTAACTGCTCTGTTACATCATTTTTTTTCTAACAATCGCACAAGAAAATCCTGAAATACTCGATGTTCGATCGAAAGTTTTCGTGTAAAACAACACGTTAAACGCGGGTATCGCGTGCCGTTTAAATTCTTGATAATTTCTTAAGCCGAGCACAGAAACTTCGTTTATCTTTTCCTAACCATTTTTAAAATTCTCCGGTTCGTTTCACGGTAAAAGAATCCTGGAAATTCCGTCTGCTTTTGAAGAAATAATTTATCCGGAATATTTGCAGAGGAGCAGCGGCGCATCGAATCGTCCTCATTTCCATCGCTACACGCGTGTGCACTCTCACGTGCTAATCGCACGAGTGCTCCTGATGTTGCCACGATGTCGTAATAACGATACAAATATACCGCGAGCGGAAATGCAGCGACTCGCTGACCGAATCCGCTCTGCTCGTCTCTATTATATCTCGTTCCCTGTTCTGATCGACGGCGTTACACGCCACGGAAAAACATTTTCTCCTCAAATTTTCTCGAGAATTTTCCCTCTAATTTACAGCTACGATACAAATAAACTAATACAATAAATTATACATTATATATTATACGAAGGAAATAATTCTGAGAATCGTTTGAATATTCAATGGTACGTGTGAACTCGTTGAATCGAGCATCGAATACTCTTAGAGAGCATATTTGCGTGTAACCGCGGGCGTACGTTCCTTGGCCATCCACTTATCTATCTCCTGCTCGTCCTCTTCGAGCGGTAACGGTGCACCAGGTGCGAGCCTGGCCATACTCTCGAGCGGACTTTGCCTCTAGATAAATGAAGTTTCTATGCGGGCTTTATGCAGAAAGAACCGTTCGTTCGGTTTTCGTTCCGTTTCGACGAGCACCAAGCAGCATGCCAGCTTCTAACCTGAGGAAAAAGCTTATTTTTCGAGCACGTCGACTGACGCATCGATGCCAGTCAACGGTGTTATCAAAATGGTTTATCGCTATCGATTTGTATTTATTGTCAGCGTTTAAAGACGAACCAGCAGGAAATCGAAAGGATTCTGAAATGCACTATCCGACGAATCGGCGTAGCTTTTATGATACGCTTCAAATTAGTGGTGGTACCGAGGCAGGAAACGCTTTATCAAAGAGCTGAGACCGGTCGCACCGAAAGCGCATTCCTTGCACTCGCGAAGCATGTTTCCGTGTACAAAGCTTAATCGAGCTTAATGTGCAGCGCAATTATTCAGACGCGTAGAATCTAGCGAAATTTCCTTTATTTTTCTGATATCGTTTACGTATAATTGTCGTGCGACTTACTCTCGATCAATCGCTGAAATCTTCGCTTTTAAACGTCGACTGTACGCATATGGGACTTTATTGATCGAGAGTCTGTCGCGTCTCTAGTTTCTACGGTTGCTGGATTAACCCTTGGACAACGACCTCCTTGTTAATTCTCCCATAAAATGTAAGTGTCTTCAAGCGGTTGCCTCGACAAGGCTTCAACCAGTTGAATTCCGCCGTACTGATATTTAAGCCTAAGTATTTCATACACTATTTCAATTCTTCTCCTCGAAGCTGTAACAAAGCTGAACGCACACTATCGCACCAACGACAAAAGGGAAACTCTTACAAAGCACGCTCGCCTCTCGCAGAAGAGTTTAACGATCGAAGGGAAAAGGGCCAAGGTGAAAAATAAAAAGCAGAAAATAAAGCCGTTTCGTATCGTAACATCAGGGGCTATAGTTCGAATAAACAAAAGGATAACGCATGGATGAAATCGTCGTCCAAAGGGTTGACACACGTTCGCTGTTGCTCACTCGATATCGCGTGCTCGATCGGGCAACGATTGCGGCGCACAGCGAACGTGTTAAGTTAAGGAGTCGTTAACAGGCTTCTTCTGGTCGTTTGAAAATGGTCCAGCTTTGATGTACTCACCGGAATGATAGCGGCTCTCATTGCGCGTCAGTCTGCGATTGCCGCGTCTCGCAGCCGCCGAGTTCGAGTTCCCGGTGTTTCCGGTGGAGCCGCCAGATCCCGGGGGACTGGCAATCCCGCCAGGTACTAGCCGGCCTCCTGCATGCAACACAACAACAACAACGCCACATAGACAAAGAAAGGAGATCTACCAGGATCGGCAAGGAGCTACGATCTTTTCTTCTATCAGCTACGGCTGACTATATCGTTTTAATATGTACAAAGAAACGATACACTTTGGAACCGTGTTGTTATGCTTGTTTTATGAGGTAAACGCACTAGCAGGATAAACTTGCTAATTGAACAAATGGATTCCAGAGATTGCAATTAAAAAGATTGTTATTAGCTCTGTGCTCGAACGATGACAAAAATCTATGATGCTTGCAAAATTACACCCACAACCTTTGTTCATTAACATTAACAGTGTAGATACTAGTGCAAGGGGCATTGCTATTCTGTGAATGTATTAGCTCTAATCACAAAAATGAACGTAATTACAGTCGAGTGATTTTAAGGGAATACAAAGGGAATCGTTTCTTTCGGACAGGCTTTTGTACAGGGCGCCGTATACGATCGGTCGTTCCACCTTCGGAAACTGCGACGAACGATTTCACTTTTATCGATTGTTCGCAGGTCTGCAGTAGCGCAGGGAGGTCGGAAGAGGAGGTAGGCTGTGAGGCGACTTAATCTCGGCAAAGGGACTACCTTCGCGTAACCAGAAGAATTCTACACCAGCTCTTAACCCTTCTATTAACCCTTTGTGATCTATATTTCTTTTCTTAGACGATCAATCAAAAGTCTTGATTATATTTCATTAATAAACGCGTTAACCCTTTGCAGTGCTGTGGCGAGTCGGACTCGACGTCGCCTAACCCTATCGAACCCTAAATGAGTCGGTGCATTTTTCAGACTGGTTATCAGAAATAAATGAGAAGAAAAAATAATAGAAAAAAAAATACAGAATATCTCGTGAGCCATCTTTAATGAGTCAAAAATAATTTTAGATGGCAATGTTTTATGATTTAACCATTTATAGGGTGTTTCAAAAACGTTGTATATCGTGCAATCTCTTTTGAGACACCCTGTATATGGAATTTTTGACGTTCGCGGGGGCGTATCGTTGAATCGGCAATGTTCCAGCCGATTGACAATCAATATGTAAAAAAAATCAAGGCATTTGCGGATAGAATGCCTCGAGGAATGGCTGCTTGCTATCTCGAGTCACCCGAAGGTGGAACAACCGGTCCCGGCTAAATCAAATTACAAAGGTATCTAAAGGTATAAAAGCGTCTCTGCTCGAATCGGTATACACGCACGAGGGATTACAAAAGCAAGCGAGCTACATCAAGGTAAAAGACAATGACGACTAATCATTGATGAATCGTGAAACGTGAAATGATGATGGCTTGAGTTATGATTCGATCATGTGTCCCTCTGCGAAAATTTCATCAATTTTTCAGAGGGAACGTGAAAAATGATTAACTTAATTGAAACTAAAGAAGTGAATTGACTAAATTTTAATTTTATTTACACTATTACTCGTAAGTATCTGGATACTCGATAAAAAACTGTGTAAAAATCAATCTTTTCCCAATGCGTGCAATAAAAATATCCAGATAATTAGGAACAATAATGCACGTGCGTTTATAAAAATCTAAACCGTGCACAATTTACAATGGGCGATCAATTTACTAAAACGATCGTACACGCTATTTACACGATACTAATTTCACTAATTGAATAATAATATACAATTTTCTATGAGAAATCTGATTTCCAGTAGTCTGATTTTGACTTGATTCAAAGATCAACAAGCATTTATCATGAGAAGGCTGTCGTTTGATTGGATTCGCGAAAAAAAGAAAAAGGAAAAAATTTCGCCAACGAGCAGTCGAAGCAGATGCAGTGTTCGTGAAGTGCGAACCCCGAGGGTCCCGTCGCTTAATTAAGAGACGAGGACCAACGGCATCGCAATTATCCAACGAGTACTCGACAGCTTGTCAGCTATTCACGAATCCTCGTCTGCTGCTTGCATTTCTCATAAATTTCTCTTATTTCGCGTGTAAAAACAATCCTTCAATAAATATCTTCATTCGAGAACATTTACGAATCGTTTACACCTTTCCTCCCGAATTGATCCTTATTTAATCAAGCTTACTCCAAATAAGCCACGATCCGTTGATCGAAATAAAATTTATAAAATAATACACTGGAAATCAGATTTCGTATTCTCCTTTTTGGTCAGACGAAACACAGGACTAAACGACAAAGAAAAACGAACAAAGGGGGTAAGAACAAAAAACCATCTGATCGTTAAAAAACAAACACTGAAAACAGAAGATTCTACACAGATCGAAATAAAAATGAATAAAGATGGAAAACAGTCCAAAATGCACACTGCTCGATGAACGTACCAACATTTGTAGTCTAACGAGAAATATATTTCTACTAGCGAAGTAGCTAAGTAGATCCTGTTTTCATCCGCAGCTAAAAATTCTAATTCTCTAGGCGTGTTACGAATAAACAACGAAAGGTAAAATAAAATGGAGGAATGAAAAAATGAATATGTTTGAATCGTGCAATGGGTCGCGCTACCTGAATGATAGCGCTTCTCGTTGTGCGTGACACGGCGTTGCGTGCGACGTGCACGTGGCTGCGGTCGGCCACCGACGCCGACGCCGACGCCGATACCCCCAACGACACCACCACCACCACCTCCACCACCTCCACCGCTTCCATAACCCGTTCTCTCCACCCCTGTGATACCGAGGACGCAGACACCTCCACCTCCTCCACCTCCTCCTCCATCGTTTTCAGCCCCTGTGTGTCACACACGCGTGCATATGCAGAAAAAAATGCCACCCTCCTTTTTCCAGACTCTTCTCGTTCCGATTCTCAGGGCAAGGGGAAACTTGCTTTGTTTTCCATTCGGTGTTCGTTTCCACCGGTATACCGTAGATTTAAAATATCGCAAAATAATATCTATATACATAGCAAAATTATAGAGTCACTATTTATAAACGGAGAATAGAAGAAAACAGCGAGTTTTGATGCCAAAGGAAACGTTTAGAAAATCGCGAATGGAGCGTGACTTGAAGTAACTGGAAAACTGTCTTTACTCCGTGTCGCGCACACGACAATAGCAGATGTACATCGCGTATAACGAGCGGATAACGCGGAAGTGGCTCTTCCGCATGCAGGTACAGTTAAACAGTATGTATATGCTAGAACCGATTGCCAGTTCGACCGATTGCAGCTGCGGCCAAAGGTGCGATCCTGCTACTCGTCTTTCTACGAACGCTATTTCCTCTTTGCCTTTCAGGAGAAACGTGGAAATAGGATGCATCTAATATACTTTCAGAAGGAAAATATGATGAAGACATTTTCCTAAAGAAACGCGAAGGAAACGTATTCATAGCGCGTTACAGACTCGTTGGCCAATTGCAAAATTGCACATAGAAGTGTCAGGAGAGCGACACGGTCGTTAAATCGTTGGAAAAATCTGTGGTATACGGTCGCGCAGCGGCTACGAAGGCCTTCTTGTCTGTACAATGATAAGAAGATATTGCGTAAGAGAGAAGAAAAACCGGTGGTAGGTGACGGATGGAAAACGTTGTTTGAAACGATGAAGAATACACGCGCGTTCGCGTGTCCTCTTCTTCGTTTCTTTTTTTATTCCCATTACACGATTGCATCTGGCTAGCATTGTGCGGAGAATGCGTCAGGCTCTGTTGTCTCTTGAGAATCGGAACGCGATTAATATTACAAGAATGAGAGAGAGACCGGTTGTACGTCTGGATACGTGGCGCAATAAGCGAGATTATCGCGCGTGTAACACGGTCCACGAGGACGAGAAGCTTTACGCGACAATTTTTTTTTTTTTTTCATATTTCCGGAAAAAAGCCCCTTATCAGAGTCGACCTTACGTAAATAACGATAACGGTGACATAATTTTCATAAACGCTTCATTACACTGGACGTCTATTATCACCCCACACTCGTTTCTTTTATTAAACACGATTCTGATTTCCTGTAATCAGAAAGTTAGAAACTGGCCGTTGGTAAAAGTAAAACGTTCCAGTAGGCAAAATAGGAAACGATATTAAGATGAAATAAAAAAGAAAAAAATTGCATCGTCGCAAGCTTCTCATCCGGATGGTAAGAATGAAATGATGATGAGCATGACTGGTTCGCTACAATTTCTTGCGAGCAAAAGAAAAAGTTTCACTCACCCAGCTGCTTCGAGGCATATTGCTGTAGTAGACGTGTCCGTTTCTTTTCGTAGCCCTTCTGTGTAATGTCCCCTGAAACAAGAAATCCACACGAATAAACTAACAGCATGCAATTTACATAGATTGTAATATGCATAGTCCAAGGATCGTTAAAGAAGAAAAATCATAAGGCGAGAGGTTAAAGGAGCGCTATAACACTTTTCCATCATCGAGTAATTAAATAACAAGGATTTTAACGATACTCGTTAGGATATTGCAGTATTGGATCGTCTTGGGAATCGTATTCCTCGGTAAATTTCATTTGTCACGTTTGGCGAGCTCGCGTTTAGCCAGGTGTTTAAAACAGCGAGTAGTTTCTAGTAGTACGAACAGCTGGACGCGTTCACCGATCGTCCTCGAAATTCCTTCGGCTTTCGTGCAACCAAGAAATTATCCGAAACGAGATCGATCGCAAACAGGGAGCTATCGAAAGACGTCCTTTTTCAGCCTCGATGGAAATCGGTTCAATGGAAATGATCGTTGAGAAATTGAACTCTCTTATTTAGCTATTGCTCGGAGGCCAGGCTAATTCGATCTTCGCTAACTCTTTTATTATTTTTTTTTTTTAACTCTCCGAGAACACGCGATCAATGATTGCAGGATATCGAACGATACGCACGGTGGAGGATGGAAAGCACGATAAATTTTAGCGAATCGATACGTTTAGGTTCCTGTCGCGAGGGAACGGGGGAGGGTCATAAGGGTAGAAGAAGAAACGATTTGAATTGGTAATTTTTCGTCTGCTAAATTCTTCGAATGGTATGCGCTGTAAATGTTCAGGGAGCAACAAGCTTGCCCACGTGTCCCGAGCGATGCGAAACGAGTTGGCATGCTGTCGTCACGCCTCGTAACCCGAGAAAATGCCTGGAATCGATCGGCTAACGGCCGAGACACGATTTTTCCAGGTTCGAGCACCGGCACCGAACGAAACTAGGTCATACAGCAATATCGCTGAATTTATTTAAACGATACCCAGACCATGCACGAGAACAATCCAATTTTCCCTACGTCGAAAGTCGTTTGTATCCTGAAAACGCAAAGTATATTTGTGATTTTCCTTGCGTATCGACTTCGTAAAGTACGCAACCGCTTAAGGGGTTAATAGTCGCAAGAGTGGTTGCACAAGCATCCCCGGCTCGAGAGAGATTCTTCGAATGCTCGCGCAGGAGCATAACTCGAGCGTGCAATAATTTCCCTTGGACGTGTTCGCGTTCGTAGGTCCGCGAGAGGGCAACGTGCACTTTGCCCGAAGGACCAGTCGATCCGCGTACCGATAATTTTAACTAGCGGTTAGATAGCCCGAAGAGATACACGTTCGCTTCGCGATCACCGTCTTCTAACTCGCGTGAAACGCTTCGCTAGCACGCTGAATGCAAGTACCCTTCTTCGAGAAGTAATTGAACTTCCTCGTTCTTCTCAACAGGGACACTGCTTTACCATGAATTATCAAATTTTCACCCCTCCAGCTACTTCTATTCTTTCTACTCGTTTAACAGACAGAAAGGTCTATAAAGCAGAAGATTCTTGATGAATCCACGATGCAAATGAGACGAGCAACGTTTACGGATAAAGACCGATCGGTGATAGAGGTAGCCTATATAAAGAGACGAACGAGAGACATTGATTAGTCGGAGGTACGTGCACGGATTCGAATCGAGTTCAGTCTAGGTAAAAACCGCAATGAAACCAAATCGGGCGAACGTGTTACGTAATTAACATCCATCACGTGGAACCAACAGACGAAACGGAGACAAGCGTGGATCTATCGATCTAGAAACTTGGCTAATTTCCTAATCTAAAAATTTTCTGTAATCTTACTAGGTCTTTTCCTCAAGGAGGAGCACTTCCTGACAAGAAACACCGGTTGTCCAGAGGAAGCCTTTCGAAGCTGGGATTTTCTTCTGAGAGGTCTTCTTCGAAGTCCCGACCTCTGTCTCTTTAATTGTTGCTGCCTATGATTAACGTGCGAATTTTTCCTCCGTTCACCGTCAAACTTATTCGACTCGTCTTCGGTCTCGCTGTCACTGGACGATAAATACCTATAATACATCAACGAATCCGGCCTGGTCTTATCTTTCCCGTGAACAAGGTTGCTCGAGCCTTTCGACAGAAAACTGAGGAACTGATTGCTCGCGAAATAATTGGAAGTGATAGGTCTCCATGTGGTTCTTCGCGTGAGAACACCGTTGTTTCTCAATTCTTCCGAGAACAGTTTGTCCTCGTTGAAGTCGCTGATCTTTGGTGGTCTGCAAGCGGACGACGAGGAAGAAGTGGCGGAGAACGAGCCCAAAGAGGACGAGACTGGAGAGTTCGATCCACCTTCCGGTCTGTCGTTGAAATCACCGGAAAGTAGCAATTTAGCGTCGTCGAATTGATCGTCCGATAAATTCGACGACCATTCGTCGATTTTCTCCACTACGGGTACCACCGTTTCGGGAAAGTATCTGATCTCTCGCCACACTCGTCGTTGACGTCTCGAACGACGTCTTTCCGGTGGAACGAACCACACCGGGCTGTTCGATCTCGGTGGACGAGACGACTTCTTCGTCTTCTGTGAGGCGCGTTTTCCATGTCGTCGAGAACTGGATCGTCTCGAAGCGTTGCTTCGCCTGAAGTAACCCTCGCCGCTCATGCTCGGAGATGGTTTGGACTTTCTTCGGTTAAAGAAACCATTTCTCGTACCCCTGAAGTCATGTTACCGAGTTCAGGTTCGTGTGAGGCAAAGGTTCGAACGATGAAATTGACGAAAATATAATATATTGACTCCCATAACGCAATTTTTCTAAAAACAAAAGGAACTCGATGTTTTCGCAATTTCATCGTCGACCAGAGCGAGTTAACACCTTATCGCCGGAAGTCGTACTATGCGTTAATCCTAAAACCCAGCACGTTCGTTCCGTCGATAAGGTGTTAAAAAAACGATCTAGATAATAACCCTGCTCGAAAATCAGCCAGCCTGGCGATCCTAAGCGAAAAGCCAAACGCGGACGATGCATCCTTTCCAATAACGCTCTTCTCCGGAGCAGACACCGTCCTCGCCACTGTAGGCTGAGGTTTCCTCTCCTTCAAAGCACTGTCCAAAGAATGGTGAACCGATGGTCCAGACGGCGAAGGAAACGGTACCGGTACCGCGTCCCTCCAAATCCTACCCAAACTTATGCTAACACTAGGAGGTCCTTCCACGGAAGGCTCCTGAATCTGCAGAATATCCTGCTGACTACCGCTTTTCTCCTGAACAGTTTCACCCGAAATTTTAAACGATTTCGCGTGCAACACCGGCGATCCATTCAGCTCGAGAACTTTCAAATCTTCAGCCACGTGATCGGCATCGTTCTGCTTTTGAAACTTGCTGCTAGTTTTACTCTTCGCCACGCCATGTTGCCTGTTTTGCTTGTTCTGCTGTTGCTCCCGATGCACCTGGTCGAGTTTCTCCCGCGAGGACGAACTGACACCTTGCAACCATTCGTCGTAACTAATGGACTCGCGAGTCAACGTGTCATCCTGAAGTTTCTTCGCTTTCTGATCCTTAATGACACTCTTCTCGATCGGTTTCTCGTTCGAATTTGTATCGATGGTAGGAGGAACAACGGTCGTCGGTTCCAAGCTTTTCTGAAGCTTGTTACGACGTTTGCCTCGATCTAGATAACTTTTTCTTATCGATATCCTCTTGAAGGACTCGCTACGCTTGAAGGACGGCTCGTTGCGGTCCTTCTTGCGACCCACGAGCCTCCTCAAGTTCTCGAAGGACAACGGTCTCATCGTTCAAATCGTCGACTCGTCAGCTGGCATTTTATCCTTTCGCCGTTTCGTCTTCGCGATTTTTTCTTCCAGTATCTCCATATGTATAGGATCTTGCCTTGTCTCTTGATTAGTCTACACACCGATCAAGCTGCTCGAATCATTTGCAATATGAATTTTACGACTAAGCAGATTACGACCTCGAGTTTCATTTTCCTTCGACGAGAATGGAAATCTCAATTCCGTCCCCTTCAGCCTCGACTCGGTTTTCGCAAGTTATCGCGCAATTCGAAACAAATATCCTTTCGAAGGAGCCAGCGAAGAATCGAAGGGCTGGTTTGGTCCTCCGCGAGTCCTTCCAGCCAGCCGAAGAGCAACAGAGAACACCTGAACCCACACTGGTTCTACTACCAGTCTCCTTTTCTCTCTTTCGTTGGTATCTTCGTTCCTTTGCTCGCACGATCGAGCGTTTCTGCGATCTTAAGGTGCAACACCGAGGTCTTCCAGTCGCGAATCAGCGTGGCTTTCCTTTTTCGACGCTGTGGCTGCCTCGTTCCTCCTCCTCCTCCACCTCCTTTTCCTCCTTCTTCTTCGTCTTCTTCTTCTTCTTCTTCTTCTTCATCGACCTTCTACTCTTCCCTTTTCGCCCTTCGTCCACAGATTCACGATCCCTTGACAAAAACCGTTTCGACGGACAACAATCGCATGGAAAATAACTTAAGCTGGCAAAGACCAGGACGAGGATGAGAAGGACGGATTTTAAACTCGACTCGTCACGCGTTTCAAGCGTTGTTCAAAGCGCGCGAAATCATCCTCGCCGCGTTCTGCCTCGAGGAAACTCGTAGCTGCTGGTTGCTTCTCGATAGCGGTAAAATCGCGATTAATATCACGGAATCAAAAAGCGGCTGGTTGCCGAAGAAACGTTAGCTCGTTAAAATGTTACACGATGTGAATTTTTCCTCTTTTTTTTTTTCTTCTTTCCAATGCAAAATCAGAACGATTTTTGTTTTCTTCGTTTGATACACAACGTGGACTCATCTAGAGAGCATCTGGAATCGTTGAAAACATCTCGAACGATACTTTCTCCGCCCCTCGAACGATTACGACACACTTGATTTCACCCTTTACTCCGCCGCTCTACACCGCTCTCGTGTACTTTTATTATTTCTCTGCGCGGCGCGTTGGGAAACACGTATCCTCCTTCGATGGAACCCGATAATGAAATAGGAATTATGATTTTCCAAGATACTTCTTTCACTGGCTTTTCAACGTTCACTGTGCACTCGACGAACAGAACCAAGGAAACACGGTTTTGCACACGTTTGCACATTGAAACACGCAAGACAGTTCGAATTTCGCGCTACGCGTATTACGCTGAAACGATATTATTACGTGTAAAAAACGACTGCTATCGTTTTTGCAGATTAGAAAAGCATTAGTGTATACAGTGCTTAGTTTGTGGATCAAGGCCAATACATAAGAGGAGAAAGGGAAAATTTTGGTCATAGCTCGATGAATTCCGCTGCACGCGTATTAGACTTTTTCCTTCGATTTCTTTGCTAACACTGTCAATGCATGACCTAACTTTTTCTTTTTATTAATTCTCATTAATTCGCGTTCTCCAATCACGAGCTCGTCTATAACACGGTACGACGATGAAATTGCGCGCCGGTAAAAAGGAAATTACATGAGAGAATGAGAGGGGAAAGACAGTTTCGAGACTGCGCGAAGAAACTTCGACACGCCAACGCGTTAGATCTCGATCGATCCAAATGTCCGCTATCTCTGGCGATTTCTAAATGAAATGTTGGATTTTCAAAAGCAATGCGCTTGAAATTTATGCCTCGCGATGATACCGGTTTCTCGGTGCAAAACTTGCAACGTTCAATTTCAACAACCTGCGGGTTAAACATTTCGCTGCAATATACTAAATCTTGATTTATAATTTATTTACTTATTACTAATCTTGTTAGTCGTTTGCGATACGCATTTTGCAATTAACAACCGATTTCCCATTACGTATATACATATATGGACGTCGTCCATAGTAAAAGGGTTAAGGGAATAATGTAGTCGTATTCTTCGCCCACGTGAAGCTATTTCACAAGCTTTACTCCTTTCGATCGAATTCCTGCGACACTTTGTCGACACTGAGGTCTACTCTTCCCTTCTGATAAACAATGCATTCTTAACCCTCGGAGTCGAAGCACCGCCATTCGAGGGTTAACATAGAGCACGTATATACGTTCTTTAACCAAATACCAACAAACTAATAATAATCCATAGTATCGTAACACGAGCACCGAGTCCTTGATATTTTCACGGGAAAATTATCCATTGTACGTAAACACCGTCGTAGTTATGGCAAAATAAAGACAAAGGTATATGCTTTAGACAGAGAGAGAGGGGGGGGGGGGGGGGGGGGGGGCGCAGACTACAACAGAGACATTCATAGTAGTACCAGAATACTATTTACAATAATATTACTATTATGCAAAGGATGAATAAGAAGAAGTAGATGCGGTAATACTAGCGGCACTAGTAGTATAAGCAAGGAAGAGAGTAATGAGCGCGGCCGGGCCGAGGGAAAAGCAAGGACGATAGCAGCGTAGGGTAGGGTCGTATAGCGTACTCGCGACGCGGGTCCACCCTTATCGCGTATCGTAGGGCAGAGGAACGAACATCGATGAAGCCACGGTACCCTCGTCTACCGAGGAGAGAAAAACTGTCGGGTAGTGCGCGTAGTCGAAGTCGCGTCGAATCACTGGCATTTCGCGAGCTCTCGACGCTGCACCTCTCCCTGACTCACGGAGAACCACCGCGGACCAGAGAGACGGAACAAGACGTGAAATCTAAAGAGGAAGCGAGATGGAAACAGGCCGAGAAGCGGGGCCCCGTGAATAAAAGTCACGCCGCTAGAAGGAGAGGGAGAGAGCTGGGAGAGACGAGAGAGGTAAAGAGCGGATAGTGGTGGTATGCCGTCCGTCCACTCTCGCCTTGCACACCACAACTCTGTTCTCTTGCTTCTCTTGCAGCATCCCACTCTCTTTCTTTCTTTCTCTTTGTCTCTCTTTACCTCCTCTAGCCTCTTCCATTCCTTTCTTTCTTTCTTTCTTACTCTCACGCCCACCTTCCACGGACAATCTCCTCCTCTTCTATCTTGTACGCTTACCTCGCGGCTTCCAACCCCCCCTACCATTCTACCCTTCGATTTTCTATCTTATTTTCATGTTACACGGTTGGTACCACTCTCTGCCCCACTCGCGGGCTTTTCTAACCTCCACCCATACGGGAGTTTTCTTAAAGGCGGACTCGCAAAGATCGTGAATCGGATAGAGAATCCTCCAGCGATGCGAATGATGCCCTCGCGAGACCAACATCAAGAGGGGATTTTTACAGCGAATGGTACGTTTCCCGTACACTAGTACCTGCGCACGAACGTGCCGGGATTCGATGCGTTCGATTGGTGAACGATACACACCCGTATCGCGTAGTAAAAGTTTTACTATTATTACTTGAAGACTCGTGATACGTGGGCACGTTGTTACCAATGTGGAACAACTATCTATTTCTACATATCAGGTTCCCCTAGTGACGAGTAATATTTGTCTTCGGAAAATGACCCGCCCAATAGCCACGCAACGATTGTACAGTTGCGTGAAAAAATGAATGAGCACGGAACGCAGCCTCCCACCATTCGTCTAACTCACTAGCGCCTCGTTTCGGCAGAGTTCGGTTCGCGTCGGCAATTCGGTTACCCCTTCCACCGCGCTATAGAACGAATCAGGCGAATAGCGGTGGCATGAGGCTCCTCCCTCTATACCTCCATTTAACCAGGGATACCCATCCTTGCCCGCGAGTGTATCAATCTAATGAATGGCATTAGGAACAGAAATTAATTTGGAATTTATTATAACACGCTTTAAGTTGAAATTCGCCTTCTAAGGGTACACTCACAATATTCAGCGTAGTATATAAAGCTTGACGAAAATGAAGGTGAGAAATTAGCAAGGAGTTAAGGTTTAATGGTTAGACACGATCGTTACGTTCTTACGCGAGCATCGTACAGACGTAAGAAGGACTTGTTCGTTGTACTTCAACTACGCCCGACGTCGTAAAGTCTGTTCTTTAACGGGGTGCTTTACGAGTACCTTAACCTTTGTGGCGAATAATTAGAACCAGACGAAATATAAAATTGCTTTTATTTCACATAGTATTCCGATACAAAAATGTAATAAATGAAATGACCTAATCATTTTCGAATCGAGAATCATAAAAAACTAGCGTCGATGAAGATTCTCAATTAGGAAAACGTTCAATTCCCTCGAGAACTTTTTCCATCCGATTGAAAAAATGGAAGCAACGACCGTAATAGAGAGGGAAAAGGATCGACGTTCGTTTTACCAGGGAAAAAGCTTTAAATTGACGGCTTGATTGCTCGATGCTCTTCGACCTCCCATTCCCCTGCTTTAACAGAGGCCCTTAACCATCAGAGATCCAAGAGCATCTCGTGCACGCGTTCTTACTTTCCACGAATACAAGCCGAAACGCTCGCCCGCCCACGTTCGATCCATACCGTGCAAATCGACCACTTCCAGTAGAAAGTACAAGAAAAAAATCAGCGACATCCAGTAGAAAGTATGGAAATCCTAAAATAAAACTTTGTCGCGATCCGACCGTAGGGTTAATCCTGACCGGGAGGCGTGACGAAAAAAAAAGAGAAGAACAAGAATTTTTGAATGCCTCGACGTTTGTTTCTGTCTCTGAAAAAGAAGCGTTTCGAGGCTTGAATGAGAGATCATTAATTTTCAAGTCTAAAAATTGTCTAAAACTGACCTCTCCAAACGAGAATAAAAAAAGGAGAGTAGGACAAAAAATTCATTACAAACAGACTGATACATGGGATTAAAAGACCCTTTTTTTTTTTTTTTTTTTTTTTTGAATGCCCTGAATATATTATAGAAAGACCAAGTGAACGAGATGACACAAGCTGACCAAACACTCGACCGAAATTACAGGCACATCCTTATCGGTCCGACTACCAACCGCTTATCACCTTGATAACGAACCCTCCAATATCGCTGTTAGAATCCAATTTTTCGGAATATTACACTTCCCGTTTATCTGCCCGCGATTGATTTCGTACAGGGCTGATAAAGCAAAGCGGGGTATTATCGCTTAACCTTCGACTGAAATCATCGAGGAACCTTCCACTGTTCCGCACCGAATTTAAGCTAGCGTCAGTTAGGAAGGGATACACGAGGAATTGAATTGATACCACCACTTGGAAAGGTATTGTTACGTTTCCCTCCCTAAGTAACACTAACTCGAGGTTCTTTGGCCTCTTCTGACACGCCTCTGAATTCTTAGGAAACAAGAATAAATAAAACAAGTACCACTACCTTTACAGAACGATAAGGATGATTTACTACTTGAAGGAGCAGAAATATGACCACCTAAAGAGGGAAAACAAATCGCCTAACGTTTCGTTACATTGAACATTGGCTCATTTTTCGTATAGCAGAGCGTTCGTTTATCGTGGATATCGATGTATCAGTAGAAGGTGCGGAGGAGGGACATAATAGCCGATAAACGTGCTCTCGTCGACGCGTGTATGCAACGAGGCGGTGCAACGTGCAACTCCAAGGCGACTGGAGGACGTTTACCCACGAAACCGGCGGCCTTGATCTTACAAACGGTCCACGAACGAGCTGCGACAGCAGCTGCACCGACACCGACGGATGCATTCCATCGGAGTGCAACTGCACCTGCTGCACCCAACTATACCGCCCTCCTCTCATCCCGAACAATTCTCAATTTTGGCTTCACTCTCCCGCTTTTATACCCGTTAATTCCGTTTCACCAGTCACGATTAACTCCACGATTAACTTACCAACACTGGATAATACGCTTCCTCCTTACGAGTTTATCTTTTTGATGAAAGATGACTAGTCATTCACCATGCTCTTCAAGGTTTGCATCTTTGTATCATCATCGGTTCCAGTCGCAATGAAATAGGAAAGCTTCAACCCTTTAACCGCGATACAGTCAATCGCGACTCAAACTGTTCATTTTATTCCATACGGTGAAAAAGACTTGAACGACAAGAAAAAGTTGACCGTTATCAGGACCCTTGTCATTAGCAGCTAAAGGCAGACTTAATTACGGAACCCTCAGAGGTGTGAAAAAGGTATCGAGGGGATCGTTCGAAAGAAAAAGTAGCCGGGTCAAATATCGAACGGAAATATGCTGACCTAGAGGAACTAGAAATAAAGGTCGAGAGGTGAAGCTTGACCGACAACGTAAATCGTCGTAACACCGATGTAATCGAGACGTGACGTCAACGAACCGGTCGATTCGCATTTTGTCGCTTCGATGAACTTCTGATAATGTGTCAACTGGTTGTAATCGAGAATACAAACATTCACCGATGCAACTAACGTGAAATTAGATAACAACGCGCACTTGATATAATGGTAATAATTTCAAGGAAAATTAAACAACTGGAGAAGCAAAAAAGAAGTTTGATACGGGTTTACAATCGTTGATATCAGTCAAAAGGTTAATGTATTTTTCGAGTCGTTCAATTTCCATTTCCATTTTAGCAGGTTGACTGTCTTCGAGAGGACGGTAAAACAAATTTAAAATAGCTCTTCTCCGAGTAGAGACGGCTTCTACTGATTTTAGGGTCACCTTCGCTTTCTTAAGTGGAACTACGACTTTTCAAGCACCTACGACCGCGGTCCTTCCCCTTCTCGACCGGTTCAATACCCTCTGACTCAAGGTCAGCCAAGGTCAAAGTTCGAAGAAATCGTACAACCTTTAAAGAACGACATTTGTCGAACAAAACGCCTTATTTTACCTGTATATATGTATGTAAAAGTTAAACATCAAAGTGATATTATCTGTAACCCAAGGTACACAACCGATAATGATAACGCGAGAAAGCAAAACAGATTAGACCGTGTAAATATGTACCATCTATGACAATCGCGTGAGTTTAGAGAAATTTATAAGAAGATACAAATTGCGTAGAGATTAAAATAAAATTAAGTATGACGAGAGGGAAGATGACCAAATTGGTAGATCGCAGGAATCAAAAGAATGAATCACTAAAGACTGGATAATCGATGAAAAAAAAAAGGAAAAATCAGCAAAGGAGGCTTCGTTTCCTCGGACACTCCTTCGTAACCAATTATACACGAACAGCTGATTAATTCCCTCGTTTTAAAAAAGCAATTACTTTGATTAATTGCGAAGAAGATAAGGAGAATGCAATTGGTCGTTTATTACGAAAACAGCCAGGCAATTCGCGTTTAAAGGGGAACGTTTTTCTTTTGTATCCGTCCCTTTTGGTATTTCCTGATGTTTCCACTCTCAGAAGGAAGCGTTAACTGCAGAAACATTGAGCAACCCAGAGAGTAACGATCCATGCTCGCATGGAAATCGCAGATAAAAGATCCACCTTGCCTTTAATTACAGCCGTCTAATAATACGGTGATTATACCTAGTATGGGTCAAGATTGAGTTTTACTCTTCATCTCTGACATTTGTCCCTTTTAATTCTTTCATTAGAGCAGGCATCTACCAAAAAGTGAGACTACATAAACGTTTCGCTAATGTTGATAAAACAAAATAGCTGGTCCTTCGTTGAAACTAATAATATGCCAACATAAAACGGTTTAATGAATCATACTCGAATCGTATCGTAGAATAAATGAGCCGACGTCTCCTCGTTACGTTACGATGATTCTATTAACGGCATCGATTAACGCCTCGATTAATTTCCCTCGTCGAAACGAACCGTGAATCGATTTAACGGAAGATTTATTTAATTGACCTACGTTCCAAGAACGTGCGAAAGAAGTAATGAAAAGTAATCCTCTGATTTTCAAAATTTCGTCGAATCATATTTTTTTCTAAGCGGTTCGTCGCGTGTAGAATTTCTTTCAAGACGCTCGTGTAGAGTCGGTTTCAATTGAAATACGCACGAACGGGTAATCTGCACAATTACCTCACATGCAAATAAAGCCGTCGCGAAGATGAACGGTGACCCACGTCCAACTGACGTCACGTCAGAAATGACATTAAAATGTCCCTTGTAGCTTTACGTCTACCGAGTCTCGGAAAAAACGGGAACAGAGCCAGAGGCCATTTCTCATTGAAAACGTATCGATCAACGGGTTTTCTATATTTAGCTTATCGCCGTCTTTCAATTCCGAATTTACTCTCTGCACGATGCTGTGTCGAATCGTGAATTAACAGATAACTCCGTTCGAGTTTTAAACATCCAACGAGTTTAAGCAACGCGATAAATTACGCTAAAAGCCATGCTCCCGAGTCACGTGCGCATTTGCATCCCGTATTTTTCCACGCGTCAAACGGTCAACCATGCAGAAAGCGAACGGCCATGAAACCTAGAATCCCTTTAAATCGCCAGGAACGACGTATACCACGGGATAGGGGTTGCCGGAAAAACCGGTCGACTCACGACCTCTAACGATTCCCTCTAACTGTCGAATGCAAATAAGCGGGATCGTCGCGGCTAGTTCGAGTTCAGAGGCCGCGATAGTGGCCAAGTTCAGAGGAAACTTCACACCTGTAACGCTGACTCGCGCCGCCACGGCATACGAGACACCGCTGAGAACTACGATTATCTCCTTGACAGACTCGCTCGTTCAGCATCCGAGATATTTTCAAGAATCACTTTGCTTCGTTATGTTTCGAAACCTTCTATCCTACCGACGCGAGTCGAATTCTAGCTGACTAGATTAGAAATCCGTTCGTACGTCGTTAATTTCAACGGTCCGCGAGATTGATAGGACACGTTTGCTCGTAAACGATAGCTAACCAGCCACTGTATATACCTACTACGCTAATTTCGACCTAACGGCGAAAGTCGAATAGGAAATTTGCGTAACACGATTCGAGCGACGTTTCTTGGTTCTTTTTCTGTATCGCGTGGAGACACGCTGAAAGAAGTAATACGGCTTATTAAACGGCGAATACTTGACAGATAGGGGAATGTCAAGTATTCGGGGATGACACGAGAAACCGGTCGATAGCTTGTTACGAAAGACCGAACTCTACGAATACAAATAGACTTGTAGGATAGCATGTGCATTACTGCCGGCGAATGAAGTTGCAAAAAATTATGCACACTGCATTCCTCTTGTTTTCGGTAGAAACGTTTCATTGAAAAAAAGTCAATCGCTCGAGACATTTCGAGACATCTACAATTTCACTGCGTACGCCATGCAAAATGTCAGTTACGTGTTCCTCGAATTTCCTCCAAGACTTTTCTTCGAACTAATCTCTCGACGCTCTCTCGAGTTATATCGAACGATTATACATTTCTTGTTTCGTGAAAAAATATGTTAATAACGTTGAATCTTGTTCTATCCTGGAAATTGTACCCGATAAACTAGACACATTTTCAACAGTGTACAAACAGGTTTACACGAGATTTATTCGAACATACAATCATACAGGACTACAAATCGAAAATTTGTAATATATTAAAAAAAAAGAGGATAGTAATGGTCATTGGTTATCCAAAAAGAAAAGTAAAGAACGATGAACAGAGAGGCGCGGTCGATAGGGACTCAAGTGTCTTGTCGAGAGAACAGACCCGATCGAAGAAATTACGGATCTCTGGTGTAATTAATGTTTGACAGGAAACGAGAAAAAGCCTCGCTTAAGGATGGAAAGGTGTTTCGGAAGCTTCTGTACGTAGTTACGGGGGAGTGAAACGGCAACAGCAAAGGTATTATCGATTTTATCAACGGGGGCTAGGGGATTCTTTCTCACGTATGCACGGGGTGAGTCAGAAAGGGTTTGCATAGCGGCGCATCGAGAAAAGCTGTCCACTAACCTTCGGATAATTCGAGATCCAGCTCAGCAAGTTTTTCCCGCACGTCCTCCGGGAGTTTGCCGATGTCGATGTTGAACTCGGCCATCACTAGGCCATCCGCGCTGCGCCGAGATCACCAATTCTCCAGCCGTACATACCACGACCCGTCACCACTGCTCGGCCATCTTGCCTTATACTGATACGAGGGACTGCCATTAGCTGGCGACACTGTTCGTTTAGACATCTACCGGCTAAACAGTTGATCCGCAATCGGCGATTACATACATTCACTGATAACGTGTATAAATCCTATTCATGAAAGAAAAATAATAAATTGAATATCAATTCTATACTTTTATAAATTGTTAAAAACCTCTATCGTTCTCGCTACTTTCCTTATTTGTTACATACAGTTTCATTTACGATATATTTCTTTCAATAATACCTAATAATTATGTTATAAACATTGGCATAACTAGGATCCCTGTCCGGAGTTGGCCAGCTTCCTTAGCTTTATTAAACACGATAAATGTTTACTGTTGCTTAATCCTAATTTTATGTAATAAAAATATTTAATTGCACAGTATATTGCATTTTGTCCCAAATGAATATTCGAACGCATTCGAACTAGTCACTAGAATGACATCTGTTATGCGACTTTATCTTTCAAGTAGCATTCCTTTCACGTGGAACTGATCTGTAATTTTTATAGTGATCACGCGGGCTAACCTCCTAGTATCTGATAGTTTAATGAAATAAATTTATAAATGATCATAGTTTTGTTATTTACTGTGAAAATATGGAAATACTAGAAGATCCAACGTTTAAGACACAGTACCAAAAATATAAAAATCGTGTTAAGTTATGGGAAAGTCGTTTTACAGAAAAACATGGACGTAAGCCGAATAAAGTATGTATAAAAATAATTTATTATATTCAGGATTTAAATTTGATTTGATTAAAGGTGCCTCAGCATTTTTATGTTCTAATGACAATTTTTTTATTTAATTTCACTACTTAGCGCCAGTAGTCAGTTATTTTCAGTCATATTTTATCAGAAATATGGGCAGTTTAAATCTTCCTTGTATTTTATATTTGCAGAATGACATTAAGGAGGCTGATATAAAAATTAAGGAATCTTACAAAATGTATTGGAAACTGAAAACACGTGCCTTAGAAGAAACTCTTATAGATATTACATTTTCTGAAGAAGTACAAGATAATGTTTTGGATAAAACTTTGACGCAAACATCAGTTGAAGAAACTAAAGAAGATAATAAACCTTTATCAGATGACAATAAACAAAATTTGGAAAATGTATCTCAGAAAGTTACAGAAAATACAGACATAAACATTATACTAAGCACAGACAATAAAGATATTGAAAATGTAGATCCACGCTGTCAGAATCAGGATGCTGCTACTACTACTTCATTGGTAGTTAAAAATGAATGTACAAATATGAAAGATGTGTGGGGTGATCATCTAAGTAAAAGCAATGAAATATATAAGAAGAAAGAAACATTACTTGTTGGTAGATCATCTTCCTTTCAGCTATCACAAAATAAATTTACAAGTTCTATGTTTGTGAAAAGAAATCCCAGGAAATCTTTATCAGCATCAAAAATCAAAAGTAAATCTGAGAAAAGTATGAATATTCAGACAAATGTATCTGAAGAATCTACAAATACAGAAACACATAATGAAGATGGCATTGATGTTAATAAAAAATCAACATCTGTATTTAATAACCCAGTGAAAGTTACTTACACAGAGTCTACATCTGGTTCACAGTCCATTAACACAATACAGCAAGTGATTGCAGGTCACACTGTTAGTAGGAACTTGAATCCAGCATGGCTAGATAGATGTGCTAAGCAAAATAATGTGGAATATTCAGCATTCGATTCACAGAGGCTTTCTGGTACAAGTGATTCTGGAATTGAATCAATGGAATCCAGTATTTATTCGCCTAAGGAAAATACCCAAATGTCTGAAACATCTAAACATCCTTTAATATCAGATGAAGAAGATTTTGTTTGTAATAGTGATTCAGAGGAAACATGGAGAAATAAACGCATTAGAAACTTTAAGAAAAACTTTAGTGATCAAGAGATTCACTGCCCTAAAAGACCATGTCTGGATAATAATATAAATGTTCCTACTATGCAGCAGCTACCAACTAACATGAATGTACATGGTGTGCATTCTCTTAAAGTGTCTAATGAAGTGAAATACAAAGATTTTAGCACAACTAATGTAATTGCAGATAAAGATAATGATAGGAGTGACAACACAACTATTGTGACAAATGTGGCAAATGACAATGACAAATGCATCGATGAAAACAGCGATACAGAGACAACTAATAAAAATTCGACGAATCGTCGTAAGGTTCGCAGAAGAATTAAGCATATTTCTTCCGATGATTCTGATCCCGATTTTAATGAAAATAATAAAGTGGAAGGAAAGAAAAAAGAGAAAAGCTCAAAGACGAAACGAAAAAGTTCAACGAGAAAGAATAAATCTACAAAAGAACCAACTTCAAAACAAGAGAAAAACAGTACATTTAAAACCAAAAGAACTTCTAGAAAGAAAAAGTATGTACAAAGCGATGATGATAACTTTTTAGAAAATGGTACTACAGACCTAGAAACAACTGATAAGGGCTCTGAAATATATGGAGTAGAAACGTTACAAGCTGTTCCACGATTTTCAATAAATATGTCTAATCAAGGGGATCTGATCGAACAGTGTACCAAATCTGTTTCTTCAACAGCTACTAATTCGACTAAGTCTGTTGCACTTCCTAAATCGAAAGGAAAATTAACAGACAAAGAAAAATTAGAAAGAAAGATAGCGGATGGGAATGTAAACGAGAACTTTGTTAGAATTAATTTGAAAAAGAAAATATTTGTACGTGGCAAAAAACATTTCAACTTTTCGAAATACAAGAAAAATCAGTGGAAACAAAGAAAAAAAGATCTTCAGTCGAGTGAAAATAGCTTAGTAGTAGCTGACTATCTTGAGAAGAAAGGCGTTTCGAATTGCTTTAAATGCGGAGAAGTGGGTCATTTTTCCCGAAACTGTCCAAATAGCAATACCGACGATTTGATACCATTAGGAGAAATAGACGATGGTTCTGAATTCCTAACTTTGGAAGAAGCACAAGAAATGGCTAGTCAAAATGCACTTATTGCGCATGCTAATAGAATTGACCGTTTACCAGAGAAACCGTCTTATTCTTCTAAAGCAGAAGCTGAACATGAAGGAAAGGAAATAGAAAAGTCGGACAATGATGATTTATGGGAACCTATTGAAAACGAAGTAAGCCAATATACATCGACATGTTCTAATTACACATTTGTCATTCTCTATTTACTTAAATTTTTAGGAACTCTTATGTGGACATAAAATACCTGATGAATTGGTAACAAAATTACTGCCTCCAATAATTGACACAGTACAGCCATTGTACAAGCTTAAAGAAGATCAATCGTGTATAGGTAAGAAACTTAACATTAAGATATATTTATCACTTAATTGATACATCAACGGTATATTGTAATTACAGAAACGCCAGCAGAAGTTTTTGAAACACTGGAGAAATTCGGTCATAAAAGTTTTAAACCTGGACAAGAAAAAGCAATAATGAGAATACTTTCCGGTCAATCGACTTTAGTGACTTTATCTACTGGCTCTGGAAAATCTTTATGTTATCAATTACCTGCGTATCTTTATTCGAAATATTCTAATTGTATTACTTTAGTAATATCACCGTTGGTGTCTTTGATGGATGATCAAGTAACAGGCGTACCGTTCTTCTTATCAGCAGCATGTCTGCATACAAATCAAACAGAAAAAGTAAGAAATAACGTTATGCAAATGGTAAAGCAAGGAAAATTGAACATTTTACTAATCTCTCCAGAAGCCGTAGTCGCTGGAGAAAAGTCAACAGGCTTTGGTGCCCTGTTAAGGCAACTTCCACCAATTGCTTTCGCATGTATAGACGAAGCTCATTGTATTTCACAGTGGTCTCATAATTTCCGTCCGTCTTATCTTATGGTTTGTAGAGTTCTTAAAGAAAAAATGGGTGTTAAAACAGTATTAGCTCTCACCGCAACTGCAACAAAAACTACTACAGAGAGCATAGTAAATCATCTAGGGCTACACGATGGAATGGCAGGTGTTATATCTGATATTCCAATGCCGAGAAATCTAATGTTAACTGTTTCCCGAGATGAACACAGAGATCGTGCCTTAATTGAACTGTTACAAAGCGAAAGATTCAAACAATGTAATTCGATTATCGTTTACTGTACTCGACGGGAAGAATGTGTGAGAATCGCTGGGCTTCTAAGGGTTTCTTTACAGGTATTATTTTGTCATTAGACATAAATTAGCATTATTATTATTATTTTATTATGATTGTTTACTTTTTAATAGGACACGAATAATTTCACCAAGCCTAACAGCAAGTTGTCTCCCATTGCTGAAGCATACCATGCTGGTTTACCAGCTTCCCGTAGAAAGACGGTGCAAAAAGCTTTTATGAATGGACAAATTAGAATTGTTGTAGCTACTGTTGCTTTTGGTATGGGTATTAACAAATCGGATATTCGTGCTATTATTCATTATAATATGCCTGGAACCTTTGAAAACTACGTTCAAGAAGTTGGAAGAGCTGGCCGGGATGGACAAATAGCACATTGTCATATGTTTTTACATCCAAAGGTACTTTCTCAAATTTATTTTCCATACATATGTTTTAAAAACCTAATTTGTATTTAATACATTATTTTTCATTGCAGGAGGATGGTGATAAATGGGAATTACGCCGGCATATTTATGCAAATGGAGTAGACAGACATTCAATTAGACGTTTACTTCAAAAAGTTTTTGTCCCGTGTTCGTGTGCAAAGATACAAGCGAAAGATAGAAATTATAGGTGTCCGGGTCACGAGGTTGCTATACCAGTCGATGAAACGGTTATAGCTCTGGATATTTCGGCGGAAATAATTTCAACGCTATTATGTTATCTCGAATTACATCCTAAACGATTTATTACCGTTCTATCATCCGTATATGTCAGAGCTAGGGTTTCAAGCTACGGTGGTCCTCAAGCGTTAAAACAAGCTGCACAATCTGTGAGCATCTGTAACACGTGTTTCTAAATGTAAATTACTTTGATGACATAAACAATAAATTGATTCATTTTTCAGTCACCACCACTGGCAATGGCAATAGCACTCGACTTACAAAAGGGCGTTTCTCACGATAATAGTAGCGTTATTGAGTTTCCCGTTGTAGACGTAGCGTCTGCTATCGGTTGGGATAGCGGTGTAGTAAAAAGTCATCTGAAAAATTTAGAATGGAAAACAGGTTTGTTCGAGGAAATAAGAATTGTAAAGATACCCTTCGTAATATTAAAATATCTCGCTTTTGTTTCAGTTAATGGAACTTCAAAGCGGTCTAACATATCAGTACGGTATGATACACTTGGCTTAAGGGTAAAAGCTCCGGGGGATCTAACAGATGAAGAGCTAGATGAAGCACTTGAGACGTTAGTTGATCGTGCTCGTTTCCAAGAAACTGCAGCTTTACAACAACTTGAAACAATTAGTGCAACGCTTCATAAACTTAGCATGCCATCGGTCAAAATGTGTCTAGAATTGAACGATGAAGTAACCAATAAATCTAACGAGTTAAAAGACATTATTCGAAATTACTTTGAGGGAAAAATTCTAGTGGATATCGATTCCGTTCAACAAGTATATATTATGATTTCAAATATTGGTACATATCAATTCTATAAGCGTGTGTTACACAGTCTTTGTATTTTTGTTTCAGACTAAAGTAGAAAATGATGCACAAATAGTCTCGGACGTACGGAACTTAATTGTAAGTTATCGAGACAATAACTTTACTGGACGTGCAATTGCTCGCATTTTTCACGGTATACAAAGTCCGAATTATCCTGCCTATGCTTGGAATAAGTGCCGCTTTTGGAGAGCTCATCTTTCATGCAATTTCAATGCTTTGTGCCAAATTGCAACGAAAGAAATTTTAGCTCTGCGTTAAGGTAGGTATTTTTAATATTTAAAGAAAAAGTTTTTGTGAACTTCAGTTTGTTATAGCAAAATATTTTAAACGTCACAAATACGCGAATACTATGTGATGCTTTTTGTTTTAAATACTTTAACTGAAACGTAGGGTTCTAATAATACTGGACAAATTTTTATCGAATAATTTTATTTTAAAAAGCATAAAAAATGTAAGGTCGGGTAACACTTTATTGCTTCGACAACAAGTGCCTGAGTTCACTTAGTTATAATATCTAAAATATTTAACCGCGTATATCAAAAGAGAGTAACTTATTTTTTTACATTTATAAAATAAATTGTAATACAAATACTTCAATAAAGTTGATGCCATAATTATTTCCTTCCGTCATTATGCTAATTTTTACGCGTAACAGTTATGAAATTTATATCGTTACATTATTATTGTTAGTAATACACATTCCCTGATATAAAAATTTTTTTCCTGCACCATTGCTACTCTTAATTTGTTCCATTTACATTAGTAAATTGGATTAGGCGTAGAATAATAAAATCTAAACGAATAGAAGTCACAAATAACTTTTGTTACTTTCATAATACTAAAATACATTTAATACGATATGTTCTCTTTGAAGCAGCGTTAAACGCTGCTCGATCTGTGACATGTGTTTCCATGGTGTTTAGAATAAAAAAATAATATACATACTTTCAATGGCAAGGTTTTCACGTTACAACCCTCTTCATGTAATTACACTGTCGCAAAAATTTGTGCATACGTATTTGTTGCATTTTCCCAACGCGGTCCATGCACGTTTCGTTCTGGCACAGGGCGCAAAATTCCGATGATATCGCATGAAATGGTGAACGAAAGTAAACGCTAGCATTTTTCAATGCCTTATTTTTACGGTGAGCCCATACGTGCAACGATACTTCAAATATCATCAACACGGGCAAAAACCATCGGAAACATAAAACGGCGAGGAAAAACAGGCAAACTGGATTTATTTGTCCAAAAGAGGCTCCAACGGGGACAGGTTCTAGTTCCATTAGATTTTCGCTTTTCTTTAGAGAACCGTCCTTGGTTGATAAAGTTTCCTTCACCTCTTTAGGGATCTAAAGAATTCTTATTTATCACTTATTCGATTACACACATATTGATATTGGAATTTCATAAATAATGTATAGAAATTATTACCTGAAAACGTATCTTTCGATTCTTAGTCATTTCAAATCCTATCACGTTGATCTCCGGCTCTCCCGTTTCAGCATTGTTTACCGAACTAATAAGCCGCTGTATCTCACAGTCGGAAGCTGGAACATTAATACTTTCTCCAGTTTCCTCGTCGACGAAAGTTCGGTCCATTTCTTTGTCGATATTTCAATATAAAAAAATACGTGCAGACACGTATTTCTCGTGGTCTCGTATTTGGAAAGGAAAACAAAGTTTAATTTATTCGAACGTATGGCCGGGTCCTTGGGGTCACTTCCCGGATACTCTGGCTGTGCACGCGGCTTTTATTATAACGATTAGAAACCTTGTTGAACAGGATTTTCTGGAACAGGGTAAACGATCATCTATTATTATCCGTCTAATCAATTGCTTTTATTTTACTATCAATCGATCCACTAATATTTCACTTTCATTACGATCAAGGCGAACAAAGAGGAAATAAAACAGCAAGGTTCGCTTTTGCATCGAATTAATTACTGACCGTGAATCAGACATTAAAAAACAAAACGATAATACACGGTTGCAATAGAAATTTTTAAAAGCACTATACCCATTGAAATTTTAAATGTACCATTGTGTTCCTGGATATTAACTATTAAGTAGATGCCAAATGGTCAGAAGAGTTATACATGAATGTCGGAGTGACCGTTTGATCCATATTAATTTCAAAATTATTTTTTCTTAGATCCTTCGGATTCGATTAGGTGAATACGATTGATCGCGTGCATTTGTATTCTTCATTTCCCATCGCGCCTGATGACTTAATACGAACAAATACC
The DNA here is from genome assembly GCF_051020975.1 of Osmia lignaria lignaria. Lineage (NCBI taxonomy): Eukaryota > Metazoa > Arthropoda > Insecta > Hymenoptera > Megachilidae > Osmia > Osmia lignaria. The sequence continues at coordinate 5,465,187 of NC_135040.1, forward strand.
GAGCATAAGTCACTTAGGTAATAAAGGTTAAAAGAGAAACCACGTCACATTGCACGCGTGAAATTTTGAGCATCGCAAAGTATCAACGATGATTTTCGATAGATTAATCCTTTATAAGGCGAGAGGTGAACGGTTGTATTTAAATTACAATAGCGGTAAACTACAATTTAAATTTCAGGAAACTAACCAAATTATAGAAATACATTTAACTTAATTATGAGTCCGAACTATCGCAACTATTATCATATGTAACATCTTCGAAACAGTCACTCCATGTGCAACATGTCCTACAAGCTTGGGCGATAACTGTACAAATGTATTCGAGTGTACAGCACATGATATAATATTCGTTTTCAAGCAGCTATTTTTATTTAATCGATTGAAGTTATATTATAACAAATTTTGTTTTCTTTTATACATACAGTGGATGGAAAAAGGTATTGAGACTAAAGAACACTTCATGCCTCTCACGGTTTCACGTTTTTCCCCCAAGGACTAATTATCAAATATGATCTTATGCAATCGCGAAGAAAAATTAGACATCATTCTCGAGGCAGGATTGTAACGCTTACGAGTTAAGTTTTTCGCAAGATTCGAATCGAATTCTTAATTTCGTTTAATGGCGCCGCTGCAAATTCTGTCTAATTAACCGGTAACAAGAAATATAATTGCTCACGCCTTCGCGGAAAAATGGTGGAATTCGAATTTACGCGTCACATTAGAAAGAGCATTTAATAAAATAATTAATCGTAAGAAAAACTGTTAGCGAAATGAAAGTGTTTTAATAATATAACTCAATAAAAATATTGAATGCTTTCGCTAAGAATATTCCAGATATCAAATAAAGAATGGATGTCCGACTCCCATCACTAGGTTATAATTACGTCAAGATTGATTCGCTACGTAATCGAAGCTTACAAGCGATTTGTACACGAACTCTTACACAGTTTTACAAAACAATGTTATATCGATGTAGGAAAAGAACCTGATTGTATATAATATTATGAAAATTGAAAATCATTACCATAATTTGTACGGTTCCGTTATATATTATTAAGTTGTACGTAAAATAAGTTTCGGAATTAAGAAGGAAACTTAAATATGTGTTGTATTTATTGACAAAAATTCAGTAAAGGATAATAATACTAATTATGTTTATAATCTTCACAGAATGGGAAGAAATTTTATAAGATTAATTACAAAATTAATTTTTGATGATGTAACATTTAATTTCCCAGTAGTTTAGTCAAAAAATACAAATTTAAAATTGTCAATCGTTCACCTTATAGATTATTCTTATACGTATGTACATTAAAATAAAGATTCGATTTAAAGGTTAATATTCTATAGTATATGGTAACATTGAAATGATAATTCGTGTGTAAAAATAAAATTTAATAGCATGTACTTACGGATGTTGAAAGGAGTGTAAATACGTTCGTTGATAAAAACGTAATAGCTAATTAACTTGCTTGTAGGAAGATTCGAGTTATACACTGGGAATATCACGTCTCTGCGTTAAGTGGATTCACATCTGAACAGAATATCAGATTAAAAATTGCGTGGAAAACACTGTATTGGCCATAAAATATAACATATTGCAACGATCAGGCCGACAACGACCACACAACTCTTCCCGCACTTGTGTTTCGACTGAAGGTGTAAATGTACGCCATGATAACCTGTAACTATGCGGATTGTAGACGGACAGCGCCGAGCACTCTAGATTTTCCCGGGGAGAACGACAATGTAGGGAAAGTGTTCCATATACAGGATATTCGACTACGAGTGGGTTTCCTTTGAGGGGGGGGGGGGGGGGGGGGGGGGGTAGCTGGACTGATTCTGAACAACTTTTTCCTTTACCAAAATCCACGTTAAGGTTTAATTTTTAAATTATTAATGAAAAACACCAGAGTAAGCAACTTAAACAGCGCAATTACTTTGCGCGTCGGTTCGTAGCCGACGCTACCATGGCTGAGCATGCGCGTTGTGCGAGCTCTGGTTATTCGTCGATTCAAAATCAAAATTTTAAGAATCCCTGCTGCCCCTATAACGCCATTTTCCCTAAATAGACAATCTAGAAAGAGTGATATCTAGAGTTCTCTTTGTTTAATCGATATACATGTAGTTGATAAATGGCCGTATTAGGTCTAAAAGGAAAAGATGTATCAAAATAAGAGTCAGGAATCCTTGAAGCATAAAGTAAACGAGAAAAATTTCAACGAACTATCCAAGTTTGAAAGAACAGACAAAGGTGAAAAATCGTTAACCGTGCTCGATGTTGCTTCCTCAACTGATTTGAAGTTCAGATGGTGTCGAAAACCTCATCGAAATTATAACAAGTAACCGTAAAACAAATTATTAATAATGCAGATAATATTATAAGTTGGAAGGAAATCGGGGTATGAACCTTTAAATATGTATACGTTTGAAAATTGTTATACAGGGGTAGAGATGAGGTACCTTTCTTCAAACCACACAAAAAGTTACTCGAAAAGATTGATTACAAACCGGAAGTTCGAGAACCACTAGTGAGGATACCTTTGTTCTAAGAATTTTGTAATTATTTTTATTTAATTATAACGTGTAAAAGAAAATATCTTTATAGACCGGATTTAGCGCTCAGCAAGAGAAAATTAGGAAACAGGTAACCAAGCCTGATCTATCAACCAAAATGAAAGAAGAAAAGGTTTCGGAGAAGGATTTCATCGTACCGAAATTCAAACCAGTAACAGGTAACGTGTTCGTGTGATGAAAATTTAAAAATCTTAGCGCGCATGCGCTATTATACACAAAAGCCCGGACATTTTTTCAAATTATATATAGAATTTTCAAATGTATATAAAAAGTTATCTTCTGTTACTTTATATTTAAAAGGTATAATCAGTTTTTTCTATTACTGAAAGCAGCCATCCTCGAGAGAAAAACAAAGGATCTCGATGCACCTCCGTTGGTCGATCAATTGGAGTTGATTCAGCAACTAAGGGATGATCCTAAAATTGGGTTTTACTACATGGTTTATGCGGTGGAGCAATCATCGAAATATTTTACTCCTTATGCATTAAAGTTAATATTTATTTTCTGAATCGCGTGCAATGTAAAAAACGCAGCTAATGAACACTAATCTGTTTCAGAGTCGTTCATTATAAAGACGTAGGCGATACTTACATGACTATCAGCGCCAGTGGCGTAACTCAATACAGTCCAGATGAAATGAGTTTCACTCCTATTGAACAGTGGGAAAGAGAATACATGTTTTATTTGAAATTACTTAAAGTAATTGATACCATGATTTAAGTTGTAGTTAAGCATGGTTCCCGTTGAGATCTTTTTCTTTCTCTTATTTGCATTCGTAGATAAGAACATTCATCGTGTTTCGAAGGTGGAAAGCTTTCTACGTTTGGAAGAAATTGATTACGTATAAAAAGTTTGTCGAAGCAAAGAGTTATATAAAAGAGAACCTCTTCACATCCGATCCGATTCTTAGTAAAGCTCTTCTCGAAATCAAATCGATGTGCTCGATCTTTCTTGATTCGAGTTTCTTCGACGATAATGTTATCGAAAAGTTTTTGCTTTTTTATTTTGTAGAAAAACAGGTAACCTTTTATCATATGCATACAACGAACAACATGGTATCCTTGAAACATCTTTTTATTTCAGTTCACTAAACTGGAATCACTTAGAAATAAGTTAGACGAATTTAGAAATTTAGCATTAGATATTGTTAATAACGCGTGTCTCGGTGCTCTGTTGCTAGCTGGTTACACACCCGATGACTCTAATATAACGATAGAACAAACTGCATACGGAAAACTGGGTATTTTGCACAAGCGTTAATATACATATTTTGCTATCAACATTTTCATACGTTTATTTGGGAACTTTCACTGGATTTTATAGGCGAGTTTAGCGCTGTTAAATTTAAAATGCCAAAGGACGGTATTCTCAAAATGAGTTACATCGAGCAGGCGCGAAAGAGAGAAAAATGTTACCGGCTTTCGTGGTACGTTGGTAATTTATTTTTCGCAGAATCTACGTTTTGTTTAATAAGTTTTAACATATTTATAAAAGTGTATTTTATTATACAGCTTTATTCATTTAATCGATTACATGCAAACTAACATGATGCATAATCTTTTATTAAATACCTATCAAGAATTTGTAACGGCTTTGGAGATTCACACGAACTGCTTACCAAATTCTGATTTATTAAGTGACGACGTTATTGATGTTCCTTTAACAGAAAATCGTTCCGCAACGAATCGTATTCAGGTACATATTTCATTTCCATGATAAATTTCAAGTTACCCTCGGATGGCCGACATCAAAATACGCCCCCTTAATCCACGTTTGTTACAGTCACCATACTTCGTGGTGGATTTACTAATTTTGCCATCTTCAGAGATCGTCATAGACCCATCCGAGAGTATTTTCCGTTTTGTAATAAAAACCATAGAAAACATGTGGGAGGAGAATTTGTACGCTATCAAACCTCTACTGTCCGATCAATTTTTCCATTCCTTCACGAGGTACAATAGATTTGATTTTCATCAGAAGTAATTTACTAAATGGAAATCGTAAGATTTAATATACATTTGTTCGAGGCCGATGATCAATCATAAGATAGAGGAGCGTATTTGTGGAAATCCTCCAGAGATGCAGATAGTTCTTAAACAGGATCCATTCTTGAACTCTTTGAAAACTGAATTGGAGCAGATTCTGGATATCAATTTTGATGCTGTGAAACAGTACAGTCAACGATTCAAAGAAATCCAGGAATTCTATCTCGAAGATCTGACGTTTGACGAAAACGTTATTCGAGACAATCGAGACTGCAAATTATTCCGAGACTGGAGCATCCGTTACAAGCATGAGATAGATCTAATCCGTAAAGTGATCGATTTTCAGCCATTAGGTATGTTCTTGATTCAACTGGAAAGATTCAAGAACGCCGCTGAATTAGCCCCCAGAGGTAAATTAGGAGTCATCGAAGCTGTTATGCCTGGGTGAATATAATTGTTAAAGAAGAAATTTTATAATCTGTCATGCTTATCCTTTTTGAAAATATTCTACGTACCTATTAGATTAGGAAGAAGCAGAGTTGAAACTTTATTAACGACAACAATTGACGCTATTAATTATCTGGAATCTCATCCAGTAACGACAGAAGAATACGTGGAGTACATACAGTTCGTAGATAAAGCTAAGCAAGACGTGGACGAGATGGAATCTCAACTAGATTATGTGAAAGAGCTATACGATACAATGGAAGAATTTGATTTTCCTATACCATCTATGGACATGGCAAACTATTTGGTACAAATTCTCTAACAAACACCTTCGAACATACAATATCACAATCATTTTTAAAACTTTATATTAATGGTACGACAGGGTATTGGAACTCATTTCACGAGCTTACGGTTAGCCGTAGAAAATAAGTTAGAGGAGAGACCTAAATTGATCAATAAATTCAATGCTCAGCTTCATAAAGATATCACGGCATTGAATGAACAAATATCGGAAATTCATGAGGAAATAATGGTATGGGAATGAAATATATTTTTATAGGTGTTATCATAATGTTTGTTTCTTTCTCCTTAATAGCAACCTTGGCTTTTGGATTATGAAAGCAATGTAGATGCTTGTTTGAATACATTAAAAGAACTCGATGCACGATTAAAAGTCTGTGCAACTACCGCAGAACAATATCGAGCGTATCAAAAAACGTTTAAGGTGTCGTATCAATTTTCCAATGGGTGCGATTCATTAACATAATCAATGCATTGCGTTTTTTTTTTTACAGCTCGAACAGACGAGATTCGACAGTTTAGACCAAGTAATGAACGAATTAAGGTTACGGGTTTTGTTATGGGAAAGTCTGACTTCGTGGGAGGAAGCTGTTTTTGAATGGTATGCAGGCGACTTTGACGCCTTGGACGTCGAACAAATCACCTCGTTCACGATGCAAACCATGAAAAATATCATTCAACTGGAGAGAGGCTTGCCGTCGAACAATATTCTACCAAAGTTGAAAGAGAACGTTGAACGGGTCAGAAACAAATTACCGATTCTTGGATACTTGAGAAATCCAGACTTAAGGGAGAGACATTGGAAAAAGATCGAGGCTGTATTAAACTATAAGTTCAAACCGGACGAGAAGAAAACCTGGACTTTGTTTGAAAATCTTGGCGCATTCTTGAAACCCAATGAACTGATGGAAGTTGCTGCAGCAGCTAGTTCTGAAGCTAATCTGGAGAACATGTTGAACAAAGTCATTAACACGTGGGAGACTCTGAAATTTATCGTGATACCTTACAGAGAAGGGAAAGACGTTTTCATCATGGGCACCCTAGAAGATGTTCAGACAGCAATGGATGAAAGCAACATCAATCTACAAACTATCATGGCATCCCGTCACGTTGGTCCTATTCAACCCGTGGTCGAACAATGGGTCAAGAAATTGGATCTATTTACAGTTACCCTAGTACGAGACGTTTCTTAAAGAGACTTTGCAAGCATTAATTAATAGTCACTAATTTACGTTTTACATGTTTTCAGGAAGCATGGCAATATTTACAACTAAACTGGCTGTATTTAGAGGCAATATTCTCTGCTCCAGATATTCAGCGACAGCTTCCAATGGAGGCAAAGTTGTTCATCGAGGTTGATAGATTCTGGAAGGATCTTATGAGACGAACCTACAAGGTTTGCAAAGCATCGTTGTATAATATATTTCGAATTTACTTTGATTAATAAAATCTTGACTGTATAAATAATTTTTAGGCTCCTTTAGCTATGCCGGTCGCTACTCATCCAGGCTTGTTAGACTTGCTCGAAGAAAATAACAAAATGTTGGACGAAGTGTTGAAGTGTTTGGAAGCTTATCTTGAGACCAAACGGGTAGCGTTTCCTCGATTCTTCTTCTTGTCGAATGATGAACTTTTGGAAATCTTGGCTCAGGTATCGATCGAAAAGGAAAAGATTAAAGTTTAATGTTTTTTCCTAAGTTTAATGTTTAATGCATACGTAAAACAGACGAAAAATCCACACGCAGTGCAAAGACACTTGCAGAAATGCTTCGACGCGATATACAGACTGGAATTTGCCACGAAAGAAGGTGATAGTAACGCAGAACCAGAAACTGTCTTAACGACAGACATTGTTGCGATGATTTCACCAGAGGGTGAGAGAGTTCCTCTTGGAAAAGGTCTAAGAGCCAGAGGTAACGTGGAACACTGGCTAGCTCGAGTCGAGGAAGCAATGTTCTCCACTTTAAGAAAAAGAATGAAAGAAGGAATCAAAGACTTGGCAACGAAAGGACGTGAAGAGTTTCTATATATGCATCCTTCTCAGGTTATCCATCTATTCTATTTATAAATGTGTCTATAATAAAAAGGTTTGTTTGCTGAAAATAAAAAATTAATATTTTACACCTACTCTCCTCTTATCCTTTCCAGATAGTCCTCAGTGTGTCACAAATATTTTGGACTCGAAACATCCATCTGATCCTGGAATCAAGCGAGAACGTACACCATAAGATGAGAGGGTTCGAAGAAAAATGTTACTCTGTTCAGTACTCTTTTGAGATTTTTACGAGTATTACTAGTGACCTTTACAGAATCATTTTTTTCAACCAATCTTATAGGACTTAAGCGAATTAGCAACAATGGTAAGAGGAGAATTGCCGAAATTGATTCGCGACGTTATAATTAATTTAATAACGGTAGATGTACATGCCAGAGATATTGTCACAACTTTGGTTGAAAACAGAGTATCATCCAGGTAGCAATTCGGCTACTGTCAAATGCTAATCTAATTATATTATTTCCTAATTTATGTATATATTCTAGTACGAGTTTTGATTGGATGAAAGCATTACGTTATTACTGGGAGGATGAAGTGGATAATTGCTTAACGCGTATGAGTAACGCTGAATATTTGTACGGGTACGAATATCTCGGTGCTCAGAAGAGACTCGTTATAACTCCTCTCACGGATAAATGTTACCTGTGCCTTATGGGAGCCCTTCAACAAGATCTAGGTAAAAGAACGATGAATTTTGATAAAAGTAACAGTATAAATGTAGTTGTTCAAAAGGTGGTGCTCCCGCTGGACCGGCAGGTACAGGAAAAACAGAAACTACAAAGGATTTGGCAAAGGCAGTTGCTGTTCAATGCGTGGTATTTAACTGTTCCGAAGGACTTGATTACAGAGTACGTATTTTCATTGTTTTTTATTTTTTTCTTAAATAATCGAAACGAAACAATACTTATTTCATAGATGATGGGCAGATTCTTTTCTGGACTAGCTACCTCTGGTGCCTGGTGTTGTTTCGATGAATTCAATAGGATAGATATCGAAGTGCTTTCTGTAATAGCCCAGCAATTAATTACAATTAGAAATGCGAAACTTGCTAGAGCCGTCAAGTTCATGTTCGAAGGAAGAATGATAAAATTGGTGATGTCCTGTGCGACTTTCATCACTATGAATCCAGGATACGCCGGTCGTACCGAGTTACCAGATAATTTAAAGGCGTTGTTCCGACCGTTCTCTATGATGGTTCCAGATTACAGTGTGTTTCATAAAACTTGGTAGTGAATTTTAAATTTTTAATAAAAAAAAAAAAAAAAACAATTTCTCTGTTATAGAACTAATCGCTGAAGTCACTTTGTATTCGGAAGGATTCGAATCGTCGAAAACGTTATCGCAAAAGATGACTCTGATGTACACACTCAGCAGCGAACAACTTTCGCAACAGGATCATTACGATTTTGGAATGAGGTTCTTTTTTCTCTACATAGCCATTTATTCACATAACAATTGTTTGATTTCTTTATTCGAACATACATTTCCTCGTTTAAGAGCTGTAAAGAGTGTGCTAGTAATGGCTGGCAGTCTCAAACGAAATAATCCTGATAAACCAGAAGATGCTGTTTTAATTAGAGCTCTACGCGAGAGCAATATCCCAAAGTTTCTACACGATGATGCTGAATTGTTCGAAGGTATTGTGGGTGATCTTTTCCCAGGCATTCAAATCCCCGAAGAGGACTATGGTATTCTAAGAGAAACTGCTATCAAGGTAATCGATAATTTCATAATGCGTACTTTCTTATATTAACATTCATTATTGTAATTGAAAGTATATTTTTTAGGTGATACAAGAAGCAAATTTACAACCAGAAGAGTGCACTATAACAAAAGCTATTCAATTACATGAGTGCTTGCAAGTAAGGCATGGTGTAATGTTGGTTGGACCAACTGGTTCAGGAAAGACCAGCGTTCTTCGAGTAAGTCAAATACCATTTAATCTCTGTTCATAATAATGAAACTTAATTAAAGACTAGCATTTTTGTTTCAGACTCTTGCCAATACTTACAATAGACTCCATCAAATGGGTGTACCTGGACCATGTTATCAGCATGTCCACATGTACGTGATTAACCCAAAAGCAATTACAATTGGTGAATTATATGGAGAAGTAGATCTGATGACCAACGAATGGCGTGATGGACTAATTGGGTCCAAAGTCCGTCATGCTTGTTCCGTAAGTAGCTATCGCGAAATACAACGCTTTGATGTAACAAAATCTAACAAACATTTTAAACGCTCAGTTCACCACAGAGGATCATCAATGGATTGTATGCGATGGTCCTGTCGACGCTATATGGATAGAGAACATGAATACCGTCTTGGATGATAATAAAATGTTGTGCTTGGCAAATTCGGAAAGAATCAAATTTACCCCGTATATGCGTATGCTCTTTGAGGTGATGGATCTTGCTCAAGCATCACCAGCCACAGTCAGTCGTTGCGGTATAAAGGATATTTCATGTTTTCTTTAGCGACCATGATTGTCTTTAAGGTCTTCAATTCTTTTGCATTTTTCAAGGAATGGTATACGTGGATCCTATTCAATTAAAGTGGATGCCCTACGTAAAGTCGTGGGTGGTAACTCTTCCGGAAGACAGCGTCAAAGCTGAATACCAAACACAAATTATTAATCTCTTTGAAACGTATTTCGACGCGGGACTAGTGTTTTGCAGTAGAAATTGCACCTACCCAATCGGTCAGGTAAAAATGCGCTTGCTTATTGTTCAAAAATTAAAATTAAACTTTTCTTAACGTTTTCACTAGGTCGACATTAGCAAAGCAACTATGACTTGCTCGCTGATAGAGTGCATTTTAAAAGAACCAGAAGCGATAGAGAGAACTACGGACAAATCACGGATTAAAATGTTTTTAACTCAGGTGTTCGTTATTGCTTACCTTTGGGCAGTCGGTGGAAACGTTGTCGATTCGTCGCGAGATGCATTCGAAGTTTTCGTTAAAAAACAGTTTGAAGAAAACGAGGATGCATAGTAAAAATCTCAACATCGGACGAGTTTGATTTTTTATGTTTAATTGTAAGAATAAATGAACATTTTCGCATATGATTACAGCTTACCGTCGACGGATTTGTGGGATTTATACATGAACGTTCAGGCCCATCGATTAGACATTTGGCAGGATATAATGCCAGAATTTCTTTATGACAGTGATGTACCGTTTTTCGATATTCTTGTTCCAACAGTTGATACAGTACGATTCGGTTATGTCATGAAGAAACTAGTCAAGGCAAATAAACCTGTATTTTTTACTGGAGATACTGGTTAGCAATATTTTATTCGTATGTTTCTCTTTAAATAATTTTAGCGCTGAAAATTGTACACCATACTTTCACTTTATAGGAGTTGGAAAATCAGTAATAACAAAAGTAGTATTGAAAAGCTTAGAAGAGAGTCACGTTTGGGTGCCGATCACGTTAATTTTTTCAGCCCAAACGAGCAGTGGTCGAACGCAAGAGATTTTGGAATTAAAGTTAGAGAAAAGAAAGAGAACTGTTTTAGGGGCTCCCATTGGAAAACGAGTCTGCGTGTTCGTTGACGATGTCAATATGCCAAAATTAGATACCTACGGATCTCAACCACCTATAGAACTTCTCCGGTATTATTTTAATCGCTTTAATTAATTAATTCAATGAATTACGATTAAACATTGTTTGATTGTTAAATTATACAGCCAATTGTTAGACTTTCGTGGGATGTATGATAGAGAAAAATTATTCTGGAAAGACGTGGAAGACGTTGTCTTTGCAGTGGCTTGTGCTCCTCCAGGAGGCGGTAGAAATCCATTAACTCCAAGATTTGTCAGACACTTTGCAATGCTACTGATTCCACCACCTACAGAAATATCTCTTAAAGGAATTTTCAAGTACCTAAATGTTCATGTAACAATACCGAAGTAAATTTGGCTTGTAACAAAATTAATTCGTTAGGGCGATTATAAACGGTTTCCTGGAAGATTTTGTAGATTCAGTTAAGCAAATAGGAGACAAGATAGTGAACGCAGCAGTTGACGTGTATGAAAGAATCGCAACTGATCTTTTACCTACTCCAGAAAAGAGTCATTACATTTTTAATTTGCGTGACTTGTCGAAATGTATTCAAGGTATCATGCAAGTGGACGCAACAGTTGTCAAGCAACCCAATGAGATGTACAGGTACATTTATAATACATTGTAAGCAATTACGATAATCATATAGCAAGACTTAAAATTATATGATGTTACTAGACTTTTTTATCACGAATGTCTTCGAGTTTTTCACGATCGATTGATCAACCTGCAAGATAAGAGTTACTTTTATAAACTTCTAAACAATATATGCGCTGGTACGTTTGGTATCGAGGTAGTACGACTTCCGGATCAAGAGATCATCGAGAAACCACCTTTACTGTTATTCGGTGATTTCATGGCTTTTGGAGCAGCGAGGGAGCAACGAATTTACGAGGAACTTACAGAGATTCCAATTGTCAAAAGAACTTTAGAGGTACCTGTTAATTATTCCACTACAGATCAATGCATATTGGAGGTATTTCAAAATTGTAGGATTACTTGGAAGATTATTGCTTCTCCGTTGGAAAAGAAATGCAAATGATATTCTTCATGGACGCCATAGAGCACGTTTGCAGACTAGCAAGGATTCTTCGATCCGAACGAGGCAACGGATTGTTGGTCGGTGTTGGTGGAATGGGAAAGCAAAGTCTCACAAAATTAGCGTCTCATTTAAACGGCTATAAGTTTGTAACACATATTACCCAGATCGTATCTTATAAAATAGCAGCTTCCAGCGTGAGTCAGAAGTTCTTGACTAGAATAATTAATGCCTTCAGGTGTTACCACATCGAAGTAACTCGAACGTACGATAAAAGTTCATGGCACGAGGATCTGCGACGTTTCTATTTCGATCCAGGCGCACATGCTAAACACACGACATTTTTATTCACCGACACTCAAATTGTGCTGGAAGAATTTTTGGAAGACATCAATAATACTCTTAATACTGGTTGTTTTATCTTGATATTTATCTAACAATATTGCAGTAACTAAAAACGGGATGCTTTGCAGGTGAAGTACCAAATCTGTACGAAGCGGATGAGCTTGAAAAAGTTATCATAGCTACGAGACCTGCAGCGAAAGAGGCAGGGATCGGTGAAACAAACAGAGATGGAATTTATCAGTTTTTCATTGGAAGAGTCAGAAATCAGCTTCATTTGATGATTTGTATGAGTCCTATAGGCGATACATTTAGGTCAGATTTGGTTCATATGTTGCTGCCATATAGCGATAAGTATTACGAGTTTAATTTATTCTTAATAGACATCGTTGCCGTATGTTTCCATCATTGGTAAACTGTTGCACTATCGATTGGTTCACAAAATGGCCAAGGGAAGCCCTGCTCTCAGTAGCAGAAAATTCACTACAGATCATCGTACCAGATGACTCGAACAAACTTCTGGCCCTTAGTAACATTTGCGTATTAATTCACGAGGTATCTTCAAGATGATTATTAAATGAAAACACTAAACTTGAAAGAAAATCCTATAAAATTACAGCAAGTGGAAGAGGTAACAGTCCGATTTTTCCTGGAAATGCGTCGAAGATATTACACCACTCCCAGTAGTTATTTAGAACTCTTAAAACTATTTCTAACCACATTAACTAAGAAGAAAAAAAAAATAGAATCATTGAAAAGTAAAATCGCTAATGGCCTAAACGTAAGTCAATATGAAAATGGTGTTTGCTGAAGAAGTCAGAAGGTAATTATTTTTCATTATTTCGATAGAAACTCCGCGAAACTAACGAAATGGTCAGTGTAATGAAAGAACATTTAGTCGTCCTTGCCCCAAAATTGAAAGCAAGCACAGACGAAGTAACAAAATTGGTCAAAATCCTCTCGAAACAGCAAGCCGAAGCTGACAAAGTGAAATACGTGGTAACAGCTGAAGAAGCGATAGCAAAAGTACGATTGATATGTAAAAAGTAATCGGTACAACAACCACACGGATTATAAGCTAAAACGATTCACTTTTATCAGGCGAAAGCCGAAGAAATGGCCGTTTTAGAAGCTGACGCTAGACAAGACTTGGAAGCAGCAATGCCGGCTTTGCTGGAAGCTCAACATGCACTAGAGACTTTAAATAAAAACGATATCAACGAGATTCGTGTGTTCAATCAGCCACCCCATTTAGTCCGTTTCGTTATGGAAGCAGTCAATTTATTATTGGGTGAAAAGTATGTTTTGTTAGGCAATCAAAAACTGAATATTTTCATCTTTAATCTCGAAATTTATGTTAGAACCGATTGGGCAACTGCCAAGTTAGTCCTGAGCGACATACGCTTTCTTGATCGTTTGATCACGTACCCTAAGGAAGAGATAAGCAACAAATTGCTTACTAAATTGCAATACTACGTCACTCATCCAGAATTTCGACCAGACTTGGTGGCCAGACAAAGCAAAGCTTGCAAATCGATGTGCATATGGGTGAGAGCTATCGATGGATACGCTAAGATTTATAGAGTGGTCGAACCAAAGCGTCAGAGGTAAACCGTATAAAATATAACATCATCGTGTATATTTAAGTTAATAATTACTCCCTTAGGTTGCAAGCAGCTGAAGAAGAACTGCGATCGATCGAGGAAGAGGTGGCTTTGAAACAGAAAGAACTGGCTGAAGTGGAGGACAAGATTAAACGATTGCAAGTACAGTACGATACAGCTGTGAAGAATTTACAGAAGCTCGAGTCCGAAATGGAACTTGTAGAGGCAAGATTAAACAGGTCAGGAAGACTTACATCTGCGCTGGTAGATGAACGAATTCGATGGGAAGAAGCGACACGTGTATCTATGATGAAAATTCGATTCAAAATAATGATTACATATTATGGAACATAAGACTATAATTATAAAAAACTTTTCAGGGATTTGACAGGCAAATGGTCAATCTGACTGGTGATATATTGGTTGCTGCTGGAGCACTCGCCTATCTTGGTGCTTTCACAAACGAGTACAGAGAAGAATTGGTACAAACATGGTTGTCCAACTGCAAAAGCTACGATATAAAGACCACAGAAAATTATAATCTTATTACAATATTAGCTGATCCCTATGAGATTCGTCTTTGGAATACCCATGGTTTACCGAGGGACAAAGTCAGCACGGAAAATGCTATCTTTGTAACGCAAGCAACGCGTTGGCCTCTGATGATTGATCCTCAAGAACAAGTAATTGCAATCTTGCGAGTCAGTTATTGCTTTATAATTAAAATACAATATTATATATATTTGTTCAGGCGAATAGATGGATACGAAACATGGAACAAAATAACGATTTAAAAATGTGCAAACTGACTGACGCTAATTTTACAAGAATATTGGAAACATCTATCAGACTTGGAATGCCTGTACTACTTCAAGAAGTGGGAGAAACGTTGGATCCAAATCTGGAGCCCATCTTACTTAAACAAATTTTCATTCTAGTACGTATATTTATTGTTTCATAGAATCTGAACTATGCAAAACGACAATTATTTACATATAACTGTTTAGGGCGGTAGAGCGTTAATACGGTTTGGCGACACAGACGTCGAGTATGATAACAATTTCAGACTATACATCACAACGAAACTCGCAAACCCTCATTATTTACCCGAAGTTTGCATCAAAGTAACCGTCGTCAATTTTACTGTGACCATAGGTGGCCTCGAGGAACAATTACTCGCGTATGTGAATTACATCAGTATCTATAAGTTTCCCGTTACTTTACATTCTGAGTTGTTATTTTGATGATATACAGAGACGTTGTGCGTCTCGAAAGACCAGATCTTGAAGCAATGAGAAACGATTTGATAATGAAGATCAATGCGGATAAAGGCCAGTTACAGAACATCGAGGACAAGATACTAACATTGTTATACAGCTCAGGAGGTAATATATTGGATAACGAAGATCTGATAGAAACTTTAAACGACAGCAAGGAAACATCCGAGATCATCGCGACAAGATTGATAGAAAGCGAGGCGACTGAAGAGAAGATATCAATTGCACGTGAAAAATATCGGTCAGTTGCGAATCGCGGATCAGTTCTGTACTTTGTCGTAGCAAATCTTGCGGATATAGATCCGATGTATCAATTTTCATTAAAATATTTCAATCAGGTAAATAATTACCGAAGATTTTCACGTTGATAATGGATCACACGCTAATGTTTTACTTCTCATTCCAGATATTCAATACAGTAATAGACACGAGTGAAAAAGTAGAGAATCTGCAACAACGTTTGCAGATATTACTGAACGAAATAACGTTAGCTATTTATACGAATGTTTCGCGTGGTTTATTCGAGAAACACAAATTGGTGTTCAGTTTTATGCTCAACATTGCTGTACACATTAATGAATTAATCGTTTCCCAGGACCAGTGGAATTTTATGTTACGTGGTGCTACACATATCGCCACGGTATTTTTTTCAGTAAAAAAAAATCGTGGTTAATAATTCATCAATGTTTATGTGATTCATATTGTACAGGAAGAAATTCCGGATTATCCAACGTTAACTACTCAAATGTGGTCTTGTGTAAATTACCTGGCTAATAACTTCCAAACTTTTAAAAACATTTTAAACGATGCATTCAAGAAGATTGAATTAACTCTTGGATATTTTAAAACGGTAACACGTTATTTAATTTCAGTTACAGTCATATAATCGAGCGATTTCTTTTAGGAGATCAATGTGATTCCTACGAATCGAAACGTAGCTACATATAATTGGGATAATGCGTTAAGTGATATCGAGAAATTAATGTTGTTGAAAGCTTTAAAAGAAGAGCAATTGATTTTTGCGGTCACGGCGTATGTGTCAAAGAATCTTGGACAAAAATTCGTAGAATCACCTATGGCTTCGTTGCAACTTCTGTGTGTAATTTAATCAACCTTGTTTTTTGTACATACAATAAAGCAATAAAACATTACTCACAATGTAATTTCTATAGATTTGCAGATACATCGAATAAAATACCACTGGTGTTCATACTCACAACCGGATCAGATCCTTTCAGTGGCTTTCTAAGATTTGCAAACGAGATGGGTTTCTCTGACAAATACGACTCGATCTCTTTAGGACAAGGACAAGGTCCTGTTGCAGAAGGACATCTACGAACAGGCCTGATTGAGGGGAGATGGGTATTTTTACAAAATTGTCACTTGGCCACCTCGTGGATGATCAAAATGGAACAGCTTATACTGCAAATTGCCGAGGAACCAGAGGGTGTAATTCACACTGATTTTCGACTATTTCTAAGTTCCATGCCGAGCACATCTTTTCCAGTGTCTGTGCTTCAGAATTCGGTCAAAGTTACAAACGAGCCACCTAAAGGTCTGAAAGCCAATATCAAACGAGCGCTGTATGATTTAGACGATCAATTCTTCGAAGAACACCGTAAGGAAGAATTACAAGTCTTTTATCAGAGTGTTACAAAGAACTTATCAAATGATTTTAAGCTTTCCTAATTCTCTATGTAGATTTAAAAGAACACTGGCGCAAAATTATATTTGGAGTTTGCTTTTTTCATGCTATCATTCAGGAACGGAAAAAGTTTGGACCCTTAGGATGGAATATTCTTTACGAATTTAACGATAGCGATAGAGAATGTTGCTTGTTGAATCTGAAAATATTTTGCTCGTACAATCTGATACCTTGGAATGCATTAATATACACTACAGGTATGATATACTTGCTACTATAAAAAGAAATAAATGCAGTTAATATTTCCTGTATCTAATTTAGGCGAAATCACGTATGGAGGTAGAGTGACGGATAACTGGGATTTAAGATGTATGAAGACTATTCTAGATATGTTCTTTTCCCCCAAAATCTTAAGCACCGGTAAGACACTTTAAGCAGAACCATTTTAATGAATTGTATCACGATATCCAATAATACAAAACATTTCAGATTACGTTTATTCACAGTCTGGAAAATATTACTGTCCTGTTTACGAAACTTTACAAGAATATAAAGATTTTGTAGAAACCTTTCCGATCATCGATGATCCAGAGGTGTTTGGAATGCACGAGAATGCAAACGTTATCTACCAGGTACAATGAAATAAATAGCATCAAAATCAATTGTATGTAATTAATGATCATTTTTAATATGTAAAGTTGAAAGAAGCACAATTTATTTTAAACACTATGTTGGAAGTTCAACCTCAAGAATCCGCTACTGATCAGGGTAAATCAAGTTCGGATATAGCATACGAAATTGCGGATATGATCAAAACCAGAATTCAATTAAAAATAGATTCCACGAAATGTAATCCGAATCATTTAATAGTAAGCAAACAATCCAAATTAATGTAACGATTGGTCATAAAACAGATAATATCATTATCCGTTTTTTTACAGAGAGATTCGATGGGAAGACTTCCATCTTTGACTACTGTTCTCGTTCATGAAGTGGACAGATACAATATATTACTAAAGAAAATACACACATCGTTAGAAAATTTACAACGAGCTATCAAGGGTTTTGTTGTAATGTCTGAAGAATTAGAAAATGTCTTTGTGGCTTTTGTTAATAATCAGGTTTTACTATCAATTTTCGACCTACTACTTCGCAATAACGAGTCCTTTTTAACGTTATGCTCGTATCAAACAGGTACCAAAAATGTGGCATAATGTAAATGTTTATCCATCTCTGAAGAAACTAGGAAGTTGGATAAAAAATTTGGAACTCCGGATCGATTTCATTCAAGTAGAAATATTTTAAAATTTCAAAAAAAATGAATAACTTTTTCAATAATTATTACATGTTATAGATTTGGTTAATCGATACAAAACCTGTTTCTTTTTGGATTTCGGGCTTGTCTTTCCCGCAAGGATTTTTAACTGGTATGATGCAAACTTGTGCCAGAAAATATAACACTCCTATTGATCATCTGAAATTAGACTTTATTCCTACCAAAGTTGTACTTTATCAAGAAGATGTTGAAGAAAAGCACAAAGAATTTGAGAAAGAGGTCTGATATGCTGCATAAACTGCTATTAAATATCTACAATGAAAAAAATGATTACATAGTATATATAATATTTATAGGTAATAGAAGTATATAAGAAGTTAAAAGTTCCAAAAGATGGTGTCTTAATACATGGACTATTTATTGATGCTGGTAGATGGGATTTTGAATCTATGCTTTTGGTAGATGCAAATATAGGTAAAGTACCTTACAGTATAATGTTTTTAAAACAATACATTGTTTAGAAAAATGAATTAAATGATTTACTTTAGGTGAAATGCATCCAACACTTCCAGTTTTGCACATAAATCCAGTATTAGAGCTACCAAAAAATGATCCAAGATATGTTTCTCCTCTATACAAAACTGCTGTAAGAGCAGGTGTATTATCTACAACAGGGCATAGTACAAATTTTGTTGTTGCAGTTTTACTTCCATCTGCAAAACAACAATCATACTGGATTTTAAAAGGAACAGCCCTTTTGATTGAAATCATAGACTAGCTCCTTTTTGTATAAATACATATTTATTAAATATTTGTATTAAATACACATTATTACAACATAAAGCATTAAGAGAAATGTCATATTGAAAATGATTGTGTGACTTGAACATAATGAACACAATGGTACAGCAAGGCAATGTATATATCAATAAATATTAGAATAATTCTCTCTGCTTTCTTTTTACAACAGTTGCATGATAATTGTAATCCTCCTTGTCAATTGTCCACATCAGAATCATATAAACTGTAAGTATTAAAGCTAATAGCAATCTGTCTAATCTATAAACATTAAAAATTGATACATTTATATAATGCTGACTATGGTGTAATGTAACTTCAATACTGTAAATATATCTTACGTCATGTAGGGATATATCCATAAAATAATAAGAAATCCTGTGAAACTTGGATGTCTCATATGTGAGTAATAACGCAATAATTCTTTTGATTTCATTACCATTGGACTTGGTCTTGATGAAAACTTATAATACACTTGCTTTATTCCAGCTAATTCAGATATATCCATCATTAAGCATCCACTATAAATTATTGACCAAGCTAGTACATGAAGAGCAGTAAATATAAACCATGCAGTGCTATTAGATGATGTATTAACATTCCACAATGTAATTGGTGATATAATTTGCCACTGATTGAATAATAAATGAAGGGCCATAGCACTGGTAACATTATAAATACTTCTTTCCAAGTAATCCATATGAAATTTGCAAAATAAGTGTTTTACAAAATCACTAGCCATAAGTGAGTGTTGTAACATAAAAGTGCTTAATAAGGACATATTTACTATTAACAACCATAACACAGAATCAACATTTTCATCTGTAATATAAATTTATGAGATAAAATATACATTAAAACACATACTATTACATACTATTACTACTAATTATTATCAGCGTTTACCTTTTTTCAATGAAATTATTTTTTCTTTGTTTTCATTATGGGTTGATAAAAAATATGACAGAATACATAAAATGTAAAATGTATACAAAAAGCATGCGGCGCATGTCACTACACTAATACATTTTACAAACATTTTTATAAACAAACGGAATATATTTAGTTACCAAATCAATTTATAATTATTTTACATTGTAACTGTGATAATGACACCGACTATATTCAATTATACTTCAGTCACCTTCATTTGTGTCATTTCTAAATGTATCTTACTCTTGTTTATTTACATATACCGCAGTTCACCAGAGTCCATAACTGCGACGCGCAGGTTGAAAGATGGTGGGGGAGCGCAGCGAGCTCTCTGCTAATCGCTTTCCACTTCGTTTGGGAGTATCGCCAATCAGAGCGAAGATGCGTACTGGAGATGCGCGAAGAACGAAAGCTGGTCTTTTCGCAGTTATGGACTCTGGTGACGGTATATATCCCAAATATCATTGAACCTATACACACTAGATACGAATCTTCATTAAAATTATCAGAGGAAACACCTCCATAGCCCTGGCGCGAAATCGTATTACTTTAAAACATATTTTACACTGGGTGTGTGAGGATAAGTAAGTAACACGTTAAAATGAAATCATTTTCACGGTAAAATTTCTGCGCAAAATATAATTCCATGAACTCCAAATAACAATCATCTGTTTTGCTTGAACTGTGACATGGTAAATTTTCAATAAATCATTGTTATGGAAAGATCAGCCAACGCCTGTCGGAATGAATTGTCATCTATGACCAATGACCGTGGTGTTTCGCATTATCTGTTTCATCAGTTTGGAATGCAACTTTCCGTCAAAAGAAGAGGTCAGGTTAACTTTCAATCGTGTGGTTTGGAAATTTGTACGTCAACCAACTGGTTTCTGAAAAAACTTGGCTGGTACTTGTCAATATCTAATTTGTACGTATCTAAAACATATTTCTTCCACATAAATATTTTACGAAGACTATAAAAGTATGTAACGACTTGTAAATTTACAATAATAGTTTGTCCTTAATTATTGTTACAATAGGTAAATTCAAGATTTTATGTAATATTATTATATCTTTTATGAATAAATACTTGAGGAATATGTTATATTTTTATTTCTTTAAATATTTTATACGATAGAATGTATTTGTAAAACAGTAAACAAAAGTGTAACAATAACTTTTCGTATACTAGAAGCTTCTATGCGTCCAATTTAATTTTTATTGCATAATCCTCGTATTATTTAAGTATTTATACCTAATGTTCTTAATATACTTGATAATATGTGTAGGTATGCCACTAGGTATGAAATTGGAGAAATAGAAGATGAAGATCTAAGAAGTTTCTTAAAGATGTAGTAATTATTCATAAACAAATATAAAATAACTTTAGTGAAGCGTTTCATACATTTTGTTACCTTAAATATTTTTTTTTAACTTTCAACATATTTTTATAGTTGGTCCAAGATGTCGAATCCTGCTGATCGTTTAAATTATGTACAAGACAGCAGCAGCGATACAGAAACAGACAAAGAAACAGGTGGCAGAGGACAACATCGTATTTATAAAAATAGAATGAGGTATAATGTTTGTTACATCAAAAAAATATAAATAGGTATAATATTTGTTACACAATATAACAAAGAAAAGCATAGGTATTTTAGGTATCTTACATTATCAGCTTAATATCTTAATAAAGTAGAAAATTTAAACAAGCAACAATACTGTAACATCTAATTTCTAACATGTTACATTTTTTTTTAACAATTTCATTTTAGCCATTATGTATTTAAATTACAGCATGTATTTAGTCTTGTTGCGATGCAGTATGTTGTATGCATGCTTTATTGTTTCATTAGTTGAAGATTGGTTAAAATGCAATGTTTCATAGAATGATATAATTAAAATCTATTTAATGTTTCATATTATACAGCTTTGTTTCTATATTAATCATATAAGTTTCCTCTTTAATATATTTTTTTATGAATTTTTCATTGACACACTACAAAAATAAGAGTATGTCACTTTTACAACTTGAAATCCAAATTACAATGAAAAAAAAATTACTTTCATAACTAAATATTCGTGTATATACACTTAACCATTAATTTCAATTGGCCGTTACTTTAGAATTGGTAGATACTACACAATGCTTGTTGTTGAATGCAAACATTAGGAAGGTAATGTCGTTGTTTTGCATGTAGTTGTGGTGGATCTTCCAAACCAAAATCTTGTCTGGTGCAAAGGGATGGAAGCAGTGAAAGGCACTGTCATTCTTTCAATTCTGGCAGACAAAATACCAATGTTAATCAACAAAACAGGTAATATTTACAAACGAGTAACAGAATATTGTAAACAAAGAATTTTGCTTTATCTTTTCCTGCTAAATGAAGTAGTTTCAAGTTATTATTTGGATATTTTTATATTTTGATGTATTTCCATTCTTATTCTCTATATCATTAAACAAGACTCCAGGCATCAATATGTAAAAGGTAGGTCTTATTTACAAGTTTACTTAAAATTGTATCATGGCTTTGTATGTTTATTAGTTATAATTCGTTTGTTTTATGTAGGTATTAATATTAAGTGATCTTCGATAGTCACTTAGAACATATTTTTCTTCAGACTTTGCTCTGGAGTTGGTGTGGGAAAAAATCAACAAAGTCAAAATAGAGATAATTTACCATCTTCTGGATCTGTTACTGGTATAAACAACCCACAAGCTAGCGATGAACGCATTACTCTTATTGTTGATAATACTAGGTAAGCATTACATAACACAATTTCAAATAGTATTTTAACTTAATTAATCTTACAAAATTTTATTTTTAGATTTATTGTTGATCCCGCATTGTTTACTGCACATCCAAATACAATGTTAGGTAGAATGTTCAGTTCTGGTGTTGAATATGCTCAACCAAACGAACGCGGCGAATATGAAGTTGCAGATGGTATATCTGCCATGGTCTTTCGAGCTATTCTTGATTATTACAAAGGTGGAGTAATTCGATGCCCGCCAACAGTTGCAGTTCAGGAATTAAGAGAAGCTTGCGATTATCTTCTTGTTCCATTTGATGCCAGTACAGTGAAGTGTCAAAATTTAAGTAAGTAAAATCTACAATCTAGTCATGGAGTTTATTAATACATAAGTAAATTGAATAAAAACAATAAAAAGACAACATTGTTACTTTTCTCCTTATATTTGTTGATGAACTTTTGTTAGCAAGTTGAAGTCATAACGATTTATCATATAATATTATATAAATAACAGATTAGTCGATACTTAGAACAGAAACATGACATTTGCTTGCAACTTAATGACAAGAGCTCTAGAAATTAGATAATTTATTGTAGGAGGATTATTACATGAGTTATCTAACGAAGGAGCGCGCTGTCAATTTGAAGTGTTTCTCGAGGATTTGATATTGCCCTTGATGGTAAACAGTGCACGCAGAGGTGACCGTGAATGTCACATTGTTGTCTTACTGGAAGATGATATCGTCGATTGGGATGAAGAATATCCACCACAAATGGGAGAGGAGTATTCACAAAGTAAGTGTGTGAAAGTTAGCTTTTTTTACTTTCGCTTGTTTTACAATATCAAGGTTCAAAATATATAAAATAGGAAATCGATAATTATACCGGCTGTACTCTTCAAAGCTTTATTAGCTACATTAGGTATCTCTTTTAGCTGATTCTTTATGATTAACGAAATTGTTTTTCTTTTTTAACAGCTGTTAACAGCACTGCGATGTACCGATTCTTCAAATATATTGAAAATAGAGACGTGGCCAAACAAGTAATGAAGGAACGAGGTTTGAAAAAAATTCGTTTAGGCATCGAAGGTTATCCTACGTACAAAGAAAAAGTCAAAAAAAGAGCAGGCGGACGTGCTGAAGTAATTTACAATTACGTCCAAAGACCTTTTATTCACATGTCCTGGGAGAAAGAGGAAGCAAAAAGTCGACACGTTGATTTTCAATGCGTCAAATCGAAATCTGTAACGAATCTTGCAGAAGCTACTGCCGATCCAGTATTAGATGCTGGTGGTAATCCTATAGCAATCGGTCTTTTACAAGCAGCAGACCCCGTGCCTCAGCCAGAAATCGTACTACCCGTTGGTTCCGACGCCGACGTTGAAGGTGCCATAGGTTTACCAACCGATCAAGACCTTGGATCTATACCACCTGACGAGTTACCATGAATGTTGAATGTACAAGTTAGACTGAGCAGGCACGAAATTCGGTTACCAAGTATTTATGGACTGCTTTCTTATTGCGTCAATTTCCAAAGTTAATGAAACTCGCTTATCTCACAAGTTTATTTAATTGGATGATTAAACTTGAAATCAGTGGTTTTCAAATGAGAAAACTCTATCATATTTTCCATATTTTTATACTGTAAGTACTGGATATCAGTTGAATGAAATTGCTCGACTATAAGTACGCTTTAAGCGAGGTTAAAAAGGTTTCTTGTGGGTTAGAGAAGTACGATTTTGACTCAGTCAAAATGATACATAGTGAAATTATCGCATCTTGTGGATGTTCATCTAGTTTAAAAAATGCCCGCTGCGACTTTTTCAATTTTGTATGTAACGTTAAACGTTTCTGATAATAATTACTTATCGAACAGGGAATAACAATTTGTTGATATTTGCGAACAACACTTGCCGTTTTATACGATTAATAAAGTTGAGTACCGTTTCCGAGTCTATGCTTTCTTGTTTTCCTTGCCGCTACTCTGTCGTAGCCATAATTTTATATCTGTTCTTTTAAATGATGATCGATTCGAATGAGAATCGAGTATGTCGGAAAAGGGGAAATTTCAATTGATTTCAGTCGATAAAACTTAGAAATGCTCGTCCATGAGAAAACTGGGAACCGTAAATACCGTGAGGGATCGAAAGCATCGGGGGAGTAACTCATAAAAAGGAGAATGAGAGATCCCGAAGGCGTAACATGGAGAAAACGCAGGCGCGTATGGGATCAATAAATAGGCTAGCTCAGTCGAGGACGGGAGATCAGTAGTGTACGAACACGCAAGCAGTGAGGGTGGTAGCACGTACATTATTGTGTCGGGTGAGGCGTACGAAAACAACAGAGCACCCCTCCCCGGCGGACGGTGTAAAACGGGCTGCCAGCGGTGAGGCTGCAGAGCAGGTCGCTCGTCCAGCATGCAACCACCACCGAGAAAAGTAAGCCGACAAGATTGACATTCACATTTCGTTACATGTCATTCTTGTTACATCTTAGAACGACAACGATTCAAGTCTTTCTATATTATTTCCTCCTCTACTTTCATTGATCGTTACATGTTCTTTATAAATTCAATATATGCTACTGCACATTGTTAAAACTCCTATGGAATGTGTTCCTCCGAGCATGAATGGGTATCGTGGCCAAAGGTCCTGTGGTACAATTTCAGAATATGAGATAACCAAAATTCAAGACAGTGGAAATGGAATTCCGTCAAAGGAAAACAGAAAATATCCAGAAAAGAAAGAGTATGATTCTCAAGGTGTCATGTGTATCGTAGGGAGCGCAAGGGGTTGACACTTGCTCTCGCCACGATCAAGATACGTAAAATTTGACCGCATATCGATCTTTAGCGACGTCTTACGGAAAAATTGACGTAAACGGCGCTCGAACGTTGCCACGATGAGAAAATCGATGCGCACTTCGGTCCTTGCTGCGAATCTATACCAAAAGCTGACCTCAAAATGTATAGAACAGGCCAAAGACCTGGGTTAATATAATGTCAAATCGAAACGAACGTGGGTATCAACGGTAAAGTAACGACTTCCATTTTCACGATCTCTCTATTTTCACCGTGATACATTCATGAAATCCGCTTCATTTAAGCCAAAATTTCTATCTGTCACTTTCATTATGTAACGGTGCAAGCTTCCACTTAAAATCGATCCTTGAAATTTTGAATGTAGGACAATTTTTTTTTTTTTCGGGAGCCATGTTTCTTCGCAACAGTTTCGTACAAGTTTCACAGAAATGTAGATATTTGTTTCCTGTAATTTGTCAAATTCTTAGATTTGTGAAACACAAACCATACTTCAAGGTCGATGAGATCTTATTTATTTGATATCAAATTATCCTATACGAAAGTGTGTGTAAGAAGACGGTAATTTAAACGAATTTTCTGCTTCTCAAACCAAAGTAGTAGTTTTCCATCATTTAGTTATCTCTATTCCTTTAAAGATAACAGCATTTCCTGACCTATTTATCAAGGTGCACCAACCGGCCCTTCGCTTCGTTTCACGACAATGAAGTTTCGCAGTTAAAGATCCGGAGATTCCTGACCCACTTCGACTCGTCGAACACCAGCCGTGTGATAAGAATCCAGAGAGATTCGTGGAAAGAGAACAAATACACATTTTCTAACAGTTGTCCAAAAACATACTTCAACTGAAATTTAAATCAACACGCTTTACACGAGCACTCGCCTCTATTTGCTTTTCGCGCTACGAATTCTTTGTATCCACTGTCCTTGTCTGTTTCGGTTACCTTCCTGTTTGCCTGTTTTTGTTTCCTTATAAAAACTTTAGTTTCAGCGGGATATTTTAAAAGGTAGGTCGTTCGAAATTTTTACGAAGAAAATTGTTTGTTTGACCGATGAAAGATTTACAAGCCTCGAAACTCTTCTGTTGTTTGCCCTTCTTGGCTCTGAGCAGACTCGTCAAGCTTTTTAATCGATCAAATATTTTTCAAAATAATAAAAGTCTTTATTACGCTCATGACTATAAACTTCCCTCAGTATGGCCTTCCGCTCGTTGCCTGAACATTTCTTCGCTATATTATGGTGCTTTAGCAAATACACTTCGGGTTGAAAGCTTGACCTTTTTGCAAGATTCAAGCTGAATTAAAAGTCAGCTTTCTTAACCTCAAAACTATATTATATATTTCAGAAGAAAAATTTTTTACAATTCTTTTTGCTCGATTTAGTAGCGAGAATTACATGGCAGAGAGGTTGGTTGAAATTTTTATAGGCGGGCGTCAAAGTAGTCACGAAACAATGCGAAAGGGTTTCCCTTGTTACTTGATATTTCCATTACCATATTTGCTACGATGGTTGACGCAAAGGGCTGAAAAAAAAGAGCTGGAAAATTTACATTTGCTCTCGGCAACGATGAACTAGGCTTTTCCATTTAACGATCCGCGTAACAATGCATAACGTAACGAGCACACAGAAAGTAATTATGTATGAGTCCCTAGACCATGAGCGTATCTCCCAGGTCTGTGCATTGAAAAATGCAATGCTAGACTTTCCAAGAAGGATCGGATGAGAGTGGGTGGTAACTGCAATTTCGACAATTACACAGGTTGTCAGTGTGCATTAAATATCGACAAATTGTTCGCCAGAGTTCACAGGGTCAAAGCAAGCCTCGATGCATAAGGAAGATGTCGATGCACCTGCTTGTACTACAAAATTGAACTTGACTTCGAACAATGTTACCGCTGATTAAAGCGTTACCCTTGTTAGCTTCCTCGACGGACAATTATTGGGACGTACGGGAAACCGATAATCGTGACGAGAAAAAGGAGACTGCTTTTTATTCTATATACAATATGTTTTTTTTCCCGATAATATGTTTATTTTGCATATATTAATATATGTAATATTCTTTTTTTTAGATAATATATTTATTCTGTGGATAACCGTGATGGATAAGGAGACCACTTTTTGTTCTGTGGATGATATTTTTTTTTGGTTAATATATTTAATATTTTTTTTATTACATTTAATATAATATATTTCATATTCTCCTCGATAATATGCTTATTTTATAAATGCGTTTTGGAATAATTAAAATAACCGATTTGATTGTCAGGGATGAGAAAAGAACATTACACTTTTCACCCTTTCACCTCGTACGTTCTTTGTTCTTTTGTTCTGTTGGAAAAGTATAAACTATACAAAAGTAAATATCTGCGGTAGCATAATTTTTAATTAAACACGAATGAACACATCGCTTGCTGATACTATGATTTCATTAATTGCAGGGAAATTATACAAAGTTTCTTAAGAATGTGCACGCAGAACAAGCGGCGAAGTTGCAAGCGAAAAACCAGCACGAGTGCGACCTTCTGGAAGATATTCGGTGAGCCTTATACTTATGTAAAAGAGGATTAGAGTAAAGCTCTTTTATATAGTCTAAGCTAAAGTTATTTTATGTCAGCGATTTCAATTCCTTCGAACTTTTGCTTTTACTTTTCAAGAATTTCCTAAGAACGCTATCGTTTGTAAATGATACAACTTTTTTTTATTTTTAAATTTATCCGTGTAAAACTATTATAATCCTTTAATTGAAATTGTATGTTTCAGTAATTTTACGATAAAAAAATCTGCGATTGAGAAATCATATTCCGAGGTAAGAAGACTGTTGTATTTGTAGAAATTGATCGAAATTTTAATTGGCAATCGATCGGTTGTTTCAGGCGCTACTTAAAATATCTTCCGCGTATTTAAATAAAAAGATACCAAATATTCCGGACCTCAAAGTCGATGGTGGGGAAGAAAAATGGTAGATTTAATTTCTGAAGTAATTTTTTAAACGTATTAAAAATATCTTCATCGAAATACTTGTAAATTCTAGGAATATGTGGAATGTATGGCGAACCGTTTTGGAAGAAAACGAAAAGCTTGCCAGGGCGCGATTAGCCGCTGTAGAAGTTTTTCAGCAACAAATTGCTGACGATGCGAAAGGTTTAAAAATGCATAAACTTCAAATTTCCAAAAAGGTATTGTTTCTTGAAACAATTGTATTAGGCGATATTTATTCGTAAAGTACACAACACGGTTTATCTTATAGGCAATCGACCAATTAATGATAGTACAAAAAGAATTGCAAATGTGCGTACAAGATGTAGACAAAACGAAAAAATTATACTTCGATGAAGAGCACAGTGCCCACGATGTACGTGATAAGGCAAAAGATATCGAAGAGAAGTACGTAAACGTGTAGTATTGCTTTCTATTCGAGACAACAATAAAATGCTATTGATCGTTTTCAGATTAAAAAAGAAGAAAGGATCTTTCTTTCAATCTATAACGTCATTACAAAAAAATAGTGCAAAGGTATAAAACTATTCTATTAGGATTTATATGTTAGATGTTAAGAATTTTTTACATTTAAGAATTTCTATATTTAGGTAAGCTCTAAACGAGATGCTTTAGAAGAAAAATCAACGGGAGCTCGAAACGATTATTTACTTAGTCTCGCCGCTGCCAATGCACATCAGAATAGGTATTTTGTAGTCGATTTACAAAATACTATGCAAGTAAGTCAATTTTGATCTTCATCCATTTTTCAGTCTTCAAGTTTTACTAGACAAAGAATGAAAATGTATTTTCCTTTGTTTCTTTTAACAGTACTTAGAACAAGGTGTTTACGATAAGGTAGCAGAATATTTAACCCTAATGGGTCGTACAGAACTTTTGACTTGTTTAGCTACACAAAATAGTTTCGGCAAGATTCGCGACCAAGCGCAACAAGTGAGTACAAAAGATCAAATTAAGATCACAATTAAATTGATTTCTGTATTGCAGTAAAATAATTGAATTGAATTGAACGATACATTTTTCTCTCATTTATTCTTTGTACCTTTCATAGCTGACTAGAGAGTACAACATACAATGTTGCTGCTTATATTATCCTGTTCTAAAACAACACATACAGTATGAATTCGAGTGTTGCGACAACGATCCAGTAGACAGGTTTACAAATAACTTATAAATAGTAAACGTTCAGCTGAAATGTTAACTCTTTCAGTACTCAGAGAAACGAAATTCTTACAGGGTAACGGCTGATCATGCTGCCGCAGCTACGCTTGGAAAAGAAGCTCGTCGCTGGTCGACGCGAATAGCACGCGAAATAAGCACTATTAGAGAAAATAATAGAAAAATACAAGTTCTTTTACAGCTTAAAGAGTCTGGGCAAAAGGTTAACATAACATGCAACTAATCTTCATACAAATCTTTTGACTATTTGTTTTTTGTTTCATTGTACATACACTCAATAACGACTTGTTAACAATTACTTTTAATAATGCTCTAGAGCGATCCAAATGATCCACAAGGTCCAGATATAGACACAAAAATCGATGAACTGAAACACGCGATCCGACGTGCAGAGGTAAGATATCTGGTGAAACGTGAATCACGTTAATTCTCTACCTTACCTATTTACTTGTTCATTAGACAGCAAAGCTGAAGGCAGAAGCGAGAATAGAATGCCTTCGAAACGGTGGAGGTTTGTTAAATATCTGTTGCCTTTTTCTTGTGTGTTTAATGCAGATGAAATTAATAGGGTAAATCGTATTAATCACACTACCATTACTATCGCTTCTATCTTATTATTTCTGTAGTGAACGTCGATGAGTGGTTGCAAGAAGCTGAAACTTTGAGCGTTCAGGATATGCCACGATCGGCAAGTTCTCTTTCCGTCAGAACCGATGCATCTGGAACGGCGGTATTTATCTTCATGTACAAGAACACCTCGAACAATGACAAGAAATTAATATCTACGATGTACGTACGTGTATAGGAACATCCGTCCTCAGACTCGTTCTACGATAGCGATGGAGACGGTGGTAGCGATTTAACTACCGTTGAACGACCAGGCAGTGCACGAAACGCTCCTCAGCAAGAAGAAAGCACAGAGGAAAGGCAAAGACACGATAGCGAAGAAGTCGATGGTACGCAATAACACTTTCCCTATAATGATTGTAAGGAAAGCCGTCAGTCTTTACTAACATACAAAACAATAACATATTTGTTATTAGTTTTGAATTAAAGTAACAAAGACTATTTTATTCTATCGACAGCTCTAGTTGAACAAGAGAAGCAACGAATAGAACAGCTTACAGTCGGTTGGGATGATCCAACATCGGTGGATTGGGATAACGAGGAGAAAGATGAAATGCAAACTGCTGAAACTGGTGAAACAACCGAGCCGCCTTCCACACAGCAAATATATAAATGCACCGCGCTTTATTCGTATACGGTACGAATACACCAACTTCAGTCTGTTCTTTACTTGATCTACATTAAGAATTTGTCTTTTAGGCGCAAAATCCTGATGAATTGTCAATCGTTGAAAGCGAACAACTCGAAGTTGTTGGAGAAGGTGATGGTGACGGTTGGCTCCGAGCACGAAATTATCGCGGCGAAGAGGGATTCGTTCCTCAGAATTATCTCGATGTCGAAAGAGAGACAACATCCGGTTTGACTTCGCAAGGACCAGGACTCGTACAACAAATATCCTTTTCTTCAGTCGATTATACCATTGACGATCATGATGCAGTCGATCCAGACGCTAACTTAGAACCTGCTGTTACAGAGACTGTTGTACAAAATCACATAGGGGGTAAGTTTCTTATTGTTAGAATCTATGAAAAAAAGGGAGGGGAAAGAATAGAGTACCCAAGTGTCCTGGGGTTAAATCCATCTTATATTAAAACTATTCACGCTTTTCCAGAACCAGAACAATATTGTATCGCTCTTTACGATTACGATACTACATGCGACGAAGAACTTAGTTTCCTCGAAGGTGATATCGTAAAAGTCCTTAGAAAAGAACCGCACGATGTCGATGATGGATGGTGGGAAGGTGAATTACGCGGACAACGAGGATTATTCCCATCCTTAATTGTAGAACCTTGCGCTGCAGACGGTTCACCTTTGACCCCACAGGTTAAATTTTGTTTGCGGAACAGATGTACAATATGTTTTTGAACGAACATGATTTCAAATTTCTAACTTTCTTTTTTACTATTAGGAAAATATAACGCCACCAAGCTCTGCGCCGCCTATGTTTACACCGCCTGAAGTTCTGGAATTCTTATTAGAAGATGAATTAGCGCAAAATTCAATCCAAGGTAATAATCGATTAGTGTAAATTGAATTATAATAAAATAAATATTCTCATTGTTATATTTGACATAGAATCAGAAGGGAAAAACTCGAATAATGTAAACACCGAACAGCAGCAACAACAAGAGCAACAACAAGAACAACAAGAAGGTTTTGTGATAAATCTTTCAAAGGACCAAAAATGTCATTACGGCTCGCAGTTCGAAGGTGATAAATCTGATGAAGGGCCTGGTATAGTAGGTAAGCTTCGAATCATTATCATTTGTTACGTTTAGGTTTTAATCTAAATTTCAATGAACACAAAATTATTGTTTAGTTGTAGAAGTGTTGGAAGAATCAGAAGCGAAGGTAAATAAAATTTTCTTAAACGATAATTAAAAAAGAAGTTATTAAAAAACCAGCTATGTATTATCTCTCTCTCTTAGATAAATGATGAAAAAACAAAACATCCGCAATCTTTGAACACCGATCAGTCCAAAGAAGACTTTGGTCTGGGCGTTGCACAAATTGTGATTACTGCAGCAACGCCAATGGAAGAAATTGAACATCCGTTTCCCGGTCTAGAGGAAACCAATGACGATACGGTAAAATCTGCAGAAAATTCTGAAGCTGATTTACCATCGAGCACTACCACTGACATGAATGAAAGTGACTGCAAAGAGGCCACCGTGATAATGGATGAAAGAGAAGAGCAAGAAACTACAGAAGCTACAGAAGCTACAGAAGCTACAGAAGCTACAGAAGTAACAGAAGACATAGAAGAAAAATCAACAGTCGATGATTTGCCTACAGATTCAGCACCCTTTCCGGTTAGCAGCAGTTCTGGTAGCGAAGCAGATTCAACATCCGGCCCAAGTACCGCCGATAATTCTCAATCGATACCATCTCGTGGTACTGTAATCGAGGTACAGGATACAGAGGATATTGAAATCGTACCCGAAAAAAGGGTAGTAGGAGGAAGGGCAAGTATTCCAGATGAATTACAGCCTGACCAGTTAGAAAAGCTACAAAATTTAAAAGAATCGAATGCCTAGGATTGACTAGACCTCGGAGATCCTGATTATCCTGCCTTAACAAATAAACTGGCTCTTCCGAAAAATCATCAAAATAAGTTTCAGCATTTACTGGAATTTTGGAAATCTCCGGAGGTTATTGGAAAGAAAGACTAACGAATAACGGAACAACTAAAAAATTTTTATGTTAATACTATGTACACAACTTTTTTGCTAGATGATATTCTAGTGAACTATTTAAAGAAGGGTGTTGCGACTTTTGCAACGTATTTACAAGACGTTAATGTACAGTCATAAGGTAATAAAGAAAATTGTCGATACCTATAATAGATGAAAACTTTTAGTTGTTTGTGTACATTTCAAAAGAATTATAATGGTGTTGCATGGAAAAAAGTTATTGTTTTATTCATCTTTCATATATTTTGATGTCTCTTTTTATATATAATTTTTATTTTAAAAATCCATATGCTATAAATCCCTTAACCAATTCCATATTCGTATAAATAGTATACATAATCACATAAACTTAAGGCTGCATCCTGAGAGCACCATCCAACCTTATCACTTCTCCATTCAGGAGACGATTTTCAACAATGTGTTGCGCCAATTGAGCATATTCGTCCGGTTTACCCAATCTACTTGGAAACGGTACCGTTTTCATTAGAAATACCCGTACCTTTTCTGGTAATGAACCTAGTAGAGGCGTATCGAATAACCCTGGTGCAATCGTAACGACACGAACACCAAGTTTTGATAAATCACGAGCTAGCGGTAAAGTCATACCGACAATTGCACCTTTGCTAGCGGAATATGCTGCCTGACCTATTTGTCCATCGAAAGCTGCAACACTTGCGGTATTAATTATTACCCCACGTTGTCCATCATCATCTGGTTTGTTATTATGCATAAACGGCAGGCATAATCTAATAACGTTAAACGTCCCGACGGCATTTACATTGATCACCCTCTGAAAATCTTCTAATTTGTGTGGTAACTTTGAGTTAGGATTATATACCTTATATGCACAAGCTACTCCTGCAGCATTTACTACGACATTTAGCTTTTCGAATTGTTTCTCTATTAATTGTACTGTAGCATTTACATCCCTTTCCGATGTTACCTGTAAAACAATGCAACATCCTTTGAATTTAACAACATAGAAGAATACAATTACAATTTCAATGTCAATTCATAATAGTTACTAATGGTATTACTTGTAGTTCACACAATAGTAGTTATATTGCTAATACTGATAGTCATATAATAAACCTATTAATTTATAAAAAAGTATACATCAAAAATTCTTTAATTGTCATACTGCTAACAAACTTAAGAATTTTATGCCTCAAAATTTTGTTTAAACAATATTCTTTATTAATACTATTACTGCTATTGATAGTAATGATAGTACTAATTTTTCAATATTTACATCCATAGGTGAAAAGACAGCAGAATCTCCTAGGGTTGTAGCAACTTCATTTCCTTTTGATGTGGGTAAATCAGCAATAACTACTTTGGCACCTTCTCTCACAAATCTTTGCACGGTTCCTAATCCTAATCCAGAAGCACCACCAGTGACGAGAGCAACCATTCCCTGAAATATATTATACATTATTTATGTTTCATTTAAATCTTCCCTTTTACCCTGATAATTTTAGCATTTATCAATATATTTATAATATTAGTATGGTGAAAACTATTAATTCTTTACAGTAATTATTTTCATACATGTACACAAAATACTTATTAAAATGCACTGTTTGATCGTGTGAATGTTTTTTTTTAACACAGTATTGATTGTAATAAAAAGAAATGTATAATTTTATTTACCATTGTCAAACAATTTACAGAAATTACTATTAACAATAATTACATTCCAGCTTTTAAACTTACTATTGAATAAAATAAAAAAAAAGCAAAATGAATAATATACTTTATTTAACAAAATAATCATACAAATTTATTTTTATACATAACATTTTATTGATACTGATAACAATTTTATTTTTTTATACATTATTCTCACTGAATAATAACAGTTGAATAACATTTCATATTGTAAGTACAGCGCATATGCAACCTATATGTATGTGTTTGTATGTGTATATCATACAGTCCTTTTTAATATTATTATTATTAATTATTTTTTTCATATTACAGGATCAAATACAACGTAACTTTCTACGAAACATCAAACAAAAATGAGTTTTTTACATATACACGACAAAACTGCAGATAGTAAATATGTGATATGGTGGAATGCTGTGCATTATGAATGGAAAGACACCATGAAATTGAGGAACATTATTATGTCTAAAGCTAAATATGTATTATAATCGTACTTTCTATGTAAAAAGGTTTCAGAACTTACTTTCAACATTTTGGTAATTGAAAAATATATAAAGATCGTGTAAAAATAAAAAGAATCACTTTAATAATACGGAAGACAGTCAAACCGCTGCAAGATAGTACGTCTTAACCCGGCTGGATTCGCAGACCAACTGCAAATTATCGATGTGAAACTTTGAACCATGTATACGCATATCTTTAATAATGAATCAAACAAGAATAATTCGATCTGATAATAAAAAAAAATGAGAGAATGAGTCTTCAATTTAATATCTCTTGCTCTGTTTAAAGTGTTCATTATTACTAAATACATTAGGATTTTAGTTCAAGGATGTCTGATTAAACATTCCAAAATCTTATGTGTGTATATGTAAAACATATATTATGTTATCGTCTTAATGTAAAGTAAATAATTTTTTTATACTTTAAGATTATACTTTCGCTCTATTATTAATGAATATAATTTTGTAATTTTACGGGTATTTGTATGTACCTAATACATAAATATTTATGATATTTTGTTATTTCTTTTAGACATTCATTTATTTTAATTCCCATTCGAAATTGATATGCGAATGTTTAGATGCTATTTATGTATTTAAATTTAAATGGTTTAAAGACTTCTACTACGTTAAAAATGTATATATAGAACCTTAGTTGTAATTCGTTATAGTTTTTATAAATATATATTAATCAATTTGGCGTTTATATTCTGTAACTGCCTGTAACTGAGGACAACGTTCAAATGTTTGAATTTTAACAAAACATTTGCAGTTTACATGCATACATATTATTTCGCAGTGTACGAATAATAAAATTAATGATATGCATTTAGTTTTATGGTAAATCAATAATTTAATGTTATTCATATTATAGGTTATGTATTCTTAGGTATATATATATATTATACATTGATATTATTATATATAACAAAATTAATAATGCATATTGCACGGTTTAATGATTTGCTGCATTGCAGTTCTTATAAATTTTGTTATTGTACATTATCAACTCAGGTGTTGTCAGGTATTTATGTATTTAATATATAATTTAATATAACATGTGTTTTAAAAAAATACATTTATTTAAAGGTATTATTGATGTATTTTGATTTTAGATTTTCCAAAAACTTTTAATCATAAAGCTGCTGAACATAAATGGTATCAAATTTGGGAAAAAAATAACTATTTCACTGTTAAAAACAATGAGAAAGAAGCATTAAAAATGCTTTTACCTCCACCTAATATAACTGGTACATTGCATTTAGGGCATGCATTAACTGTCATAGTTCAAGATGTATTAGCAAGATGGTATCTATAACTTATAATGTTCTATTTTTTGATTATTGCAATTTGTAATATTCAAAACAATTCTCTGCTTAGGTACAGAATGAGGGGTTATCCTGTTCTATGGATACCAGGTTTTGATCATGCTGGAATTGCAACACAAATGATGGTAGAGAAATATCTGTCAAAAACAAAAGGTATCTCTAAATCAGATATTGGAAGAGAACAATTCCTTTCACATATTTGGCAATGGAAATATGATAAAGAAGATGTAATAAAATCTCAGATAAAAGCTTTAGGTGCTAGCTTGGATTGGTCCAGAGAGTATTTTACAATGAGTAAAGTACTTACTAAAATCTTATGGTGCAAAGTATTTCATTTTTTATTATTGTGTAGATTATTTAGTTTTATAATAAATATTTCAGGATCATACTAATGCTGTAATAGAAGCATTTGTAACATTAAATGAGCGAAATCTGTTATATAGGAAAAAAGATTTGATTAATTGGTCTCCTACTTTACATAGTGCAATATCTGATATTGAAGTAGAACGATTATATATTAGTAAAAAAACACAGCTTCAGGTTCCAGGATATGAAAAGAAAATAACATTTGGTGAAATAGCACATATAGCTTATCCAGTGAAAGATTCAAGTAAAATTTTGTGTTATATATCTTTTATACTAGATTGTAGTTCTTAAAATAAATATAAATTGTTTTTTTTTTTTTCAGAACATGAAATAATAGTTGCTACAACTAGACCAGAAACTGTATTTGGTGATGTAGCAATTGCTGTTCATCCAGATGATGAAAGATATACAGAATATATTGGAAAACAAGTTTGGCATTCTTTAAGAGAAACCTTAATACCTGTTATTTCTGACCCCTTGGTTGACAAAGAATTTGGCACAGGTTAATATATTTTAGTTATTAAAAATTTGTATTACAATGATAATGTTTACAATATAAAAGCTTCTAGGAGCTGTGAAAATAACACCAGCACATGATCAATTGGATTATGAGATTGCAACAAACCATGGGTTAAATATCATTGAAGTTATTGATGAGTATGGAAACATAACGAATGCAGGCAAACAGTTTAAGGTATAATAATATTATAATTCACATAATTGTGTCTTGAGAAAACTGGAAATGTAATAAAAAAATATTTTAGGGTTTACCGAGATTTATTGCACGAGAGAAAGTTTTAAATGAACTATCAAATAAAGGTTTTTTAAGAAGTGTAAGAGAACATGAAATGAATATACCGATATGTTCGCGATCCCATGATATTGTAGAATGTATGTTGAAAGAACAGTGGTTTATCAAATGTAAAAGTATGGCTCATAAAGCACTATACGCTGTAAAGCAAGGTCATTTAAATATAATTCCTACTACTCATGAACAGATATGGTACGATTATCTTAATAACATTAGGTGAGAAAAGAACATAGAATGTAGAAAAATTAGTAACAAGTTCTATTTTTTAATCGTAATCTTCTTGTTAGAGATTGGTGTATTTCAAGACAAACATGGTGGGGACACTCTATTCCTGCTTATTATATTACAGTGGGAGATAAAATTGAATGGATTGTTGCTCGAACTGAAGATGACGCACGCATCATTGTACGAAAGAAGTATGGATCTGATGTTCAATTACAGAAAGATCCAGATGTATTAGATACTTGGTTTTCTTCTGGAATTCTTCCTTTTACAGTATTGGGATGGCCAAAGGAGGTATAACACATTATAAATTAAATATGTAAAATATTGTCTTTATATTATGGTTTTAAATTTTAGACAGAAGATTTTAAACAATATTATCCTCTAACGTTATTAGAAACAGGATATGATATTCTTTTCTTCTGGGTTGCAAGAATGGTCATGTTAGGACTGGAACTGACTAATCGACTACCATTTAATGTATGACTTTTTAAATTTGTTAACATGTACTCCATAAAAATATTTACATAACTTTCCATTAAATTATAGGAAGTTCTACTACATGGGCTTTTATGTGATGCTTATGGAAAGAAAATGTCTAAAACATTGGGAAATATTGTTTCTCCCGAAAATGTTATCACTGGCATTACTCTAAATGTAAGCATTAATATATGCGAATAATGAGTTTTAATTTAAGGTGTAACTTATTTGTAGTAAATATCTTGATGTAAATAGGATCTTACTGCACAAATGAAAAAAAGTTATAACATGGGTATTGTTAATGAAACGATACTGCGCCGAATGTTGAGTGCAAACAAAAAAATGTTTCCTAATGGTATACCAGAATGTGGTGCAGATGCATTGCGTATGACTCTGTGTAGTCATAACATTAAAAGTTAGTTTGCATTGATACATATAACATGTTATATTTCATTGATATATAATTATTTTTATTCAAACAGATCAACACATTAATTTCGATATAATGGAGTGCCAAACGAATAAATTTTTTTCCAACAAAATTTGGCAAGCAAGCAAATATATTTTACTTATGACGAGTGAAAAAAAATACCACGAACCGAAGAGTATGACAGTTATTGATCGTTGGATTTTAAGTCGATTATCTTTAATGGTGACCACAGTTAATGATACACTTCTGCAACGAAATTTCCATAAAACTGTCGCGGCATTGAAACAGTTTCTATATTATGAATTTTGTGACTTTTACTTGGTAAGATTGTGATGAATAAATTGAAACGTGTCAAGAATCATAAGATTCCATATGATTATAGGAAGCAACTAAATGGGGATTTAGAGGTGAGAATGAAAATACTGATATAAGTCATACATACGGCCTAAGAACATGCTTAGAGGTATTTTTACGTGCATTTGCACCTATAATGCCATACTTATCTGATGATTTGTATAATCAATTATCAAATAAGTTACCAGAATTTTTATCAATTGCATCACTGATGGAAGCGTCATATCCAATACCAGAACAGGTGAACATTTATATTTATAATTCTAAACTTCAGGTCAACTTAAAGCATAATTATTACAGTTTAACAAATGGAGAGATGTCACTCTGGACGAAAGAATAAACGAAGTTTTAAAAATGATCTTAGAAATTAGAAGCTTTATGGGTAACATTAATAAAAAGATGAATCCAGAAGGTAATATTTATTCACATAATAACAAAATATGATTAACTTCTTAAAGAATTGTAAAATTTTTTTTATTACAGTGCACGTTGTAATTAATCAATCTGAAGATTTTACTTTGTATAATGATACCATAAATTTAATTAAAGCTGGAAGCAAAGTTTCAAATATTTCAGTATTCCCAGAAAATAGTTATACACAAACCAACAGTAGTGTGTGTTATCCTTTTACTTGCAACTGTACATTGTTTATTACTGCACAAGTGAGTTCTTTTTATTTTATTACATTTTGAATTCTGTATTTATTATATATTTTCTTTTCAGGATCCTTCAGTTTTAAAGCAAATTGAAC
Organism: Osmia lignaria lignaria; assembly: GCF_051020975.1. NCBI lineage: Eukaryota > Metazoa > Arthropoda > Insecta > Hymenoptera > Megachilidae > Osmia > Osmia lignaria. The sequence goes on from NC_135040.1 coordinate 5,505,023, forward strand.
AAAATATTTCACGCAAGACCCAAATTTCCAAAGAAGTGTAAATAAATTGTAGAAAAGTATATTTAAATTGGTATTATAATCTTTTTTATAAACATTCAGATTGAAGAATTAAGACTATCATACATTTACAATTAAATGCAGGTATGTATTAATTTTCATCAATATCCATATGTTCATCTTCCGATTCATTTTCACTTCCGTCACTGTCGTCTATTTCTTCGCTATCCGAATCTGAACTACTGGCATCAAACCACGTTTGAGTAGATAAATCATCTGACATTATTGTTCTCCATTCATCTAATTTACGAAAATCTAAAAACCAAAAATGTTGTTAAAATTTTGCAAACTTCTATCTCATATATACACGTTTATTAAATTATAATTATACACACCTAAACTATAAAAATCGTTCAGTGTATATTGCCGGTCTCCATCTTCAAACATACCGCCATGTAAATATAAAATATTATGTTTTACGGCAAGTGCAGCATTTATCCGTGGGCAAGGCATAAATACATCCTTCTGTGTGATTTCCTGTTCCTGTGTAACAGATGTTCGCGCGGGTCCTATTGTAACTGTGAAGATTCCATCATCATGAGTTGTTATAGATTCAGTAGGAACAGATGATGGTTCTTGCATTTCACTATGATTATCATCTTCATTTTCACTATCGTTTTCTTGTCCACCATCTTCTTTTGGTTTTCTTCTTCTACGTCGTGTGGTTATATCTTTCTTTCCATGTAATGCCACTATTCTCCACTGAAATTTTTCTAAATCTAAGGCCACTAAATCGTTATAAAATGTTCCATGAAGTTCTTCTTCATCATCTTCGTTATCAAAAACTCCACCAAACAAGTAGGCCAGATTTGGTTGAACTAAAACAGCTGATACACTACATCTTGGTGATATTTTAATTCCTGATTGTTTTACAAGCACCCATTTCCATTTCAAACCAGTTTGATCATTTTCTGAAATAACATTCATAATATCATTTAACGTCAAAGAAAATATATTTTTATATAAAATAAATTACCTACTCTCAGGTGTCATTAAAAACATGTCATTATGAACATAACCTTTATCAACATCTTTCTTAATCTTTTCTTTGCTGTATCCACCATATATAAGAAGTTTATTGTCAGGTGTGGGTAACATTATACATCCAGATCTGGGAAGTGGTGGAGTACCTACAATTTCATAAAATGTATTTAGAGTATAGAGATTTTCTCTAATAATATCTTTTTACTTATAATTTTACCAGACAGTTCAATTTTGTGCCAAGTATATGTATCAAGATTAAATATATGTACATCATTGTAATATTTGTAATCCCTTAAATTATCATGAAATCCACCAAAAACAATCAATTGTTTTTTTATAAGAGTCATTCTATGACCACTTCTGGCAGATGGTCCACCAGGAGATCTTAAATAAAAAGGAAAATAAGTAGTCACAAAATATTTTCTACTTATTTCATAGAAAGTATACAAGTACAACATACGAAATTTTTTCCCATTTCTTCTCTGCAAATCTATACACCCATAAATCTCTGTAGTGATAAAATTGTGACTCTGATGGACTTGTAAATTCACCACCAAATATCCATAATTCTCCTTTATTTGCAGTTGTGGTCACTGCTTGATGACTACAACGTGGAGGAGGAGAACCAGGCGCTTTTATGATAGTCCACTCATTTTTACTTAAGCTGTATATAAACATGTCTCCATAAACAAATGTCTAAACAAAAGCAACAATTAGTATATTAAACTCACTTAATAATTAAAATACCAGTTCAAATAAATTTTATTAATATATAGTTTACCGTTCTTCCATCATGAAATTCTCCTCCAAATATAATAAGTTCATCTTTAAATGGATGTGCTGTTAAAGTACAGTTTATACGTCGAGACGGTGGGGCTACTGTCTTTTCAATAATACATTTTCTTTTAGCTTCTTCTCTTTCAATTTCAGCAATTACGTGTTCTATGTCATCCTAACATTTATGACAATACATTAATTTTGATATATGAAAGTAGTATTATTTACATTATTAAATAATGTCAGGATTCTTATATTTGATATTAGATTATGAATTATTTTTGTACTGTATGAAATAACAATATAAAAATATTTGGATGCAGTTGTAAGTCTATCTAACCTCACCACGTGCAGCCAATTCTTTTTTCTGTTTAGCGTTTTGTTTTTTTTCAGTTTTAAGTGCAGTTTTTACATTACCGCTTATCTTTTTCTTATTTTTATCCTTTTTACCCATGTTATACAATAAAATCTCTTCAACTTATGAAATTGTTTCCCGATATCAAGCTAAGACCTACGATAAAAAGATTGATACATATTTTAATTGGGAAACAATAGTTTAAATTCAGAAAAATATTTTCGGGATTGCAATATTACCATAAAATAGAAAGTACAACTATAGTAATTTTATAGTTCCGAAAAAAGGAACTTGGATGATTTCTGACTAATTACAAAAAGGCAGAGAAATGTTATGTGTGTACTTTTACAATGATAGTAGCACAGTATCGATCGAGCATCAAATTTTGGTTAAAAATTCAAAGTAAAGATTATTTGTGTTAACATTCGTTTAATGATGACCACTTGATTAACGCCAGTGTCGGTCGCCGTAGGGTTTTAGTCAGTAGGAATCTGACAATCCCCCGCCGCCCTCCTCGGGGGTAGGTGGGGGGTCTAATGCAAGATTTCCCCACGTTAAAAAAAAAAATCCTTTAAATCTCTGCTTTCCTTACATTCCTGCATCCCTTACATCTCTGCATTCCTTGCATCCCAGCATTCCTTATATCCCTACATCCCTGCATTCCTTACATCCCTACATGCCTTACATCACTGCATCCTTTACATCCTTGCATCCCTTACATCCTTGCATCCCTTACATCCTTGCATCCTTTACATCCTTGCATCCTTTACATTCTTGCATCCCTTTTGTAAGCATGCCATCATAGCACCTCCTGGCGGTAAAAAAGGGAACTAAATCATGCAAAAATTTTGGCCCTCTAGCGGGGAAAATGCGAACTAAAGGTTTAACGCCGAATCAGCGTCATCTGGCGGAAGAAAAAGGAACCAAACCTTGCAAAAATTTTGGCCCCCCTAGCGGCAAAAATGCGAACTAATTTTTCGACGTCGAATCAGCGCCCTCTGGTGGAAGAAAAAGGAACTAAATCTTACAAAAATTTTGGCCCCCTAGCGGCAAAAATGTGAACTAAATTTTCGGCGTCGAACCAGCGCCATCTGGTGAAAGAAAGCGGAACTAAATTTTGCAAAAATTTAAATTTAAAATTATTTTTCACGAGACTTCACTTACCTTTACTCGAACCAGTGGCCATAAGTATATTATTTATAATATATTATTATATTTATAATATATTTATTATAAGGGTTGAAAGGATACACAAGAGATGCAGGGAGAATCCAAAAATGTAAGGGATGCCGAAGTATAAGGAATGCCGCCATTTACGAGATGCAGGAATATAGGGAATGTAGTGATATAAGGGATGCAGTGATAAAGGGTTGAGCCTCGTGAGGCCCTTAAAGACAAAGAAATAATTAATAACTGGAAAGGTTGAGCCGAGGCCCATGAAGAAGGATAAAATAATAAATGACTTGGGAGGGTGGTCCACGCGATGCCCGAAAATAGTGGTGAAATAATAAATAAAAGGATAAAATAATAGGCGAGGCACACAGATATAATAGAATCAACACGTTCATGCTCCTAATGAGTTTATTCAATAATCTAAGAAGATAAATACAGCAAATCCTTCCTTTTAATAACGCGAAAACACTCGTGTCATTTAGGTATATGCGAAAGGTGACGTAGAATAGCATGCCGTTAGTTGATAGCATGCGATTTTCGATGAAACGTTGACTGTTTTACCGACGCGGAATTCGAAGTTCGGCCTCCACGCTAGCATCACCTTAAACTTGATGTCACTTTTTTTACTGATATTGCTTTGAAAGTATGTTGTAATAAATTAAAATTAATATTCTTTTGTTTTTACTATATGGAATCAAGTCTGTGAATTTTTATTTTTACATGTTCTTATAATGTTATAAGTTTCAAAAATTAAAATCTGTATTCATTTTTATTGCAAACAGCTCTTAAAGTTTGTCAATTGTAAGAATGTTCTGAAATCAGGTACACTTCCTTGGTTGAAAGTCGATCCAGTATTACTTCTGTGGCAAACGTCAAAGTTGAAACAGTCACTCTGAGTTTCTAGTTTTTGAAGGAAAAGTGACGTTTTAAAAATTGTTCTGTTTTAAGAAAACATTTTGTTTACTACATTACATTTTACAGTGACGTTGTGAGATTATAGCTACAATTATTCGCAACATCGTTACCGTTCTTATTCGTGTTCATGCAATGTTAGTTGGTTTCTGCCTTACGAAGCAGTACGTTATTTTTTTAGTGGTCACCACATCAATGTTGTGATTATTTTCACATCTGATTAATTGTATCGTAGTCGAGTAAAGAAAAATACTCGAATAAATCATGTTTTGGGCAAATAATTATGTGTCATCACCTCATATTGAGGCACTGCTTAACAAAGAGGTGAAGAAATCAACTTTTTTTTAGATAAAAATATTATTTTACTGATTAGGATTTTCTAGACTTAACTAATTTGTCAAGAATCCAACTTAGAGATACTATATATTTTTTAATGTGTTATCTAACTGCGTATTATCTATTTTTTTTCTATATCTTGTAAGGTTTAAGTATTTAAGGTTTTACTAATAATGTTTGCACATTTTCACTTTAATCTTCATTATAAGTTTCCCAAGATTTATAGTACAACTCTTAAATTATTGAAAATTATATACTTATAATTTATAGTGGACAATAATATTATTATATCATGATGTATGAATGTTTTTAATAACCGTTGCTTCAAATAATTTATCAAATATAATTTAATAATATAACTTCTAATATTTATATGAATTTAAATAAATGTGAAATATGCAATTTATTTATATATTTTCAGAATGTATCATTGTATGATTTAATGGATCAAGAAGATATTTTACAAGAATGCAAAAGCCAAAATAAAAAGCTTGTTGAGTAGTAAGTAATGTAAGAATTTATTCCTATAAACATTAAATATTTTTACTATAATGTTACTTTTAGTTTGACAAGATCTGATGTAATGGAAGAGTTAGTAACTCTTACAACTGAAGAACCACCAGCAGAGATAGAAGAACGTTGGCGCTATAAGCATCCAAATATAGCTTGTGAATTACTAACTTGTGATGTACCAACTTTAAACGAGAAACTAGCAGGTATAATAGCATGTTGAAGTTATCATGGAAAATTAATATAATTTATGAATGATACAGATAACATGGAGTTAAATTTTATAGAAAAAAAATATTAATATCAGCTGTATTTTAGATGATGACACGCTTTTGGCAAAGCTTTATTCCTTTATTGATACAGATCAACCTCTAAATCCTTTATTGGCATCATTTTTTAGTAAAACCATCGGAGTACTTGTTGCTCGTAAAACTGATCAGGTGATTATAAGTTAAGAGTATAAATTTAGTGGTATTAATCACAAAGATAACACAAAAATAGTTTTACTTAGTAATAATATTAATGATTATGATATAATTATATTACAAACATTAAACATTAAATATTCTTTTTCTAATCCTTTGTTCATAACCTGAACCTGTAATCCTATATTTCCATCTTTTCCTCAGAACTGGTATTCGTATCAGTACACTTGTTTGAAGGTTTTAGATTTTTTGAAAAGTCGTCAAACATGTGTTGATTTACTTTTACACCACTTAGAAACCTCTGCAATTATGGATTTAGTACTGAAACTTGTTACTCAACTGGAAGATACTGATATGCGGCAAAATATATTAAATGTAAGTATTTATAATAGTAGGGTTTGTGTAACATGTTCCTCTTTTGTCCCACTATTTGATTTAAATTTCATATATTTTCATAGTGGTTACATAGTCAACAATTAGTACAAAGATTGGTAAAGTTATTATCCTCAAATTCTGAGTCAAGTAAACATGCAAATGCTGCACAATTACTTTGTGATATGATAACTGTTTCAAGAGAACATCAACGTACATCTACAAAACGCACCGATCCAGACCCTATCTTAAATACTCTCGAATCGTAAGTATATGAAAAAAAAACGGAAAAATAAACAATATGATATTTAAAGAAACGTATATTTTCCTATACAGGGCAGATACAGTAAGTCTGTTGCTAGAGACTATTTTAACTGGAGAGAAACTAGAAAGTAGTATTGTTGGAGGAATTCAAGTACTCCTCACACTTTTAGGCCAAAAAGCTAACAAGTAAGGGTATAAATTATTTAAAAGAAAAATTATTTCTGCAAGAAAATATGTATATCAAGCATAATATTTCAACTTTCAGTGCAATAAATGAGGGTGACATTCATGGTAATAGTTATGGAGATGAAGTTACAGATGAACAGTGTCTGAGAATTTCTAATGCAACCCTGCCTTATTTAGAACAACTTCATAAACTTTTATTAGATCCTCCTTATGTAAATATTGCATATGTTGCATTTTGTATAATATAGAAGTAACAAATTCTAGTACTTACATTATGTTTTCATACCGCAGAAACCTCCTGTCAAAACAACTGCTGGGGTGTTAGAATGTCCATTAGGTAATACACGTTTACATGTTGCAAAATTATTTACAACACTCATGACAACTGATAATGTAAAAATATATGAGTCTTTAGTAGAATTAGGAACATTCCAAACATTATTGGTAAGTAAAATGTACGGAATTAAAATCGATAATTGACAGTGTTAAAAGTATAAGCTTTATTTTATATTTCTTAAGGATTTATTTTTTAAATATACATGGAACAATTTTCTACATACTCAAGTACAACTGTGCCTGGCTTTAGCTATTAATTGTGATTTTAAGGATACAAATAACATTGTTTATAATAATGTAAGTATCAACGTGCACAAAAGAAAGATATGATGATTGTGCATAAAAAATACGATTTTAAATAATTTAATTAAATTAATTTTTAGATATTTGTCAAATGCAGATTAATAGATCGAATATTAGAAGCATGGGACAAAAATGATAGTAAACAGTATGTTAAATAGTAATTGTTAAAAGATATTCTTAAGTTCATATTTGATCAGAATATAATATTTTTATTAAAAAAATTATTACCATCTTTTAGAAGTGCGGAAAATGGAATTAGACAAGGATACATGGGCCATTTAATAAACATTGCAAATAACATTGTTAATCAACGTGAAGACAGTGAAAGTTTAGATAAATTTTTGAAAGATAATTTATCATCAGAATGTCTTGATAAATGGGATGATCTTGTAAATGCAAAATTGTCAAAAATTAATAAGACTCATCAAATCTTTTTGGTATATTTAAATTCTTATAAAAACTTACGTATTTTTAGTTTAGTGCTGGGATATTTTAATATTATTTGAATCATAATTTAAACTCTTCAGGATGAGATGGCTCAACCATTTATGACAAAGTCTAGTGAAAATCCCGATGAATACAGCTCTTATTCACAAGAAGAATTTCTTCAAGTTCAACGAGTTGAACAAGTTAGTACTTTGTTATAGACTTATGAAATAGTTTTTATAGATAGTTTTGAAAATTAAAATATTTTATTACACGAATAGTTTTATACCAATTATGTGGGACAACATATGACATCGCAGTTCATTGAAAATTTTGGATTTCACGATGATCAATTTAATGACGGCGATGACGCCCTTCAGTAAGTACTCTAATACACATTTTGACATGTACTTTATTACTAATATTTACGCAATTTGCGTGCATTTCAAAGTATCCATTGATCTATGATTGTAAAGTAAAAGATCACTTAGATGTTGATATTAGGTATTGCAAACAGTTGAAAAAAAAAACTAGGAAAGTAACAGTGTACTGAAAGAATATAATGTAACGTCGTATTTTTGCAACACCCTTTTTTTTTATACAAAAATGCTATTATAGTAACTCGGTTGTCCAATTAACAACATTGGCCTTTACTCTCAGTGAGGAAGATCTCGACAAAAGGGAAGACATGTTCAATAAGGTACAAGCAATATTAACAAGGATTATTTTCTTATTTGTTCATTTCAGTCTGTTTCAAATTCGAAAATTATTATTACATTTATGTAGATATGTCAGCAAAAACAAAAGGCAGGCTTGGAGGACTGTAGTACAGGAGTAGAGTGGGGTGATGAAGGAGAACTTACTTTTCAAACTGTGGTGGACAAACGAGACTGGCCAACAAAGCAACAGCATAATGATTCTAATTCGTCCGATGAAGATGAGGAAGATCCAGATCATATGCATATGGAAATTGATTTGACTAAATGTATGTTTTTATTTTCAACAGCTTTTATACGTTTCAATAATTTCTAGTTTCTTTCATGAAATAGATTATCAATTGTACAAAAATTTTGTAAGAATTGTATTTAATTCAAAGTAATTTGGAATTCCCTATAATATCATGATAAAATTTTTAATCTTAGTTTGGGGTCCAACTGAACCACCATCTACTGGTACTGCACTTCCCGAAGTGAATCCATGGGATGTTGCACCATCAGAACCAGTTGAATCTACGGGATGGGCAAATTTTGATAATTTTGAAAATACTGTCAGCATGGAAAATACTGTGATAGTAGATAATAAAGTATGTGATGAAAGCAAAGAAAGAACACAGGATATAACAATGGATCAAAATAAAATTGAAACTATATCTGGAAATGAAATAGCAGTAGAAGCTATTAGTACAAATGATATAAAGATTGAAGATTCTAATGGTAGTACTACATCGCGTATACAAACGAATATAAATCATCAAAATACTGAGGATAATCTATATTCTGAGTGTACTGCTGATAAAAATGCAAATCCAAGCGAAAATGTAGATAGCAGGTAAATATAATAAGGTATATATATATATTATTATGTAATGAAAAATACAGTTTCTATTGTATACTTTAGTGAAAATAAAGGTGAAGATAATGTAAAGCCTACCGAACTTGTGTCAGCTACGATGCAGAATGAAAAATCTTCGAACGATCACAGAGTTACCTGTAGTGTAAAAAATGCGTCATCGGAAGCTGTGTTACCACCAACAGATGCCAAATGAAAAATTGTTTCTTGAGTATGATATTGCAATAGAATAAAAAAAAATCATATCAGTATAAATTTGTACGAATGATCAGAATACATATATATAATTACGTCCCTATATTTTCATTAGATCACATCAATTGTGCTTCATTGCGTTGGCGTCTAGGTAACAGTTTACAGCAGGGTACAAATACGGAATGAAAAGTAAAAGACTAACCGACGCTCAACTACGATTAGTATATTATTTGAAGTATATGCGCATGTTCCCAGATTGCCAACATTTTGATTATATATACATATATGTGAAATTACAATTTTCCAAACTTCTCGATGAATATTGTTATCGAAGAGATTCTTTAGATTGTTATTTATACATATGTAATGAACATGAAACGTAATTGCAAATGTAAATCAATTACAATCGCAGATTCTTTATGTTGTGGATTTGATATATTGCATGATGAGGTAGACAGAGTACAATTTGTACATAAATGGAATATCCATAAACTCCAAGACAGATCAACTTTCACTCGATTGCTCGATACCTGGTCTCTCAAAAATATTATGTACCGATGTGTGTGTATATGTACATTCTAATACATGTACACATGTATTGTAACGTTTTATATAATATTGATACAAGGCTCCGTAAAGAAACATCGCCGTGAATAACATTTCATAAAGAACTGGTGCTTTTGCTTCTTCGTTCGATAAGGCAAAGGTACTTATGTGCAGTGCCTATTATTTCGTTAAATGTATGCTCGTGCAACGATGCAATACAAACAAGAAAGGAAATTATGTATTTTTATTACGTTAATGGTAATAATTCAGCCAATGTATACACATGTAATGTAACTAAAGTATTTCAACAATGAATTTATCATTATTTGCATTCCAGTAAAAGAAATTCTATATAAATCAAGAGTTGTAATAATTTCTCAAGATGATCTTCCAAAAATATAGTATTAAATTAAAGGGTTTCAGACTTAAAGTAGTGTATGCTTTGGTTAATATAATATGTATATGTATAGTTTTTTAAAATGAAGTTTTGTGATCTTAGTTCTCTGATTATTCAACAAATTTTGTTTGTCTTAAAAGTTTTTGGTATAATAATATGTTTATAATACCGTACATGAAATATTGTACATAAGTAATAAATATAAGCAGTGTTCAAAATAACAAACGACATTATTATTACTTTTAATATTTTTATTTGATATTATCTAATGCTGGTGTTGTTTTATATATTACAAGACCGAAAAATTATTAGAATAATTATTTGACGAACTTATATTTTGAGAAGACCGCCTAGAATTGTGTTTTTTAAAGTTTGATCACTGCGCCATCTATACGAAAGAGGCGAAAACTATCCAATAAATTACCGACTTATCGACTGAACTTCTGACAGTCGGTAAGTTAACGAATAGTTTACGCCGTTTTTATATAGATGGCGCAGTGGCCGGTGGCTTGGGGTGTCTGGGGCCCCATAAATCATAACCCCTCAAAAACAAAGGCATGTCCAATCTTTTACCTCTGTAGTCACTGATGGAGCTTATCATGTTACGTCATGTAATTTACAATTCTGTGTATCAGGTTTGTTAGATCCTTAAAAAAATTTTTCTATTAAAAGTTTAAGACAAATACTCACGGTTAAAAAATTTGTTCAATTAAAATCGTGTATGACATTTATACGAATTCAGTACGTGTACTTATTTAAAGTTAACTTGAAGTCAGAGAATATAAAAACTTATGTACGAAATAATGGTATTTTCATTTTATATCATTCATAATCATAGTATGGGTGTTCTAAATATTTTAATAAACTTTCTGAAACCTATAAGGAAATGAATTTTCATTTCATGTGACATAGAGTAACATATTAACATAAACATAGGTTATAAGTCAATATGTTTGTTAATATCTGTTTTGTATTTTAGTTTAATGGCTGCACTTAGCATCCGAAGAATAATTAAACGGTATTGGGCAGTAATATTTTTTCCTACATTCACTGCAGTTACCATTTATGCAGATTGGAATCATACTAGATTGTGGAAGAAACAGTTAGCTGAACAAGAATTGCAATTAAAGAACTAAAATGGCAGGACTTACAAAAGCATATCTTAACTTGGTTGCTTGCATGGTAGCTGGATACTCACTTGGATGGGTGGTGAATAGGCTGGAAACTGAAAGACTAACAAGTTATCGAGATAAATCAGCTTTATTTGGAAGAGAATTAAAACCTGGAGAACCTCCATCTTGGCCATGATTTATTCTTGATGAATTAGTAATTTAAGTAAGCAATACAATTTTCTTGTATATATATGTAATTTACATTAAACAATAAACTTACAAAAACTATAATGTTGTAGAATTTTCTATGTTGAGTTATTTTATTGAAAATTATATCTTGTGTAATCTATGAATTTACTTTTAAAATCAGAGGCTTATACAATTCTCTTTACATGAATACATTGCATGAACACAAATATTTTTTTTCTACTGTTAAATTAACGAAATATAGTAAATATTCTATTTTTAATATCTTTCTTTTTAACACCTGTTTCTAATTTACTATTCATTTTAGTATTATACTCAAAGTTTTCTTTATTTTCTGTATGTGTTTTATTCATCATCATATTATAAGCCTTTCTTTTTTTTTGAAGCCATTCATTTGTTTCTTCATTCCAAGATACTGGTCTATCTTTCAAATCTTTATTCAATTTTTGACATGAACATAATTTATTGCCAGTTTCCAAATTGAGATACGAGTATATTCTCTCATTTTCTACTCTGCACATCTTATTTACAGAATCCATGTTTTGATCCATATAACCATAATGTTGAAATTTTGTACTTCTATCTCTTGAGGCAACAATATTTTTAGTAACTCTTTCTAACACCTTGCCTTGTGCTATTCCAGTAAGTGTTTCAGACTTTTCATCTGGATAATTTAAATTCTGAGCTTCAAGATTTGGATTACTTTTATGATTTATATATTTTATATGACGTTCACTGGCTGAACGTGTGAACATGTATGGTTTTCTATATATCTCAGGATTAAATTTTTGAGAAGTTTGCACAAAGGACGAATCACCTATATCAGCAGATAATGTAGTATCTAAATCATTATAATCTATTTTAGAAGACTTTTTTGTTTTATTATTATCTCTATAGGTAGATTTAGAGTAAGATGACTTTGCAGCTATTGAACTTCTTAAATCTGATTGATTTTTTCCTTTTTTTGCTACAGATACATTGTTAATTGGAAGACAAGAAGAACTTAAAATGTTAATTTTTTCATGATGTAGACCCTTATACATGATCCCTATGTTATCTGTATGTTTTTTGAACTGTTCAGTTTTATTATATAATAAATGTTGTGTTGAACTATTTTGTGTACGAAAATTTTGTTCGTTTACATCTATACTATCTATGTTTTCTGGGAAATTATCATTTATACAAACTTCCTCTTTATGTAGTTTATTAGAATGCATATTATTTGCTGACTCTGAATTATTTTTTTGTGTACTATAATCTGTAAGTAAATATTGTAAGTCTTTGTTCTCTTTAAAATATAAATCTAGTTGTTTTAATTTATGTTTCCAAAGAGATTCCAAAATTTTGGTTTCTCTTTCCTTTTTAAGTAATGCTTTTTCACGATTTTGTAAAGTTATTTCTTTATTTCTCAATACTGTTTCTTTTTGTTTTATATCTTCTAACTTCTGCAACCAATTTTCTTTAAATACTTTCTCACTAACTTCTTGAGGTGTTGGTACAGTTGCTGAGCATCCATTTTTACAGCCATGATAACACAGATCTGTGATGCTGTCTTTGCAATCTTCATTTTGTTCATTAATTGGTGTTAATTTATGTATTTTATGAATTTTATTTTGATAATGTACATTGTGCTCCTGGCACATTTCTTCATATTTTGTTTTACAAATACCAGATAAATTATAAAAACTATTTGTTGTATCCCCTACTGGCTGATTTATATTAGCATAATTTGCTTCAACAGTGTTTTCAATAGTTACACAATTTCTTAAATTTTGCATGTTTTCTTCAATACAGTCACATTTACATTTTTTACTATCTGAAATATCGTCTCGTTCACCTAACTTTATTTGTACACTATCGCTATCCATTTTAATTAAGGCGATGCTAGCATGGAAGCACATGGAGGCCGAACTTCGAATTCCGCATCGGTAAAACAGTCAACGTTTCATCAAAAATTAGGCCGAACAGAAACTGATTTAAGCGCCACCTCAATTATCGCATGCTATCAACTAACGGCATGTTATACTACATCACCTTTCGCATGCACCTAAATGACACGTATATACTACGATAGCTATATGTATAAGTACATAATTAAACAATACTGACCATGTATTCATTATTATTAATTTTCTTTCCGTAAAATTGCATAATTAATAAATGTACCATAGAAATAATGATACAGTTTAGTCATCAAATAATAACCTACCTCATCCCATCCACCCTCCATTTATGCAAATTTTTACTTTCATTCAATAATGAATTCCTCTCGAAAATTGTTATAAAAAAAATATTTGTTAGTCAACGTAGCGAATTTCTATCAAATGAAAAGCAGAAATTATGTGTTCTGTGGACAAGAGCGAGATCTGGAGCCTGACCAGAGTCATGGATAAAGTCATGGCCTTTCCAATGTACAACGTCTCTGTTTGAAATATCTTCGCCAGGGTTGATTTCTTTCTACCATTGCGTATCAAACAACTTCGTTCTTTCTAAATTCCATATTTTGTGATTTTTTTAAAATTTTATTTTTAACCGACTTCGAAAAGAAGGAGGTAATTAGTCATTTTCAGGAACTATAAAATTACTACAGTTATACGTTCTATATGGTAATATTGCAATCCCGAAAATACTTTTCTGAATTTAAACTATTGTTTCCCAATTAAAAATATATAAACTCCAGATACAAGCTTCTCACGTATTAGAGGAGAATACGAAGGAAAACATGAAAGCTTGCCTACTTATAAACTAAACTCAATCACACCAGAAGTAAACTACCTGCCTGCCTATCGCTATATTTAAAAAAGGGCAAAAAGCATTCTCACAAAAGTTCACTCCACGGTTCTCATACAACCACCCGCGTGCAAAAATGCCTACACCTAGGGAGAACGTCCCGGGACGCCTCCGACACCCGAGTTCAATTCAACTTTCACACTCTAATAAAATCGTACCTTTTTGCTGAAATCGACTGACAAATAATAGTGAACATTATGCTAAAGTAACACATTTCATTGACGTATTCGATTCAATATCTAATGTAAAAATTTTTCAATTTATTCTCGATAAGTATTGTGTAATGTTATAGTAAGTTAAGATTGTTAATAAACGATACAAATTCCACATCCTAATCACACACACACATGTAGAACTTATATCGTGGTTCACTATTGGTTCACAATATTTGTCATGCGCCAAAATGTATTGCACTTAAAACTAAACCTTGTCCACCGCCCTCCACCCACGCGAGTACATCTAAGTACCCGAATGAGCTTTGGGCATAAAAATGAACAAGGCCAAAGGTATTTTCACCTACCAGTTTTCTTTATGTGTGCTGAAATGCCTAAGCTAAAACGTATGATTAGTAAAAACTAAAGATGATATTCTCACTTTATTAAAAGTAAGAATATTGGCGAAATTTCACGGCTCCGATTTAGTATATGGGCTGCCCCCCCCCCCAGGGAGGTGGGGTATATAGTCAGAGAATTTGGAGGATGACAGAAAACCGTGAACGTGAGAGAATGAATATGAAGCACGAAAGAAGAGCTTTATACAATGCTTGAAGAGCAAATACTGAAAAGCAAAATTGAGCAGCTATAACGCAAAAATGGTGTACTACTAATATCAGCTGGCAACGGAGGTTTTCGGGCCCCCTGGACTTGCGCCCGACGCTACATACCATCCACCCCGCCTAAGACAGGGTGCACCCCTTCGCTGAGAGCGCTACCCGCCCGTCCAATACGTTGCATCCAACGGTGTCAGATTTGCGGACGCCCATAGTTTATATTACGAATAAATCAATGCAGGTGAGTCTGATCCGCCATTTTCTTGACCGTTGACAGACAGCAATTTCAATATTTTATAAGTTTTTGACGATTTGGATAATATAAGGACCAGACAAATATTCTTTAGAACCTCCTGAATACGTCCCTCAAATTTTTTTACATTCTGTTTAGAAATGAGGACGTAATTTGAAAACTCGCGTCTAGGGATTTTTCTAGGGACTGTCGGTAAAGTTTTCGACGCTCGCATCACCACGCAGGGGTAGACACGGGTAATAGTAACGCTTTGACATTACTGGCAAAAATGGGTCTAAACATGGGTTTACGGAACTACACTATTCAATTCTTTCAAGTTCGTAACAGAACACGCTAGTGGCTCCACCAGGCCCAACGAAAAAACTACTGTAATACCGACGTCCCGAATCGAAGAGGTCACGTGCCGTATTTGTTTTGTGTTCCTATACTTTTGAGTCTCTGATCCTGTCCACTATGCTATACTTTTGTGTCTCGCTCTTATTCGCAATACAGTTTTCGTGGAATCTCCTTTACATCCCCCTTTTAGTCGCCTCTTACGACAGGCAGGGGATACCGTGGCCGTATTCTACTCCCCCCGAGCCACAGGGGGTCGCTAATAATCATTCGTTTTTCTTATCCATAGGAGTAAGGTAAGTTTAAACGGGATCCGGAAAATTCATCGCCCGCAATTCACCGCCGCGTCAATTCATCGCATCCGCAGTTCACTGCCGAGATGTGTTTGGTCAAATCATAAAAAGTTATTTTTGATTTAAGCATATTTTTGGAGTTCTATGAATGGCTATAGTTCCGAATGTCCCTGGTCACTGATCTACATGAAATTTAGAAATCGGGTTTCCGTATGTATAGGATGTCCCTTATAAAATTCATTTTCAAGAAATTTTGTTTAACTTCTTTAATTAAACAAATTTGATTTATATTTAAGATTTCTAGTTAGGTTAGGTTAGGCCAGATAAATCTACGGCCGCAAACAACATTACGACAGTCGTTATATCTCCGACATTTTAAATAGACCACCCTATAGATAGTCAGGCTGGAACCCTCGCTGCGTTACTGACTTTTCGACAACTGACGAAGGCAGCTACTACAGCGAAGACGGTTGTGTTAAATTGCCAGCGATTAATTGCTGGCGGTGAATTGCGGACGCGATGAATTGAGGTGGCGGTGAATTGCTGACGTTGAATTGCTGACGGTGAATTGCGGGCGTTGAATTTTCCTAGAGTCGTTTAAACTTGAAGCAACTACAGATGCGATAAAACTGGACATGGCTTCGTTTTCAAATTTCGATTTCAGCGCCATCTATGTATTCACCGACCGCCGGTGGATGGATTGATAAATCAGAACCTGTATCTGTAGTCGTTTTACATTTATTCGGTAAAGAGGGCGCTGTTATTGATTCATTAATTCAGGGCCATCTAGGTGGCGCTTAAGACCTTCCCAAAAATATAATATAAAATTATCTTGTTTAATTTTATATCATCATATTTTAAAACGTTTAATGTATGCAATAAATAGGTAACAGATATTTCGTATTTCATTTCTAACACGAAGTATTTTGTACTTTTCCTGTGTATAACCAATTAAAATTTTTCCCCGCCTAATATGGAGTATCTGCTTGAGTGCGCGCGCATATCGATTCGACCAATTATTACGTATGCATTGCTCGAAACAGTAACGTATATGCATTCTGAGTTTACGATTACAAAAATCGTTACTTTACTTTTCTAAAGATGTATAGTATGTTAAGAGAAAAAAGAAAGGAAAAAATGTTATTTGAAAATTTAGAGAGAAATGTTATATCAAAAACTAAAAGAAATTCAGTTTTAGTAGAAGAAACAAGAGACAAGTAAAGAGGGGTGCAATCCCTGTTTGTACGTCAGTGTAAAATTGCGTTTCGCGATTGCGATAGTGACGAGAAGAGGGGTTAGGGGGTGCATCATTGCAGCGTTGCAGTTGTCCGCCATTGCTAGGGAGTTAACTTCGGTACTAGGCTAGGCGAGGATCTCGGTGCTCGTCTTGTGCCCCCTCCCCTTTTTATCGTGGAAAAAACTATTTAGTGATTTTGTGTTACGATTTTGGGTATTTTGAGATCCGGGCGATTTCGAATCGGTCTTGGTTTAGAGAGAATGGAGCAGAAGTGGCAATCGCCAATAATTACAAAGAGCGAAACGGTGTTAAACACTAGTTTCCTAACAGCAACGGGTCAGCGTCTTACCCCAACGGGGAAAATCAGCCATGCTAAGACGCGTGTCTATACACAACGATATCGCAAAGAATGGGAACAAATGCCCGATTTTAAAGGTATACCTTGTTATCGTTCAATGCAACTTCCAAGATAGCTTGTTTTTAACAACAGGCAAATTGTATCCTCACAAGATTGTAACATGTACTGTGCCACGCTGGATATACACATGTATACGCCAGTCGTGACTGCTATGCTTCGTCACGGTCTTAACCAATGACGCTTTCGATTCATGCAAGTAAATTATTTTTAGAGAAGTCTTACCGCCTAACATTGAGTTTTCTTTCTGTCACATGTATTTGACCATCAGTGGATACCTTTTATGATATCAGATGTTTTCCAGTAAACAAGATACTTCTCTTTTTCCCTTCAGATTTACTTAGCCATTATGTGTATATTATTATACGAAATGTGATTTAAGAATATTAGTAAACGTTGAATATATCATCAACCACGTTGTGTTTTGCTCGAACTTTTATTATTTCGATTTATGCGAGAAAGACGAAGCCGTCTGTAGCGCTGAATATAACATTACTGAATACTGTTATAATACTATGTAACCATATTACTAGCTTTAATAAGTTACCAGTAAACTTACCACGGGTAACTATATATTATAACGAATGTAGATATCACCATACGGTTAAAATGTATTTAGTGAAATAATGTATTTAAGGTATCGTGGCGTGATCGGTCGAAAGAACAAATAATAGGCGGGAAATTGTAAATAGATATATTGTTTGACGCGATGTTTTTCCATAGGATGGTTGACATCTGTACCGTTTCAACCGACACGTGCTTATTGTTTATATTGCAAAAAAAATCTTCATGCGCATCGTCTTTCTTTATTAAAACACACATGTACGATGAAGCATCAACGTGCAGCCTTATTGCACGAAGCGGAAGAAAAAAAGAAGGCTGCAGCTCGAAATGCAAGTATGGGAGAGGATGTTGAAGTAGAAGAGGTTGACGAAATTGAGGTTTGTATTGTTTTTTTTTTTTTTTTATATATATATGCAAATTTATCCCCATCATTCAAGCAAACATTTGGATATTAGGCTGTTGAGTATGCTAAAACAGAAATAGAAGAAAATGAGGATGAGGTAGAATACGTTGTTGAAAGATTAGAAACAGACGATGAACTGGATGAAACACAAATCAAGGATCCAAACGAAGATGTTGGTGGTAAAATTGAAGAGGAAGAAGAAGAGGAGGAGGAGGAAGAAGTAACGCATATTCAAGTACCTTCAGACGAAGAAGATGTCAAGCATTCTATGAAAAAGATTAAAATAGAAAGAGTGGTAAGTTATCATAAATAATGTACTTCATTTGAGAATTTGTAATATTAACGACCAAATGCCCAGAAGCAGTGTGAGGATTCTTTGACCGAAGCGATGGATCATATGCAAAGTGAATATTTAGAAGAAGCAGATAATCAAGATACTGTACAGTTGGAAATGGTTGTCGAATCAGAAGACCAAAGCAATCCTGAGATGGAAGTTATGTCAATTCTTCCTGACACAGAAGATTCTACTAAGGAAGAATCCTTGAAAGAATCCCGTGAAAATGAAAGAGCGGTTCGACGAGGCGACAATAAATTAGATAAAAAAACTGGGAAATTATTGGTAGATATAATACATAATATAATTAACGTTTTCTATAATTTGCTAAAAGTACACGTTCAAAATTACAGTTACTATTGATGTTTTAGCAAGACGAATGTAAACAGCACGGAGATTCGGGAATAGTAATGGCGTGTCCATTACCTATTTTAGGTACTACTTATCAAATAAACACTTCGACCGCACCTACGTCTAATACGATAGGTGTGCTTCAGCCTATGAATACGATCCCTATTGCGCCCGCACAAAATAAAACGATTACTTTGACGTCGGGTGGTAAAACTTTAACTTTAACAGGCGGCACATTCCAACCTGGTACTCAATACGTCTTGAGTAAATTAAAGAATAAACTTCCTACGTTGATCATGGCTGATAAAAAACCTACAATTGCAGCTAATCAAGTAGAGGACGCCACGAAGGGCGTCCAGATAAATAAGGATCAAATGGCTGTAGCAAGTACTAGTTATCAAAATGTAAAAAAAGTATGCCAATTTTTTTGCTTTCATATATCTTTAAACGAATAAAATATTTATAAGAGGGGTTTCTAAGCGTCGTAATTTATTTCAGCATGTGCTTTTAAAGAATTTTAAGTCCCCTCTAATTAAGAAGCCCCGTATTTCTACTCATGTTATGGATACGAGTAAAGGTCTACCAGTGGGAGGTTTGCAAGTCAGTCTGTATAAGTTGATGGATGGTCGTTGGACTTTCTTGAACGAAAGGTATCATTTAAATAAAATATCGTTTCTTCCATTATATTCATTTCTTGGAATGAATATTATTTTCATAAAGGAATAAAAATACAAAATTGATTCGTGTTTTTAGCAATACCAGTCCAAATGGCAGATGTGTAGATTTAGTGGATAACATGAAACATTTCACGGCCGGACGTTACAAGATTCATTTTGACGTCGACAAGTATTTTACATTGAGAAGAATAGAAACAATGTACCCGTTCATTGAGATCGTTTTTGATGTAAAAAATCCTGCCGGTCACTATCACATACCGGTACTATTGAGCCCGTTTGGTTATACCACTTACCGTGGTTCTGAAAGATGAATATTAACAGAATTACGATATCTATCAAGTATTTTGTTGCTTTGTAAAAATATCAAATTACATGAAAATAAATGTTTTTTACGATTCAAAATACTGAAAACTAATATATGCCAGAACAGTATTTCAGTAGCATACTTTGATTCCATTGGAAAACATTTTTGTTCTGTTTCTCACTCGGTGGGAAGAAACAAAAGGGAAAAGATAAAAACAAGATTGTGTACTTATTAGACTGACAATGAGTAGAAGGTTGTAAAATTAATACGGCTGTCTATGGAAAAATATATTTTATTTTTTTACTTTATAAAAAGTTAATGTAGCAACTAGTGAAACCAACTAGTCTGCCTATTATTTTCTAGTTACTCGAATGCTAAACAGTCCCTTTGAAAAAGGAGAGAGAACATTGAATGATACGCTAATAACAATCGCGTTTCTACAAAGCTGATATGCGAATCGGTTTACGAATCATTGAATAGTTCGAGTGCTCTGTTGGAGAGTGTTACGATCGATAAATATTGTGAACTTATCAAAGGAAGATTAACATGTACAACTATACGAGAACATACAATGTCGAAGAATTCCGGAAAATTGCGAAAAACAGAGACGTACCTTTTGTTACGATTTCAAGGAGGTAATGTTTCTGAAAAATCAGAGCATCTAAAGCTAGGCTGAAGCTTTGGTTGGAATAACAATGAAAATTTTATTTTGGCGGTAAGTAACTTCTGTTTGCATCATTGGGTGGTAGGTACGAGCTACCTTTTGATCCCTTTGATCCTTGTTGGGTTTGACCACCACGATTACCATTTTGTTTTTGTCCAGGACGAGTCGAAGGACCCGCACCGATAGCACCAGTTTCACCGGTACCAAACTTGAAACTGGCTCTATTTCCATTCTCATCTGCTTCGTACCTTCAAAAGAATAAGTTAAAAATCAGGTGTTTTTCACTGAAAATAAACACCGTTCAAAGGAACAAGCTGCAACTAACTTGACGGAAATTGGAAGGCCCTCAGGACTATTGTAAGAGAAGCTTCCTTTTACAGTTCGTACCAGTTCACCATCCACGAGTTTCAGCATTTCTGTCTCATCTCTCTGTACTCCGTCCTGTACTACGTTTCCACTCGAAACCGGTGTTTTTCTGGCCTTATTATCATCGTACGGTGTATCAAGAATCAATCCACCGGAACCACGGGCAAACTGAGGCGCTTTTTGATTTGGCGATAGCTTCTCGCCGGCACAACACCACCAGCTGCCGAGAACCACCAGCCAGAGGATCTATAGACACCAAGCGCGTAACGATCAGATGATAAAAGTTGAGGCTGAACTTTCTATAGCGCGTGTCACGAGTCACGATAACTGTTTGAAATATAATTTCAGGCGATCCTTTCGACGCGGGAAAAGCGAGGTTTTCGCCTGAGGTAATCAACGACGTTCGGTGACCTCACGACCGATGCTAGTACGCATACGGTAAAAGCGTAATCTAATCATCTTTTTCTGCGCGCATTACATCGGTCTACGTAACTGAATCGAAAGGACACTTTCTATTTAATTGACCCTTCGAACTGGCTACTCTTCGCTCGAACGAAACGAAAGTGAAACATCTTTCGATGCGACTCGTTTGCATCCCTTATTCGCTCGAGGATCGGAAAAGTTCAAGTTGTTACACGGCACGTTGGCGATCCGCAGTCGGATTGTAAACGTACCAGCGATCGAAACACAGTTTCCGGAGAGGTCATCGTCGTTAGAGATCAAGTCACACCGACGACACTTGAAATGGCATCCCTCGAGAGGCACACGCACGCGACTTTTCGATTCGCGACGGTTGTATCGATGGATTTCAGAAGCCGCTAACATCTGTGCTCCTTCAGCTCTGCCACCTTTTATATATACCGTCAGCGTACACGACTATGTGTACAAGGACGACTTTTTTCCCCCCTCTGAAATCTACGATCCTCACGAAGCATCAGATAAACTTCGCGTTCACTATCCGGACGCTGTTGATTCCCAAACTATAAGCGGAGTTTTCTACTCTTGTTTTTCTTAACTTTTTATTCTATGACAATTACCGTTACCGGTACATGTGACACTGGTAGCTAAAATGTTAATAAAAATACATTTGTAGCGTTTTTTCAATATCTAGGGTCTTATTTTGGAGTACTTATAGCCTGGATGAAATTCAAGCCAATGGAATTTAAGGGACTCTTTGTAGAAGCGTCTTTGGATCGTGAAGTAACAAGATTATGAATCTAACGTACATGATGGACAAGCAATTACGGAATCAAAAGGATTGAATAATTTTATTTATGAAGTTGAAAAGTGTCTAGATACTAGAAGCTGCAAATTAAGATCGTCAGGGTAATACGTATAGCCGCGTCTAAGCGTCGTGTCAAATTGGCAAAGAAATTTATTATCTGATCCGTGTACGCATCTTGACACTGGTGTTATTAGTATCTGTATACACGATAGAAATCCCACGGAAGAACGTAAAGACGTTTCATCCACAACGGTAGAATAGTTTTATCTCCAGCTGGGACAGTGGTGCGCTTGTCGCGTTCACAATTATTTTTCTTGCCAGCTGCGCGAAGACGTTTCGATTTATCGCCATCCGTTTGCCACGCGATTCAAAGGCCAACGTCGTTACGATGGATGAGATTTAGCTCTTTTAAGGGCACACGGGCAAACAATGCGATCTCTGCACCGCTAATAGGATGCGTTTGCTCTTTCGTAGGTAGAACAGTCGCGTTGACATTTTACCCTTTTATTCCGTGCTTTCGTACCAAACCCACCACATTCCGTGCCCGGTAGCTGATCGAGCGATCCCTTTCGTTCTGTTCCCGAGTGATCGCGATCATCGATCGGAGTCGAGCACGCTTCGAAGATGAAATCTAAGGGTCGTTGTTCTCTTGGTTGATCGTTAGCAAGTATGTAGTCAATTTGATCGAAAACGACTACATACGTATAAGGAAGAGAAATATCGTTGAAGTTTGATTTTTTTTGCTGAAACGGGTGTAAATCGTGTTTTGGAAAGATTTGGAGAAGTAGGGAAATCATGATTTACCATTTGAAGAGGCAATGCTCTGAACATCCGGGCTGAAACCCGGTCTACTTTTTAAATTAATGACGATCCGGAAGTACGTTCAAATTTGATAGAGATGGTATTGTTCGGAAACTTACAAAAAGGTTCGAAAGGATCGGAAATTTTGTCGTGTTTGTTTCGAATTTTTAAACGACCTATCTTCGAGAGCATTAACGTGTAATTGCGAATCGAACGTTTATGGGGGTTCAGTGATTTCGTAATCGATTACCGAGAAGAGAGAAAGGACTTGGTTGCTTAGAAGGAAGATACGTCCACGGTGATTTACATCACTGACTTTTCGAAACGTTGTTTCGTAGCTGTCCCTGGTTCTCTCCCTCGAGAGGAGTAATTCAGGTGGATATTCGTAGGCTCAGCAGTAACAAAGAAAGTTTGTTTTTAAAGTTGTCAAACTTTCTCCTCCTTTCTCAAATTTTTTTTTGCTACTTAACTCGGACAGATGGACAATTTTTCAAGTATGAGCAACGTCATACTTAGATCATTTCAGAACTCTATTTTTGAAAAGTGAAAGGGGAGAATTTATAATTTTGTTCGGATGGGAGGATTAAAGTTGACAGTTTCGATATAACACGAGTGAAAATTGATAGCTTAAATCGCGAGGGATTAAGCGTACAAGGAAGCCTTAACAGTTTTAATTCCGATGGTGTTGATCGGCCTTGTTAACGCTTCCCTAGTCTATCGATGGAATGTTTCCATTTTAAAGAAAAAAAAAAAAACAAAACGAACGAGGATGGAATTTTCAAAAGGATGATATTTTTTTTTCTCTGCTCTCCACGCACAGTATACATATGAATGTTTAACGTGCATATACGCGAGCGTGTAAACCTGTAACATACACCTGTAAGAGAAGATTTCGTTGCACGAAAGTAGATAGGTAAGCTCCTTTCTTCGAGATTCACTCTCATTTCGCTTGTTCCGAAACTGTGAGGACACGCGAGTAAATTATTCAGGATCTTCTATTACTTACAACTTTATATTACACTCTGTACCGTACATACATTGCAGCTGCGTACAATGAATGAAAATAAAGGTTTGCCTCCTTTCTCTCTCACTCTTACTCTTGGTAATCCAAACACATCCGTCACCCCAACTATTATCGCAGCGTAATTTCATAAATATCTGTGTTTTCTGCCCCGGCGATCTAGGAAAAATACGCGGATATGTGTATTAAAAAATAATACAGGCACTCGTACAGGCAAACACTCGAATCATTCGCGCATTTAAAACAAACTCGCGTTACTTCATTTCTTCTCTTCCTTTCTTCGGCTACACGCAACTAGAATTTTTCAATCGTTAACGCAACGAAGAAAGGAGAGCGGAAAAATACGCGATACTGAAAACTTTCTTACAATAGTTAATTACGAGCGGAACCGATCAACGGTTTCACTTTTCGACGAACATCAACAATGATTGCAAATATATGTACGTCGTAAATCTCTTTCTCATGAACAGGCGCGTTTAACCGCATTTCATTTTTATTTTACGCCATGTACAATACACGATTAAATAGAATAATAAAAATCGATCAAGCTGCGAAAAGGACGTATTGAAATAAAAACGCGTTTGGCAGAGAAGCAATAAATAATAATCGTCGTACGTGTAAACGCGGTCACTGATAAACTGCGGATGTCTATGAAAATATGGAATTCTATATTCTGTCTTTTAACACGTTCTCTACCGTAATTTGAGGTTTGTGACCTATCATCTGGCCGATCTGGCAATGTGTCGACGATAATAAATAAGCATCATTAAGGGGTTTTCTTCTGTTAACTCCTTCGTAACAAAGGGATCTAAAAGTATCATTTTATTTCCCAGCATTTCCACATTTTCTTTTCCTATACGTACCACGCATCTTGAATATATCTTTCTATATTTCTCGATACATCATAAATACATAAACATCCGTAAGTCTAGTCATCAGATTAAAAACATTTCTCCTTAAAAATTGATCGTTCGTGCGTCGACATTTACAAGCGCACTGGTTCTCCTTTGCGTCGACGCGTTTGTTTGTGCCACTGCAGCAATCGAGAAGTTGTTTTCACGTAGAGCACAGAGGAAAAATCGTCTCTTATCCGTTTCTTTCCTGTCTGAACAGCTCGGATCGCCGTCAATCACACGCGTACAATTCAAAAAATATCACGATATTTACACAATCTCGTACGACGATCCTGAATAGTTACCCACGCGGTTGGACTGTTGAGCGCCAGCTCGCCTAATTTACACATAATCATCGTCTTCTTATCTTGCGTTTATTTCGATGCGAGGTGTAGA
Organism: Osmia lignaria lignaria; assembly: GCF_051020975.1. Lineage (NCBI taxonomy): Eukaryota > Metazoa > Arthropoda > Insecta > Hymenoptera > Megachilidae > Osmia > Osmia lignaria. Next base: position 5,530,554 of record NC_135040.1, read on the forward strand.
AAATATAAAGCGACCAAAGAGAAAAAGCGATCAAACGGACAATTAGTACTCTGCTTTGTCGAAAAAATACAGAGACCTGAAGTTTCTTTTCGTATAGAGTCTCGCGCCACACGATCCACGCGTACCCTTCTTTACATTTTCTTTTTTTTTTTTTTAACGTTAAAAAATTTCGTAAAAGTTGCATATAGAGATTTGAGTTTTAGTAAAAACGAGAGTCTACGAATCTATTGGTATTACATAGAGATCGATGTCCAACGAAGTATAGTAGCATTTCCCCTTTCCCCCTCCCGTTAACTTTTGATAAAGTTTGAAACATAATTCTTGTGTGCAACTTGCTGCGGACTTTCACGCTCGCGTCATCGGTCATTCTTGAAATCACGGTAATTTTGACAGTAATTAACCACAATAGTAAAAGCATTATAAGCTATACAACTACCATTTCTGTATCTACAATATAGAGTTTTATGTATATTTATATATATATTTTTTTTTGTTTCTTATTCTCTCCTTTTTAATATAGTCTGTGTTAACTTTATAGACACTCCTTCACTGTCTCTGAAAGGCTATCAAGAGGCTCGGTGCTTTTCATTGTTTTTTTTTTTTTCTTTGCTTACGCATGATCAGGTATCCTTCTTCACTGTTACGTCGATTTTTTGGTCGACGATGAATCCCAGTAATTCGTCGAAATGACTTTTCTCGTACACGGTATCCTTCTCTCTCGCAAATTCGTGTATTTAAAAGAGAAAACGCGACTTTTCTTGTCGTTTCTTCACAGGGATAGGAATAGGAAGCATTGCGTTTTCCACGCAACGCTCGTCGCCGTGTTAAGCAAGAATATCTTGAGAAAGGCGAACCGACAGACAACGATCGTTGACGTTAGAAGTCGCGATCCATTTTCAACGACGGAAAATCGTCGGCCGAGTTGGTTGGGATATTCCGTGCGACATAGTTTAGAGAAGCTTTCGTCTATTACTGCAGAACACAACATTTACATTTAGGCTTCTTCTTCAGGGTGACGTGTTCGACCTGCGAAGCGTCGCCTGGTCCCTGTGCCGTCATTCTAGCTACTTCAACTGTAGCTGCTCTCGACGACGGGGCAACCTGTAACATGTTTCCATCGATCGATTAATTAAACGTTTGGGAGCATCGAAAAATGGGTAATTGGAAAATAAAGACTAACGTCACCTTTTCGTTGACAGGCTGCTGCTTGTTCGCGGTTGCACCTTTCATCGGAGTGCTATGGGCGTTTCCGTTTTCTTGGCCAGGTTTCGGCGACGAGTTTGCATGTCGATTCGTCGAGTTCGCCGATGATTTCAGCAAAGGGCTGGAACACGAATCGTGGTCGAGGGTGGTTTGCGCGTTGCTGGTTACCGCCTCGCATCCTGGCAACGGCGGAGCTGTTTGTCCAGGGGTCGGTGTGATAGGTTTTCCACCTTTTATCAATTCCACTATCTCGTCGGCTTCCCTCGAAAGGTCGCCATCGGGTCTGAATGGATTATCCCAACCACTATCCGTGCTGGAAATTAAAATTCCTCTAATTAGACTTTCGTTCGTGTAAACGGAATGGCACTGTTACGTCGATTGACTTCGTCAGATTTTCATCGTACCGATCCAATTGTCAAATGACAATTGAACAATTTGTTTTTGCATAATACTTCCTTGTTTTTCGAGCCTAAAACGTAACCGCAAATTAGATTCAATTATAATTGCCACTCCCACTTAACCGTGACATTGGCCACGATATTGAGTTGCACCTAATTGCAGCCCATCTTCCTTCCCCTCCTCGCTATTTCACCGTGTAACGAACGAACACGCGATCGTTCCAGCGAGAACGGATCGGATTTTTCACCAACACCATCATCATCATCATCATCATCCACGTATTGTTTCCCTACAATTTTCTATCTAACGACACTTTACAATAGCGTTATCCAAAGTGATGGCTAGTGGGCTGGCCGGAACGGTTGGAATACGGCCAACCAGACTAATAATGTTCGATATTGCGAAACTGAACACCGGCTTCCTTCGCTTCTTCCAGCTACGATTAATCTTCGTAGTTCCGTCGTGGTTCGCTACAATGGAGATAGAAGTATGTAGTCGATTTAGAGGACGACAAACGGAAGCTTTTCAACGTTTGGTCAAGGAAGCAGTTACGTTATTTATGTGGCTGTCGTGAATTTGGTCAGTGATCATCGACTAAGTTGTTACTAGTCGTTTTACACATTTTACACATTATGGTTTGAGTTTCGATGTCACGTATCGTGAAACGCATTGCAATCTAATTAGTATGCAGAGTTCACCGTATATGGAGATACATAATGAATTCGACCATAGGCAATTGAGAATACCCGAGGATAACACGCAGAATATACTATACATAGTGCATCACAATTAGCCGCGTAAAACGCACAAGTAGTGGTTATAGATAGGATCCACACGATCCACATCAATGACGAGTCGAAAATAAAGCATGCGGCTACCTATAGGAAAGGAGCCAAAGGTAACTGTTTTGCTCCAACTGCGATACATTTGAGGTGAATCGGCCAAATTTTTCTTCATTCCACTCGAACTATCGATCCGTCGGTGAATTTGGACGATATCTTAAAGGTTATCGCAAAAACAACAGGGTACCAGGCACGCTCCAAAAGTTTTACGAGTCCAAGTAATAGTAAAATGAAATTAAAGAAGATGAACGGCATCGAAGATACTATTCATAGATTTTCCTTCCGATTGGTAAGATGTCAGTCAGAAAAATGAAAGAGAAAGAATACGAAATGATTTACCTTTCATTGCCATCCGTTTCCTTTGGTACCTTGATCACGTAATACACGTGTCCTCCGTGGGTGGTCGTCATTTTGCTCGCGCTCGCGAATCCACGTCTCTCGATATCAACATCGGACACTTTATCTTGCGAAACAACGTTGAACTTCACCTTTTTCCGTTTCTTAGTCGATCAAGACAACATTTTAACACGCTCGAACATTAGCAAGACCGGCTGATAAAATTGTTCATCGTTGGCTCTCGATCGTTCACGTTATTAATCGTCGTTCGACCCTATCGGTTGTAATATTTCCTCGACCCTGTCGCGAACAGAACTCGCGTGTGATTTTGCGCGCGAACCAACTCGAAGAGGAACGTAAGACTTTATTTTTAAGCGGAATCGTGGCGGGAGATCCTTGCAACTATCGCTTCTCGTCTTTCTCTCCCATGTCCACCTTCGTCATCCCGCCCCCTCCTTTCTTGCTTCAACTCCCACCGATATATCTATCCTTTCGATCCCTCTCTCGAAAACCCCTTTTTTTCTTTAGTTGTCACTAAATGCGACCACGCGATTTGTTATTTCAGGAAACGCGTTCCATCGGCCAGGAAAACATCTTTCGACGATGACTCGATTTTTCCAACGAGACCCGAGTATCTTCCAACTTTATTAGGTCACGAGAAAGTTTCGACGATGAAATGGACTGGGCTAGAGGACCTTTGAAAGGGGATCATTTCCACCCCGTAACTTCCTCGCAACTCATCCTCCATCTCTGAACAAACTATAATTTTTGCATAGCGCAAACCGCTATAGTGGAAAGAATCTGTGCTACGATCGAACGGATATAGAGCAAAGATCAGTGCAAATAAACAGCAGAGAAAGAGAGAAAGAGAGAGAGAGCAAACAGTGGATTCCATAGGCGATCGTAACGAAACGCGTAAGCTGTGCATCGATCCGCGCCAGTCGAAGCTGACCTATTTCCCGGAAATCCTCGACCTATTTACCCTACGCGATTCCCGTGCTGTCTATTGCTGTCTACCTTTTTACCTCCAACAGGAGCTTCCTTTCTGGTGTGTTATCGTCGAGGAGAAATTAATACGCTTCTCTTATGATAATAAGCCTCCCGATAAATAACAAACTTCGGCACACGACTTTGATTAAATCAAGATTCCGAGATGAAGAATCGAGACAAGTTTCTCACGAGGAGGTTCTACCGAACGTTTGACGAAGCGAAGACACGAGGCAGCGCAACAGATTTTCATTCGTTTGCAATTAGTTGTGCAAGCAGAGCACGCTGATAGACGCAAGCCGGCATCGATCCGATTCTGTTTATAACCGTTACTCGATGCACGGCTTCCTCAGAAGTCAATTCTCAGCGATGTAGGTGCACCCGATGACAAACCCGTCTTTATCCGATCCCTGTTTTTACAAAGTATTGCAAATAAAAAGGGTTCGAATCTTGGAGTAAAAATTACTTGGTTAATTTTTGGCTTTGACTAAAAAGCATGAAGCTCGTCAACCTACATGTTCAGTACCAAGGCAATTACAGAAGCATACAAACCCCGTAAAAGTATCGGTTTATCCCTTGATCGCGTTCTATCGACCGGAACAGTCGCGGTATCTTTGCTTCCTGTTATAAATAACGGTAGGCTCGATGCTACCGGCTAATTATACACCGACATTTTTCCATAAAAAACATCTCGTGACAGAAACGGGATCTCGTACAAGAAACTCGGGTTAACGCCTTACCGATATGTAACATCATGTGATACTTGCGTTGAAATAAAAAGATGTAACCAGGAAACAGGTACTCCATCGTTCAATTCCGTTAATACGTTAATTGCCACCGAGAAAAATACATGTATGTACTAATACATTATAATCATACCGATTAACGTGTTGCTACTGTAAGCTTGATGAACATTTGGTGTACCAAGTAATGGAGTTCTTTGAAACGGGTTCGAATATCAAGGCGATTAAGCTTCAAGCCTCGTATGTTTGTTGCCTAACCATCAGCCTGGAAGCACCCGGTTCGCGAATTCGTTATTTCGAGCGCTGACATTTTCAAAATACCGATTAACGAGCGGTACGACCTCGCTACCATCAGAGGTAAAATACGTGTTGCGGCTTCTGTACACGCGCGATGTTCGCCTCGTATTTGTCGCTGGCAATTCCAACGATGGGGTTGGCCAAGGGTAACGCGACACGAGGGTGAGAGCATATATGGGTCATGGTTGGACGCGGAATTCTGGTGCGTGTCGTCTTCGCTATTCTAGGGGAGGTATTATCCTATACGCGAAACCATGACACAAATTCCTAATACAGAAAATTGTTATTCGACGAGCAACGGGTGTATCACCTTTATAAAACTTTGCAGACATCGAGGCAATGGACTACTAAAATATGCACGAACCAAGTGGATATTTACCAAGGCAAAATCTATTAACATTACTATAAACTATAAATGGAACTGTGTCGTTCTTTGAAGTCGAGCACGCGTTGTACTTTCGATTCGACCGCTTAATACAGAGAAAATTGAATCGTTTCCAGTCGCTTGCTCGGGTCACGTTCCTTGTTACAGGCTTCTCTTTAACGAGTTCCAGTTTAATCCATTGTTTGGCCTCTACCCTACGCGAGTTTGCAATTTCTATTAAAAATATCGATAAAGCGTTCGTGTAGTCATGTTTATGCGTGTCATTTTGATATTTCCAAGATATTTGAAAATGTAGGACAGTGGGATTTCTTCGTTAAAAAAGACAAAAGGAAGAAGAGAGTAGCGAGCAGTGGGTGCAATGGGTGCGTACGATTGCGCCATCGCGTAAGGCTGCGGTTGCCTTTTCCGCGACTGCGTGGTCGCCTGTACTCGGTGACCAGGAAAATTCAGCCGCGACGAATACAAGAGGGAAACTCGAGTGCCGAAGCTCCACTGAGCCGCCAATAAACAGACATGTAGGGCACTGTGTTCGACGCGATACACCAATTGATATTTCCATCACGGCGACCCGTCGACTCGGCCGCCACCGGTTCTCGTTATTCTAGCCAATTTGCACCGGCTATTTTACCAAATTGCGTACTAACACGCTGCCCTCGAACCAACGCTGTCAAAAGCAGATGTTTCGAATTTTCAAAACTGCAGCATTGAAACTGCAGAATTTTGAACCATTCAGAAATTGGAACGTGGAAAATTTAGAGGAACTTAAATGTAACGAAATTCGAAAATGGACTTTTCCAAGTAGCCACTATTGAAGAAATCTTGGTTTTTGATTTTCAACTTAACTTCGCGATCTTAGCGCACTTGCTTTAGAAGGGTCATAAATTTTAATGAGCTATTTTTCCACGAAGGCACGGAATGCAGAACGCTAGGTTCTATTTTCAAGAAGCCATAATAATTGTAGAGTTACGTGGAAGTTTAGGAAGAAAGATCGGCAACATTTTCTCATTAACATCGCGATCTCTGGGTATTTACTTTGGAATAGACGGATCATAGCCGTTGGGAAACTTTTATTTTCTTTTGGATTCTATCTTTGGTATCCGCGAAGACACGCGTCTGCTCACAGTATGCTGCTGGTTTCTATTTTGAAGAAGCCCACAGTGTCCTCGGTCTGCGTATCTGGAGATTTACTGGCTGCTCGAAACTATGTGTCTATCGATTAACATAAAACTCGATCGTTCTGCATTCATTTCTCCTTATTAAGTAACGTGCGTTTTCACCTGCATCGACTGCAAAAATACAATTCTCGTCGTGAACACATGTTCATCTCTAACGTGAGTTCTAAAAAATGTATTCACACCCAAAAATGTTAGGGCACTTTGATTGCTATTTCTCAACATAGTTTCGAGTGCAAACGGCGAATAATCAAAAGTCATTCCTACAAGCACAGAATTGCACGTAAAAGAATCACGATTCCCAAAGACTCGAGCGTTCTCTAGGTGCAAAGATCCAGCCAGCGATTCCTCCACTTCCGGAATGCCCCCTAAAGGGCGCGATCGAGTACTGACACGTTTTTCCTCTATTCCGTACGTAATGGTCACACCGTCATGATCGAAGAATTCAGCAAGGATAGATGACGGAGAAAGTGGGCGCGTATACGATTGATAGACGTTGACGAGGGAAGGGTGCACGCGGAGGGTAGATAGCAGAGTGCAACGCGACGCGACGGGTCAAAGAGGAAACGCGATGCACCTCGAAGCGGAGCACGGTTCTTCACTGATGCAGCCGACAGCACAACTGGCGGCTGTCCTACCGCACCTCTGCACATCCACCCACGCTATATCGATCGTTCCTCCTCTCCCGCCTGCCGCGTGCGCCTCTGAAACCTCTTCCTCGCTCTTCCGCCTTCCTCCATCTAGTACCTCTAGTGTGCCTCGTGGTGGCGGTACTGCTAATAGTACCATTGCCGATGCTATTTGTACATTCGCTCAACTTGGCTACCATCGAGGACAAACGGTATTACTGACACTGCCTTGGCACTGGCACCGGAAGATGGATACAGTTTCGAGTGCGAATCATACGCTTGTTGACGGATACAACCGCGTATAGAGGGTGGGGAAGCAGGAATTCGTGAGAAGTAGGGGTTGGAGCACCGGGATCGCACCCACACCCATGCTATCCATTATGCGACTCCTGCTCCATTGTTATTCCTATCTCCAGGATTTTTTTTCCTGGAATTTCGAATCTTGGTACCAATTATTACGAGGTAACGTAGAAATTGGGCCACTGGGAATCGAAGCCAGATCCACTACCCTCGTAAATCCGCTTACTGGGTATGGTAGTTCCGGTTCCACTTTTCCGAATAAAACCCTGACTTTACGTAACCGCAAGCGATTTCTTCGCGTTTAAGATGAGAAATCTTACCGAGAAGAAATCGAGGCAACAGAATTACGGTGTAAAGACTAAAGTTAATCGTGAAAAGAATTTCACCGAGAGACTATGAATCTCTATGTTTAAAGAACAGGATACAATAGAAAGCGAAACCGCGTAAAAAGAGGTCTTTTATCTTCGGTTGCCGTTAGAAGTGGTGGACTACGCAATCGAGGAAGATAACCACTTACAGTTTATACGGTAGGCTAAGGCGAATAATAGAGAGAAAAATAATGGGATGGCTTTTGCAAACGCTGCTACGGAATGTTTTCTCATTGATCTCGCGTTTTCAGTACGTAATCAACATGTGTTGCAGGTGATACGTAGAACACTGCGGTTACGTAAGTCGCAGCTTGTGACGAAAATCTTGTTGCTAATTGCGCGTAAAGCAAGAAACTAGAATCGATAGTACGTTACCAACGCAATATTTCTATTATGCGCAGTATACCTTGTTAGAATTTCAATCTAATCAATCGATGAACGGATTTATAGATTCTATTGAATTCCAAACACTTGTTGCTGCCTCCGTTTAACCCTTTCGTCACAGTTGAAAATTGCTTTTTAAAACCTGATGAATAATGAATTTGTCATGCTTTCAGAAAGGTGTGAATCTACTTAACTACTCGATCAATAGTCTACTTTCGAAGATACAATGAAAGGGTTAACGAATACATTCACCGGTTCGTTCGACTCAGTTCAGATCCGTATCAAATGGGTTAACGAACAACTGGAGCAACAATTACCGAACAGATCGAAGCCAAGGTAGCGTTCTTTTCTTCGTAACGTTTGATATAAACGAATTGCGTAAGGGGGCCGTGTTATTTAAAGAGAGTACGTTCTATCGTCCAAACAGGTAAGAGGAGATCGTCCACCTTTCCAATACGTGACACTGTGCAAACTAAAATATTTCATTCTATCGGACACGCCTTACACCCGGAAGCCTGAAATTTACATATTTCACCCGATCGATCAAAAGATTTCGTCCCCTTGTTTATCATGCGCGAGAATCTTCGTTTGCACAGTGTAAGCAGATATCCAGCGAGCAGGTTCATACGTGAAAATGTACACCATACCGGTAAAACGATACGGCGAGAGACAAATTGAAACGAAATGAGAAACGAATGAGAAGAAAGAAAGACGTATAGAACGATCAAGGAGCAAATGATTCATAAAACGATCGCGTCGCGATCGAAATGGCACGCGCGGACGCGTAACAGTTACTCCGTTAACGATGGCTATATCGAGCTACATTCTGCGTGCATGCACGTAACAGAGTTGCAAGGAATGGTAAGTAAATTGGTGGAAGCGCAATAGCGTTGGACAGAGAAAGGTTACCGCGTACAAAGACGAAGGAAAAAAAAAGAGAGAAAGAGAGATCGAGGGGACGGTACGTCACTTCCGGTCCATTAAGAGCAACACGGGGGTCAGCGGTGTTGCACGCAGGGAGCTAATTACAAGAAAGATAGTGGCTCTCATTCGAGGATAGTAGAACGAACGAGATTTCTCGATAATCGATAATCATATTTTACTCCGTTTTCACTTCCCCCTACAATCTTCTTTCATCGCATTTGTGGGTGGCTGAGTGAAAGCGATATAGCGAGGCGATCGATCATTTATACAGGATGCTTCAAAAAGGTTGCCAATCGTGAAGACAATAGATTCTCTATGGAAACAATCTAGTTTTGTTTTAGCAGACGCGTGATCGGATGAATCGCGACCCACAAGATGCGAAGCGGTAAAAGACTTTTCAATTTCTTTAGTCACGGAGAATGTGCAGTTTTTCCTTCCTTCCTTCCTTCCTGAGACAAGAACAAATGATTACCTGATTTGCGTGTGATAAGCAGGAGCCGTGTGTTCGGTGTGCGTGGTCAGGAGTTCGGCTGGAACCGGGTCCATGTCGATCGGTTGAATCCTCGATATCGCGATAGGCTGCACCTGAAATACGCCGGGTGTTGTCGGTGAAGGTTGTGGACCTAGCAATGAGACGCGTACCATTTCCCTACCTTCGCTGTAAAAGAAAAAACAAAAAGAAACATTTTAACCCTTTCGAAGTTGCGGTATGAAGAAGAGAAATTCGATAATGATATTAACTCGAACTATCGGTACGGTGATATTCCGGTGGGATCGAATATAACGGTACAGCTATCGAGCGACCAGGAAAGGTCGTGAAACTGTAGCACGAAAACGCGATTAGCTAATGGTAATTTATCACGAGCAACTTTCTTCTTTGGTAACGCTCTTACAATCATCGACTATTTCGTTGCCCTCACGTGTTGCACGAATGGCACCCTGCCAAAAGGGAGTGCTGACACTTGCCAATTTCTTGGATTACTCGATCATCGAATAGATAATCGCTCACGTGGATAACGTTAAGTGGATACCATTGATATGGTTATACTTTCTTAAATCTCTAGAGGCTACCATCGTCAACGGGGCTCAGCTGCAACAGAAAGTTTGACCGCGCTTCTTCGAAAACCTCTCTGGTAAGTACTGGAAAGGCCTCTTCCTAAGATTCTTTGCTGACCGATTCTAACTTCCGTTCGAGTGAAAACGAAAGAAAAAAGCGGGGAAGGTAGTTTCACCAAGTAACAAGAACGAAAGAAATTGAAAGGACCTGAAGAAACAAAGCTCCGAGTCTGACTTGAAACCGGTTTCTCATCGTGCCACGGTCACGCGCGACTTTTCATCCTGATGCAGCCGGTTACGAAGAAATCGATCTTGCGACGATAATACGCGAGCGTTACGCGCGTTCAACGAGAGAAATCGACCCACGTATGTGCGCTTAATCGAGTACTAGATTGCGTTTAAAGAGATTTATGAAAAAAAAAAGAGAAAAGAAAAACAGACAGAGGTACAAGGAAAGCGTTTACGATTTTATTCCAGTAATGTCTCTGGTCCGCTATACTGTGGCCACTATTTTTCCCCTAACACCCACATTCGATGCTTTACTTTGCTAGAACGTGAGCCCTGACGTCATCGAGCAGTTAAACACCTACTGTACGATTTAAAGTTCAGACCTTGAGCTCGTGATATCATCCTGTGCCGATGATTCTCGGTATGCCAAAACATTCCTGTGTATTTACCGTGATTTTTCAAGTCCTCTTTAATCTATAGGTAATCTATAGGTAACCTCACGAGGATGAGGCCATTGAGAAAAGAATTTGAAACTATTTATATATTGAAACCTTGATCAATGGATTTATGTTAATGTTGGGTTTATCATAAATTTATGTTGAATCAATTAGAAGGTCGATAGGGCAATCGATTAACGATATCTAATTACGTAAGAATGATTTGAAGAGATCGTTTAGTAAAATATTAACCTAGTTTTTCAAGGATGATAATATTTTTTTATATTAGAAAGATACTTGAGAGTATTGGCATCGATCATTCGACGAGCAAGGGGCGGATAGTCGGTGGATACGTGGGCGCCATTGCGTCTATAAGCCGACGAGGTCGATTCTCTTCTACTCGATTGCGAAGAAGAACGGTCAATGATACGAAGAAAATAAAAATGCTGAGTATTTGAATCCCTAAATGGAGTATACGATAATATACTGACAATCAGATGAAAGGACGAAGAATTCAAAGGAGAATCGTCCTTGGTGGTTGGCCATCGAACTAGCGATAAAGAAAATCGTGTCAAACGATTAGAAAGTCAAGCAGAACAAGATTTAACGAGGACGATGGATTCAATAAATATTCCTGTCGATCCGTCACGCGGCGTAAATTATCGGTTCGGCATTGCGAACCGGTCAAGATTAACTCGGTTCGGTGTTTTCCATTTTGGAGAGCAACAACGAGCGTGTCTCGCTTTCTGCTCGAGCGTATATTTTTAACTCCTTACGCTCGACGGAATTTATGTAACGATATATAGCATGTATGCGATCGGTTGTGGGGGACGGGCGAGTGTGCGAAAAGTCAAATGGGATCGTCTCGAGTTTGTGCAGCACGACTCACCGCAAACACCCACACGCGTCGCATCAATTTGTATTCATAACCGGGAAGGAATTTATTGCTGCAAACCGGCCCTGTTTTCCTCTCCTTCAACCACGAAATAAGCCCAATTATTATTATTATCAATAAGCTTCATTAATTTATATCGACGAATCGTTAATAAGTAATTTGCATTTGATTATTGCTCACGTAAGTTTCGTATCGAGTACCGACCGTTTAAACCTCGTGAAAGTTTTTACGAGCGTGAGATACATCACGTACCGTGTAAACGGGAAAAAGTCGGTAATTAGACTAAAAACGAATGTTTATGTATTTATAACGTACTCAAGTTTATTCGACAAAAAGCGCAGGACAGGTTTGAAATCAGTATTCGACATCAGCGACACGTAATTAGACATGCCTGTCAGGCATGACCGAGCAGCGATACACTGCTTAAATTTATATTGTGACGAAACTGTGCAGAACAATCGTTCGATTGTTATACAACATCGAAACAAGTGATTTTTTTGTATTTCTCACTGCATTACAAAACTCCAGTTTCACGCACACATACAGGCATCGCTTTCTCGTGAACCGATTGCTTTCATGAAATTGAAAAAAAAATAACAAGTTTTAATTACACATCGGAATGTTGGATGAAAGGAAATCGTTGGAACTCAGTCAGACGATTCCGTAATTGTAAGTACGCGGATAACGCACATAAGATTCGTTAGAAAAATCATGATATCCAAGCAAAGAAAGATAACGACTACTATCTTTGCGAGCTGAAGATTTGACTTTATTTCAATCGATGATAAGGTTTGAAAAAATATTTTACTTTGCCAAGCTCGAGTTGTTCAGCGAAGCAAATCTACTTTCTAATAAAACCTCTAATCATTGAAGCCTTTATTACACATATATATTTAATTAAAATTACAATTTAATAAATGATTGTTTAAAAACTTGATATCAGTTTTATAATGTTGGTACGTGGCTCGGTTTGAAACATCTCTAGAAAACTAGGCTAGTCTGTATACATAAGAGGAGAGGATTGAAAGCAAAGCACCAGGTTAACGCGAAAACGTTACCTGCTCGAGTGGAGGTACCGGTTTTAACAAAAGGAAAATCCAAAGGTTCCAAAGAAAGGGTCGGTAGTGTGTCAAGATGGCTCGTCGCCATGGTAACTGGCCAGAGAGTACTTTGCTCTCTTTTGCATTTTCTCCTTCTCCCTTGTAACTACGACGTTTCTCATCTTCAACTTCCCCTTTTTATTACATTAGTTTGTCCCGTTAAACGAGCTTTTCCAACGAGGGATCGATTGACCAGAGTAAAGTACGATACACGATTCTCGTCGACGCGTAAAACCCGGAGCGCGCGAGACGCAACGATAAAACGTACGCCAACTAATCTCCCATCGTTGCGCTTAAAATAGTATGAAAAACGAAGGGATGATGGGAAGAAAAGTCGTCGAGTCGACCTCGATTCGATTCGATCCTATTGAAAAGGGGATTATACATCTCCCCACCGAATCGTTGCGTTCTCGTCGCAGAAATGAATTTACTTATCCGTCTATTTGCGTGGACAAGCGTTCAAGAAACGTACCTGACAGATGAGAATCCGTCAGCTTCCCGTTGCCGCGGCTCGGGAACAATGACGTGATGCTCCTGTAAATACTCCTGGCATGCAAGTTCTTTTTACCCGGCGACCTTCGGTCAAGTCCAACCGGTGGTAATATCAGCCGATATATAAAACCCTAGACACTCGCGAAAACGAAAAAGGCTGTTGACCGTTGCCCGGGCACGACACGTACTAAACTTCGACCGTTCGGCGAAACGGAGCAGCTACGAGTCGCGAAATCGATCGTAAATCCTCGGCACCACGCCTGTGCGTCTGTAAACCTCCCTCGCTCCACCTGGTCACGCTCCAGACTGAGCGACAAAGCAAACGTCGTATGGGACAAACAGCGACTGTGCTGTACTCTAGCGGCCATTTCGCGAAACTCTCTCTTATACACGCCCCTATACAGTTTTCAATATTTATTTCATAACTTTTATTATTTCCCTACATCAGAGATGTATAAGGAACCTGTAAACTATTTCCAATCCCTGTCCTTACTCTTCAAGTAGCTTACGGAAGACGATATTCCTCGTCTGTCAGAATTTATTTTAGGGGAAGAGAAAACTCCCTTGGACAAACTACCCTTACTGACTTACTGTCTTGTTTAAATGTACAGCAGTCTTCAACTTGAAATAATGTTAGATCGATACTGGTTTTCATTTGCATGGCTACAAGATACGTATCGCGAATAGAGATTCATATTTGCTAATGTGCAAATTTTTGTATGACGTCATATCTTATCCGCAAGTAGCCATGGCGTGTTTTAAAACCTTTACCATTTATGTTAACGTACTACTTTTTGCTTTAAGGATCCTTGTTCGAGAGATGCTTACCGAAAGCGTACTCATAATTTTTAAAGAGAGATTGCGACATGACCACTGGTTTTCGTCTTTTTACAGCAAAAGGCTGGATATAAAAAAAAGATCTTTTTAAAACTGTTTGTCCATATTAACGAAACCTGATCCTGAATGTGATAGTGACGTTGTCGAAAAACGACATTAAGTATTCCGAGCGTGTGCACCGTCGTTTAACCGGATCAAACGCGATAATGATCGTACCGAGCGATAAGTAGAAGTCTATTAGGAAGACCGCGCGTGGGCGGAAGTATCTAAATCGCTAGACTACGCTTTAGTAATGTCTAATTCCCCAGCTTCGTTGATAAAAAGCAATGTCGATCTTCGATACGAAAAAGTAAAATAAAGCAACAAATAAATAATGTAAAAATTACACAGTATTCTCTTGAAAATCGTCGCGCCTTTATCCCCACTACATTGCATAGCTGTTCGCTCGATAATCGCGGATGACTCAACTATGAAGGTGAGTCATCAAAGAAAAGTAAAGTTCTCGTATTGTTATTTTGTTATTATAAAATTACTTTAATTGAATTGTTGAAATTCGTACGATAAAAATGCTACTAAACATGAATATTTAGAATGTTGCAAGTTAAACGACCTACCCCCTTGCCAGCTCGTAAGAGAATGCTGCCTATCGGCAGGGGTCGCGTCACGTGATCGACCCGACGAGCTACGCGCATGCGCAAACGAGTGTATAAGAATATGGCGCGAAAAGCGTCGTTTACTTACTCGGTATCAGGTACAGGAGTGATTATCGAGGGTACGCGTCCATTGTGGTCCAAGAAACGATTGATCTCTGGCTCTTCTTGAACAGGTGTCTCGTATACCAGAGTTTCTACCATCGATCCTTTGCTCGAACCGAAGGAAACTCTGCAAAGAATTACACACGCTGTGTACAATATTTTCATTTCAAATCGAGAGATGATTTGTTACAAACTGGCGGCAGCAAAAGGACAACCATCGATGCAAAAGAAAAAGAGTATCAGTCTCGTGTGGAAAGCGGTAAAAATAGTTGCCGTAAACCTCAATTTCCTATCGCGTGACAGCACTCGAAGCGAGTGAATCGGACACTCGGTAACCGCAACAGCGGGCGGTCCGATATCAAAATCGAAATCCCGCGATCGAGGTATCGAATTACGGCGATCAAGCGCGGCCGAGATTAAAGCTGCGATCGTCTATCTTACACGATGTACGCACAGGTTAGCGTAAGTTCAAAAAAATGGGGTTCTGATCTAGACTCGAACGGGTGACGGCACAGTGCTGCCACGTGGCGAGAAAATTACTCAACGAAGCTGCACTGGACAGGGTAATACAGGGATACGAGGCAAAGGAGATGCGCCAGTCACGTGGCTCCTCAGTGACATCCTCCAAATACTATCATCGTTCCTGTTGCAATCTGTACAGACCTTTTCCACTTACATCTGATCTGTGTCACCAACTCGAATTGTTCCCGATGACGTAACGGTAATTGCCGATCATCCACCCACGCATCACTTTCTCGTTTTCTATCTCCAAAAGGCGAATTTCTCCATTTGGAGTAATTTTATATCACAAGATACGCGATACAATTAGTAACGAAGATTGTATTTAAAATGAAATGAAAAGAAACAAGGATACTTATCGAATAATACATTTACTGTAATGTACAATAAAAAAATGCAAAGGAAATCGGGTAGAAAATTGTTTTTCAAACAACCTTCGGATAATTTTAACGACTTCACGGTTGTTTTAATAGTAGGAATTTGGTCCACGTCAAAAGTACTGAATAGTTTCATCGAACAGCTAATCAAGCAGAGTACCATGTGGGAGAGAAGCCTCCTCCCCTTGAACGTCATCGTATAATGGTGGAATTTGTTTGAGATTCGTTCGAAGGTTGTTTCGTTTATCGATAATTAAGCTCGCGTTAAAATTTCAAATTTCTAAAAATATATTAGTCAAATTCGTGACACTAATCAGCGTGTATGATTCCAAATTTAACGTAGAAACCAAATAGATGACAGAAGATTAAAATGAACGGAAAATTGCGTGAAACAACGTCACGTTAGAAGGATAAGCTCAAGTTTTCGAAGGAGTAGGTAATACCGAGTAGAAGGTCTGTAACGCGTTAGCCTTTGATTCGAAGAGGGACCAGGAGACGTGGAATGGCCGTGACCTAGCCAACACGTAAATGTCACGAAAGCTTCAGGAAGATGCGTCGTAAAAGACGAGATATAAACCGGTATGGTATAACCATCCTCTACCTCTATCTACGAATAACGAGGACTTCGATCGTGTGTGTTTTGCTTCCCAAAGTGTCGTTCAATGAAACGTATTTATATACGAATCATTAATCAAACTTTCTTTTCGGCAGCGATACGATAATGTCAGCATTTAGAGAAGTTAAAGAAACAGTATGAGTCATCTTGACTAATCGTCAGCGAACCGTAATCTCTCGTTCTCTCTCAAACACGAGAGACGTTGTTCTGGTTAGAAATAGAAAAAGACGGGCTCGGTACTGTTTTTCGACCTGTCAGGTAAATTTAACTCGAGCAATGCTTTCGAAAACATTCTACCTTGACAGTGAAAGATTCGTTACGATTTTCTACTACCGTGGCGTGTTGAGCTGCGTGTTGAATCAGCGCGCGTAAATCATTTTGATCTCTCATGTTTTCGACGCGTCTTTTTCTCTGCACTTTCGACCACATGATTTGAACGTTTTATCAATGGAAAGCTTATATCAACACTTTGAGAAGCATTTTAAACGATAAAAACATTCGTATTATTCTTCTTTGTTCAACAACGCTAGGAACTAGGAAGTGATATCGCGATCGAATGAAAAATTAAACAGGCGGTAGTGTATTTGTTAAGCTTTATCTCCGTAGATAACTATGTTAAAGTGAAAAGAACGATAAGACGGATCGTTCAAGGTTAGAATGATAGGCGTCGGTGGAAAATTGCCAGAAATAGCAAAGAATCCGTGAGAGTTAATCGGTCGCGCGAGTTTGATATACCAGAGGAGAAGGTTAAAGACCTGGCGAACCAAATTAGAAAGGTGGTCTAGAATCACCTTTGAACTCTTTGCTACGTCATTATCTCTATCTCTAGCCCCGAATCAGCACAGTATTGCTCCTTTAAATGGCAAGATTCCTACCTTTCCAACCGACAGCTTGCCATTCTATTATTCTCTACTATTGGACTACAACGCGTCTCCGTTCGTATAATGTCGTGTTCCCTTACCTTTTCAGACTAGTGTGCTTCGCCCCGTTGAAGATTTTATTCTTCCGATCGCTTCCAACGGTGCTAGCATCGCTGTTGATGCTATAAAGGCTGTCATCCTTGGCAACTTTGGACGCGTGCAAAGTCGATTTTTTCACCACGGTTCCGTTATGCTTCGGACTTTCGCTGGTCATCGGATGTTGTTCGTCCTGGACCTGTTGATCGCTACCATGCTCGTCGATCTTCGAGACGATCATGGTTCTGGCCGTGTCGGTGTACTTTTTCGGTGAAACGGTGATTACGTTGCCAGGTGGTGGCCTCGTGGCGAACGAACGCTCTTTCGGACTCTTCTGCAACTTGTTAGTACGAAAGTTGCCTTGACTCGAGTCTCCCGGCGGTGGCTTGTCCTCCGTTGGAAGCATATACGACAACATCGTCCTCTCGCCGTTCACCTGTGGAAAAAAAAAAACCAGCCAATTCCGACGACCATGAGTCGACTAATCACGCACCAACACCGTAACGCGACATTTTTCTGAAGTAAAACGAAATGTGTATCGTCTAAGTATCCTGACGCTCTTTCGCTCTGGGTTAGGTTTGCTCGAGCAAGTCTGCAAGGAGGTCGCGGTTGAATTACCAATTGGAACTAATTACACCGACAGCCGTGAGTTAATATCTGTTAACGCTCCAACGATCTCTATGAAACGCTTTCTTTTCCCTAACGGATCAACGTGGTCGTGTAACTGTACAAACGCCGCGATCTGCCACCTTGCCGTTCGAAAGAAATGAAATCTCATCGCGAACAATGCATCGATTCATCGAAAATCTCTTGTAGGATTAAGTATTATTCAACGGATGATCGCTGGTAGAACAAAAAGGTTTTGGAACGAATTCAATAGGTTCCTTAACGTCTAAATTTCTGGCAATGAACGATATACACAGGGGAAAGAAAAGTATGGAGAAGAATAGAATGTCGAGAAACCGTGACAAGAATCCATGATATTCGGATGATCATGCTCGACCATACTGAATCGTGTTCGATCTCAAAGGATGCGTCGAGGAGTAGATGCCAGTGCTATCGTAAAAGGCGTTCAAGAGGAAGAGGATAACACTGTTGAAAAGGACAACGCCATTGTGACTTACGTGTATAGTACAATTCTCAGGTACCTACATTATATGTAGAATAAGAGGAAAAAAAAATAATAAACTGAATACCTATGTTTTATGAGTTGTTAAAAATTTCATAAAAATAAAAACAGGCTTCCCTTTCTCCCCCTCGTTTTAGACGGATACTCCTTTAATTATATTCCCGATTTGCCTTGGACACGTAAACGACGACAACGCACGCGACTGTGTACAACTCGTGCACGGTTTGATCGTTTTCGGGGAGCCGCGCATTATCCAGGAAGAAGAAAGAGAGAAGGAATCGATCGTACACGGAAGAAAGGCATTCGAGCACGGCTGCTCCGAGAACGACCGAATGCAACTGGCGAGGGACCGCGAGCAGAAAACCGACCCAAAGGTTAAAGAGAAATGGCGGCCTAGGACGTTTATACGTATACCTATACTACTGTATTCCAAAGTTCTACGAGCTTTTGCCTGGTGAAACGCCTAAACTCGTTCGAGCTTCCTCGGTTCGATTACACGAGCCAGCCTGCAATATACATACATCCAACCTCTATATCGGAACGGTCTCGTTGCTTTTCTACATATATCGACTCGCTTTGCAACGATCGAGCCAAGCCACGTGCAACTTCCAAATCGCACTCCCTTTCCTCTTCCCTCGTTCCCTTTTTCCAATGCACTCGAGGGTTTGGTTATACGCTGCGCGCGTAAAACTTTCATGCTCTCGACAATTTTAGTTCGTACTCGCGATACAGGCTGTCTCAGAATAAGGTGTGCGACTTTCAGTTTTTTTCACGTCAAAGAAAGGAGACAGGAATTTTTAATTCACATTTAAATGTTAATTTAAATTAGGAAACGAAAGACGGAGTAGCATTTTGCTCTTTAGTATACTTACGCTCGTACCAAGAAGCTCTCGAGACGATGCTTTTCAGGAAAGTCGCCTGTTGGACTAGCATTTGGCCACCTGAAACACAAACGCGATATTTTTTGTTAATGCATCACGTACTGCAATACTTTGTATCTATTGAAACGAATTTCTTCGTGTATTTTGATATACGCAAGAAAATAGCCCAAGTAAAAGGCTCATTATTTGAGAACGGACGAGATGCACCCTCTGTACCCTATCTTCAACCCTAGCCTGTTCATTCACCATTCTTTTTCTAACGTGCAATACGTCAGCAGGCGTGGCACGGGAGGAACGGGAGAGGAAGCGATCTCGCCGGTTGAATAGGCACCTGTTTTCGCAGACAGGTGACACGAACGCATCCACACACACAAACACAACTTAAACCTGTATGCAAACGCGTGAGAATCTCGGGAATAGAGCGAGGGCAATGACTCATAGGATAGTGCGGGTGCGACGACAGACGAATGTCGACATCGAATGCAAGAAGCTTCCTCGACGTCTTGAAAAAGAGTACCTTCGACCGTCTGCCTAAGCTCTCCTCCGCGTCGCATCACCGCAGGTACAGACCTATCTACTCCAGGGAACCACCCTTTAGAAAAACGCGCTATTCTTTCATGCGTTTTCGCGTGTCTCGGTTCATTCCTCTATCCCATTTTCTAACGAAATTGTTAACACGTCTGTCTACTTGTTGATACGCTCGTAAACTGTTTGCAATAAGCAATTACAAGTACAATGATCGCGCAGTAGATCCGCGACTACGTTGTACGCCAATTGAATGTAGTTCGGTGCATCCAGTTGGTAAATTGATAAATTTGCATGACCCGCTATTCACGGACAACCGTCGTTTCGCGACGCACCAACGATCATGCTTGAATTCTTCTCTCGAGTTACGAGGATCGCACGCGATTCGTCTTGTCCGCTTCGACAAAGATCTATACGATTCAGTTATTGCAAACTTGCAAATCTATTATATTTCTACCGGTATCGTTCGCGTTGTCGATGTTCGTAGGAAAAATATACGACGAGATTCAAGTTGCGGAGCACGAAATTGTACTCCTCGCGTTCGCTCAATTCATCGATACGAATCGCATTTATATACTTTGCGATTCTTACGTAACGCGTGGGACATCGACAAAATTCTGCTGTAAATAAAAAGTTCCCCTTTAGCAAACTTTTCAGACACCTCTTACGTTCACGCCCACGTAATCTGAATACTCGGAAACTCGTAGTGTCCTTCAAGTAATGGTACTAGAATTTATTTTACCCCTCTCGTTCTTTGTTGCAATCGCGTGATTCAACTTGAAATATATTAAAGCTCAAGTGCGTTTGACAAACAATCCGAGCTATTTCTTCTCTCGAGAAAATTGACCGCGTAAAACTCAGGGACACCCCGTATACTCGATTAAATTTGAAGTTCCATTCACGAGGTTGCATGGCAATTAGGGTGATCGTTGATGCGAGAAATTCGCGACAGTCCACGAAGCGATCAGTCGAGTCGGTACGAATCAATTCAGCGAGCTTTTGCTGTAAATAACTACACACGAAGGCGAGGCTAACAACTATGTTAAAAGTTTGACAAGCCTATATTCCACGGGATCGTTTAATTCGTTTAAATCAAAACCATGCACGAGATCGCTAACAGTCGGTTCGCTTTTCAGGGTTAAGCGATCGTTACACGCGTCGAGATCATCGAGTGTAAAAGTTAGTATACACGGTTTAAACAACCGAACGATTCGAAAACGTTTACTTCCGGCCACGAACTTCTAACGTTACATCGAACGAGATTTCCGGCACCGTGACTTCCTGTCGCTTAACAAGTTCCGCACCTCTTACAACTTTGAAGACGCTTACGCAGGAACGAACATAAGAGAAAATAAAAGTCGATATTGCTATCTATAGCTGGTCTGCTTATTTGTTGCACGGCTAACTTTGTTTGATCGAAGAAAAAAAAAAGTTACGAGAGTGAATTCTTGGCACATGTTATTTCAGTATGCTTATTTTAAAGATTCAAAATAGTGATTTCTTTTTTTTGAAAATATTAGTCGTTATAATCTAAAGGAAAATTGGATTACTCCGCGAGTATCTATATAATTTTTTTGTCTCGTTTCGACCACAATCTGTGACTCGTTGTCAAGGGAAAGGAGTTAAGTACCAGGTTGTCGACAACGTGTACGCGAAATAAATGATTCTCACGACTTGTGGGAACCTCCGTACACACATCCAACGCGATTCACTCGCCATAAATTCAAAACCGCGCCTTTAAAGATCCCCCCTCCCGTTACCCTTCTTAAGTCGACGATAAATTTTCATGTCTCGTCTTTATTTTCTTTTGTTCCACCACGAAATTACGCCTCCTCTTATTCCTCTGCGTCTGTACTCTTCATCTCCTTCGCCCGTTACTTCTCTTTCTCCTGCAATCGAGGCTGTTCATTTGATCGCTATTGTTGTTCCAGCCCACTTATTGGTATTATCCTTGCGATTACTTTTAATACGATTCAATCGCTATCGCTCCCCATTGTCCATCGATTCGCCTCGGGATCTCGTGCTGAAAACTTTTTAAACAACCAAACACGACCTTTTTTCCCCTCTTTGAACCGAGCTAGCTCGAGGTAAAACTTGTCACGACGAGATCGTGATCGAGGATCGTGGAAAGAAGGAAAAGATATAACGGAACTCGACCGGTAACATCCGTTTCGCGAGTGTTGTTCTTGATTCTTGACGGTCGCAGGAGGAAGATCGCGAACAACGAACAGAATCCGATTCCCTTTGATAATAAGCTGGGATGAGCGAGCCAGGTAAGTTTGCTCTTCGATGGAAGAACACGTAGCTACGTAATTTTCATTTTCTAGAAAATTTTCATAAAACCATCGTAATATCTCTAATACTAAATCTTCATGAAAGACAGCATTCCTAGAACTTCTTGAACACCTCACGTATTTGCTCTTCCACGTTTCTGGTCGGTTACTTGGCTGTCTCTTCGTGGTCTCCCTTGTTCCTTTTCTGACTTTTTTCTTCATGCTCGACGTGTCTCTGTCACGGATATTAACGTAACTGTAGTACCGAGCGAACCGTAATACGAGCACGCTTCTCCTCGTATGCGCAAGAATCCTCTGGTAGGCGTTAAATCGCCAGGATTACAGGATCCTTCGCTGAACGAACAAGAAATTTACAGGGATTTCTCCAAAGATAAACGGCTTTAATTCATTTAAGCGACTCTACGTCCTACAACTTTAAACACTTTTCTTTTTATTTTTCACCGCAGAAAGGAGGAAGTTGTTCTTAGTTGAATTTTTCCCTCCGAGGGTTACATGTACATATTTCAATGATCTTTTGTTACGCGTAACGGTAACGGAAAGCGGGATCTTTATTTGCAAGAAAAATGAAATTCTTCCAATAGAATAAGATACCAACGAGAGATCGGAGAATTCATTCTGAACGCAGGCAGGAGAAACAAGTTCCTGGATAATTAGATATCCGATGTCGTTCTCCGTGGTTGGCTCGATGCATTTTTTCTTCTCACCCCGTAAGATCGGAGAGGATCAGCCTGTGTTTCCACATCCGCAGCAGACCGCTCGATCTATCGAGAACGTCCACGATTTTTCGCAATATCGACTTGTTGCTGCCTAGTAATTTATGCTAATCGAAACAGGCCACTGGAATCGAGTTAACTTCACGATCGGCTACTTTGTCGCGTTTATCCCCGTACCCTACGCGTTCGAAACTTATTCGTACGAGTTTGTCGAGTTACGATAAAACAATAACCGTGTTGCTAATGTGCAAGTTTTTATCATTTTACCTTACTGCTCGTACGTACCCGCGTATATACCTATCGATCGTCATGCTCGGTGAAGTGGCCATTAATTATTTCAATACACCGGTTCGTCGTTACAGCATTTGCGCTTAATCAAATCGTTTGCTATTCATCGTTTCATTCGACACTCTCTGCTACAAGAATACACGCACGTGTACAGGATGCCTCAAAACAAGTGTACTCCTTTAAAGTTTGCCTAACGATAACGTCTGCTCGTGAAGTTCCGATCTGCGCGACGTAAGTTGATCCCCAGAAGCCTAGTCTCGTTATTTACCAGTCACGCCTCGTCCCTGTACCCCCTTCGTAGCGAAAGGGTTAATCTTGGCGAGCAATTGCGAAAGAAGCGTGTGCAGGGTGCACTGTACCGTGTCTCGAGGTCGGCCTATACGGATGACGAACCCGTACGCTGTACGGGTTCTGGCAGCTGGTTGGGTGCCAGCAAACGTCTATGCTTCCCGACGTTGTCCGCTGGCATTATAACCAGGAAGATGCGCGAACAACCGGGCACGTCGTCTCTCTTTCCCTTCTTATCCCGTCTTATCGTGAAAATCGACTCCGGTCTATCGTTATATCTCAACCCTCGCCGCTTCTTCCGGCTTCTACTCGAATCAATGATCACGCGTCTCGTCGTGGTTACGCGTAGAAACGAACGTAGAACGAGTTAGATTTTCGTAGAACAGGGAAGATTGACGTAACGTGGAAGATAAATAAAGTCTTGTAATAAGACACCGATTTTGAACGGATGAATAATGATCGCGCGCAACACGGTGACGTTTCGATCTCCCAGGTGGAATACAGACCGGTTGGCGAAACGTTTCACGCGTGTTTCGCATTCGTGAAACGTTTTTTCCCGAGTACCGCAAGAAGCGGAACGGTTAGGGAGCAGGTGCGAAGAGATGCCATGTAAATCGCGATTACGTTCGAGGCTAAGCGTAATGACATGTGCACGCGACATTCTCGCTGACCCTCGTTCGCGTAATCAAGCCCCACGAACCCTTTCTTTTTTACTCCCATCGCAGACGGCTCGGAGTCTGGTCTCGTTATGAATTCAAACGCGTCGATTTCGGTATTTTCCTTGCCTCTTCGCTTTATTATCAGGTCTTTCAGAAAAAACATCAGCAGAAATAAAGAAGGAAGTTTATCCTATTTCAAAAATCTGCATACTTAGCTTATCGTGGAGCGAGCTCATCGGGCTTCGCTTGTACCTTCGAGAACTGAACAGGAAGCAATCTTGCTACACGACTTCCGTGGAATCGTTCCATCATTCAACGAGTCTGAACGCGCTAACACTATCAAAACGGTTACACGTTTTAGACGTACAATAGTCGATGCTTTTGTTCATCGTTTCTCGTACGTACGGACGATTCGTGAGAACGAGTTCGGTATTTTCGAGCAGCGCGAATAGATTTCACGGTGTTAAGTAGAGGAGAGGGAAGCGGATAATTTGGAATGCGGGTAAACCGTGTTACTCACTCGGCTTTCGAGAAGCGTAGGCGCGTAAAGTCAACCGTTGGAATTGGACGGGTCAAGTTGCAACGATGCGCCACGCATTCGTGGTGAGGTAATCCAATAAACTTATTGCCAGCTGTCGCGAACCTTGCTCCAGCCGATCGTGAAAACCCTTACTCTTATTCGATTACGCGTCTCCTTTCCCTTAATTCAGTCTGAACGGTGTCAGAAACGATATGCTTTCTTTTACAATTCTACTTCCAAACTATGTATCGTTATCTATCATCTGATTTCTGAACACATACATAACTCGTCGCGCAAAAGGACTGAAAGCATGCATCTTCGTACAACGATTCCTATCGATACGATCAACTAATTAAGAAGGGACGTGCGAGTGGAGTATAAATACCAGGACGTTGCGCCATTGTTTCTTACGGTACCGTGTGGTGCTCTCGATCATTCAGGCCAGCAAGAACCACTACAGCAAACCGTCGCGAGTACGACGTACGCTTAACATATCGTGTCCTGTGTCTTATAACAGCCATCGTACGTGAGCCGTGTTTACTCGTAGCCGGAGAGTACGTGGCTCTGGGCTACCACGATGTTTTGTATGCAAGGTGCGTAAACTCGTCGAGGCTGACTCATCGAGGTAGTAACGGAATAATCGTGGAAAAACGCGCGATTTCAGGACTCGACAGTCCATTCAGGAGTCGGCGATCAAGCAAAGTCTAAAGGAAAGCTGAAAAAAACGATTGTAACGACATTCCGTAAAAACGGAATGTAACGACGGCGCAGCGATGATGGACTCGTACAAATTGTAGGTTGCGTTCGAGGAAAGAAGAGCGAGTTACATCGGGGAAGATTGAAGCGACTGTGAATAAATCGCGGATAAATCAACTAACAGGACGTTCTGACGAAAGCTATTTCGTCGAAGGGTATATCAAGTTTGAAGCTTGAAAAAGATTTCAAGGAAAATATTGTTTTCTTTCGGAAAGGTTTGTTAGGGAATTAGTTGGGTCGTTAAAGGAAGTAGTTAAGAAACGATAGCGTGGGTCTTCAGCTTTCCAGGAAGCTACGCGAGTCGAAGTTATTTCGATCCAGCCGTGAACGTGGGTCAACGTAACAAGACGATTTCCTAAACGCTTACAAGCTAGACTTACCTACCGAACATTAAATACTTTATAAACCCTTTCAATGATCCGCAATCAACCGAGTCTTTACCAAGAATTAAACGCTGGGTCTAGGCAATTAACTCCTAGATGCAGCACTCGGAATAACCAATTCATTAACCGTATCAACACGTACGCTTTGCACTAGTTCAATCAACGGACGTGTAAACACGCTGATATCACTTAAATGGTTAAATCTTCGCAAGAGATTGCTTCGTGAAAATACAACACGTGTGTTGAGAAGGAAAAAAATCGAAGTTTCCCAAGGCTAAGAACATCTAATACAAGTTGGATCATTACACATGAAAGAAAAAGCAATTGCGTGCAACTAAACCGGGAGGAAAAGCTTGGAAATGCTTTCGTGTTCTCTTTTCCGTGAAACGTGAAAAAATGCATGGTCATGGAAAAGTAATCTGTTCGGAATCTACGATTTTCACGTATTTTTCGAGAGTGCATTTCGCGGCGCTTGCTTCAGCGATTTAATTCAGCTCTCGCGACGCCTAATTTACGGTCGCGGAAGCGTACGGTACCGCGTGCTTCCCATAGCTACGGTTCTATCTATAACGCTCTGCACGCAGAGCTCTCGGTTGCACGAAAAGGGCCGCGAAATATCTCTTTGGAATTGTTTCGCGCGACACCCGTGCCAACGCTTTGAATTCTCAATCGTAAACGTGTTCGCGGAGTAACCTCCTCAAACTTTCCTGTCGTTTCCTATTAACCCTTCCTGTTTTTAAATCCCTTCCTGTATACATAAGTACACATATCTCTCAGTTGCGACGCGACGCGACGCGGTTGCCAAAGATTCAACGTTGATCGAGAAACCGTGCGCGACAGAGTTTCGGATCTACAACGTATACAGGATGGATTTTTCTCGTCAAGGGCAAACATTTTGATCGATACAGACGCGTCCGTCCCGAGGAAAAACGGAGCTGAGCGAGCTACGGCGCAAAATGGGTACACAACGTGCACCCACGTTGCTACACGAGAATGTAACATACATATGTACATCGAGCGTTCTCGAGTTAAGTCATTCGCCAGAATTAGAACCTTACTGGCGAATGATGGACGTCCGCGTTTCAAATTCGATATATGTATGTATGCACACCGATTGCACGAGAGGATTTCGTATGGCGGCGTGCACTCGATTAAAATGCAATCTTCATTTTGGATAAAGGAAATGTACATCTTACGGCAGCTTAACAAGTAGTAGATATCAATGTGATATCTGCTCATTTTTATGCAAAGCGATTGCAAGGAAGAAAAGCGCTATAATAGCTTCGAATCTTGTTAGAGGAAATTGAACAAAGTGCGTTTACATTTCGACACGCTTGAGAAATACCTGTTATGCTGATAAACAGTTTTCGAATACGTTAGAGCGTTCATTAGCTCAATTAATTCTTGTCATTTTTATACATTTCGCCTATGAACAGACTGCCATTCGAATATTTTCATTAGCTTAACGTTATTCTCTCAACGAATCAAGCAGTTGCGTTCCATACAAAAGCAATTTCTCGATCCGGCAACTCGTTATTATTCTTTCTTTTACGGTTCATCCCACACCAGCCTCCCTCTCGCGCATTTTCTCTCGAGTTATTAACGAGATATATGTACCTTCCATCGTACTCTACTCTCGTGTTAACGACGCTACTGTACGCCTCAAGTGCCTTTCCCCCTCGTTTCTTTGTTCCCTTTTATTATCGAGCCATCGAAATCGTTTCGTACGATTACTCGTCTGCGTTCACTTCCGTCTATGCGAATGACGCGGTTACGTAAGCCGTTCTAGTCGCTTTTCAATCTAATTTTGAAGCGCGGTTACGTTCTCTTAAACTCGCCAACCCACCTTCGCTAACCAGAATTACTGCGCATTCGTGTTCAATCTTTCGACAACAATCATTCTGACGCGTCAGGATAAATATTGCCTGAAATACCCGCAACAATTCAGATTTCGGCTAAGATAACGTGCAATATTTCAACCGTTTCTTTGCTCTCGCGTTCGAATCCTTTAATGGATATAAATGAAAAGTATCGAAAGTGATCGTAGTAACTCGTTCGACCAAAGAAGCCTGTGCAGGCCTTAAATAGCTGACGGTTTCGTATCGAACCGAGGATTACCAGTTAATGAAAGTTAATGAGGAGTAGCGAGCGGAATAAGTCGGTCGATCGAGTTGCGCCCAAGTATGCGGCGATTAGGTCGCAGCAACAGGGGCAACGACACCGTGCAGTCCCAAGTCTCCGAGACGAGAGACAGGATGGGCAGGATGCATCAAATTTCAAGCACTTAACACGAAGATCGGTGCAACACTTTCCTTCAGTTACAACCCTTCCTTCCTTCCACTTCCCTGTTCCTGTTCATCGACTATCCCTGTCCGGCTTTCGTCATTGTCACAACGTCGCTGACCCGTGAACCAATAGGTAGGCTATAGATAGGTTAACCGAGACTATCGAATTTCATTGTCACTGCACCCTCGAAAAGCAACGTTCGATCGGGCCGCGACAGGTGCGGCACGATTTACGGACAATCTCATTTCATTCCCGTCCGGTTAACCAACCGGAAGAAACTCCCTTTAAACACCTTCGCATCCAGCCATTTAACCCTTTTCAAATACTACGATTTTTCTGGACAATACGTTGCTAATACAATGCCGTCTCCCTATTATGGTTATCCTAAGCTTGCAAAGATTTGCAAGAAAATTAATGGCGAGTGCTGGGAACATTGCTACGCTACCTAAAAGGGATAAGACCTTCCCCTTTAAGTGCCAAGGTGCGGGCTCAAATTACCACCACTTTGAGGGCTCGTATCGTACCCCGTTCTCTAAGTAAGTGGCAAGGCACAAATCTGAGCTACTGCCACTTACATCTCTGTCTTTGAAATGGGAAAAGTGCGAGCGCCGCCTTCGAAGGCGAAGGTAACGCGTTGCATCCCTTACGACGGTGCCTTGATTGAAGAGGGAATGGTCTAAGGGTGGCTGGCTGACTGTTTCGCGTGCACGGTGCACACGCACCACGGCAAAGGCAAAGGGGAAGAAATCGATACGACGCCTGCGCACTTGAAAAGTTAACCCCGCTGGAATCGGCGTCGTTCATCCTACTACTCGTGCCTAGGGTTCTTCCCATCCCCATACTCTCGAAGCCGAATCGTTTTCGTTATCGAAACGGAGAGCACTCCCGTCGCCACTAATTCATCACGTTTCGCGTTTTATTGCCATCTAGCAAACGCTGCCGTTTTACCATCTCGTTTCCGACGTGAGATGCTACCAGGCCAACTCTGCCATACACCGCGATCTTTCGCCTTTGCCTAATGTCGTCTACACGGCCTCGTGACACACCAAACTTTAACCTATCTCGTTCTTTACCAGCGACTGACCCGGATATATTTTGGCTCGCGATTCAACCACGACCTAGACAGACGTCCAATACCTTTCCCACAACTATTTTAACGCTTCACTTTCTGCTTGCAGATATTACGTCGCTAAACATGAAAAATAATTTCCCGATCGTCCGACTCCTCCTCCGTGTCTCCTTGAGATTAATATACGTAACAATCAAGCGCTGCGATATAATAACCGCGACATTTCTTTGTTCCGTGTGTTCGAAGAAATGTCAGAGATATCACGGTAGGAATACAAGCTGTCCTTGAAAAAATGTCGCCACGCTTTCACGAGGATAAGTGATTCTGTCGGTGTTATCTCAGCATTTGACAGCAGCATCTACTTAACATCGTAATGAAGCCGAGCACGTAACAAAGCAGTCGGATATAAAGTATCCGTAACGAAGCTGTTGCTGTTTTAAAGTGACACAGCTTGCAATTCTATGCAATTCTATGACGGTAAATAAATAGATGTTTTTAAGGGGTGTACAGTTGAGCAGAGGCGAAACGGACCAAATGCTGATACTTGTTTAAAAGAACGGGTAAAAGAGATGACCTAAACTTGATCGAACGGTTATTAAATGTATATCATTGAGCATTTAAGTAGGAGAAAATAGACTACATCCTGCAGTCGAGACTCAGAAATCATACTTTCATAGATAAGATAATTGCAGATGGCGAGGATCGATGAATTCGATACAGGATACGGGGTAGAATCGTCGACTCGAAGATTGATTTACCGTTGATGTTCGAACACGTCGGACCGGCTCCGATTCAACGAGCATATCCGACCAGTGGTTTTCGTTGTTTGTTCACGTGTAACGTGGCACAACTTGCCACAAGACTGTCGTTTTTGCTCGATAATTCTATTCGCACGACCAGCACGCGATCAACTGTTTCCTCGCGCGTAAACTTTCTTTTTCACCCTGGCCACTATACATATACATAACTTGCGATTACTTTTCTAGAATAGTACAACATTACAGATCTTTCAAATGTAGGCTACCGTGAAACCTGGACACTTCAATCCGGTCAATGAAAACGGTGTCGAAAAGGTGTTATCGTCGTTAAGCAGCGACCGGTAGAGTAAACGACCGATGAGACAAGGATTCTCGCGACACGAAATCACGTAACAGATTTAAACGTATTATTTCCAACAGTATCTGGAGCAACCTGTTTGAAAACATGGCCGCGTATTAGAAACGTCCCTGACTCGGGATGTAATTAGCTCGATAATAGTGTTTCCAGCTCTATGCAGTTCAACGGAAAAGCCGATTTGATGATACCCCGAGCGAAAAGAAACTCTATCATTTGATAGAATATTTCATTATTCCTTCCCTTTTTTTCATATTCAATTTCTTATCTTTATCGAATAAATAACCGTGTAATTTTTCAATTAAACCATAATTAAGCGTTCCGCATGCTTTCTTAAAGCTATACCGTGTAAATATTTTAACCGGCAGATCGTAGAAAATAAACGAACCGATACACAAGCGAGTTGGCGAGAAAGTTTCTCGTCTCACGAGATTAAGCGCGAAACGGCTAAATTTATTCAACTTCAAGACTCGTTAGACTTTGCGTTAATGTTTCTACGTACGAGATAGGTTATGCAATATTAAAGTGACATGACCAGTTCGAGCGTTGGATCGTGTTACATCGAGTGTACTGCATGCAACGTGCCACGGTTACTTTTCAAACGTGATATTCAAGAAAACCCATCGTGATCGTGAACCGTTCTCAAGGTGCGATGTTTTAACGCTAAAAAGGTGAATATTAGACTCGCCGTGGTAATGAACGTGCACCATTCAGCAACGTGGTAATTACTGTTCAAAAATAAAAGACTCCTTTACAACGAGCCGCCTGCATACAGTACACACGTCGTTTCGTTTGACAGTCACGTGTTGCGTATGTTTGTTACGACATCGTTTATTGTCTCTTTTTATCGCTACCACATAAATATTCACGTTCGACTAAACGTTAATGTGACATTACGAGTAAAGTTATATTTAAATGTTACCAACCTTCAATTTCTATTTTAAACAAACATTTTTGTAAGAAACGCAATTGTAACAAAATATGGAAACAATCGTACCAGTCGACTCGATTCGATTCGAGATCGATAGGAAGAGTCGAAATGGGGTTGTAATTCGTGACAATCAGGGATTGAAGAAAAAAATGATTATCTCGATCGATTAGATGGAGATACGATGGAGATAATGACTTGAATAAAAAAATAATAATGACTCACCGATGATGGTCGAGGGGTTGTCCTCGGGAACAGCTGATCCGGCTCGGTTAGCGAATGTCGCTTTCGTTGAAGTTTCCTAATCGTGATCGGTTAACCTCCAAAACTGGCTGCGCAATCTAGTCGGCGGGGCGGGGATGTCTGATCGCATGGAACTCACCGCGGTTTTCTTTTTTCGCGTGTCTCGGATGAGAAACTCAGTTAAAAGTCCTGTCGCCAGTTAAAGAGGCACGTAAAGATCACGAGGACCCTCGGTACCAGCGAAGGGTGGCCGTTGCGTCATATATCGTTGCCAGGCGAACGGGACGTAACCCAATTCGCGGCTGGCAGCTTCTCCTTCGGCTGTCTCTCGTCTCATTCTCTCTTTTCTCGTACTCTCGATTCTCAGAACATTCACTCACAGCCAATTTGACAATATTCCCACGGGACACCGTCTGACTCACTGTAACATCCACCAACTAGTAAACACACCGCGTCGAAAAGTCAGTGGATCATCGAACGACATTGCTCCGCCGATCGGGCGATTAATCTTGTCCGTTTTTATTTTCAAAGAGATCGGCAAAGGCCGATTCTCTCGAGGACACTGCGAAATTCGAGTATTCTATTAATTCTCTGTTGCTATTAACTTTGATGAAACAACCACCGAGCAAAAAGACGCGACAGGAAAGGCTATCGCGAACGCTAGGAACGGTGAAACGGAGAAACGAAGCGCACCCCACACTCGCACCAGTGGAAATGATACTGCGGCTTCGCGAGACTCTATTCTCTACGTACTGTACATAAGCGCCAACGCGCAGGCGCAGAATGATCGTGCCAGTCAACTTCCGAAATCTCGTTAAATCTCGCTAATTATACATTTTTATATCAAAATTTGTTAATTCAGAAAGTTAATTATTTTTTTTTTTTATTAATTTTTTATTATTAAATATATTTTTCAGAAAAATTATTGACAAATTTTTATTATTTTTATTATTTACTTTTTGCATCTTTAATGCGTTGGTTTATGACATTTTGTACAACTGTTAGTTTAACGTTAATTTGAACAAATATCGCATCTATAATTAAATTTTTGAATATACTTCCATAAACAAAACTTGTTTACCTTGTATTAGGCAGGGTTTAAAATATTACTAGACATCTCTATGATTTACAATACTTCAAATATTAAAGGTTTACTTTTATTCTCTTCAAATATAAAAGTTAAGTAACGTGATTGTAAAGACAAACATCACGTTTTCGTTATACAATACATTATTATATTAAAATATAAATGCCAACTCTTTAACAACTAC
Source organism: Osmia lignaria lignaria (assembly GCF_051020975.1). Lineage (NCBI taxonomy): Eukaryota > Metazoa > Arthropoda > Insecta > Hymenoptera > Megachilidae > Osmia > Osmia lignaria. Next base: position 5,563,137 of record NC_135040.1, read on the forward strand.
ATGTTAATGTAGTATTATAATATATATATATTACATTTTTATGTTTTGTCGATTTTACGGTGATTGTAACTCGTACCACGATATAGATCAAATTAGTCTGAACAGTTTTAAATAAATATTATAAATGTTTACATGATTTGGGACTTACATAAGGCAGTTTTTCAAAAAATAATATAAATTCTACGCTTTCAGTTATTCTCTCATTAATAGAGGATGTATAAAATACAATATTTCAAACTTTACAATTGCAACCATATAAATGCGTGTTACACGCTCAATCACACGAACTCGAAGAACAAGTAACTTGAAATTTATTTACTGTTCATCCTTGTCTTTAGCTCCGTGTTTTAAAATTCGTGTAAATTCTATATAATCGAACATCGATCCTTTGATTGGCGCTTCGCGATACATTTCGTCAACATCGTCGTCCGTGAATCTTGAAATAAAAAAGTAACAATGAGCTAAATATTTCTATGACAATTAACAATATACAGGGTGTTCGATTAGGGGTGGACTTTGGGAAGGTGGTAACTGGAGTGATTCTGAACAATTTTCTCCTTTACCAAAATGCTCGTTAACGCTTAGTTTTTGAATTATTAATAAAAAACACACGAGCAACAAAGGTACATACCGCGCAGGCGCAGCCCCGGGTAGTGTCGGCTACGAACCAATGTGCCGAGTAGTTTGTTCGCGGTCTCGGTCGAGTGCGGTTCTCGCAGCCAATAGTTCCGTATTTTTCATTAATAATTCAAAAACTAAGCCTTAATAGGCATTTTGGTAAAGGAAAAAACTGTTCAGAATCAGTTACCACCATTTCAAAGGATGCCCACTTCTAGCTGAACATGCTTGATACTTTTTATAACATCAATTTACCTATCTCCCATTGTGGTAAGTAATTCTCGAAGACGTTCTTCGTTTATATGGCCAGTATTTTCTTCGTCGAAACAACCAAAAGCGTTTTTAATTACATCTTCCGGATCTGTACCCTGAAGCCTTTCGCCAAACAAGGTTAAAAACATTGTAAAATTGATTGGTCCTGGAGCTTCGTTCATCATTCCTTCCAGATAGTCGTCAGTAGGATTTTTACCTAAATGGAATTTCGAAATTTAGCGCTATTTTATATAAAATTGAGTTTACCGTTGAAAGCAATTTTAGAGCTACGTCGGTATGTTACCTAACGAGGCGAGCATGTCGTGGAGATCTTCTTTATCAATAAAACCATCATGATTTTGATCGATCATGTTAAAAGCTTCTTTAAATTCAGCGATTTGAGCTTGATCGAACATTGCAAAGACATTTGATGTTGCGCGTTGTGCACGTTTCTTCGTCGTTGCCCGACGTCCGGCCGTTTTGCGTGAAGACATGATTATATTCTGAAATCATAACCATTTTAATTATTTTCAACTTACATGCGATGGAGGCAAAACTTTTTCGGAAGTCTGCAGCAAAACACGAAAGATTAATACACGGTTTACCATTATCGAGTTACTATTTATTTTTGAATAATTAAGTCAGGGAATCGCAACGTAACCAAAATCAGGATAAAAATAAGATCGTCTACGTGGTTGTTCAATAAAGAGGACGTTACACTCCACGTTCACCGATGCCTTTGTTCATCCTTTCGTACAATTAAACCGGGATTTATCATACGATTTAACATAAAAATTGGGAGAATATTTAAACATGCGCTATACTTTGTGAAACACGTATCACCTCGTGCACTGTTAAGTATATACTCTATCTTATGTTTAAAAAATAATTTTTTGGTACGTTTTTAAGTTCATTTCTTACCATTTATTTATTAATGTTTACTTTATGGGTCTTTGTTCTAAAACTTGTGCTCAGCTATATTTGTACATGCATGCTATATTTGACTTTTACTAAGCATTTATTAAAAACATTTAACGCTTTGTAAAATCATTGAAACATACGATTGAATGATTTTATATAAGAAAGAATAAAAAATAAGTTTAATTTAAACAAATCAACGAGAAAAGTATGCTTATCTTTCAATAACAATGGCCGCCTCAGTAAGCAAGAGAACTGCTGTCAAATATTCCACATCGTTCAGACAGTCTCTGATATATTTGAATCAATAATTAAAAGGCATCTCATTGAAAGATTGAGATAAGCAAAGAAATTTTTACCAACCTGATAAATATAAGCTTCCAAATGGCAAAATTACGAGATACAGAACAGCACAGACACTCGTGCACCACTGTGACTCACGTTACGCGTCACTCTATGGTTATTCACCACACCCGGACAGGTAGTGCCATCTGGCGAAGGATCCTTTATCCATTGCAGCAACCTTTTCTAGTCATACTCAAAAATTAGGCCATGAAAGAAAAGAAAGGTATACTTTGTAGCCAGAGATGTCTTTATTATGAGGGGAAGATGAGGCACTTGCCCCGGGTTCTATGCTTATAAACTTTCACATTTTTACTAATAAATAAAAAAATTTTACTTTGTAATTTTATTAGGATAGATTTCTCGGCCTAAATGGTCCATGATGTACAGAATATAAGGTTACTTAACGCGTTTTCTATATTATCAGTACTGTTCCAAATCCCAGAAACTTTAAGGGTGATTCTACTTAGAATAATCGATCCTTAAGTGGTAAATTCATCCATAATTTTTATCAGAAACGGTGTATTTTATGGTATGAAATTATACCAGTTCAATCTCGAAGAGATACGTCATCGTATACGTACCGTAGTTAAACCGGAGCAAGCAGTTCACAGAGAAATCATTGCCTTATAAGGATGTGAAAGAGCCCGATATAGCTGTTGCTTATGTCGTAATCTTGTTTACATTTAAACTCTTTATATACAATTACACGGAGACACAGTTCTGGTACGAATTGAAAAAGGCGGAAAGGAATTGATTTTGTTTACAGAGGAATTTACAAGAAAATTTTGCCACTGTAAAATAAAACAAGAGCATTGGTTTCTTTATTCGCATAATTAACGAGCATACGAATTTATGTTACAAGTAATAATTCTAAATCAGGGAAACACTCTATATACATAATGATACATGAATTCAATTCTCGAATCACTTTGAATGCAAACAAATGGATGTAACAATACACGATTACCATCCGCCAATAAGACGCGTCATCACGCTCCTCCTCTTTACTTATTTACATAAATCGGCGATGCGCCGAATATAATAATATAAATAAAGACAACAAAGTTTCGCGTACTCGTATCCTCCTACCTGTACATAAATAATCTCCGATTTTGAGGGACGGAATCGATCCTCGATAAAATTCAAACTATCGTACAGACACTCCATTAATGGTAATGCCATTTCTGTTTGACACTGGTTCTGCCTCGTAATGTCCCGTTCGACCATAATGTCTTCTCATGTTGCTGCCGTACCTTAAATTTTTCGAAAAAACTTTGTTGCATCTTCCGTTTATTAATTGAAAAAAAAAAAACTTTTATACTTACCCATAAGTACTGCCACTCATACTGTATGGATTGTCATAAAGGCCGTCTTCTGGAACATTTTCGTACATGGTGTTAGGTGTTCCATCGTTAAGAGTGGCGTAAGACATAACAGCAGCATTTTGGTCCTCTTTTCTCTCAGCTGCTTGGACATTTTCAGTGTTCTTCACTGGAGTAGCTTTTCTCCTAAAAATAGCGTTGTTGAACAAATAAATCTTTAGCTTGAGAGCAGTAATTGTTAATAATTTTCTTCTGAGTTTTACATACAGTCTTAGGTAAACGAGTCCAAGTATAATTAATATAAATATGATGACTCCCGCTCCGATGCCAACGCTGGTACCTACTCCTTGAGCTTCTGCTACTTCGTTTGGCATAACTGTTGAACAACGCGTACAAATTAATCTTGGAAAGTGTATCAACTTAGTTTAAACTTGAACATTTATTTACGTTCGCATTTTGGTTCATCGCCACTCCATGAACCAGTGTCTAAGCATTTTCTTAAGAATGGTCCGACTCTTTCGTATTGCGGTAAGCAATGATATTCTGCTGTTCCCCCATAAATCGTTGTTCCATTTACCACTATTACCCTTCCATTTTCTATGGATCCTGGATGTTTACAATCCACCGCTGTTAAAGAAACGTTTCAGTTTTATTCGCGTCTGTAAAATTACTTAAAGATGAACCATATGATAATATATTTACAGAAACAGGCAGGCGTGCTTCCGCTCCAAGATCCATTTTGCAAGCATATTCTAGTCTCGTTTCCTTCCATGTAGTATCCACGTGGACAGCTATAGTGTGCCACTCCTCCCACGCTATGAGTGGAAACTTGAGTAGACAATACCCCTTCTTTCTCAGGATCTTTGCATCTAATTTCTGAATGTCAACAAGAAATTAGATGTTTCGCTTTCTTAAGATAAGATTTCATATTATAATTATGTTTGAGAAAGTTACCTTTACAAACTGGAGTGTCGCTGCTCCAGGTGCCATTCTCGAGGCACAGTCTTCTGGCGAATCCATCCAATTCAAAGTTCCCGTCGCATTCGTAAAGCGCAGCTGCTCCGTAATAGGTTGCATTTGAAGTTAGGGTGTATTTTCCATGTTGAATGTGCTCTGGCTTGGCACAATCGACATCTGAAAAATGCATTCTAATGTGTTTACACATGTTTTAAAAATGGAAAAGTGTTTTATTGAATAGATCAATTTTACAATGATTCTTACAAACGCATCGCGGAACTTCGCCACTCCATTTTCCATTGTCCTCGCAAGTAGAGAGAGGTTCACCAACCACCTTGTACCCCCTCTCGCAACGATATTTCGCAAGAGCACCAATCTTGTAGGAAGTCGCACCGGTATTAGAATTCTCCGGTGTTCCGGTACGAATCAAAGTTCTACCGTACATTCGATCGTTCCCAGTCACCGATAGAATCCCATGCTCTGCGTATACGGGCTCAGGACAACGAATCTCTGTGACAAAAGCGTTATATCGATGCTGGCAGCTATTGTCGTGTAGCTGTGAAATAAATTCTATGTACGAGTTTCATACGCCCGAATACCTTCACACTTTGGAGTCGCGTCGCTCCATTGACCATTGTCTAAACAGTATCTCCTCGACACTCCGTTCAACCTGTAGTTTCTCGTGCAACTGTAGGTGATTTCACTTCCTAGATGCGTCGTTTTATTCACGTAATCCGCTGCTCCATTCAACACAGGCAACACTTTCCCGCAGTCCACGTCTATGAAACAGAACGTTACCTTCTTTTTCTTATGAATAAAAATTAATAAGAAAACTTGTGCATACATTCGCAGGTAGGTACTTCCCCCGACCACTCGCCGTCTCTGCCACAAGTATGTCTGGCTTCGCCTTGAAGTTGATAGCCTGCCTCGCAGTGATATTCAATGGAGCTGTGAACGTTCAGATCGTAGCCGACCACGTAACTTCCGGCTGGTACATCTGGTTCTTCGCAGGTAATTACTATAAAATGGAAAGTCGAATATTTTTCTCTATTCGTTAACCTAAAGTTACTATATTAATCCTGCTTACACTCGCACGACGGTGTGTCGTGGCTCCATTTCCCTTCTTTGGTGCACTCTTGCTTCGCCGTACCCACTAACCAGTAGTCCTCCAAACATGTGTACACCGCCAAACTTTTCACCGTGGTGGTTCCATTGATTAAGGTCATCGAACCAAATTCGATTTGGGCCGGTGCTCCACAATCGACGAATCGACATTGAGGCGCTTTGCCGGACCATTCTCCGCCGATGTCGCACGTAAGAACCTTTCGAAATTGAATCAGTCGGGTTGAAGATATTTAATATTCCGTTCATGGTGATTGCGCAAACTTTTTCAGACTTATTTATAAATAATACAGACACAATCGACGGGACGGACAAACGTAATGGAATTTACTCTCGAAATCGGTTTACGCCTCGAGCATAACAAACGAGAGAAAAGATTTACCGAGCGTAAGGAGAATTGTTTATGAAATTACTTACGTTATCTCCGAATAGAATAAAGCCGTTCTGACAAGAATAAGTGGCAGTAGATCCTGCTCTCCTTCCGGTAATCGTTACCAGCCCTCCGTTGACTTGAGGTGGTTCCGGGCACCAATCGACTGGATAATAATAAACAGCACATTGTATTATCAACGCGTTTGAGAACGAATGTAGAACGATGCATGATCTAGATCACATTATTAGATTGATTCCGTACATAGACATTGGGGTTGATGTCCACTCCAAATACCGCCGTCACCGCATCGACGCCTAGCGTCACCCAGAAGCGTATAGTTTTCTTTACACGCGTAATCGGCAAGCGCACCATGGGTCGTTCTTTTGTCAACGAGCGTGATTGCACCGTTCTCCAGCTCGGCTAGTGGACCGCAATCGACGACTGAAAGCATTTAAAACGCGACGTTTAGGATACGCGAAACGATTACAAACGAGCAGCTCTGCGTTATCGTTATCTTGATAATTATGTGACTCGCGTGCGATTGTGCTTACATTTGCACGTGGGCGCTTCGCCGCTCCAAAAGCCGTTTAGCTCGCACGTTCTGTTCTTCGATCCAATTAACATGTGTCCGTCAGGACAAACGTACTCTACTGTGGAACCAATGGTTCTTTTGCTTCCAATTATGGTTGTGTTCTCAGACTTCTCTGGACTGCCGCAAGTAGGTGGTCCTAGAAAAGTAAAGGAACACGTTAGAAAGGTAACGATTGCTTTCGTTCGTTACGCGCCGCAAGTGAATAAACGTCTGCTCACTACTCTGACATATCCAGTGTAAATAATCAAGATTACAGCCGACATCGTTCCAAAGCCAACCGCGTCCACCGTCCAACACTACGCAATTCTGTTCGCCGTTATAGTTATTCGGTTGATCCTTGCCCCACGATGGTTTTTGCACGATCTCTCCTAAAAACCAATAGACAAAACTCCGTTTCACATCTGGAATTCTAATGAAAGCTAATCGACAGAGATTACAAGGTCTTTAACCTTTCGCCACGAATCCTACAATCTAAGATAATCTTCTCGTCTGCTCGATCCAGACGCAACAAACAATTAACAGAGATTATACGTTCGAACACAGACGTTAGCGGGTGTAACTTCCCGTTGATTTCCTCATAGTCGTAACTTTCACGTTCTATTTATTAGCGCGTGCCGTTGCGCCGACAGTCAACCGTGTCGAGTCGATCTTTGACTTCATAGGCTTCGATGACCAGCTTGCGTACGAATCACCGAACGATGCTTCGTATCGTTAAGTACCGTAATTATCGCATAATTACGGGGCAAATCGATCGGCTCGACTCGACGAAATTCAAGCAACGTTACCCAACCGGTGCCACTTCGACCCGGTTCCCATGAATGCTACCGATAAATCGTGAGAAGAGAAAAAGTCTTTTGGTTGTAGTCGACGAATGAAAGAACAGGAGAGATGAAACATCTCGAGATATTCACCGTCAACCCATCTCCAGGTTCGTGCCGTTATCAACGGCTCCTTTTGAGCACCTATCCAGACCAGCTGCGTCTTCAATTTATCCTTTCGCCTTTCGAGATTATTCAGTATGTACACCGACGATGCACCCTGCGTTTAAACACAGACAAGAATTTACAGTAAAGTAAAGGAAACAGTTGGAATACGTTCGGCAGAGAATTCGAAACTGTTTGTTAGAGAAACCTTGAAACCGTGCACGAGATCTCCGCCTCTGGTCCGACAATAGTTTCTGGCTTCCTGAAAGGAACCACCTTTCTTTACGACAAACTCGTAACAGGTGGAATTGAAAGCGGCCAGGTCCGCGTCAGCCGGCGTTCCGGCGTAGGCACACCTGTCCGTTGAGAACTCTACGAAAAACCAGGTAGAACGTTCCTAAAGGAATTTTACTTGACATTTCGCTGCCATCGTTGATTCAACCTCGTCAGTTTTCTGCTTACCATCGACGGCGAACACTTCCACCTCGCACAAACTCAAACTTCCTTCGACCCCGACCAGCTGTAAGAACACGTACTGTCCGATCAGTGCTCTGGCGCATTGAAACGTCTTCGTGATTCCTTCCTCTGTAAAAATCAGTCGATCATTCGAACGGGCTCTTCGTAATGTCGCAACGAGATTTCACATTTTCATAGACTCTCGATCGCTTACCTATCGTGCCAGGAAACCAGGCGCACAAAGGGTTACGCTGCAATTCCACGCTACTGTTGCCAACGCGAATTTCAATGTCCTGAAGGGGTTGATGACCTATCAAGAACGAGAGCTCTTTTCTAATTTTTCTTTCGACACCGTTCGATCTAGCAAAAGCGCTAAGCGAATACAGCAAATGTACATTTCTCTGTTGAGAGTTTTTCAATGATCGACGTAACGGACAATTATAGGAATAACGTAGCAGAGACTCTGATAAATATCTCAGAAGTTTTTAAGATTTTTTCGATTGCCTAAAAGAATGGCGCCAGTCACCTGGTTGAAGGATAAACATGCAAGAAGTAAAAGAGAAAAAATTTACCGCAGCAGCCTCTGGTCGTGACTCTGACGACTTTTACCGAATACGACTTCAGAAGGTCGACCTTCCACCAAGGACTGGGCTCGCTTTGGGTTTCTGTACATCTTTTCCCGTCGTGTTCCGTGCTGGAGTCGCCATCGTTACCGTGGCCAGCATCTCCTCCTCGTACAGTCGTCGACTGATTCGTTGGTTTGCGAAAAGCAACATTCGTGCCTGTGACGATACAACGGTATGATATTTAAATGACTTTCCATTAATCATCGGTATTTACCGTGTTGAATATTTTCCAACAATTATTTCGGTACCGATCAGTCAAAGAAGAAAGGTGTCGCCCGTTACGAGCAAGTAACAAAACGTTCATTAACGGCAGGATACGCTGATCGTTAGTGTAATAGAGAGAAACGATTATCCGGTGTCGCAGCTAGTTTCACCAAGTCCTACGTACTTTGCGTTTCAGAATCTTCCGGCTTGGTCGTTTTTTCCGCATTCTCGGTGGCCTGGTCGTTTAAAATCATTTCCACGCGAACCAGTCACCGCCTTTGTGCCTGACTGTCACCGAACGGATCCTCGGTTTCGTAACGTTCAACCTGCCGTACGATGTTTTGCCATTCGCGAACTTTCTTTCGTACCGATTTTGTCAGTAAAAGTGAAACGTAGCAGCAAACGAAAAGAAAGGAGAGAAGAGCAAAGGTCGTCGACGCACAAAATTTCGATAGAGTTGCTTCGTGGCATACGAAAAATCGCTTTCTATCGTATTACACGTTCGAGACGGAAAAGCAACACGGCGCTGCATTTTAAGAAGAAAGAGTTCAATTTCTTCTTGATCGCGGAGCGCAACTATTCTTTCGCGAAGAGAAAGCCGCGTACGATCTTGTCTTTTTCTCGAACGCGTGATCGCACGCGTCGATTCGATGGATATACAAAAATTAATTTAATGATAAAAAAAGAAAGGGAAACGCTTACCGCAAAATGGTAGATCTCCTTGCCACTTTCCTCGAGCGTTACACGTCAGACTGCCACTGCTAAACAACCAACAATTGGATCAAATAATCGAAATTCTTTGAACCTCCTTCTGTACAATGGACGACGTTCAACGTTGACATGCAAGGACATATTGTCAACCATACAAATTACATGAAAACGGAGAAAGTCTATAATAAGTGGTGCTATCGACATAGATTATGCTGTACAGATGTTCGTTTCGTTCGGTTGCAATTTCTACCTGTACATATCTGCATATCGTAAATATTGTATTCGTAGAATGCACATTACATTTATTGTAATGGTACTATTAACTAAAGTTATTCCCCATAAAACAAATAACAAATCATTTGATGGAAATTCATACGTCACTCAGGATATGGTTGACATTGACGGTCGTATTTGCAAAGCGTTGATTATACATACATACCCAAATAATTCGTATCCGGCGTCGCAGGTGTACGTCGCCAAAGTGCCAATTGCTAATGACTCGTCGGACAATGACACCTTGGCGTTCATCGGTACCGCTGGATGACCGCACTTCAATCCTGTATTTAAACAAAAATTACGGTTTTTAGTCAAGACAAGTCGAAAGACAAGTCAGCTTACCATGGAATTAAATAAATTTATTAACCACTAAACCGCTCGATCTAGCGGCGCTTTTAATGGTGTATTAAAAGGCTGCTGGAAATTTTACCGTTTCAAACTACCAAAGCTACCGTTTCGATTTCTAGCCTACGATTCACGGTACACTGCGCGTTCTCCAGAGAAAAACTTTGCTTTTTATTGCATCTCAGATTATACTGTAAAAGCAGCGACTGCCAGGTATTAACGAATTAGTAATGGTTTCGAGTCGTTTCAAACATGATATTGTTCGAAAAATGTTTCAAGGATTGAGCTGTTCGCAATAATCATTTTGCAGGAAATTTTTTTCCGTCCCATTGACAAGGTATTTTTATCGCTTCTACGGTATTCATGATTGAAACACCAAGCACGGTTACGGTGTCAGCAATTAACTGTATGTAGCAAGAGTCGTGTAACAGTCTAAATTTGAACCGTAGTCTCGTACACTTTCAATTCAAACCCAAACATAATATGGACACAAGTAAATGCTTGATTCCGAGACAATTAACGCTATTTTTCTTTTCTCATTCAATTCATCTTAACTTTCGTTGCGTAAGGTATACCTGTCGTTAACCAGAGAGGAGGTGTCAAGGGCGCAGCCCCTTTCCGCGTAACGCTCGAGTTTAGAAGGCATTCGTCCATAGTTCGCTTTCAAAGTAAGTAAATCAAACAATGGTTAACGACACGAGCTAAAGAGAAACCTTGGACAAAATCCCACGCGTCTTTCATTATTGTATAAATTCTTACTGTCGGGAAATTGAACGTACGATGGATTTTCTCAGTCGTCCGCAAAAGGATGGAAATTAGTAGGTCGAATACAGGATAGCCGTAAACCTATCGAGTTATGTACGTTTCTGAAAGAGACAAGATCGTGCACGTCGCTTGAGGAAACTTTTCTTTTTCCTTCGAGTGAAAAGCACGGTGGTTTAGAGGACTGCATCTCGTTGCAACCGCAAGGAAATGTTTTCTTCTCTCTGAAACACCCTGTATATTCTATAAACACATAAGCAATAGAATCGTGAAAGCGATTTGATAGCATGCAGTCGCGCAGCTTGTAAAATGGGAAGTTTCCGCCAATGTTTCAAGGCTGATCGAGAGAGATGGCCTTTGATTTCCAATCAACAATCTTAATGATTCAAATTTACATTTCCACACAGTTAGCCGTGATTGGTTCTTCTGAATAGGATGCCCGCGAGAATCCGTTAATTTGAATCCGAATGCGAAAGTCAGGTGAACGATTCGATCGCAGGGTGAAAGCTTCCTTTTTATTTCTTTTTATTCGATTCGAACTCTCGGGAAGGCAACCGTTTCTCATGAGACATATCGGAGCTACCGTTTCGTGCGAACGAGTTAATTAAAGCGAATACAAACGTGTTTGCGCGTACAACCGCTTGCGATTATTCCGATTCGAAACGCGTCTCCTTGTAACGCGTTGAATCGAGTCTTTCGCGGCTCACTTTCTATATAATTAAAATCATTTCACCGGGTACTCGAAGATAAATCTTCTTAATTAGAAAGAAATGCTGTCTGAGAACAAAGGTCATCAAGTTCTTAACTTGACTTTTGTATTTTACGATCATAGTAGTTCACACTAGCAATTACAAAGGAATTGATTAACTTTATGTTGATGATTGGAAATTGATCAGAGCTTTGTTCATTTAGATCGAGTATAATTAAATTTGTTGAAGCTCTGCTACGGATGGTTAGACAGGTTCTAGGAAAGAACCTCGTCGAATCCAGATCTGAGAAGAGACGAAGAGGTCAAGAATTCCCGGTTGATGGTCTGTGTTGAGTACGTGTAAGCACGTTACTAGCTTCAACCTGAAGTCTTTGGCATTCGCCGATCGCTTCGTGGGTCTGGGTCACGCGGTTACAAAACTTTGAAGCCGAAATAACGGTACGACATGGAGCTACTTCGGATCGGAACTACTCTACCAGTGAAGCGTGTCACGGTACAGTTCTTGGTTTATAGCCATTTTTTTCTATCTTCGATTCCAAAGCAACCTGCACCATTCCTAATCAACATTCCTTCAATCCAATTTGCTTAAACCAAGTGTCAATACTTAATAAAAATATATCGTAATTGCTTTTTCTATCAAAAACTTTCCCAAATATCACTATCACGTGGCGTTAGAAGGAGCGTCGAAGATAGAATAACTCATTTCACGCGAACCTTTTGCAATAATCGTGTCGATGTGCATGGACTGGGGGGAGGTAGAAATACAGACAGGTTCTAGCTGCACACCTCGAGCGCACCGGTGCAATATTGCAGGTACAAAAGCGATTGTCAGGAAGTTGGAAAGTGGGCGTGCCTATTTGCGATCTATCTTGCAAAAAAAAAAAAAGAAAGAAAGGGAGAACCATTGTTAGAGATATACTCGACTAATTTTTCAACATCTTTCTGATTGAATTTCAATTTCAATTCCATATCGAGAGGGAATTTAACAACCGCCTGGTGTGTACCAAACCATCAAGGAACCGGTTAACATCGTCATTTGGTAGGACGAAGAAGAATCCGTGGAAGTAACAGACGGTGAGCTGGCAATACTAAATTCGTACTACTTGAAATTGATTGGAAATCGGTTTTTCTTTCCATCGAAGAAAGAACGATGTTTCCTAATCTATTCTTCGACACGAAAAATTCTTGCGAGCAAAGTTTGATCAGAGCTGATGGTGTTGTATAATCGATGTGTAGCATCGAATTGCGTTACACTACCAAAATGCGCTCGACGCGTCCCGCATGTTGATTAAGAACCATAGGAAGCGGCGTGGTGTCGCTTGAAATTTCACCTGTATCGGGTATGCTGCCCCACCCATCGATGGGGTGGGTTTATCCGGGCATGGGTTATCGCTCGATTCAAAGGCTAGCTAAATCGTTCAGAGTTAAATGTTACGACGCTCTCAGCTATTAACTCGACGGGGAAACCGTGGATGAAAACGTGCAAGTTTGAAGCGTGCCCCGCTGCCTATTTAGCGAGACTGAAAGAAAAGCGTTTACCTGGAATCTCGAGAACGCTTTTACTTCCCCACGTACGGCTGGTTTACGAATTAGCATACCACGAAGAAAAATCTTTGGTGTTAAGACTACGATGTTCCTCGAGCTTTTGCCGTGAATAAGTATCGAAAGGATTCGAAATTCTACGGTGATCGAATTGCTTGAAAATTTGCAATAGATAGTATTGAATGTCTATCACCACCTACGAGTCCCTGGAATGGGATCGGTCAGAGGCGTGTGAACTGGACTTTCCTACACGTATTTACCTTAACTTCTACCTATCACTTTTACAGAACGCTCTGTTTATGCGGTAATCATGGGAACAGCGATTGCTTCGATCATTGTAGTTTATCTCGTTCCATTCAAATTATCACGTTTTAACTTTGATACTTGTAACACGATTCATAAATTCATTGAAACATTCTTCAACTCTAGGCACGCGAATAAGATATATCGAGACGACAAATTTACATTCTTCCTTTAATTACAAATCTTTGCAAACTTAGCATTCGCGTGCGTTTAATAAGCAGCATCGGGCAAGGTGTTATTTTCAAGTAGCAATTATCCTTATACCGAGACGTGTCCTTCCTACGCGTTTTTATCTGCTATAAATGAAAGTTCAATCGAGCGTTACTGAAAAGGTATAGGTACCAACGGTTTGCGGGTCGATGACGTAAAATACACCGCATTACATTTAATAAATCTTTGTTCGTGTACAAACTCAAGTTGAATGTATCTCCTGACGCGTCAAAGAAGCGAAAGAACAGAAATAAACAGTTTGTTTAGAAAGTATGCGTTATAGGTCCACGTGGTTCTAATGAAGATAATGCTATATTATGGAGTGTCTTTCAAAAATTATCACGAAAGCTGATATTACAGAGCCGTTATTATACGTGTACAGAAACATAATGGCTATACTGCCAAGGTGTTTCATGTAGGTCAACTAGGAGAATAAGAGTTACAAAAGGCAAAACTCGCTTCGATTGACTGCCTTTGCTGCGAGTTCTCCTTCCTACGTTGCGAGACCAGTTTTATTCGAATTAAAACCGGCAAAATGACGAGTCAACTGGGGGAGAAACGCGAAATTCGAAGCTGAGAATCAGCCAAATCAGTCTGTATGATAGGTAAAGTGTCTTGTATATAGATACGCAAGTACGTGCGTGGATTACCGATGATTAACGGCGTCTATGTACGGCACAACTTTCATTAGAAAATATTTTTGTAAAATGAAAACATTATAAATCAGTTTTCTGTAATTAACGTGTTATGCACTGCTCGTGAATCAGATAGTGCGTATCTACTATTGCTTTGTTACTCAATAATAAATGTAATAATATTTGGTATTTGGTCTAAATTGCAGCATGCAGAGGTCGCCCATCGTGCGTAACGAAAGGGTTAAATTTCATGCGACGCGGAACACGTTAAGCAGGAAGAGCGAATGCAAATGCACCCTGTTTCCGGACTCGCACGGTCAGTGGATACTTTTAAATGGTCCGCTGAATTTTACAATCGTCCACGTTATTTGAACGAACAGTTTGAAAGGGCGTCGGAACGTTGTTTCGATTACTGACCATCCTTGGATCAATGAATAACTACCGTATAGGGTGAGATATTTCGTCGAAAAAATTTAATGGAATTCTTATGGTTCCATGGAAACAAAACGAAAAGGCGATCAAGAACTTGTGCGTTTTATTTCGAAGGAGATACACCAGGTGACCTCGAGACACCAGAAAATCCGCGTGGACGAGAATCGAGTGGGCGGTACCTGTTTTCTGCGGTATTTGTGTATCCTTTCTTTACCGTCATGGGCAAAACAGATAAAAAATGTCAAAGCGTCGACTTCGATTTGAAATTTCGAAATATTTAAATCTCGTCTCTGTCCTTTCTATCGCGACGCCGTGGTTCAATGGACACTCTCGGTTCGCAGAATTTCACGCGACTTTAATTCATTCGATTCGTGGTTAACACGTTGACTGCCATTATGAAAATGGTGATATGCATTGCGACACGTTATAATAGCAATTGCTACAGATACGATTATTTAGTTTCTTGCTACAAGATTTCGTTATTAATCGATTGAAAGTTTGGGGTAGCTCACCCTTGTGGCATTCAACGTATTAAACAGGTGATAATATAATTATGTAGTTTAAAAGTACATGCCTTCTGCGCCCACAACGAGGATCCCCAAAAGGGATAGGAGAATCTCTCGCGTCATCCTCGATATATCGTTCCTCTGCCCTCGACGAAAGGCGGGATCACATCGAAAGCGCAGCAACTTTGCTCGCGATCATCCACAAGCACGTATCCGCTACCGGTGAACACTTTACCGACCACCACAGAAACTTTCACGAGAAGTTTCTTTGTTCGACGTGTGCCACCGTTGAAAATTTGTTTCAACTGTAAAATATACCTATTCTTCTTAAACTCAATTAAAATAGAAAAGAGGAAACTAAACAAGTTTCAAGTCACTTTAAAAAACAAGTGTTCTAGGGGCGTCTTCTTGTTCGATCGACAAGTTTTTGGTCACCGTACGTAGACACGATCGTTCTCTCGTCATTTCGTTCTTGCACTATGCGAAATTATACTCGCGATATTCCATCTTCGATTTACGATTCTTCATAGTTTTAAGCGTCGATGTCGTATCTCTCGTTGCCCATACGGGGAGGCGCGAAAAGGTTTCTCCAACTGTTGACAGAGAATTATTACTAAAGTCACTATAATTGGAACTGGTTCGCGAGAAATTTGAATTTGTCTTTTATGGAAGGAGGATTTAAACGCGACTTTTCGACGGCATTTTCGCTGACCGAGTATGACGATCCGTTCCCTTCACTAGCCGTCCGTCGAGTGCCACCAGGCCTCTTGGCTCTCTTCAACTCTCCTTCGACATTATGAAAGTACGGTGTACCGTGCTGCATGTACCGTGCATCCAGCTGGCTACCATGAGGGAACCTATGCCTTGCTACGTTCTTCTCGACTTTTCGCCATGCTATCGACATCAACAGGTACATCTTATACTACTGCCTTATTCTCCTTTCCTAGAAATATCATTGATCATTTCTATAGACATTCAATTGCTATTATCTTCTTCGGAAATCAAATATTCGACCCCATTGCGATTTTGCTCCGATTCTGTCGATCGCGTTCCGGGATCGAGATTATTTACCTGTCCACGAATGCGACGCGTTTTTACCGCAACATGGATACTCGTACGCGTAACGTGTCCAAGGTAAAAGAACCAGCATACGATCAAGTAACAACTTTTACCTGCACACGGTTACAGAAGTTGCACATTAGCGGAATAGTTTCGCAGGAGAAGCGACCGATTTAGAAAGAGCAATCGCTTCCGTGTCCGTAACTGTCCTGTTTCGACCAAACGCGTCGAAATCGATACCAGATTGTAAAGCAACATTCTTAAGTACCTACCATTTTAACTAGGAATCAGTGATTCTGTGTTCTTAAACTGTCGCGTACACCTGCGCATCAGCCCCTCCAATTTTAAAAATGACCGCGTGTCGAAGGCGCATTTTCCTTCTCATTAAAATCCTTGACTGAATTGCCGTGCCGCCCCGTTTACCTTGACAGATACATGAATTATAATTTGCTCCATGATCCAAAACCGCACGAGTTGTTTTTTCCTGTTCCCCTTCGTTTCTCATTCCTTTCTTTCTTTTTTATTTTTTTGAATATTGTTTTAATACCTTGGAATTACTGCAAATAATAGATTCATATCAGATGTTGCTAATACTGTCGGTGTTTTTCTGTTTTTTGAATATTTGATAGAAAATAAAAGGAAAATTTAAAGCAAGCATTATCTAAGATGGATGGGATTTAATTTTCTGAGCCTAAATCTACGGTGGTAGTATTCCCTACGCATGAAGGATCACCCTATTGTATGGGGTATCCAAATAGGGTGACAGTAAGAAAAAAAAGGATTGAAAAACACTGTTATAAGGTTACACCGACTTTACCGTTAAGCCCCACCTTTCTGTCTTTCTTACCACATCACACTCCCCACCTGAGTCACGATGCGACGTCCCTTGCGCGCGATCGCGTTTCTACTCTGCTCGGTTTCTCTCCTTCCAACCTTTCTCGTTTCTCCTTTTCCATCGCGCTATTCTATTCCTCTCTTTCGCTCTTTTTCTCTACCAACGCTCACTAAGGTGCTCGCGGGCCCCTTTCACCTCGCAGAACCTCGTGTCTTCTCTTGATTTCCTAAAGAAACGAAGAAAGACACGATAATTCGACCGAGCAACAGGAAGATGAGCAATTTCGTTTGAGATTTGGACGATTAAATTAGCATTAACATTCGTTCGTACGATTTTTATAATGATTCGATAAATGGTGATTTTAACGTACCTTTCAGTCGATGCGGTTAATGAACTTTTGTTTTAATGCTCGTATAATTTTTTTGCGATTAAAAATCAAAAGTCGTATGATGCAAGTTAACAGAATTATAGTTTCAAACTGCAACGTAATGTGTTCCTATCTTACCGCTACGTCTATGAAAATTAGAAATATTTCCTTATTTGGTAATACGATCTAGCAACAACAAAATCAATTATTAATCTCTATTTACGTATAGAAAGTTGACCTAAAGTCATAGTGGTATTCGTTCGAGCCAAGTTGGGCCAAGTTTGGTCTAAAATAGTGGTGCACAAAAGTTTCTCCACTTTCTTAATATCACAATCAATGTTGCAATAGAATTTTACCATTCAGTGCCATTTAAATATTTACCTTGTGCAAGTTATTCTTAACTTTATGGGTCTGTATAATAGCTTACGATCTAAAAACAAATTATACGTCTGTTTAAGATAACAATTTATATTTGCAGGAACTGGTAAATTACTAAATCGTACCTACACGAATGTGTATTGGAAAAATATCTAATAAAATGATAATTATGAATAAAACATGGTATAAATATCTGAAGCTGGTCGGTCCATTTGGAAACTCGAGGCATAAGTTGCGCGTCACTGAGTTCACTGGGTTCGAGATTCGACTTCTCAAATAGAGTACCAGTGACGGCATCTGGTGAAGATATTCTGTATTAAATGTCCTGTGAAAGACACAACTACAGATGTACCGTGATGTACGTAACCGCGTACACGGGATTCGTTTCGGTTTTTGCATCGTTGAATTGGAGTGGTGAGGTATGCACGAGGCGGTTGCGATGGTGCCGGTAACTGTGCTTCGCCGCCAACGCGAAATCTGTGATTTTCATTACATATACTAATTTAATACTGAGAGTAAATACATCGAATAACAAGGAAACATGTAAGTGATGAATTTCCGATACTTTATGTTAAGAAATTTATTGTTTCGAATCATCAAGATTTCAGTTATATTAATAAAGCAATTGTAAAACGTTATTTTAGTTTTATGTGTTATTATATTACCTTGTTAACAAACTAATTAATTTTCCTTCCCTTACTGTTTAAAATTTATGTACATCTGTTCCTAGAACATTATTAATGTTGCTCAATTACATGCGATAGGTGACTAAACTCCTTGCAAAAACCAAGACTTACAAAAGAATGTAAATATGGCAGAAGGTGGAACAGAACCAAAGTCCAATGACAATCAAGTATCTAAACATCAGTTAGAAGTAAACGAGTGTCTTGGTAATTGGCTAGTGTACTTACAGGTTTGTGTATTTACAATAAATTTCATATATAGAAATGCAAAAATAAAACAAGATTTTTCATACAGATGCTCAATGGCCTATGCACTGCCGGTACAAAGTTGGCTCAATCATTGCAAACACTTTTGTCTGTTCACGATACAGTGGCTCAATGCCGATTAACTGGACAATGTCTTGCTGGATGGGAAGAGCTCACAAGAGCTACATACATAGCCAGTAATACCGTAAGAAATCATATTATTGCTGCATTAAGAGATCATGAAACTCGAGAAAGTGAAGCAGATAAACATGTAATTATTTCAAATTAGTCTTTACAACCAGAAAATCTTCTCTTTTATTAAACTGCATTATTTTTCTAGGACATACTTAGGGATAATTTGTTAACTTTCATAAACTTGCAATATCAGTTTTGCGTTGCTTGCTGTGAATGTCTAGGTAAGAATTTTTTTGTAATTAATCCATCAATTCTTTATTCATGCTTTTTGAAATGATTCTTTCAGGTGGAATGGCAGAATGCTCTTGTTCTCAAAGCGGCGCAGCTGAATGTGACATTGCTTCTCTACAACAATGTTTTGAAAGACTGTATAGTTCACCATTACCAGTGTCTTCGTCGTCGACACAGCAGTCTGTGCAAAATTGTCATAGATCACCTTTACCATATCCATTGTTTCCTCTGCAGGTAACTTTGTTGTTGTAAATTAATTTCTTCTATGATTATTTATAATTTTCTACAAAGGTTCAGAGGAGATGGTCTGAAACGGCAGCCGCAGAAATGTCCGGCGAAGTCTCAGAAAATCCGATAAGAAGGTGGTCTATGCCATGGGATTGCCGAAATATCACAGACTGGCCACGACAAGACGTTAGATCTCGATTAAGGGTTCCTCATCAAGACAGAAGTAGATCAACCACGCCTGATACAATATGGAAGACATCCACCATGGCTAGTCAGGATGGCTTACAGGAGGCAATTCAATTGTTATCTTGCAAACCAGGTATACACAGAGAAACGATTAAATGTCATTTGTTGTTATCATTTATTACAAGAATAATTGTTATATATATATATATATATATTAAATTTATTACATATCAAATTATTTTAACATTTTCGTAGGAGTTAGGCCTTTAAATCAATTAACCGCTTACACTAATCAACATATACCTGGTGTCACTTTAACAACGTGCAATTTCGAGACAAATTATGATTCAACAATCTGGCCAGGGTCTCGGAAAGTAGGTTCATCGAGATGTTGGCCGCACGATTCTCACTCAAGCGATCATTCTGATCAATCGGGACGGCGCGAAAGCGATCAGAGTGCACACAGTGGAGAACACAGAGATTCGGGTACAATTTGATACGCATTAAAATTTATTTATCCGCTTTATCTTCAATAATTTATTTCTTTTAACACTGCATAGAACAAAGTGGAGCCAGTGGTAGCCACGGAGACAGTAAAGATAGTATTCATTCTCATAGCGACCATAGAGAAGTCGAACCCGGTAAGTATGTACTGTGCACCGATGACAAGATGTCCCATGAGAAGCACGCATTTGCATTTGTCTCATGGGACATCTTGTCATCGGTGCACTATACGTTATCGATAATCGGCAGATAAAAGCGCATGTAATTTTCTATTTTTCCCATTAGGTACTGTAGACGTATTACCGTCCCGTAAAAGCAGCTCTTCAACAGACTCTTGCATATCAGCTCATAGTCGTTCAGGTTCTGAGAGCGCCGGTGGTGGGGTAATGCACATTTACGACATAAAATTATCATCAGTTATTGTTTCTATATATTAATCATACGCGGGATCAACGTTAATATTTTCAGGAATGCGCGAGGTCTCAGTTATACTCGATGTGGAGTGGCAGCGATTTGCCGTTCATTAAATTGCCAGAAAGCAATGAAACGCAAGACGAACATCCGCCCGTGTAAACACTCGACATTGGTAAATGAATTTTATGCTTTTTTTTTTCGAACGCTATCGTTGATTTATAAGAACGATCAAAATCGTTCTGACCATTATTATATTATAAGCGTGATTCAGTAATGCGCGTTAATAGTGCGTGAATAATGAATTAATGTACGTGATCGTTGAAAAAATACGCGTGAAACGCGACATCTGATCAATATAACAAACGTAGAGTTGAATGAGTGTGTTTATATTATCGCGCGACACATCGGTACATAATCATTCGAAGGATGAAACATATTAGCTAAAAAGTTATTTATACAGATTTTTAATTATTTCCGCTAATTTATTCACGAATGATTATTTAATATCGATCCCCGTTTCCCCTCTCTAGTCTATCGATTTTATATCTGGGGAGAGTTGTTACTTTTTTGGAATTTCGTTATCGAGTTCCACTCTTCGGTCGATATCGTGAAGCTTTAATCGAATCTTCAGTTTTAAGTATCACTATAATACTAATATTGTTAATTTGTATTATATTTAAATGCATGAATTAGAAATTATACACTGGAATATTTTCTTTTTTCTTTTTTTTTTTTCGTGTTCGATTCTTTGCATTGTCTCGATAATATCGTGCATTGGCATATCCAAGCGCAGTATTAAATCATATCATAAAAATTATATTTTCTCCGACTTGATTATTTCACACTCGATACCGTGTCTGTACGCCATCGATGGGTGTTAACCATTTGCGATCCGTTCTGTGCAATTTATTTTGAAGCAATTCACCAAATATCGCAACGAACATTTTAAATGAAAAATGGTGTAGAGTTAAAAAGTTCTAAGAAACCCATCTTAAAACTTTCAAAGTTCGGAATTATTTTCAGAAGTTGTTGAGAGAAGGCACGCTCGGATCGCAAAGGATTAACATTTCCAACAACGTACGTACAATTGAATAACGCGAAGAGGACAATGCATTTTGTGTACGTCAGTCGCATTACGAATGATTCTTTTTAGTACATGTACAATCATATGGCACAAAACAAAACATTGACACTGTAGGGCTACTTACATACATATTTAACAGATAAAAACGAGCGATGACTAACGCGCTAAGCCGCTGGAGTCACGCTACGCGCCTAGTCAGTTCGAAAGGGTCGTTCAGGTTTCTCCGTCGATTCGCTGTATACCTGCTTATTCAAAAATCTGGACGGCTACGGTCGATGTAGGCTTTAAGCCTTTACAGACCGTTTTTTCTGTTCATCTAAATTACACTTTCTGACGAAAATATTAAAATCCCTTTTCAAGGGAACACGAGTCCATCGTTCAAAATATGTATCCACGTTTCGAAAGAGTGAAACGGTCGTCGATTGTGACAGCACGTAACAAAAAAAACTTGACAAACGCGCGGAAATTTATCTAAAATCCGTTTCGTGAACGTATCATCACCGGGAATGCACACTGTCGAAGAACGACGATTAGTCGATTTCATCCTCCGTCAGATCGTCTTCGTCCTGACCGTAGTCGTCGTACTGATCCTTTAGATCGTCCTCTTCCTTGTCCAACGGACAGTGTATGCATCTCGATTCGTTGATTCCGTAATTGATACAGGTGTCCCCTATGCACTCGCAGCAACCATCGTGGAACCATCTGTAACTGGTAGCGCCCATGCTTTGGCAAGACGCCCGGCATTTGTTCCACGAGTTACACTGTGCCATGAACGCAACGGTACAGTTTACCGTCATTACGTTCGGTTTCAACGGGTGCACCTCTTCTTCGGTAGTCTCTGAAAAGATACATCTATTTCTGTGAAACAAAGAACGTCTCGCGAGACAAGAAAAGAAGATACGTACGGATATGATATTTCATCTCTTTCTCGGGTTTCGGTGTGAACAGGGATATGTCGAAGTCTACCGGAAACGTGAATGTGAGCCACCGTTCGTGCGAATCTGGTTCAGAGGTCAACGCTTGGAACAAACCTGGGACCGGTTCGCTGAAATCTTCCACGTGAGATTTCTTGCTCAAAGGATTGTCCGTGATGTTTGGTTTCGGGCAGAGATCTGCGAACAGAGTATCGTTGAATTTAAAATGAACGTATTACGAGTTAAAATCGTTTAAATTTCGAGAGAAGGTGACTTACCTACGCACGAACAGCACTCGTCGTAGAGATAACTGAGACAAGAGAAGCATTCCTTGCAACAGGTACAGGTAACGAGGTCGCACTTGCAGCTCTGCGTGAGCATACACTTGCTCACCACGCTGGCGCAAATCGCCTCGTTGCAGGCTTCCGAATCTCTTGTTATCACCGTCGCAACCAAGATTCCAACAATAGCGATCAGCGTACTGCTCCAACCCGTCATCGTGTTCTAAAGATTTACACCCATCGGTGAACATTAATCCTTTCGTTCGACATCTCTCAAAGCATGTGGCAACAAAATAAACCGCGTCATTAGGTCAAACTTTGTAGATAATTGCAAAATGGGAGGAGAACTGTAGAAAGCAGGTTTACAAGTTAAATGTAGAAGGTTATCGACAGCAATTGAAATGCCGATTAATTTATCGTCGCTTTCCTTTAACGATACAACGATCAGTAAAAAAGACAGCTTATCGTGTTCTACGGTAGACCGTAAATTGCTTACGTTGATTACGACCATGAAGCTTGATTAAGGTTATTAAGAATATTCATGAACGTGAGTCAGGGTGTCGTTAAGGGGACGTCTGCCGAAAGAGGGAATTTTTTATCTGCTTTGAACGTGAAACGTTCAGTTGATCATTCAGTTTGACAAGCTACCAAAGAACAGGAGTTGATTTGTGTAGAGTAGATAGGGTGGAAGAACGAATCGGTTTGATTTAATTTGATCGTTACCTCGTGAACGTCGCAAATTCCTTTGAAATTCTTCTTTCTTACGATCTGATTACGGTCGAAGGATGAAAATGAAACGTGGATAAAACGCGAGGTGAAGTTAAAAAAGTCCGGAACTCCTTTACAGCGCGTATCCTGTTCGGACAAGCTTGAACCGACTAACAGGATCGAGAAGCCAAAGCCTCGTTTTTCACGCAAAATCCCCACTTTCGAACGTTCGAAAGGTAGCGGCTGTAAATGAATACCGAGCGGATTGGTTTTACGACGACTTCCTCCAGGTAATCGTCCCTCCTCCCCTTCCTATATCGTGTAACCCTCGCGCCACCCTTTGACAAGCGCCACTTGGATCATTGCTTCCGCTCGAACAGAACTACTGAATGAACTAGGTCTCGCAACAGGTGGATACTCATCGACGGATTTTTCGAGAAATTCTTCGAATCGAAAGATTCTTGACGTTTACTTTGAACTTTGATTTTGCCAAGGCTTCGCGCTAGCAGTTACTTTGGACCATGACCAGGTGTCATGATGCTTTGCATTCTCGAAGAAATAAAAGTTCAGGAATAAATTTCAATTTGCCAACTCTGAAGCGATTCTTGTCGTTCGATCGAAAACATGCCGAGACTTAGCCGAGGAAACGAGCGCGATTTTTATTCGTCGAGGTGGCTAATTGAAATGCCGCGGATGTCCTATGCAACGGAGGAATCGCCGCGCGCATCGAGACTAGAGACTGAATTGTTTTAGAAAAATTCCAGTTGAATCGAAGTAAATAAACTGTTCGTCATCCAGGGACAAGACGTGCTCACAGCCTCGCCTTGTTCTGCCTCCGGGCGATGAAATAACTTCAATAACAAACGACGCGACGATCGCCTTCGTGGAAAGCATCTTCCTACGTTTACTCAAATCTCTCTGCTCCCGTACATCCTCCTTTTCTTTTTCCTCTTTCCGAAGATTCGACTTCTATCTGTTTCTTTGTTATCTAATCATTACATGTTCGATATTTCTTCCTTCAGTGGATACCTCGGTTTCAACGGTCCATGATTTTACGCAGAGTCTCGCAAATCCTCCTCGTTCTAAGCGATTGAAAGAAAACTCGGTGATCGATCGTGAAATGGCCGACAGTAAGATAGAGATTTCTTGAGAAATCTATACCGTTTCAGCGACAACATGAGACAGACGGTAGGAATTGCATAAAGTACCAACAACGGCGTCTTTCTATCGCGCTTAATATATCTCGATCGACGGAGCAGCGATCGAAACGCTGCTTTAAACCGTAGATCGTCATTCAAAACATCAGTGATCACGAGTGCTAGTTGATCATAGATCGCGAGTGATCATGAACCGTGGAGGTCTATGCAGATACCGCGAGCTTGCTCGAATGGCGCGAAATTTACGCCGCGAACGAACGATCGTGTCCCTGGACTTTGTTACGCCGATTTTCGCGAGAAAACAAACAGGGGCGCTGATCGATCGTCTCGATATTTACCTGGTGGCACTCCTGCGACGTGTTCCAAGGAGCGAGTAGCGGGTAGAGAGCGGTAACCTATGCGCGGGGAACTATTTTAAGCACGCGCAACCGGTTCGCGTTGCGACTGCTACGAAACATATTCTCTCCGCGAACCGTGTATCCTTTTCATCGTAGAAGCGAAATTTTCACCGAGAAATTCCAAATCTCTCATCCGTCCTCGTAGATCCACTCACTTGGTTGGTTTATCGCACTTGGTCGACCACACTTTCTCCTCCTCGTCGTATCCGGACGATTTTTGGGACCGGTTCCTCGGATTCCAAGCGGACGAATCGCGAGATACCGAACGTCGTGGAACCGCGATGAGACTGTTCGCGAAAAAAACCAAATACGTCTATCGATCACGGAAGGAAGAAGGTAGAGACGAAGGGGTACCCTGAAGATCGACGGACAAGAGATCCGTGACGATCGCGACGAATCGAAGAGCGACTCTCATTGGACTGAATTAAGGAAGGACGTGGACCGAGAGAAACGGAGAAGCGGAAAGGGAAAGAGGTGGAGGAGCAAGAAGGAGAAGGAGGAGAAGGAGGAGGAAAAGGAGGTGTTGGCGATGGTAACGAAGCGAGAGCTAGTACGATGTTGGTGATGGTAGTGGTGGTAGCCACTGCTGTTGTTACCGTCAAGCCGTTGCCGAACACACGCTGATGGTGGTGGTTGCTGATAGCGATGGTGGTGGAAAAGGAAAAGAGAACGAGTCTTTGATTGCTAAACACGCTTTATATCAAAAACAGTAACTTTCTGTATAATATGAATTTTTATAACTTTATGTTATTACAGCGTAAACGTAGCCTCCGTTCTCGCTGTCTTCCAGACTCCAAACTACCAACTGACCGAGGACTGGTTTTCAATTTTTTCTTCACTTTTTGTTTTACCTGTTCCGTTGCCTCTTCTCTATCTTTTTCTCTTTATTCTCCTGCTTCCTCTGACTCGTCCCGTCCATCTTTTCCCTTCCTTCTATCACTTCATGCTCCTTTCTTCCTGGTCCGATCATCCCTTTCCGCGAAAGTCACGCTGACACACGAGTAGAAAGAACGATCGCTGTTCGTCATCGGTGATACCATCGATAGACCATGGAGCACGATATCTCAGGTATCTCGGAAAAAAGCGTCCGAGCGTGGTGAACACCAGCTAGAGAATCCATCCGGAGTATCCGTTCAAATCTCTTGCGGAAGACGACTGTTTACATGAAATCGATCGCTCGTACCTCGAGCGACGACGAGATCCATCAAAGATACACCAAATTCTCGTTTCCGGGTCTATCGGAAAAGAGAATTTCTCTTTTCTTTTCTTTCCTCCCTGTAGCAAATAAGAAACAGATCGTGGAAGGACACGGACTGTGTTCGAGACCGCTCGCTACCAAGAGACACGGAGTCCGTCGTGAAACCTCTCATTTCCCTCCTACTGCAATCAACGGCATTTAAGCCTGTGTTTCGAGCGTTTAAGCATTTAGCTGCTTCCGTCCGTATCTCGACGGTATACCAAGAATTTTTTCCGTCCCGCGAGACGACTCCCTGCAACCTGCTTTCCGACAACAAACACCACTCTCACGATACTAACCGATCGTCGTGTATCTCTAAAACCGCCTAGTCTTGTTCTACCGAGTAATAAATGGACTCTTTTGCGGAAAAAAGAAAGACTAATCGCAACTTTGAAGAGACACGAACGGCTACGTGGAAAAGTCCGAATGCAGGGCGCATCGATTCAAGTGGTGCACGCGTGACTTTGCAATCCTTCGGGACACGTTTCTCCACGCAAGAAAGAAAGACAAAGGGGGCATAGCATAAGAGAAAAGGTAGAATACGTCAGGTATACGGAGGTCGTTAGCTGGAAGAAAAATTAGCCGTTTGTCGGAGTTCCGTCCATAGATGGGTCAATCAGATACGAAAACACTTGTCGAGGGCGAGCATTGTTCGAAGGTAACAGGCCTACGAAGGATCGTAGACACAGGTATACTTTTGTCCTTAATGACCGTTCGAGGAATTCAAAAGGTTCACGGATTGTCGAATGTTCGTCAGGGGTGGCCGTGATCGTTCACGAGCACTCCTGCCATTTTCTTCTTCTTGGAGGGAGAAGCGCGCGCGCGACACCATGATTACGCGATACGTTACGGTGTTTCCAGGGTACCGGGTCTCTCCTTTCGATACGTCTTTCACTTTTATCATCTGCGATGCTTCGAAACGAATGAAAGTTCGATTTATTTAATACGAGATAAACAAAAGAAAGTATTTACGAGTGGTACCTACGAAAGCGGCTACAATCGAGGTGAAGAATGGGATCGTTTCCTCTCTTTCTGACGGTTAGCCATTATTCGGGGTAAACGCAATAAAGCGAGTCAATAAATTATGGTCAAACTTTTAGCTCATTCTCTGTTACATGCAACTACTACCGAACAGGATGATTTTGTTATACGGGATAGGTTTCGAGAGGCGGAGGGCGTGGTCATAATCTGTGTTGTATATTCTATTTCTATACTTGTGCATTCAATCCTTTCACCGGTCGTTTAGACTTCTTTCGCGTCTGTCAAGGTAAAACTGCACAAACGTGGGTTCGATCACGTTCAGTGACAATTTAAATACGTAACGATGTTATCAAACTTTAAAAGTTATTAAATGTTATAAAAATAAATAATTGCTAACAGAAAATTAAGTAAATTATCTAAGTAACTCGGAAAGGAAATTAAATAAATGAAATAAATAATTCTGAAAGGTAATTAAGTACATTAAACGATAACTCACCTGCTTTTTTAAAATGATTTATTTATCAAGACACACGAAGTGAATACAAGTTTGACCCCTCGAGAACAAAGGTATGTCCGTTTTTTCTTTTGTATCTATGGTTACTGCAAGTAGCTTATTAGAACTGACACCTCCTCGACAAAATCGCTAGGTAATAATGCTTATTTTTGTATTTTACAATTGGTTTACAAGTTAAAACTTCAATTAAAATTTAATTGAAGAATCAAATCGCTCATAAAAAGTAGTTTTAATTGTGACGTCGCTGAGCGCTTCCACGTCCGGCGGTCAACTTTTGAATTGTTATTTTGTTAATTTCTTTCCTGATTTTCTTTTGTCTTCCTTTCTTCTCCCATTAAAAAACGCGTCGTTTTAAATTTCGGTAAGTAACTTCCGTTACCTTCTTATAGGTGGTGCCAGAGTTCCCTCGTTATCGGAAAACCAATCGGTAAGTTGCTGAGTAGTTTCCGACGTTTTTGTATCGATGGGACTGGAATCGAATTTTAAAAATGTTTCATTTATAGCGGTCCTTTTAAAATACAAGTTTGTTAAATAATTATTTTAATAATTTTTCGGTTTTGTGCTGATTTTGACTAATGTCTAAAAAAGTAGAATCGGTTGTGCTCTCTACAGATTGACCTAACCTCACCTGGGGGTGTCTGGGGTCCCCAAAATCATAACCTCTTGAGAATAAAGGCATGTCCAGTCTTTTTGTATCTGTAGCCACTGATACGAGTTGCATATGTATAAAATATTGTCGTATTTTAAATTGTGAATAAATAAGTACCAAATAGTACTAACCGGTACCGATGATTAGTAATCTTGCGTATTCTTGTTTATACGTGGACTTATACGTCATCTAATACTATTCTAGACTTATTGGTGATTGTAAAGAGTTGCGTCAAGTGGCGAACTCCTGTGTATCTTCCTCCTATTAGCGACAATTCTATTACTCAACATACGTCATTATCTATTTTGGAAACAAACATTTAACCACGTATGTATTATTGTGGTCTGATTTATTTTTCATCAGAATATATCATTATTGATCTTTTCAACGCATCTGTCTTTTTCCCTCTTAATTTTTATATACTTTAATTTTACTGGTATACGAAGATCTGCACTTTTTCATTCATTAGATTTTAAGTGAGAATCTTCTACTGTATTCGGTGTAAATTTATACATTTGTACTTTTACCGAAACAATCGAAATAACGGTAAACCACGATATTAAAAATTCCTTGTATCTATACTTTTTTATACGTGACCTCATTTAGACAGTTCAGGTTCAAATATTTCAACATTCTGCATTTTTTATTTTTCTGGATTTTTCCGTATTTCCATCTAGGAAGCATTACACGTTATGACGACTATGATATTGTAGATAATTGATAAGCAATATTATCTAGCACAATTTCGATTCTTTGATTGGTGAGCTATCGTAATCATTGACACGTATTCGATCAAATTCTTTGAATGTGTAGCTAGATCAGCGGAATTTCCGCGTAAATATTCCATTGCTGTAACTTTCTCTCTTTAAACATCTGTTGCGCGTTTGTTGGCCTAGCTATTGATATTTCTAACAAAAACGTGGTAGATTAACAACATATTTTTAAACAAAAATTTCAGAAAAATTATTCTTAAATATTGTGTATTTGGTGTTGTAGGAATATGAAGTACTTCCTATTATTTCTTCTGACAGCTGTCACAGTGCAATTATCAGTTGCACCGCCTGTTAATCAAAAAAGCAAAGATGGAGAGCACATCAGTGAAAATAAAGTTGAAGATGTGGAAGAAATGGTATGTCTTCATTGAGGAACATATCGATATTAACTAGACTCATGGTAAATGTTTCTTATATAGGAAGATGTTATGGAATATCGTAGGTACTTGACAGAAGTAGTTCAAGTATTGGAAAGTGATCCTGACTTCCGTACAAAATTGCAGGAAGCAGATGAAGCAGATATACGTGTAAGTTGAAAAAATGATGTTGTTTCAAAGTTAAATATAAGAAACAGATTATGAATTATTATGTATCTAAAAATCTTTTTCTAGACAGGGAAAATAGCTGATCAATTACAATTTGTAAGTCACAATATTAGAACAAGATTGGATGAGATAAAAAGAGAAGAATTAGAAAGATTAAGACACCTTGCAACAAAACAGAATGAACTGAGGAATGGTATAGATACTGAACATTTAGACCTTAAAAATACTCATACATTTGAAATACAAGATCTTAAGAAATTAATTGCTAAGGTAATAGCAGATTGCCATGGAATTAAATTACTGAAATTAGTGTTGGTGCATATAGTCACAAAATAGATACATTAATTATGTTTTGATACAGACTACAGAGGATTTAGCAAAAGCAGATAGAAAAAGACGAGAAGAGTTCAAACAGCATGAAATGGAAAGAAAATATGAAGAAGAGGAAAAATTGAAACGTAATATTATAACTTAAATACATAGGTTGCCTTTACTTATGATGATATAATCGTTTTTTAACTTTCGTATTATTACAGATATGACTGAAGTAGAAAGAAAAAAATATGAACAAGAATTACAAGCCATGAGAGAGAAACAAAAACACCACGAAACTGTAAGTTATATAATATATTCCGTTCATATTTTCCTTTTGTTTAGTACATCATTTTTTTATAGGTAAATCATCCAGGTAGCAAACATCAATTAGAAGAAGTATGGGAGAAACAAGATCAGATGGCCACAGAGGAGTTTAATCCTAAAACATTCTTTTTCTATCACGGTAATATAGCTTCTATATTAATTATCGAATATAATATTATACGGTATGTTAACGTAAATATTTCAGATGTTGATGGTAATGGAGTGTGGGATCAGGATGAAGTTAAAGCTTTATTTTTGCAAGAATTGGATAAACTTTATGATAAAGGAACACCTCAAGCCGATTTATTAAAGCGCGCCGAAGAAATGGAAAGAATGAGGGAACATGTATTTAACGAAGCTGATCTGAATAAAGATGGGCTCATTAGGTATGTGTTTGCAACTTTTCGGTATTTTGAATAATTTTTACTTTTGTTATGTTATCGTCTCAGTTACGAGGAGTTTCTGGAACAAACAAAGAAACCAGATTTTCAACAAGACGAAGGTTGGGTAGGATTAGATGAACAACAGGTATATAACGAAGAAGAATTTGAAGCTTTTCGAAGGCATAAGCAAGAGGAAATGATTCGTCAAGGGATGGTAAGTACATAAACATAATAAAACTCGTAACGAAGATTAGTTTTGATAAGTATTATTGTTTATTGCATCGATTGCGTATATTATTTTATCATTCCGTACATTCATTTTGTGCTTTAACACACACGTTTAGCTAGTGGCATGTGTAAAGTACTGATTTTTAAGTTTAAAAGTAACTGTAAAATACAGTTTGTCGTAAAGTAATCGTATGTCCGAAACATGCTGTTTGCAATAACTTATTTGAATATGTTGACTATGTTATGTCATTAATCATTAGTAATTTTATTAGTCATTTACTTACTTTATTTCCTTTTTCCTAATTGTAAAACAAGTTATTTGTAGTGTTATTGTAATCGGTAATAATTAGCTTGTGCACTTTTTGTTGCTGTCATTAGCTACCCGAGCACCCAGGTAATATACCTGTGCAGCAAGAGCCGGTAAGTAATCCTAACATCTTAAATTATCCTTCATCGGTATATAAAATCACATTTATCAATTTAAAAAGAACAGATAATGGATGATATAATGCAGTACAAAAAAAGTTTGAAACATTGCTAAATTACTTGCTACGTAGATCCTGATCAAATTAGAAAATTTTTAAATATTTTATAGTTTCCTCCACAATATGGACACGTACCGGCTCATGGGGTAGTTCCCCCCCAAGTAGATGTAGGAGGTCCGAGTCAGCAAAATCTTCCGCAACAACAGTTTCAAAACCATCCACCACAGTATTATCAACAACAAGGAAACATAGTAACTCAGCATCATTACCCTAACCATGCACCGGTACAACCGATTCATGATCAAATTCCTCAGCAACAGCAACAGCAACAGCAGCAGCAACAACATCAGCAGCAGCAGCAACATCAGCAACAACAGCAACAATTTCATGGGCAAATACCAGTGAACCAGCAACAAATGGAAGGACAGGTTCCTGTTCAACAAAATCAAGCTTCGGTTCAACAACAGCAAATTCCTGTTCAACCGCATCAACCTCAAGCGTCAAATTTCCAACAACAGCATAATATAGTGAATCAAGTACCACAAAACGTTCAAAATAATGCAGTACCGTCACTCAACGATCCGAATCAGTTAAACTTGCAGCCTGTGCAACCTGCGGTACAGCAAGACGTTAATAGGAATATAATACCGTCTGTCGAGAAGATATAATTTCATTTGTAATATTTGTCAACGAAATTTTTGACGAATTTTACAGGGAAAGTATAAAAGGAAACCAACAAGAATACGTCTTCAATTTATAAGGAGATTCTTGAACTTTACCGCTTGTGACTATTTTTCCATATCCTTCTCCATTTTTGTTATTACCTTGATTACAGGATCTTTACTAACCATATACAGATTTTTAAAGTTGCGTTTACCATGCGAAATTGGTCAGCTTATTTATCGTGAGTGTAAATAAAAACTGTTTCCAAGAAAAACGACTTTCTTAAAAAAATTTACTCGATCCTCTATTCTTTAATTAAACAGAAATGTATTCTGATGTTTCTATTGAGAATGACAATTGAAATGTTGCGTGCATCAAAAGATAAAATACGCAGGAAGAGGTATGTTGTACAATTCAGTGAATAACATCATGTTTAATTTCTCATATTTATTATTGCATACTGTTTATGTTAGTATATTACTTAGGTATACGTGCCAAATAGCAACTTAAATGTATGATTGCGTGATTCATCTGTTTGTTTCACCCGTCAAGCACGGATAGGTAGGTAGGTAGGTAAGGTAGGTAGGTAGGTAGGTAGGTAGGTAGGTAGGTAGATAGATAGATAGATAGATAGATAGGTAGGTAGGTAGGTAGTAGGTAGGTAGGTAGGTAGGTAGGTAGGTAGGTAGGTGGTAGGTAGATAGGTAGGTAGGTAATGCAACGCTTACTCCACTATATATAGGGTGTATTTATAATTATAGCATATGTCAGTAGAACGTCATCTTACATGCTAATCAGTAATAAATAAAAAGAGGAATTCGTAATGGGTGACAGGTTCTGCTTGTATCCGTGACTAAAGTAAACTTGTTTCCAAAACCTCAATATACGAGGTGCTCGGAAGAAAACGAAAAGAAACATCGTTTTGCGGTTCGTCACGGGTACATACACATATTTCAAGCGTCTCCTGTAAAAAGACACGCGCGCAACTATTCGTATGGGGGTGTCAGTTTAATCAATTCGACTATCTACTAAAAAAGAAATACTTTGTTGAACGTAAATAGAAATAATAATAACGATAATAATAATCATAATAATAATAATAATAATAATAGTAGCTAGAAACTATAGCCTTCTGCAGAGAAACTTGCGCTTGCCGCCGTTCGCGGACAGCGGGCGTCTTTCTATAAGTCGCGATGATTTCAAACGAATTGATCGAAATATTGGAAACAGAAACGAAGACAGATTGGACGTTCCGCGTTCGCAGGAAAACGCGATCGAGGCTGAAATACGATATACAGAGGTGGTGTGCAAATAGAATCATAACGACTCAAAGACACCCTAAATTTCGAGGTAAGACGATAGGATGCGATCGTGCGAACGCGGGATATCGTTCATTTTTATTTCACTGTTAAATTATCGCCGAGGCATTAGTCGGAAGCTGAACTTTGTTTTTTAAGCGCTTTTCAAAAATGATTATTGTACCAAAGAGAATCTGTTTTTCCTTCTCGTTGCGTCGACCAATTTCTCGCTCGGAGCGCGATAGCGGCAAATTCAAATGAAAACAGAGGCTTTTGAATCTTAGTTAAACTATAGAAATATATCTGTTGACGACCGGACAAATAAATATATTACAAGTTACGATAACACAAGATGATCTTTGCCAAATAATAATGGTTGCATTCTCTCTATTTACAGTAAACGCGCGGTTGTGCTTGTCTCTCTCTGTCGCGTAACGTACTATGTGTGTGTTCTCCTTTAGCGTAGAGTAAGCTGGCATAAGAGCACGCAGTCGATAAGAGTACGCACTGAAGTTATAAGTGAAATAGTTTATATATCGAAGCTAAGTTCAGTCACATCTTTACCGGCGTACAGTGCAAGTGTTTGAACCAAAAAAGAATTAAAAAGTGTTTAGAAGTAGTAAAGCCAGGTAAGTATAAGTTTTTCATGCATTTTGTTGTTTATTTTTAACATTTGCGAAGTATATTTACGTTGTGATGCAATGTAATACTTTGAAAATAAGTATTAATGTTTATCAGTTAAGAATCTTATTCTTCATGTCCGTAACCTTCATAACAGAGTACGCAAATGACATTGTGTAATTTTCTATTAATTATTTCAATAATATTTATAACTTACTCTGCGTACTCTAATACCATCTTACCCTACTTGTTTCAAGAAGGTGCCTTCTTCTCGTTTTCTCTTTCCCTCCTTCTCTCGCTCTTTCATTTACATTCTTTTTCACACTCGTGTTCTTCTCGTTCAAATTTTTCGCTTTTTATCTCACTTTTCTTTCCTTCCTAACGGTTCTCTTTTATTTTACCCTTTATCTCTCTATGCTACACGCTCCTTTTCCCTGAATGTTTAACTGTATGTGTAACATTGTGTGATGTACGTGTCGTGTATGTTTATAATAGCACGGGGCGCGTACGCGAAGCGGTTGGGTGCGCGTGTGTTGATAAACGCGTGTCTCGGATATTGGCCCAATGGCCGAGTGTACGTGTATACGATTAAATAATCGGGTTCCGAAGAAATGTGCGGTTCTATTGTTCGACTAATAGTTTTCCTGTAAATTAGGATGTCATCTATAGATTATTTTCGTACGATCGGCCGTTACCGCAGCAGATAAAAGGGAAAAACACACGTCGAGGAATAATAATACGCTCGTGTTCTCTCTTGGTTTCCGTTTCGTGGATCTCGACCGTGTCCCTTCCGCTGTCGTAAGGCCTGCTCGCGACATTAACGCCGTAACGCGTTACACATCCTGTAAACTAGTCGTAAATCGCGGATACGGGATTAACTACGGTTCGTGTTATCGCCATTATCGTCTACAGAGCTTGCTTGGAGTTTTTCTTATTTTGCTTTTTTTTTTCTGTTCGTTCGTGTGTACAAGTGTGTGTCTCATGTATGTCGGGTCGATCGTTATTAATAATACGACGTGTTACATTTTCGAAGCTAAGGCGAAAATAAAGGAAAGATTCGGCGCGTGCGTGATACATTTCACCTCTAGTTTCACGGACTCCCAAAGTAGAACAAACGTTACAAATTTGTAACCGCAGTCGAGCGTTCCTCGTTCCACCGGCAAGTACGTTTCGCTCGCTCGCTCGTGAGAAATATTTTCACGCCCTTTTGATTCGCCTGTTCTTCTTTGACTTGGCAATTATCTCGATTTTCAAATCGAGAAGACGATAATTGTAGTAAGAAACAGCGATAATTAAGACGAGCGAAACGCAAATGCCAACGTAACGAATGGGAAAGTCGTTCTGAATAGTAGTAATATCAGTGTCACGCCCGTCCGTCCTTATGTTTGCCTCGATAAAAATTCTAACAGCTACTTTGTCTTCGAACTCTAAGGTCCTTACGTTTCTCTAAACTTAATTTCTCCCCGTGAACTTTTGTTTCGTCCTCGACGATATTTTTGAACGGAAAACTGCTTCATTATCATCGTCATTGTCATCGTCATCGTCATCGCTATCATCATCGTCGTCGTAATTTTTTCTTCAACGTAAAACGCATCCAGCAGTAACCTTATAGCGTCAATATATCAATTTATGTATATATATACTTTTTTTTTTTGTTTCATATATAGATTTACTTTACTTTGTGTTCCTATATCAATAATAGCGTATTAGATGCATTTTTGTTGTTGTTGTTCACTTACACTTTATGTATGTAATATAAGTATCTTTTTTGTTTTCTTCATCATTATCTGCTCACAAAGATATATATATAATATATATCAAAATGCGTAAACGAAAGATTCTCGAAATGTCCGTTTTCCCTCTGGGTGATTCAGTTACACGCTTTTTCCTTTTCCCTACCCTCAACCTTCTTTTTTGCTTTTCATCACCGCGCATTCTCTCTCATTCGTACAATCGAATCGAAAGAAACGTTTACGAGAATATGCCATTCAGGGTATTACCGGTGTTGGTTTGTTCCAAAACAGAAATTTTGTCCGGTTGCTTCTAGATTCTGTACATTCATTCTGCACACACGCATACAAACGATTCGTAGACACATTGCGTAATCGACGGAGAAAATCATCCCTTTCCCATTTGATCCGATCCGAATCGATTATTCGATTCGATTCGATTCGAGAATCGATTCTTATATAAGATCAGCCGGGTATATTGGTTCGTTCGAAAGAAAGGCCAAAAGTTTTGTTTGCAAAATATCCGAGTTCCTCCTTTGATTCTATCCTCGACTATAAACCGTGCTGTTTTTAATCCTCGTAGAAATCGCGCAGCGTCGCTAGCACTTCGAGACGAGACGAAGAGAATATCGTACATAAGAAGAAATGTTTATTTTACGCAACGTCCCCACAAATATAATTTTTCGCATCTTTTTTTTTTTTCACTGTACTCTGTTTCCTAGATTTTTACTTTACATTTCTTCTCGTTTTTGTTTTCCTTTCAATCTCTTCAGTCACAAAACGATTCTCATTCAGTGACGCGAAATTTCGAAATGATTTTTCATCACGTATAAGTGGTCACGGTCTACGGGACACGTTAAATTTTTTTTTTTTTTTTTTTGGAAGGCACTTACTACTTTTTTTTGTCTTTAATACAATATTAATTTTAATCTCTTCCACATTCTCGCCAGTTCACATGCCCCATCCTTTTCTCTCGCACTCTCTCCCTAATCTTTTTTCTCGCAATTTCGTTCGCGGCTCTTTGAACAAATATATTTTTTTTTCTCTCTCTTTCTATCTCTCTCATTCTCTATCATTCCCTCGCTTTGACTCACGAATTTCTTTCGTTCCACCCTGCCGCTGGTTTCGTTCAAATTTACCTTCTCGTTGAACACATTAAGCCTAAATCGTAATAAAATCTTTTAGAATCGCGATCTACCGTTCTCTTTTTTCTTCCCCACGTTCCTTTTTCATCGCGGAAACTAAAACGATAGCGCTCGATACCGCACCTTCCTCGTCGACGAAACGTCATTTTCCTCTGTTGCACAAAAATTTTTCGTATCAAGAATAACGCGTTTTTTTTTTTTTATCCCGAAATTTTCCCGAATTAATTGTCTAATTCGCCGATAATAAATTGCTAATCGAGTCTCTTTCTCTCCTCGCTCTCTTTTTTTCTTACGAAATTGTCGAAATTCTCGTTCTTTACAAACCGTTTAAAGCTTTCGTAGGGGAGTGGCGCGAGAACGTCTTTTGAAAAATTTGCCTAGACAATGGATAGATAACGACAGACAGAGCCTATATGTATACGCCCCGCTTTCATTTCCTTTTTTTTCACTCGAGCAAAAGCGAAAAGCGATGGTCTTTTCCTTTTACAGAAGGCCACTTCGAATTCTTATTTTTGTTTTAAATAGTTTTTTTGTTTTTTTTTTTTTTTTCTTGGTTTACCTTTTAATACCTACAAAGAGTCACTGGAACCGGTGTGCCAACTTTAAAAAATGTTTGTTTCTCTCTGTTTGCATCTTTCTTCTTTGTTTTTAGAAAGTTCCGTTCTCTCTTTTACACAAACGCTCCCTTTTTTCTTTTTCTCTTTCGTCTCATTCGCTCCTGCATTCTTTCGTATCCTTTCATTCCAATGTTTCTGTCATCTCTCCTCTTTCTGATCCTAAGACGATCAGGTTCGAAACGCGAACTCGCTCGTGGACGTCGCACGAAATCTCTGAACGCCGGTTCGTGACAAGAACGATCGAGGAGTAGACGTGGAACGTCCGAAAAAAGTAATTTTGTATGGACCGTTGAGATGATAGCCGTGAAAAAAAAAGATATCTAGGTGTTTTCAGCCGTTTTCGACGAATTTAATGGTCGTAGCCAATGTATGGTGGTTCTTGGTTCGACGACTACTCGTCACTCGTCGTTCTTCGATTGTCGAGGATCGAGGGTCCCTTCGCGAAAAGTCGTGTACGCGTACTATGTAAAATTTTGAAAAATAGCACGATCTTTCCGAAATAATCCATTCGCTCGAACAACATCACGCATTCTCACTTTCCACGTCTGCACTGTTTTCTATTACTTTTTCTAACACAATCACGCCTCTCATCCACGTGTTTTTTAGTTCCAAATTCAATGAATTTCGCAATGAGTGTCGCCGTTTCATTTCTTTTTTTTTTTCCTCGTTCCCTAATGTCTAAACCTTATAATTTTTATACTTGGCATACCCCAAATACGGCAGGAAGGCAATTATTACACTTAATAAAGTACAGCAATCAGTTTGGTTTACCTTTACGTGTGCAAACGCGCGTTCGCTCGAGCCGAACAACCTTCTTTCCCTTTCGTTCCGTAGAGATAATTTCATCGTCTTCTCGTTCGACGAACGGTCGTGAAGCGAATTTTTTACACGTTCATCGCTCTCGCGGATACTGTCGCGTTTTCACGGGAACGCAACGCTCTAATTGTTCTCTCAATCGATATCCGATTTCGTCCGGTTGCATTCGCTTCCGCGAGTCGCGATCAGTTCCGAGGAATTCGCTGGTCGATCGCAAACGTGCGATCCCGTCCGTTTTCGAGGCGAACAGTGGGTCACGGTACGCGGCAACCGTTCACCAATGGCTATACATTTGGCATATTAAACGTACGGTTATCGTATATGCGTAAATACATATATAAATGTCGCGCGAAGCTAACAAACTTGCTCGCGAATTCGACTCGCTCCTCTTTTTTTTCTCTTTCTCCTCTTCCCCTCCCCCCCCTTTTTTTCTAGCAAATAGCTACGGAACGGTTCCTTGAAATACGCGGGCTTCGCTCGAGAGTCGAGAATCGAGCGATCGATGCTCGAAATCGGAAAAAAAGAGATTCGTTTGAGATTCAAGAATCTAGAGTAAAGAATCGAGGATGTCGAACATTGATCCTCTTTCGAGCGACTCGCGCGCGACTCCTCCTTCTCCTCCTCCTCCACCTAAAACCTTTTATTTATTTTGATTGTAGGTTGTCGAGAGTGCGATCTCGAGATCAGCCAGGTATACTGGCTGCGATGTATCGCCACAAGGACGACTTTTGTGACACAGCACGGACCGTTCGGAACACCGAATCGAACGATCAGTATCGCCGCCAACGCCAACACCACCGCCTACTCGGAGATTTACCCGGTTCTGGGAAAAGTGTTGACCGTTGGGTACGCGGTCGCGACACGAAACAGAAGCCTGACAAGATCGCGACGACGGTGGAAGCGGAGCTGTGTCCGGCCGATCCGATTGGCATCGATTTAACTGCTCCATCGTCCTGGACTGTACGCCTAGTGGCGGCTCGCTTACTATTCGCAACGGGAGTCCGTCAGGGGCTCCAGTTTAACGGGGATCTTATCCTTGTCCTTGAGTCCGTGAGGACCTTTCACCAGATCCGCGATGTCCTCTTGGAAGAGATTCTCCGGTCGCGGGCTAACGAAGCTCCGCGCTGGCTTGTAGGTCATTCCACTGACACCGATACCGACCTCCACGCTGCTAGGTATGTGGCTGGGATCCATTAGCGAGCCGAGAGGACTCGCAAGAGGGCTCTCCATCGGACTCTCCGGCGGACCGCCGGATCCTGGACTTGACAAGCCCAAATTTAGCGGCGAATTTCCGTTGTTCCCGCCAATTCCAGCGCCGCCACCGCTACCGCTGTTGTTGCTGCCGATACCGGCCGCGCCGCTATTCGTGCTATTGTGATGATGCTGGCTTGCTTGCATCGCCGCCTGGAGATTCGACGAGAGGCTTGTCGACAGGTTTGTCGACAGGTTCGTCGCCATCATGTCGTGCTGTTGCGAATGCGCTGCAGCTACCATGCTACACATTTGATGTCGCAACCCTGTGTGCAGACAAACAACGTCAACGTTACTTTCCTCCTGCTGGTGAGATCTATCAACTAGTTGCTAGACCAGGATTCTGATCTAGTATGTTTATGATAGTTGAGTACTGTGGAAGGAAATGATGGGGACCAGCTGGGGTCGCTACTTCAGGACGGTGTACGTATTTGGAGGGACAGGTAAGATTGGTGACAAGTGTAGAGCCTATTTGAATAGATTCGTCTCTACAAGGCTATCTAACATAGGTATCCCAGTTACGAACTCGAAGATAATTGGATCCCTCCGACAGAGGATGTACACATTCGCATGGACGGTTAAGCGAGGACTTGCGAGAAAATTGGTAGCGGATCCCTGTGCTGGCAAAGAAGAGAATAAAAGAAGGGAAAAGGTAAAAGATTCGATGCAAAGTTACCTTGCGCGACCGCGGCAACCGCAGCCGCGGCTGCTGCTCCAGGGCTGACCGCGCCTTCGGGTCCGTTACAGGCAGCGTAATTCGCTAGACTCGGATACATCGAGGTCGGCTCTTCCTTCACCATGTGCGGAGAGTGGCCGTCGCGGAATACCACGGCCCGAATCACT
Organism: Osmia lignaria lignaria; assembly: GCF_051020975.1. Taxonomy (NCBI): domain Eukaryota; kingdom Metazoa; phylum Arthropoda; class Insecta; order Hymenoptera; family Megachilidae; genus Osmia; species Osmia lignaria. Next base: position 5,603,562 of record NC_135040.1, read on the forward strand.
CCGCGAATATGTTCGTCCGGCCACACGCCCAACAGAATCCTTTGCGGTCTACCTCTGCCTTTCGGGCGTAGATCTAAACAGCCACGAACCGCGTCAATAGTATTTGTCCATCCGATCTGTCCGCGTTCCATTGCAACCGAACGATCTGCCGTTTTTCTCGACGGTCCATGTTCGACTTACTCGGGGAAATATCGTTCGTCGCGATACCGGCGCGCCTTTTACGACCGCGACTAATCCTTGCGATCGTATGCCCTCGTCTTTTCTCCTTAACTCTTTCGCCACGATAGAGCTGCTGCATTTTCATTTTACTACTTTTCTTTTTTCTTTCTTTATTTCCTAACAATCATCTATTGCCAATTTTAATTTGCTCATACGAAAGAATCGAAATGACCGAGAAACGGCAGTATCGCGCAACTTTTAGCGAAAATGGCAACTAACACTCACCGGCGCCGCCGTCAGCACTAGGTCCCAGCATATTGTGTACTCGATTGGCGTATAAAACGAACGTCGGATACGGGATGTCGTATTTCCTATAACAGAATTGCATCAAACAATTAGTTACAATGTGTTTGCCCTCTGAGTTTTTAGACGAAAGGAACATTAACCTCTTGGCTTATGCAAAATACACTCGCGTTGTACACAGTAGTCTGCTATTTTGATCGTTATCGAGTTTTACCCGTTAAGTACCATTCTCAAACTTTCAATTTTACATCTGATCTTATTTCAAACTCCTACATAATTTCTCAAACGAAGAACCTTCTTGTTCTTCTATGCAGCAAGTAGTTCACTGTCGTAAATTTCGAAAGAAATTTGAAGACAAGAGATTAAAACACGTCCCCGTGTGACACAGTAGAAATAGTCGTATCTGGTGTAACAACCGATAATACGAATTCATTTTACAGTGAGATCTTTCGATTTTCCTATTTCGAATCTATCTTCGCGCGGAAGCTTCGCGTTTCGCCTTTAATTTGCAATTAACAGGTTCGTTCCGCGAACTGTTTCTCGGATCGAGCACCCTACCGTTCGCACAAAGGGAGAGAAACCTTTAACGACGAACGGCTTGTTATTACGCGCATGCGATACGCGTTTTACGACGAGGTTGTAAAAGTTTTTAAGTCGAGAGCCAGCTCACCGAACCCATACGGCCAATTGTTTTCTCCCTGTTTCGAGCCGTTTACATCCGGCACACAGGTTCTTGCTTGGTAGCTACACCGAGATTCTCGCGATTAAACCCTTCCATTTCCTTCGAAACTTTAGCAGGTAACATTTATTTCTTTCAACCTACAATATACAGATCTAGCGTCTATCACATTCTTATGTTCTTCATCCGAAATTCAACGTTTCGTTACAAATCGGTCCAATGAACCTTCGATAGTTTAATTTGTCGCGTCGCGCCGCAAATATCCATCTAGTAATGAATTTCTTCTCAGCACTTCTGTTGAAAACGACGCGACATCCGACGCGAACGTAAATTCAGACGATTCATTCTAGTTAAGCAACGACGAGACACCTCGCGATTCTTTATTCGGTTAACCAACGAAAATTTCGTTCGTGATAAAAGTTTCATCTTACCTTGCAGCTTGACTCAAGGACAATCCTTCCTTGAGAACGCTGAAGATTGCCTCCGCCATGGTTTCCGGTCGCCAAGACTTGAGCGGCCCACGTTCCCGGAACCGTAGATTGTGCACCAGGCTCTGATTCGTGTTCCAACATTTCTGCCACATCGACTGCAACTGATACTGGTAGCTGTCTGCTAGTTTACGCCCCCCGCGGAAAAGAGAAAACAGAAAAAGCACAGCGTTAGTAAGTGTTTTCAAAGAATTCTTAATAATTAAAAGCGTATCGATCGCGATCAACCCTTCGATCGTTTCATCTTTCAACGCGTTTATTTTTCATTTTCATTATTTTTACTTTTCTTTCGATCGAAGAGTTGATTCGCTAATTATCGCGTGTGTATAAGACACAAAGATGGACGCGTGGATAGCCGCGCGAGCAGGAAGGATCCGAATCGTTTGCGACGAAAGTTCGTACGCGTTTCATAAAGCAAAATGACCATAAATTGGGTGTAGAAATAACCAGACGCAGGTAAGTGTCGAGTCAAGGTGGGTGTATCGAGTCGCTCGGTTAGGTTCCTTTGTAGCTGCTTGGATGAACAGTACCTGTGAACAAACTGTTGAAAGAAAAACAAAATTGTGGCAGGAAAAGAAAGGCATAGAAGGGCGGAATAAAGACTGCGCGTTGCATAAGTTAAACGTGTCGATTGTATTATCGTTGGCATACAATCGTTACAGAATAAAAGAGACAGAAGAGAACACAGAGGTTTATGGTCGTCGATAGAAAATATTTGTTCGTTTTTTTTTTTTTTTTTCTTCTTCTTCTTCTTAACTTCTTATTCTTTGCTTAACGTTAAGCGGTAATTGCGAACAATGCGAGCGTTTTGCCTTCGCGAACTCGCGTCGCGATACATGCTCGAAATATACCGGCTACGCGCCACGGACGGCTGGCCTCAATTCGCAACGATTATTTAATAGTTAACTTATTGGGTTTAATTGAGCATCCTCCAATTTGACGATTAATACAATTAATTGGAAAGAAGCGCGCGCGTGCGCGTGTACCGAGGCGCACGCGTGTACCATCGAGAGACCGCGAGTTTCGCTTCTATTCTCTTCCTGTTGTTCGTTTTGTTTCGTTCCGCTGTATTCATCGACGGACAACGTTTCACCGAATAGGAATTATTTTTAAACCGATTCTTGCCTCGAGTTTCGAAGAAACGAAATAAAAATAATCCAATTATCCAACGATAAAAGTTTCGATCTAATAGATTCGTTCATTTCCTAAAGGAGAAAACGCCTCGTAAGATAATTATTTTAGCGCGAATTACTCTTTCTTATTATCTCGACTATGAACTACTTTTCCTTCTCCTCTCGAATTAGCTCGTACTGCTGGCTTGGTCCCGAGGTACGACATAGGCTGGCAAAGCTACTTCTCTCTCGCTGGAATTCTCCAAAGTATCGTAATGTTAGTTTCCCGTTATTTCGCGCGAAAGATCAATTAACGGGTAGGCTTTTGCGCTCGAGGAATCGCAGGCTCATCGCAATTGCGAAGCGTAAAAACAAAACGGAATGAAACAGAACGATGTCGATGATATGTTCACGCTACTTACAATTAATTCTCTACCACGGAATGACGGAGTTACGATAAGATACGAGTAAATGTTCGTTGGAATATCGTTTACGGGCGTCGAGTATTTTGCCAGGTTTTTAACAACGTTAGAAAAATTCACAAACATACAGGACGTCCCAGGTTTTTGGCTCATCCTCTATGTAACTTGTTTTTCCTATTTTTACCTAAAGAATCTACCTATGAATTTTGTTCGGTAAAAACCTGGGATACCCCGTACACTGATACACGAAAATATTCGAACAGTAAAATGTTCGTTTCTTTTTTTTTTTTTTGCCCGCCTGCAGAAACGAATGTCATTCAACCGTTTGAGTTTGCGCAACACTCGCTAATCGAGTCGAAATACTTTTACCAACGAACATACGTACACACGGATATATTCCCCGAGAAATTCGAATAATTTTCAACGTTTCGAAGTTGGTTCGCGACGAGGATCGTCAAAGTCGGTGCTCGAGCAAAGTTACTCGTTTCCAACACCTTCGTAGTAAGCAAATATTAACACTTTGACGGTCGACCGTTTCATGGGATCTATGACTCTTTTACCTAATTCTATGTTTCTTTTTTATACGTATAAGGAGTCTTGACAGCACTCTACTGTGCGCTGCAAAATTAACAATTTTCAAATTATAATTAGCGCGCGATATGTTAAATATACGGAAGATAAAAAAAATATCCAAGGTAAATCGTCAAAGTGTTGGTGTACCTACTGCAAAAGTTTCGTTACATCTTCGCGAGTTTGGTCTATTGGAAGACGTTTATTTTATGCGCTACCGCGCTTATTATGACACGTTTTAGCGGCAAACACTAAAGGGTGAAAATTGACGTGAAAATTGATAAACCGCGAAAACCTTTGGAAACGATCTAATAACGCTGCTGAAGCACAGGCGACGGTTTTGAATGATTAAGTTTAGGTACGTTGTACCGAGTAGAAAATTATTTTTGATGAAAACGAACGACGACTCGACTTTCGCGATACTGTACGATCGTGAAATTTTGAGATTCGTCGATATCACAATTTTTCTGTCGTCGAAGGCGACGCTTTCGCGTCACGATCGTCTAGCGTCTTCACCGTAATCGTAATACGACGAGAGTCGAGTCAGCAATTAAAAAACAAAGGATCGAATTCGGTAAATTACACCGAATGGAAGACGATCGAACGGAAAGGCACTTTCTTATCGCTAGAATAATCGTTAGCCGCGTAATATGTTATTATATATATTGTCATAAAAGTCACTAATAATCATTGTTATCGTTATTGCTAACTACTTTTATTAACACGGTTATCGGTCCCGCAACAAAGGCACACGAGTTTCCAAGAAAATATTTCATTTCGCTAACGACAGGAATGCGTAATGGAATGTCAACAATAAACAGTCGTCTCTTCGCGTTCTTTCGCGATCATTCGCGAACGGATAACACGGTTTAAAACGACCGGATCGTTCGCGGAAAGGCACTGTACGAGAAAGCGCAAGGTTTTTCTAGAAAAAAAAGAACAAAAGATGCTCTTGTATCTACAGAAGAAGAAAAATGAAAAGAAAATCGTTTGAGGTTACTGATCGTTCTCGTTCTCGTCGTTGAAGTATAGCGAGACTATCGAGTGCTTTTTACAGAATGCCCACCACCAACGAAAACCCGAGAGACCGTTGAACACGAAGCCGGGATCGCGTTTACGCCTGAGCTTCTCGACAAAGTTCAGGATCGCGTTCAACGACTTTTTCGTGCGTCGATTATACGGACTGACGCTGATGTCGCAGCAGAAGTCGAGCACCGCCGTTTCCTCGCTCGAGTTTAATCCCGCTTCCTCGAGGACCATCATTCTCTTCGTCTTTCCCAGGATGTTGTCGTACAGTGTGCCTTTCGGTATACCGTATTTCGTGGACGCCTGGGTGAAGCGCATCTTCTGAGTAACCACGGCCTCGATCGCTTCCTGGAGATCGTGCCGCGTCCACGTGGGCGCCTTCAGCTTCAGCAGGCTCGAATAGTCAGCTAGAAAATAGTCAGGGATTTTTCGACTTTTTTTTGTTTCTCTCGACCGATGCACCTGGTGGCTGAGCCTAACACAGATCGATCGATCTTGAAGGTAGTTGATCGACGCAACCCTTTTACTCAACAATCTCCAACGAAAACCCACCCCTTACCCGTATTTCTCGAATTCCTCGATCAACCCCCATTCCCTCTTTCTTTCGCTTTTTCATCGTATCTCTTTTTCGCCTCTCATTCTGCTCTCTTTCCGCATCTCGTCGATCCTTTATTCTTTGTTCTTTTCTTGTTTGGATAAGAAATCAAGGCTTATCGCGTCGAGGGGGCGATAAATGCGAGTGCAAACACGCGAAAAGGTCGGAAAGAAAGGGACTGCGACAGAGCGGCGAAACGATGAGACGCAGACCAAAGAAAATCATCGGTGAAACGTGTTTGCGCGTCAGTTTTACCGGATAAAAAATAATTGTGCTTTTTAGTGATTCGTGAACATCTAATACCAATGTAATCGCGGTTTTATATCGTACTTGAAGTGGACGAAAAATGAACGAAAAATTCGAGTCCAAATTGGAAGGAAACCGTGCGAGGAATAAAGCGTCGAGAAGTTAATTCGCGAAGACACGAATCGCTACCATTAACGGCTGCCCACTTGCTTCTCTATCCGAACTGCTTTCTATATTAAAACAATTCGCATTCCTGCTCTTTATCGTCATCTGGATTACGACACGGTCCTTCTCTCCACCTTTAGACTCGTTCTTCCTTTTTTATCTTCTCTGTGTCTGCTCGATCACGTGTTCTTCGTTTTGTCCATTTTCTTCCAAGTTTTCTTCGTCAACTTCCTCGATCGGCGACGTCTCACCGTTACCCTCCGTCGTTTCTGCCCCGTTTCTTTCCACCCTCTTCTCTTCTTTCTCTCAGCCGACACACCTCGGCGTCCTAATCTTTTCTCTCATTGTTAGTTCGCGAGCTAGATCTTACTATACGTAGAAAATGGCGCGAATCGCGAGCAGCACCACTGTACGTTATCGCGAGAAATAAAGGAAATCGCGGTGACGCGGTTACAGGTATAACGCCATTGGTTTCCTGAAATGTGCTGCCGAGACAGCGAATAACGGATTAGGTAAAGGTAGAAAATTTTGTACAACTTACCTGCTATACTCGACGTGGAGGCTCCGAGCCAAGCGTGGGATGATTCCAACAACTTGGCCTGAAACAGAAAAGAGAAAAGAATTGAAAGAAACGGAGATAACGGTAATGGTAGCACGCGACGAAATAGCGAAGTATCGTGGTTGGTAAGGTAAGCAGAAAGGGTTAACGTTCTCGGCGGAGGGTACGGTGCGGCTAGCTGGTCGAAAGATGCTCGGCCAGAGGTTCGCGTCTCTCTGTCGACAACTTTACTAATATGCGAGTTTTTCCGGATCTCTAGAAAGGGGGTTGCGAGACGCGGCCGAAAGCGCAAGACACACGCAAAGTTGGCTCATTTGAAAAGTTTTCGTCGGTGGCTCGCGATTTTTCGCAATACCGGAGATCGGGGATAGTCTCTACCGAGACCTCTGCTCATATACCGTTTCGAATCGTTTCCAGAAGCCGCCACTCGGCTGCTGACTTTCAAAATTAATTTTTAAGGGTCCAAGGGCCGAAGCTTCTCATTTGATACACGCCTCGATCCTCTATCAAACTCGAAACCGGCTACCGCCCTCCCCCATCCTTGGCCCCCATCTTCCGCTCGATTCTCACTCTCGCCTCGTTTGTTCCTCCAGGGTTTCGTCTTCTCTTTTTCTGATTTCGACTTTAGGATCGCCGCGTAAGATGTAAGGAAATAAACAAGGAAGCAACAAACATTAGATACATAAGCTGGACGATCGGTGATACGAAATATCGAGTGGGCGGGTAATAGAGAAAACGATGCAACGATAGGCGTGCACGCGTCTGGAGGTAACCGCAAAACGAGCGGCGTGCATCGATGCGTCGAGACGCAGACGACAGGGACAGGGACAGGGACAGGGACAGGGAAATCGGATTTGCCAATGATGTACGTACAAGTTCATCGCACACCAAACGGTGTATTCTCTGGTGCGTGCATTTTTCATTGTCTCGTGTGTCTGTCGCGGGGTGCGCCTTGAAGAATGCACGTCGCGGTGCACGCGACCACTGCATTAACGAGAAAATTGCTCGTCGCGTTCTTCCGACCATTTTTTCTTCCTCCTCCCTATCCAACTCGTCTCGTTCGAATCGCAACGTCGAGCCTTTTATTTCGTCCTTTATTTCGATGAGAACTCGCGTCGCCCAACGAATCGATTCAGTCGATACCCTAGGCAGGTATTATCGATGATGTTATTGTCGAACAGTGAAAGGGTTAAACGTAATTCGCGCGGGGGAAAAAAAGGAGCAAGGATAAATAGAAGTCAGGGAGACGAACAGAGGAGGACGAGGGGGTTGTCGGCCTAATTAAGAAGGGCTTCGAATTTCCCGAACATTCTCACGGAAAATCCTACGAACCTTGCTAAGAGAATTTACGAGGCAGTCGTCTATCGTTGCTAATTCCTGCAAATATTTGCCGGGCAAGGATATAGGCGTGGGCGAAATGAATAGGCGTCGGAAGGACGCGAGAGGAACGAAGAGAGAGAGAGAGAGAGAGAGAGAGAGAGAGATGAAGAGAGAAAGCGTGGATGTATGCACGGGGATTTGAGTGAAGGCAAAGGGACGGGAGAGGGAAAGAGGGCGAGGGCGAGGACGAGGACGAAGACTAGTCGGCGAGCAGGCTCGTTCTCTCCTTCGACGGTGCCACGGACGCCCCAGCGACGCCGTTGACGTCGTCGAGGCTGCCGTCGACCGGCTGGAGTTTCACGCGGCAGAATGCACCGCGCCACGGCAAATTTCTAATCAGATTAACGCGGATTAGCAAAGTTCGTTTGTTCTAATGAAATTCGTCTAAATTAACGTCGGAAGAGGGAACGTCGCCGGAGGAGGAACAGCGAGATCGGGTGAAAAGGGTAGCGCGGGAACGGAGGGGAAACAGGGCCGGAGGTGAACGGCAGCCGGTGAAGAAGCAACGCGTCTTGCTCGGCCTACTATTTCCTTTTCCCCTTCCTGTCTCCTTGCTCTTCTTCTTGCAAACAGAACGTGCATCGATCCTTAACCATTCGACTTTTGTATCTTGAAACCGGATAAATTCGGTCGTACTTAATGAAGCACGCGCGTTAATTGTCGTTGAAAGGCGTAGGGATTCGCGGAAAAAACACGCGGTTCGCCGAATCTCTGCGCGTACGCATATCAATCGCACACGCGCGTATTTCTGCTTCCTCTCTTTGCACGCGTTTGTTCATATTTTATTCAGAGATATCGCGCGCAAACTATTCCACCGATAGTCTCACACGGCTACCGCGTTCAAGTTTCCATCTCTGTCACCGACGATCGCGCGTAAGTGAACACAAACAACGCCTGGTTTATTCATCCGGTACACCGGGATGCGCCGAAAACATTCGAGATCGAGCTGCAACATAGAATTCCGGCCAAGTGTTCTCCTTCGAGAAAGGCGCTACGGATAACGATTAAACCGTTCATCGACCGATTTCGAAGAGTTTGTTATCTCGTAACAATCGTGTCTTTTTGCAGTGGAACGATTTCGTTCGCGTTGTACGCGCGATACGTGTAAAGAAAGAAAAAAGAACAGGATGATTTTCAAAGGAGTAACAGAGGGTAAAATTTGAGCACGTGTATGTACAGATGGTGCAGAATTTACAGAGAGGTAATCGACGCGACTAGGTCGGAGAGAGGAGAACTGGAGGACAGGATAGCGTGTCCTGTTTGACGCATTGACTCGTCATTATCGCTTAACGAATCGTCCTGTCCGATCGGCAGGACGGTTTTTAGCGAACGGCTTTATTTGTGTACGGTCCGGTGGTAGTCGTCGTTCAACGAGCAACCGTTTCTCCCCCTCTTGACCGTTTTCACATCCGTTTTCACGAGTAGCTCACGCTCTTTGCCTGGTCACCGCTTTTTCGTCGTCCCGTTTTATTTCAACCGGGACTCTACAGGTAGTCACGTACGATACACGCTCGATCCAAGCGACCGTCCAGATAAATCCTCCTCTCGAATAGTCGCGTACACGCGACCAAATATGTTGTTCTTCCCTTCCTCTCTTTTTCTCTCCCGAATTTAACGCGAATCTTTCTCTAAAACGTTTAACCGCGTTCGATCCGATTTTGTTCGCGATTCGACTTATCCAAACTTGGACGTTTTTTTTTTCCCCCTTTCACGCAACGCGAAACGTTTCTATTCTAACATGGAGACAGAAGGGTAACAGTTCTCGGTTAACTCCCCGATTACTTTTCATTACGTTGTTTCTACGAAAGTATAAGTACAGGCGTGTTGAATCGTATCGCCAATCGCCAAGCAAAACGATCGAGTAAAAGAAAAGACACGGTATATTTGGGTTTCGATCGCGAGAGCTTTCTTTCCTTTCGACTCTGCTCTCAACTCTTCGCGAGCCAAAGATAACGACCGCTCAGAGTCCAGCACCGGTATAAATACGCCTTCCGTGTATATTATTTCAGCAAAGTTGAGTGGCCTCGTCTCGTCTTGCCATCTCGCGAAATCCTACCAACTGTTTCTCCACCGTTCAAAAGCGAAAAGACACGTAGTATCTTCTGTTACCCGAAGAAAACACGACACGATTTTCTATCCCGGCGACAGAATTTCGGCTAATTTCTTTGCTACAATTTTACGATCCGTCAGCACGATAGATCGTATTCAGACTCTAATGTATAAGGAGCGGATTATCCGTTGAATAATGGTGGTCAGGCTGTGTTAAGCGGCAAACAATCTCGGTGGTCGACGAACGAGCAACGCGTACGCGTCTACGTGTACAGGGTGTTAAGAAAGTAATTGTCATGCCTTACACAGATGATTCTTCGCATCATGTTTTTAAATTAATTAACACTAGGAACAATCAAACATAACGGACTTTAGATTCCTTATTTTAAATTACAGAAATTAATGAGCTTGTTTCTGCGGAAACGTACGTTGGCCTTTATCGAGATAAAGATCTGTTGAATACATATACCAATTTATACATTATTGTTTTCTTCAAGAAGAACTGGTCTCATTGCACGAATGTAGCGTTACAAACTTTACGGTAGAAGAGGTAGATATAAAACAGCACTGCTGTCACTGACCTAGACTTTAGATGCTAGAGAACCTTGTAGGATTAAAACCGCAGTTCGACGCGTCTTATCGTTACTTTCTGGCTTTCGATGTTTGAAGAATATCGCTGCCTGTTTATAGACGGTCAATACCGTACTACATATAGGAAAGGGATAGCGGTGTTCCTTGCAAATAACGCACCTTTGTTACTCGTCCTTTATGGCTGTTTATACTAGAACTCTCTGTTAAGTGTTCTATTAAAATCTAAGTCTAGCTACTTAAATTCTGATCTGCAGACATTTTTTGTTCCGTTTTCTTAATAACAATGGAACGTATAAAATTAGAAAAGAAGAATTAACCTTTAATTTGAGGAGGTCTTTAATTAATCCTGCGAGTGGACTTTATCGCGGAGAATCAGCTGGAAAGCATGACCATTAGTTTCTTAACGCTATGTAGAAGCAGGCGGCCACGCGTGTCCTGGCAAAGTTGTGGCTCTGTTCCGTCGGATCGGGGTGTGTTCGATGCTGTGCAGCGCCGTTAGGAATAGGGATAGAAACGTGTACCTGCGAGGATGGCAATGGGGGATGCGGTGCAGCGCAAAGCGGAGTCGAGCGGAGTGGAGTAGAATGGCGAAGAGGAAAGGATAGAGAGATGGAGAGAGAGAGGAAGGTGGATCGAGCTGGCCAGAGAGCAGAGTTAGCGCGATGTTAGCTCGCACCGTATGTAGATAGAGTACTGAACTATGTATTAGAGTCGTGTACCTTGCACATAGATATACCAGGGTTTGTATAGTACAAGATTTGCCATTGGCGGGGCTGCACTGAAATCCTGCCTAACGGGTGCTCTCGAAATCCAGCCAAAGAATCGAAACGATACTTTACGATCCGTGAAAGCTGCTCTGTCGCGGGATTAACCGATCCGCGTGAACACTCGTAAATTTCAACAATTTCCTTTCGCGCGAGCATCGACGCCGAACGGATGGAGGAATTTATTTCGTCGCGACTCCACCCGTGTCTCGATGTTGAATGACCAATCTATTTTCTCACGTTTTTCAACTCCAAGTTAGACACGGCAAATTTTCCATACTCGATCGAAAAGAAACAACAACGCTCTCTACCGAATAAATTTATTATAAATTTTTCTACTTAACCGATTTTAGGAGGGTGGCTTTTCTCATCGCGGACAAACGATCCTTACACTGGATCGTATAAACGGTGAAGGAGCACTCGTAAACCAAGTGTGCCGGGATAAAAATACGCGTACCTAAGAAGCGCGAACAAAAGGGACAAAGAGGAGAAAGAAGCAAAAGACGCGAGAAACGAACTCGATGCGAAAGGAAAAAAAAAGAAAAAAAAGAGGAGCAGGCTCCGTTAACGCGCGGCGACGATCTACGACGAGGTGGATCATGCTCCGAAAGATGCTCAAGATGCAGAAGATTCTTTTTTAAAGAAGGGATCTCGAAAGCGGCGGAGAGCAAAGAAAACGACAGAGAAGGGAATCGTAGGCGGTACGCGAGCTCGCAACGATAATTAAGATGAATAAGAGAGAAAGAATCGAATACACAATGGAAGGTAACGCTCGTAAAAGGTAATACGCTCGATTCCGTGAAAAAAGAAAGTTGAAGAGGTCCTATATAGCTGGGAAGAGAGGAGAGAAAGCAAAGAGACCCCGGGAGAATAAAAGAAACAACGAGCAAAAGGGGCAACGTGAAACGAAGAAAAGGATGGAAAAGCAAAGAGCGGAGAGTAGCGGCACGAACGACCGTAAACTTTAAATTTACGAAGTGATATACACGCCAAACATCCGGTAGATATTTAAACCCCGGTTTCACTAAACTCAACAATAACGTTTGCTGCTATTTTCGGGGCTCGCGTTTCGTGATTCTCGCCCGATCCCTCTGAGCCGTGTCATAACCGTTTAATGCGATTCGAATCGGACGAACGTACGAAAATTATTGGCTCGCGTGAAAAATTGGCTTTAGCTTTTTCTCTACAACCGACGTTACAACGATTCTACGCTGCGTTATTACCACTTCGTTTCGATTCCACTTTCTTTCCTTCTATACGGTTTACTTATTACAAATAAAATTGCTATCAACAGGTATTTCAAATATTCCATATTATACACAATATTGCGCGAAGAGAAATGATTCTCTTCTTCTATTTCGACGATAGTTTCAGAAGAAGCCGAGGCAAAGACGCGGACTACGGGAACGGTTGATTGTTACAATACGTTTCGAGATAGCTCGATTCTTTATTAGTCGACAAACAGGTCACAGACGAGAAGTATTTTTTTATTTACGCGATTACATCGCACGGATGTCTGTTTTATAAATTGCCCTTCCACCGTGTACGCGAATACATCTCCGTTGCTTTCTCGGCATGAATTATGCACCGTGCTGGGAAAAATAATACGACGATTGATAACGTATCGAAGTAGTCGGTCGTGCAATTACATTGCTCGCTTATGAAAATTTGAAACTCTCAATGGTATGGTGGAATATTGAAAATGATCCAAGTTTGGTAGCAAGCGTGACACCGGCGCGGCATGTATTGTACAGGGATATTTCGCATAAACGATAAATCAGCGTCGTCGAGTGGAACGGCGCGGCGTTTGAAAAAAACTGGTTCAAAAAAAAACGTGTAAGATCGTGAGGTCCGGAAGCTCTGGTTCCGGTTCGCGTATTCGCGGGCAATTAACGTGCCTGATTCTAATTCGAGCCGATTAAAAGCACGACGTCCCGGCAATATCGTTCGAGCGATTTAATTTAATGCGGGGTGCCGACTCGATTGAATCCAAATCGATTCCGCCGCGACTCGATTCGATTAATCCGGCCGATTAATTCGACAAAAACTAATACGTTCGTCGGATTGCTCCGAATTATTCTAACCTTGTTCTCCTGCCAACTTACGATCCACGTTGTTCTCGTTGTTATAAACTGTAAGTTTCGACTTCGTCGTCTAAACTTTTCGACCGTTCAGATCGTATCGAAACAAATGACCAATAATTCAAAAGATATTGTAAGAATTCGTGAAAAATAGGAACTGCGGGAATCGAAGCTAGGAGCTCTCTTAAAAAAACATAGGAAAGGGACAATCATTGTTAGGGAATAGGAAGCATGGTTTCGCGCGTAAATTCGCAAAACGGTCGATTCATTATTAATTTGGGCGAGACAGGGATGCATCTGTTGTACGTCCGAACGAAATCGGAGAGGGTAAACAGGCGGAGAGTGTTTCCGGGGGGAAAGAGGATAGCGTGGGGTGGATTTCTAAATTCATCACTGGACGAGGACGTTGCCCTCCGGCAGGAGTAGGAATATATATTTTTTAGCGGAACAGGCACCGCGATTAAAGAGTCGAGAACAAAAGTCACCGCGGAGGCAACGTAATTCCATCCTTATGAATCTTCTATGCCTCTCTTACCGTGTGCCTCCAGCCCAACCGTCATATTCCGCGACTCTAACGTTACCTTCGCCACTGCACTTATCGATCTTGATTTCTATAAACTTGCATAATTATGCGCCTTTCTTTTCGTGCTCGTGATTGCGCCAGCATTTTAATGCAGGATAACACGAATTTCCAATTGCAACAAGCATATTATTATAAAAACTGTAGGAAATCCAATAAGGGATACTCTCTCCATCGCGATGCATAAATGTTTCTGTTATATCGTATTCAAAGTGGTAGCCCAACTAGACACCCAGTGCAGTATCTTTTAGACAAACGCTCTCAAATCATAGCTTACAATGTTTCCGATATCAGTAGCAAACGGTGGGTCATTTGTGAATTGAATACCCAGGTCTCCGCTACCGTGTACAGTCTATAAAGGTATAACAGTCGTGTAATATCGATTTTCAGTCATTTCTATGAAAAGCAACCGAGTGGAAGAAAATTGACAATACGAAAATACGTAGGAAAAAAAAAAAGAAAAAAAAGAAAAAAAAAGAATAGGTACTAGGTATGTGTATCGGAAAATAGTCCAGCAGCGTGTGGCGAGAAAAATTGGAAAAAGAAAAACTGACAAACGAAGGGCATAAAGGGCCGCGTCTCTCGTCGCTTTTTCCTACAGATCGCGCGAAGTCATCGGAAATAATGCGATTAACTCTCGAACCCTTGGGGAAGCGAACAGGGAGAGATGGATTTTTTTACCCAACCACGTTGTCGTTCCTCGGTGATACTAATCGGTGCTGCATCACTGACACGCTATTCAACCGCGATTCGCTTATCCCGCTTCATCGACCTTCCGATCGTTCTCGAAGAGCACTCGATATCGCGTGATCCCTTAGAGATATATCCTCATGATTACCCGTCGATTCGAGTCGATCCATGCAAATCGAATCTTTTCCTCGGTCAATCGATACCTTGTTCGTCTTTTTTCAATTTATTTAACGAACGGTTCGCGTTCTCGTAGAATTACTATAGAGGCAGAGAGAATGGTAGGTCCATATGGTAGGCGTAGGGCGAGACAAGTTTGTTTCTGGCGATGTTTAAATCTGGAGAAAAGAAAGAAATTCGATGGGATGGAAAGGTTGTAGGAGTTTGAGGGAAGAATCGAGCCCGATTCGGAGGGCGAAACGGGTTTCGATCGACTTAGCGGTTAGAGGATAGGCTCGAGCATTATTCGTACGTGCCTGTGCCTCGGTTACGCGGGCTATCGATTCCTTGCTCGCTTGCCGGGGGTAGTAACGTTTCCCCTCGAAACACAAACACAGGGCCTAGCTCGCATGCATGCGCGATGCAACCCCATGGTATGCATTCGATACGCACGTAGGTAGCTGGCAAGAGGAAAGAGGTCCCTGCATCGCACGATCGATGTTTGATTGCACTTTACATATCGCGTTTCTCTCTTACCCTATCCTCCCTGCCACTACTTTTACCCTCTCCGCTTTTATCCGTTGCCCTCTTCCACTTTCTCTTTCGCCAACTTCTTCGAAATCTCTTTCCTTTTACCGTCCCGATTTCGATCGATCTTTCTCTTTCTTTCACGGAATCAAGGCGCACCCGTACTCTAATACAGTTTATTCGGTTAAAATTTCTGGCCAAATGCAGTATAAGCAGCGTGTCTCACCCGATAGCAATTGACTGTATTCGGGAATTTACAACGACCGCGTTGTTTTCGCCTCTTTGACGCTACAATTATACCTTTCGCATAATTAGTTAACATAAACGTTGTTCTATAAGTACTGTATTAGCTAAAATAATAAACAGAGTACGGCCGGTAATTAATCCGATGAAATTAGACAGAGGCTGAAACGTGGAGCACCGTTGGCGGTGAAATCGGCGGTAGCGGCGGCGAAATCGTTTTTTTCTTTTTTTCCTGTAGTTTCGCCGAGAGACGGCTGATGGATGATCCTCCATATATTTTGCACCCCGCAAGAAAGGTAAGACAGGCTTGGCATCTATCACGAGCGAGTCTATATCGCAGGGTTCGCGGCGTGCATCTGCTAGGAGGGGAAAGGAGAGTAACGACGAGGAGAGAAATAAAGAAATAAAGAAAGAAATAAAGAAGGATATTAATAGCGAGAGAACGGCGCGTCGATGGTTCCATGTCGGTAGATCGCGATATTAACGGCAAGGAATGTTTATAACTTTGATAACGTGCTCAATAATCTATTTGCGCGGGTAATACATTACGCGGCTGGATTTTACCTCGGGACACGGGGGGGGGGGGCAAGCGAGCGAGCGAGAGGGCTTGCTAATGGCAAAGTTCGGTTACCTCCTCGTTCGCCGATAGGGGTGGACTCTGAAATAATAGTTTGGACGCGCGTAGGTCGACGCGATGCTTACAGCGACGCCGATAATCCGTCAGGGCGAACTAGACGCGTCGCCGAATCGTCCTGTCTCGTCGTGGAAACTGGTGTCGCGTTGCTGTGAAAAATCTCTTAGAATCGAGCACTGTCGTCGGCTCTCATCGACCACGAATATCGATTACGGGAAAAAGAAGAAAAACACTGACTGATTTTTCCGGTCGTTGAAAATGTATAGCTACGTAGGGAGGTCGCGTCGCGTCCGTAGATGCATTAGGTCGTTGCACATCAAATGGCCGATTTCGTAACATGGAAAGTCTGACGCGAATTCATGACGTAAAAGTATCGTAAAACAGCACTTATGACATATCAATTTAAAATTTAAACTTTGATGAAAATCATTACATAAACCCTTCATTAATGTTCTTAATATGAAACGACTGGTTGCCAGTTACAGCAAACAATGACCGATTTCGAAACGTAGAAAGTCTGACATATGAGAGACGACATAAAAGTAACGCAAAATAGCACTCGCTAAAAATACCAATTTGCAGCTTAAAGTTTAGATGAGAACGATTACGTAAAGGTTTATCAGTCGATACGCTTAATAGAAATTGGCTGGTACTTGGTTGGAGCAAACAATGCTTTACAGAAGATAGAAGAGGTTGAACGCAATCGTTTCCTAAGTTTTTGACGGTCCAGCGAGGAACGATCGCGAAATCACGCGAAATCACGCGAAATCACGCGAAATCGTGCATAGACGTGGCGATACATAGCCAAAGGCTGTAGGAAAGGCGGGATTTTGCAGCGAACAGCATAGTCGGAAGGTTGCTCAACGCGGCGGCGTCGTGGTTTAATAAGGAGCTATCTATAGCGAAGCATTATGTTACCTCGATACATCCGTGAGATGAGACGTTGCAATATTAATGCGTCTCATGAAATATTCGTCGCCGTCTTGCCATTCATCTCGCTCGCGCTCCGTACATTATATAGAGGGAACGGGAGGAGGATGAAGAGGAGAGTAGCAGAGAGGAGCAGAGAGGAAGGGGTGCGAGGGTGGAGGTAAAGCTGGAGCAGAGGTTTCGTAGCGGAGGCCGAGGAAGGACCCGAAGAGAGCGAGAGGAAAACGAGAGGAAAACGAGTCGAGGCCGACACGAGGGGAGGAGCATCGTCCTCTCCTCTACTATTTTGCAGCACGGCCGCCGACTGGACGACGCCAGCGATTTCGCTCGGTAACCTACATTTTACAGAAGAAGAAGAAGAATAGGGACTTTGTTGTTGTTCGCCGGATCGTAGAAGCGCAGGAGCCGCGAGGTTGCTCACGGTTTCGCGCGCTCCACCGCACTGCCCTTCAAAACTGCCCCGAAAATTGCAGCCGCTGATCTTTCAGCGCATGCGTTTCCCAACCGCGAAAGAGTCATCAGTTTGTTTCGGAACACCGCAAGTGCATCCGCGATGCACTCGTTCCGAAGGGCCAATCCATTGGTCTAGAAGCGTATCCAAGTGCGAACACTCTGCCCGCGAGGAATATTTGAGGTAAACGACGGATCGATCCTCAAAACGGTTCGACAGGGTGGTTCGCGATAAATTTTTCATCGTTCTCGTTGCTCCCACAGGCGCGGACGAGTCGCGTAACTCAGACGGACGGAAGCTCGCGTTTCAGGAGAGATTCGAGAAGAACGAAATGAGAGAAGAAAAGAGAAGGGGCGCGGCGGTATCGGAAGGACAGACGAAAAAGGGGAGCGAGGGTGAAAGAAGAAGGAGGGAAAAAGAGCGGTGGTAAGGGTTGTCGAGAGGGGTATGACGGAGGTTGTCGGCAGCGGGGTGAACAGAGGAGGGTGTGTTAGCGGGGGAAAGAAGAGCGAGGGTGCGCGAGGGCGAATGCTAATATTAAAAGTAATATTTCTCGGCCCGTCCACGGCGCAGCGCGGCTGGAATCGCGTTCCCGCTCTCCGCGGTTCTATTTATTTTTAATATAAATTAAACAATTTATTTTCCAGCGACGCTGGCAAGGGGGGAACGAACGGTTGCCGAGCAGGCGTGTCGAGGCCGAGGAGGGTGAGGTTAAGGGAAAACGAGTCGAGCCGGCTACTGAAATAGAGAAATAATGCCGGGGCTGCAATATCGAATGAAATATCTTCCGCGATCTCCCCGCCGCGCCGCGGCCACCCTGCCACAAGGAAAATACAAGCGTATTCTTTCCGTACGTAGCCGCGGTACGTTGCGTACACCTGTAATTTCCGTCGCTACGAGAGAAACGCTATTTACTTATGTTTCCACTCGCCTGTGCCGGCGCACCCGCGAAAGAAAGAAAAAGAAGAAAAGGGAAACGACAAACGGTAACTGTTTGATTTTCTCAAACAATCAAACCTTCTCAATGAGCTAAGTTTACGACGCGGCGCAACTTACAGCTGACCGTTGAACAACGGCGAGGGTTAGAAACACACCTGCAAATAAATCATTTCTAAATGCCTATAATTTCTCTGATTCTGCGCGAGATAGTTGTAGTTGATTGATTTTAAATGGAATTCGAGGCTGTCTCGAACGGGTGTTGTTAACTGAAAGTGCACCGACGTACTAGCCGACGACGAGATCTTTCGTTCCTTGAAATTAGGAACGCTTGAAACTTTGAAAAATCTTCAACGACCCACGACCGTCTCGATGAATCTTGAATGCTCGGAAACGGGTCTTGAAACGTTAAAATCTTTCAGGCAACCGTGTAAGTTACATTGTCGTTTGAATGAATAATGCGCGTAACGTAATTACTATATAGGATGTCTCAAAAGGGGTAGTTCAACTGGAAAGAAGAGACTCGTTGCATACGCTTCGTATACCCTTTTTTGGGGGTTCGATCCACCCCTTTTGAGACGCGCTGTATTACAATGATTTGCTCGAAAGATTGAATAAAAAACGATTTTCGTCAAGATTCTCGCGCTACCGACACCGATACCCTAGTGTGTTCGAAACTTTTCAGTTCTCGATGTCAGATTGTACGAAAACTCGAGGAAGAAGTAATAGAATTTGATGGTAAAAGTGTAAAAAAGTAAAGTGAAAACGATTGAATGTCCTGGGAGACTTTCAGTTGTATCGATCCTGTATGAAATCGTTAAAAGATTCTCCGAGCGGTGGTCAGTGTTTAAATATACACGAGTTTCGCCTTGGCATTGACCCGGTTAAAAGGAAACGCCTCTCGGAGGGATCAAGGGATGCCAACAACCGGCTCGTCTCGACTCGTCTCGTCCTAATTATGTCCGATCCGATATTGAATGCAAAGTATCATCGAAATTCCGGTAGCGGTGTTCGATCTGTCCAAGTGGATCGGTCGAAGGAAGGAGCAAAATGAAAATAAAACGGTGAAAGTCGTAAGGAACAATGGAGGCAGGGAACCGGTGTCGAGGTAGCCGAGTCACGACGCCGGTTTACAAAGCGTACCGTAGCGAGATTGTCCAGCGAAAAGGCTGACTGGCTGGCTGGCTGGCAGGAGGAAAGGCAATGCACTTTATGATCGAATATAGCGAACAGTCGAGGGGTAGAGAGTAGACTTCTATGTATAGCGTCGACTGAATCATAAGCGACGCATACGGCCGTACGCTCGTTCTGACTAGTTGACGCGTGTACTTTCGTTTCTACCACTCGTTTGTACCGTCTCCAACTATAATATATTCGTTAACGATACTCTTAGAACGCCAACGGTGCGTTATCATCTTCTCGCAGGTTAAGGTAAGAAAAATGTACATAGAAAGAAAAAGTAACTAGATTTCATTCGCGTAGAACAAGTCGATAGGCATCTAGGAAATCAGTGTATCTTTTACTCGGTTGTCAGTCCCGCGTCCCACGACGCGACGCGTTTGCGGCTAATCGGGGGAGTGAAAAACAATTTGATCGCGAATCGAGAGCGTATGCATGCCTTAACGCTTGGCGTGTCGCGTTTCTATTCTTTTTTTTTTTTTCCCTCGAGCACCGATAAGGGCTCGACGAGCGTGTCGCGGTACAGCTCGTAAAAACTCAGCTCGCGAAATACGAGAACGGTTTTAACAGGCGTATCGCGATCAGCGTAACGGGCGTTACAGCGATCGCCGACCGATAACCTTTATCTCGATTACTTTATTCGCGGATGTTGATCATCCGTTAACGAGCCTCTCTTCGATTTTACATACAATTGTGCTTGCGAAACCACGAATGTATCTTTGAAATATATTCGCGCGCCTCTCCTTTCGACCGATATACTCGTCGAGTCTCGATTACTTACGGAAGTCTAACGTTGCAATTTTTCCGACAGAAATCGCATGCACAGACGACCGTGCATAATCCGTGTAATTACGATGCGAGAACACGAGTCGAGGTGGTCGAATCAATTTATCGGCTTAATTCGACTGCCGAATCATATTGGTCGGTCGTCAGTCGTTTGAAAAGGATCCTCGCAATATACAATATTTCTCAAGACCAGTTCAGCCCCATTCGTCTCCGATTCTCTTGTACGATCTTTACTCTTCTCTCCTCTCCTCACGGTCGGTCTACTCTCACGCTAATGGTGTTGTGGCTATTACCGTGACGTGCTCCGCCTTTAATAGGTGTCGGGGCTCGTTTCTGAGCCACGATAATGTCCGCGGGCACCTTCGGCCGTGTGCGCTAATTACTCGTCGATCGATCCGTTCCGGGATCGAAGCGGGTATCCGATGCTCCGGCACGGACACCCTCGGATGTCCTCTTCCCTGGATAATCGCTCGGACGAGATGACGAGACGACGAGAGGTGGGAAAATAAGCGAGGAAAGAAGAGATGGAAATGGAGGAGGAACCGGAAGAAACAGTTTTAGGCGGAGATCGAAATTCCCAGTGTCGAGGCATAAATCGTTCTCTGTTCTCGTCTTTCTCGCTTCGTATCCCAGGACACCTCGAACCGTTTTTCGCGCGTATTGTTTTTAACTTCCGGCCGATAAGAGAGTGGATTCCGCCCACCGGGCAGCCCGTAACCGTGCACGGTGCGTTCCTATCGCGCGGTCGGATCAGAAGCTTCGCTAGCGAGCCGGAGCGTTCGCAATATCCTGTTCCCATCTTGGCCTCGACCCGCCCGCCACCGCGTCTACTGTCCTTCCACCGTGTCTCGCGGTTCCTCGCCGCTCCAAGAAATATTATTTAAGCGCTTCCTGCCATATAAATAGTCCGTACGCGATGATAATTAAAGTCTCTCCAGGGGACGGTATCGTGACCGACGATCTATCTGTTCCGCTGTTGTACCGATACGCGTAGATCCTTCGTTTCTTCCACGCGGACTCATTTAAATATTGGCGCTGGTGCATGCGAATCTGCCCAGCCTTTCGAGAGCAGGGATCACCAACTGGCGGCGCGGCGAGGAATCGATCTCGATGAACTCGTCGCGTAGCGTCGCGATCGTCGTCGTCCGGTAGGGATCGTAGCGACGAGCTGGACGTTTCGAGGGAGAGAAAGAGAAGGGCGAAATGTGGGGTGGATGTGAAGGGGTAGAAAGCGGGGAGGGCAGAGCGGAGTGGCAAAGCGGAGGGTGCAGGAATGGATCGGTGAATTTCTCGAATAATTAAGTTAGACCTCGGTGAGCTAGGGGTGGTCGCTTACCTACCAACACACAGTCTCATACATTATGTAACAGTGGTGGTACATGGCGCGAGTACAGGCGCACGATGGAATGGCAGAGTGTGGCCGAGAAGAGAGAGGACGAGGAGGTGGACGACGACGAGGTGTAGGAGGAGGAGAAGGAGAGACACGCGTGTATAGGTGTACGTATACATAGGCGGACGCGTGGTAAACGTAGGTGAACGCGAACGATCGCGACGCTGTTTCTGGGCCTGGCCAAACGCTTTGGGAAACGCGTACCGACGACTCGCGTAAGCGTAGGTAAGCGGAACGTTGCCGCACACCAGGACGAACACGGTGTACAGCCGGCCTCTTCGTACGTCCACCCTCCTGCGAGTTTACTCTCTTCCTGCCTCGTCCCCGGCGCGGTAGGTACGGCTTGTCGGTGAGGCCCGCTCGCGCGCTCCCTACGCTCGCCGCTATTGGATATATACTTAATGAAGCGTAAATAATTGAGTAATGTGCTCCAGGCCGTTCGATCGACGTTCCTATTGGTCGGTATTAATCTATTCCGGCGCATTAGCGGCCGGTATCTCCACGAACCGGCATGGACCGCGCCTAAATACTATCCTGGACTAGCCATCGGCTATGTTTCTCCCATCGACCGCTCGCCACGTTAGCACGCGTTAAACACCGCCTAAACTAACCGACAATCCCTTCTGCTCTTGCTCTGATTTTGCGACATTCTCCTTTCCCTCGTCTAACGCGAACATTCTCGGTCTTGTTAATCTTGGAGTTTGCACAATTTTTCCGACCAAAATTTTCCTGTAATCCTTCCGCGGGCCAAAGTTTCCCTGCTTAATCCCGACGATTAAGCCGGCTCGCGTGGCGACTAATCGCGAGCATTCGTTCGAATTTCCCCCGCGATCCAACTGGATTTTCACCGTAATTCGTGAATTTCGCGAAACACCGTCTCCGCTTTACGGTGAGGTAGCGGTGCAAAAATATACACCGATCTATTCGAATGCGTTATCTGTAAGCTGAAGCAAGAACAGGTCCCGAAATAGAAATGGCGAGGGAAGATGAAGGTAGGAGATCACGCGTCGGAGTAAGGATCTCTATTCTGGCGGTATGGCGGTCCGTTATAGAAATCGAGCGAACTATTTTCGAGGGCGAAGGAGGAATTTTGCGGGGAGACGAGGTCGCGGCGACGGGTGGAACAGGTAGCTTGTCGTAGACGGAGGAGGCTGGGTGGTTGGAGGGATGGTACGGCACGACGCGCCGCGCCGCTGCGGGCTGGTCGAACGAAGAGGAGAAGACCGAGAGAGGGAAGAGGATAGCTCTTACTATCTTTGGAAAAGTCGCGCGCGAATCTAACGAGCGGAGCCACAGGTGTTTTCCCCGTGAATATATATGGAGCTTGCGTCCCCCGCCCATCCGTCGCTCGATCGTTTCTCCGCTCTTTCCAGCTGTCCTCCAACCTGCACCGTTTTCGATTCTAAACCCTCCGGACGTCGACAAACATTGCTTTTTTTCCCTGAAATCGTAACCGCCCCTTTCAACGATCCGTCGAGCCGCGTCAAACAGATACGTTTTCCTGCATCTTTAACGCGTTCATCGCCTCGTTGGAAATTGAACGTAATCGAATAATTATGAAAAGCAAATTGCCTCACTTATGCCATCTCTATTTGAAGCTTAACGTTTGACAAAAATGACCCAGTCTGAACGTGACAGTATAATATCGTCGATAGGGTGTGGAAAGAAAAGGTTGTCGCGATGGCAATCCGCCAGCGGAAGCCAGGATCATTCGATTTGGAGAATTCGCCTTCAGGCTGGTGACGGTGGTGTAAGATAAAACACGGGAACGAGGCATCATCGAATACCTTTGATCGCGAATTTGCAGCAGCGTTATTATTCGAACTAGCGGACGGGGCACGCGTTGGATGTAGCTGCAGGCAGAGTGTGCGGTCGTATCGATACGCTTTATTGGGAGGATAGATATTTTCGAGGCATTCCACGCATCCGGTGATCCTAGATCATCCCGAAGCGGAGGGGTCGGGAGGAGAGGGAACAAGCGCGGAAAACGGAGGATGGAGGAGCGAATGTGAACCGCGAGGGGGTGTTGGAGTCGTGGAGAGCCGATGCAAGAGGGGTGGCGGAGGGCAAAGGTCGGAAACGCGCGTAGCCAAATGCGGAATATTAGCTGGTGATTAATTATTAATAGTATTGAGTGGCTGCTAATAGATATAATGTTATTGGACCAAAATCAGTTGTCCCTGGGCGAAGAGGTCGAGCGAGCCTCGAATAATATCGAGCGTCCTCGTAATCGCGTGCGTTTTTATTCCTCATTCTCCATTCTACATTCTAGATTCTAGATCGTTGTTTTTGTTAACAATCCCCATTCGCGAGAATCTCGTCAAGACGAGTGCTTATTACAGGGGGAAAATCGAGCGCAAACACCCGAGGAACGAAGTTTAGTTCGTAAAACGAAGTCTTGATGACTCGTCGCTGTTTTTCCCGAAGAGACGTCGGATAAACGACGTTACCGCCTCGTTCGTTACCCGGATACGATCCTCGATGAAACTTTGACTCTCGCGTTCTCCAAATCAATTCGCGTTCACGCTTGCATTTCCGCGTTGCGAAGGATGACCAATATCGAGTATCTCCTAAGCTCTCTACAAGCTTTCTTCGCTTCACGAGAATGATCGTGCACGAAAATACCTTCCGACGAAATCAAAGGTCGATCGAGAAATAATTTCAGAAAATTTCTCGATTCTCTTGGTCGAGAAGTTTCCTCGGGTTTCCGTTCTCCCTAGGCGCGTTCGTTCTTTCCTTCCTTCTATTCGCGCAAACGTCGGAAAGCCGAAAGGAGAGAGGAAAGGAGAGTCTTTCTGGAAAGAAAGTTAGCTGGCTGTGGCGGTATAATACGGAATACCGGTTGGGTTTTGTAGGAAGGCGCGGGAGAAGGGCAGAGGGTGGCGGGTGGTCCCAAGGCACTTTCTTTGAAGCCGACCGAGCCACTTGGAAAGGGTGGCACGGACTGCCGAGTTTGGGGCAGGTCGCACATCAAAGAGCGAAATACTTGAAGCCGAGATTCCCGTCCTCTCTTTCTCGCTACCCTTCTCCCTCACAGACTCTTCCTCTTTCCTTTTCCTCTCTCTCTCCTCCTCGTAGCACAGCCTCGTTCTCTTCTCGACTCTCCCCCTCTCTCTCTCTCTCTCTCTCTCCTTTCCTGTCTTCATCGTCGTCGGCCTAGCGCGTAGGTGGAGGCTAGGTATCATCCTCCCTGCATTTCTCACCGATGACCTCCGTTCTATTGTCCGCTCTCGAGCGAAAACGCCCTCTTATTTTTTGCATGCACCGGAACAAGTCACCGCCGCTGCCACACCACCAGTCATTCAACGGTGAAGGCAATAAGGGAGCCGGCTTTAAACCGCGCAACCTCTTTGCCTCCAAGGGCCTCCCGCGCCGCTTGCCCGCTTTGCTTCGTGTTCGCGACCCGCGTACTCGCGAATCGATTCCGCGACGACAGCCATCTCGTCCCTTCTCTTCGCGTCCTTTCTCATCCCTTCTCTACTCGCGAGCAACATTTTTCCTTCCAGGCAAACGTACCACCCGCCTCGACTCGATTCAACTCGTTTTTTGCCATCGCTCTCGGTCGGCACCAGTTACCGTTTCGTGTTTCGAGGATGCTTTCGAACGGAAGGGTGAACGCGGCCCGAGGAACGAACAACGAGTAACGTTCGAGAGCAATTTTCCATCGCGACAATAAAGAGACCGCGGTTTGTTTATTATATTATATCGTGTTACGCGAACCAACCACCGTTACGTTATTATTCCCGCTTATACGATGCTGGAACTTCATTCGGGCAATTTTTATTATTACACTCCACCCAACGTACCACCCAGCGCTGTGGTCGCCGGTGCTTGAATTCTTTTCAAGCGACCGTTCCTTCGCGTTTCGATTAATAAACTTTTAATTTTGTCGAACGTGCTTTCATATGCGGCTCTCTTTCCGAATGACGCTTGTATCGCAGACGAAAGCAGTGACGGCAAGCGTGGTGTCCCGCGGAGAGAAAGGGACCGCTGGTTTCCACGTTAATTCCGAAGAATAATGTTGTTTTTAAATTCGAATCGGAAACGAGCGAAAACTGTTTCCGTCGATGATCGTCGCGTCGGCTGTCTGTATTTTTTTTTTGTCAGCCGGACCCGGCTGCATTAATTCGTAATTGGTCAGCGTTTTTACGCGCCAAGTCCGCCGATCGAAAAATAATTGTTTCGAGTTTGCCACTGTTTTGCGTTTTAGATGGAGAAACAACGGCAACGACAATACATCGACGAAGAGGAGAAAAGCGAGTGGGAGGAGAGAAAGGGAGCGAAATCGGGAGAGGAGGGAAAGCTGGCTTTTTCGTGGCTTAAAATTAATATGCATGGACTCGACAGCGAAACGTTTATATTGCCGGGTTGATTTCGTTTTGATACGCCAACAAATTGCTCGAGTCCGTTCGTCGGTCTACTCGGTGCGATTTGACGGCGAGAAAAACGCGGGAAACGAAAACTATGCCATCGTTGTTCTCGTTTCGAAAACGGAAGAAAGAACCGTTGTGTTCGAGCGACGATAATTCACAAATGTATCGAGCAGAACGGGTAGGGTGATGGGGATGGGAACGGGGACGGGGACGGGGACGGGGACGGGAGAGGGTGTAAAAAAAATAGCGACTCTTTTTTTTTTCGGGGAATTTTCACCGCGAGACAATATTCAACATCTGGCCCGAACGGAACGGCCGATTAAAAATTAATAACGAATATCAACAGCGGCGGGGCCAGTGGCGCTTCATTACCCGAAATTAAAAATCGTCGTTCGAATCGGGAATAAAAACTGGCCGTGGCAGCTTTGGTTCTGTAATTACAAATATCCACATGGCGCCTGTGGAAAAATCGGTAAACAGACTCGTGATCGATGGCTGTACTTCCCTCCCTGCCCACCTTTCAGCCCCATCGCCGTTTGCAGCTTTTTTTTTTCCACGGTGCCGCAGAATTACCATTGCAAACGTCCGGTGACTGTGAAAGTCCCGAAACGTATGGGCGCGTTTCGATATGATTTCCGAAATAAAAAAAAATATTCGACGATACGAGAAACAGATGGACAGAGAAAGATAGACGGCAGGTTGATCAATCGGGCCTCTATTATATTCATGAATCTCCAGTTTAGCTAACTCGTCAACGTTTCTGCTATTCTTTTGTTTCGAAACGATACCGATCGGAATATATTGCTACGTATCCGGATACCGATCCCGAGGTTTGCCAGTGGACCGATGAGACCACGAAGGGACTCGAGGTAGACCGTAGGGAAAATCGAAAGATGGCGAGATGGTAAGGGGGTGGTACGAGGCGACGCGACGCGAGACGTAAATCGTCATTCCACATTTAGCGACACAATCACACCGGGACACGGTGGTTGTCGGTGACACCAATACAGTGGCGCGATATTAAAACGACGGCCGGTGCGAAAATAATTACATTTCATAATTGGCTAAAATATCAGAAATGAAAATTAGTTTATCGAGCGCCGCGTTAATAATTTCGCTTAATCGAAGCGACCGACGGTAGGCAGCCCGCCGGATGATATTCGTGGCGCCTGAAGGGAATCAGGTGTACGTCGGAATAAATCGCCTGCGAATCGACGCTCCTCCGCGACTCGTCGTCTTTCTTTTTTTCTCTTTTTTCCCCTCTTTGCTGAAAAGTCTAAGGAAAAGAGGCTGCTTTGACCGTTATCTCGTTATCTTTTTCCTTTTCCTCCTTCTCTTTCTCCACCTCGCTCGAGAGCAGACGTTTAACCCTTTATTCGTCATCCGTGTAACTTATCAAATGTCTCTGTTTAATTTCGAATTTGCTTTCTCACGATACCAACCGGACCATACGTTAAACGAATTAAACTTGTTGTAATAGAGAGATATAATATTTGTTAATTTTATAATTTGGATACGTAAAGTAAAATACAACCCCGATGGATAGAATGCGCTTTGGCGAAGATCGGTGTCGAAACTTTTACACGACCCTATAAAACTTGTCAACAGAGAGAGAAAAAGAGAGAAAGGATATTATTGCACGGTTCGAGCTGTCACGTCGAAAAAGCGTAATTGCGATCTTGCGCGGTTCGCTCTTTCACACGTGTCACCAGCCCTTCGGCTTTTAATCGCGATTATCAATTTCGGTGCAGAAAATAGCGGTCGTTTAATTGGCGTATGACACGCTTACCGATGCGGTAATTTAACGTCAGCCCAGCGTTTACCCGATCCTGGGATCGCTGATCCTACTCTCGCATCGCGCGGGATGATCAAAGTTTCACGCGTGGTCGCCGTTTCGCCTGGACCAGATCGTCCCCGTTTAATGAGTTTGTTTAGTAATAATTACCAGACCGATTCCCGACGACACGCGACGTTTCTCCAATTCCAAATCTCACCTTTCCAAACATTCGTTTTCTTTCAAAACACTTATTCCCATTCGATTCGATTAGGATCCACGCCGATCGCGTCTCCACTCTTCTGCAATCGCTTCTTTTTTATTTTCTTCCTTTATTAAACCGAATAATATCCGTAGAATCGATAATACCCCCGAAGAAGTTTTGGAAATTCTGTTTGAAAATGTATGGGTTTTACAGACATAATACACTTACGCCGGTATATCATTGAACGCGGGTTTTACGAACACAATGGGGTTCATTATTTTTAATTAAATTTAAAATTATATCGCGCACCAACGCGACCGAACGATATTCCAGCGTGCATGTAATTTATATTTATGCATCGTTGATTCATTTGCGCGGTTTAAGTTCGCAACAATTTTTATTCCGCTCCTCTCCCTCCACTCTTTAATTACACAAAATGCCGCGGAACGCCGAGCGTTTTGTACGCTGAACGAAGGATTTGCAACATAAATTTAGTTTTGCAAAATAAATTAACTTTTATTCGTGCAAATTGAATATACAGCCGCTTTATAATGCGGCCGGAATAACGTATCGCGATTCGCTTTCGGCGTTTCCGCCCTTCTCCGCTCTTTCACTCTCTCTTTCTCTCTCCTTTTCGAACCCCTCTTAACAATGTCGAAAGAAGCAAGCAGGAGCCGCGATTATTCGAACGATCGGGGGCAACTCGAAGAGGAACGACGATGTACAATTAGAAATTCGCGAGAACGAGTATATGATCGATGAAATCACTGCGAAACTTTCGACGTGGTCACGGGTGAACCCGATTTATAGGTGAGAAAAGAAAAAAAGAAAAGTGAAAGAAAGGTACGTAGGGGTGTTGTGGAGGGTAGCGGTGGCGGTGGCGGTGATTGGGCCGAAAAAAGCTTTACGGTGATCAGGGTAAAAGCATTTTTAACGAGACTCGCGTGAAAATCGTTAGTTATTCAATCGGCCGGGCTGTGGAGGCCCATAACGAGCGCGAACGGATTGATTAAGCCTAAGCGATTCTCGTCCCGGCCCGTTCCGTTCCGTTCCGTTCCGTACTTCCACCCTCCTTTCTTATTTTCCTCTCTTCCTTTTCTCTCTTTTTTTTTTTCCTTCGTTTCCCGCGCCAATTAAACGCGCATCGAAAGTCATTAGCGTACCCCGTAGGTGCCCGGCAAAATTCGATCTCGAGGAGGCCACAGGCTGCAGGGAACAGAGGAAAGAACCCGGGGCTCCGTCGAGGGATACGTTCTCTCTTAATTGGAGTAGCCTTCGACACGACATTTTTTTTCGTGAATTTATGCTCGCTTTCGAACCTCAATATACTCGATAGGTATATACCGTTCGTGTATGCCTTGTTAACGCGTTGACAGGAAACACGTGCGTACTCGCTCGCGTGCGCGTTTACCTAGAGGGAATGTGCGTGCATGTCTCACGCGGCGTAACGGAATCGAAAGTAAACGTTTTGTAACGATTTCGAGTTCCGACCGGAGGAATGGCGAGCCGCATCGTACGTAGATCGTTATCGCGCACTTTTCTACGCTCGATAAAGGTGCACGACGATGCTCTTCCTCGCCACGCTTCGAGTCTCGTTTCGCCTTTATCGCACCTCGATTCGCCTCTTCTCCCACCGAATATCCCGACAACGAACAAACGATCTTTTATCGCGATACCCGCAGAAAATAGAAGAGAACGATTATCGCGTATCGGTGTTGACATTTATTTATGTAGCGCAACGGTTCGTTGTATACTAAATGAAAACGACTGCTGAATAGTACGGCTACTTACGACTATATTTCAAGATAAATCAATGAACTTTGTAGGCAGGGTGGTTGCCTCGACGAAGTAGGCCGAGCCAGGCGTCTCTCGGTGGAACGAAATAAATTCCGGAAAGAATATAGACGGCCTGACAAAAATGCGAAAGTGCGAGGCAATTCGTTGCTGCTGGTGCATAGGCCGCGCGCTCACGAGCACGCAGCAGCAGCACGCGTGCTCGCGAGCGCAAATAACGGTCAGTATTTTGCAGTAATATTTCACCGGAGCAGTTGGTATTAATTCGTAATATGTTACCGGCAAACTATACGAAAGCCCACCGCCCCCTCTCGCGCCTTCCTCTCGCTCTCTCCTCCTGTCCACCCACCCCTCCGACACACCTCCGACAACCCCTCTAACACCCCTCGCCCGCGATGGACATCGTCCCGCGACCACCCTAATATATGGTCCGGTATTATTGCAATGCAATGGACAGAATACTGTCAAAATTTATCGGCAGCCGTTTTTCATGCGCCGCGTCAAATGAGCCGAGCGATTAAAGCGCGTGAATTAGCCCCGAAATTTTCGAGCGCTGTCGGCCGACAAGGAACAAATTGAACCCGGGTCTCTAATAAACGAGCCAATCCGGAACATCTACGAACCCTCTCGATCTCAGACAAACCAAATCTTTCCATCCTTTGATCGTAGGAAACGGGTAAAACCGCATTTACCGCATCTACCGAAAGAACAGTTTGTTTTCTAACAGATAAATTAAAAGACAAATTATAGCTATTAGCTGGTGGTTTAGTTTTCCGCGGAACTGCCGGAAGGGTCAAATTGCCCGAGCTTGCCGTGTAACCGAAACATATCATAGGGCGTTAAAAAACGCTTGTAATTCAGAGCCGAGCCGAGCCGAGTCGGTTATCGGCAACGATAGAAATACAGGAATTATCGAGCGTTAAAACTTCGTTTGGCCGCGTTTAAATTCGTTTCGTCGGAAAGGCTGCGTTTACAAGCATCGACGGGATTCGTTCAACTCTCTGCCTTTCCATTCGGTTCTCGCCGGCGATAAAGACGAATTAAAATACGCCCTAATCGAGTAAAGTAAATTCAAAGGAGCAAAGTAGTATTTAAAAACGGTTGAATCAAGCGGGAGAACGGTGATAGCCAGGAAACGGTCTCGATCTCCGTTTCCTCGGCGCCTCCACGGTGCCTCTACGGTCCCTCTACGGTCCTATCCTATCCCCCTTTCGTCGTTTGCCCTTCTTTTCTACCGCTTTCTGTCCCTCGATTCGTTCGTCCGCTCTTCTCGAGGAGTTCCTTGCCGTTGCAATCTCAGACTAAATTGCCAATCAACGGGGTATTATTTTCCCGTTAGTCTCCCCGGACGAGCAGTAAGGCTAGAAGGTAGTAGCCGCTACGAAAGATGGAACGGCCCGTGGAGAAAACCGCGAGCTATCGATCCTTTCGTTTCTTTCTCGAATATTCCCTCGACCACCTTCTTTATCCTTCCATCTCTCGAAACAGTATCCTACTTTTCTCGCAATTAATCGTAATTATGATACTCGTCACGAATTACCTGGAATTTCTATATATATTGTATATATATCCGGACGTAAATGAATTTGTGGAAAGTCTGTTCGAAAAGTACGCCGGTAACGGCGGAAGGTTTGGCGAACGAGGAAAAAAAACAAAAAAAAAAACGAAAGAAGAGATAGGTGGAAAAGAGGGTCGGCGCGGGCGGAAGAAGAAAGAAAGCTGGAACGCGACGAGCGAAGGATACAGAGACGGGCTCGTACGTTTAAGTATACCGAGTATGTACGTGCCTACGCGTCTTTTTATTCTCGTGGCTGCGCGACGGATAGCGGCAGAGGGACAGGACAGGGTAAACCTCCCTCTAGTGGTCTACAGAAGTCAGTACAGCGTGGTCTAGGGGTTTCGCGTTTCAACCACCCTCTTATATACTAATTATCATCGTCGCGCAGTCTCTTGATGTAAATGCCTGAATGCACCGGGCGCACCGAGAGGAACGGGCGCAGCGGGGTAGTTGCGGCTGCGGTGCTGGCGGCGGTGGCGGCGGTGGCGGCGGTGGCGCGAGAGAAGAGGCGACCTAAGGCGAGGAAAGAGGAAGAGAAGAAGGAAAGGGGCAAAGGGAGAGGGAGAAGCGACTCGCACGGGTATTTTATATAAAAATACAGACGGCCGCTTCGTTGCTTCGAATACGGCAACTGCCGACTCTCTTTACTGCCTCCCAACCCTACCCTACCTTCCAACCCTTCGCCAACAACCCACCACCGGCTGTCTCCGTCTTCGCGCATCACCCCTTCGCCGTCTCCTTCTCCTCGCTCGCTGAACCAACTCGAAGCGGGTTAAGAGAACCCAACGCTCGACGTTTACGCGTTTAAAGCTAAAGAGGATATCGTCGTTTCCCACGACACGCTCTTTCTTCGACTTCCTTGATCGGCCTCGACTTGGACGTTTCGCCACGGATTTCGTCCAATCTTCGTAACCGCGAATTCAAGCGAAAACGTGCAATAACGTCTGAAAGAGGAGTCGAGAGGGTGGAACGCCCTTCTAAATTACAGCCGATATTAAGATCTCGCGATTGCGCGAAATTGTATGCAAAACAATTCCGGTTGCCACGCACGAACGCGTAACTCCGTTTCTACGCTCTCCGCTTTTTACCGGAAACCTTGCTAATAACTAAGATACCCTGCTGATTTGAACCTATGTACTTTCCTTGTGTACATTGAACATCGTAAATTAATAGTAAGTACACAGGACAGTCGAGCATTTTAGCGAAAAAAAAAGAAAAATAGAAAAAATATGTTCCTATCTTGTCAATTACAGTATTTAAAATCGAATTCCTTTTCGCGAAACGTTTCGAATCTTTCGACTGGGAATATTTAAATCGATGGAGCTGTATGCGACTAACTTGAAAGGCTGATCGATCAGTGTACGCGGTCCGGATCGTTAATAATCGCAAAAGTACAGGCGTATCGCGTCGACGGCGATAGTATTTCCAGGTAATTCGATTCCAGAGAAACCGACGCGCGGTAGGTAGGTATTTAAGCGTTTTCGAAACGATTCGATCGATATCCGGTCGATCGTAATCGAGCGAGTGCGAGTGCCGGCCAACGGATGATATCCTTCGTAGAATATTTATCGAGAGTCGAGCGCACGAAATACTTGCGGAGTAACGAAGCGATTCCGAGTTTACAAACGCTATCCGATTCGGTCTCGTTTTCATCGAATTAACCCAGACCCAGTTCGAATCCGATCCAGGATCTTTTCTCGTCGCTCCGCTAACTTCGTTTCCCCTTCCAGTATACGCCCTGCTCTACCCTCTTTCCACGGGATTAAATCTAGAATCGGGAATAGATTCGTTTGCGTATCGCAACGTTTCAACACACTGACGGTCAAGGCTTTCTCGTTCCATCGAATCGATGGAAAAGTAGAAAAGTCTAAAGAAATCTACGGTTACGGTTTGCCGGCCGCGTCTGTCGAGCAAAGAAGTTGGAAACCGAAGGGATTGTTTCGGGTCCTCGGTCATTACCCAGATATTATTATCCGTCAGAGACAATGGCCGATACACATCGATCCGACAATGTCGGACGATAGCGGAAAGGGAGGCCGCGCGTAACAGAGCTGTCTCATTAACAACTTGTAATGGAACGGGCCGTATCTATTGGTGGGTGTTTCAGTGCGTTGCAACAGAAACGTTGCATAACGCGAAAAGGCAAAAAGGATACACAGAGCGCGAAAGAGAGAAAGCTTGCTCGAGAGAAGGAGCAAGAGAAAAGAGGGAGGGTAAACCTTCGAGAATAGACGATACGAAAACGAGCGGAACGGTCGACGAGCGAGCATACGTCGCGATACCGGGAAACGAATGCGCGCACGTCCGATGGATATGCAACTTCGGCATCCGCGCATCGGGCCGCATTGTACACGCGCCATTGAAAACAACGAAACAATGCGTCGAAGCCAGGTTTTGTCCCGTGACTTCTCGCCCGTTTCGAAGCAGACCGCAGCCCGCAGCCCGCAGCCCGAAAAGAAGACGCGCTATTCCAACCCACAAGACTCCACCCGATACAAACACACGCGCCGCATCCTTTATCCTACCGTGTGTCTGCATATGCCAAATCCCTAACGACGCTCCTCCGATACGACCCCATTGTCTATCTTCGACCGTCTTTTCAATTTTCACCATCCTTCTTCCATTCTCTGCTACCACCCACCTGTCTGTGCAACCCTTTCATTTTCCTCTATACTTGCAGAGCAAAAGGGAACCGATCGCGATGGATCTCGTTCGATCGCTGTCGTACATCTTCCGATCTTTCTCGCGTAACCCCTCGGTGGAAAGATAAAAATTACTGTTAATTTAACGTCTTCCACCCTGGTACATACTTCTTTATTTTTTGTTCGATGTTTCCGCGGATTAGCGAGCCGCGGGGCAAGGTGTTGGTGGTGGGTGATTTTTAGCCGGTAGAAAATCATAGCTCATCGTTCGCGATCGTTAACCCGCTGAAACGATCGAACTATAAGCTGCCCGATAAACTGTTTTGTTTTATTCCGCGGCTTCTCTGCGCGCGAAAAAACCATAGCGTCGCGGTGTACCCGCGAACCGTTTTTTTCCATACTGGTTGGTTGCATTTTATTTATTTCACTGGCCAGGCCACGGGGCGGCAAACCGACAATTCCGATGGCTATCGAGACCGCGGTAATTGGTGTCGTCATTTGTGGCGAATTGGCCAGGAAAAAAAAAGAAAATGAACAGAAACGATACGTCACGGTGCACGCGTGCAAGAACGCTTCGTGGCTCGCGTGAAATCGCCCGCGTTTACACCGCTTTTCTTTTCCTCCGTTCTTCCCTCGTTCTTCGCAAAAACCTTTATTTCGATCGTTCCGCTCGTTCGCGACGAGAAGCGTGGACAGGCTGGAAGGATAGAAAAACCGTCGAGAGGCAAGCAGAAGAGGGTGGTACACACGATTCGTAGCGGATCGTAAGAAGATAAAATGTACATGTACAGCTTCGCGAAGCAAAGGTCTGTAACGCGCACTTGAGATTTCACAAATATTAGCTTATTCTACAAGTCTATTCTCTTATTCTAACCCCTTAGCGCGTAGATTCATCTTTCGCAAAATCTCTGTTAAAAATTCACTCTCGAATTTTTATCGTTACAATTCGAACCTTGAGACTAGGATCGAAATATCGTTGCCACCTGTACGTCGGCTCGTTGCATAGGCCGGAAGCTTGGAATCCGACTGGTGACAGCAGCGAGCTGGCAAGCGGGATAAAACGCCAAACTGTTTTACCACGACAACGTGCTAACGATTAACCCAGGCCAACACACGCGTATCGTTATACCGTTTCGCGATACATACTACGTTGTATACACCCTCGTGCAGAATCTCTCTCGTACTCTGTTCCTCTTTCGCGCCGCGCACTGTCCGGCATAAACGCACACCTCTCTTCACCTGCATACCTCTCTTCATCGTCCTCCACCTCTTGCTGCTTTCACCTCTCCATTTTCCTCTCTCTTCTCTCTATCCTCTCTTTCGCACCAACCAAACCGTGTCGCCCTCGCTCAATCCTCTTCGTCTATCTCTCCTCCCTTACTCCATCCCCATTCTCTCTTTCTCTCTCAACACCCCCGACACCCGATACTCGACACCCGATACCTAATTATGTTAAACGCTTCCGGATTTTGCGGCCGGATTATGCGGCCTCGTTGCCCTCTCTGCCCCTCTCTCTCTCTCTTTCTCTTCCTCTTTTATCCTCTACTCGTCTCGCTTCTCTGCCTGCTCTTCCTTTTCCCTCGTTACCGCACACGCCTGCCATCGGAAAGGATTTATAGCTGCAAGCGTTCACGCGAAATCGAGGAAAATCGTCGCGTCTCCAAACTGCATTTCGCCTACTCTCTTCTGTTTCCCGAATTTCTATTTCTTTGCAAATCGCGCTAAATATTTCCTGGTAATAAAATCTTACGCGCGACAAATCGAACGTAATCGTATTTCCTTGTAATTGATAGACTGTTTCTAAAGTGGTAACTGTAAGATAATTACCGTTAACCGTACAAATCCACCGTAAACCGAATCTTATGCAGCGTGGAATAACTTTTGAATATCAGGAGTCAACTACCTTGGGAAAGGAAACGAGGACATTGCGTTCTTGCGTGTCTTTAAAATAAAGCTTCTAATTGTAAAATTGCGAATAAACGGTTCGGTTGCGTTCAGTTTTATCATTTTCGTGTTGCGAAACGTAATGTCGTGCGATGGCATCCCTCCAGTGTAACAATATTATTGTTTGGCAAAAAACATTTTCCTGTCCTTTCGTATCAATTTTATTTTTGTTTTCTTATAGCTGATCTGTTCTTGTAATAACCCACGGGTCTACGGAATGGCGCGGCGCTGCGCGGCGGAAAGCGTGGGAGCACGGTGTCCCAAAAGAATCTGCGGAAACGGCTGAAACAAAGGGGGTTGGCGCGAGCATTTTAATTTCTCGGTAATCGCGAGGCAAGTTAGGCGCGTGCCAGATTCCACCCTTTCGGCGCGACGCCCGCGTTCACCGCGTTGGTCCTCTCGACCGTCGAAACCGACATTCCCCGGAGTTTCGATTTTACCCACACCCCTTCCCTTTATCCTTTTCCTCTATTTCTCTTCTCCGACATTTTTCTTCTTTTATTTTTTATCAGAGTTTCCGATTTCTCATGGAGAGACACCCAAAGGGGCTGTGTCACTTACACGAACGAAAAAGGATTACAATTTTACAAACATTGTTTATTCCACGACAACCTAATGTTTCTTGACGTTTTAACTCTCTGCACTGATAAGTGAATAAAATATCGTACGTTCCGTTAAACGACACGAAACTTCAGAGACCCTTATTTACGAGCCGACACTGTATTATCGGTCGCGTGTTGGGAGGTAAAACGTTTAAACGAACCGTTTAAAATAAATAACATTCGAAAGTAGCGCCGTGTATCTTATATGTAGAACTGACCTACATTCAATGTAGGAACACTGATGCAATGAAATTCTTAATATTGTATATGTTATTCGATTCCATATTTTTCGGGTCGGCTAAAAAAGTTTCGTTTAATTATAAATACAGCCCGTGTTCCTTTCAGCGTTCTTCCAATTCAACTCACTTTGTCGCGTTCCATGCGACGGCTTTCCAGAATTTCGTTTGCTATCGCACGGCGAAAATTCGCTCGAACGTTTCGTCGGTAGTTTCGAAACAAATGCAGCCGGCTAACAAAGTCATACGCGCCCGCGCGCGAGCACACACGCACACACCTACCCCATGGTTGCACAGGAGTTACGCATTTCCGGCCCGGCCGGAAAGAAACTACACGAAAAAGCATTTTATTCGATCTTTTGTCGTTTTACGAGCCTCGAGGAAGGAAAAGAAACGACTGGCGCGGTATCGATAACGAATCGACAATACGGTATCGATTGTACCCGTTGAATTTACTCTCGGAATTAGATAATGCCGATGACACGAAGCTGCGGAACGGTGATACGCGCAACTCGAAGGATTATCGCGGCCGTTTCGGTTTCGTTTCGATAATTCCCCTTCCTCTTTCTCCACTCTTTTATGAATCCTGACAAATCTGTCGGAAGATCCTTTCTAAAGCGGAAAGAACGCTCGTCGGATACCGCTAGCAAGGTAGCCGGATTTTTTACATGCACCCTCGCGTTCGACGCGTCTCCCCTGTTGGAAGTCAACAAGACTAGTAGTTTCATTTTATATTTTTTTTATTTTTAAATATTTCTTTCTCCGTTGTGTTGTTCGAGACTTTGCGCCATGACGCGGGCCGGCAAAAACGCGTCTGGAGTGGCTCGCGCTCGCAAAGTGTTCAGGAATAATTAACGTTTGTTTTACAACGGTACCGTTCATAAAGTTCTCCCGCGGTTTTCCTCGTCCCTGCGTTCGTACCCGCGCGACTCTCAGTCTTTACGAATTTCGTTTCGGGTCGAGAAAGCGCGACGACAAACGACGGAGTTGCCCCTCCGTCAATCGTTAACTGGATAAAATCCGAGCTCCTCTAGTTTTCTTTTTCGACTAAGCAACAGTTTTGTCTGGAAAGGGAAATTCGGTTATAAGGGGCATCAGATTGCGGATGGTTTTACACCGTCTGAAAGAGGAAAATCTTATCACCGAACGTCGTTCTTTAAAAGTACACCTTTCCGAGAAGACTTGCCATTATTCACCCGTCAACCGAGTCATTTTTCAACTAGAAAAGAATTCTTACCTCTTTGTATGTGTAATAAAAAGTTAATTTATCTTGTACGCGACATATGCTAACGTAATATATTTTCCTTTCAATTAAAGTTTTAACGAAGCAATTAAAGACTAAAATCCTTCTGTAAATACATCAACAGATCCCAGGTATCTTCCGTTCCAATGACAATTAGGTAATTCCTGAATTCAGTGTAGTTCGTACAGTCTAGTTTTTCGTAAATTTTCCAGTACTCGGGCGTCCCTTTAACTGGCTTTACAAGCGTGGTGCTTCTCGTTTAGAAAGTTTCTGAACTAAAACTGTTGGTTGTTTCTCATTCTCGTGCGCGACAGATAACCGCGTGAAACGTTGAAACGAGCATCTAGCAGCTTAAGAGGCGGCGAACCACGAACCCGAGCTGCCGCCATTTAGAAAGGCAATTTTCCATTGGAAAGAAGCAGAGGAAATAAGCGGTCGGTCGGTTTTGTCCCGCGGTGGCACGCGCGAGCGGACGATATGCCCGGTTCTTCGGGTTCGTTTTAATTGTCGACGACCGGTCAACGAGGCGTAAACGTTGGCGCAACACGTGTACGGTCGCGTTAATTGCCCGATAAAAATCACAGCACGCCAGCCGAGGCAAAGCGGCACACTGACGCACCGGCGCGGTGCGGCGTGGCAGTCTAGGTCGCGCGGTCGTAAAATTAAAAATGCCACGCTTCCGTCGAGGATCGCGTTAGTCGACCATTAATTCATTAATTATAAGGGCAAGCGTGTGTCGCGACCATGCAACGCCCGTTCAAAGCTGAATCGCAAACGGCACTCCTCTTCTTTTCCCTTTTTTCCTTCCTTTTCTCCCTATTCTCCACGCTCTTCGACGTTCGTCGACCGTTCAGCCTAGCTCGCACCCTTCCCCCGATCCATAACGGTTACCACCGGAACATTTCCAGCGCGGAAAATTCGCGCAGAACGAACGGACGAGTCTTTCCGCGCCGGAAGAAACGGCTACTTCGAAGGTGAAACGAACAAAGTAGGAACTGCGACGCAGTTTCCTTTACCGTCCGCGTTTCTCGCACAATCCTCCCTCTTCTCCGCGGTTCTTTTCACGGCAGATCTCGAGCGGGACGAGGCGAGCAAAGGTATATAGCTAGGGTGGTTTTACGACGAGCGAAACGCGGCTCTCGTTTCTCACCCTCTCGTTCTCGCTCTCGCTGCCGTTCCCGTTGCCTTTGCCGCTACCGAGACATAAACTTTATGGTGTTTATGAATATTTATATTAATCTACATTTTATGCCGACGTCTACGCGGCCCTGCGAATGGAATGTGCGTGCGGGGAACCGGGAAGAAAGAGGAGAAGAGACAGAGCAAAGTGGTGCAACGGGGTGGAAGGTGGAGGACGTGAAACGAGGCAGCTAGAGCGGAGAAAAAGGATGAGAACAAGAGCTCAGTTTTATCCAGGCTACGAAGGAGGTACCGACGATGAAAAAGTTGGATAATAATTTACATCGACGAGCGAGCGTCTGCGCGGTAATCGTTACCCTCGTCGAAAAACGGGGCTTCACCGTCCTAACTCGAACTCGAATTCGCAGAAGAGGGATCAGTTTCGACCTGTCCTATCTGTTGCCCCGTTCGCCAGCATTTTAGATCGTTAACGGCGACGGGCCGGTAACGATAACGACAACGACGAAATCGTAACGACAAAGAGGATTCTAGGAGACGAAGCGGGTGCGCGAACGCGAGGGTACCGCGGCAACAGGAAGTCTTCGGTGTTCGGCAACGACGCCAGATCGATATACCTCGAGGAGACTAAGGCTCCGCCAATGGCTATTATCTCACGCGTATATATGCATCGCTCCGTGCATTGCTTGGTACACTGAATTCCCCGTACACAAATACGCGCGCGCGTATGCCTATGCGTTACTTGAGCGCACCGGTGCGCATATCTCTGCCCGCACTCCCCCGGCCACGTCCTCGCGTGCACCTACACGCGTACCGATGCCGTGAGGACGCGCACACCGCGGAGTAGCGAGTATAACCGAGCGGCCATCTTGGATATTAGCCAACCAGAACAATAGTATACACAATAGTACGCGAGCTAGCGAGCAGCGTTTGGTACCACCCCGACCCTCCGACTTCTCTCATCCCCTCGTCCTGCCACAACCGACCCACCCTCCCGACCCTCCTCGCGCTTCTCCGCCACCGACTATTCTCTAACGCCACCTTCCGCCTGCTTCCTCCACGATCGCCAGCATCGCCTCTTTCCCAACCCCCTGCCTACGAGTTGCCTCCTAACCCACTCACTCACTACCTACCTACCTACCTACCTAC
Source organism: Osmia lignaria lignaria (assembly GCF_051020975.1). Taxonomy (NCBI): domain Eukaryota; kingdom Metazoa; phylum Arthropoda; class Insecta; order Hymenoptera; family Megachilidae; genus Osmia; species Osmia lignaria. The sequence goes on from NC_135040.1 coordinate 5,643,911, forward strand.
CTACCTATCTATTGCCTACCCCCTTTGGTCACCCTCTCGCGTCCATCGCTCGACTCCGTCCGATGGAACGCGTCCTCCCTCAATTCGTTCCTTCCTTTCCAACATTATTCTTTTTTTCATTTCTTTGCTTCTAATCCAAGATCTTATCAGCGTCGAATGGCGAGAACCGGTACGCCGTTTCCTATCCGTCGCGATAGGAATCGTGGAACGGGACGCAGCTGACAGAGGCCGAGGAAAAACGTTGGCCAACTTTCGAAACGAGCGTGTGCCACGGGGCCGAGAAACGTTTAATTCGTTTAAACGGTGGGAAACAACGCGAGCAGGAAAAATTGGCGCGCGAAGGTTTCGCTTCCCAAACTTGCTTCCCACTATCGATCGAAGGCGCATCGTTTCATCGTCCGACACCGGCAAAGGATACACACGTAGGAACACGTTTGCTCCCTCTCCAAGGGTTCGTCGACTTTCTTCCGAAGCGAAATTTTGTTATCGCTGTGAAAGGCGCGAAAGAAAGTTGCTCGCGTTTACGAGTACCTACGTATTTTTCGAAGGACGTAGAATCGTTCCGTCGCGTGGAGAAGGAAAGACGAGCGTATAAACTGTTGTCTGGTACCGACCGCGGCAACCAGCGACGAAACGTTATTTGCGATCGCACCAAAATTTCTCCGTCGACGAGAGAGCGACAGAGAGATGTAGGGCGAGGGTGAGAGCGAAGGCCAGAAGAAGGGCAAAAGCGACGGCGACGGCGACGGCGACGGCGGCGGATGCATTTTGCACCGACTGTACATCCTATTCGCGCATGTGAATATATTAGGGTGGTTCTGCTCCCCCTTGGAACTCAAACACATACAAATTAACGATATTACTCGTACGTACGCGTGCTTACTGTCTGCGCTGGTCGGACAGAGACGTAAAACGAGGCTGGTACGGTGTACCGTATAACGCGTGCGACGAAGGGGTGGAGCAGCCTACGAAGCGCGCGCGCCACCCTTTACACATAAACGCACACACGATCGTGTACACTTTGCCGATGGGCTTGGTACGCGTAGCCGAGCAGGACGGGGATGAAATATTATAATACGTCACTTGGCAACTGTGCCGCGCCATCGAGCGGTGTATACCAAGTTTCAAATACGCTAATTCGAAAGCCACCCCTCGCGCGCGTTCCCCGTAACGCAATACGAGCCTCGGCGCTTCTTTTTCCCTCGAACCTCGAACCTCGAATCATCCCCTCCTCCTTGCCACCTACGATTTCCAAGATTTTCCAAGCAAAAAGGGAAGAGTTCGAGACTGGACTCGTCGCGGTTACGTTTAAGAGGTTCGCGGCGATGAATAGGTATACGTTTCCCCTCCAGTTTTTCGGCGGCCGTCGTTCATCACCCGGCCTCGCATTAAACGGCGAGCATTCACGGAGCGCAACGAGGACAAGACAGTATTTTACACTCTCTTCTCTCCGGTGTCGGTGGCCAAGGGGAATCGCAACCCTACTAGAGGCACTTGGGCGAGCAGAAACGGGCGCTAAATTTACCACCGCCGAGTGCACTAGCGAGCATCAGGCTCGAGGAAAAGCCATTTGATACGCGTGCCACTCTTTCAACTTTACTCCCGGAATCGTCTCGGCCTTGTACGCGTCCGCGATAACAGAAGAAACCTGGTTTGGCAAGCTCGAGAAATCTGCTTTGCCGTCGGCTACCCTCTGGAAAATCGTTGCAGAGAGGAATTGCTCTTTTGTAAGATACTTTACGGAAAAGACGCCCGGTATACCGTGTCTATTCGCGAGGGTGTGGTTTGATTAATGACCTATTCGATAGCCCTCCTCTTGCACCGCTTCCTCCTCTAACCGTACGAGGCGCGGGGATGCCTCGCATCGAGCGTACTATCGAATTCTACGTAAATACACTCGTACGGGAACGTAAGCCTGGTTCGTCGGCGTAAATGCGCCTATCTGCTCGCTCCGTGGTCCGTTTCAGAGAGTGGAGGGCAAGCGGAGAGACGTCAGGGGGTTCAGACAGAGAGAACGACTGGGGGGGGTGGCGAGGGAAACCGGGAGAAACAGAGTAGAGTATACTTACGTATACGCGAGGGTGTAGACGGAGGTGTACGAGGGGGTGGTAGTGCGACTAGTCTGCGAATACAGTGCACGGGACGCATTAATTTTACAGCGAGGAATATTCGCAACTTTGGCAATTTCGGCGCGTTCGAACGTCGTCGGAAGGTGGATTCGCGATCGCGAGCGGCAAAATGCTTTGACAAATTTGCCTCGATATCTCTGGAAAGTCCGCTGGCAGGCTCGAGCGCGCTCTAATCGAAAGGAAACATGGCGTCGCATATAAATAAGAATTTATAGACGATGAAAAATGCGGACGAAAGTTGGAGTTTCGCTCGAGTTTTCCACCCTCCCCCTTTCCATCTTCCTCTCTTTCCTCGCTTCCTACTCCTTTCTCTCTCTTTTCATCTACCCGCCCCTCTCTTTCGTCGTTTCCGCAACCCCCCCGCGACCCCCGGAGCCGTTTCGTCTCGCCCACCCTCGCCACACTTTCGTCATCCTTCTTCCCTCGCGCTCTCACGGCCGCCTCGCCGAGAAAGAAAGGGAAAATTTACGGGACGGGGTAAAAGTTTTGCGCGAAAAGCGAAAACTCTCGCTAATGGCTGTTTTTCTTGAGCGGAATACTTAAAAAATAAAAAGGAAAGGAAGAAGGAAAAAAGGAAGAAGACGGACGAAACGGAGGAAATAAAAACGAGAGAGTTACTCCCGCGGCAGCCGCCCTACACCGCACTTTACCCTCTTTCTCTCTTCGTGGAAGAAGTAAGAAGGCGTAATTTGCCGCTATTAGGCGACACCCTTCCTTCCTCTTCCTTCTTCCTCCTGCTATTTTACGCCTCGGCTACGCGACAACGCCAAACTATCGAGACCTTTCCGTCCTCAAAGTCGACGCGCAAGGACTCGATATATTTCGAAATATTTTTTTTCACCCTTGCAACAAGTACAACGCGTTACGAGAGTCTGCCCAGCTATTTACCTGTCACCCCACCCTGTACGTATGTAGGTGCTCCAAGAGTGGCGAGTACACCATTCCATGGCTCTCGTAAGCGAGCTAGAGAGAGTTCGCTCTGACCGGTGAGCAACTTTAATTATACGGCTACGGAACGAGGAGAGCGGTTCGATGCTCGGCCAGCATATCAAGATAATGGCTTCCATCGGCCGATCGTTCGTATATACCAATCCGCGGTAAGGGGTTGCGCTTGATTTCCATTGCATCGCGTTATCCCTCGCCGCCCGACCGGCCGGCCGACCGACCAGTCGATCGAAATGCTCTCTCTCCCTATTGCATTCCTCTCCATCTACTCTAGTTCTTCTCCTATATCGTCTATCGTCTACCATAGCGCCTTCGACGCAGCGAGAAATTGTGAATCGTGAATCGAGAAAAGCTGTTACGCCTTTCTTCGCCTCTCGGTAAAAACTTGGTCTAATCCGATTTCAGCGTTCCGAAACCGCAATGTTCGGATAAATACGGTCAACAGAGGCAGAAAGGATGGAATTTCGTACGATCGCCGCGAAAACAATTAATTTAAATGTAATTTTCCACATTTAATTCCAGCCTCGTTGGCATGGACCTTTTACAATTTCTCTTTTATCTTTTTTTGTTCAATGGAAACGAATTAATTTGCCACGATACGATACGATACGCTCGCACGCGCGTAGCATCGCACGAATAATTTACTGAACGGGAGAAAAAGAGGGGATTTTAATTATTTCAACGGTGAATTTTTTATCGCTTGTAATTCGAATACAAATTCCTTCGGTACTGACCGATCGGTTCGATGCAATTTCCCCTGATTATCAGCTGCCGATTATTAATTACGAACCGAAAGAATTCACCGTTTCTATCACTGAAACGCTACAAACGGTTGAAAAGTAGGAAAAAAGAACAATGGAAAGATTCGCGTGAAAGCGTGACACGTCGAAATTACCGGTTCGTTCGTATTTCACGGTTCGTTTGTAAGGAATACGTCTGGATATATGTATATCTCTCTCTATCGCTCTCTATCGCCGACGATTTCTAACAACGATAGAGAGATAATGCTTTACGCCACCAGTTTGATGCGGCTATAACGTGGACTGTATTAGAACAAAACGTATTCGGTGGGAGGACCGAGGATGGCACGTTGACGTACGTCAATTTGACGTGCACGCAATACGTCAAATTTGCCGTACCGTGTCAGATTCGCTGCTTCAAACGTGATCCGTCTCTTCTCTCCCTTCGTCCCTTCGTGGCAAGGTAAAATACATCGACCGGTAAGAATCGGGGAAAAAGAGAATCTTACGGGGAGGGGGATAACGAGTCGAGGGTTTTAATCCTAGCCGATCGAGAAACAATTCGATCGTTACTTAACGCGCCTAAGAAACGACGTTCGAAAGGCGTTGCGCGATAATCGGGTTACGAGCGGGAATAATCGCAACGCTTTCGTTCCGTTTAGCTTCTTTGCCAGCAAAGCTGCTTACGATTCCCAGAAAAATAATTAGATGCTTGACAATTAATTGTACTCGGGTGAAGAGATTACGCGGTGCGAACAATCGGCAAAACTTTCGGTGTCCAGAGAAACGTTTCGTTTAAACGAAAGTCACGAACGGAACGATCGCAAAAGACGGTGGGAAAGTTGGAAAAAAGAGAAGAATCGAAGGCGTGGGCGGGGGTGAAAAGCAGGCAGCTGCGGTACACGTCGCGCGGAGACGTACGAGGAACGAGAGGAGCATAACGCACACGAGTGGCAGGCCTGTGCACGCCGGAAAGAATCCGTAGTGTAAATAAAGACCCGTTCGCAACGCTGGCGAATGTTTGCCGAATGCATTAAGGCGGTAAGAGCAGTGCCCGGCGGATAACTGGTGACGCGATGTATCGCGCAGCACACGGGCTAAGGGACGGGTGGTTAAAAGGGCCTGGGGATCGGCGACGATGCGGCTTAAGGCCTATGTACCGCTCGGAAGCTTAACGTTTCGAGGGGCAAAGGGGTTCGGGACATACGGATGGCACGATCTGTGTGTCGCCGGCAACCTGTATCGAACGTAGGCATGTGCGGCCTAGGCAAGAGGAGAGAGCAAGCGAACGAACGGGTTCGATTCGCGTAGCTCTTGGCCACCACCAGCGCAACCTCCCCGATCCCTTTGTCTATGTCTTACGGCTTACATATAATTCCGTGTTTGCGGAAAAGATCGGGAACCCGTATCCGCCAGAGTACCCGCGTTTCCTACCCCTCTCTCATGCTCGCGTTCGTGTGCACGGATTTTTAATATGTCGTGCCGTAGGTGGATAAACGCGCACGAACACGAGGAACGCGATCGCGATCGCGTTCGCGACACAGACGCTTCAACCTTCTCCTACTTCCCTCCATTTTCTCTCCACCCTCTCCATACTCTATCCTCCCTTACTCCTCGCTTCTCCGCTCTATCGCGGATCACCGGCGAAGCCGGCATAATTAAAAATAGCTCTATTTTAAAATGCTGATCGCCCAACCGAACCCCTTCCTCCTCGCTCCGTTTCTATTCGCTCTCTCCGTCTCTCTGCTCGTTTCTTCGTAATATACGACCGTTCAGCCGGTAGTCGACTCGCGCGTGTGTACTCTCGCAAATAATTGCACGACGAGTTCGCTTGCAAGATACCGTCCGCGTCGACTCGCCATCATTTCATACGCAACCGGATCTCTCCAGGATCTGCCGCGAAATGAAACCACCATCGGAGAAACTCGTCCCCCTCCAATTTTTTTCTTTTTCTTTTTCTTTTTCTCTTCCTCTTCCCTTTCCTTCTTCTTCTGTACGTTGTTGAGAACCAGCCGATGATAAAGATGCGATATTAGTCGACGTATTTATAAATTCCAGCTAGTTTGGGAGCTTATTTTCTTGCCCGGGTCGGTGGCCGCCTCTAACTCTAACGCTGATATATTTTCCAGGAGCGCGAGACTATGAGGAGAGAGTGAGAGAGAGGACGAGAGAAGGAGAAGAGCAAGCTGGATGCGGTAGGTTGGGCGTAGACGAAGCGGCGGAGATAGGGGGTGAGTTATAAATTATAAGGCATTAGGGGGCCGGGCTGACTCCGGTGGATGTGCTCGTCGGATGTGTAAGGGGATGATTATGCCTAATGGTGAGATATTACCCGACTGGTATTACTTGGACACGGGCGCGGCCGTGTTCTAATCTTTTCGACAGGATTTCCTACTTTTCTGCCGTAGATGAGTCCACGAGTCCACGAACAAAATAATTCGCCCCGACCGTGACGCGTCGCGAACGCCGGTAGCTCGCGACAACGCCAAGGGCTCGTTGTCGTCTGCAATCCCTTCCCACCCCCGTTGCCAAACGACGAAACATGCCCGATAACCAGCAGATTTCACGGGTTACAAGATTTTTCCTACGTTCGCCTTCGAAACAACCTCTCCCTCTCATTTCGTAACCAGCAATGTTGTTCTTTCTCTCCTCGTTTTTTCTCCTTCGCGTTCGCTCCTCTTCTCCTGGAGCGACTTTAAAGGCGTCCAGAGGGAACTACATCCTGCTTTCATAGTTTTCACGACGCGTCCGCACGTTAAACGTGACGCACGACTCCCCGGCTTCCGCGAAACAAATTTTCGACCAGCTGCAACTTACTTTTTCAGCGTTCGCGAAAAATCACCGGGCCAGTTCCGAGGTTCGCGTTCTGTCATTTCGAAAAACGAATTAAAACTGACTCGTTCGCGGTCAATTTCTTTTCTCGATGGTAGCCGCTTTTTCGTGTCGTCGGCGTGGTCACGCGAACGGCTCGTTTCGACGGTCGGCGAGCAATCGAAGACGAGTCTACAGTGGAAGACGGGACTTTGTCGAGATTCCGCGGGAACAATCGAACCGGAAGGGAGAAAACAACCACCGACCGAGCGAAAAAACAAACTGAAAGAAAAGCCGCACCCTAAAGCGGGTGGAGGCTCTCGAGAATCGTTTTACAGGCATGTATATATAGATGTAGATACGTAAAGGTGGGAGGGTAGTTAAAGTCGTTAGCTAATATCTATTTCTTCGAGCGCCATTTTTCTCTCGTTCGTAAAACGCGAGTTCCTCTCGATGGGTGCGGCTGACACGCGCGTACCACGTAATACATACTTACTTATTGCGGGGCCAGCTTGAACGCAACCGTGTTTTCGCGTTTACTTAAGAAGAAACGAGGCAGCGGACAAACGTAACGGGATATCGGGACGACGACCCAGCACCGTGGAATTTGACGCTTCGCTTAATTATTTCTTTCACGTTCATACTCGCCTCGAACGAACGAGAAAGCTCTTATCGTTTCGAAGAACCAGGTATCTGCTAGTTGGAGTTTAGTGTTTTTTATATATATATATATATATATACATTGTATATTGTTGCAACGTTCGTTATTAAACGATAGAAGTTTGAAATCGCGTTAAAACTGTAACGCGCATTTACGACGAGAATAGAGGGGAACAAGGTTGCTCTTCGAATCGATACCATCGCGGCTAAAGAATATTTCTCCTTCCGAATAGAATTCAACTTTCGATCGATAAACGTCCTCGATGTTAATTAGCGGCAACGAAATTTTCTGTTCGCGAACAAACTTTAAAAACTTTCTTGTCGATTTAATTTACGAATAACTTTGAACCGATCGGAACGATTCCGAAGGAAGACTTTGATGGTAATTTTCTTCTTTGCCTGTCATGCCCCCCTAAAAATGGCTAAACGCCGAAAAGAAATGTTCGGCCAACGAACGAGTCGAGGCCTCGCAAAAATGTCGCGTGATTATCAGCTACGATTCTCGCGCCTTCGTGAGAATCGCTTGATCACACAAAGCCGAGGTTACTCGTCGGAGAAGAGCTACGTTATTTATAGGCAAGCCAACGACCAACGACCACCGCCCGGCTTCAAGATACGAATCAACCATTTTCTAAATCAGTTCCGTCGTTTTGTCCTCGTAAATCAACAAAGCCACCCCTCCACCTAGCGACCAACACCATCGCGAATTATAATTAACGGTTCTTCAACTAATAGACGCCGCGTCACGCGACCTTTCAACTCGATATCGGTTCGCCTTTCGACGAACGTCGTTCCACGCTCTTAACGTGCCTCGATCCTCTTCAACGCGTATTTAACGCCTTTCAATTCCGTCTTGGCTCTCGATCAAATCTCAACGCCACGCCGCGCGGTCGTTGCGATGATCGATTCCTTTCGTCGCGAACTGATCGCGAGCTTTACGGCGGTATGTGAAAATACGTCTGGTCGAAAGACAAGTTCGTTGCACGACCACATTCTCGATGCAACGGACGCGCGAAGATATTCGATTCAAGGTCGAGTTTCCAAGAAACTTCGTAGCCAATGTTTACCCCGGCGAAGCATTCTCCAGGAGCTTTGGAAAGCAAGCTTCCTGAACCGTGTCGACTTTCGTACAATCTCCCGATTAACTCGCTGCTGAGACGCGACTAAACTATTCACAGAATTTCCAGGTCGAGCACCTCGGTCCAATATCTATTCTACGGTTTTTCAATTTGCCCCGTTTGCGCGCGAATTTGTCTAAATTCTGGAGAACGATGCAACTGCCAAGGTAAAAATTGAAACAGCATCGAATCAGATAGAGAACGAATGGTAAAAAGAAACTTCGGGTCGCATCTACGGCAGATAGGACAGTGTAACAATGTAGAATGTAGAGTGTAGAGACAGTGGTAGGCGCGTACACGCGTCGAGCTGGCACGCATACGCATACACTAGACGGCGGAACAAACTTCGACATGAATTACTTAGATTAATTTAGTTGGGCGGCAGGGTGGTTGCCTGCCTGCCGTTGTTGCTTACTCTCCGACCTTCTCTATAACGCGCCACGATACACCCCCGCGACCACCATCGCCGGCAACAACACCACCACCACCAACCACTACCACCACCACCATCACCACCACCACCACTACCACCCTTACTACCACTAGGTGCTGCTATCGATTCTAGCTGCTGCTTTCGCCTAATTTTAGAAGCCTCGCTCGAAGAATAAATAGAGTTTCTATTCGCCCCGAAGGATTTAAGAATCGTTCCAGGGACCGACCGCTCCGCCCTCTTTCTCTCTTTACGCGTATTCCCGCCACGGAACTTTGCTCTTCACGATTACGATGAAAAAAACAATGTTCGATCCCATGTCCAAGTACTCGCAATCGATATATCACGTGATTCATCAAAATTATAACAAAATTATCCTGCCCTTTTCATCTGAAGATCCCTTTACGAGGAGAAATTACGTTCAGAAACGGACACTGAACGTCTTCAGTTCCGGACGATTCTCGCGGGACCGGTTTGTTTCAATTCGCTTACTTTAAATCTTTCGACTCACGTTTCCGCGACTCGAAGATTTTGCGATACAAAAACTGTTGAAAATTTTTGATCAAATCTGCGAGCAAAATAAAAAAGAGGAGGATAAAATAGTGAGAGAAAAGGGGAGGCAGGGGTAACAGGGGTGAGTTTCGCCTGGCGCGTCTACTCGGTGTCGTAGAAATAATAGATGAACCGGTTACTCGGACCGTGCTACCAGGGGGCTAAACAATGTTTTTCAGCCACTGAAATCCCCGTGAATTTTTCATAGACCCCTATGTTTTAACCCTTTCGTCAGGCCAAGAGGAAGGATTTTTCCTCCCCCTTCTTGTACCTGCTTCTCTCTCTTCCCCTTCATCCCACGACGCGTCTTTCTGAATAATGTAGTCATGGTCGCAGGCAGTTTCCGTCGCGCGTTGTCAAGCAAAAGCGCTCGATGATCGTCGTCGAATTTCAGGAAAGGCTCGAATTTAGGAGGTCGAGCGTGATTGCGAATCGAGCGTAAAGTTTCCAGCCAGTCGACAGAGGGGAAGACATCGGAGGAGAAAGGCATCGCGTACACCGTACGGTAAACGTTTTCACCGATTCATCCTTTATCCCGCATTAACGACGCGCCAAGGGGATGAACGACTTTTCCGATCAACGAACACCATCGCCAAGAGGCTAGAAGAATAATGACAGGTTTTTTAACGAGAACGCTGTTTCTTTCTTTCCTCCTTTTCCCCACTGTTATTCCCTCCCTCGTGTAAGCAGCCGTGCAATATTGATAAACCGCGAGCTACGTATTTCTGCTGCGTTGCATCGACGGGGGTGAAGGAGGGTCGATGCGTGCCGCCTAAGCGAGTGCGTGGGTGCGCGAATGCATACGTGCGTGCGAGAGCCTTTCTGCCTGCCAGCCTGCCTGCTTTACTGTCCGTTCGCTTAGCTAGCTGTTTGTCTGTCTGTGTGCATGCGCGTATACGCGAATACGCGACCACCTAGATGGCTATGGTTATAAGGGGGAGGACGAAGCAACAGACAGAAAGGCAAATTCTCGGAGTGGGAGAGTTACGAACAGAAGAGGAGGGTGCACGTAAAACCATTATGTAATTACATCTAGAACGGTCGGTCGAATGGGCGAGCTGACGAACGAACGAACGAACGAACGAACGAACGAACGAACGGATGGACGAAGAAACGACGAATGGACAGAGAGGGGAAAAGTCGAGGAACGCGAGAACGGAGAGAGAAAGAAGCGAACAGCTCGTCAAAGAGGGTGTGGAAGAGGGTCGAGTTGAATTTGATTTCAGAGAAAAGGGTTGATACCGCTACCGACTGTTCCGATCGCGTGATCTCGAGCTGCCTCTTGTCGGATACGTGTTACGTAGCCTGAGCCGGCAAGACACGCGGCGACGCCAAACACGCGCGCGCACACACCACGCCAGCAAACCACCGATGGACTAAACTCTACTAAACGAATGCTCAACACCCCTTCGATGTTTTTCTTCTTATCCTAGGACAAGAGTGTCCAGTCGACGTTTCAATGCTGTCCAGTCTACTTACGTACGTAGGTACATGCATATATACTTGTATATCCCACTGCCCACTGCCTCACAGACCCACCGACCTACACTCGGAACACTGACTACAGGTCCAATCATACTAGATATTCCTTTGTTTTCAAGAGGTTTTCAATTTGTTCTTTCAGAACGAACGCTATTTACTGTATCGTAGTATAAAAATCTGAAACACTTCGAACTGCAATAGTCTAACGCATGTTAATAGTAATAGCAAAGTTCTTCGATATCAAAGACTATATTCCATCACTCAGTCAGTGTCTTGAGCTCAGCCTTGCCATATTACAACAATAAGAGGAGCAGCAAGGGGAGGTTAATCCAGCCATTCTCTCAACACTAGGGCCATTAGGGCCGCTGGCGTCGGGAGTGGGGGCTCCGGGCGCCTCCGCATGCGGCCTGAGGTGAAGCCGGTACCGGGTGCGACCCCCGGTGTCGGCCACAAGGTAGGCAGCAGGGGGAGGTCTCAATTTCGACCTCCCCCGAGATGGGCACTTGTGGCCCAGGCGTGGAGGGCTCTGGGGTAGTACGCATAAGGCCCCACAGCCCTCATTTAGCGCCAGGGTCGGTCGTCGTGGGGTTTTAGTCAGTAAGAATCTGACACTCTCCCGCCGCCCACCGCCAGGGAACGGTAGGGGGTCTTATGCAAGATTTTCCCACGTAAAAAAAGGGGAGGGGGAGGTAAATTCTTTGGCCCTCTAGCGGCAAACATTTCAACTAAATCTCAAATGCTGAGTCAGCGCCATCTGGCGGTAAAAAAAGGAACTAAACCATGCCGAAATTTTGGTCCTCTAGCGGGAAAAATGCGAACTAAAATCTCGACCTCGAGTCAGCGCCCTCTGGTGGCGAAAAAAGGAACTAAATCTTGCATAATGCCTGGCCCTCTAGCGGCAAAAATTTCAACTAAATTTCAAAGGTCGGATCAGCGACCTCTGGCGGTAAAAAGGGGAACTAAATTATGCATAAATTTTGGCCCTTTAGTAATTGAGTAAATTAAATAATAACTCAGTTGCTTTTTTAAAATGATTTATTTGCCACGGCGCATGAAGTGAATACAAGTGTATGTTACAAGTATTTTAATAATGTTTCTAGTTTACTTGTTTTAATTAATTTAAAAAAAATGGTGTCGGAGGGAGTATAAATTGTGTTTTCAGTAACCTGTGTGAGGTGTAGTAAAAATGGGACTGGTAAAACAGGCAAAATTGTCATACCGGCTATTCTCTCTGCAAGCAGCCCTAATCTCATCTGGGGGTGTCTGAGACTCCAAAATGATGACCCCCGCGAACAAAGGTATGTCCGGTCTTCTTGTATCTGTAGTTACTGCTCGGAATCGAAGCATCGAAAGCAGCGGTGAGCATCTTGCGTCTTCTCCTCTCGTCTAACGAACCACTTTCAAACGATCCGTGGAATTTCCACATTCCACCGTCGCGTTTCGCTAGCAACGCGGATTTATTCGTTTATTCTCGGTCGCTTTCCTCGGCCGAGTCAAAAGCGACCGATTTTTCCGCGCGATCGAGCTCGACGAGAGGGCAGAAATGATAGGGGAGGGAGTCGGAGAGAGAAACGGAAGGAGGAATAGAGAAAGCGAGAAAGGGAGAGGTCTCGCGTACGAATCGAGGTGGTCGACGATGCGTCGGATCCCGGTCTTTGATTTTGTCCTGACGTGTAGGCATTACGGGATACGCTTTGGTCAACCTCCCGTGGAAAAGGCACCCTCCTGGTCCTGGATCTCCATTACGGTAGTCATGGCGACCGCAATTGATTCCACGGGGGTGAGGCCGGTCGAAGAGAACGGAGAGAACGACCGAGCGAGGCCGAGGGACGGCGGCACAAGGGTATTCGAGATGGCTAGAGGAAGCGAGAGAAAGCTACCAACGAAACGGGACAACCGATAAGAGACCAAAAGAGAATGAGAGATAGAGAGTGAGCGAGTCGGTCGGTCGGTCGGTCGTTCAGGAGAAGGAGCGAACGGAGCTCTAGAGAGATCGACAGAGGGCATGGTGTTACTATGGTGGTGCTACACGGTACTCGCTTTATCCGATACAATTCAGGCTAAATAGCACCGGTCAGTACTACTGCGTTGGATTAGAGATACGTCGCTCGTTTGAGGCGAGGTTGGTACAACCCCTCTTTCCCCTTTCCCCCCTTTTCCATAGATCTACGCTTTCACCCTCTCGACCCCAACCCCTCTCGCTTCTATGCTCCTGACGCGACTAACTCGCCGCCACCGCGATTCACGGCTGACCTCTGACCGCCGTCACCACCGCCTCCTCACGTCCGAATTACCCGCGTGCCACTCGCCTTGCTCGCTCTGTTCGCCATTCGTCACTCGCCCTATTCCTCTAGCATTGAGCATCGTCGAGCACCATCGATCGGGAATCGATTTCACGATCGGCTTTCAGAGAACGTTATTCCTTCGATTCTATCGCCCTCCTTAAAACCGTTCGTCCTATCTCATCCTATCTATTCGTACCACCGGTGCTCCGCGTATAACAGTTCACCGTGGGATGGCGAAATTTTTAAAACGTTCCAAGATCGCTGTCGTGTACGTTTGAAAAAAAATAAAATAAAAAGCGATCGCAAGAGAAGGAGAAAAACGGTGGAGGCTCGTTAGCATTAACGCGACGACACTCGTTTACACGGCACGCGGTATCGGCGTGTGCCTGCCGTTGCGTCGTTGGGCTAGGTCGGGCTTTCCGGGCTTTCCGGGCGCACGATACCCCGTTGAGTATTTAGTAGTCGTTTGTACCGTTCTCGAGAGTGTATATACGCGAGCAAGCAGCCAGCGGTAAGGGTGGCGAGGGTGGGAAAGGAGAACAACAGGAAGGAAAGAAGACGAAAAGGAAGGAGAACGGTTCGAGGCGAAGAAGGCGAGAAGGAAGAAGAAGGAGCGAGAGACGCAGCAGCTATTGTCCAAAGTGCCAAAGTTACATGGCGCGTCGTAACTTACATCGTATTATGTAGGTACACGCGAAGCTGCCACCGCCACCGCCACCGCCGCCGCCGCTGCATATACCTAAGGTACACGACCGCTTAAGTTTCGTCGAGGCGCCTGCTATCTCCCTCGCGACGAGCACCGTAAACAGAACGACCGAGGGTGGATGAGGCGAACGAAGACGAACAAGATAGAGACGCGCCGTGCTACGTCCGTCGGAACGATCGATAAAAGTGGAATTGTCATAACGCGAGAGATGGCAATAACGACTCGACGCAACGGCCCACCACGATTACAATGACACCGTTGGTACGCGCGAATAATCGCCCTTTGGCTCTTCTTCGAGAATGCGCGCCAGCCGAGGGGAAGCTGCTTATGCTTGTACCCTTTTCGCGAAACGACAAACGACTCTCGATAATTCTAGGTGACTCCCACTCGATTTTGTCAGCGGTTCCTCGCTTCAGACACCGTTTCTCTCGCGGCCGAGGGACAAGAAGAAAAGAAAGTGGAGAAACAGAGACGTACGAACAAAGGGACAAACAAAAGGATGTCAGCGTGTCGAAGGAGGGAAAGGGAGTTAAAGGGAAGAGGCTGGAAGGGCCGTAGCGAGGGTGATTCGGGTGTCGAGGGGCGGAACGACGGGCTGTCGAGTGAGCGAAAGCGTAACGATTGCGTTCAGGTACGCGCGCGAGGGAGCCTCGGACGCAGAAGAGGGCAGCCCAGTGGCATTTTGTAAATTAAATTTTAAATATTAAAAATAGCCGGCCGCGTTGTTTCTCTCTGTTGCCGCCGTGTGCTACCCACTCACCCCCCTTGTCGTCCCTCTTTCTTTCACCTTCGCTGCCGCGATGTTTTCCAAACGCCATACATCGCCAACTACTCTCCTCTCGACCCCTCTAGCTACCTGCCGCCTCCTACCCGATAACCTGCAACCCACTTACTCATTCGTCGATAATAATTTTATTCGAGGGTGAAAAATTGGTGTTTCTCCTCCTCCTCCTCCTCCCCCCGTCTCTACTCTTTCTCTCTCAAACCGTTTCCGTCCAACCGTACAGACGGTCGTTCTTTGTCCGCCGTTCGTATATTCTCGTGCTCGCTTTTTTCCTCTCCTCTCTCGCGGGCGCGACCGTGGCCGGCACGAAACGAGCAGGTAGCAAAGGTAAATCGGAGTCCCCATGCATACTGCAGAGTGCTTTTGATCGGGCCGGACCCCAACGGAATGAAATATAAAAATCGCAATAAAGCGTCACTACCGGTACCAGGGATGTTTCGATTCCGTATCCGGGATTCGTACCACTCTCCTTCTCGCGCTAACCTTCGACGCACAGATGAACGATATTATTCGCGCGAAACGCCAACCTGACCTTCCTTTCCTATTTTTTTTTATCTCTTTTCCGCTCCATCTTCGATCGTGTTCCAGGATCCAGCTTGTCCGACGACGAATCGTCACTTCACGGGTATAATTTCTCGAAAGTCAACGGACATTACTGGGAGCAATTTAAAATTTAGCCGAGACAAAGAGATCGAGCCAACTCGAAGGAGGCTGCATCGACTAGACGCGATGCTTCGATAAATAGTTAGAGCAGAATAAAAAGGCAATCCCTTGCTCGTACGGAGCGCATTTCGCGAATACAAGCGTGCGTATGCGTTCTGTGTATTAACACAGACGCGTACGTTCCAACGTAACCAGACTGATAAATGATTCATAGGATATTTTTCTCTGGCAGTCCTTGCCTCAGTTTCGCTATCTCGGCGGGCGCACCGTTTGCGAAGAAACTGTCGAGCATTAATATATACTTTATGCTTTATACTTTATATTTGTTTCGCCGGATACGACTGTGTGCACCCTCGTAGACGGTGGTCGTTGAACGTCGTTCCTTTTCCAAGACGAATAGCCGCCAACTCCACTACTGTTCCGCTATCTGCTAGGGTGCACTGTACGGTACGCGATCTGGCAGAACGTCGCCAGAGATTGCGTTTAAACGCGGCCCGCATCCTCGAAAATGGACGAAAAATCACGCGATGATACTTGCCAATAAACTGTACCAGAAAAGATTCCAGCGAAACAACGTTCCTACGACAATGGGGATCGCGAATGATTGACGCTGATTTCGCGAAGGAATTGCAAGAAACAATTCGAAACGAGGACACTACGGAAAGGAGGTTAATATCACGGAAAGTTGTCCGCGACCTTTGACCGATAGTGGAACAAATATAATATATTTTAGGATTTTCTACCGCGAATTCCCATCTGAATCTTGCGAATAATTTAAACGCGTGGATACAGAAACGAGCAAACGTTTAAAAATGAAACGACTTGAAATTTCTCACTGGCTTCGATATCGAACGGCCGCGAAATCGTATTCTTCGTTATTAATCGTGCCAGGTTAAAAACCAAGATGTATCACCTACCTAATCGCGCTCGATCCTTCGACGTTCACGCTTCAAAACAGAATCATCGATGGTAGGTACTCACCTGAAACAAAAAACAAACGATCGATTATTAAATATGATCGCGACGTAGTTCCGGTCGTAGAATTTTCCGCGTCTGCCACCTTCGATATCGTCACCGACAGGAAATGTAGACCGGGAAGGGGACATCGCTTTATAACGCTCGCCGAAAGAGATTTAGTAGTTTTAATTTCGCACCGGTGCTACCGACGCTCCCACGCCTCCCCCTACCAATCCCCTTACCGCCCCCACAGCAACTCTGGAAAAACAACCGTTGGAACAAAGACGCTTTCTCGTTATTCACCATTATTATTATTATGTAAGCGTAAGTGGCGGACCGTTTAATGGGCTCGCAGTTCGTGCAAAGACTCGAGCTGGCTCGCGGTTTTGCTTTCAATTCGCGTTTCGATTAAACCACCGCGCTCTAGCCGGTCGTTGCTTTTAAACGAACCGGCAACCGTTAATTTAATCGTCCACGGATTTTGGATCGTTCCCGGTGCACCGCGAGTACGGCGTACTCGAAGAAGCGAAATCCACTGGTTTTTTTCTCGCGAAGCGACTGTCGAACCGAACGTCGATTCGGCAACTCGTCGAGGAAACTTTAAAGATGAATGTTGCAATCACCGAGAGACGGTGCTTTCAGGAGTAAAGGGAAAGGTGAGGGTGAAGGTAGTAAGGGTAGCGCAGGGATTGGGCTGTGGGGTGGCGGTGGAAAGGGGCGCGGAGAACGGTAGGCACAAACATACGGGTAAGCGGGCGCGAAGGGTAGAGCCGCATACTAGTAGGAGGGAGGGAGGGAGGTAGGGAGGCCCGTCATAGGGCATGGCGTTCTGGCATAACTCAGAATTGCCTCGCTGCAAGGGTAGAATTGACAGCATAGCACTAACATTGTATGCACCCGCGTTATGTATTTATGTAAATGCATACTCCCCCATCCCCCACGCGAGTGCTCGAACGCTGCACCCTCTAACCCTTCTCCACCTTCTCTGCCTCGTCGAACCGCCCCTTTCCTTCTCATGCTGCCAAACAGGCCCAGGTTCTCTCGTTCGCAACCGGCCGATGGCAAGCTCTTGCACAAACTATACCGCTTGTGGACGCAGATATGTTATACGGGCGTACATAGCAATAGGTAGAGGAGAACGGTCTCTAGCTCTTTCTCTCTCTAGCCGTAGCTAGGTATACATATATAGTAGATAGAGCGAAGCGAGTGTGCATGGAATTTGCGTGAACGTACACGTAGACGCGCGTAAGGCGCGTGTAATCGTACACGGGTAGAAGCCGAGTTACCGAGGGTGAACGTGGTTGTCCAACGAGGACGGAGGCAGTTATCGAGGGAGGGGATTCGAGGGTGGACAGAGGGCGTAAGGGGAGAAAGATGAGACTAGACGCGAGTGCGTACGATCGTGAGAGAGTAAGAGAGCGAGAAATAGGGGTGGAGGGCAAGAGGGTGTATTCACGTAAGCGGCAGCCGAGTCTTGGCAAAGGATGGAGCAACGAGCCGGCGTCGCCACCGAGGCCGCCGACGCCACCGACGCCGTCGTGCCACGGTACACGGCATATACCATACACCGATCACATTAATCAGAGGTTATTGCGCGCATTCCTAATCATCCGGGCCTCTAACTATTCCCAGATTCTGATTGGTGCATTACTCGGCATTTCCGGTATGATTCTGCATTCCAATTGGCCGAGCGAGCCGCACCGCATCTACGAATTTCAATTTGCCCGGTGCCGTTACCGTTGCCATCCACTCATCCTCCTCCTCCTCCTCCTCCATTTCCTACCTATATCTCCATCGCCCGTTGCGTCCGTTTCTGCTTTTTCAAGAACAACTACGCGAAGAAATTTGCTTATTTCCAGAAGATCGATGATCACGGACGAAAGTGCGCGAAACTACCGTGCCGTGGAAGGAATCGTGGAAAAGATGGAAAGTTAGGCGTGCCGGTTAGAGAAGCAGGAAGAGAAGGAGGATCGTAAAAGTAATTTCGATTTCTGCAATTTCGGCGCGACTTCGATTCTGCCTGCGATAATCATCGAGTAATTAACAATCCCAGTTTCAATTCGGTCGCCGCGGAAAATAGCAAATTCGTAATATCCTACGATATTGCGGCCCTCGTATGGCCTCCACCTCGTGGCCCCTACCACCACCCCATCGCTGGAAACTCGGTGAGCGAGCGAGTATCCGAGTTATCGCCACCCCCTTTCCCACGGATACACCAACACCGCCTAGCCGCCTACCGTGTCTCCCGTACGAGTCCGATCAACCTGTCTCTTTCTCTTTATCCCTTTCTCTTCTTCTCTTTCTCGCTCTGCTGTGCACCGTTGCTCGACACAGAGTGCAGGCCGGACGCGAAACGAGTCCCCGTTCGTCGCGTCGCGTCGCCTTCGCTCTTCGTTCCGCTCGAGGCTTCCTCTTTCCCGCGTTCCGGGACCAGGAACGCGCGCGCGATTCTGCACATTTTCGAATTTCCTATTTGTAAATAAGCAATCAGGGAACGCGAACCGTTCGACCAGGGCTGCCAGAGGTGAGACAATTAATCATTTCAATTAACGGACAATTCGATCTCCAATCGTCGACCGAGAAGAATATTGGAAAGCCGGGGACAAACCGGAAGCTCTTGTATCTCCCTGCCTCTCGTTTCTCGCTCCTTCGTCCCCCATCTCCGTCGCCACCCACGACCCTTTCCCTCTCGATTCGTTTTATTTTTCACGCCGCTCCTATCGTCCGTCCGTCCGTTCGACGCCGTTTAAAATCGTAATTCCGTAATGCGTCCTTCCTCTCGCGATACGCAACTCCAGTTCCCCGAACTCCATTATCTCTCGTTTAGCCGCCAAGAAACACGACCAGTTACCGCCGCGTTCGAACCATTTCTCTTACCCCTCTCCGCGACACTGCTATTTCCCTCGTACCGATAAAGCCGCAATTATTCGGTTTCTTATGCCGATTCGACTAATACGTAACATTAACGACAAAACCCGATGCAATTCCTCGTTTGCGACACGCGACTTTGTCGCACGAGCTCCGCTTCCTTTCTTTCTTTCGTTTTCCATCGAGTACGTTGATGCGGAAATACGGCACTCGACCGATCCTACCAATCACTGCTATAAAATCTAAAATTGTCGTTCTTCTCGCAATCGCGTTACACTGTTTTTCCGCTCGAGAACGACAAGAAATTATAATTTGTTGTCGAACGCGTATCGATTTCTACTAAGCTTCGACCAGGTTTTTCATCGCTCGGGAACGCGTCTTTTTTCCAGGGATCTGCCGGAACGGTACCTCAAGCTGGTTGCTTCGAAGGAAAAGCTCGCTCTTCCGAACGATTTAAGTCTCGAATCGCGGGAGAAAAGAGAAAGAACGAAAGAAAAAAGAGAGGGAAGGAGAGCAAGATTCGCGAAGGTTCGAAAGTTGTGCCCGACCACGGAGTTAACGAGGTTAGCGCCGCGAATTACTTCGTGGTAACGGGCTGATTGAGAAAACTCTTGGCTGCTCGAGGAACCGCGACAAGGACACCGGGGCGAAACAGAAAAGACCGAAGAAATCGACCGCGAACGAAGAAAGAAAACGTAGACCGAACGACGGAGAAACGTGGACGAGGGTGAGTCGGAACGAGTCGAACGGATGAAAAAATTATAAAGGTCGACGAAGAAACGAGATAATATAATATTAGCAGGGAGGAAGCGAGCAAGAGAAACGGGAGGGAAAAGAGGAAAGAAGTGCGAACGAGGGAAAGGCTGAGAGCAGGGGTGAGAAGGCTGGACGCGGACCGGTTAAACGATAAAAAGGTTAGCGCCCACAATGAGAGCTGCCTCGCCGCTTCGAGGAAGCGGGCGGAAAAGCGGAAAAGGATATCAGAGGTACGAAAGAAAACAGAAACTCTAGGTAATTTGACGAGAATTCTTCGAGACGAGCTTAAAAGGTCGACGCCGTGTGCGGCTTATGTAGGCCAATCTCGGAGAAACGTGACGCGTAATCCAAACAAATCGGTAAGCCGCTGTCACACCTCACCGGTCGACAATTTAATTTTTTAGTCAAATAATTAAGCAGCGACATTCGGTCTGCCCGTTTAATCGTAAAGAATTTACGAAAAGGTTCTCCAGCGAGGAAAGCTTGGCAGCCATCTTAAAGCCGCCATTTTGGATAGATCGCGGGAAAGGTTAAGATATCGAGGGACGATTCACGCGTAAGAAGGGGTCGTTGGTGGCGACGGGGGCCAACGGAACAGAGACGAAGGGTGGTAAATAGGAAATAAGTGACTGCCGGAGGGGGCGAGAACGGATTCCGCGGCAATTTCTCGTCTCCGCTTGTCATTGGCGAGAAATTGTCAAATCCCTGCCGCTTCGTTCCGAAGCGTTCGTTCGTTCGTTTCCCGCGTACCCTCCACCCTTGCCTAATCGTCGCCATCCCCGCCCGCCGCGTTTATCCGTACGACACGATCATGAGCGAGCGTGCTTCCCCAAGATAACGAGGTTTCTTCGTTAAGGCTCGCAAATAAAACTACGCGACTCGATTCTCGTTTCCCTTTATCCTCCGTTTCGCTACCCCATGCGAATCGTTCTCTGCTTTGCCTATGAAAAAAAAAAAAAAAATTACAAAAATAAATAAACGAACGGAACAGGAGAAGCCGAGAAGATGAGCGAAAAAAACAAAAAAAAACAAAAAAGGAAAGAGTTCTCTTTTTTACAGCGGAGCTACGGTCGGTGATTTTATTTTTTACGCGAGCCTCTAACAAATTTCGCAAAATGGAATTTTCAATGGCGCCCCATGACTTTGTAATACCTTCCGACCGAGACGGTTGCCCGCACGGTATAACCGATTGGTTTGCGTCGAAATAACGAGTCCATGGTTGCCCTAGAATCGTGTACGAGCCCGACAAAACGTGTCCCTGGGCAAGATGAACCGTTCGCCCGCCCCCGACAAACGCGACGATCCGTTCTCCAACGATCGAGCTTGAAAGAGAGGAGGGAAGCCGAAATTCGGCAAAGAGGGCGGAAGAATCGGAACGAAGCGTTGGAGCGCGCGAAATATATTTATTTTTAGGGAGGATGCTGCCTCCGGGGTACAACGCAGGGGGACGCGAGATTGAAAGCGTAATAGGTCGGCCATCTTGATTTTCCAACCCCGCGTCAATTAGTCGCGGTAGGAGGGTGCGAAGAAGAAGAGCGATGGCGTCGTTGCGGCGAGACCGACGGGACTGGCAAGGAGAGGAGGCGAGACGAACGAGGCGGACCTAGGAGAGACGCGCGGAATCGCTGGAGAACGCGAACGAATGCGTTACCATCAACCTAGTCTCTCCTCTATACCCAGAAGCTGAGAATTAAAGTTCGGTTTCCGCGACGTCCGGAAATAACGCGACCTTTCGCCGAGCAATCGGGAAATGAAACTCGTATCCTTTCAGGATTCATACTTGACGCGTTCCGCCTTCGAAACACTTTTACTCCTCGACGACGCGACCGGGCCCCTTTGCGCTTTATCTGCTAGACGTTCGTTTCTCCTTTCTCCCTCCATCATCGACCAAATCATATTACCGACTTTCCGCGCTCTATCATCTCTTCTTGAATTTCACCCGTGTAACGAAACCCTTTACCATTCGTAGCAACTTGCAATTTTTGCCCTTGGAGGATAGATTAACCTACAATACGAAATGATACCAGGATCGCGAGAACGTGGATTCTCGAAGCGCGAGTTTCAAAAACATCAGAGAGAAGAATTATCGGTCTGCGTTTAACGAGGGATAGAGACCAAAGGGAGAAAGTGGAAAAACGATTCGTTCGTTAGGGTCGCGACAGGTTTTGAATTTCCGATCTCGCGGCACGAGATCGCAGGAATAAATATGTAAGTCGCGAAACTGTCGTCCACGCGAGAATGGTCCTCCCTTTTCTGACACGTTCAGCTCGAAGGGAGGGATCGAGAATCGCCGGTGCTTCTTGGCACGTCGGCGAATACGAAAATGCAATTAAGTGGAAAATATGCGGGCTCGTTGCATATTTGCAGGTAACGCTAGTCGTTAGCATCACAAAGAAGAGCCAAGCTCTACTCGCGCCGCGCGATCCTCGCATTCAAATGGATGAGAAGTCTTTGGAAAATTTATCTCTTCCGCGACCTACCCCATAGGCCTACGGGCCAGCGCACCGCGACGCATTAATGCGCCACGCCACGCCACCACCACCACCACTAACCCCTTCGTTTCGTTTCGTTTCGTTTCGTTGCCATTCTCCCAACTTTCTACGCACGTTTTCCGCGACCGCGTCAACTTTTCGCGCTTTGAACTCGTACCACCCTTCAAATCGACCAACCCTCTTTTTTTTTGTTTAACACCGAGTAGCTTTCGCTGGGCGAAAACCGGGAGATTTAAGCTCGGCGCGTTACGCTGCTAGAAACAAGCGGGAGAACAGAATATCCTCGATTCCTTTGTCGATTGCGATCAACAACAAACCGGCGGAATCTCGGAAAGTTGGTTAATCTTGGCGTTGGTTTAATAAGTAAAAAGCGCGATAACAACCGTTGCTGTTTCAGGTTCCGGGGCAGTGGCAAAAAAGCGAGACGGTCCGATAATTATTATTGCTCCGGCTGTCCGAACCGACTAACGAGGCTCCAACGAGCGCGGGCAATAAACGTCGAGCACGAGAGAATGGAAGCGAGAACGATAATTAGGAATGTTAATTTGTCTAATAATTAACAAGATTAATAGGATACTGTTATCTGATGCCGGAGAACACGTGGAAGGAACCGCGAAGGTCGGTCTCGTGGGAAATGGAAGAAAACCGTATCCAACATATACAGAATCCCGGACACGACTCTACTATGCTTTTCAGACGAAAATTATCGCTCTACTCGGCCCCGCGCGGCCTTCTCAATCCTGGTCTTTCTTCTGATTATCGAGTTCGAACATCGTTGAAAGAATTCCGTCGAGTATCGCGAACCTTTTTTCCGAAGAGGAACGCGACTCGGTTACGTCGATAAATCGTCGCTCGCGAAAGAGGGACGAGCCGGTCGTCTCCGCAAGTTTCGATATCTGGTGCGAAAAAAACGCGACGTGAAAGAAAGCTGGCAAGTTTATCAGCAAAGCGGGAGACAGGCGCGGCGTTCGTCAACGCCGCGGCGTCTTAATTCCACGGACCCTTGGAACGCGGCAAACGGGCAGGAGAACAGAGATTCCATGCAAATATCCCGTCGTCTCGCGGAAGGGGAAAACTTGCTCTTTTTTCCGTTGCCGTGGCAAAGCGATCGTCCGAGAGAAAAAAGAAGAGGAAGACCGGTGGAAGCGGGTGGAAGTGGGTAGAACCGGGCCGAGTCGGCGGCGAAAGAGAAAAGAGGAACGGGAACAAGGGAAGAGGAAGGTGGCAAAGAAGAAGAAGAGGAGAAAAAGCGAGTATCTTATTTATGAATATGTATGGGAGGCTCGAACGAGCCTCGAGAAGCTGACTACGGGCTACTACTGCGAGCGGTCGGGCATGCCGAAGCCCCTCCAGCACCGCGGGCTTGCTGCCCCAACCTAGAATCAAAGTGACATTAGCTGCAAGGTACTTGCACCGCCAACGTATATACCAACGTACGCGGCTTACCTTCCTTTCGGAATTAATGTCCGCGCGGCACGATATACGACCGCGTGTACGCTCTTTTTCACGCGGCTTCCGTCCCGCGTCGAAACGCTCGAAACACCGACCACCACACGTTCACACACGTTCGCACACAGGAGCCCGTTGCCTTTCCCTTTTCTGCCCGACTTCCTTCGCCCAGAACGCTCTTCCGTTCTACTCCCGCGCTCTCGCATCCTTCTATTCTCGGCGTACGCGTTTAAGCGGCCACACGCGAGCAAAGAAACCACCAACTCCCTCAGGTAGCTTCGCTTTCTGTTTCAACGCGATCTTTGTCGGCCCGTTATATTAATATTTTAATATAAATGCAAATCGCTTTAGGTCGCACTTACCGATAGGGAAAGTTAAGCTCGTGAAAGTCGCGACGACGACGACGACGACGGTGACGGCTAGGGGTTAAGGTAGGAGGGAGGAAGAAGACACAGGCGGTGGGTAGAAAAGGAAACCGGTCGAAGGGTGGAAACTCTTCTCGCGTAAATAGCCTCGTACGACGCACGATTTATCGCTTGTACTTGCCGAGACACGCGGTGCACCGCCCAGCCGATATTAAGCGATGGTCGTAAGATATGCCAGCTTACGGACCTATCCCACCAACTTGCCGAAACAACCTTCTTCTTACGTCAACAGTTTCACACCGTTCGAAGCCCAAACGATCCGCGCGATTCGAGCAACGAGCCACCACGATCTTTTTCACGATCGCTTCTTCTTTGTTTGCAGCAACGTTAACGCGTGTTTAGCTTCCAAAAGCGACGCGACGAGCGAACGCGTTTCTTTCATTCTACATCAGTATAAGCATTAATTTTCCCGGTTACGGCGTTTCCTCGCCGTCATAATCGAGCACGATAATATAATAACGAGCGTGAAAAGACGGTAAATTCGTGCGACGCGATAGAAGCAGCTCTCCCCGCGGAAACGGAGTCGATTAAAATAGAAAAACGATGAGAGCCGGTTGAAGAGAATCCGTTGAGTTTGCGCGGCGGCCGTTCGCGCGAGTTATTAATTTGTCGGGCAGGCGGAGCTAGTCAAGCTCATCGCTAACTTCGTCGTCGTCGTCGTCGTCGTCGTCGTCGTCGTGGTAGCCGCGGCGCCGTCGACATCCTCGTTGTCGATGCCGCCGTTGTATTCGCGATTGCAGTTGCTGCTGCGACTGCATTCTACGCGAAAGCTGGTAGCGCGGCTTCCCATTTACGCGACTCAGCGATGCGCGATGCCATTCACCGGCGAAAATATGAAAACCCCATTATGCGGCAACCCGAGCTGTTGCTTTTTGTGGCCCCTCTTTCCGAGCAGCCCTCTTCCGTTACTCTTGCATCCCTAACGTCCGCTCCGCTCCTCTCCTTCGTATCCGCTCTACTCCTTCTACGTTACGAGCACGCGACACCGCCTCCCACTCGTACGGATTTATACTATGTTTTCGTGTTACACCTAAGTCGTTACACGCGCACCCTCTATCAACCCTCTTGCCACACTCGAGATCGTGGCGCGACGCTCTCGTTCGACAACCCCCCCCGAATTGAAAAGGCGTCACGGTTAATTACCACTGACGCGAGAAGAAACGGTAAAGAGGATATCCCTGGTTTTCGCTTTTATTTTGTTTAGGAACAAGCAACCGGAAGAAAGCGATGAACATTTACTCGGTGTTTCGATCGATCCGTCGTAGCGAAGGATCGCTACGTCAGGCAGACTCGTCGTTCACGACGTAGCTTTATCATAAATTATAATTAACCGCATAAATATGCATTCGACCGTGGCATAATTCGACCAATAACAGTAAATTACTCACGAGGCGGAGCGACTCGTCGCTGGTGCCACGGTGGCACGATCCCACCCCCGCTCTAGAGAGTTGCCCTCCGTACCACCCTCTTTCCACTAACGGCATAGGCAACGGCATAGGCAACACAGGGAACGCCGACAACGAGGCAATAGACAGCAACGACTATGCCAACAACAACCATGCTACTTCATCCGACCATACCCACGTCCTGTTCGTCCGAGCTCGCTCTTTGCTTCTACTCGTCCCCGCCGACCGCGCGCGCTACCAGAGTTCCACGATAATGCGATTAATTGGTATTGCTAATCGGCGATAATTAATATAAATAGATGAGTGCAGTTATTACTAGAGCACGGCCCCGATTCGCCCGCATACAGATACGATTCGTACAACACAAGCTCGTCGATCTGGTGTTCCGAGCGCACCGCATACTTTATCCACCCCGTGCCGCGTCGCGTCGCTTCGTCTCGTTGCTCCACGGTTTTGTCGAGAACGATCTAAAAGGTCCGGGGGCAATATTAAGGGATCGAACTTTGAATATTTTTTTATATTCGATGCGTCATATTCTTACCGGCCTGGAGAAGCAGGATATTGCAAAAAAGAATGCCATTTCTGACAGGTGCGCTTCGACCCCGAGTGTGGGTGGTTACGGAGAATAGAAGACCGCGGAAGTATTACGCGGGCGGTAAAGTGACTCGACTCGACTCAAATCGAGTTGCGTCGGGTCGAGTCGAGAGAGGAGACTGAAAAGAGAAACGGGCAGAGGGAGAGAGAAAAGTATTCGTATCGGGGAAAAAGAGTAAAACCGACTGAGAAATCGAGTAGAGGTGCGGAAGGGTTAAGGGGGAGGATGTAGGGTAGGGGGATGGGAGATGAGAGAAGGAAGAGAGGGGCGTAAAACAGAGGCAGAGGGTCGCGTTGGCAGACTTCACGCACAATTAGTTTCCTGAATAATTCCTGATCGAAGGCGAAACCGAACGAGGCGTGGATGGTAGTTACGCTGCCGACGAAGCGACAGCTGGCACTTGCAACCTCCCTTCCCCACCTACGCTTTCCGCGTCTTCCTTGATAATTATGTGTACGTTAATTAATTGACTAATTATTATTCCAACTACGTCGTTCGGGAATTTCTAGACGCGCCGCTCGAACCTCGTTTCCTTCGCCATCGATCCCGATCGGGAAAGCTGCAAAGGGAGTCAGGGAATAGTCATTATCCTCGTACCGTTCCATTTCGTTTCTTTTTCACGGTCGTTCGCCGCGAAAGCGGTAACCGAACGCTGCTCGATGCTTTATCGCGATCCCAAATATCGGGCTAACGTTCCAACGATTCCGAAACGTTCGTAATTTCTTGCCAAAGTTTTTTCACGATCTGTCATTTTTCACGAACAAGACCCGCCTTTTTTTCCATCGATACCATGTATCTCTCCTCTTCCTCCAACCGTCCAGTCATACGTCTATCTATCCAGCTATCTATTCATCCGCTTTCTCTCTGTTGGGCCTATCGAGGACGACAACCGCGTACGGCGTATACCAACCCCTCGCTCCTCTTACCCTTCCACCCACCACGCTCCCTCTTCTGTCCCTATTGTCATAACCCATAGATGCGACCGTAAATCGACGGGAAAGCTGCAAGAACGCTCGATATATCAATCTACGTCGGCTCCTATTTGCTGGTAATTAATCACGTTCATATCCGAGGGCGTACTTAGCATCCGAGAGGAGGAAGCATCGAGTGGATGCTAAACGCGTTCGAGGCATTGGCCCGAAAGATTCCGAGAATGGCGTCGCGCGAACCATCGTAGCATTGCACAGCCTGGAGCATCGAAGCATCCCACGGACGAGTCGGAATCTTTGGATCGCGTTACTTCGCCACCCATTTACCGCCACCTTTTCGCCCCATGAACGTCGTCGTCGTCGAGCACGATTATCCCGCCAACCTGTTCGAGCACGAAACGGGATTGATACTTGAACGTAGCGGCAAGTTTATCGAGAAGAAAGCATCGCGATCGTTTCCCTCTACATTTCCCTGCAACTTCGTGATTCTCCTTTTTTATTTCTCTCCAAGGTATTCTTCGGCTATTCGATTCACGGAGTTTACGCTTGCTCGATCATTTATATCAATTTTGGAAGAGAATAATTTCACGATCGGTTTGAACGAGGAACGAAAGAAACACAGGCAATCGAGGAATCAAGCGATCACGATCGCGCCTCGGGAACAACGCTGGTGTCGTTGAAAAGCGTCTCGGAAAGCGGGAACCGTTTTCCGGGCCTATCTATCTCCGCGATGCCGCGAATTTTCTACGGCCTTTTTTCCTCTCTTTATTCTTTTTCCTTTTATTTCCTTTTTTTTTCTTTTTGTTTCTGCGAACGCGTCGGTTCTCAGCGATTTGTTCTGGTGCGCGCCTATCCGGGGAAAACCTTTCCCGGCCGAAAACCGCTGGCAAAGCGGCAACGGAAAGAGAAAAGGGAGGAAGAGAGGTAGGCAGGCAGGCATGGAGGATGGGAGAGTCGGAGGTCCGCGTTTAAAATAATGCGAAGCCTCCTTTATTCCTATCCTCCCTCCACCTCTACAGCATCCTCTGCCAACCCCCGATCCAGCCACTTCGTTCGCGACGTTCCTTTTTTATTTCGCGCTTTCTACCACGGCCAATGAAAGAGCCACTCTTCGCCTTTTGTCGCGCTTCGACCGTGCCGAGACTCGTTTCGCACGCTTCGAACGACGCGACGCGGGGAGAACCCGTCGAAATATATAAACGGACGCGTTCCTGATTTTTGTCGCGATCGAATCGGCAAAGGAGCTTTCGGATAGGATATTCGGTCGAACGGTCGAAAGCGGTCGAAGCGGTCGGAACAATCGAGACGGAAACTAATCGCGGCGATTCGAGGAATTCGAAACATTTTTTCCAGCGTAACCGCGGTTGCCAGCGTGGTATGCGAGGCGCGGCTAGCAGAGGCAAACGGTGCGAGGGGATGGAAAAGGAGGGAGGATGGGTGGGCGATGAAGGGGCAGGGCGGAAGCGCTTTCACGATTTTGAAAAAAAATCCATTTCGCGATAGAGCCGTCGCGGAATAGATACGGGACGCGGTAGGGACGTAGGCCCTATACCAGACTGTGAAGGGTACAGGGTATAGGTGTGCGTATATATAGGATAGCCAGGATTGACGATACGAATCGGCTATCTGCAGGTACACGGCAGATAGGAGGCGGGTGGCGAGGGGGAGGCAAAGAGGCAGAGGCAGAGGAAGAGGCAATTCGCGTGTGGTGCGGGATGCTCGCGCGCTATACGAATCCGCGAGATACCACACAGCCGAGAATCGCGCGTACGTACGCGACCAGGCTGCACGTGCGTGAAGTTACACGTGGCTGGTTGGGTATCTCCGATATTTATGGGCAATATTTCCGATTCAGCTGCCGCTATCGAAGCCCTTACCAGTTCAACATGTCCGCAATAAAAAACTGGATAAAATTATATCCACATCTCGCCACGGTTTCGACTCGCTGAAACTCATCAAAAGTTATGGAGCGGGATACGAGGAATTCTATTCTACTCCCGCTCTCCCTCTCCCTTTATCTCCCTTTTTTTCACTCTACTTTTTTCTTCCCTGTTTTTTTTTTTTTTTTTTTTTTTTTTTGTTTTAATATTTTGCGCGAGACTACGGTGCGCGAATCGATCGATTTCGAGCCGATAAAACGGCCATTTCTACTCGCCGCGAAACCGATTCTCTCCCTCTGTTCGTTTCCAAGAGATTCGTCGACGGCAAAATAATTCTGTTGCAACCGAACGAAACGGGAACGAAGCTTTTGCTCACCGCTCTTGCTCGAAAAGATCGCGACGTTTCGTCTAATCTACCAAAAATTTCTCAAATCATCGGCGTTAAACGTTCCACTATAGGAACCGCAAGCTGCGAGTACGAAACGATATCGAAAAAAGAATTCGAGAAACGGCAATGACGAACCGAATCCTGGTCGAAGGAAGAGGAACAAGAAGAAAGAAGTACAAAGAGTGACGACCGAGTTTCAGACGTAAAAATTCCAATTTGTTCCCGGACCGTGTGCAGCGCCGTTAAAGCCCAGGACGAGCCAGAGAAACGCGTAATATATTACAAAACTTCGCGGCGAAGCACGGATGTGGAGACCGAACGCTGTATTATTCGAAAGTTTTCCACTCTGCGAAAAATTTCTCAACTTATGGATTTCGGGCCGAAGAAACTACGCTCTTGCCTACGTTTCCTTGCTTCGACGGCAACGTTCGCCAACCGTGCGTACCCCCTTTTCTTCCTTTCGTCTCGCGAACCACGAGAACACAGCCCCCGTCGTCCTCGTCCTCGTCGCGGAACAGATCGATTCCGCGTCGAATCTGTATCGCGAAACTTTATTCCCGTTGCCAACTTGGAGGATACGGTTTCCCTTGTTCTCTCGTCATACTTATTCTGTCAACCATCGATCTTCGAGGATTCGTGGTAAATAATAAATACTCGAAACGCGACGTTCCCGCAAACCACGATCGCGAAGACGAATCGAGCGAGAGACAGGAGCAAAGATGTTTCGAAAGGAACGATGGAGAGAAACGGAAGCGAAACGAAGAGAGTAGGTGACGAGGAACCAGAGAATTGCGGTGTGACGTGGGGGCCTGCTTTACAGAAACAGCAGAATCGAGAAAAGAGAAACAGAGAGAGAGAGAGAGAGAAAAGGAGGAGAACGGGGGAGAGGGTAAGGACGGGAGCGACGGAAAAACTTTTTAAATTCGAGACAAAATGCTAAAAGTTCCCCGAGGCCATGCATACGAAGCGGGAAGCAGCGAGAAAAAGGAGCGAGGACGGGGCGAGTGGAGGGAGGCAGGCAGCGACCATTAACATAAAACAGAATGTGGGAAAAGCAAATATTGTGATAAAAAATAATAATAATAGGAGGCAAGCGGAGAGTACGGAAAGGAACGGGAAACGGTGAGGAGGGGCAAGGGGGTGAAGAGAGAAGGAGCGTACTCGCGCGAGCCCGTGCGTCCCCAACCCCTGGGGACGAAGCGGAACGACGGATACTTTGGCTCCGCGAATGCCGTCCTTCTCTTTCTCTTCCTATCCTCGCGCTCCTACGACCTCTTCGTTCGTCCTCCCCTCGCCCTCCGACCAACCGCTCGTATAAATACAAGTATACGCCCAGAGTTTTCCCGAGGCATTTATGAAACTCATTCGGCTAGGACTAACTCTAATAATCGTTGAAACTAATGCTCTCTTTCGAGTATGTGTGCCACCACTACCAACCGACCCACCATCCTTCCAACCCTTTTCCAGTAAGCGTCTTCTCGCCAGTGAAAGAACGACCAAACAAAATGCCTACTTCGCGCTCGACTAGGGTTTTCGCGATACGATTGCTTCTCCAAGAAAGGGGTGTATTCGCCATCGGCCTAGATCGCTTAACCATTAGATTAATTGTTTCGCAAACGAATTTTCCTTCCTACGGGAAAATTCGAGGAACCTTCGGAAATAAAATTTTACCATAATAGAAATAACGAACAAGGATAGCAAGAAAAAGGTCAGAAGAGAAGAAGGGAAGAGGGAGGAGACGCGGAGGAGAAGAAAGAACGAAGGGAACATAGAGAAAGCGGCGTAAACCGTAACGATAACGATTATAGGCGCAGTTACCCTGGGACGTCCTGTCTTAACGATTACGCCGTTGAAAATTATTACGCGTAATAACGCTCTGTCGTTATTACTGTTATTGTTATTATTATTGCTATTATTACGAGCGTTATTATTGCCGTTATTATTGCTACCGCTATTACTGTTATTTATATTATTATTATCATTATTATTATTTTTATCATTATTACTATTGTTATTATTATTATTCCGCGGAAACAGGGAAGAGCGAAACTCACGATAGACAGTTTAGAAATTCGAACGATATTTCCAGCGACTCGCAGCCGTTCGTAGCCGAACGGGCGGCCCTCCGGAATTACTTTTGCGCGCTCGTGGATTAAGTTCGAGCGGTGGCCGTTGCATTACAAATTGACTTTTCCACGGCTGACTATTCAACGTCAGCCTTGAAATCGAGACAACCGAATCACCTGAGCGGCCATGGACCGGTGCGGTGGATCGTTCCGATACGAATTCCCGATTAAATTTAGCGAATCGACAGCCCCGCGTGCAACTTTCCTAGTCTTCGAAGAGGATCTGTCAGCCGGAAGTCTCGTCCAACGTGGAAATTTTTTGTTTCGCCAATTGTCGAAGGGGATTTTAGCCGTCGATCTCTTCAACCGCGAATCCGGTTGGCCGTCGACTAAACGCATTCGAAAGTTCCACGAACGCGAAAAATACGTTTCATCAGATACTCTATACGAAACGATCCAACAATTTTTTGATATTCTTTAGGTACGACAAATCTGTCCTCCCAACAGATCGATGCAGAATAAATTAAACGCTTTGTGTTAGATTTTTTTGTAATCCAGGTAGCCGGTTAAATCGTCACAAATTACGTGAACGTTGACGTTGTCTTACGATAAACTGTGCTCATCGATTATTCGTAAAGCAAACGTGACTCGCAAACTCGTTGAAAAAGAAGCCGCGCAATTAGAATAGCTACGAGACGAGTTCAATCGACGAGGTTACTTACGTAATTTCCCGAAAGGATCCACGATATCGATCATTCTTGTAACGACGGACCATCCAACGCTCGGTTCGAGGGAAAAACTCGCAACCGTAATACGATATTTCGATCGAAATGTAAAATTATGGATAATTATCTTTCGATCGTCCCAACAGGCGAGTGTAATTTAGACGTCCGCCTCGTGCGTTGGCCACCGATCGATTACGAAACGTTTACACGAGGTTTCCTGATCTCCAGAGATCGCTTTTTTTTCTCCCTTTTACAAGTTCGTCATCGTTAACGTTTCTTCGGTGGTGCGGTGCCTTGACCAAGCGTCCACGTTAATCGACGACTAATCGAAAGGTTTTACGATGGAGAAGCATCGAAACCGAGAATGCGAAAAGCTGTCGAATTCGACGGCGGAAAACAGCGACGATCGCGCAACGGTTTGCCTATTTTCGGCAATTTCCGATTCGTAAATTGCTCGGCGAGGACGTACGAGGCGACAAACTAGTTTTGTCCCCGCAATTTGTAGCGACGCGTACGTCCGCCCACCAACGATATTTCATCGAATATGATAATCGTAGCTATTACCGTCTGGCTTGGCCGATTTCTTTTGTCGTCAACGAATAATCGTTCCCGGCCAAACTTGGACGGCGCCGTCGACAATCGGAGCTTCTTCTTCTTCTTCTTCTTTTTCCTCTACTTCTTCTCCACGGTTTTCCACACTCGCAACTACCTTCTGCCGAGTAATAGGACAAACCACGCGGAACACGGTGTTGGCAAGTAAGACGTTTCGTATCTTTCATCGAAACGCGACGGCGAAAAGATCTTGACAGAACGATAGCTCCACTTACACTTAGCAGCTCTTTGTTCAGATATTGGAATACGCTCGGTTACGCACGCATTGCCTTCTAATAAAGCCGGCTTTACTTGTACCACTAACCCACTGTAAATTGAATAAGAAAATACTTGTACCAGTATTGAATAGCGTTGACACGATTCCGGGAAAGTAGATTAACCGGGCCGGCTAATTGACGGACAACTAGCACAAGTAACAATACAGATGTAAGCCGACTTTACGCAAGTCGCAAATATCCCTGTTACATGCGCCTTGATATTACATTATGTTACGTTACGGCACGTAAGGAGCCTGACTACCTATCGTAATTGCAAGTAAGGTGCTTCGAACGATAACGTTTGCGCTCTTCTCTCTCTGCCCATCCTCTGTCTCCTTGTCTCTTCGCGTCCAATTACGCGTAATGCGATAATAGCTTGGACCGTGTTCGGTTCGATCGTTCGAGAAAACCGGAACTCCGCTCTGTCTGGCTGTTATCGGGTATCGCGATCGTATGAATATTTATATAATATATATATATACACGTGTTGTACAATGTAGTTATTTAATGAGTCGTAAACGCAGCTATCCGGTGGCGTTGTCGCGACGACTTTACGGTCGCCTCGTTCGGATCGTCGTAAAAATACGAGCCGAAGCGCAAAACGATACCACGTTAAATAGAATAATTATTATACGAATGTTTATGCACGTGTACCGATATTATTGTTACTCCGCCACTTTAATGATACGCAAATGGAACAGCCCGACGAACAATTTCCATCGTTCACCGACGCGTCAAATACAATTAACGATTACAAAAATATTTATCTTCGTCTTACAACGCCGTACGATGCCACGAGCAACGGTTCTGCAATTTCCATCGACCTCGATTTCCGAATCCTCCTTCTGATCGAACGACTTCGATTTTGGTGCCACTTTTACTTTTCTCCGAGACTTTGCTTTAAAATGAAATTGGTATTTATTATATTTTCAAAGACGAAGGAGCGGTTGTAAGCGAATTGAAAAACGAAGCCGGGGAGTCGTAAGAATCGTTTCTCATTGAGTGTCCCGCGAATATCGAACCAATTAGCATAACGTTTTCGGGCCGATAAAAGGCAGTAATTGTTCGGATGTAAACCGATATCTGCTTCTCGCAGCGCATCACAGCAAATGCGTTCCCATTCCCGCGCCATCTCATCCCCGTTCTCTCCTCTTTCTCTCTTTTCGATGGCCTGCACACGCGTACGCGATAAAGCGAGCGCGCAAGAGCGCGAGGGAGCACAGGGTATCCAGTTCAGAATATTCCCTACCAAAGGGGATTTTGCCGGTGGAAAACACAACGAGCGCTTGGCCTGTTCTCTGTCGCGCAACAGGGCCACCCCCTGCCGCCGTGCCGTGCCGTGCGTTTCCAGTTAAAACGGCCGAGTACTCGTGTTTAGATATCGTTAAACCGCATTTTCGACACTACCATTATGTAAAGCACGTGGTGGAGGCCGATAAGTCGAACAATGGTGCTCACTCGCGTCGAACGGGACGGGTTAGGCACTATTCGACGCTTCTTCTTCTCTCTGTTCACCCCGCTTTCTTTTCGCAATAATTTCTCACCTTTTTTTTTTACCTATCAATTCTCGCAATCTCCTGACTTGCTATCCGGCTAATTAAAAACGCTTTCGTTAACTCGATTCTCTGTCGATCTTTTGTCGTAACAGTTTTCTTCACCTCGCACAGAGAAAGAGAGGGAGAGAAGAAAAAGAGTCACTAGTTCGTCCACCGGCCTATACGGTACAAAATAATACTTTTTACTATCGCGATCTTTACGATCCGTACTGTATCGAGTATAAAGAAGATAATAAAGGAAGACGCGCGTGGATAATAGCTGGTATTATGCGCGTATTGCCCGGTGCATTACCATTTTTATTGCCGACGTTTTTTTTACGATCTACTTCTCTTACGAGTTAGCGTACCCCCGATCCGCGAACCGTCGATCAAGGTCGAATTTATTTCCACGCTAAATACATCATTCGCCACGCGTGTTTCGCCTCGTATCGAATCTTATCTGGACATACCTCCCAACCCCCGTCGAGAAGCCGTTGCAAATTTCACGCCTCCGCGCGATAATCTGATCTTTCCGAACGATCGATCCGGCTCGATTTATCGACGACAAGCGAGAGAGCTTCTTCTCGCCGACGACTGGTCCGTCCACCTTTTCGACCGGATTTTCTCGTTTCGGAGCAGCGGCACGCGCGTACAACTC
Source organism: Osmia lignaria lignaria (assembly GCF_051020975.1). Lineage (NCBI taxonomy): Eukaryota > Metazoa > Arthropoda > Insecta > Hymenoptera > Megachilidae > Osmia > Osmia lignaria. Next base: position 5,679,214 of record NC_135040.1, read on the forward strand.
GTTTAACGTCAACGCGCGCGCAATCATCCTTATCGTCGTGTTACAACGTAATTATCGTATCGCCGTGAACGCTTACCGCTTTTAATTTCGATCATTGACCCGTAACTGGTAACGTCATTCCTCTTCCGTGTTCCCTGGATCGAACGCGGTTCCATCCAAGTGTCTTGTCTTTCTTAATTGCCAATTGTCGCGGTTCCCTAACGAAATACGCATCGTCTTCCTAGTAACTTCTTTGTAAATAGTTTTCGGCATTTCAGAAGACGCGGACGAAATCGTCCTCCGATCGGCAGAGATCTTTCCAAAGTTGTCGCGTATTCGCGATATAAATTGTAGCAGAAGCTCGCAGACTCGCTATAAGTATAGTAACGATAAATCAGGCGTATCGACGTGCTGCATAGAATTGCAAATGAGACGCTGCCTTCTTTAAAATAAAAAGTTATAACGGCGCGCTCGCGCTCGTAAGTTTCGACGGTACGCGTCCTAAGCGTGTATACATATACAACGTACACAGACACCTAGAAGCGTACGTATACCCGTGTCCGTGAACGGTTTCGCGGGGGACAAGGAAAGAGGGCATGGAGCGAAGAATGAGGAAGAGAGAAAGAGAGAGAGAGGGTACGTTTGTGTGCGCGATCGCGTAGTGTGCGGGTAATACGTACGTTCTCCGGACAAGCAAGGAGAAAGAACTTAAAATGAATAATGTATCGTATATTTAATTCTATATATAAGTACCAGCGCGCGTACGCACACACGAACGTAAGAGAAGACGTACGTAGGTGTACCCCCCTCGTCTCTTTCGCCCCAATCTCCCTTGCCTCTCTGTTCGTATTTCCCTCTGTGTGTCGCGAGCGCACAACCGCTCCCGCGGAGCGGATCTCTCCTTCCCTCTGTGTTTCTCCGTTGAGAATGAAGTAGCATATTTTCTACGCGGAGGTCGTGACGAATCGACTTTCCAGTCGCCGACTAGAACGATACAAAAATATATTTTAGCCGGCCCGTGCCTCCAGAGAAATAACAGTCTGTTCGGGAATAACTGTCATTAAATTATTATCGATCGATAAGCGCCTCGTTACCGCCTAGGACCGACCTTCTTTTTAACCGGCAAAACTACCCGACAACCATCTTCCAACCCCTTTTACCTCGTTTCCTGTGGAAAATTATCCACGTTAAGACGATGCTCCGATCTCGTCCACGGGCAATCTTTCATTTAACTCGAACTCGAAGCTTCGCGTACGCGTTGCTTGTCTATTTTCACGAGGATAAAATGAGAACCGCTTTATTTTATTCGATAGAAAGAGGCATGGCTTGGTGTACGGTTGGCTCGAGCTGCCGCCTGACGTAACAATATAAATATGAACGGCGCATTAACAAATTCCTTTTAATCTTATCGTTTACAATAAATATTGATACGAAACTTTGGTTGCGCTATCGTCTCGGCACGATAGTACACGTAAAATATAATAATTCGCCTAATCTCCATGTAGCGTGAAGCGACCATGAAACGCGAACTCTTATCTTAACGAAATAACTGCGCAATTAGCCTGTCGCGACTCTACCGAAACTTACTGCCCCCTCGTTATTCTCTACAGGCCGATACAGGACATCTTGCTTTTCTTCGGAATCTATCGAATTACGACGACCAACGATCCACGAAAAAGAATTCGTGTAGAGATCGCGGTTCGCCTCAATTACATCCTCCAACGTTTCATTATTCGTCCGCGTGTATGATAATTACATCGGAAGCGGGTAGAGTCAGTTGGCGGGTGTTGTTTCACGGCCGAGTTACCTTGACGGATATTTTCCGTTTCTAAGTCAGCGTCGTTGATCATACGCGATTCCCGGTGTGCGACGAATTTCGTGCTCCGAAATTTCCCGTCAGAATAGTCATGCTACTCTATACTAATGTTACAATATCAAAGAGAGGAATACATAGTAAAATGTAGTTAAATTTTGTTTCAACACGATATGTATTGGTTCGAGAACGAAATATGATGAAAAAGCCATAGCGAGAATCGAAGCTAAGAGCGCACGAGCGCGTCTAACGACAGAGACGACGACGACGACGGTGGGTTGGTTGAGCGCCGCTGCATTAATAATATACGATACTAGTAATGGCATCGGGCGTATACGAACGTATATATTGTATAATAACTTTCAAGGCCTTATAAACGTTTATTATTTACCGCGTAACGTAATGGCAAACGGGTCCCCCACTTCTCAGCAGTCGTTATTAAAAATAATACTGTAACGTTCATGCACGACGTTGCCCCGTTCTCCTCTGCTTCCCTCCTGCCCATCGACCGCTTAGTTGCGCGAAATTATTGCCTCGTGAATTTTCGACGCAGGACTAATTGCCCTTGCCCGTGGACCAAACGCCACCCTCTTTTCGATTTTTCACGGGATTTTCGAACAAACTATGAGAAACACTGCTTTAGAACGCGTTAATGGAAGAAAAACGCTATTACCGTCGATAGAAGATCAAACATCGAGGCAGAGGAAAGGAGGCAAAGAATCGGAATCGTTTCGACTTGCTGGGAAGAAAGCGGACCACGGTGAAAACGGTTCAACGAGTTTTCCAACGATTTTCCATCGTGTCTCGTCTGTCGAAAGTTTTTCCCCATCGAACGATCGGAGAGCGTTGGCAAAGTGTTCCTTGGCGGAATATCTAGAGACTCGCCTCGGGACAAGAATCGTTGCGAAGGTCGCGACGGCAACAACGCGACATTCCATTAACTCGTGGAATAGCTAGAACGGTTCTGAGAAACTGTACGGGTCGGCGTAAAGAAATCAAGAATCGACTCTGCTCGGCTGGTTCGTCAAAGTCTAACTTGGAGAAAATTATGAAAGAAGATTCGGTAGCGGCGTGCCGGACTCGGGTTTCGGAATCGGTGGCGAAAAAGCATCGACGGACGATGGGTTTTCTCGATTATCGAGGGGGTAGCGGGGCTGAGCGAAGAGAGTCGGTTCGAGAGGCTGCGAAAGCGGCTCGAACTGGCTCGATCCTGGCGGATAGAACGTTTGATTTGCAGGAATCAATAAAAATCCGCGAGATAAAAAACTGGGCGAATAAAAAATGGTTCGCAGTCGTGGCCAACCGGAAAGCAGAAATCGCGAAGAGGGAAGGGAGAACGAGGCGGCTAGCGTAGGAGGACGAGGAACAGGACGAGCAGGGATAATCTGATTTTCAGCAACTTTATACGTTGCGCTTCGATTAAAATCCAGCCACCGTGCAGGGCCAATACAGTTACGCCGCTTCTGCCCTCTTCCTGTACGCGCTCACCTACTCTTCCCTCCTTGCGTCTGTTCGTCAACCTTTTTCACATCCGAAAACCCGCTCGATTTCGAACCGTTCCTCTTTCCCCATAATACAAACAGTGTTACTTGAGAGAAGCAAAGAAAAGAAAGAAGAAGAAGAGGATGTTGATGAGGATGATGAAGAAAAGACTTAATACAGCAAGTAGGTACGCGCGTTATTGAAACGCAAATCACGTTGCGCAACTGGCTGCGCCGCCGCGTCGTAGCGGGTCCGATCGGAATGTCTTGCATTAATAAAATATGAAGTATAAAAAGTTATTAAAAGGAGTAACGAGGAACTTAATGTTTATTCATAGCCGAGTGAGGCGGACGGATGAGCGAATAGGAGGCCGGGCTGCGATTCTCCGCATATTAAAAATCGTAAATAACCCTGCTACCGCTACCCCTCCACCCTACTTTTGTCGTTAAATCTTCGCGATTACGAGCAATTTTAATTCGCCATCCGTAAACTTCTTCCACCATCATTTCTCTCGCTCCTTTCCTCTCTTTTCTCATCATATAAATGTAGGTACTCGCAATTCGTACGATCGACTTCCGCTTTACTTTATCTAGTCGGAGACGGTTTATTAGCGTGGCTACGATCCGACACCTGGTCTAAGTTGGCATTCCATTGTCTGCTACTCACCTGCAACAAAAAGACGAAGACATCGATCAAGACGATTATCGATTAACGAGCATAGTTGCGACCACGTAACCGTGTTGTTCGTCGATGGTTTCGCCTACGCGCTCGCTAACCCGCTCTCGACCTCGACGCGAACACGCGCCTATAATGTTGCGCAGAAATAATAAATTACGGTGAAACGCGAACGAGCGTAAATATGTATTAATGCAATTACGTGTTCCCCGTGCCGGATTTCTCAACTACCGCGTGCAACAGCGTTGCTCTTGTATTCAGCCTACCCTAACAAACTTATTCTCTAATATCAAACTTCTCTTTTCTTCCGCTGACTTTTCTCGCTGCTCCAATTGGACGATAAAGGATATACCTACCGACCGAGTTGTCGATTCTTCGCGCGGGACAAAGTTACTCGCTTAGAAAAAGAAGAAGAGCTTTGAAATCGTTTGAAATTCAACGAACGGTGTGTAACAACGATTAAACTGTGAAAAACCGACGTCGAACGAACCGTAAATTACCGGCAGATCCTTGGCGCCCAGCGTTTATTTATAACCAGCGACCTCGAAGATCGCCTACCGGTTCAAATTAAATTGAACATCGTGCTCGTAAACGCGGATTCGTACGGGTCGCATCTCCGTGAGCTCCGTTTACGCGATTGTCGTTGATCCCTTCGAACAGATCATCCGCGTTCTTTCAGGGGTCGCGTTTCGATATCGCTTTTCGGGAAAATCCAGCGAACCGACGAAAAATACGGCGGGAGAAAGAGCAAGGGGAACAGGTCGGAACGAAACGAAATTTGACAAAAATTTTGTTGGACGAGAGGACGATCGCGACGACGCGACGCGCGACGCGGCAGGGGGAAAAAGTAGGATAGGGTCGCGACGAGCCTATCGAAGTGCGATTAAAATATAAAATGGGTTTCGAGGATTCGGACGGTGTTACGCACCGTTTCAATTATTGTCGCCCGGCAACTACACGCAATTTTTGTAGCCGCGTCCGATCACGGCTTTTCGTTCATCTCCATCCTCCCATCGAGCCCCTCTCTATCCAACAACAGCGACAGTAGCAGCAGCAGCAGCGACTCCCAATCCTCGCGCGACTCTTTGCCTATGTCTCGATTTTTTTTTTTTTTTTTTTTTTTTTTTGGCAAGCGCCGATTTTTCCGCCTTTTTTAGCAGAACCACAAAACGGCGCAAAAATCCGATACCGTTTTGCAATGCCCGGATTAGCGGCAGATCGCGCTACCGATTTGCTTTACCCCTTCGATGAAAAAATATTTCCATTTTCGTTTCCTGTTCTTTGTTTTATTCGCTCAGCTTTCGAGGCACGGTTTTCCTAGGAGGGGACGCTATCTTCGCGAATCGAGGCAAATTAGACTGCAACGATTGTTCGAAAGACGAGAGAAGAAAGGGTGAAAAGGGGAGGCCGCGATTCGCTATCCTGTGTCGTCGCGGTCGCGTGAAAGAGCCCGCGTGGATATCCGTGGCAGCCGCGGGTATCAGCGGAAAAGGGAAAGAAAGAGGAGACGGATAGGGATGCGAGCTCGTCGCCACGCGGAAAGAATCTCGAGCGAAAAGCTCACTCGAGATGCCGCGAAAACAATGTCGAGGGTGGCCCGAGATATACCTAATTGTTGAGAGTACAGCCGGCGTAGAAGGAAAGAAAAAAAAAGGTGCCGGAGAAGAGGAAGAGAAAGGCGGAAGAATGAAAATGACACCGACTTCTCTCGAGCTCTTTCCTCTCTACCCCGTCGACCCCAACCCCCAACACCGAGCGCGATCGCGAGCCCGAGCCCGAGCCCGAGCCCGAGCCCGGCTGCTCTTACCCCTTTCCCTATCGGTCCTCTCTTTTCCGCGCGACCGCCTTCCATCCTTGCTACGTCTCTTCGTCAACCCTCTACGTTCGTCTTCCTCCTCCTTTCTCCTATCCCCCCCCCCGTCCCTCCTCCGCGACGGCACACTTGCTTTTTATCGACGGCATACTTTAACCCTCGAGCCGCGGCGGCTTGCAGGTGGGTGGGGTGCGGCTCGGTGCCTGGCGACGGAGGTGGCGAGGAAGGAGGATGAGAAGGGATCGGAGCGCGCGCGAGTAGGAGAGTGCAGAGGACAGAGGCAGGCAGGACGGTTGGCGGCTGCTGCTGGTCGAGGGTACGCGGTCGGGGCATTAAACCCATTTAAATATAACCAATACTAACCAGGGTGCCTTCTACTCTCCTCGGTTATGGATGATTTTTACCGTTCATTTGAATAACCCGTAAGCTGCATCCGGCCGTGCGTAGTCGAACACGCATCGAACCGACACACGGACACGGGAGCTTCGAGTATCTCTGCTCTTCTCTTTCGCATCGACTTCCTCTTCAGCCACCGCGTATACCTCCTTTCTACTTTCATTCCCGTTTGATCCGCGATCGACGACGTCCTTTGACGCGAGCAATCGGCCGTAACGCCTTTATTCTTTGGTTTATTTCTTGTGCTTTCACCAGTCGGGAAGAAGGGAAAAGAGAAGAAGGAGAAGAAGAAAGTGGTTGCGAGTTAGACACGTAAAGATAGGGTGATTCGATAGGGTAAAAGGATAGACGGAGAGAGTTGTAGCAGAGCCACAGCTGCGACTTCTTCTAGGTTGCGTACACGGCGACAGACGGAACGAAAAATGCTGGAAAGAAAAGGGAGCAACGCGAGGAGAGTCCGTTGGCTGGCGATAATTTTGCGAGATAGAAGCCGGAGCCGACACAGCAGCCGAAGATACAACGAGGCTGGCTCGGAGAAAAACGCTGGCGTACGCTTCGCCTCGAGCTGGTAAAAAGCGTCGATGGAAAGAGGCCGCGATGCGTCGGTGCGCGCGCGAGTACGAGTGGAGTGCAAATATCGGCCGGCCGATAATGCCAGGTCAATTCTCTCTCCCTCAGCCTTGGCTGTTCAAACCTCTCGACGCTCCCTACGGCGTTACTTCCAATCGTGGAATCGTGGAATCGTGGAATCATAGAGGAACACGGCTCGAAAATTCGAGCGAATACTGGCTAGTGCCGCATTGGTTAGCTCGTTCGAGCGCATCGCCACCCCGGAAGGAAGCAAAAGCTGGTTAACGGGGACGCGTTCAACGTCCACGCAGCCACGCCAAGAGAAACCGTTCGTTACATCGTCCCTTTTGCCCTGGGAAATTTTATCGAGAGGCCTCGATCCAGCCGCGATCCGACCGATTATCCGCTTCCCAGCCTTCCGCAAAGAGAACAGAAGAGAAGAGAAACGGGCCGCGCCCTCGTTCGACCTCTCGATTCCGAACGAGAGAAAGCGTGCGTTTCGAACGAAATTATGGAACCGGACCTTTTTGTGGCGAGAAAATACAAAAGGGCAAATGGCTAGCAGAGACGTTTTCGGTCGATCGAAACGCGTCTTTCGATCAGCCTCGAGTTGGCAGCTATTGAAATTCCACGCGGCCAACGAACGGCGATCATTCTCGCCGGAATGCATCGGACCAGGGGAAAATTTTTTATGCGAACCAGAGGACAGAGGGAAAGGAGGGGAAATCGTAATCGTAAACGTAAAGCCGAAATGACGAACGCAACGGGGTACACTTAATGGCGTGCGGCGGAACGACGAGGGCGAGAGAAACGAGCGCGTGCGTTTATCGCAGGCCAGGCGTATTTTGTGTCGCGATAGGGCGGCCGCTATCGTTTCGTACCTCTACGCGATCGCGTCCATGTCCGAATCGTATTTATCATACGCGTTCGATCCTACTGGATTCGGCATCGCTGGTAGCTAGATACACGCTTCGCGTCGCCAGATACCCCCGCGGAATCGTCGCTTTAATTGGCCGTTCCTCACCGAACCGTTTTAACGATCGATCTCGTCGACCCATCGCCAACATTTGTTTTCGATTTCGTCCTCGTTTCTCGGATTATCGACGAGCCTAGCTACTAGTATCGCGCTCCTGTTACAACGAAAACCAGCGCGGATCGACGAATCGACGGCGAGAGGGAAATAACGTAGGAACGCGTAGGCGAGGCGGCAACCGACAGGAAGGATCGTTTTTTCCGCGGAATGCTACCGGAATCGATAACGCCCGAAGTCATTCGATAGTCATCAGAGGCCCCCGTTAGCGCGACAAGGGCTGGCTCCCTTCGTGTTCCCAGTTCCGTTCCGTTCCCCCGGCGCGCAACCCGTCATCATCGTCCTCCTGTTCATCCACAACCTCGTCATCGTGTCCTCCATCTAGTCGCCGTCGTCGTCGTCGTCGTCGTCATCGCGATCGCGTAGTCATGGTTCGCAATGACGCTGGTTCGTCGTGATAGTGATCGTGATCGCGCGATCAAGGGATCGGGGAAAGCAGAGACGGCGACACGGAGGAACGCATCCGGGACGGGGATCTGACGGATTGAGAGAGGGTGACAGGGGTGCCGTACGGGGGGAGGGGGTGGTAGAAGGAACAGGAGAGGGGGCGAGGAAAGAGAGAAAAGGGAGGTATGGGTAACGAAAGAGTTGGGGGGTCGGGACGAGCGATAGGCGGAGGTGGTGGTAGGGGAGGGAGGTGGCGTTGTAGGGTTCGGTGGATCCCCGTTCTAGAGCCCTCGCCTCTCTCTCGCTTGGCAGGATGTAGGCGTATAACAATGACAAACCGTGAAACAATGCTGGGCGCCACTGGAAAAATTCCAAAAAACGCGAATAATAAAAATGAGAGCTCGCGTGCACCGCGTGTGTGGCGGTGGCGGTGACGATGGCGAGGCGATGCTAGCACGGCACTGCCAACGGTGGCGGCGGCGGCGATGGCGATGGCGGCGGCGGTGGTAGCGGTGGCGGCGGTGGTGAGACAAAAAAAATGGGTAGTAGGAAGGGGGGTGGAAAAAATGTAAAAGCCCCGGCGCGCACGGCGCTTCGTCGGGGACAATACGCGGCGATGAATGCCTATTATATTTATCTGTAACAGGCGTTCCATAAAGCAAATAACACAGAAGTGTAGCGAGGAAAAAATCGGGCTTTTTTTCGACGCGGCGCAGTGCCGCGAGGGCTCGCTCGACGAAAAAAAAAAAAAAGATGCAAAAGCAAGGGCGGAAAAGGGGACAAACGAAAATTCCAGTCCTACCCCGTGCTTCGACGATCCTCCGCTTCCATTCGATTTCGTTCCGTTTCCACCTGATTCGATCGATTTCCAAATGTCACCAACTAGTTGCCAAATGTTCGTCGAAAGAGTTTGTTTTCAACGGTTTCTTCGCGCTCGAAAAGTTGCCGATCGAGTTGCTTTGCCAGCGGAAACGCGTAACGTCGATACACGGATCGGTCGGTGAGCGCGATGCGAATATGAGAAATTTCGTGAACGGAATAGCGCGGGAAAAGAATGCGAGCAAAGAAGAGAGATGGTAAGAGAGAAGAAGAAATGGAAGAGAGGGGACGATAGGGTGGGAGCGGGGAAAGGGCGATGCGGCGGTGTGTGCCAAAAACTATAACCTGTTGCACACGGCGTCACGAAGCCCGAAAAACGCCCCTAGCCTCGTCCCTTTTACTCACCCCCTTAACCTTTCCGCCCCTGTGTCAAGCCGAACTTTTCGCGGCATCGCGTTAAACCGAAGAATATCTCGATGTCGGATACCCGATATCCCGATATTCGCGATATCGAGCCATCAGCCACGCTCGACGTACCAACGTTTCGCGTTTTCTACTTTTTGCCGGCCGATGCGTTTCCCCGGCAAAAAGAGCACCGCAAAAAAGACGAAAAAAAAAAAAAAAAAAAAAAACGAGGACAGAGGGTGGATATATCGTTAAAAACGACGTCAGCGTTTTTGGGGAAACGATCGAATAATCGAGGCCGGTTATCGGTCACCGTCCACTTTCATTTATGCTTGTTGCTATTATATAATTCGAACAAATTTCGACTAAATCTTTCGGGCAAGATTTCCCAAGGATCTCTCGTACCGTGCGTCGCGTCGCAAGCTTTACCACGACTCGAGAAACTCGGTTAAATCTCTTTAAACGGAGCCGCACGACGCGAGACGACGCGACGCTTGCGCTACTCTTTCTCTTCCCTTTTTCCTTTTTTTATTCCGTTTCTTTTTCTCCCTTCTCGCCGTTTTCCTTCGCATCCTATCTCCAGAGTCGAGTGAATATTTTCCTCGTAAATCGACCGCTCCTCGATCGGTATTCTTGCTTTTCCCTCTCTTGCCGCATATTCGCGTATCTTGGACGCACGTACGCAGGCACGCAAGCATCCAGGCAGGCACGCACTACGCAGCCAAGCATCCAGGGCATATTCGCGTGTATTTTTATGAAATCATTGTTTCGAATGACAATACACCGGGATGAGCAGCGCACAATGACTGCATCTCCGTGGAGGTAGCGGTGGAGCGTGCTGCAAACCGGAGACGGAGGTGGAGAAGCAGTAGCAGCAGCACCACCGGCAGAAGGGAAAAAGAGGGCAGGGAGAGGGTGGTACGCGTTGCAAGAAAATCGGAGGAAGGGGTGGCTCTGCTGGCTTATACGACCGCGTCTACGCACACGTGGACGCATACGATATATACCCGGTTCGTTGGCACCGATCGTTCCTACGCTCGTTCGTTCGTTCGTTCGTTCGTTCGTTCGTCGATCTGTTCGTTCGTTCGGTTCTTTGTGATGACTGTCGATGAAACGATGACATATTTTTCCGGCTTTCACTCCCGGCGTGCCCCGCGGCTCTTCCATTCACGCTTCCTCGCTTCGTCCCTCTGTTTCTCGGCCGCGGCTTGGCGGCCGCGCGGATGCACGCACCGACGCATGCGCATTCCCCGTTGCCTCGGGTGCAATATCTCCTCCTCCCTGCGTTCCTGCATTCACCATTGCTTCTTTTTTTCCCTTCTTCCTCTCTCCGTTACCATCTTCCTTTCTCTTCTTTCACTCGACGTTTCTCTCCTCTCTTTCCCTGTCTCGTTAAACCGTTCGACAGCTTCTCTTTCATTTTCGAGAATCCGTTGCCTCGCGTACGATTTTCTCGCTCGGAAACGTACCGATCGAATCGGTCCAGAAACGATCGAGAAAACTCTATCCGTGGATCGCTAAGAACGCGAGTTAGAACGCGTACGTTTTGTGTTTTTTTATACACGCGATAAACGAAATAAAAGGTCGATCTCGTAAAGCGGAGCGAGGGCGATAAAGCGGACACGGAAAATCTGGCGGTAAGGTACGGTTGCGTATTCACGGGATACAGTCTCCGCACGTACATCCGAGAATTATACGTTTGTCGCGCTCTATGGGAGGCTTGCACAGCCTCGCGTATTGTACGTCGATTTTTTATCGTCCCATTTATTTGTACCGACCTTTATTAAACGATGAAAACTTTATTGCTAATTGCCCGCGGCGAAAGGGTTTTTATGGATGCTTGCCTGGCCACGTTTTTATTTCGATTCCAGAAACATTCCGTATAGGCTCTCTCCGACCACGACCAAACTCGCGCATCCCCTTTTTACCTTCCCACGATCGATATCAACTGTATATTGAACGCTCGATCTTTCTCCTCTATACCCACAATAGATACGTAAACGCGTCTTTCCTGAAAAACGCATCTAGCTACCCCCCATTTCTCCTCTTTTTTCCCTTCGTCGTCGAAGCAACCTCGTTAATCCGCGAAACGTCGTAATCTCAAGCCGATACCAACGATAAGAACGCGCCACTGCTGAGATAATTTAACGTCGTTCGATTCCGACGCCCAGCAAAGAGAGTTTAATTAAATGAAATCGCCGGGGAATTAATCGTTCGATCGGCTAATTCGACCCAATAACGTAACGACGTTTCCATTAGCGGCCGAGAAAGAGGTAGAAGACGGCTAGCACCGCGCACGGATCGTGTCGTTCTCGTGGCCGCTGGAAAAGCCGGACAATTTCCAGCGGAATCCCGGCGAAAATTTACGACCGGTAATACGCAAGCACGAAACAAATGTGGAGAAATAATAATTGTAAAAACGAAAAAACGGTCGGTGATGCGTGCGCCCGGGCCGCGCGTAAATCAACGCGTACCTACAACGAACGAGGACGAAAACGGGAACTGGATCGTCGAGTCTTCGGGGGCAATTTCGACGCTTCTATTATTCCTTTCCCGCGTTCCTACACGCACTCCAGCTACCGTCCTCGTTATACCATTACTTTTGTGTTTTACGCTTCGCAACGAAGCCATGGGTTTGTCCTCCGATTTGTCTGTTGTTCGCGCGTATCAACGCGATCGAAACATGGATAACAGGGGTCGGTGGTAGGCGCGAAAAGTTCTGTTGACGCGTCTCGGAGGTTGTTCGGTTGTTCCGTTGATGACCGAGGTGGCTAGGCGTTTTAATCGTTATCGAGGTCGTTAAGAGCCCAAAGTCTACCGGCGAAAGAAGTCGAAGCGAGCGATTCGTCAGAATGAAATAGTGGGAACGTTGAACCCAATCAAGTGGCTGTCATAAATTTCCATCAAGCTGCACACCTAACCCCGAACGGGGTGGTGCTAATGGCCGATACAAAATTGCGAACTACCAGACACGCTCGGGGAAGGAAGGAAGGAGGAAGAAAAAGGGTGAACGGAAAAGAGGCAAAGCAGACCGGCTTCGACGGCATCGCCCCGGGTCTACTATGATTTCTCGAATACTTTAAGAGTGGTGAACGGTCAAAGAGAGGCACGTGGAGGGCCACGGTACGCGTATTTATATCCAGATGTATCCGCGACGCACACCAACCAAACCGACGAGAATATTTCTATAGAAACGGTTATACACTCGTAGAACATATTGAAACGCGTCGTTGGGGGCAGATGCGTTCGATGATATATTAACGCCAACTGTGCGGCCCATATAGGCGTACGCGTAACACGCCACCGCGTTCGCACGTACACGCATACTACGGGAATAAATTATAGAATTATCGTTTTATCGCCTGTGCTCCTCCCGTATAGACAGACGACTCGCGTGTGCCTGTACGATTGTTTCGCTCCTGACGCGTGTACGCACGCGCGCCTACTCGCGAATTGTCGCGATTCCCTCGAGGGCTAACCCTCTTCTCCACCTCCGCACTCTTTCACTGTTTTTCTCTCTCCTCACTCCATACACACAGACGCATAGGTGCGCGCGTGTATAGACCTTCATTCCCTTGCAAGCAAAATCGGCTCCGTTCTCTCGGCGTTGTACAAATTTTTTTTGGTTTTTTTTTTGTTCCGGCTCTCTCGGACGCAGCGTAGATAATAAATCGCCAAGGCGGTACGCCAAATTAATATCGTAAATTCGTTACGGACGCGATACCGCCGCTTCCCGAAAGGATGGTGCAGGGGGAGCGTGGGTGGGATTGGGGGCTAAAACATTCGCGACCGCGGTGTAATATTAAAAACAGGCGCGAAATGCGCGCCCGGAGAGGCCGGATGAAAAATAAGCGCGGTAATATTCCGCGGGGCCGAGCCCCTTCCTATTCGTTCGCAATTAATTGTTTGCCGCGCGAGCAATCCCACTTCGCGGTACCGAATATAATTACCTACCTAAATCATCGCTCGATCGCGGAATATCTACAACCGGCAGAAGCTGGGAAACAGTTTTCCGCGCGGAGCCACGTTGCAGCTAACTGCTCGCGAATTTCCTCCCCTTTCTCGCGACCATTTCGTCACGAACTCGTCGCGTTTTCCGCCGACTCGTGCAATGAACAAACCCTTCCTCGAAACAGAAAGGACGATAGATTTACACGCGATATAAATTTAAATAAGTCGTTATAAGTGTAATTCGTTCGGTTTGCATCGCGACGCCGACACGGGGACGCTGCCAGCAGCGAAAGCGAGGCTCGTTAAAATATCTACGGCACGCAGCCACGAATATATTTTAATAATTTCGAATACATTAAAGTTTATCGTCGGTCGGCCAGCGTCGAGTCGTTCCGCTTCTCGAGCGCGAACCAGCTCGAATTCTGGCCGATGGAACCGTTCGGGTGGTGGTTCCAGCTCGTTGGAATAATTACGGAGACGTCCTTTCGCCACGTTTCAGCCGCGTTCGAACGATAGGGTATCGTAGGTAGTACAGCGAGATCGAAAGGAAGGGATCGTTGGCGAGACGCGTTGGCTCGTTCCTCGAAATGAAAGTTTCCTTCGGCGTCGTCGCGCTGATTTTAAGTCGCGAAATGGAAGAAACGCGAAGGGAAGCGCGGAGCAACGGCCGAGCAAGGGGATGAGAAAGAGAGGGAGAGAGGGAGGAGAAGTTCTGAAAGAAGCAGGAACGAGGACGGAAAAGGAAGAAGGAGAGATGGTGGAGAAGAGAGCCGAAGGGAGACAGAAACGGAGACAGACAGACACAAAGACGCGGGTGCTTGCTCGACCGAAAAGTTTGCCTAACGGTAAAGCGATGAGTTAACATTAATATATTCCGTCGGAAAGTTTTTATAATATTCCCGGGCATTGTCTGCAGTGGAACAATAAAACCGCTGTTCCCGTTTACGACGGACGATTTTTCAACGAGTCGGAGAAACGAAGCGAGGCGAGGCGAGCCGCGACGGGGAAAGGAGGTGGAGAAGGAAGAGGGTAAAAGAGTAGAAGACGCGAGAAAAGAGGAGGGAAAAAAGTCTAGGCGTTCTCTCGGTGCGACCGGAAGACGGAAGAGGTTGAACAAAAGGAAGCGGAGGAACGCGTGTCGATACCTCTCGAATAAAGCATCTTGTGCGTCGAGTCGCGTCGCGTCGCGTCGGGACGCCAGCGGAACGAAGGATATAACGTTTGAAGGAACGAAAGAATCGAGAAACGACTGTAACCGTATACGCGGCTCTACCCAGAAGGAATTAAAAGTAAACACGCAGGCTCGCTCGCGCGTTTCTCCTCGGGTTAGAGTAATTACGAGCCACGCCAGCTGCCGCGGAGTTTAAATTATAGAAATTACAAAACGTCCTCGCCTCCCTCTCTTCTTCTTCTCCATCCTCTTGCAAAGTCTTTGCCCCACAGCCCTCACCCACCCACCCATTCTATTTCTCACCGTTCAACTTTGCCCGTTTCTTCAATTCGCCCTACCCTCGTTCGTTTCTTGCGCCTCCTTTTTCCGGAAGACGGTCGAACGGCCGTCGATGCCCCGTTTCGATCGTTTCGCGAATGGTCCGTGTAAGTAATCGAGAAAGGATCGTTCGTGGAACAGAAGAAACGAAGACGCGGACTCGAAATAATACAAAGAGGCGCGTAAAGGCGGTGCGGCGCGGCAGGCCAGAGGGGGAGGAGAAGAGAGGCCGAGGAGCGCAGGTGAGCGCAGGTGAGCGCACCGAAGAGATATCGCTCGGCTCTCTCGAAGGTAGATTTTCAGCCGAATGCAGGTAGGTAACTCAGGTTGCAGGTAACGCAACGAAATAACGCCGGTGGAATTCCTCGAGGCTGCCGCGGCTAATGCCATCGGCCCTCTTTGTCTCGCAATGCCATCATTTTTCTCCGGTAATATATTTTATTGCTATCTCGGTCTCCCTCGCACCACTGCCGCCGCCGCCACCGCCAACGACCGCCAACGACCGCACCTCCACCTCCGCTTCCACCCCCACCTGCACCTCCGCGCTTTGCGACCACCGGCTTGCCTCTCCTTCTTCACCTGTCTCCCCGTCGCTTCACCCTGGCCCCGCCGTTTTCTACCTTCTGCTCCTACACCGTCCACCAACACCTTCTTCTTCTTTCCTCGAAACTCTCTCTACCACTACGCAACGCGATTCTCCTCTCCTCTCTTCCCTCCCTATGCCCCCCCACGCCCTTCTTGTCCTCCTACAAACTTTATTATACCTTTCTGTCCCTTTTCTTTTCTGTACCCCTCCTACCCCCTGCTCTCCTCCCTTACCATTCCATACCTTCTTTTCTTCTCTACCATCTCTCTCTCTTTCGACCGAGTCACGGACTTGCTCGATGTCTTCTCTTTCTTTTCCGCGCGCGCAGGCATAAACGCGTATCGAATCTTGTCTCGTACTCTCTTCGCTCTTCGATCCTTGTCCAACCCAGCTCGCGTTTTTAACAGTGGAAGAAGGACGGAGCAAGAGAAACGGCGAGGAAACAAGAGAAGAGAAAGATGACGATATCGGTTGCGGGTCGAGTGCGACGAGGAGACTGATATAATTGTATCTAAATTATAATATACAAATAATAACAGCCAGAGCGGCAGCCTGACGCCAGTACAGTTGGTCGAGAAAGTTTTCGTGCTCGTCGATGGTGGTCGACGGACGCCGATTTCGAGTATCGTTCGGGTACGTCGAACGTCCTCGCCGCGGCCGCGACCGGCCCGGGATGGTATCGCGTTGGAATTCGAGGCGCGATCGCGTGACTCCGTAGCGTGAGTCGCGCGTAAACCTCGCGAACGGCTCTATCTTCTCGAGACCGCACCGCCTCCGGCGAATCGCCAAGGAAAATATGACGAATGCGCGATGCGGTTCCAACGTACGACGCGTTATTTACCCTGCACCGCTTGCAGGAAGGTACCTTGTTCCGTTCCTCACCCTCCACCCTCGTTTTCCCTCTTTTCTTTCCCTTGGCTAGCACCGAGGGGAGCGTTTCTCCCGGCAACGCGGTTATAAAAAGAGAAAGACGAAGTTTGGGGTTAAGTTTTTCTTGTCTACGAAGACGAGCAGATAAAGAGAGAGGCAGCGAAGACAGGGGAAAGGAAGGTGGAAGGAGAAGGATGAAGGGAGAGGCGAATCGAGCCAACCATCTGGAATCCAAGTCGGTGGGTAAGAAAAATAAGCTTGGTGGGAGTAATAATAAAGAAATATGTTTCTCTTCGGTCAGAGCCCCACACCGCCTGCTTGCTTGCTTGCTTGCTTCGTTTCCTCTCTCCCTTTCTTCTGGCCCCGCAGCCGGCTCTCTCTTCGCGAAAGGAACGCTCGGGCATATACGCGCCACGAAATTCAACTTATGTATATGTACTTTCCAAAAAAGAACCGTCCGTTGTCACCGCATCTCCAAATTTCTTATCAAGAATGGAGAATGAGATGCGTGAGGTCAACTCGCCAAAGCTGGCTTTGGATAAATTCGAACATTCAAATTATTCAAACTATCTTGTTGTCCCCGAGGTGTTATCGTAGTTTCACCGTGTTTTGTAAATGTTCGTTGACGATTGTGCGTTACCTTTCGAAATCTGTTCACCCACTCCTAACGATCCGTAAGAGCTTCCATCGACGACGAACATTAGAGAAGGAGTCGGACGGTGGAGGTAATAGAGGGTAAGGTCGAAGCAGGTGTACCTGCTGGCGGCTACGTTTTCCGGTCGAGGCTCGAAAAAAGAAGCAACAGGGCTAAGTGGAGGCCGAAGCTGGACAGAAGTTTGCGATCGAAAAAGCGGAAACGATACGACAAGCGGCGAAACGGCGAAGGGAGAAGGGAGAGAAAAGTATAAGGTAGAGGAAAGAAAAGGGGTGCAGCGTTCTGGGCTGTGTTCTTAGAAAGAAGGGCAATAATCGGAAAAAAATGGAACGAGCTGGGTAGTTTTCGCATAATCTGCGAAGCACGGCGAGGCCTAATGTCAGTGTTTCTCGTAGTCTCGGTTAGCGTGGAAATCGAGAGGAGAGGCGCGTCGACGAAGCGAAGTAAAGAAACCGCGGTCTACCGTGGCGAGGGCAAGGAGGAAAAGGAAGCACGTTATATTTTATATGACAGCGTGATTGCATTTCCCAGAACAAACATCGCTCTGGCCGAGCGAACGCAAGAAAACGTCCGCGTTAATCGCGGCTCCTTCCTTCTGCTTTCCTCCATCCGTCCTTCTGCCATTCGCTCCCTTTAACTGCCTACCACCCCAAATGCATCCTTTTTGCTTTCTATTTTCTATTTTCTTTCAAAAAGTTTCGATCGACAGAAATCTTCCGAACGCATCGCTCGCTTTATCGATGGCTGTACAAATATTTTTATTCACATTCTTAAAATTTCGAAAAAAGAAACCGGTAAAACGGGTCAGTTTAAAGCGTTTAAAAGCGGCGATGAAACTTTCGAAAATGAAGTACAGGGAGGCCGAGGATACACAGCGATGGAAAACAGCGAAAATTGTTTATTTTCAACTGCTACCAAGAGCAGGTTCGTGGCATCGTGGTTGCGATGGTACCTGTTTCACGGATAAAAATGACCAAAACGCGATATCGTATTAAGAATCGATGCGATGGTAACAACATCGTTCTTGCGTCTCTTTCAACCTGAACGATGAAAAAGACGGAAGAAAAAAAGGCTAGCGATCCGTTTCCTTTCGAAGCTTTCTTCACCCCGCATAAGAGGAGTTTGCCCGCGAGTAATTTTCACGATTATTCCCGTTTCCGCCTTCTCGCCTACGGTTCTAACCACCCTCGTCTCACCTCGCTCCGCCACGCCTCGCCTCGACTCCCCTCCGACCGCCCGCACCTCAACCCCGACACCGCATTCCTCTTTTTCTCCCCTTCTATCCCCGTGAAACTCGACGGTCAGGACTATTTGTTCGCGGACTTATCTGTATTTTATTATACCCGAAGTTTTCACGCTCTCCCTTATCTGCTCTCGTGTTTACTATACGATATTTATAGCCGTGCTCGTCTGTACACGGCGCCGGTTATTACGGAGCTCGCTACAAACGGGAGAAGAGAAGCGAAGAGAAGAAAAGAGAAAAAAGGGCCGTTGTACCAAATATCGCGGCAACGAAGAACAGAGAAAGAAGAAGGAAAACCTTCGACCAGAAACGAGGGAAAAGGGCAACGAAGATGGAGATAAATCATTTACCTTCTCGTTCCTGGAACGAGTTCTCTCGCGAGAATACCGGTGCAAACAGAAATATGAACAGAAATCGCGCGAACCAACCGCTAAACTCTCCTGTCTCCTTTATACAAAGTGTAACTAGTGATGCCGGCAGGATGGCGACGATTCTACTTAAGAAAATAACTCTTTTCTTTTTTCTCACGCGAAGCTTCCTTGTTAAGAAAATTTGCGTGATGTTGATGAGACGATAATCAAGAGAATTCTACAACAGATACACAGTAGAGCAGTTTCGATTGGATAGTTGTTTGGAAAGCGTATTCAAGCTGGGGGATAATTAGCGACGCGAGAACTCATGGAATGCTCGTACGAGGTCTCTTTGCGAACGAATAAGAGGGTGAGCGAACGTGGAGTCGCATCAGGGGACGTAACACGAGAATACACGTTGGTACGGCAAGCCAATAATTATTGTTTTTATCCGGCAGCAGCGGGCCGCAATTAAAAACTGTTTATTTATTCAGATCCGGCTTTTTAGCATTCGCCCTCACCCCAGGTGAGACTAGAGCCTGGCGAGTGTGTGAGTACGCGAGGCCACGTGTGCGTGCCACCATACGGCACGATTTTTCGGCTTGGCAAACCGTTGTTCCCAATCCCCCCTCCCCACACTTCCAATCCTGTGACATTTTCCAGTCGCTCTGTTGGCTCGCTACTGACCGGAAAAATTGCCAGCCGGTTCGATCGTTTACCGAAAGAGACGTATGATGAATTCTAGGATCGTAGAATTTCGAAGTAAGAATAAACGCAGGGAACAAGGAATCGACGATTCGAAAGAGATTCGCAGTCGGTCGACGTTAACGCGGCGCTGCTATCTCGCGCGGAGATTTATTATTTAATCTCGCGTCACGATATTTATTATTGCACGTAACCCCGTGGGTCTATAAAAATACCACGCGTTATCGCGTACCGTCCGGTCAATAACAAACTGACGATACCTTGCCTCGTGTCGAAATCGTAGCGAACGCGCGATGCTCTCTTTTTTTCTTCTTCTTCTTATTCTTTCATTAACTAAGACGAAAACAGTTCGATTTCCCGTCAGTGAATCGACGATCTACGAGCTTCAGTGACGAACGCGAAGCGAAACAGAGATGAGAATTAAGAGGAGAGTGACATAGGCGAGTGAAGAGAAGAGGAGGGAAGAAGAGGCGAGGGTGGATGAAAGAAACGCGTTACGATCGAAGCGGCTGGTCGGAACGCGAGAAGGATACGGTGCGAGGTGGGGCTAAGAGGAGAAGTTAGAACAAATAAAGCGATAAAATATATAATATTACGTCGTACCGCCGGCTGGCCGACTCGTGCATTCCAGAGTGCATTGCCCTCGCAAATACTCCCTCGGCCTTTCCGAGCAGCCACACACGTCACGCCGGCCTTAATACGAAATTACTGCTAAAGCGTGCCAGCGCGTACGCTTTTCGCCGCGAATTTCTTTCACGATGTTTCGCGCGGCTCGCTTTCCTTCCCTCTCTCGACCGTCGCTCCGTCCAGCCACCCAACCCGTTCGTCCGTCCACTTACGCCCCCACCCTCCGTTCTACTCCCTTTTATCTACAGATTTCCTCTTTTCAACGAATCCTTACCATCTATCTCGCGTCCTTTCTTCCAAATCACACTTTTAACCCTGTTCCCAGAAACATTAACAGCCGTTATATCGGGTAAATCTTCCCCGTACGCACAGGCCGTTTCGTAACACGCGCGATACAAAGGCAATTAAAAACCTCGTGTAAACGTACTTTCTAGTTACGACCAGTTTTCTATTTCAATATTTCTCAATGATAAACTTGATTTCCCTCGAATTTATTAACAAGTTACCACTAGAGAAACAAGAATTCAATGCTCGAGTTCACTAATTCGAGTTACTCTCCGTATCTCTTCGTCTTCCTGCCGGGGAACCTCTTCCGTCTATCGCTCAAGCCGTTTCCACGTGTTACGAAACGTTTTGTGTTATGCTCGAAGGTCGCGAGAAAGAGAATTTTGATCGAATGGATTTCAATTAGCCGCAAACACGAGGAAATTAAAGGCGCGTGGAAAGTGCAACGTCAGGGAATCGGAAGAGTTTTGCGTCGCGTCGACTATCGCGGTGGCGGTGAACGTTTCCTCCGAACGTTTCGCATCGTCGAATCAACGAGCAATTATCAGAATACCGAATGGCTTCTACCGAAATTGCGTCCCCACGGTCTTAAATGCGCTTCTTCGTCTTCTTTGTATAGTAAAGGGCAATTCGAAGCCGCTCCGTACGTGTTCATGGTTGGAAAGAGATGAGTTACGATCGTCCAAAGAGTCTTCCACCGTTCGGACGCGTCCGAAAGAAGCCAGCTGCCGAAGGATTTTAGGACCAATTACGAGCGACCGTCCACTCGGCAGCGAGAGGATCGTAAACAATTTGCCTCGGGAAAAGAGAAGTCGCTCGTAAATACTTTAAGTATAAAAATCGGTTTGGAGCGCAACACGCGCGTGTACACTGTTCCACGTGAAACAACCGGAAACGAGACTCGTCGCCGCGTTTTATGCGTTTTATGCGTTTTACGTATTAAAGTAAAATAAATTCCGTCCCAGCGGATTAAGCCTGGTTTCATTGTCCGTTAACGCGTTACGCGTGGATCGCGTGTTTTTACGCGTTTCTGGCCAGTCTCGTCGCGTTCAAAGCGATATTGATTTTCATTAAAATTTTTATACATTTCATAACGGATCTTTTATTCCGCGGCGAACGCAACGTTCTTTTGCTGGACTATATAATTGATCGAATAATTTCTGGCGAATTTGCATTTTAATGCCAATGAGAATTTCTGTTTACGCAGGATTTGAGAATGGCTCCCATGTACGCGTGACGCGTTAACAAAAGTCGACAAATAGAGTTACCTCCGACGAACGCGCGCCAACTGGTTTACCGTAAACCACGACCGCGGCCGCGACCGCGACCACGACCACGACCACGACCGTTCGAGGAATTTGCCCAATGGACAGCTTCGTGTAATTAAGAAAGCATACGTGCTCGCGCCTCTTACTTACTTCGATGAATGTAAAAGCCACGCGCTGCTTCCACAATAATACATATACCCTACCCAACTCTAGCCATCGAAGCGAGTAAGAGGAAAGGAATTTCGATTAATCCTCCGATGCTTATAGCCAGCGTTTAGTACGCCGCCCGTTAGATTGTGAAACGTTTTCGTTTCTGTCGCGGTAAATCAACGTTTTCGTAACGCTGTCTTCGGAGTATCAGGCCCCGAGGAGAAAAATATTTTTACAGATATTATTGGGCAACAAAACGACGCCGTTCCATGTTCCTCGATACGTACCTACGTGTCGATGAGCGCGAATCGCGCCAGTTTCGAAATTGCTCTGAAACTCTGCGAGGAGGAATCGACCGCCTGCGCTCCACTGCCACGGCTAAGGCAAGGACGCGATTTCACCGTTCCGCTCTACAAATCTGACCGCGCTCCGCGTTCGCGCTCACGCTCGCGCTATCAATCACGCTGCTCGATTCATTTTTCCATTCTACCCGAAAAACGAACACCTCGGCTTCGTCGCGATTTCGTCGAGCGTGTTACACGCGTCCTTAAAACGTCACTTTCCAAACTTTGTAGCGTTACCGAACGGTATATCAATACGTACTACATAATTTGACTTTCGATACATTTTCATTCGCTATACTTGTGAAAATTCGCGCATCATACAAATATGGTTGAAACGATAGTGGAAGCGTTAATTCGTGGCGATTTTATCGGTCGAACGAGAGCGATGGGTATCAGCGGACACGGTTATCTTTGGCGAAAAATCTGTCACAGCCCTTAAATCTGAACGTATCGCGGTGTACGAACGATAAATCTTTACGATTCGATTCGATTCGTTATCCGTTGTCGTTTGCCGGTGTCGAGATCACCAAGGAAGCGCGTTTTTGTTATCTGGATATCGAAATTGTCGAAAAAAGGGGGATGGGGGCGGGAGGGTGAAATTATTCGCGAACAAAAATCGTGGACTCGGATGGAGATCAGCAGACACGCCACCGCGGCTGTCGTCGCCGCCGCCGCCGCCATTGTGCAGAGCGTAGAATAAATAACGCCGTAGTAAGAATGCCGCGGGAGATATTATACGGCGACTACAGTGTGGTGCAGAAGTAGGCCACCATTACAATATTTTATTACAAGGCACTAACGTACAATCTAACGTGCTCGTATGCATTCGTAATGAACGTATATGAGTCGTGTCGAAGCTACTCTCTCCTTCCCTCCCTCCTCCGTTCTCTCTCCTGCTCCTTCCCCCCCTCCCGAAACCGCCCCCTCCCGCCAACCGTCTCCTCCACCGCGTTCTCTACGCACACCGAGTGTTTTATTGAAATTTATGACTACTCGCCTTTGTGTGGCTCGCTGTATGCGTAGCTACGCGCTTACGTGCGCCCACAATCGTGCCTGGCCTCTCCCTACATACGTCGAGTGCATATGCGCTTCTCCGCTTCTCCGCATTCCCCTCTTCGCCGTTTCAATGTTTCTACATATTATATGCAGGAATAATATATTACGTGTAATCCGTGTACCGTGTACGCCAATGTTTAAATCCGAAAGCAAGCGCGCCGTTCGCGGATCAGCATGCCCGATCGGTTGACCACTCTCCTCCATTCTACTCGGCCTGTCCTTTTTATTTTTTCTTGCTTTCTTAATTGCATACGAACGCGGACACCCGCGACGATCTATCGCCGCCCGGATCGCTACGATCTTTGAATGTAATTTTATTTCCTTCCCAAACATCTACCAGTTTCCGGTCCGACTTTCTTATACTTTTCTGAAAACTTTGCGCGTTCGCCTGGCGAACAGAACGGGGGATGGAACGGGACGAGAAGCGAGAATTTCTTCTCGCAGCGGTCGACCGTTTTGATCTACCGCGATTCGAGGATGATATTTTTCGCGATTGTTTGTTTTTTTCCAAATTCCGCGATCCGAGGGAAGGCGTATTCAGAGAGGAACGCGCATCCGACGGTCAATGACTTCGGAGAATACATTTGGTGGGAACGAAAGCGACTCGAATCCATCGTGCATATCCGGCCGTGTACGATAGGAATCGCGCAAATTCATCTCGGCGACTGGTCGTATAAATAAAAGTTTATTTAAAGACGTACGGCTCGTATACACGGTACAGAGTACGAGAGTAAGAGAGAACTAAGAGAGCGGGAGAGCGAGGCAAGACCGCGAACAGAGAGTCGTGCGTAGGTAGTAGAGGCGGTTGATTCGAAGCGTGCGAGACGGAGACGGAACCGTAGACGGAAAACGGAGAAACGACGAAAGAAGCGCGAAAGATGCGAATGATGAACAAGACTAAAAAGAAAATGAAAGAGAGAGAAAGAGAGAGATGAGGGTGGCCGTGGTGGTGAGAGAGGAAGGTTGGGGGACGTTAAGGAGAGAGAGGCTTCGGTCGAGGGGAGGTAGAGAGCGCGGCCATGCGGTTTACAGTGAGCTTATAGTTTACGTTATAAATTATTATTATCGTATTTCATACGAAGAATAAGATTTATTAAAACCCTATAGATTACCGCTCGTACCAGGCAATATATTACGCGGCGTGTACGGTGCACCGGTACATTCGTAACCCAAGCTTGGACGCACACGCGTGCACCCACGTACCGTTCGCTCGCTTGCTCGTTCACCCGCTCCGATGTGTGCGAGGCCGCGAGTAAACGCGTACACGACCCAACGAATCCTGCCTCCGCCTCGCTAATATTTCCTATCGTTCCGCCGGATCAAGTATTTATTAATTCTCGATCGTTGCTGGTCGACCAAACGCGTCACACTGACGCACCGTCTGTTTCACCGATCAAACCGACGCGAGGCGAGGCGAATGGATCGAGTTACTTTGCCGTGTTCAGCAAACTTTTTTGACACTTTTTGAATTTCCCACTTGCTGGAAGGCATTCGTGAAAGTCGCGTTTCACGCGTTGCGAAGGCGCAACGGAGCCGCGCTCCCGTTCTAAATACGAGTCAAAGACGCTTGGCCGTTATCTATGAAATCGGTCGCGTGGCACGCCCTAATCGACTCGAATTCTCTTTCCTCCCCTTCCCACAATCGTACGCCGTCCTAGCTGTTCGCGATTCAGCAAGAATGTAAATTCCCTCGAGCAACGATACGGAGGCGAGATACGCGATAGATCGTAGCATCTCCGTGCTCCGTACCGTAGAGAAGTAGCAGCAGGAGCGAATAAATAGGTTTGGAAGAAAGAGAGCACGAGGTAGGCGACTCGATCGTGTCGTAGGTGCCGGAGCCCCGATGCTTTCCCGGATATTGGCTGGAGAAAAACTTACGGCTGGCACCGGTCGGATCTTTACAATTGAAATACGATGGATCTCGTTTCGTCGAGTTTCTCTTTGCTTCGCGCGGTAGCTGGTCGGTTCCGTTACCGGGTCGCGTGTACCTTTGTATCTTATTATCTTCGCGTTTGCGATTACATCGAAATTTATCGCGGCAATCTCCTCGTTTCTTCGGGTCTCGACTGGATTCGCTGGAACGACGATCGGTTACGCCGAACAAACCGGGCCCACCATTCTCCAGACTGGAGAATTATCAAAGTTTTCGGCTGTTTTTTCGTTTCGTCCAGCTACCAGCCGAATGTAATTTGCCGAGGTTAACGACGTTGAAAAATAGATCAACGTTTCGAGGGATAAAATATTAGCCAACGATTCGAGGTTTTGCCGTTTTACGGGTTTATATCCGTCGGCCGCTTGGGAAACACTGGCTGACAAATGCGCGCGATTCGAGCCAGGCTATGCGACCAATGATTTTTCTTTCATAGAATATCATTTATTTATCGTTCTCGATGCAAACGAATGGACCGAGTCTGTATCGGTTGCGCTTAAACAGCTCCCCGCTGTCATTTTTTTCCCGGGCGAACGATGAAAAAACGGCGTCGAGCTGGATTTCCAAAATCCCGGCGTACAATTAACGCGAGAGGATAAGAACCCCGAGGATTCTCGGCTCCTTGCGCGAGCTCGACGGAATGGTAAGGCAGGCGCGACCGTCCGGAAACACGTAGCTGCACAATTCCAGGGACAAACGCGCGTTCGTTGAGAAACATCAAAAAACGCAGCGAGCACAAAGCGACGCGTACAGGGACGAGAGAAGCATCTGTGGCGGGAAACGAAGGGTCGGAGGGCCGGAGGTGGAAAGGATAGAAGGAGACCGAAAGGGATGAAGAAGAAGGCGAATAGACGCTGTAAGGGCAGCAGGATTATCACGGAGCAGAGAAGAAGCGATAGAAGAACGTAAAGAAGAAGACGAAGAAGAAGAAGAAGCAGCTCGCGAGTGAGAGAGAAAAAGAAAGAGAAGTGGTGGCGGCTGGGCTGAATGTGTGCAAGTCCGATGTAGAGGAGGGAGAAAGAGAGAGAGAGACGGCAAAGGAAGGGGTAAAGGACGGAGAAAGAGGGGACGTATGTACATTAAAATATTATTCTCAGATGAAATACCGGGTGGGGCCCGGCGGCACAGCGCGCGTATATTTTTAGACCTTATATAAATACACGAATCATAATGAACGCGCCTCGTTCTCCCTGTGTGTGCTCGACGTTCGCCCGCTCCTCCGCGCTCCCTTCCTCACGGACCTACTCGCGCCGCACCCGCCGCTATCTATCTCGCTGGGTCTTCTTTGTACCGAGGCTTCTTTCCCTTTCTATGGCACCGGCTTCTCTGTGCCTGCAGAACGTTTCCTCGCGTCGACGCGGCTCAAACGGATACACGGAGACCGAGCGAGACCGCGTTTCGCTGGATTTATCGCGTCAACTTGGGAGCTTCGCGGGTACAAATTATCGCGTGTTCGTTTCGTTCGACACGAATCAGCCGGGCTGTAGCCGCGTGGCATACCCGCGCGACGGATAAATTCGGATCGATGACCGCTCGAACCGGCTGAAAATCGTCCGAGAGACTCGATGGTTTCGCGAATCGGTACGGAGCTGAACGCGATACGCGCTTATCGGGGACTGTAAGAAAGCGGAGGCCAGTTGGGGCATCGGCTTACCAACTTCTTACCGGGCGACAAAGCTCGTTATCGCTTCCGTTGCAAGAGAGTAGTAGTCTTGCAGGCCGTTCGCATCCAACCTAGACCGTGCAGCTAGATAACGCGCAATGAACCGATAAACAGGGTGAAAAAGGTAGAAATGCGGGAGAAAGGGAGACGCGTAGAGGAAAAGCAAGAGGTAGATCGGTGCAACGATACACACGGGTTTTGTCATTTTAATACGGCCTCGCCGCGTCGGATCGTGCCGGACCGCGCAATTGGAATGCCCGTTCCACCGCACCCCCTTTGTCCGTTCAAACTTTAATCGTGAAATTATGTTGTACGTAATTGTTCAGACTTGATTTACGACGAATCGACCAGTCGATCTCGAAATTATCCCTATCTTCCCCTCGTTCGCGTTCGTGATCGCGGGTAAAACCGAATTAACGCGTAATGCACGCGACGTTAAGATGCACTCTGTATGTATTGCAAATGTACGGAGCATCGCTACATTGCAAACAAGAAATCAACCTACATATATGTATAAGATTCTTACGAACCTCCTGCTAGAACCCCTCTTTGTATATTCGACGAGAGGGATGCGCGCGGCCAAAATATAGAACCCTTTTTTTCAAAGGTATCCCTATTCACAGCAGTAGTCTTAAGAAGAGAAAGAAGGAGAAGAAGAAGAAGAAGAAGAACGATCTTGCTTTGATCTCGTATGCTGCACGATGCTCGTCGCGTAATGAGCATCCAGTGCGTGGCAAGCGAGACGACGAGACGAGACGACGAGGCGCGAGGAGAGCGGTGCACCGATGCACTTCCCCTCCACTCGCTCGATCCGTGCGCGCTTTATCAAAAAAATCGTGACACAATGACCCTATTGTCCACAGGGAAAGGACTAATTGTATACTCGTAAACTTCGGTCGACTCAAATGCGGCGTACGTATACGGAGTGAACACGCTTACTTGGAATGGTAAAAATGCGGCGTTAAAGAGGTCGCCGATGACGTCTACGGGAAAGACACGGATACGAGGCAAAGCTGAATTTCTCTCCATTAAATGACCGTTATACCGGCAACTTAATTACAATGAATTACACGTACGAACGCGCGCGCGCGAATGCACACACGTGCGATATCGTACCTGCAACGTGTTCGGAGAACGGTTCGCGAGTATTTCGATAATATAGTCAAACGTTGAGAAAGAAGAGAAACTGTAGGTGCACAGTCAGAAAAAAGAGGATTTGAAATTTTTCAAAGGCCATTTTCGAACAATGCCATTCCGCGATCGTTATTTTTGTCAGGAACGCGATGTATCTTGCGCGGAACGAGCGGTCGTTAATTTATTCCAAGTACGTATCCGGGACGGTTCGCTGAACGATTTAATAATCATCGAACGACCGGTTGACCGTGCTCGTTGCTCGTCGTCAACGATCCTTGCTCGATCGTTCGGCGGCACTCGAGTAATTTTCATTCGGAAAAATTAGCAGCCAGGCTGGACTCGAGAGGTGGATGGAGAGAGGGCAGAGATCTGGTGGGAGCGTGGCGCGTATAGTGGCAGAGCGGCCGCGGCGCGCGCGTTTTAGCGCGCGAAACAATATTTACAAAATGATGCGACCGCAGTCATCGCAGCGTTCGCGTCGCGGGTAAATACACGAACCGGGGGGGAAAACGGTAAACAGAGTGAAAATTAAAATAACAGAAAGTCGCCGGCCAGCGAAATCGCGCTATCCAAGCCCGTTCGAACGCGTACCGCGCCGGATGTTGCGCGCCGTGCACCGTGAGAGATTTCGGCTTTACGTGGCACACGACTCGATTACCTACGTCTATGATCGTCCAAGGAACGGGTTAGGAGAACGAGCGACCGACCGTCCCAACGAACCGACGATGCAATTTCTCGCCGCGATAAGCCGTTTCGCTTATCACCGCAAGTGCGCAATCGTTTCGATTATTCAAACAACCGCAATAATTGGTAATAACGCGTACACCACCATCCTCCAGATTGAACGCAGTGTTTTCGCTGGCACGCGAAATCCGAAAAAAACAAATCTTTTTTTTCCAACAAAACTCGAGCAACGTTACACGTATCGTGTTCTACTCGCGTAAAATGCACAACGCGTAAAGGCAAAAGGCGAACGCGACGCGCGCGACGTCGTCGGCGAAGTGTGTCATTCTATAAACATATTTCCGACCTTATCGCGCTTACTTACATTTCGCGTTATCGTATTTTGCTTTTCGCTCCTTTTTTAATCGTCTATCGCGCCGTCTCTTCTATTGTTTTTACGCTAGTGTGACACGCAGACGAGAAAAATTCATTAGTCAAAGTTCGTGCGAAGAATTAGCAAGAGGGAGAGACAGAGACGGAGAAAAACGCACATCTACACAGAAGAAACGAAGACTAGCATGTTTCATATAAAAGAAAAAAAAAGAAATTATATCGTTCCACAAGGCTCCACGATAAAGCCGAATTTATCCGTTTCAGGATGAATAACGTTGTCGGATGTTTCAGGGATTGTCGAGGTTTGCTGGCACCCCCTAAGTGACCCACGCCTGCCGGCATATTATTCATTTTACCGTGTCGTGCATATTCCGCGTAACGCGGTCTATAACCGCAGTCATGGAAAAACACGCACACGCGAAGGATAATTACGCGTTAATAGCTCTTAATTTATGAAATAATTTATTATATAACGCGGGACGCGGTCGCGACCGTGGCGACGAACAGAGGAGCGGCGAAGAGAAGAGAGGAGGTGGTGGAGGAGGAGAGGAGTATGGAGCGTCGAGTACGCAACGTGGAGCTCGAAGCGACGCGGACGCGGACGCGGAGCGAGGAGGGTTCAGAGCACGGGTCGGATCGAGACGGGACGCGACTAGGGATCTAGGAGTCGAGACAAGCAGAGGCACGAGACGAGAGAAAGAGAGATACGACGATCGCGTCGTCGCCGAGAATCGAGCGTCGTCGGCAAGTTGCGAGAGATGCGTCGCGAAAAAGTAAACTGCTCGCGAATGCGACAGAAAGCAGTAAACGACTTAGAAGAAGCTTGAATAGCAACCGGTGTTTCGTCGATACAGTTTGGAAAGGAGTCGTAGCGCGGTTCGTGAAATCTCGATCGATCGCATCGATCTTATCGATCGCCAACAGCGTTGTCGCGTCGAGCTGCAATAAATTATCGATAAGCGACACCGTAGTCGATTCAAGGATAATCGTTGGTTCGAGCATCCCCGAGACCCATCCCTGCTTCCTTAACAATATTTTTATCTAACGCCTAAAGCGTTCTTCTCCGACATAATCTTCTTACTCCTCTCATTTCTCTAAAAATTGGTACTGTTACGAATAACAGACGCGTTATGCCCAGAATTTTACGGACGCGTACCGGTCGCGGTCGCGCGCGCGCCCGCGTACCACAGTTACGAAGGTTACCGTATTATTGCAGCCTTCGCAATCTGCATTGTTGGCTCTCCGCTTTTAATACTCTTTATTGTCTCTTTTATAACCAGAATGACGCGCTTCTTTCAGCGCCGGATAAATTACACGCGGCATTGTACCTCTAATTTTCGAGGGAACGGGAAGGGATTGCTCTCGGACGCGTCTCTGAGCATTGCTCGCGATACGATTCCGTTTCCGTTTTTCCCTTCTTCGTGTATATATTATACACTATACACTGTACACAGATCTGCCGGTCTCTGAATAAATAAAAGTCGATAATATTTTTTTCGCCTCCTCTTCTTCAATCTCTTTCCGTTGGTTGATCGAGTCGCGCGATAGGAGATTCGCGAGACTAACGGACGAACCGAGGAGAAAACTGGTGAATTACGCAACGCTCGGAAAGACGAACGTGCACGGTCACTCGACGATACAATATTGTGCAAAACATAACGTATTCAACGTAAGCGCTAAGTAGCGTTAAGTAGGTCGAATTTACTCTGCGCCTTATTATTTCTACTTTATATGCCGGCACGACTCGACGTGTGTGCGTAGCTCGCGAGACGCGCGTGTACGAGAGCCGTGCGTGCGCGGTAGGATGTGGCTTATTGCCGCGAATCTAGGTTATGTTATTCGCGACGATAGCAAGTACCTCGACGAGTACGCTCCAACGGGCTCGACCAAACTCCTCCACCTTCGTTTTCCTTCGTCGATCGGTCCGACTATCGGCGAACGTTTCACTTTTCGAATCGTTTCGGAAACGGACCGGATGTCTCCTCCCCGCGATAGGGTAGAATTCTGGTAGCAGCTCGAAGGAAATCGACCGATACTCTGGACCCATGTATACAGATGTACGGTTGTACGCGGATAGATCGAGCGAGCAGAAGCAAGCTTGCAAAAGATCGAGCTAGTCGGCGAGTAAAGCCGACTAGCTGTACGTACTTATCCCCGCATAAAGCGGCACGGTGAAATCTGCATATAATATTGATGCAATTTGCCATTAGAATGGCGACGGCACGGTCTAGGATGTGGGCTCTATTCTGTATGCGGCGGCTGAATGGACCGGTTCAATTAGAGAATCATAAGTTGCCGTGATGGGGCCATCCTGCAGATATTACCTTCGTACGGCCCTGAACCGACACGCGTCGTTTTTATTATCACGACCGAGTATCGGTCTCCATGAAACACAATCGACGATTATATAAACCAGAAAAATCGATAAGTGCACTCGTCCGAGCTACAACTCAATTTTTATTAATTACGCTAAATTGAACTCATTTAAATTACATAATGCGAGAGAGAGAGAGCGAGAATGCTTTCGTATTTTCCATGGACCTTAATCGTCGTTTTTATACCCTCTTCCCCGATTTCTCGTTGCGTCCAGCTCGATTCGCGTACCGGACAATACGGCTGCACACAGTTTGACGTGTAACAGATTATTCTCCGAGGACGATCTTTTCCTTTTTCTTCTTCCTTTTGGGACGTTTCAAGAATCTATACGAGACTCTGCTATCGTAGCGAGCGCGTGCGCTTTTACACGCGTTGCCTACGATCGTAATAGGATTTATAATCGCGCGCGAAGACGCGAGTTCGTGCAACGGGAATGTTAGACGAGCCACGTTGTGTCACGACGACTCGTATTATGCGGCATTATATGCGTATTACGATAATAATAACGACAGCGACGACGGCGCTGCCAACAACCACCAAGACGACGGCGACCCTCGCTACGTTAATGAATTTCATTATCGCCTTCTTCATCTCCCTTTCTCAGAGGAGCGCGCCTACTCCTCCTTTCTCTTCGCTATACCTATCAACGTTCTTCCTTCTCTCTTTCGTTAATGAAAGAAAGCAAACAGATCGGTAGAAATCGGTAAGAAAGTATGCCAACTATCGCGATTCCCTTCGATTTACGCTTAAGATTGTGGATTGTGAATTGCATAGAGAAATCGAAGATGGAGAAAATAAAAACTGGAAGCATAGTTGTCGATCGATCCGCTCCGTGCGTCTTCTACCATCCGTTCGAGGCGATCCGGGATGCGACGCGACGGTTTCTCGCATTACCCGCAACTCGTTCCATTTAGTCCATTAAACGCGCAGCGCCATAATTTATTCCCCACCTTGTAATTCGAGTGCAAATTCGTTCGAGAGCGTATTACAATGGGGATGCTCGCGCGTCGTTCAAGACACGAAATCCGTGTCCTCTTGTAAATGGAACTGCAGCGCAGCAGTTAACGGCATAAAATCGTCTGGACGATTCTCTTTTACGAACGACCACGATTTCGCGTTGCTCGCCGGCAGGAAGTCTAATCAGCTCCGATGCAAATAATCGTATAGAAAGAATCCAAAAGAGCTGACAGATTCGAAAAGTAAAATTATTAATCGCGAGAACGAGATCGTTATAACCATTAAGAATGAAATGGAATATTTAAAAGCTGCGTGAAATCGATACAGGGTAAAGCAAAAGTCCAACGTCCCGTCCCTGATCCCTTCCCCCGCGTTATCCCGTCAT
This sequence comes from Osmia lignaria lignaria, assembly GCF_051020975.1. Lineage (NCBI taxonomy): Eukaryota > Metazoa > Arthropoda > Insecta > Hymenoptera > Megachilidae > Osmia > Osmia lignaria. The sequence continues at coordinate 5,711,723 of NC_135040.1, forward strand.
CTGTCACGAATTTTTCAACGTTATTAGATCGCGGTAATTTACGTCATAGACGTATAAGGGGGACGGGGATGATCGGAGCGACGAAAAAAATAGGGGAAGAAATACGCGGCGGTCATCGACAGGAGCGATCTGTCCCGCGGTGCCGTCCTACACCTCTGCTGCTATTACGCGATATTTCATTATTGTTAACGAGTATGTTTTGAAAGCAAAAAATAAGGATAATTGATATTTTGATACGCGAAATTTCATCGTAATCTCTGCCCGACGCTCAAATTCAATTTCTTCAAATCAAACGTATTTTTGTTGAATAGGTAACAAATAAATGTCTGGACGTTCAATAAAAACTTTCACCAACCAAATGTCCGATGTTAACGAAATCGATTCAGAAGCTTTCGATCGTGGGTTTATAGACACTGGTGAATCGCAAAGTTCGCGAGTACGATGACGCACCGGAGCACCGAGTACCTGTGATGGTAATGCACAGTTTCTTTCTTCGCGCACCGCGAAACAAGTGGTCGCAATTAAGTGGAATCGTTAGAAGAAGGAAGAAGAAAGAAGGAAAAAGGGAAATGTAGGAAAAGTAGGAAGAAGCGAAAGAAGAGGTCGAACGGGGGTAAGAAGATTGTAGAGGGGCGGTGGTGTGGTGGCCGCGTTTTTGCTCGGTGTGTTCCGAGTACCGGTGGCCTGGTGCACCGTCCTTCTTCCTGAAAGCGCAGCCTCGACCGTTCGCAGCGAGCTAAGCAAACGAGAAGCTCCCTGCTGCATTCTTTACGGCAGACAGGCGCTTCTCGAGAGCGCCACTTTGCCCTCTCTCGACGCGACACGTCGTTGCGTTTGTACAGGGAGACGCGCGCCTATTGCGATTCATCCGCTTCTACGTCCGGTTCTCGCCTCGAAGAACACCCGCCTCTTTCTCAGACTTTTTTCTCTTCGTTTCTCTAATTTTTTATCACGACAGATCACATGTTTGAAACACGGGATTCGAGAGTTTGTTCGATTCTGATTTCCAGCCGCATGTTTTATAAAAAAAAAGAAGAGAAAAGAAGAGAAGAAAGTTTGAAAGTGGCCAGACCCACGGGAGGAGTTCGAACGAGGGAGGGTGTTAAATAAGTAGAAAAGAAAAGAAAACGCGGTAATCGGGGGTGAGCGAGAGTTACTCGCTCTTCGCCGATTGAAACGGTCGGCCGGAAGTTAAGCGATCCGAGAACAAGACGGGAAAGAGCCCTCGTCGAATCGTTCGTAGGAACAATTTCCGGCATTGTCGCGGGCGAAACAAAGTTTCAATTACGCTTCAGCATCGCCCAGCTGCCTCTTTTTACTTTGACTCTCCGCTGCTACTTTGCGAGTTTTCACCAGCTCTCCGGCTTTCTTTTTCCCCTATTTCGCTGCCCTCTTTGCTTTGCTTTTCTTTGCTCTCTAGCCAGGGATCGTTGGCGAAACGAAAGGAGAAGAAATGGCGAAGAACAGAACCGGGGGTGACTGGGAAGAGGAGAAAAGCACGCGTGCTAGAGAAAGAAAAGGGGTAAGTATAAGGTAAGATAGAGGAAGAAAAAAGAAAAAACACGAGAAGGAGAGAGCGGACGCGCGAAATAAACGCGGAACCGAATGTTTTTCACGTAGTTTATTGCGAGAGCGTGCGGCGGCAAAAGTCCCACGCGGACTTCGGCGTCAATTATATCCGCGGAATAACTTAACGGTCCCTTAGAAAACTCGCTGAATGGCCTATTCAGCCGTTCGTTGAAGGTTCTCGAGCGTTATATAATAAAGAGCGTGTTCCGTACGGGCATGACGTAAGTTTGCCACTCGGTTCGAGGCTCGAGGGTGCGAAGCGAACGATCGGTGGACCGTGTTTATACATGTACAATCATGATCGATACATTATCGGTAAATTGCCATTTTTCCTTTCAAACGAAACGAATTCGAGCGGAAGGAACCGTTCGCGGAAATCCGACTAAAGTTGCGGACAATCGGACCGCGTTGTTGCGAAAACGAGTGTAAAGTCGTTAACGGAGCACTGGTAACTCTGTTCGCGTAAACAATTCCAATGCGAGCCAGCTTCTCCCAACCGGTGCGTCGAGTTTTCATCGTGGTCGGACAACAAGGCGAAACGGGGAAGAAACTTTGTTGGGAAATCGTGATCGGAATCATCGGTTGTAACAGCCGGATACCGATCGAGCGAAACGAGTCGTCTTCGTACCTACATCGAAGAATCCACCACCTTCGCGGTCCGTTGGATTCGCGTCGCGATTTTACGAAAGGGTTAGCGAGCAACTTCGAAGCAAAGGAGAACGAGTTTGGTGTGGAGTAAAGTCGGAGAATTCCAGGAACGGTCGTTCGAGCGAAGGAAAAAAAAATAATGGAGCATAAAAGCGCGCGTAAAACGCTTTCGCTGGTTCGCGATAATCCGAGCAGCGAAACAATATCGTTTTTAATGTTCGTGCCTGGCTTCGATAATAATATTTATTTCCGCGGCGCATTAATTTTTTCTGGAATGTCTGGACAAGTCCGAGAAACGCCAACCGCGTCGGTATCGCGTTGATAAGCAAACGATGCTTGACTCTTCGCGAGTCGCGCGAATCTTCCGAGTAGAACGACTTCGAAAAAGGGTGGACGATCGGAAAGCGTTGCACCAGACACGGGAGAGGAGTGCGAGAAAGGAGCAAAGCCGGGCAAGGAAAAGCGAGAGAAAGAGTCGGCGAGGTGGAAAAGGCGAGAAAGCGATAGAAGGAACGCGCCGCGTGTATTCCGAGCGTATATGCTTTCCTGGCTTTCCACTAGCGAAGAATATGACGGCGGTGACGTCAGCCTGAATATTTGAAGGGGGGCGAGACTTCAAAAGAACACGTGTTACGGTGCTAGGACGCCGTTTAAATAATGCAAAGTCAACTTACTCTCCTCTCGTCCCACTCTCTGCGCGTCTTTCTTTCTCTCCGTGTCTTTCATTGCCTTCTCCTCTCTACTTGCTTCCTCCCTCCCCTCCCTCTCCTTCTCCCACGCCCTCACCCTGCTACACTCACGCTCTCTCTCTCTCTCGTTCGTTTCTCTTTTTCGTTTTAGTCTTCGTCACCGTCGGCTCCCACGTTCTACTCTTCCGCCTCTACATCGTCGTCGACGTCGTCGTCGTCGTCGTCGTCGTCGACGTCGTCGTTCCCATTCTCTCCTTCTTTCTAGGTACGTCTCGACGCGTCCGTCCGACCGACCATCTCTGTCTCGCCCGGTCTTGGTGTCCCTCTGGCACGGACGCGATTCTCCCGCTTGCTCTTTCCCCTTTTCTTTCTCGTTCTCGTTCTCGTTCTCGTTCTCGTTCTCGTTCCCATTCCCGTTCTCATCCACATCCTCCAACGCTTTGCGACGCTCGACTCGAGTCCGAACTTTGTAACGATCGATGTGCTACCCCGCCGTATGTACCGAGCGCGATGAAACGTTAATGCAGCGAGGATCGCTCGTTCGTGCCAGGAATTTCGGATTTCCCTCCAACTCGTGCACCCTCGATTGCTCGACTATCCGCGGCTACTGCCTTTACAAATTAACAGAATCGAACGTTACCAACTCTCTTTTCCTTCGCCACGGGACTACCTCCCGTGCATCGTCCTTCCCTTCATCGGTAAACACACGAAAACTGAAAGAGCCGAAAAGTCCAGTCGATACAAGATCAAAAAGATCGAATTCTGACGCGTTGCGTTGCGAAGAACTAAAGGCAAAGATAAAGAAAAATTAAGAGTAGATCGTAAAGGTGGTAGAGGAGAAGTATAAGGTGGAGGAGGAGAGGGGTGTCCGTTGTCGAGTGATAGAATGTGGAAGGGGTTAGAAGGAACGAAGGGGTAGGATGAAGGAGAAGGCGGAGAAGGAGGAGAGGATGAATGAGTCGTGTGTGCAGTCGATGCGATGCACGTGCAGGTGCATCGAGAGTGGGGCGGCAGGAATTCGCGCTGTCGCACCCGCGCATTTACCCCACCCCCGCGTCGCAGGGCGCAGGATTATGGAACCACCCCTGTGTACGAGGCCCTCTGTTTTTAGTCCCGGTTTTTTTCACCGATTGGCCACCCGTCGTGCAGCCGGTGGTGCGCCGTTCGTGGACCGAATTCGCGTGGGCGTTCGTTCGCCGCTCGAAACCATTTCGTTCGCGGTTCCCACGAGCGAACGATTTGCCAGCCAACGAGGAACTGGAACGCGTTCCTCCAGGCTGCACTCGCAGACAAAAGATGTGCGCGATTATCGATCACAGGGGGTCAGAAATCATGCCAGCGATATTAAACTTCTAAATTACGCTGCGTCCCGAAACCGAATCCCACCTCTCTGCTTCGTAACTCACGAGAACTTTGTTAATTCTTCCATCCTGCTCTCCGCGCTATCTCGATATCGAAATTATTTTCACCCGAGCTTGTGACACGAGGCCGTTTCCCGGCCCAAACCTGGAATCGGACCAAACTTGCCCGTAGGAGAGACGATAAGGAAAATTGAAGCTGCCAGGCGGGTTTCTTGTCACGGTTGAATTCGCGTGCCACGCGACCGTGTCATCGTATAAAGTTTGCGTACGTAGGCTTTATACACGTGTACTTGCACGTTTTACGCGGTACGTGGTAAAGGCGCGTCAACGCCGCCACGACGACGCTTTACGCTCGACGACCGAATACATTAACCCCCTCGACACCTCCATCTCTTGTCTCTTCCTCTACCTCTTGTCCTTGCTCTCCTGTTCCTGCTACCGTTGCTACTATTACTACCATCACCACCTGGTGCTGTTGCTATTACCTTTCGTCTACTGCCATTCGATTCTGGCGAAAACACGAAACGAGGTAAACGATCCTTTCGCATCGTCGCTTCGAGAATCAAACTATTACCTCGATTCTCGATATCCTTCTCTCGAGATACCGTAGCTGGCATGTTGGAAGTTTGTTCGCGCGACAGGTGCGATCCGCAGAAAACGAACGATGGCGTTTACAGGACGAGAAACGAAACGGACGCGTCGAGAAGACGCAAGGGTCGAGTTCCGCAAAGTCCTGCTCGCGACTAGCGGAAACGTGTTCGAAGAAGCCTTTTTGCACGGAAGAAGTTTTCACGCAATTACGGCCGATTCCTGCCGCCTTCCAACCCTCATGCTACCTTTCTTTTCCACTCACAGCCTCCGTCCTGCTCCTTTCCCTTCTCACCCACCTCCTCTACTGCCTCATCCTTTACTACCGCTTCCCCTACTAATACAACTACAACAACTACTACTACTATTACCAGCAACGTAACAGCGTGCCGCTCGGCCATCCTCCGCTTTCTTCCTTCCGTCTTTCTTACACCCTCCGCCACTTTCCTCTTTCTTACTCCAACAGTCTCCTGCCTACCCCCTGCTGCCAACTCACCCACGAACCTACTTTGCTCCGTACTTTATCTTTATCCGTTTTTCACCCTCTCGCAGCCTCGACTCGACTCGACTCTCTCGTCCACCCCTCTCCGCCCTTCCTACCTTTCCTAACCCTATATATGTATCTCGTGTATCCTCCTTCAGCGACGCGCACGTCATTCCGCATTATTTTCATTTTATCGTCAGCAATCTTGGTTAATGCAATACCCTACCCGCCCAGCGTTCGGCAACCCCTTTTTTATTTTCTAGTTGAATATTCTATCGCGTTACCCCTGCCAGCCTGCCGGAAAGTCAGCCGAGGGACGGAAAAGAAAAGTAACGTGAGATACTCGATGGATCGCGCATCGGCCTAATCACGAATTCGTATTGCTGGTTCGAGAAGAGCGGACGCGACGGAAGGTCGCGAAAGTTCGCGTAAAGAATAATTGTCACAGAGGAGATAGTAGTTTCGCCTTAATCGCACGCATCGATCGAGGTAGTCAGGCGCCGGTTCAAAGGTAGCGTACCTCGTAGTCAGGCTTGAAAGTACCGCCTCGCGGCCATTCGATCGACTTTGTTTCCGCGAGTCACCGTACCGTGTATAGCCGGCCAAGACGCGTTCCTATCGATCGTCGGATTAATTCGTAGTCCAGACAATGGGCCGCCACCTCAGCGTCGACACGATGGACGAACGGAGCGTCGAGTCGTTTCGTTTAACGCGAACGGAGCATCCTCAACCTTTTCCCGATCATCCATCTAATTTTCAGGTTTTCTTGGCTCGCCTGCTGCTCTCGTATATCTTGTATCCGATTGCCGCGCGACACCTTCGAAAATGTTCGACAGGTGCGACGACGACGGTTGGGGCGTCTATGGAACGGTCGTTTGCTTTTTCTCTCTCGAGACGCAATCTCGGCGATACAATGGAACACGGAATTTTTAACGGCCGGATAGGAATACGAAACGAGGCGCGAAACAATGGCTTTCGCGAGACCGATTCTCGCCTTTATCTCGGCCAGGTATTTTCTAGCCACCAAACTAATCTCGCTTCCGCGAAGAAACTCGTTCGCACCGGCCACTGTTTCCTTTTAATATCCGAATACTGTTATTCGTCCAACTTCCGAAATTGATTCTTCTTTATCCGCTAATCTTCTTCCCGCACGAGATTATTATTCGCGGGAAATAAATCGTTAGCCTGGGAAACAAATCAGCGTCGGCCGACATACGCGAAAGGAAGAACACGGAGGCTTTTCGTCGGTAGTAAAACTTTCCGGTGAGTATCGAGTCGTTCCTCGAAATCGAATACCGCGATTCGTGTTTAAATCGAATCGAATGAATCATGTTCGTTACGAGTATTGCGACGTGAGTCATCGACGTAAACGAGATTATATTCTACCTTCTAATAGTAACGGTCGGCATTAACCGGCGCGCCGTTCCGACAAACAAATTTAAGCGCGTGACTCAGTCACCTCATACCGTATGTAATATGTAGAAATACATACGAGTAAGGCGTGCCTTACGAAGAGCGTTTGATCGGTTTTCGCGACGGAAGAACGCGCTCGATCGACGGCCCGCTACTCGACGTTTCCTTTGAACGCAAAGAACGCGAGAGACTCGAGAAAGCGTCAGAGATTCGTCGAAGCAGGAAATAAGACAGTTTGGAAGGAAAAAGATTTTCATGATTGTAGCTTGGCTTATTTTTATAGGTGGTACTCGTCTATTATACGCGATCGAAGAGATTATTTTTCGTTTTTTTCGGGATGTTCGCGTCGATGGCGGTGAAAATTCGAATGTGCAGCAACGAACGGAGCGAGAGTTTTATTGGCCCGAGAGGAGGACAGAACAAGCGAATGCGAACAGAGGATGAGCTGAAGAGGGGAGAAGGCGGGAGGATGTAATCGAATATCCTAGAATTTAATTCTATCGGTTCGTCCCGCGCGCGTTCGACTTTCATATCGCGCTTTTTTGCGACAGTAATTAAATCTAATTTATCGCGACGCCCGTGTCGCGTTTCAGGGATACCTACCGTTCGACACGAGGGACTAGGGACGGCGGCGCCGCGCCGTGTTTTCGCGATTCCAATCGAAAGACCCGTTGTCCATCGGTCCGGCGTTCTTTTCGGGAACGCGATTCCCGGCCAGTTTTAATTGACGCCCGATAACTTTTCTTTAAACGCATCGTGAAAGATAAAAAATTGAAATGACGGCGATGATCTATCGATGATCTAGCGAAACGAGAAAGCAAAGCAACGGCACGGCGAGCGTATCCGAGGGGTTGGAGAAGGGATGGAGGCAGAATAGGTGGTTGGCGGTGCGAGGCAGATAACGACGAGAGGTTATAAATCTCCTTCCGGTTGGAATCGGGAGCGAAGCAATCTGCGGAATGGTCCGGTCATCCGTCCATCAAGTCACGCGCACCGCGACGTACAGTCTACGTATTAATATATCTGCGGGTCAGAGCGGAGATTCGCGCGCGAGGCAAGGCGAGACGAGATGAGTCGAGTCGAGTCGAGCCGAGTCGAGTGAAGAGCCGGGCCGCGTCGCGTCGCGCCACGGTGAACGCCGCCGTTGCGAAAGCGCGTTGCGGATGCATCGTGCATCGTGTATCGCGTATCATGTATCGCGTATCGCGTATGCCGTAGGATGTATGCAGGCTGGACCGAGAGTATATCGTAGGGTAGGGTAGGGCAGGGTGTTCGATGTACGGTGTTACGGTGTGCGATGCGTGGCGTGGTCTCCCTGCTCGTTCGCTCTCGCCCGCTCAGTATTTATGCGAGTTTCGATGGGAAAAGGCAGCGCGCAACTCGGACGCGACGCAAGATAATTTCTGATTTACCGCGCGGCTTCGTCGGACCTGTCGTGCGCCGTACATCCCGCGCGGAGATCCATCCAACGTCGCATTTTCAAAATGAAACTCTCTCATCTCAAACTCTCTCATCTTTCTTTTACTCTTTCGACCTAAACGAATCGCGATACTCTACGGTCTCTATCCCTTCCACTATCCATCGAGCTGTATTCTCGCTGAAAAATCTCGCTAGATTTCCAAGTGGAGCAACCGTTAAAAAATGAATCGCGATAAGGAGGAAGGCGATTCACAATGGTGTAACGTATCGCAAAGTCGCGAAAACGACACAAGGCTTTCGATTGTCCACGCGATGCGTTCTTCCGTGCAGCACAGCGACGCTTCGGGTCGTTACATTATTACGTGCAACTCCTTGCGGGAATTTCGAGTGAAAGTTTGCGCTCGGGAATCGCGAACAAGTGTCTTTCTACCATCGTTTCGCTGAATCTTTCACGATCGTTTCGCGAACGTTGCCGCTGGACGCGCTTACATCTTTTACGAGCAACCAGCTCGCCCCGTTTGCTTTTTCTTCGATTTCGATTCAACCGTCTATGAACGTTTCCTCCAAAGGATTTCCGGCATTAGCGTGATAAAAGCGGAGCGATCTTGAGACGAAACGTTGCTCGTACAAGAGAAAATGGAATCGATTAAATTTTCTGACCGCTAGAACGGATTACTAATTGTAAGTAGATGAAGAGCGAAGACCAGAGGCTGACGCTCCGCGAAGCGAATAACCAAGTTTAGTCGTGTTACGAAACGAAACGAACTAGGCGATTATATGAAAAAGAAAAATAAACGTGGAAAAATAAAAGGAGAGTCAAAGTTAAGTACTGAGCCGCCTATGTGGCCCGGTTACCCTGGGATTATATTCCAAGTATTGCCATTATAGCAAGAATTTCCTAGGAAGGCAATTTTCGAAATATTTAAAATACATACCATTATAGACGTTAAGCCGTCCCTTATTATAAAATAGTCTCCACGAAAGGCAGTGGCTACGTAACACACCATCTCGCTTCGAGTTTGCCGATTCGCAGTCGGAATTTTGACTAGGACCCGATCGACTTTCTTCTCCTTTTCCTCCCTATTCTTCCTTCCGTCGAGAACGCACGAGGAAATTATAACCGTTGGACGCGCACCGGTACCTAGCAATTTTTTCCGGCTCCATCCTTGCTGCTCGAAAATGGCAAACACCCACGGCCGTTTCGAATCTCTCGCAAAAAACTAACTTTACCTGCCGTCGCCGGAAGCGATTCGCTCCTATGTATATCTACGTATGTCGAGGCGTTTGTAACGGAGCGTCTCGCATAGAATCGCGTGCGTACAAGTTGATCGCATCCGCATCCTGGGAAAGGATAAAAACTAAGCTTCCATTTGGAAAAGAAACGAAAACTAATGTCGCAGGTAGCTAGGATAGAACGTTACCCAGCTATTCTTTTCGAAATTACGCGAGGACGGAAAAAATAGAGGACTTAAGATCGAACCGACGCGATAGAGGCGAAACTCTCGATCACGTTTTGACGGGTGGGGTAATCGAGTAGCGTACGAGTACAGACGGTGGATGCAACGGCGGAAGGGTTTACTTTTTTTCTCCGTGCTTCGAAGGAGGGTACGGCGTGACGCATTTTAATACATCAAACTTTTCAATTTTGCCGCGGCTCGTATCGCGACACCGACTCTGCCCGTCGCGAAATGACGCTCCTGATATATCGCTTAGGTGGCCCGTTACGCGTTCATCAACGCGGAATCGATATACGCGTGCGTACAGGCAAACAACGCGTACACGGTACACGGAGAAGTTTGTTTCGCGAACGAAGGGGGTGGACGCGCCCGCGCGAAAACACAATCAGGACCCTGTACGGCAAAAACACTAATTTAAACGGAACGAAGGAAATATGTAGTCGTATCCGTTGTGTATCAGGATGAATGGCGCTCGCCTGGTTACTACGATTCACGATTTACCGTTTTGCGACTTTTTTCCCTTCTCCGTTCTCTCTCCTTCTTTTTCCCCGCGTTCTCGTCCACCAGTCGCGGCTCTCTTTCTATTCCATTCATCCTATTCCCTGACCGTCCCCGGCTGTCTCTCGACGCGACAGCAGTCGCGCGACTTCTCTCTTGAACCAGCGTGCTGCACCCGTCCACGCGACGCGATGCGAAAGGGTAAGAACGGTCCAGGGAAGTAAAGCAGTTACTGCCAAAAAAGATAATTCGAGGGAAGATTAAATTTTTTTCGCGCTACACCGCTCTTCTCGCGTTCTTCGCTTTTACGATGCATCTTCCGCTCTCTTCTTCGTTTTATCTCCTTTGCTTCGTTTCGAACCGTGCACGCGATTCGCCCGCGCACCGTTCTCGACGAATCTTCCGCGAGAGAATCGCCAAACGATCGGGATTTAAAACACAATTTATATTTAAATTCCGTTTCATTAAAGCACTTAATCCGAAGGAAATCCAGCTAGCGCGGTGGAAACGATCCTTTTGCGGCGGCTAAATCTTTAATAATCCATCCTCGAGTGGCGCGCCTCTCGCCAGGGAATATTTTTCACGACGTTGTACAGGTGGACGCGAAGAAAGCGCGTTCTTTTCCTTTTTCTTTTTATCGCGAGTAATTTCCTTCGGGTGTTAACCTTGCTCGGATTTCCGCGTACATCGACCGAAACGTCGAAACGTCGAAACGCCGAAACGCCAAAATGCCCTCCTATTAGGTTTACCTGCATCAATTAGTAGGCATTTTAATCGAAGAGGCCCCCGCGCGGCGTGTTGCCGGCACACCGCGGAATAGTTGCGATATACTAGCGTATTACGATACGAGCAGGCATGCCCGGAGAATTGGAACGTGGTTGCGTTAACATAATGGAATTCCGCGGAATGTTATACCCATTATACATGGCCGATTGCGTCACCGCACCGATATATACCCACGATAGAAAAATAATACTCGGCCTCCGAGCAATGATTCGCTTCCATTTTATACTTTGCCCGTAGCTGGTGTGTTTCCTACGTTCTACCTAGCAGCGTCTTGCGAATCGATGTCAACGCGTTTAAAGAACTAAACTAAACTCTGTCTTCTTTCGTTTCTAGCGCTTTTCCAAAGTCTCGAAAACGCTCGTAGGATCGAAGAAGATACAGAGAGAGATAAAGAGAGAAAGAGGGACGGAGGAGGGGTCGCGAAACGAGAAGCGGTTACTAGCTGTTCGTTTAATAACTTGCGCCGGTGGCGGACGATAAATAATGCAGGAGACACCGTCGTCCCGATGTAATTAACGAGAACAGTCGATACCCGGTGTGTGTCACGTATGCGCGAACGAGCGCGTAGTCAATATTTGTCATTCGTTTTAACAAAAAGAACGTTACAAAACGGTCGGACGCTCCGCGTCCAAATATTGACTATGCTCATTGACGTTCATTGATACTCTCAATTAGTGCACACCGTCGAAGCCGATCGTCGGGTAATTGGACCTCTCCGGCAAAGGCATACGGAGCGAGTCTTCCCGTTCGCGGTCGTTTCGTCGCGTGAAAACACGTACCGGCGTAATTGGGAGCATCGCGGAGACCCTAACCTACGATTTCTCGCCACCTCCTTCCACGAGCTTTCCTACGACTCTCCAATTATAAACGGCCCCGGTCTAGGCCTTTTTCTCGCGACTTTGTCTAACCTGTGAGAATGTTGCCATTGCCGTTGCTTATTCAAAGTCGTTCCCCGCGAATTCGCCCTCTCCCCGTCCCGACTACCCCGAAACTTTTTTCCTAAAACGTCGACCACAACGAATCTCGTTAACGCCGGAAACCCAATTAGCAACTTTGGAAAACGCTTCGACGTTCATCGATTTTTCTCCTTGTCTCCGTGCTCGAGTAAAAGCGATTCCTCTGGTCATCGACCAATAGCCTTTTTTTATCGTTCGATCGAAAATCAAGAAAAGAAGTGAAAAGCAAACTCACCCTTTCCTCCTCGCGAATCATCTCGGCGATGCCAGGCTTGATCTCCAGATCGTCTCCGGGATTCGGTTGACCGGCAGCTCCTTGCTGATGATGCTGTTGCTGTTGCTGTTGCTGCTGCTGTTGTTGTTGCTGCTGCTGCTGTTGTTGTTGTTGTTGATGTTGCTGCTGTTGCTGAACGGTTAGCTGCTGGCCGTGAGCGGTCAGGTGGTTGACTGAGGCGTGGGGACCGGAAGTCACGTGGCCGGGCACGTGGTGAGCGGATACCGAGTGCGAACTCTGCTGCTGTCCCTGAGGGGGTGGCGGCGGCGGCGGTGGCAGAGGCAACGATACCGGAAGTTCTTGGAGGTTGATCTGCGGTGTTACCGAGACGTTGGGCGTACCAGGGGAGCCGATGGATCGAGGAGTCGAGCTGCTGGGTAGCATGCTGTGAATGTCAGGCATGATCACGCCCGCCCCGCTGCTGCTACCATCTTGATCGTCCGCCAAATTGCCGCTAACGATCCGATCGGGGCTGCTGTTAGGCGGCGATCTCTCGCCGGATATTCGACGTCGTTTCTTCCTATGCATCGCCGCGTTCGCTGCATTCGCCGCCTCCTCCAAACTCGATCTCGACGTAAGCTCGTGCTCGCTGTTCACGTCCGCTAAACCGCGGATCTTCAGGCTCTCCGCGACCTTTAGTAAAGGGCCGATCTGCTCCTGCGACACGTTTATCTCGCCTTTGTACATGAACTCGACCGCGGCCTTCAACTCCGGCCACTTGATATCCTTCATGATCACGATCGGATGCTGGCAAGGATTGTCGAAAAATAATGCTTGAAAGTACGGACTGCAGGCGGACAGTACCATCTTGTGTGCCTTCACGCTGTGTCCGTCGCAAGCAAGGGTCACGTCGACGAAACTCTCGCTCTGCAACAACTGATCGAACACATTGGTCAGATTCGTTTGGTAATTGTTCCACCTCAGGCAAAATTGCTGGGGCGACCCAGCGCCGCTTTGTTGCGTCATGGTTTCGTCGGATTTTTCCTTTCTATCGTCTCGTCTATCGTTTTCGTAGATGTCTTCTTCCTTTCGATTCTCCTCTTCCTCTTCCTCTTCCTCTTCCTCGTCTTCTTCCTCCTCCTCCTCCTCCTCCTCCTCCCCCACCTCCTCCTCCCCCGCCTCCTCTTCTTCCTCCTCCTCCTCCCCTCCTTCCTTCGCTGCCTCCTCTTCTGCTTCCGCTTCCGCTTCCGCTTCTTCTTTCACCTCGTATTCGTACTTGCGTTTCCGTTCCTCCAGTTTTCTCGTTTTCTTAACCTTTCTTTCGTTCGCCACAACCTCCTCCTCCTCCGCCACCGCCTCCTCCACCACCACCTCCTCCTCCTCCTCCTCCTCTTCCTCCCCCTCCTCCCCCTCCGCCTGCTCGCTTTTGGCGCGCTCCTTCACGCCTTCCTCGTCCGTTGCCGTTCTTTGCTCCGTTTTTCGATCGACCAAATCTTCTCGCGAATGCGTCGACCAGCCGAGCACTCGCTTTACCGATCGGTCGCGAACCAATCAACGGCCAGACCGCATCTGGAACACACACGTACACAGCGACGCGCGAACCTCGAAACACGCAGCACCAACGACGCGTTTCTCCACGCGCCTCCTCTTCCTCCTCCACCACCACCACCTTCTGCTTCTCCTCGTGGCAACGCGCGTCGATTCGTTAAACCTGCGCCCCCTCGACGATACTTTTTTACCCCGACAACCTTGATCAAATGATGCTCCGTAGCATCCTTTTACCCCTTTTCCTTTTGTCTCTTCTTCTCGATTCGCGTGACCTCGACCTCGTGCTACGCAATCTGGTTAACGACGATTCCTCTCTTTAACGGGTTCGTCGATCGCGTCTTTTGGTACGCCACATCTTCGAAACGAATACTCCGATCGGGCGGACCGGAACGATCGGAGGGTAGCGCGCCACTTTCGAAAATGGAGCGAAACGAACGAACGGGATTTCCCGCGCGCGCGCCACCACCGAAACCCGATTCTTACAATTAGCCCCGTTCAAACGTCTCGTCTTCTTTCCCTCCCTTTCGTGTTTCTCACAATCAGTCCTCGTTTCGCTCTTCTAACCGAGCGTCGTAGTTCTCAACTGCAGCAGCCACCGATCGTAATATCGGAGATCACCATCGGAAACACCAAACACCAGAGCACCAATCAACACCAGCACCGGCAGGAGCAATAGCGCGAGCATGCGAACGCGTGTTTCTCGATCAGTGTGTAGAGATCCGTCTGGGTACGGGGAGGGAACGCGCGTGTTCGACAGACCGATGGGACAACGATGACGGGGACGACGAGCAGCACACGATCTGCACCCGGTGACGAGCGCGTCGCAACTGAGAGGCTTGCCGCGGCGACGGTTCGTTGGAGCGCGAGCGGCAACCGAGAGGTCCGTGAGGCGGTCGAGCGCCGATACCGTGTGTTTGCCGCGGTCCGCGGTGCTAGCGCCGACTCGACGGCCGAAACGAACGACGAACGACGAGAGACGAGAGACGAGAAACGAGAGACGCGAAGCGTGCGGTGTCCGCGGGGAGACTGACGCGTGGGTGCGACGAAGAGAGATAACGGCCAAGGCGGCTCGCTCGAGCGACAGAGACGACTGGCGGCGAAACAAAGAACCGGCGAGTCCGCGAGTGGAAAGAGGGACGGAGAAGGTGAACGGATGGGTGCGAGGAAGAGAACGAAGGAGGGTGGAACAGAGAAAAACGATCGCGAAGAGAACGGGTGCGGGTGGAGGAACCAACGTAGCCTCGCGCTTCCTCGCGTTCCCCTCGCACCGCCGTCGCATCGGCCAATCGGGAGGCTCACCTTCCGATCGGACGCGCCGACAGGCGCCGCCCCCGGAGACCGCCTCATACCGCCTCTCCTTCTTTCTCCCTCGACCGATCGGCTTCTCGCTTCTCGCTTCTCTCCCCGAGAAGAAGAGAATTTCTCTCGGCGGCAGATCGGAGAGCAGGCCCACCACCGATCGGCCTCCCGAAACTCCGATCCACCGATCACCACGAGAGGAGGTCACCGCATCTCGTTGTTGCTGCTGCTTACTGCCGTTGGTGCTCGTGCTACTGCCGCTGCTGTTGCTGCTGCTGCTGATGATGATGGTGGTAGTGGTGGTGCTGGTGGTGGTGGTTGGTGGTGATGGAGGTGGTGGTGATCGTTCCTCGCGTTCGCGTTCCTTTCGCGCCGTCTCCTCTCTTACCTTGCTCCGTTTTCTCTTCTACCCATTTTCTTCTTTCCTTCCTTCCTTCCTTCTTTCCTTCCTTCCTGCTTTCGTTCTTTCTTCTCTTTTCTTCTAAGCGAATCTATTTCGTCTTTTTTCGCGGTGCGGTTCCTTGCCGCATCAACGTCGATAAGAGTATTCGGTACCGATGCCTAACTTTCGCGGTGCAATGACGATATTGACCACCGATAACTACGTACGTTCGTTCCGATTCAGACGTTTCAAGTCGAGAAATTATCCGGAAATCATGAAATTCCCGAACGACGCTGTTTTTCGTGATGCGTTTTCCGAGACTTAAACGAGTGGATGGCGAAACATGGGGATGTTCGAAACGAAACTGGCCGATTCTACCGGTTTTCCTACAACATCTAGGATTCGACGAATAATAGCTGTCATACACGTTCAAATGACTGCGTTTCGTCGAGAGAAATCAGTCGATCGCGTTGGTACAATTAGGTCGGTCGTCGACCAGCTGTTATTAGGTGCGATCGAGAAATTCGTCCATTCGATTTCGGTTCGATTTCGCTCGTTCGATCGTCCGTTCGTTCGGGATTCTTTGAAACTAGTGAGTTCAACGAAGTAACAGCGGTAACTCTGTCGGTCGGGTGGTTTAGCAGATCGAGGCCAAAGTCGCGTATCGCGCGGAAAGTTTGAAAAAAATCGAAGAGCAACGTCCGTCTCCGTAAGGGTTGGCGAGCAACCGGCCGGCGTAATTGGATCACGAGGGAGGAAACGATTATTTAACGACAACGAGCGCCGCCTCGCAGGATGCCGCCGTTTTCTCGAGACAAGCAAGAATATTACCTAACGGTCGTATTTAGGTAGTCGTGCTTCCCGATAACGGAGTTACTGTTCCGCCGGTAGAAAGGAGAGATGGCCGTCCTAATGAAATTAAGGGCACAAAGAGACGGTTCGCGTCTGTCCCTCCGACTCCAGCAGACACTCCTAAATGGCTATTAACGCGAATTTTCGAACTAGCGAGTTTCAACCCCCCTGCTGATTTTCCCTCCTCGCGCGAATCGCTCGATCGCTTCCAATCTCTTCCTTCGCAATCGCCATAACGCGCCAACGCCAAGGATCTTTACTTCTTCCTCGCAGAATCGATTCCTACGATTTTGACGAGCAAGCTCCACGAAAAAGACTAGAGGGCCTACGAATCGGTTTCTAAAAGACCGGATAGATACTTGATTGCTCGATAAAGTTCGCGAAAAAAAACGTTTTCGAGAATGCAACAATTTTTTTATAGATAGAAAAGACGGAAAGGAAAAAAAAGAAATCGGCGGGAAGGAAAGGCGGGGCCAGGTTTAGGGTAATATCCGTTAAGCCGTGGATCGTGGCAAGCCGGTAACGCAAGGGTGGCAGTAGCCATAACGCTCGTATTTCTCATATCGTTGATACTTTCAGCCGTGTAGGTTGCGAGCTGGCGTATTGTAAGGGTGCGCTTGCGAGGCCAGCTCGAGCTCCGCTTCGCCAAGGGGGTAAGGCCATAAATTTTACTACGTAATATTGTTTAACTGCAAACAGTATACTAACGCCCCGCGCGTTCTGGCGAAATGGAAAAATTTCGAACGTCGCTGTTCGCCAGTCAAGAGGCCTCGAACAAGTTCGACTTTGATTCGTTCGTAATGAGAAAACAAAGAAGGAAGGGTGGTCCATTGCAATTAATTCGCTTTCGACGTATCTCCATTGAAAGCTCGACGCGATTCGGTGTTTCGAAAGGAAGTCGCGATTCGGCCGACAGTACTTTCCCGACGACGACGACACGCGCTCTCGGCGGCTGGTTATGAAAAAATACGAGATGAGAAAAGCGGACGGAAACGGTCGAGCCAGGCCGTACCGTGCAACGAAATAAAACCGTAAAGCATCGGTGTTGGAATTTCCACGTTTTTATTCCACGCTACGGCTGTCGCGTCGGCTGAAATCCTTTACACGATTCCCCTGAAAACGCTTCGACTTCTATCGTCTTTATCAGCGAAAAGGCAATTTTCCCCTTTCGAAGATCGATTCTTCTTCGAGCAGATGAAAATTTTCAAAGAAAGATAGCTGTCGAAGGAAGAGCGTTGCAATGCGACGCGTGCACTCGCTTGCTCAGAAATTAGTCATTTTCAGAGTAATCGTTACCTGGTCGGACTCTGGCCGTTCCTCCCGGAATTACAGGGACGGCAAAGCAACCTTGTACGTATTGTACAAGAACAATGAGCAAAGAGAAATATTGATGATGCTCCTGCAGTGTGGCTAAGCGCGCTACCGAGTGAGAGAAGGAACATCAGTGCGTGGTATACGCGAATACGAGTACGAGCGTGTACGCGCGTGCAACGCGAAAGGACTGTGCGTATACACGGTGTGCCGCACCGCGCCGTAGCCGAGAGAGCAAGAAAGAGAAGCGGAACGCGAGAAGGTACCAAAGCGAGAGAAAGAGGGAGGAATAGAAGAAAGGAAGATGGAAACACGAGGGGGTATAACGAAGAGAAAGAGGGGTGGCTGGCAGAGGGGACGGCAGCTTGTAGGAAGAACGAGCAAGGGGAAAATGATAGAACGAGAAGAAGGGTGAATAAGGGGGTGAAGGGAGAAAGAGAGAGAGAGTTATGTGCTTAATATTTCAGCATCGCGAAATTCTGCCCCTGAATCATTAATCGCCTACCCCTGCGGTGCCTAGCCGAGCTTCGCCCCTTCCTCCTCCTCTCCACCTCCTCACCCACCGCTACCTTCGCCTATTTCTCTCGCTCTCTCTCTTTCTCTCTCTCTCTCGCCCTTTACCTTCGTCACCCCTTATACCCTTCTACCCCTTACACTCTATCCGCGTTCGCGCCTCCCGCACTCTTTCTCTCTTTCTCTCCCAGCTTTTGGTTTCGTTACTTTCGTTCTTCGACTAGGAAAGCTAGCCCAGGATTGAATATTTCGAATCCCTCGCCGAGATACGAATATTAGACTCGTCGACCGAGCCGTAACGAACATTCCCGATCAACTGCTGTCACCCGATTTTACGATTAACAATGTCCGTAACAAACGCGTTCTCAAATCTGAAACTCATCTTATCTGCGCGTTTTACCGATATTCGGGGAAAGGGACGAGAAAAACACTAAGTTAGCAATGCGATACTTGGCCCTACGCGAGAGAGACGAAAGGGGAAAGAGGGAGAACGTTCTGGTGGCAGTTATTAGTCGTAGTCGCGCGGTAGGGTGGCAGGTTGCGGGCGAGGTTAACGTTGCAGAAAGGGGTGGCATAAAAGGGGAGTGGGTGGGTGGTTGGGTTGTACCAAACCATACTGGCTTGTACCAAACAATGATATCGGGTATTTGATTTGTAACCGACGACAATACCGACTTGCGACCCCGCATTTCATCCCCCGTCTCGCTTCTCTCCTCCTTCCCTTCTGCGCCATTCTCTATACCTCCACCGATACACTACTATACCTACCTACGCGTCTACGTTCGTTAGGTACGCGTATTGTACATACATGTACCTACCTACAGTTACCTAAACGGCTGCGACCAGGCTTATCGATGCAAGTCGGCCGGCTTTTTCTCTCGTGTTTCCCGTTTGTTCGTCGCAAGCTCAAAGCCTCGCGAAAGCATCGAAATTTCACTATTAATTATTTCTATCAATTTTTCCTTCCGTGACGAGTTTTGCTCGGCCAAGAGAAGCTTCGCGAAGAGAAAACGGAAGAGGAAGAGTGATAAGGAAAAGAAGTAAGAGAAGTTAGTCGGTTGTCCGTGCCATTTCACGAACGTACGTACATATTTGGCAGAAGACGGCCCGGCTCCGGCAGCCAGCTGCAACGGACCTATTGACGTGTTAATTGCGCCTGAATAATTGAAGGGAGACACCACTCGACGACGGTGCTCTGTCCTTTTAAAATGTCTGCCGATCTCGTTAATCCCTTCCTACCGAGAACGATTCGCTGCGATTCGGAGTAAATTTTCGAATATTAATCGCAAAACACGGAAGCATTCTTGGGCTGATTTAAAACGTGCGAATCAGTTCGTTGTAATCAAGGACGCGCATGAGTTTAACAGTGCATCTACCTATATAGTTGTATGCAGTCGGAAACGGGGAAAATGCTCGAGCCAAAGGTTGAATTATTGAGGATTTAGCTGTGTATCGTTGGAAGGAAAGGGTTCTCGGTGATCGTAAGAATATCTAACCTCGACGTGGCTCCTTCTATTATTCAACAGCTGTCATCCCCGTGTCGGAGTGAAACGCGCTACTAGAAAGCTCGAAAGCCCGATCGTACCACTTATTTCCGATCGCTCGACTGTCCGCGTTCTATTCGCGCTTACTCCCTTTTCCTCTCCCATCGGCCACCTTCTTTCTTCTATTTCTTTAATATATTATTTCCTTCTTCTTGTCATCATTTTTACATACAGCGAATAGATTTGTTTTCGATGTGATGGACGAGTGACGAGGTACCTTCCTCGTTGAAAACGAGACTCCGTTCGATTAATACGTCGAGAGATACAAGATCCGTGGTTCAAAACGGTTGAGAACCGAGAGGTAACTGCCTAAACAGTGGCTTTGTTCCGCTCGGAACCTTAAATCGCGTCCTTCTCGAGCCGCACCGTGTTTACTTTTCGTCTGCTCGCCGTTTCGTCGACCCTACGCTTACGAATACAATTACCGAGAATAAGTCGTAGGTATTTGACTAGAAAGGATCGATAGGCAGGACGGATCCAAGGCGAGTGAAAAGAGTAAAGCAGGTTAATGACGTTGGACTGGCATTTGACAGAAGCATCGACTGATATTTGGCTGTGTATAGGAAACAGAAAGATCCGCGAGTCCGTTGGAGCACGATCATCGTAGAGGAGTAACCAGCAAGGATTCCTAATTATTCAGGATAATCAATAGCTAATCGGGAAACTGTTTGATTTTTTATTTTGCTCGCGAATTTCGCGAATTTAGCGTATTTCCAACAGTTCGATCAAAGACAAAGACAAAGAAACGGAGGCGACGCGAGATAGAAACGATTCGCGGATTGCTGAAAAATTGAAGCTTTAAGAGACACCGGGGGCTCGTTCGAGCCTCGCCACTCATACTTTAGCGACGCGATTAAAATAGGGAAAACGTGATTCGAATGGCAAGTTTATCTATTTCTGAAACGCGCCTGTGTTTCGAAACGGTCGTTCTCATACTCGATTCAACTATCATGAAAATAGATTCGAGAGAAAGCGTTCTTGGTAGACAGAATCGCATGGTATATTGATAAATCTTAGCTCGTTATGTCGTTTAATAACGAGTACTCGGTGCCCTGAGAAACGTTAATCATTTCGTTCGTATTAGAAACATCAGGATAGCAATGGCGATGCCAACGACGATGATGGCACGGAAGGAGGTAAGTAAGTATCATCAGTGCGATACACGCCGTCGACCGTCGACCGTCGACCGAACATCGACGACGCATCTGGCTAACGGTATCGCCGTTACTAACTGGGTGAACGGTTGTGGGGGTGTTGAGGGTCGAGGGTCCGCCGCCCTCAACCCCTTCTCTCGTCGATAATATACGATCCTGCATGATTCTGCTTCGCGTATCACAATGGCCCTCTGGGCAACCTATTCTACGACCCAGCAAACCTCTAGCTGCGTACGTAGCAACGATCTACCGTTCTCCGGGCCTGTGATAGATAATGAGTGATTAGGTAATTAGTTGTCCAATATTCGACCCATCCTGCTCTTCGAACTCGCCCTCATCTTCTCCGTCGGCCATCTCTCTCCCTATCTATCTCTCCTAGCAACATTCTAGTTTATACGTCATCTCCTTTTTTCTAACGCACAGTTGAAATCTTTTCCCGACACCGAGATCGTTACTGTGGCTGGTTGAACAAACAGAAACCGAGGATAAAAAGTTCTGTCGTCGAACAGTCGAAATCGGAGGCATTGGAGGAAATTGGCCTGTACAAGGGTAACGAGCGTACTCGCGAGGTACTTTTACCGTTGACGGACGATTGCCCTTGGCCAGCATCGAAAGCGCGAGAAAATCGAGTAACATTCGTTTCGGGTTAATATCGATTCGTAAAACCGAGGGGTTGCTCGAGGTCTCTCGTCCGAAAAAGTGCGCCTCGTCTCGTCTCGTCTCCTCTCCTCTCGTTTCGTCTCGTCTCGTTTCGTTTCGTCCCGTATCCCTTCGACGTGTATACCGTATACGCCGGTTCTCCCCTTTTATAAATATAACAATTAAACGTATGAGGGTCGTGGAACGACAGAGACGGAAGTAAACATACGTAGGGGAAGAGAAAGCAGGAGAGAAGCAGCGTGTGTGCACGACTGCCGGAACGATCCGTACGGGAATACATATACGTATGTATGTATTGTATATAACTTATACAACGTCAAACAAGCAGGGGAGACGCGCAAACCTCGACTCGGTAAATCTATCTGAAGAAACACGATCTTTCAGTTTTGAAAAATTCAAAAGAAAAATTTATTTACAATCGATTCATTTAGAAGGAGGGAAATGTAATTTTGACTGGTTAAAAAATAAAGGGAGAAACGGTATAAAATCATAGCTCGTCAAGGAGGGAAATAGCAGGACGAAGATTAGATTAAATTGGATCGGATAAAGTTAAACTAGATTAAATTCGATTAAACTGGGTCGAATCGAGTTAAAGGGAAGCGCGTGCGTGGAAAAAGGAAAAAAAGTAGAGAAAGAGAGACGTCGATGATCAAAGAAAACGTGGGCGAGAGAGTTAATTCGCGAAAGCAGCGGAACGAATTGAACGCGTGCGAGTTAACGCGGAGACGGAGCCAGCTCGACTCGGCTCGATTCGGCCTCGTCGGACGAACGTAGATGGACGAGCAGCCCGTAACCATTTAAATGCTCGCCGTTGGATAAATTGTTGTATTAGTCACGGCAAGTTTATATTAATACGAGCAGACGGTTCCCTTCCGATGCCAAGTTTACTCGCTGCCCCCTCCTTAGACCGACGGACGTATTCGTTTGCTTATTATAATCCGCTGCGAACGGTCCGGCAATATTTTCAACTTTTCTTCTTCTAGGAAAATCTAAGCTCGTTACGTCGCGCGTATAAAAACATTTCCGCGAAATTAGAAAACAAACATAGCTAGCAGCGTTACGCTGCAACAAACGAAACTCGAACGATCGCGAATGGTGAATCGCAAATCGGAACGAACGTTTGAGGATAATAGGCGCGTGGATCGCGTCGCTGTCGGCTGTGACAAATCGGAATTGCGTCAGTGCCGCGGCAATAACGCGTATAATATGCATGTGCGTGCACGAGCAAGAACGACATTACAAGCCTATGATGTAATACTTTTATGATCGTTTGCTGCAATTTCTCGGTGACAACGCGTGCTATTTCAGTCGTTGAGTTTGTATATCATAACATCGTCTTTCTTCTTTAGTTTCGTTACGAGGCAAAAACGCGAGACGCGTGAAAACCAAATTCTTGTTTAGTGAACGACGCTATCAATGTCCGAGAGGAGGATCACATTGATTTCCTGACGACCGAATAGCTTGTGTGGAATTGAAATATTTTTTTCCCTCGATATTGCAGCGTACGAGCGATACCTCGACTGCTTACCTGTACATTACGTGTCCTAGGGCGTCGTCGATACCGTTGATAGCGGAGCTCGCGTTTCCTCCACGACAGGTACATTGCTCTCCTTCGTGTCCATCCGCTAGAACAGCTGCTTCTCCTCGATGACCTGCTGCAACATCAAAGCGTTACACCATCAACATCGGTCCGCGACCTGTTCGCGTCGAGCGTTCGCCAAAGTTTCTCGCGGCAAACGGCAAGAAGAAGAGGTACGACGATCGAACATCGTTGGATACGAATTCAATAACGGCTTTTACGAGGGTCGTTCGAAGGGAACGATCCAAGAATCTGGCCCCTATTCGCGAATGCGATTTGCATCCTTGAATTCTCTTTGCCGTATTAACGTGGAAACAGCGGAGCGAGCCAGCAATCGAATGGCCGTTCAGAAACGAAAGCACGATTTATCTGTCGAATAACGATGCTTTTAAAAGATTTCCCATATCCTACTTTTATCGCTGTGCTCTCGTTTTCAGTGCTCAGGTAAGAAGACAAACGGGCGGCGATCGTTTTATCGAGTTTATTTCGAAAAGAAAGGAGAGAAAAAAAGAAAAGAAAAATTACGCGGTGCGATAGAAGAAGAAGAAAATAGAAAGGAGGAAGTGGAAAGGTACGGAAAGGAAGGGAAGTTTTTGGGTAGAAAAGAGAAACGGAATCGGAGAAAGGAGCACGAAAGACAAGAGTTAGAGGAAAGAAACAAGGGGTACGGGTAGCAATGGTTACAGCAGAATAAACCCCTCAATAATGAGTTCCACGAGCGAATTCCCCCGGCGCGTCCCGGCGCGTCCCGGCGCGCCGCGGCGCGGAGAGGATCCAGATAATAAAACAGAGCGACTGGGACTGGAGCTAGCGAGCGAGCGAGTGAGCGACGGTGGTAGGTAGTAACGGCAGTGTTGGTCGAACAGGGGTGGAAAGAGTGCGGGGCTTGGCGCACCGGCAAGAGTAATAGTAAGAGGCAATAAAATATAATGAAATAACATCCAATCCAGGAGAGATATTGTGAAAATATTATTACTAACTTATTACTCGCTGGGCACGGTGCGCCACGCTCTCCACCTTTTTCTCCTTTTTCTTTCGCTCGCTTTCCTCTCTCCATCTTACTCTTTCTTTTTCTACCCCTCCCTCACCCTCTCACCGGTCCTTCCCGCTCTTCCTATACTCTCTCTCGTTCTCCTCACCTTCCCGACCACACGTTTCATTCTTCCACCAGCTTTTCTAGCGGAGCAGAGTCTGATGGAAATATCTCCATTCCGCGTTACCGGAACGCGACCGGATTTCGCGCAAACGGAAACGTAAACGCAAAACGCAACTTTTTCAAAGATCGCACGATCGACCGAGATTGATCGTTTTCGTAAAGGACGTAAGAAGAATGGTGGTCGTGGTCGAGACGCGCGGCAGACATATTTGAAATGCAAAATACGCGACGAGTAAATTATCTGGCAGGAAAGATCGGTCGAGCCGGTGGAGAAAAAGGTGATTACGAAGCGAGATAACAAGGGAGATCGCACGCAGTGACGAAAGACTGTTATATAAAAGATAGCAAGTTTGCGGTGGTTTCCAGAGTATACGGTGGGCGGTAGATGCGGTGGATGCGGTGGTCGAGGTACCAGAGGAACCGAGCCAGCGTGCAAAGGAAGAGAACATTACCGGCTACGGAAAGAAGACGAGGAGATTGGCGAGGGTGGAAGGGGATGCTAGGCCGCAACAATCCTATCTGATCGTGTAAATCTCCGGGCGTCGTAACGAAGCGGCAAATCGAAACTAAACGGTAGACCATGAATGGGAAATCAGAAAATAACGTTACGGCGCGCGAGGCCGTGCACTTCCGGCAGGGACAGCTCGTGCACGGGGGGAATGTGCTTGCGAATCGTTCCACCGAGTATACGCTCCAACGTACCGACTATCTATGTACCGTCTTCGCAGCGTCTCTCTCTTCCTACGCTCTCGATTTCCCCTTTTGCGACAATAACCAGTCCATTTTCTCGGGAAACAAGCAAAAATGTTGGGATCTGATGAAACGAGTCGAGTTTAAAAAACAAAAACGAAAGACAAAAACGTAGGTATATTGGAGAAAATTTCGACGCGAACGGCTCGAGAGATGGCCATTATTCGCGTTAGCGGTTTATATTGTCGGTAATTTGCAAGAGTGGAACGATTTGCTGGGACAGGTCTGCTTATATAAATAATATATCGTTATGCGAAATAGCGCATAAGCGGGTTGCGAGGAGAAGAGACTGGTCCGATGCACGTGTCTTTACAGTCGGTTACGTAAGCGCATCCCGTACACGATACCACTATGTACGCGCTAATATACGCGATAGTATAGGCGAATACGTTTCGTTCGTATACGATAGGTAGATAGACGGCACGGAAGGAAATCGGTGCACGGATAGCGCTCTCATCACGCGGTCTACGCGACTGCTAGAGCAATAGATAATGTCTTTATCGTTATAACCGGTATTCCATGCGATCGACGAATTAAACGAGATCTTCACGTGACGTTGCGTTTCCGTCATTAAAGAAATCGACCTTACGAAGCAGAATAATATCTTTATCTACCACGCGACGCGACGTTCAAATTAAATAAGATAGGCGGGAGGAAAGTTGCTGTATCAAATTCCCACGATATACGTATTGACACACGCATTCCGAATAATTTCTATCGACGAGACCGGTGCTCCGTTGAACGCATAAATTAAGTCTCCTTTTTACGAGGCTACGTTTCCGTTATTAGCTCGCCGTTGCGTTTCTTGCTCGCGCCATGTCGCTCCGCTTCGACTAACAGCGAAAATTTACATAAACGTTCGACCCTGCCGCAGGATATTTCCGACGCGCGAGCAGTTGATTCTTCTGTTATGCGCGTATCGGTTGAATCAGCCGAATAGGCCGCGTTGTTGGAAAAACGCTGTTGTAATTATTTCGTATGTGGGACGGCGATGCCGGTCGTTTCCACTCTCCCGACATCGTTTCGCGACAGATCGGTATCCTGCGAGATATTGGGAACGATCGAGCAACGCTTTGCATATTTCCAATAAAACGTGACGACGATTAAACGCGATTACAAACGAGATTCGCGACGAATCTTAGAACGCATAATGCCTTTTAATTCTCACGTGTTTGAAAACGTGGCGATGCGGATTCTCTTTTTCCTGCTCCTCTACGTCCCGTACCTTTCCCTCGAATTCGCTTCGGCGTGATTCCGTTCCGAGTCAGTGACAAACGTTTAAATTGTAAATGTATCGTTACTCGGTTAAACGATAGCTGGTGGTTCGTGCCCGAACCTGTAAGAACCGAGTAGGTGCTCGTCGCGCGAATACGTGTCACTCTTTTCAGCGAACACTGGACGGAGCGTATGAATAAATAAAATACAGTATCTCCGTTCGAAGATTTGCCGAGCTGCCTCGGTTGCCCGACGCCTCGTCTCACCTCGCTTTACATCCGCGTTACGAGAACCTCCCATGTACCTACCGTCCACTTGCGTAATATTATAATCAGCCTCGGCAAAATAAATAACTATGGCGTCTACGTAGTTGCCTCTCTCCGCCCCTCTCACCGTTTTTACCTATTCGTTGGATAACTATCTTTCCGTTTCCTGTTGACGGCTCCCGGTGAACTACGCAAGCTTATGTACACAACACATGCATCGATTCACTCGCCCGATCCACTACAGAAGCTAATGCTACCGATTCTTTTTCCAAATATCTAAGTATCTACCGTTTCGGCACGCTTTTCGTTTACTAACTTACAGTCCGATCGGTCACGGACAACGCGAAAAGGAAAGTGTATCCAAGAACAGGACGATGTTAGCGAGAGCGTGTATCCGGTAGCTCGACGCAAATTATTTCTGCGTGAAATAGAAAAGGAAGTATGTGGTAAGGATGCGCGATTCGCGTGGTCCTTGCCGAAAACAATGATTCGTCTCGCGATCGGATATCATTGCGAATCAACACGGAGACGTTTCATTAGGAATATTCGATCGGAAATGGCAGGAGGTAGAAATGGCAGAAACGCGATGCGTAACAAGGTGTATGGTATACGGTGCGTGGTGCGTGATGCACGCTGATGACGCCTCGACGTAGCATCCGGTTCCCGTTCCCCCGTTCCCTCGTTCCAGTCGGTTCCCCGCGATTTCATCCGATTCACGACGGTTCTCTTTTCTCCGCGTAGCCCCGATATACATCTATTCCGCGCACTTGCACACGCTCTCCCGTGCAAAGCGAGGATCGGCAGGCAGCTACGTACGAACGCGTAAATGACAAAACACGTATTACGTGTAACTGGAGTCCGTGCTAGAGATCAATACACATAATAGAAGGTATCTATAGCGCGCGCAACCCGTGCTCATTTACTTAATTGTCTTCTATACGGTATAACCGAGGTATGGTGTGCGACTCGTGTAGGTACGCGGCTGCCTACACCCCTCTTACCGTACTTCGCCGCTTTGGCTGCCCTTCGGAGCACCGCACCCCCACCTACTTCACCCTACCCTCCTCCTCTTCCTCTTCCTGTTCCCTGCTATCCTAGTCCCACCCGCTGCCACCTCTTGCCACCCCTGATGTCCATAGGGCCGAGTGTGCGTAATATTCAGACGTATAACGTGCCGGGGCCACGTAGGTACATTGGCATCAATTTATGGGGTGGGAGGGTGCAGCAGATATATACGATCCGATAGGGTTGAATATCTCGTGCTTTTGTGCCCATCTACACCTCCTCGTTTCCATCTCTGCTCGTCTTTCTCTCAACGAGCCTCCGCTATTCTCGCCTCTCCTCGCGTCTCCTCGTCGCAGCACCGCGCCACACCTCGCCTCTTTCTACACTCACCCCCTTTCGCTCCTTTCTCCCATTATCTTCCTGCCTATGCTTTCTCTCTACTTGCCTGCCCCTTCTTCTCTGCTCCTACTCTCTGTTATTCTCGGTCTTGTCTCTTATCGTTTCGCATCTGCTCGATTTCGAAACATCTCAAAGAGTGCTCCGACCTCGAACCGCAACGCGGCGAGTCGTTCGATCGTTCGTTCGATCGCGACTCGAGGATCTCTCGAAGCTCGCGTTTCGCGGTTTCGCAGTTCCGCGACAAAGGAAAATCCTATAAGCGGTTTTCTCGATGCAAAAGTAACGGGGTGACGGCGGTGCGGGGGGGATTGGTAGTTGGGGGTGAACGGGAAAAAAAATCTCTCGAGCAAGCGGGACGCTTCGAATGACGGGAATAATTGACGAACGAACATAATTTCGTGTAACGAATCGACGCGTTCGACGCGCAGGAGCAGCAATGCTGATAAGCGCGCGTGATATCGCAAGAATTTTCCAACGAGAAAATCTGAAAGCGATCGGATTCGCGGGTCAACCGGTCGACAACTGCGACGAACGACGAACAACAAAATGTCGACCGCAATTATGCTGTAATTAACTTGGTAACGTACACACTCCTCTCGGGTGTACGGGTGTACGGGATGTACGGATGTACGGTTTGTAGCGCGAAATAGACACGGAAACGCGTAAGCAGCGCGAGCGCCCGGTCGGCCACGCACACCGACGCGACAAAAACACTGGAACGTGGAACGTACGGCTAAGCGAGCACACATCGCCACCACCGCCGGACGATGCGGCGTGCTTCACAGGTGGTTGGGGATTTTTGTATTTAGCGGTTGGCACCGGCCGGCGTTCACGCGTTTACACGCGCCGCCTGGCTGCATTATGCATGTTTGCGGTAGCAGAAGAGAATTTAAACCAACTACCTCCGATCTATCCTCTTGCCTCCGTCCCGTCCCCTTTCTCCTGCCAACGCTTTCCCTGTCTCTTTCCACCTTCGGACCCGAGTAACATCTAATTCCGATTACCACCACTTTCGTTGCTTCGCGCGACCACTTTACAAGCTTCGCCTCTCACTCATCCCTGCGACTCTGTCACGATTCGCGAGCAACCGATCCTATCTATCGATTGAAAATATCGACTGAATTTTTAGACTGAAAAAAAAGAAGAAGGATACATCGAGAACGGGGAGTGTATCGTTTTTGCGCCAAATTACGATTTAAATTAGCGTTATTACGACTTGGGCATTGCCGCGTAATCACGTTATAATTATACGTTTCGGTACTTTATTAAATATTTATTGCTTCGTTATTGCATATCAAATACGGCATTAACGATGCTCCAGGGGCTCGTGTATCAACGGATTTCATCGAACTTTCAAAGTATCGTTTCGCGATCGGGAGACGCAGAGGAGAAAAACGGATCGCGATCGCGATCGTGAACTGAAATAAGTGGAAACGGAAAGGAGACGTAGTAGGGTGGTCGATGAAACGATCGAGCGAGCGAGGAATCGGCATTCTAACGCGATGTCGCGCATCGCATACAAGCGCGAGAGTTTCGGCTGTTACGCGGATGTACGTCAAATCAAAATGCACAATCCCGGCAAATCATTTCGAATATTTCATAATGGGCGCGAAATATCATTACCTGCCGCCTGTGCGACACCCTCCGCCACCCTGCCGCCGCGCTACCGCCGTCCCCCGTCATCTACCGTCGCACCCCACCGTCCCGCGTTCCTACATCCCTCGTGAATTCGTTGTCGGTGACTCCCTGCATCGCGAATATTACCAGCACAGACAGACAGACAAACGCGTCGACGAACGAACAGAGAAGAGCCGAACAGACACGGATGGAAACACGGAACACGCGGGAGAAGGAAAGAGAGAAGCAAGCGTGCGGTAGATTGGTGTCGCGCGTATACGTACAGGGAAAAACACATTGGTGAGCTTGCACATGGATGCGCGCGAACACGGTGCACGACGGGCTATGCAACCGGGACTAAATTACGTTCCCCGTAACGCGTTTAGCCGCGAATCGCATTGCGAGCGATCCGTATAACCCGAATATCGGCCGCACGCCAGAGATAGGACCGACCGACCAACCGACCGACCGACCGACCGAACGAACGAACGACCGACGGATTCGTCCAGCAACGATCATTACACCCATCGATGATAGATTTCACACTCCATTTTGACGATCGATCCTTTCCCTTTATCGAATTGCCGCCTACCAAGCGTCGATGCGATATTCTTCGATACACGAAGCAACCCTACAACCTATCCTTTCTATCATATCAACCATCCGATCCAAGTTGCACGGGCATCGGAAAATACCGGTCTTTTCCAAGTCGTCTTACCACTCGATTCCTCCTTTCACGGCTGCTCGAATCGAGCTTTCAGATTCCAAGTGGATGATAGTCGATACCGGTACTCGGAAGCTCGCGACAAGGGTAGCATTGAATCGATGCACGCGCATCGAATTGACCAGTCGACTAGGTACTACGTACCATCAACCTGCTGGCTACCTACAACTATCTCCGCCTTCTTCCTCCTCCCCCGCACCCGGCCCCTCTGCGAAACATTCTCCAGCGGGTAGTCAGCTGGCAGCGGTAACGACGAGGGAAACGATGGAACCGGCTACGTTGTCGACGAGAGAGTGTCAGCAGCGAAGCAGCCAGCCAAAGGATAGGACGTAGGTAGGCAAACGAATATGCAGACAGCCAGTAGCAGCAACGGCAGGAACAGCAGCCTGAGGATAGTAGTCAGCAGCCAGTAGACAGCATCCAGGAGCTAGTAACAGCGCTTGCCTCCTCCTCGTTCCTCGTTCCACCTTCTCCATTTGCTTTCCCCTATGCTTCCCGACCCATCTACCCATCTTTCTCCTTTCCTCCCTCGTTTCGTCCCTCTTCATCGACCATCTCCACCATCGTCGTTGAAATCACCACCACCATCGTTCGGTACCATCAACAGCAGCAGTAGCAGTAACAGCAGCAGCATCAGCAACAGCAGCAGCAGCGGTACCGTATACACGGTACACTCTGGTACTACTCTGGAATCGCATGGTGGCCACTCCAGTTGCATTGCGGCCAACACCGATCTGCACACAACACAGAGGTCCGGCTGGTCGACACATGTAGGGAAGAGAAATACGTAGGGAGTACGCAGATCCATCGAACGGAGCAACTCGGCGAACGATGCGTACATACACGCGCATATACGCGAGAGCACAACGGCCTAGCGTTGCCCTCTGCCTCCGGCCAGAGATATCGTTAGCATGCCTTGCTAATCACGGACTCGATAATAATACCGTGATTGATAGGACGAACCCCGTCCCTTCTCTTCTCTTCACTTCTCGTTCGCCTCCACCTCCATCTCTACCTTCTCATACAACCTCCTACAACCTCCTACCTGATACCTCCCACCTAACCCCCTACCAGCTCGTCCCCGTCCCTCTACTTCTAACTCTACCTCCGCCGCCTCCGCAACCACCTCCGCAACCACCTCCGCATCCATCTCTGCCCGTGCCTCCTCGAAACGTGGAACGTAGAACGTTCCACCCCTCGGGAGAGAGCGGCCATTGCGCCCTTCTGACTTTCTCTTGTCCATTCCGTACTCCCCACTCTTCCTCTTCATAAACTCATCCACCCCTTCGTATCTTTACCGCTCTTCGCATTTCATCTTTTACTCTTTCAATCTCTTATCCGTGCATTCTAGAAACTCATTGTGAAACGTACGAAAAGAAGGCACGAGCGAGCCACGGATTCAGGGAAGAAAAGAAAATTTAAATGTTGCAAAACGATTCGATACCGAATCGGTACCGTGCGTGGAACCTGCTACGTACATATGTAAGTACTATGTAGAAAGAAACGTTGAACGAAAGTAAAGATAAGAGAGTAGAGGTCGGTTCGGCGCATGCACGCGTTTTACGTGCATCGTCCTGTCCCTCTTTCCCTCGAGTTCGCCGGTTCTCTGGCAGGCTGTATGCAAGAGGCTTGCGTGTGTCCGAGGGTGCGCGCGAGTTCGAAACAGCTATGCTGCCTATGATACCATTAGCATCAGTGATTAATGTATGCCGCAGCCTGTTCCACGGCAATGCGCGAGGTTCGTGTATATTCCGTGATTGACTCGTAGCCGCGGGAACGACGGAGAGCGAAAGAAACCGGCGCGGCGTGGCGCGGAACGGCCTGCCGAGCCAGAGATCGACCAACGATACCTGCTTCTTGCTGCCTGCCCTCGATCCAGGGTAAATTAATCCCTCGTTTACACGCGGCAAACTTCCCGTTTTCCACTTTTTCATTCTACAAGCAACGTACTTTTCCACCGTTTAACTAGCTCTACGCGGCCATCTCGATTCCGATACCTCCGATACGGTTGAACTTGCTCAGTTTAATTGACAAGACTATAAACGAAAGACGCCCGGTAAAGTTTGAGACGCGCGACAGAAAAGGTACGCGTGGAACCCGTACTCGTTTTGGCCGGCTTAATAGCAAAGCTGGAATAGCAATCGATAGCTAATGGTACACCCGTTCGAATTGGTACGTTCGAATTCTGAAGCTGCTGGATTACATACCGTGTCCGTCGAACCGTCGAAGCGTACGCGGGGTTCTCTATTTTAGGCTGTCAGAAGGGAAACCTTGGTGGATTCGAATTCGTAGATCGATTGGCCTAGCTTCGATTCGCGATGAACGGAAAGATCTTTCGCGTATCGCGTTGCCTCGCGTTAGATATGTGTCCTCGAATGACCAGCAGCCGAGAAGCAGGAATTAATTATCGAGAATCACGCGTTCGCATCGAACCGTGTATCACCAGCCGTGAAATTAATACTTCTCGTTTCATGTTGAAAGTTGAGAGGGAACGTATCCTGATCGCTTGCATGTTACAATTGTTTCTATTACATTTTTTCTTCGGAACAATACTATTTTACGTAGATTAGAACGTATCAAAGCAAATGCGAAACGAGTGGTACGAAGCACAAGAGAGAGAGAAAGACGTTTTAATGGATCAAGAACGATGTTTTTCTTCGTCGCGTAGATATACCGCATATTTAATAGAATATTTATACACGATTTGCATACGTTGCAACATAGATAATAGATTTTTTGTAGTTGTTCGTCGTCTTAACGTTCTATAACAAATCGATACTCATAGATTACTATCAGAAAATGCTTACGGACTAACTTTACAGGTTTGCAAAGTTGATATTAGTTGAACGCGTATCACTAAATTAATTATATCGGTTGGGCGGTCTTGCTTACAATGTAGATTCTATCGAGAGACAGAGAGAATGGATGCGGGATAGGCGAAATACGCGACAAGAAAAGTACGAAACTCAAGACTGGAAATAATTCCTTACGATCCTGTTTGTTTCTCTGCACGTTTAGCGCGCGGCGGGTAAAGCACCGTCACCGCTTTGTAAGTTAGCGTCAACGTTACAAACGAGATTCCTCGTTAAGAGGAACCGATTTTACGACCCGTTTATACAAGATTTCACGCGTTAAAGCGCAAGAGATGGAATCTTTTGGAGAATCTAAACCGACATCGAAGATCTTTTTAACCACTTGGTAACCGCGTTCTCGTAGCTTGAAAACGAGAAAGAAAACGAGAATCGACATCGGAGTCCCGCGACTAATTTCCCGGAACTTCTTAGGAAACGGTGAATAATAAATAAGGGCGTTCGAGTAACGGAGGAAGCGGGGTCGACAAGTTCGAAATCTCGAAGGATTTTGTCGTGCGGTTCGGATAGGAATACATCCGTGTGGGTGGAGGGGAATATGTAAACTGAGAATCGCATTAATATTCAGGCTCGCGGAGGTCTTAAGGAAGAAGAAACTGGCGGTAGGCAGGCAGTGGAGCAGGCAGTCGAGCAGGCAGGCAGGTAGGCAGTCGAGCAGGCTGGCAGGCAAGGAAAGAGGGATAGAGGGAAAGAGGGAACGAGTAGGTACGGCGAACGGGTGGGCACGGTGCCGCGATCCATAAAAATGTCGAGGCTTCCGAGTGACGGCCGGAAACCAGCAGATGGACAGGGCCAATTGTTTATATTACTCGGTGCAACAATGGAAGTCCAACGGCGTGTACCGTGTACTATCGCAATACATGCTACGGTGCTTGCATTCTTTTTCCAGGAATTCGACCGTGCCTTGGTTGTTGCGATAATGCCAACTAATGTTTCTTTTCTTCTTCCATTCGCGCTCGCTCGATCTTTATTGACCCCCGTGCCACTTTCCGTCGCGTCGCCGCTCCAGAGACGGGGTTCGTTTGGTAAACGAAAACCTTGGCGTGTCTAACATTTTACCACTTTTTCCGCCAAGACCTTTCGCGGATGTACGAGATCGTTTTCCCGAACCCATTGCGACAAGTTTTTCTTTTTTCCTTTCCCTTCTTTAAACAAACCTGCTTGATTGTCGCGACGCGATTTAAACAGCGACGACGAGGTCAGACGGATCGTCTGGTGGAAACGAAAACGAGGCAAGGTTGCTCGCTTTTCTTCGATTACCGCGCGATGAAAGCGAAGCAACGGAAAAAAGAAAGCCCCTCTGGACGCACTCGGTTGGCAGACAATGAAAGCGAGGAAGAGACAGTCGTTGCCGAAATTTCGACGATGAAAATTTCACGAGATCAAGAAATCCAACGTCGAGCGAGAAGACGAAAGAGAGAAACGGTGAAAAAGGAGAGAATAAGAGTGGAGAGTCGAGAGTCGAGGGAACGAGTGGAAAAAAAAAGATGGAGAAATGGAAAGACCGGGAGGATGAGTGAAAGGGACAGGGAACGTAGGGGGTGAACGGTAGAGGTGGATGAGTCTGCTACCTTTCCAGTAAAGTAAAATCTACAGAGCGCTATGCTACAAAGCAGGTCTGGCCATTAGGTATTTATTAAGTTTAGAAATTTATAGATGCCTCCTGGGCGCGGGCCCCGTCGACCCCCTGCGAGTAGGTACGTTCCTGCCCCGAACCCCTTTCCATCGCTACCGCCTCTAGGTTTCTCCGTCTCCACTCCCCCCCCCCCCCCCCCCCCCCCCCCGACCTCACCCCCGACCAGACCCGCCAGCCAGTATTAAAATGAATTATTTAATTTTAAACTTGGTAATTTTTAACCGTATTATATCAGAAATTATTTACACGCCTGCTTCGCCGTTCCTACCCTTTCCCGCCTCTCCGCCCTTCCACCATACTAGTCTCCCTCACTACCACCCACCCTCTCGCGCCTACGCTTTCCCCAACCCATTTTACTATTAAACTCACCGCCACTTATCTCGTATACCAACCGCAGAACGTTTCCTTTTAGCTTATCGTTGCTAACATCGACCAGCTACAATTTTCTTTGCCCTGGTCCCATCGAACACCATCTCGTTTTCGAATTTTCGAAGAAACACGATCCTACGTCCCGATGGTACGCGTATTCCGATTGATTCTTGTACCGATATTTAGTTAACGAATTGATCGTCGAAATTACAAGGTATAATTTAATAGGGGCACCGGTTAAATTTACCTCCGTAAATAACGACAAATAAACGAGCCGTTTAGCGGGCGCGAGCCCCTCTAAAACTCGCCACTTATAGAAGACCGCGGGGTAAATTTGTCAAGGTAAATCGGATGCGTGCGCATCCTCGAAAATCTAATTGAAATCCTAATTGCCGGGACGAATTTTTCCCCCGGTTGGTCGGAAATTTGTTACGGTGCTCGGTCGATTTATGTTAATTACCGATGCCACGGTAATATTAATTAATACCGTCGATAATATTGGAACTCCATCTAAACAAACGACCCAGCACGATGCAGATCCTGTGTCAGTTGATTAGCGTTCGCCACGGTGGGAGCGCGCGCGCGTGTGTTATGTGCACGCACGCGGACGCGTAGAGGCAGAGAAGCGTGGAAAGCCGACTCTAAGCCTAGTACCGGGTGTGTACACACGCGTATATTCTGTTCGATAGTTAGAAAGCGGACGGATAGGTGAATGCGTGTACGTATGCTGGTGGAGGATGATAGTTGGGAGTGTTGGGAACGGTAGGTATATAGTCGTACGATGCGTCCGTGCCGTTTCGGCACATACGCGTCCGATATCGCGTCCAGTCCGCGCGGTATTAATTGTTACGACGAGAAAGGCAAATAATTATTATAATTGTCCGGTATAATAATAGGATTCAGCGTTTGGAATACCGCTTATACATCGTTCGTCGTAATAAAGCGGCCATCGATTTCGAAGCGGCGTCCATCGATATCTGTGTACGCGGACGGCGCGTATACACGTACTTACTTACCCTCGCACGGCTATTTACGTAGCGGCGTTTGTGCGCGCGAACGCTGTCGCGCACATATAACGCATATCGAATGTTTATATTATATGCACACACCTAACGAAAGCCTAAATATACTAGCCAACGTGTGGGATCACGCCTATAGGCGGCTATTTGAGCGATAAACAACCGGGCCCCGACGTGTTACGCGGCGAATGGTAAAATCTATGTATACCGGGTGTACGCCTCCATTCTGCCACGTTGTTGGTGTATCAATTGTGATTAGGGACAAAGATCCGACGAATTATTCCCGCTCGGTCTCTAATCTGATAACCGAAGCCAGTGTACGCGCACACGTCATTGCATCGATTGTTTCTGCATGTGGGAAATCATAAAGGGCAATGAGTTCCGAGGATCTTCATTGTACTCGCGATAATGAAACGCTAATCGCTTTTATACGTTTGCGTTTTCGTTCGTTCGTTTCAACAAAGTTTAGCAGGGAGTAGAAGAAGGCGTTCCCGATACGTGCGACGACCTAAGCGGGGCACTCGTAAAAATTCTTGGACCGGTCGTCGAAGCCTTTTACGACTTCATTGAACCGTTTCTCCGCTCGCTACCGCAATAATATTTCGAGAGTTTTCACTCCCCTCTCGAAAGGGCGCACCCCAAGAAGCGAGGGATGAAAAAGCGAGGGGTAGTCGGCCGAATCAATTGCAAACACGGCTGGGGTTTCGGCGTGGCGTTTTCAGCGGTGGGTCACGGGACTGGGTTACCGGGTGCGTACACCCTCGAATTCGCTCTTTCTTTCAACCCCTCTCGACGCGATACTTCTCGCGCTACAAATTTAACCGACCAGAGAACATCGGCTCTCCCTTTCTCATCCCTTTGGCTCGATTTCTACGCGTTTTAACGTGCCTATCTCGGAAACCGCGCGTCGAATCGAAGAATCACCGTTCAAAAATGCTGCACCAGAGACCGTCCAGATACGTGGAAATTCTAGAAGGCAGTATTTTTTCGAAATATCATTTCGGATGTAAATTTGTACGGGGAACGATTCTGCCGCGGCTCGAATACAAAATGCGCACGAGATTCGGCATCGTTGCATTTCCGATACTGACCGATACGCAGAGGAACTTTTGGATTTCCATTTACGGGACGCGGCCTGATTGGACGAATCGACATCACCGCTGCTGGCTTGCTTCGTACTCTCCCCGCAGGACACGTCACGCACATTGGCACAGACTTATGGGTATAATTCATCGACATTACTCGCAACGGGGGTCGGACCACCCCAGCGTAACTCAGCACGCGCGTTTTAATCCATGTCCTAGCGTACCATACTTTTCTCCGCTCCAACATTTACAAGCTCGCAACCATTTCTTCGCACTCGTTTCTTTTACCGCCTCTCTTTAGAGAAAGTTGAGAAAACGACCAACTTTTCATTCTATTCAAATTGCATTCTGCAATCGTTTTAATTTCGTGATCGCATCGCGTCGCGTCGGTCCAACGAACCTCGGATGGGCAAAGGTTAAGTCGAACCGAGAAACGAGCAGCTAAAACGCATGGATGTCGTTGACCGACGGGCGTACCGTTGTACGTCACGGTGAAACTGACCACCGAGCAACGCGGGAAACAATGACGAGAACGAAAATAGCGGAGGGTCGCCAATCACGAGGTGTCATTCGTGCCGAGCCGTCATTACGCGATTACATTTTTCCTGCACCTCCTATCTGTCTCCTGTACACCGTCGTAAATCTCGATTAAGTTTCGATATTCGGAGTAGAACGCCGCTACGAACGAGCAAAAAACTTTCAAATTCTAGCCAGTTGTTTATCGGCTCGGTACGCAAACAAGAACGTCGCGACGACGACGACGACTCGGAGAAACAGCATAGATAGTCTGAAAAAGTACTTTTGTCGGATTGCACGCGTTTCCGTGGCTGAATGAAACTAACAACAATAAATAGCGAGTAATTTAAATCAATTCGAAATCGAAAAAGAGCGGATATGGCTCAGCAGTTTAACGGTATTAGATGTTCATATAATGAATGTTTTTCTAAATAGCCGTTCGACCTTTCCCATCAGGTTACGACCCGTTTGCGTACTTAATAATTTATATTGATACGTCCGTCGGTGGAATTTTTACACCAATAATCTTTAAGGACGTGACGGTTGAATATTCAATCGTTTGCGCG
Source organism: Osmia lignaria lignaria (assembly GCF_051020975.1). NCBI lineage: Eukaryota > Metazoa > Arthropoda > Insecta > Hymenoptera > Megachilidae > Osmia > Osmia lignaria. Next base: position 5,749,840 of record NC_135040.1, read on the forward strand.
ATTTTATATTGTTTAACGATATTGGACGGCAGTGATATAAACTTTTTTATCACGCGATCAATTGACATTCCAGTTGAAGCAAAATGTACCTACATAATGTAAGTCTGCTTACTGCTTAGAGAATACGCTCGGTTGAGCGGCAAGCGGATCGGGAATTACGCGGTTTTAACCAACAAACCATGATCGTTCGCGCTCGGTTCGCGTGCTACGATGCCAACTCGGATTCTATGATATTAAATGCCAACTCGTTAGACCGATGCATCCTGACCGACTGTCTCTGTTTCACCCGTACCCCTTTGTCGCGCTCTTGCGTCTTATGTAAATGTCAATTTCAAGCCACGTACCAACAAAAATTCATGCCTGTCGAGGCAATGCTACCCTTCTGTTCTCTTCTGTTCGTTGTCGCGCGACCAACAGAAACGCGACGATGCTTTTCGAAGCAAACAGTAGATACCTAAACCGCGTCGTTTGAAAACGCTGCGCGAATTGGTCGGTCGTAAAATCTCGTACGGATAATGAGTTTCCGTCCTTTTCGCGGTGCAGTAAGATTAACAGGGATGGAGGTGGAGGTGAAGGTGGGGAAGGGTCAACAGAAGGAAGATAGCAGCGAGGGAAGAGGAAAGAAGCCGAGGGGAAAGAGAAACACAGAAGAAGGAACGGGTGGAAAAAAAGGTCGAAGGAGAGGACGGGGACCCAGAGGTGGACCACACACACACGCCGAGGGAACGTGACCGAGCCGATCCAAGTTCATATTGTAATGCAGAGGTATCCATCCTGATGCATTATCGTACAGTCCGCGACAGCAGTACGCTACTTCCGCGATCATGCTCTCCAGCACGAAAGCAGCTCTTTTGTACAGAAGTCTGCCCGATCTGCTCGGTGACAGCGAACGATATACTACACGGCATCTGTATCTTCCTTTCGACACCGGCCCACCACCTACGAATCTCCGGGCTCCGCTTCTTTTTCGAGACTAGCCAGGGCACGAAAGAAAATCAATTCGAAAGCTCAGCTCACTAGGCTCGATCTTTCAGTCAGATTTAAAGGCAAAAACGATTACGTGAAGTTTGTCGAGTTGACTGGAGGGAACGGTAATTCGATCGAACGCGACTGTACGAAGATGGGATAAACGAATCACGTATTATTATAATGGCCAGTTGCTAAATGGTTTTTTCAATTCGTACAACTCCATCCTGGTATTAAAGTGTTTCTTTTTCCTACCTCCTCCTTGTCTTCGATTGACCTACCCGGTTGCTACGATTCCCTTTTAACCGCTTCAACGTCTCCTTGCTTCTTTTCTTTTCATTTCTTTCTTTCCATGCGAAACGCGAAAGAGACTCGATAGTTTCTCGTTTCAGATGGTAATTGGAACGGAACAACAGCATCGATTTGGATAGCGATTTTTCGAAAAACAGTGGTCATGATGGCAAAGGTTGTCATTTCGAAGGCGAACCGAAGAAATCGTGAGTGGAGAAAAAAGTAAGAAAATGAAACGAATCAACTGCGACGTCATCTTAGGATTCGCGAGCAGTGGTAGCCAGAGGGAGGAGACAAGCGGGGGTATTTTCATTAGCATAAGATTCTTTTTAGCAATTTCGCGTAATGCCTCCCCCTTCCGCCCGCGAGTTGCCCCACCAGCCAGAAAGCAAGAGAGCAGGCACACCAGAGCCTATCATTATAGAGAAGGAATCATTGGATGATCTTAATCATGCGAACCGCTCGCCGTGCCTTCGTGCCGGCCAATCGCGTCGGTCGATTTCAAATAATGGTTTCCACCGGCGCTGCACTAAACTCGGAAATGCATACCACCGCGGAGCAGCACGATGAAACTGTAACCGCTCGTCTATATTCACGTAATTAGAGTTAAATAGAAAATGAAAAGAACGAGAGAGGTCGATGAAGCGTTACCGAGCTTTGACCGAGAATTCGCGTTACTTGAAGAAAATTGCAAGACTGCAAGATATTTTTAAATCGTGACTCGACCGTTCTAATACTTCTTTCTCTTTTTGCGAATGTCCTACCCTTCTCTTTATTTCGTTCGATCGTCGACGATGCACGGGTGATCCCTTAATCGCAAGGTCGAGAGGCTCGATCGCGGCTCGACCTATCTCAATTCGTGACGCGAAGCAACGAAGGGACGAGGAGGCGCCGTAAGGGCTTCCACCCTTAAATTCCAGACAGGAGCTTTGCGGCCGTTAAGGGGTGGCATTGGGGTGCAGAGGTGGGTGGAAGTGTCGGCGGTTTTGCCGTGCAAGTGGCGGTGGAAGTGGTAGTGGTAGTGGTAGTGGAAGTGGAAGTGGCGTGGGACTCCATCCAGGCAGCGGCCCGTTCCGTTTCATCCCCTGGAAAACCCGTGAAAACCGCCACTTGTTGCATTACCTACCCTCCGCACTTCCAATGAACGAATATATGTTATGTAGGTATACATGTACGTGTACATGTATCCATATATTTATATATATATATATATTTATATCTATAGATATTTCCATGTAGACATGGGGTGTGCGGCGCACGTACAAGCTCGCGTTTAACCGTACAACCGAGTGCACACCTCCGGCTGCTGGAATTTATACAATATATCCAGAGGCGCGTTTATATTCGAATCTTTTCAAGGGCGAGCTGCGCGCGACCGAAGATAAACTTCCACAAGGATCGCTCGATCGCTGCCCGATAGTCTGGCAAAAAATTAATGACTGTGTTACATCCTCCTAGCGAGGATAGCTACCGAGAAGATATACGAGATTCTAAGAGCAGCGGCACGGGCGCGGCGTTACCGGTTAGTCGACGGATCCTAGCAGCAGCGTTTTCGCTGCAAGCGAACAAAGTTTAGAAGAAGACGCGGAGTCGCGAGGGCGCGGACGCGGGCAAATCTCTAAGCAAGCCAGCAAGGAGAAAAGGGGCAAGCTGAATTTGCATTCGCAACGTGCAATTTCCAACGTTTTCGCTCCTTTTTTCAAGGTTCCGAATTTCTCGACCGAACGATAGGTAGCTTTCACCCCCCCCTGCACCTTTCCGATTCTATCCTCCTTCCCCGCTTCACTCTACTCCCGTGTGTAAGGGCACACACCCTGCATTTACTACCGGCTAGACGCAAAAAATGTCGACGTCGACTCTCGGAATAAAACGCGCTCCTTTTCTGTGGCGCGCAGCGATTTTCGATGTAGGCGCTGATCACGGGGGTAGGTAATATCAGTGCCCCGAGGCAACCATCGTCCAGATCCTGTGGCTAAGCGTTACACCGAACATGCTACCGGGTACAGAATCACCAAATCATCGAATCACCGAATATCAAAATTATCTCCCTGCCTCCTTCTTCCCTGCTATCTCCTTCCTTCCTTCGCGCCTCGCTCTTCTTCTTTCCCACCTTTCTCTAACCTTCTCCCCTTGTCATCAACGATCCTATCTCTTTCTTTTTTCCATCTATAATCCTGAGAATTGATCTCTCGTCTATGCCTACGAATCGATTGTCATGAAAACGATCTGGTTAGAACGAAGCTGTAGCCGTTCGATATCGATCGGAATTTCTTCGCGGTATCGTTCGGTTTTCTCTAATAGCTGAACGGTGACCAACAGGGAACAACGCAGCGCGGACAGCCCTAATTGCGATCGTAGGAATTTCACAAGCTCGTCGACAGCGCATTTGCATGTTCCCGCGATTGCGGCTCGATTCGCGAATGCAGATTTCAATAGACACCGGCCAGGAATTCTAGGTCAGCCGAGGTGTATTGTTAGTTGTAACGAGACAATTGCAACAACAACGAAGCATTGTAACAGCTACCGGTAGAAACTAGCTACCCCCCGTCGCGGATCGCGTCGCGTCGATTCTTCTTCTAACGTAACGTCGTCGTTTCATCGAATCTCCGTCGTGCGGCTACCTCTCGCCGCTTCATCAAAACAAAAAGTCGTCCATTAAAATTGCAAATCAACTTTTCGCCCTTTCTGACCCGTCGTATTGCGCGAGTAATAAATCAACGGAACACTAGTACGTCTCGCGAACGGTGAATCGGCGAATCGTACGCCTTTCACGAAACGCGTTTCGCGGTAATTTTCCGGCGATACACCTTTAGAAATGATCGTGGAAATTGTTAATTTTGTACGACGACCATGGTTTTTTCAGCTGCTTCAAACGAGCCCGGAAATAAACGGTTCGTTGAACGTTCTTTTCACGGGCGTACCTCGGTTCGAGAACGGTCGTGTTTCAACCGCGAACAAGAATTCGTGAACGTAGGTAAAAAAATCGCGCGTTCCCAACCCCGCTCGATCCTCGTGGATCGTTCGCTCTGCCAGCTGTAAATTCTCGTTGTACGCGCGAGACGATGCGAGACGATGCGAGATGCACGATAATGATACGGTATTTCTAGCATTCCGATAATTTCTTACGATAAATCACGTCTAAACGGTGCCGCGAGATGGCATAAACACACGTTTCGATCGGGCCTCGGGTACATAGCCAGAAGATTAATGATATTTTATAAATTCGAGTGCGGCTTCGGTCGCGCCTCCCGACGAACCTTTCCCCTCTTCCTTCTATTCCTCTTCCATCGGATAGAATACTTCCATCGAAACTTTCGCTCCGTTCTCGGTGCTCGCTACCCTTTTCGTTCGCCAGTTAACGCAATTTCGATCCACCGAGACCTTTGAGAACTTCTCGCAGAGCACGCCAAGAACGAACGCTGGGCAGTGTACGCGCATCGCAAAGATATCGAGTACCAACGTCAAAAGTCCTGCATTAAATTACATCGTATTTCCATGGCGAATAGACGAAGAACACGGCGCATACTGTCCCTTTGTCCAACGAGCAAAACAGAGTAACGGGTGTCTCGATGTGAAAACGATCCTCCGTTCTCCGTTGGTCGAAAGCCTTTTCCGATCAGCTTGGAAAGCGAACGGGATGCAAGGGAAAGAAGCATTCTCGAATTCGCGTACACCCGATAGAATTCGAACGCGTGTCCTGAGACTGGTTGTACTCTCGCGCACACACGAATCGTTTCTGGCCACGTGGTAGTTAAATCGAATTCTCTGGCTGCCCTGTCCGGCGGAGACACAAAGCAAAGGTTGCTCGAGTGGATGGCTCGCCCTAGGCGACCATCTAGCAAATTGTGGTATCTAAGTGGCCGGTGGAAACGGGCCGCTTTATCGCTCAGCTCTCCTACGGAATTTCGAATTTTGGAAAGTCATTTTACGTTCGCTTCAGGCTCGCATCCTCTTCCTCTTCCTCTTTCTTCCCCTATTTCGTTTGTCGTTGTGCACGACGACGACAACGTCACCCTCCGTTTTCGATGATTTCAAATTTCACCGCGATTTGACCAACGGATACAAGATGGATTCGTTCGATTCTTGCGCGTTAGTGACTCGTAATCAAGCCTGGTATCGTGGTATTTCGACGATTATACAGGGGAAAGGCAGACAAATTACGGTTGGATCGAATACGGATCGTTTACGATCGCAAAGAGGAGGCTGTCCATCTTGCTTTCTTTGCCCTCAAGTTTCCCATCCTGCCATGGAGAATAGGAGACACAATTGCGAAGACCTCGACAGGGACACGGACAGTCGAACGGAAGAAAGCGCGGGGGTCCCGCGTGCTGTGTCTGAACCGGCATGCTTCCATCACGTGGCGATAGCTTTCCGCGGCACTCGAGTAATTTCAGCGTCGAAACGTTCCATTAAAGATTCAGCATGTAATTGCGTACGATCGTAGTAGAGATCGTTCCCTCGGTTCTGTCCGTTTCCTTCGTCCATCCTCCCGCTCCGGCAAACGTGCCACGTCAGACTACCCGAGGGATTATCATCGAACCGAATGATCGCGCGTAACCGTCGTACGTGAGGCAATCAGGCGACTGCGTGCCGGAAAATTCGTCTTAATGATGCCTCGAGCACCCTGCCCGGTGGTCCGTTTCGCTCTCTTTCTCTCTCTATCTGTCTTATCTCTATCGAATACCGATTCCATAAGCTGGACGACGCGTAGATTTCTAGACTCGATGCTGGCGAAAACGTGGGCCGATCAGTGGGTGCCGTCTAGCGATGGAAGCGCGGGCAAGGTGTAACGGGCGTACTTTTTCCAAGCGTATTATTCCGGCGTTATTCAGAAGATCGGAATGCAGGTACAGTTATGGTTAGCAGTAACGCGGTACGTCGTCGGTATATGGCCTCGCACGGTTGACAATACCGCGAGTTCTCTTCTCTTCTTCGCGGTCCCCCAAGTGTCACCTGTTCCCTCTCTCTCTCTCTCTCTCTCTCTTTCGTTCACCACCTCCTTTTTCCGATTCTTTTCCAAGCGCGATTCTCTTTTTGTTCAGCCAGCCAGCTTTCCCCTTCCTGCAAAGTTGACTCGTCGCGAGCGCGTGTCTTTAACCTCGTCCTCTTCATTGTCGGTTCGCGAGTGCGTGTATACGATACGTGCTTGAACCTAGAACTCGACGACGACGACCACGACCACGACGACGTCGACGACGACAACGACACAATCGATAACGTCGTCACGATCCCAAAGACACGCACGCTTCTGTCCCCTTATGTTAATCTGTCCTTAATATTCCACGCGCACGCTCCTCTCCTCGCTTCTTCGTCTTCCCTTTTCCCCTTTATCCTCTTTGTCCAGCTACCGCTCTCACCCTCTCCCATTGAAATTTGCCTTTTCGGCGTTCCGAGCGACAGGTTACGCTAATGTTTGCCATTACGCTTGAAAATGAATCCCTTATCGAACGTAAACTGGTCGCGCGACGACTACGAACGGCGCACGGCTCAGCGTGGCGATCTCTTTATTCCGAAGGTGTCGTTAATCGGCTCGTTGAGTCACGCGCTTGTCGCTCGCGTGGCCGCGATTCACCTCGATTCCGCAACGAATTCAGCTTCGTTTCTCACCTGAAACGACTGTTCCATCGGCTACGTCTACGGTCTACAGAAACGCGAGAAGCAGAGGCAATAAATAACGGAGTAAATTACGAGGTTGCTCGAATCGTGGTTGTGCTTGTGCGGCGATGCCAGTCGGGTAAAGTCGATTTTCAGAATCTTCGCCAGGATGAAAGGAATCGCGGGAAATTTCCAAGTGGGATCATTAAGACCACGAATTGTCGCGTTTCCTTGAAAAACGAGATGATGTAGAGGAAAGGTAAAATAAGAGGAGGAGGGATGGGAGAAAGGGTAAAGTAAGACGCGAGCAAGCACAAGTACGGTTCGATCGGTACCGGTACCTTGGGTGTACGTTGCCTCGTTTAAGCCGGTAAGGGACCCGATATCATTAATAATAATTATACAATTATATGTAGGTATGGCGTATCGAGCGTATAGTTTAGTGCCGTGTTATTATCCCGTTCTCTTCGAGTCCCGCGAGAGACCGTGGCGAACAACACGTATCTCGCTCTCCCTATACGTATATGTTATTACTTATAATATTTCATCTTCGGAATTGACGGTTGCGTTTTGTTTATGCCATGGGAACGTCACGGGGTTATAACTAAGGGTGGAAAACAAGCCGAGTCGAGGAGAGCGTGGCTTTTATCCGGCCTCGGGTCTCCGTCCCGCGCCTACGCTCCTATACGGTTTAACCTTTAAACGAAACGATGCAAAGACCTAGAACCTTTTCGGTAGCTTTGCGGCAAGGAAGAATGCACCACTGTAACAACTGGCTATACACTGAATCGCGACGAGTTGCCCCTGATCTTCCACCTACGACTCGACTTTCGTTCTTCCATTTTTTTTCCCCCAGAATATTGCCAGCCTCCGTCACGTTTCATGGTTATGCAATCGTAATGCATACCGCGAACCTTTCGAACCTTTTTCAGTCGGCCTCATTGTTACTTCTCGCCAATGAACTAGCGTGGGTTCCGGGGGTTCCGCGGGTTCCGCGAACGGGAAGCAAATCGATCGATCGGACGAGCCGCGAGAGCAACAGGAGAGAGAGAAGGTTCAACGGAAAAATTTATAACCCGACTGATCGATTATAGGCAGAGGGATTCCGAGAACTACTATGCCTGATTAGAAAGCGAGGCATGCACGCTGCTACGCATCTGCAGCCCCGCCTATTCCTGCTCGCTCGTTCGCACCCTTTTACACCGTGTTTCTCTGCACGCCTCGACTCCTGCATGTTTCTCTACACTCTGCACTCTGTGTACATATCTACCACGAATGCTGTCTTTACACCGTCCAACCTTCTTTGAACTTGATTTCCCAAGAAAGAAAGAAAGAAAGAAAACGAAAGTCGTCGAGCGATCGAACAAGGGAAAAAGAAGATTCCCTTGAAAACGCTATAGACAGGATGAAAACAAGGACGAAAAGACGAAACGAGACGTCGAGGACTAGGGAAAATTCAGTTAAATCATTCCAACGATTTAGTTGTGGAAACGCGACAAAATGAAGGGTTCAGACGATCGCATTTCCTTCGGAACGCCTTCCGTTTCGCGCGACCGTCGGAATTCCCTACGCGCTGTTTTAGCCCGCGGAATTGGGTCGGTTTATCCCGCTAATGGGAAATATAAAGTTGTGCACAAATGAGCGAGGGAATGAAATTTAACTGACGGCGTCGGCAATAGGCGCGATCCATCGCATCGGTGTGTTTGCGTTTCGCGTAGGAGAGCAGGAACCGAAGCGATAAAACACGGAAGCTCGAGCGAGAGAGGTTGGCCGAGCTTTTCACCGTGCCAGTACGCGTACGTTACACCTCGCGATACGTTAATTTACGCTTTCGGCCTTTGTGGGCCTGGGTTCGCGCGTCACAGAACACCGCGGTGCCAACGGGCGAACTCGAAAGCCAACAAACGAACGTCTGACGGCGATGCAATCCTGCCAGCGCAATGATCATATTGTTCGTTAAAATATTCTTTACGATTTTTTATTACCCGAATCGAAATGAAGTTGGAAGACGATCTTCGACTGACGGTCTAAATAAGACTCCGACAAAAGCTTAGCCAAAGTGCTTCGAAAATTTGTATGAACATCGTAAACTCTGCATCGACTCTGAAGGAGCTTATTTTGAATAAGAAAAAGCTTCTTTCTCTTATGTATTGTACAAGTTGAGGAGGCGTATCGGAACTTGGAGCTGATCGTCAGTTTCGTAGAAGGAAATCGCGCGTATCACAAACCGTCGACACCTTGCGAATCGTTGCACAATAGTTATTGCCGCGTAGAGTGGAGTAAACTCGTTTCGTTTGTTCTGTTAGTCTGGGATTATAGCGATAATTATCTTCGGAGATGTAGGAACGGGACTATGCACGGCGAATAAACTATGATGCCGGATGGTATGATTGTCGGGAGGCGGAAGGTAGGAGGCGATAGAGGCAGAGGTAGAAGAAACGAGAGACAACATTGTTCATCTTTGTCGCATATAAACCGAGGTAAGTACCGAGGGGGTGGGCTGCTGGCGCGTTTGCCCCGTCGTAAATCGCGAATGATTCCGCTAAATTTCCATCTCGTCGAATGCGAAAGGGGATAGTCGAGCAGGGACCAGTGGTGGATAAGGGTTGGCTCGTGGATGGTGTCGGTTGATGGATAATGGGCAGGGTGAATGATAATGCCGCGTGCACGTTGTAGTTTCCTGCGCGTTCGCGTTTCTCTACAAGCTGCTGAAAATGCCGTTACAGTGTCTCGTGTCTGATATCTCGTACGAGACGGAATTATTCTTAGGTATCGAGCGTCGTGGCCCGTGTGCGTCCTTGATACTCGAACGCGCCAAATTCAAAGAGGCGAGCAACAAAATGGACGAAGTAAAGACTGGTAGCCAGAACACGGTCGGCCGCTTCTTCAAACCCCAGAATTATGAAAATTATGGACACGCCGTTCGGCCGGCGGAGACGCGAGAGGCGTATCGTACTCTCCCTTCTCCATCCTTTTCTCTTTCTACCGCGTTCACGTTTTCTTGCTCTATCGCGATCACCCTCTTAGGCACGGTTTAAGAAGCATAGCGCGAAAAAACTGCCCAACGATCTCCGATCGCTTCGTTTCGAGACGATTGATCTCGTCCATCGTTCGTCGTTCCATTGTAGCAGAAGGAAAGAGAAGGTAGTACCGTGTACCTAGCCCGGCTTGTACATCGTACGGTTCTAGCGATGGCGAGTCGGTCACGAATACCTAATCAATAATTATTACCGCGATACTCTCTATTTTTGCGTCCTGGCCCCCTTCGCGTTCTCTCGGCGAAGGCTTCGTTTGCCGGAGACCCGCGAACCCACACAGCCGCTCCCTCCTATTCCTCCTCCTCCTCTTTCTCCGCCTCCGCCTCCACCACCGCCACCGCCACCGCCACCGCCGCCGCCGTTTCTTCTCCCTACGTGCACGGTGCCGCCATATTTGCATATTTATAAGGGAATGTAATCGCAGAGCTCGGTTTTCGCCGTTCGTCGCTCGCTACCGTGGAAAGAATTCTCGCAAGATGGCGGAAAGATTCGAGGCAGACATGCGATCCGATTTCCTGCACTCCCTACCGATCCCTTCCCGAACAACGCAACGTATCATCAAACTGGCCGATCTAGAAGAAACAATCGTTCCTTCGTCGGCCCTTTTACTCGTTCGCGAACGACGCGACGGATACGTCGAGAAAGGAAATCGACGTTCTGGAATTCCTGGAATTTCCCTTGGACATCGACAAATCTCGCCTTCCCTCGACACGGTTCTTTTCCATCGTTCGCGATACTCGAGAATCGATCGATCCTAGGCATCGTTGCCCGTCGAGGCCTCTTGGGTTTGCTTTGCAGTGTGTAAACAGGCAGAAAAGAGGACAGAGGGGAACATCGCGTTCGCGCTCAAAGCTTCAGGCTCGAGACTCGGGGGTCAAACGAGAGAAAGTAGAGAAAAGCACATGGAGAAACGGAGGAAAAGGGTAATCCGTCATAGACGCGTGTACGCAAGACGTTAGCGACCGATTTAAAAACGAGTGAACGGATAAGTGGCAGTTTCTCTGTTCGCGAAAGGATCGTCGAAGAATACACCCCAACAGATATAACGTTCTCTCGTGCTTGGTTACTGCAACAATTCGCGGAATAAGCTACCGTACGAAAGCGGCGAGTCACGATCGACTCGTTACGGACGATCCTTCTCGATATCGTATAAATCATGAAATCACGAAAATCATCTATTCCTTGCAATGGGCTCCTTAGTCTTTTTTCTCTTTCCCCTTTCCTTTCTCTTTTTTCTTCCTTAACCAGCAGAGCGTCTAATCGCTTTTTCGAGAACATACTGAAACTCGACTCGAACGATTGGTACTCCGTCGAGTGCGTTTGCAAACGTTCGCTCCGAAATTTCCTGCGAACTCGAGGGGGAACAACCCTTCGGTACTCGCGTTTATTGCGCGCACAATAAAATCTACGGTTATCTTTCTAATACCGGCTACAACCTAATTTCAAAGGAACAGAGAGCGCGCCGAATGGGGCTGGAACCCCGGGCGGCCAATTCGAACGATCGGAAATGAAATTTCGATCGACGAAACAGCCTCGTCACCGCCCGGAGAAATCTAACCTGTAATTCGCATTAGGCATCAATTTTTGCACCACGGGGTGTTTACTGCACTAACACAAACGCACCGACCGATAGACCGTCTTGCAACATTACTGTCAACTTCTTTACCGCGCAATCTCCTTAACATCGCAAATATTCTCGCGTGTCGTAGAAAAAATGTCAAATGTCGCGATTCTCGCGATTAAAAAGGATGCAGTTGGCGGACGCGGCTATCTCCGCGCGATCCGATGCCTCTCGTAACGCTCAATGGAACGAACATCGACGGGGGGGCCGATCCACGGGTGGTTGGAACCCTACCGGATAAGAGGAAAATCCGATTATTCGGTTAAGAGACCGATCGCGACGTCCACGATCCAGTTGTCGCTTCGAGCGAAAGTCGCGTGAAACGTTGAAACTCGCGCCTCTAGAATCTAGACCAAAGGGAATCTGATCGGTGCAGCGAACGGTAAATCAGATTCGCGAGGTGAGGAAAGAACAAACGTATCACGATTAGACGGATCGATGGTCCGCCGTTGGTGCAACAGCGGTCAGAGAAGGGAGGAAACGAGACGAGTCGGGAGACGCGTAATCGGCCGTAAACCGAGCTTTGCGGTTCACTTTGGGTTCGTCGAGTCGTGAAAACCGCGCGACCAGAAGCGACCAGAAGCGACCAGAAGCGACCAGAAGCGACTAGAAGCTCTGAGAAGGGTCGAAAATTCGCGCCTTGGCAAATCGAACAATCGCGGTTCGCGGTTGCGTTCGCCACGTTCGCCACGTTCGCCGCTTTCGGCCGCTGAAAGTCACTCGTGGATCGCGACGTTGCGCAAACCTTCCTACTTCCTATTATACCATTTACATACAATCGAATTTATCGTGCATGCATTAGCATAACTACGCAACTGGGTCGTCTACGAGCAAGGCTAACGAATGTATTATATAAAATATTAACGCGATGATCGTACCATCACGATTCGTGCGCGATTCAAAGAAACAGGAGACCGCTCGACAGGTGAGTTTTCGTGAAATGCCGTCACTGTCGTCGTCGTCGTCATCGTCGTCGTCGTCGTTGACGTAAACGGAACCGAGCGATGGGGCAGGTAGAAGGGTCGACAGGGTACATAAATATTAATGTAATAGCGCTGATTGCGCTAGATCGCGGCGGGAGGGCGAGTGCGAGGAGCGAGAGAACAACGCAGTGCAAATAACGCGTACCACGTTTCGTTGCGTCGCGCCCTGCGTCAACCAGAGATGGTCGGAGGCGAGAAACGAGGGGTTATCGGGGCGAAGAGGAACCGACGAGGGGTGGTTCTCGGTTATGTCGGTTATGTTGGTAGCACGGTGACATATCCGAGAGCAACGACGCGATGACGCGAATGTGAGCGAAACAGCGAAACAGCGAAACTGCGAAACAGGAACAGCGTAGGGCTAGAGATGGAAAGAGAGGAGAAAGAAGACGAACAACCACGGGACGAAAATGTGAACGAGAAGGAACGAAGAAACGGGGCGACGATTCGGAGGGAGAGAAAGAGAGAAGGGTAGCGGGTGCGAACGCGTTCCACCTCGAGCGTCGGGAGGTTTTCCGGGGGCGAGGGTGGCACCACGGACATTAAATATACACGCTGATTTGTCGTCCGCGGATTGTCACCTCTGATAGCTTTCATTTTGTTGTATATCGGTGGCGGCCGCGCTCGCCCCGTTCGCGCTCCACGCTTTTCGACGTAATTCGGCCCGCTTGATTGACTTTTGAGCCGGCCTTTATGGCGATATTCGTTGCGCGATACCCCTCGCCGCACTGCTACCCCACCTAGACACCTCTAGTAGATTTATCGGACAACGAACGCGCGTGTCCTACCCGTTTTTCGTTCGGTCCTAGCCCGTCAACGAAACCGTCAACGAAACCGTCACCGGCTGCCTCTGCGTGCACCTCCAGGCTGTTTCCTCGTTCCCGATCATATCCCTTCTGACAGATACCCGACCGTTCCCAACGTTCGTGTCAACCAGACGATCGCGTTTGGACAAACGCGTTTCCCTACAATTTTTCGCTAGCCACTCGATGGACGTACGCGAAACGTTGCCCTTTTAAACCAACGGACCGAGTTTCTTATCGCCGCGCGCCGCCCTCTTTTTCAGAATCAACGCAACGCTGCGCTGTTTCGTCAACATCCTCGCGTTCCTTCCGATTTTCAATAATAACACACGGTATCGAGCATTTGTTTCGAGTCGCTGGAATTCCACCGGTATTGTCCAGCCACGAAAACAACGCTCGCCCCTTACCCGTTATATTCAGCTCACGCCTTCTTACCGCGATCCAACGATAAACATCTTTCTTCGTTTCGCAGAAATTTGAAACGGTAAGCATCGCGTATAATCGCAGATCGATCGTCGCGTTCCTTTCTTTTCGTATTCGATTCGCGATTCCACCCATTCTAAATTGATCATAGATAAACGTAAAAAAAAAAAAGAGTTTGGACGCACCGCGTCGCTTCGCTTCAAGAAAGTGTGATCGAAATGGGGTCAACGAAGTACGCGACAGAAACGGAGGAGAACGGCACAAAAGGGTCCTCGGGGTCTCGCGAATGGTCTCGCGATAACGTTACGTGGCGGTTATTGGAAATAGTCTGGTCGATCTACCCCACCGTGAAATACACACAGCTCGGCAAGCCTACGTCATACCTTGGCGTATGTACATTATTCATAGCCATCGGTGAAAAGGGCGCCAGCCATATTACGTATGCCACGGGTTATTATGCCCTCTAAATGTTTAATGTGTTTGCCTTCCTTCTCCGGCCACCGACACGACTTTATGTTTTACTAACTAAATTACTATTTTTTTCCTTTTCCCTTTTTTTTTTTTCTTTTTTATTAGTCCTTCACCGTTTATGTTGGTTCAATCGATTCGTTGCTCCCTTTCCTCTCCACCCTCATTTGTGCTTCTCTTCTGACACCCTCTGTTCCTACAACTTTTTCCACCAACCTCCCCTTTCTCTCTCGCACGCGCCTACTTCTCTGGATATCGTAAATTTTTACACGCCATTCCTCGCGAATGTTTAATCGTGTCCTACCTCCTCCTCTCTCTGTCTCCTGTTTGCTTTTGCCACACCGAACTTTGCATTAACCCTTTCGTCGACTACGCTCGTCCGCTGCTAAACGCACGTATTTCCTTGACCGTCAACTTTCCCGGTGATAGGTATTGTATTTTTTCACTGGACCTTTCTTTTTACCATAGGTATAATACTTGCGATACCCGAATGTCTTAATTATCGTTTGCAAAGGAAATGCGACGCATAAGCATCGTGTAAAAATTGGAAGGAGCAGGCCAAAAGGGCCAAACGTTTCGTCGCGTCTCGTCGTCTGCAACGTTAACGGGAGGGAAAGAAAAACGAGTAAAAAGCGAGAAGAGCGTGGCAGAGATAGCTGACGAGAACGGAAGCAATTTGGAGAGATGAAAAATTACGGCGGCTAGGTAAGCCAGGCAAGGAGTTTGGTTGTTTACAGGATTAATATCCGACGAGCGTTCGTTCCTTGAGCCAGAGGATACGGAGGAGGGGATGACCGGGGTGTCGTTAAAACCGCGAGAGCGCTAAAACGGGCAACACCGAAACGCGAAACGCGAAACCCGCCGGAAACTTTGGAATTTACTGCCCGACATATTGGCTGCGAAAGCACACGAAATTAAGGCTAGTAAAACACTTTCCTGACACCTAGCGCACCCTTCTCCCCGCCCTCTCCATCCCTATAAACCCTACGTCCCTCTCCCCCTTAACCCTTTCACACCCTTATGTGTCGTGTTCGACGAACGCGAACACGGAATGACTCCTTTTTTTTTTTTTCATTACCATCTAATTCGACTAATTGGTACAGCTTTACGAACCAATCCGTCTGCTTTCTTTCCTTCGCGTCATCTTATTTAAATTGATTAGATTCAAAAGCAAAATTTCCGCGCTTATAATTACAAATCTTAAACAGCGCGTTAAAACTTTCTGCGAACGAATGTTGAAACTTTTTTGTATATTAGGCAATCTCTTAATTTAACTACATTTAATTAATTTATTTTAACTTGATTAATTTAACTTAATTAATCTAAATAAAACGAGAGATCTCATTTTTGAATTTCCGTATAGAACACGCAATTCTCATTTAACTTTTTTCAAACATGCACACGAAACGCATCGATGCATTCATATGCCTATGGATGCATTCCAATGATACCGTTTCCGCCATCTGTTGGAAAGTTGCGGTCTTAACTACGATCGATAATGCAGGCAGCTGGCTCGCTTTTTATCCGCGGTTTTGTTTTCGTTTATCGGTAAATGGACGCGTTTGAAAATAACATGGAGGAAAAAATAACAGGAGGGGAAAAATGGATAGTGATAAGAACAAAAAAAATTAACAAACTTACCAAAGCGACGAATGAAAAATAAACAGGGGGGATACGGGAGTTGTAACTGCAACAAATGAAAAAAGTGCACTTCAAATCAATTGTAAATGACATCGTGAACAGTTCTTTTTTAATAAATACAACATTTTCGTTTGCTGTATATCATTGTTTTTATTCCATTTAATGATTTATAACAATTTACAAATTACGCTGGAAAATAAAGTTATGCATGACAAGCGATTTCGTTACTTTATAAAACAGTATCTTCTTATGAATAATTTAAAGTACAAATTAATGAGAAACGAAGAACTCGTTATAATTTCCACTTTGAGTTTAAATTACTTCGTCGCTGTCTGAAATTGTTTTAACTTTTCATTCGAACGAATAAACGCGTCGATACCCGAACCGTTTTTGTTTGCACGTTTCGAAATTTGCGGTTTAAAAATGAGATGTCAAAGATCGCTCGTAAGTCGTCGCTGTTAACCAGGGAGTTACGACAAAAATTAGTCACCGTCAAATTTGGAAAGATCAAGTTTGTACACAACTCGCGCTATACAACCACTTGTGGATCATAGACACGAGAGATACGTGTTGCGAACGTCAACGAACGCGGTTTCTCTCCCGAGTACGGTTATGTACAACAACTTGAAATATTGAAAAATACTGCCAGAACGAAATACACGATAGTCAAAGAAAAAACGAAACCGAACAAGCTTAACTGGGTGCGGGTTTTTATAGAAATTTCGACCAAAATCCGAGTGTCAACGCCATGTCAAGTTTTGAGCAGCGTTGCTCGCCGAAAGTAAAAAGAAATCGACGATCTTACCAAAACTGTTCAAAGAGGGGATTATGGCCTCCTTATAATGACCTCCGATGAAAATTTCACAAGGAAAAACAACACAAAATTCACAAAATACTCGGAAGCTAGCGGCGAGATGTTTCGTGCAGACAACTGCATGTACACACAATCGACGGTGCTGCCACGTACTACGCATGCCGACCACACGAAACAACATTGCGACCGCGCCATTTCAAATCGAGTTAGGAATGTTTTTATTGAAACAACTTCTGAAAGGATTTATCATCGTGTTAATACGAATTATCGAATTACACGTGTAATTGCTTAAAACTTTTAAAAGTGATTTGATATTTCTAATTGATATAATGAGTCGTTCTTCAAAAATACAATACCTGACCAATTAAGGTGGAACTTATAAATCGTTAAGATTATTTGTACAAAAGTACTGATAAGAAACAGATACCGTTTCAATGCGTTCTCTATCTTTTTGTTTCTTCGTCGCTTCTATTCCCTCCCTCTTTTCGAAATATGGATTAACCGGGTTGAAAGGGTTGAAAGGGTGGGGTGAAAGGAGAGGCAAAGAACTAGATAGACGCAGAGAGGGAAAGAGAACGGTATAGAAAAATAAATTGTTATTTATTTAGCAAGAGAGTAAGATTCTTCAAACGATGAAAGTATAAAATCAATAACAAGAACGAAACAGAGAAACAAGTTAAACGATGATGAAAAGGGATGATGAATCGCGGTTCGTTTGAGAAGCAGGCTAAAAGGGTGGGGGAGAAAGCTGTGCCGTCGGCAATGGAAGTGGAGGAAACAGTGCTGCCTTTAAAGATGGCTTCCCGAGGAAACGCGCCGTGTCGCGTCTAAGCCGAAAAATGATCGAAAACCCGTACGAAATCGTGAATATCGGCTGAATCGAATATTATGGTGGTCGAAGATACATTCGGTACGATCGTTCAGCAGGGATATACGTTTGGTGTTTCAAAACGTTCGAGCGACTGAAAAAAATAGTAAGATTGCCGAAGATGCGAGAGCAGGCCAATCTAGCGGTGGTCATTCTACCCCGTGTCGAGTGACAGTGGCTTACGTAACGGATTGTTTCTCGCTATGATAACGATATTCCAGTCGCGAATGCGAAACAAGAAACTGTTTTACCAGGTTATTCGCGGCGCTGCGCACGAATACGCTAGAAATACATATCGCGACTGACCTGAATTTTCTCAGTTCTCGTTTTGATATCGTCGTACCACGCCACCGTACGCGTCCACCCCGTCTCACACCGCCTTCCTTTCCAGTCACGCTGGAAAAGCATATCGGAATTGGTCGAATTGAATTATGACAGCGGCGCTCGTCATGGAAAACGCAAATTGGGATGCTGGTGAGTAAAGGAGCAAAATACGTTTACATTTCGCCGCCGCCGCTGTTCGCGTTTGTTTTCGTTTATCCTTGTTCTTCTTTCGTCTTTTGATTGTTCGTCACCAGCGCAGCGAGGGGACGAACGTCACCGATTTTAAAAACAGTGCTTCGAACGTATCTCGAACTCCCTGCACAGTTTTTAACCGGTTCGATCGAACACTTTGGAAAAATAACGTTGCACCGCGTACGAGTGTTGCACGCGTCTATTTTTATCTGCTATCAAGTTTTTCAACGAAACAGCAGAGTCAACTTTGTGCTATTATTAAAACGAAAATGCACGCTACTCGTTTGTCGCGCGTTACTCGCACCTTTAATCGCGGTAAAAAAAAACGTTCGCGAAATCAGCTTCGGTTTATTTTTTCTTTTTTCTTTTGTTTTTCGACAAAAATCAAGCGTTGTTCGAACGTTTCGGAGGAAATTAATTTATCGATCAGAAGTTAAATGTGTCGCCGCGAACCGAACGTTTCCGGCGGCATAAAACAACGAGAAATTAGTACAGACTTATGTAGTAGGTATATTCCTACCGTTCTTTCGAGGACGCAGGATCGACGAAATCCTTATGATCGATCGATTTACCGGGTTTTTTTTTTTCTTTTTGCTTTTAGCGTTGTCCAAGCTGCTGAATTCTCTGCAGGCGAACAAGAACGAAATACCGAGCTGCACCGACGAGGAATTTGGATTCCTCAGCGAATTGTTGCAGTCGAAGGAATTGAACGCGTTGGTGAACGTGCACAATAAGATTTTGAACAATGTCAAGGACGACAAGTTCTTCCCGGTACTGTCCAATTCCATGGACATCGACATCGATGTTTTGAACTTGTTGGCGACCAAGGTGCACGTCTCGAAGGATTGCAAAGAGCTTTTTCATCTTCTTCAAAAGCCGCATATACAGGTGAATAGAGGAGAGGGTGCTCCTTTTACACCGAATATATACATCGTGTATGCTTACGCAGATTGGTGAATGAATCGATATTATTTATTGTCGTCTTAGGGATTGTTGTGCGCTCACGACGCGGTCGCGCAAAAGGATTACTATCCGAGACTACCGGAAATACCGTTGGAAGTCGACGAGGACGAAGAGACGGTGAAGATCGTGCAGCTGGTGAAATCAAACGAACCCTTGGTACGTCAGATAGCTGGCACTTTTCGTGCTCAGAGCGTTGTTCATGTTTCCAGTCGAATAACACGGTAAAGACAGAGAGATCGAGCTCGAGCTCGATTGGTCTTCGGTAAACGTAGTACAGATTCGTATTTACGATAAAAAAAACGAAAAAAAAAGCGACAATGATACATAGAAGTAACGAAGTAACCAGCGTAACCGGCGTAATTATGCCTACTTGCATGGAATTTCATCGTAATTAATCCTTTGTACCGGCGTAGACGCCTCGTGTGTTCCCCTAATAAGTAATCGTAGTTATCGAATACGTATTCTCACGTATATTTCTTAAGTAATCACGTGTTTCTTTCATCGTCAAACTTGCTTCGAAGTGTGGCGCTGGCGTTGAACCGATCGTGGTAAGTCGACTTGAAGCCGAATTTAATGTACAGGCTTGTAAACAATTATCGTGCGTATTATCGATTCTTAGTACGATTTTGTAGCCGTTTCGTTTCGTTTCGTTCCATCTGGTTTTCTTTCATTTCGTTACGCTGAATGTCTAGTCATTAGAATTTTACTTTTGTTCTTATGCTGCGATCTCGTTTTTGTACCGAAAACGTGGAGAAGCCGAGCTGTAAATAGAACGATGTTGATTTTTCTCGCTGCTAATTTTTTATATTCGTTACGCTTACCTCCTACTTTTGACACCCTTTTGCGTCCGTTTGAATTCCCACTGATTTGTTTTTGGTTTCCTCCTTTTTGTTTTCTGTTTTGTGATTTTAGCTTGTAAATAAAACGATTTCTCTATCGTAACAATCGTATCCTGTGTTATTGTCCCGCATGTCCTCGTGTAAGTGTTGAAAATCTCTGGAGATAAGGCGATTATCTCGAGGGATTTAAAGGATCGCGTGGCCGACGCTTCGAATTAACGAAGAAGACAAGAATCGCTTCGATCGAGTGTGCGTTTAACGCCTTCGCGATGAATTCTCTTTCTTTTTATTTATTTTTTAAGAAAAACGAAGGCGCTCCCTAACACGCGTACCTCGCAACCCCAATGAAAATATTAGTTTACACGTTGACAATAGGGGGCGACCATAAAAACGTGCGAGGTGACGGGCAAGATCGTGATTGCGCGAATAATGCATGGCGGTGCAGCCGATAGATCCGGCCTCATTCACGTTGGCGACGAGGTTTGCGAGGTGAACGGCATCAGCGTCGAAGGAAAAACTCCAAACTGTGTTCTCAAGATATTGGTAGGTGACAGTTTCCGTTCGATTTCCGATTCGATTTCCAATTCGGAGTTATTATAAAACCACCTATTCTTTTTCAGCAAAATTCCGAGGGTACCATTACGTTTAAGATAGTTCCAGCCGATAGTAAAGGAGGCATTCGAGAGAGCAAGGTACGTACCTAATTTTCCTCCTCGAATCGTTCCCAGAAAACCGTGTATCGCGTAGACGAGTTTTCGCGCTTCAGAAAGTTTGCCAATTTTAACGAAGATCAAGCAAAGCTTCACCAAATACCTAAGGTTGGAAAGTTTAAAAGCGTTTTTTCACCGTAGGTACGAGTGAGAGCGCACTTTTCGTATAAGGCCTCCGACGATCCATACATACCTTGCAAAGAGGCTGGACTAGACTTTTCCAAAGGCGATGTCCTCCATATCGTCAGCCAGGATGACGCTTACTGGTACGAGACGCGCGAATTCCTTGTTTCAACGGGGAAGAACGTTATAGTTCTCCTATCAAGTATACTCGTTTGAAATTAGGTGGCAGGCGAGACGAGAGGGCGATCGAAACATGAGAGCCGGCTTAATCCCTAGCCGAGCCCTACAGGAGAGACGAATTATTCTGGAGAGACAGCAAAAGGAGAAGACCGACGACGACAATATAAGTAAGCAAGCAGGTTTGCGATCGTGTAGACGTAGAGTGCTTTTGTCGCCACGACGCGACGTTTCGTCTGATAATCTTGTTGTCACATTTGCCAGTCTAGCCGTAGAGAGTGTAAAGGCATGCAGAAATGCTGCTGACTAACGAACGATCTCGCTTGACTAAACAACCCAATCGATCGATCGATCGATCGATCGATCACGACTGCTCTTCTCAACGTTTGATGGCCTGACCACCTAACCGTCGGTTAGGCTTGTGTTCTGTTCCAGTGCCTTTGCCCGCATTGTGCCCCCGTCCTACTACCTCTTTGCACGCCTCGCCCACAAAGTGCAACTTGCAGGGAGTAAAAACTAAAAAAATCATGTATGACGCTGCAGAGAACGACGACTTTGACCGGGAAGAAATACCTACCTACGAAGAAGTAGCGAAACTCTACCCGAGGCCGGGTCTCTACCGACCGGTGGTTCTGATCGGGCCACCGGGAGTCGGCAGGAACGAGCTCAAGAGGCGGCTCATGGCCACCGATTCCGATAAGTACAAGACGCCCGTTCCTTGTAAGCTTTTTCTTCCCTCGTTTCCTTCGGCAAACGCCAGCTTACCTACTTCGGGCAATCGCGTTCCTTTCCAGATACCTCGAGGCCGCCGAAATCCGGCGAGATCAACGGCAAAGAGTATCACTTCGTAACCCGCGAAAAGATGGAAGAGGAAATCGAGGCTGGCAAGTTTATAGAGTACGGCGAGTACAAGGGTAACTTGTACGGTACCAGTTCCGAGAGCGTCAGCTCGCTGATAAACGCTGGCTACGTTTGCCTGTTAAACCCGCACTATCAGGCACTAAAGATGCTTCGAACACCGCAAACAAAGCCGTACGTGATATACATAAAACCGCCTAGGTTCGAAATATTGAAAGAGACGAGAAACGACGCCAGGGCAAGGTCCACGTTCGACGAGAGCAACTCTCGAGGTTTCACGGTAAATCGATTTATTCTTTATACAATTTATTCGTAAGCCAGTGATACTTGAATGATCCGTTCGCAGGACGAGGAGTTTAACGAAATTCTGCACAGCGCGGCTAGGATAGAATTTCTCTACTCTCATCTGTTCGACGAAGCGATAGTGAACGCTGACCTGTCAATGGCGTTCGAGCAACTGGTGAACGCGGTTCATCGAGTGGAGTCCGAACCACTTTGGGTACCTGCTTCGTGGGTTCAATAAATTTTTCTTGAACCGAAAAAGGGCCGCGAACTTTTTCAATAACACGCGTTACTTTTTCCTCTACATAATTTTCGATGGCATTTCGAATCACCTCGCACTTACCCCGATGCCTTTCTACCTTTCATGGACGGATAGGTTTGATACGTTTGATACGTTTTCGGACAGATTATAGTCCAATTTGAAAGAGAAAAGAGGATATATTTGCGAGCGATCAATTTAATCGTTTTCTTTGTTCACCGTTGTTTTCGAATCTATCGTACGTTCGATGTGTGATCTTATCGTTAGTGTGTTTACTGCCAGAAACGTTGCGATCGAGGGAAGCGTCTCGTAATCAAGGATAGAGCGTTGCTTTGATTTAATCGCGTGTTATCTCGCGAATGGCGAAGATTAAAGGGGATTATTAGGAAAGACACGTGAACCGTGTTTAAAGCTCTTATGTAATTTTGGGATCAATGATTATAAATGGTAACCGATCGGACACAGTCGAGACGAGACGTTCGTTCGAAACACACCAGAGAGGATACGACAATTTGGGGAAGATGACGCGAACCACTCGTTGCTACCACTCGTTAATACCACTCGTGACCTTTGATCCCAATTGTTGTTGATTGTTGCCAAAATAAGTATCGTACCTAGAACACGGTGAGAATCGTCTCACGATTATTGTATTTTCCACTTGATCAGCATTGCCACGATATCGCTATTTTTTTCATAATTAAGGGCTACCAGCGCGAGGAAAATTTATGCGCGCGATCCTATCGGCGTTGCATCAAATAGTTCATCCTCGATGTAAACTCTGTATGTTATCGAAATATAGCATTACACTTTGAAATACGTATTACTGTCTTTCTATCTCGTATCTTCGTATTCGTTTTTTTTTTTTTTTTTTTTTTTTCATCGAGCGACTCAAGGTTACTTCAACCTTGAAGTAACGATCTCTGCAAATGCTTCTCGTGATAGAAAACTCAAGCAACGCGAAATTCAACCGATAAATCGAGATTTTTTACCATTATTTACTACCTGATACCTTTTCATTGTACGATAAACTATCGTGCGGATAATCGCTTTATTCTATCATCTATGGCACGAAATTTGTTTCTTTCACAGTTGTAATTTTCTTTCGGAATTGCAAACCATCCATCGCTCAGACATTGATTTCCAAACACGCACGCCTACGTGCCAACTTTCGCACTTCTTTACTTCTTTGTTCGCGATATCTTTAGTATGTTGTTAAAAGACAACGTAAACTATCGATCCTTTCAGAATTCGTGCATTTTCTCTGTTACTTCTCGTTACTACTGCCGCGAGTGCAAAAGATTTTCTCGCAGCTTATAAATTAACTTCCTTTTATTCTTTGTTCAAGGATAGAATATGTTAATTTTAACGCAACGGAAAACATATACTTATTTTCGAAGCAGAGATCTCTAATTAAACGCATGTAGTATTATGTATTGGTTCGGGGAGGTTCGAAAACAAGTTCGAGTCGATACACGTTGCTTTTCAGTAGATTTCGTTGTCGAATTATATTTATACGCCGCGTAATATCATTTGCGAATAGCCAAGAAGTTGCTAATGCAGACCGTTGCAAATTCTATTTTTAAGGTTTTCAGTTTTCTAATTGATCTTGAATCATCGTACCATTCGACCACGTGCGTTCCGTCGGATACCGCGTAGAAATAAGTGGAAAAACTTTCAGATTCGGAAGTCGAACGCGAAACTTTTCCTACCTTCGCCGTGTCACGGCCTATGGAAATTGACATTGTCGTGAGAAGTGTAAACAATTTTGTAAAACTGTTTGCGATCCTTTGTAATTTCTCGTTGACTAACCATCGAAGAAGTATAACAGCTGGCTAAAACTCGCGGCTGCGCGGATGAATGAACGTGAGATACGACTCACGCCGTACTTACAGGGCGAGGGTGAGAATTAAACTTTCGCCCAGTATCCAATCAACCCTTTCGCGAGTGGATTAGCTCGAAAAGTTTCTCGATGGAACTAACGGTGCCGTGTAATTTCACCTTTCGCCTACTTTTTCTACCCAATTCCCGTTTACAAACGTATTTACATTCAGACAATTTTCATCGCGAATTCTTTATATGTACCTTTTGTAGCGTTTAAACGCGATAGATGTTTCTCGCCTGTTTTAAAGAATGTAACGGACGGAGGTAAGTATATATTTTTTTCTTTTTTTTTATTCTTGAGTTGAAATCTTACAGCTGAAACATTTTGTTTCAAAGTTTATTTAACTTTCTTGAAATAAATGTATTTCGCGGCTAAACTATTACAAATCACGTTTTACCGTTCAGAAAGATTTTGTAAGTGTATATTTTTCGTATTTTCGTTTAAAGCAATATTCGTTAACGAATCAGGTTCGCTACGTTTTACGACGACAAGTTCACGATTCCCAGCAGTTGGAGCCGAGCTAGTTTAAAATTAAACCGAAGCCAGTCAGTATAGAAAAAGAATTTTCTTACGTAGATTACGACCCCAATTAGTCGAGACGTTTTTAACAACTGTGCTCGATAAAATTCGTTGGGACGGGCTTTAATGTACCTCTTCGAAATGTGTCAATGACACGAGCGTGCACGTGATTATCAACGAAACACGATTATTATTCCAGATCGAAGTTACGTGCGTGGTATTGACATTGATAACCTTCACCGGTTCGTCGAGCAATGCCTTATGAATTTTCATCAGTCGCGTATTGTATTTAAAAAACAGGGCTCGCAACACGGCTGCTTAACAACACCTTTTAAAAAAGTTATTCGCTTGTGTGCGCAACGCGATAATAGCAGACAGCTTGTCGTTTCCGTATAAAATATAGCGACCTCGGGCAAACATTGGAAAATCTGGTAAAATCTGAATAGAATCTTCTCTCTTGACGTAGCTCTATCATAAGTTCCATCGTTCCTTGGTATAATAAACACCGATCGTTACGATTCGAAACAAAAGCGCGGTTCAACAATACGGAAAACGGTGAACGTTATTCGTCGAATATCTTTTCATCGCGTCCGGAAGTTTACCTTTTATTCGCGGAAGATCGAAACGGCTAGATCATTAACATACGACCCAGTTAGGCGACGACAAGCGTTTCTTCAACGATTGTTTCTACATCTGTTCAAACAACTTGACGCCATATGCGAGCTTACAATTCCCCGGCTCGAAGATATCTACGGCAATGATTTCGTATGGTCGATAAACGAGCGCGAACGAAGGCTGGCATAATCGATAGATTGTCGTGCATAAGAGAATTCAAAATATTGGCTTCGCGCCAGAGGTGACGGCGACAAGCACGAAAACGAAGACGAAGACAGGGAAATGTAACGTGGCCAAAATAAGCACGCGGGCCCAGCAAAAAGACGAGCGTATTCGGTCGCGTAGAGCACGTTCTACGAGAACATCCTCGTTCGCTTCTGGATCTGAAGAAGACGGAAAGCTGTAATAGAAAATGAAAGAAGCGTGTCGACAAACAATTCGAGCCGGGATGCAATTTCGAATCGGAAGATAGTTAACGTGTAAACTGGATATCATGGAAATGTTACGTCGAATCGAGCCCCATTGATTTCACATATTTTCTCGTCGGTAATTGACTTTGAACGGTGCTCCATGGAGTCTGGATCAACGATGACGAAGAACCATCGTGACAATGGATTGACGAGGCAGAACGAGACGTACTCTAGGAAAGATTCGTTTACCAGTGAAACGAAACGCAACATCGTAGACACCGCGTCACTGGTCAACGTGCAAAGAAACATTAGCCAAGTAAGCAACAAGCTTCTCACGTTTCTTCACGCTTGCATTTTTCATCGCGCTTCGTAAAATCGACCACGTCATTGGAGATCGGCCGATTTACGGATCGTTTACTAAACCGTTTTATACGCGAATAACAGCAGACGGTTTCGCGAAATCTTTCAAACGCGATATACGAATTTGCCCGGCGTGTCGTCGATGGATTAATTCGAAAACAGAGGTAACAAGTTGTAGAACGTGTACACTAGGTACACTAGTGTGGCTGACACAGCTACTAAGAAGATTCGGACGTTGCGGGTGTACGGGGCGAGAAACCGACACGAGGACTTAACCGACATATAAATAGCGTTTAGTTGAAACGGATGCGGTAGAACTCGCGTGCACGTCTTGCGAGGCGATCCGGAAGGCACGATTCGCTTTTCAAGGAAGGCTTCTCCTACTCCGAACACCGACACTCACCTCATCGCGATCCGCCACACCGTCCTCAGTGATTTCCGACAGTTTACGCGGCTACGATCAATGTTCGACGCGCGAACTCGATTTCGTCTTCCTTCTTCTTCGAACAAGAACAAGTACGAGCCAGTGGTTTGTCGGTAAGCGTTTTAGCTTCTCGATTCTGTCGCGTTTTTTGAAATTATGCTTTCGACGCGACGAAAGCAAAGCGCGATCGCGGCGACGAGAATAAACATTCGTAAATCAGTTTATTGACATTGCCATCAGAAATAGTCATCGTTTCGCTACGATTTCACCTGGTTTTCGTTTCCGTCGCAGCCATTTTTGCCTTCCGACTCGGAAATTTAAACCGCGTTAAAGAGCCGATTAATAGGTACGACTGATTTAATTGCAGGGAAGAGGTGAAATTGTCGATAGCAGTTGGCGGGTAAACGGTGTCCAGGCGAGCCGAATAAAGTGCAGTTCCTCCGTAAAGGGCACCGGCTGCATCGTGAACAACGGTCTAGTTGCCTCTAGGGGTGAACTTGCTCGAAATAGCTGCACCAAGAGAAAGACGCCGGCGCCGTGCGTCGTTAACGAGAAGAGCAACGCGGTCGTCGACGCGAGTTACCGCGCCAAACGACCGGATCGCTTTCTCGAAGAAGAGTTTTTAGGCAAACGATTCTCTCTGGAGACAGCAAGATCGACGACGGCTTTCAGAAAGCCTCATCGAGCCATCCCCAAGTCGTTTTCTCTTCCAGACGATCTACGAGAAGGTATCTAGAACAACCGATTCATTCGGATATGTAACGTTTCCGCAAAAAATACATACTGTTTATAGGTAATTATTCGTGTCGGCAACCTGTGTTTTACGTAAGTAGATACATAGGAAATCAGGATTTCCTTTACCGGTAATTACTATGTGGAGTAGTATCGAGTAACCGTAAATGTACCGATTGAAATTTTATTTTATTATTTCAAAACAGATATGAAACAACTGTCAATGAATTTTTGTCTGAACCGTTGCCACTACGTTATATATAAACAGTTCTATTTAAACGACTGCAAGAATACTTGTCTGAACCGTTACGGAACGCTACGTATCCAAACGAATAATAGAAATCGTCCTTGAAATGGTAGGATCGTTTTGACACTCGTCAAACGCAGAAAACGCAGAAATTGTAGGCAGGTGTCAATTTCAGGTATCTCCGCGGCACAGGGAAAAGGACGAAGGCCCTTCGACAACGGTATTTTAAAAAGGTCTTCCGCGTTTCTGGCGAACATCGCACAGACTGCTTGTCGCGTCAGGGAGAAGAAAACTAGCGACAATCGCGCGAAATCATCGAATGTCAGAGGATACTTTACGATTTTGAACAGCGTAACCAACGACTTTGAGTCTCTTTATCGTTCGCCGAGCGTTCAAACGCTGCCAGTCGAACGGAAGAAGAAGAAGAACGGTGTTCGAGTGAAGAAATCAGTGTCCTTCAGTTCTGATACCAGCTTCGAGGAGAAACGGGCACCGTACAGGAGAACCGGGGCCGTTCACGAGGTCAAGGCCTATCACAAGGGTGTCCTGCAAGGTATGCCTTTCCCTTCTCTTCTTTTCTCTTCCTCCGTCCTTCAGTTAAGATGAAAAGTACGAAATCGGACGCGTTCGATGTTACGTCCTTGACCTACTTGAGAAAACGTCGATCGTAAAAAGTACAGCTTCGTGATTTCTCTCAAAGTCAATCTTCTACGAAAGGCTAGATTTAGAATTTGCGCACCGGTGCCTAACCGGTGCCTAACCGGTGCTATTTTCTTTGGAAGTCCTTCAAGGGGAACGTCTAAATACGCTCTAACTCTAAACGCATGGACAAAAGGAATTGAAATCGAAGAACAATGCGACGCGTTGACAGACTGAACGGAACGAACGAATCGAGAACGTTGCTTGTTAGAAACGTGTATTCGTTCGTATATAGAACGCGTAAAATACGCTCTCTGTTCGACACTGACATTCGTAACAATATTACCTACGCTTTGTGTTATAAAGTCGAAATAAACGCGTCCATCAGGGTTTGCAGCTGACTGAAAACACACGTAGATGCACGGTTTAACGTCGATCCAAATCCGCCTATTTATTGTTTCTTCTATTTTCGCGTCTTCTCTTAACGAGCTTAGGTAAATGTAAAGTTCCGAACCGGTGTTAGATCATAGCGAGGCTGATACGATCGTCAGAAAAGTGCCGTCCTCGTGGGAAACGAACAACGAGGGCCGATCGGCCCTACTCAGAGCTGCCAGGGATGCCGACGACGCGGCTCTCAACGAGATTACCCTTAGGGTGGGAAAATTTGGATTCGGTGATATGGATGTTAACGTGGCTGACAGCAGCGGCAGGGTAAGCTATCGTTATCCAATACTTCCATTCCGCGCCATTACGTAAAAATTAAAAAAAATGTTTTCCGCACAAAACGCACGGGAGAGTTTACGGTGCAGACTATGGTTAAAAGGAAAGCTGTTAAACCAACGTTGCTTCCTCGTACCGCGAAACATCATTTTCGATGCACCAAATATAAACAGTTCTGGTAGTTTGACGGTTCTAAAGAGCAGCGAACGTTCTTCTTTGCGCGAAAAACAATCGTGGCCTGGCTCTGACGCGTGTTCGCTAAGCTGACGCAGATATAAAGTAATAGCGCGACTTTGAACTATCGCGTCAACGTCAGTAACCACTTAATAAATTGATCCTTAACGGGCACCGTCTATTGTGCTCTATCTCTGCAGCAAAGAATAACGAGTGCCCATTCTCAGCCTTCTCGCTGCGAATTCTTCCTTCGTCCTTCTCTTCTTTTCAAAATCAGATTTTTCTAATGAGACGAATAAATAGAAGCGATGTTTAAAAAAAAAAAGAAGAAAACGGTAAGTACGCCAGGGTAACAGAATTGTTAGAGAATTCTTTCGAAAAAGCAGTTTATGTAATCGACGGGCTTTCGAAGCAAACTTTTGAGTGAATCAACATTGAGATTGTTTATTTGTCTTGCCAGACCGCCATAAGCTACATGGCTGGAAACGGAACGTCGACAATGTTGGAGCTAGCTTTGTCGTTCGACGGGGTGGATCCCAATACTCCCGACAACGAGGGCAACACGCCCCTGCACTTTGCCGCGCAGGCGGGTAAGCGATTACTTTCTACGTTGAAGAAAAAGCATAGGATATTGAAAAAAAGTTTTTTTTCGTCGCGTTGCACGTCTCGCATCGATTCGCAGCCGGTATAGATACTCGCCGGATCGAAATAGGGATTGGTTAATAAATATTTGCAGAGGGAAAGGAAAAGATTGCTACGAAAATAAAATACTGCTTCGTTCAAGGACAGTTGTTTTCATCCCCTGTTGCAATCAAATTTCGGCCCTCGCGATGAATATAAATTTCCTAAACGCAACGAATCGTTAGAGGATCAGGGCTCGAGTGGTCGACGTACGAGCGCGTAAACGTCAAAATTTACACGCACGATGCCGTAAGGATTCCACCGCGTCATCGATGCCAGAAATAACCAACGTTAGAGAGAAACGTATGTAGGTAGATATAGCGGAGAGACGCGTGGTTTTGCATTGACGCTCATCGACGAACATTTTAAGCCAAAACACGACGTCGAGTTACTCGAAATACGCGGACGTATTTCGATTTCCCGAAGGACGTAGGCCGACCACTGGGCTGCTTCATTTTCATTTAACTCTTTTCTCCTTTTCTCATATCCAGGCCAAACAGACTGTTTGAACATACTGCTACAAAGGTGCCCGGAGATCGAAGTCGACGCTAGAAACGCGTCGGGTTTCACCCCGTTGATGAAGGCTGCCCTCCAAGGAAGAACAAAGTGCGCAAAAATTCTCTTGTTTGCCGGTGAGCAAAATTTACGAGTATTACCGTGCCCGTGTCTGCCGCGTCTGCCACGGATCATTTCACGTCACTTTTGTTTAGAACCGTTTCTTCTTTCTCTTATTTTCTTTACGATACGTTCGTAGCAAGGTAACGTTCTTACGCGTCTAACTATTTTTAGGCGCGAATCCAACTCTAAGAGATCACGGGAGAGGGCTGAGGGCAGAGCAATGGGCCAGATTTTGCGGAAGATACGTTTGCGCCGAAGTGATCGAAAGATTCGCCAGGCATAG
Organism: Osmia lignaria lignaria; assembly: GCF_051020975.1. Classification (NCBI taxonomy): domain Eukaryota; kingdom Metazoa; phylum Arthropoda; class Insecta; order Hymenoptera; family Megachilidae; genus Osmia; species Osmia lignaria. The sequence continues at coordinate 5,780,379 of NC_135040.1, forward strand.
ACTCCTGGAGAGATCAACGTCGTGTAGATGGGGCAGCGAACCTGAACTAGCGGCGAAAGTGCTGCAAGGAAAGGTAAAAGCGTTTCAACGAAATTCCCACGAATTTTTAGGAAAATAGAAAAGTTGGGAAAGTGGAAGAGAGATAACACAGGTTTGAAACAGGTGATGCCGATTCCTTCGACTCCACTGTCGCCACCGTCTTCAGGGTTCAAGTCGAAGATAAGGAAAGTTTTTCGCACCACTTCTGGACCAGATAGAAATTTCTCCTTGGTTTCCCAATTGACCAGTGCCGCACTTTGCGCAAGCAGTCCCGCTTTGCCGAAATCGAGCGAAGTCCCTCCAGTAGTTAAAAGTCTTCTTCGACCTCTGAGCGTCCCTCAGTTAAGGTACCGTTCTTTCCATCTCGCTCCATTACCCTCACAAACGATCATTTTTTACCATTTTTGCCGTTCGTTTAAACGTGATCGTATCGTTTGAAATATTTCAGAGTGACGCTGGTTTCGCCGCAGGATTTCCTCGACCAATCAAAGGACAAGTACGGATCAAATTTCGCGGAAAAGATCGAGAACACGGTCGCGAAACAATCGTCGCGAACGAAAAAAAAGAAATAAATAGACCAATTTTCAATATCCTTCCTCGTTGTTCGATACTGCTACAGTTCCTATTCGATTCGCGTAACCTTGTCATGGTCGATGGAATTACCGTGGACTCGGTACGATCAAGTAACGATCGAACTTATATTTTTCGTCTACGATATGGGTAGACGGTAGGAAACAGAGAAGAAGATGGAATCACGTAGCTCGAAAGCCAAGAATACCAAAGAAACGAACTGGAGTTACGATGACTCAGAGAATCGTGCAAAGAAATCGATGTAATAGTTTCTAAGCGATTCTAAATAATCATCTGTCGAGTTCAGACGAGAAACATTCGCTGCAAGATTTTTAAATTTACGACGTTTTAAGCGTGCCGGTGGATAAGGCGATATTTTGTATCTCTGTATAACAATAGTTGAACGAACTTTTAAATAAACTTCTTGATATTAAAAACATCGTGTAAATTGGTAAACTGGACTCGTTGTCAAGGTAGATTAGAATTGAGCTTCACTAGCAGAAGGTACATACTATATTTTCTTGCTTTTATATTTACAGGTATAAACATATTTACACAAGTCAGTTCTTGTATTTACACGTATAAACAGACATCTACAACGAGGCAGAATGTGATCGGTGCCCAAAATCATTTCGTCACCGTACCTCGCCTAAATTGTCGATCGAGTGAAAAACATGTAATCTACATATGTATACTTTCTACATATATATGTGTTCTTATTCTAAATCGCGAAACGTATTCGAGATACGAAATATTTCCACGAATACTATGAACCTATCGATCGGAACTTTGATTAATTTTGCAACTTGTACGAAAGCTGGGATACCTTAAAGTTGCCATACAATTAAACTGCTCGCAGATCAATCAGATTTTCTGTTGCGACGTTGTCTACGATTCTTTGCCTTCGAAAGGATTTCGTACGCCTGCTGTATCTCCATGAACTTTTCTTGGGCTTGTCTTCTCTCCTCCTCGCTGCCTTTTATCTTGTCAGGATGATTGTCTCTCGAGAGAGCTCTCCAACGAGCCGTTACTTCGGTTTGCGTGGCCGTTTGCGACAGACCCAACACCTGTGCCAAAAAAGAAAAAAAAAAAAAACGCAACATCGTTAAAATCGTCAACATCATTTAAAGCAGCAGATTTTACGAATCGAAGACTTGCTTTGTAAGCATTTATTTCGCCCCGAGGATCGGTTAGGTCCACCAGTTGCGTCCATGTTGCCCAAAAACCTTGATGCATCGCTTGATTCCACGTCGCTTCCAAGCTAGCCTGCAATACGTAAAAGGCTGATGTTAATCAAGCATATTTCACGTTATTATCTTAACGAACCTTAAGATCCAGCCATATAGGAGACGTTAAGAAATGCTGAATCGCTTCGGATAGTTTGATCTCTTCGCCTTCGCTGTCGGTAATGACTGCATTGAAGTAGAGATAACATCCTATCAAACAAAGATAAATCGCGACAGCGAAGCCTAGGTAAACGATTCTTTGAACAAGGTTTCTTTTCCTTCTTGGCTTTAGTCTCCATTGCTTGCTGAACGTATCGAAACTTAAGCTAGCGGCTACGATCATCAAAGACAACCATACGGTGTCGTCCCCGATATAGGATAAAGTTGGATAAAACAAGTACGCCGAGCATAAAGCGAACCATATGGATCCTTGTTCTCTGCCGATATTTCCGATCGTCCAGACACCTAATTAAATAATTAAAGTTAGATGGAACATAACGTTTGAAAGCGACCAACTACTAGCGAATTGGTAATGTAATATTTTTCTTTTGCTAGTTACTGCGGTCGCGGTAAATGTATTATCAGCGATGAAACTCGAGCTCTTAAACGTATTCAATTTCAGGGCCTTGAAGAATGTTATCGGTTAATTGTTGTACGCGAACAACCGTACATAATTAGCAAGCGCGAAGAATAAGTCAGACGAAAATAAAATTCATCTAGGTGTTTTGTAACTTATAATTTTCTTACCTAGAGCAATCACCAAGGGTGTCAGGATTAACAAGTGCCTAAAATTGATACCAAAAATTTCGTCTTCCGGAATGGCATTACGAAACAGTTCAGCCCATAAATACGCCACTGCATTTTCGGCAGCAAATCGCACAGTGGAGAATGGCGGCTGAAATCAAATGATGCATCGTCGGTTCCTCTAGTATTAAGAGAATTCACGAATTCTCCAAATCTGATACCTTTCCATTGCTTCTGACTTTCTGTTTGAATTCGTTCAAGAAACCGGGATCTTCGTTAGCGTCTCGCACGTACGAAGGAATCCTGTAAATGTCTCGAAGCCATCCGAGACCAAAGTATCCCCCAAAAGTGCTAAAGTAGACGAACGCTTGTATGTCTCGTTCCAAATACACGTGGTGTGCCCCAAACAGACCTCCAAACAACCACAACACGTAAGTCCAAAAGATCGACTTCTGTTTCTTCGTTCTTTTCTTTTCCTTTTCTTCGACGTGGCCATTTTTCAATTCCATCCTCACTCTTTATACTGAAACACCTTTGTTTTCGAGTTTCACGATCCCACTAATTGCAAGCTATAATTGTCAGGCAACGCGTACACAATTTTTTCGATGATTCATTTGGGAAGAACACAACTGGCCTAAGTGCACTTGTCAGTGGCGATTTAGGAAATGCCGAAGGTAGTTCCACCACGCCGGTTCGTACCATTTAGGGTTCAACGCTCCGTCAGTTGTAACGGTACCCTCGCAGGACCGTAGCAACTACACCGTCAAAAGAAAACTCAATGTACCATCAGGATGAAATTGCTACATATGCTATATGTCAATCCGTCCTATTATTTTCGAGTAATAAATATTCATCGTGTAATACGAAGTAAATGCCAAAGCAAAATGTTGAATGCAACTATTTGAATGCATTTTACCGAATTGTCGAGTCCCATTTATCGCTATTTTATTTGTCGGTAGCTTTTTTATTCATTTTGCCTGGCAAACATTTCACGGTCTGTAAATCATTTTTACATTACAAATAATCGCGCTAGTCGTTTACCGACTATAAGCCGACAAGTAACTTCCACTGCTTTCCAATAAATGGCACCACTGATTCACTAGTGTTGGAAAATCGACCGGTAAATCGTTGAGTAGTTTCCATCGTTTTTGTACAGATAGCGGAATGGTCGAATTTTAACTACTTGGATGAATATTATTCCGAAACTGTATAATAGTTGAACGAAACATCGTATGCATTAGTTTCAGTCATCTCGTTAAATAATGTAAAATACATTGACGAAAAGCGTTTTCTTCCCGTTAACGCGTAATTTCGTACAATTCCAAAAGATGGGGACTATTCGTTAGATCGAAGCTGCTTGTTTCGAAGATAATATGGCGGTGTGCACGTGGTGTCTGCATCTCAGCGACCTATTTAATTGTCAAACGTGTAACGAACGTTATCTTGCGACTACCGGATCATTCGTAATATCGTCGAAGGTGAAACAGACATTTTTATTCGTGAAAAATGTATGGTAATGGAAGGGTGTTGTTCAACGAAAAAGAGCCATAAAGAGTGGCGACGAGTAGCGAAGAAAGAACGTCGCAGGCGTCTGCGTCGCAAAGCAGCCGTAGAGCGGCAAGCGGATGAAGAACGATTGAGGGCAGCACTCGAGCAAAACGCGGATTATTTAAACTGGCTCGAAAATTGCGAACTTGAAGAAAAGGAAAAAGAGGCACGAGAAAAGGAAGAACACGATCAGCGAGAACGGGAATGGTTAGAAGAGGAGGTAAAGTTAATAGCCGTGTTTAAATTTTGATTGATTGATTTTTTAATTTCAAGATTTTATAAAAATTAACATTGTCAGCATCGAAATGTCTTTGTTTTTCAACGATCGATGGTACTCGTTCGATTAGTTCTAAGATCATTCGAAACAATTTACTCTAACCATGAGAATAATGCAATGTGGATACCAAAACCTATCAGTTATTACATGGTTCCAGTAAGCGAATAAACTGGTATCTATACCAAAACTCGAGTATAATATTTCTCTGGTTGAATTGAAACAGGTGAGAGCCCAAAAGGAATGGCAAATTCTGCAGGAACGAAAGCGAAAAGCTCGTCTGGTACAGCTGGAACAGGAGGCGAAAATTCGGCAAGAATTCGAGGCGAAACAGGAAGCGATTCGAAAGAAGCAGGAAGAAGAGAAACGTAAAAGAGAGGAGGATATTAGAAAGCGAGAACTGCTTTTGAAGGAGATCGATGACTACATCGATGACGGGATCAAGACCCCAGAAGCGTTGCGCGAAGTGATCGAAAGCCAGCCTGGAAAAGAGCTTTGCCCTTTTTTCAGCAAAACGGGCGCTTGCCGGTAAGTGAAACGTTAAAGTAACATGATAATAACAAAGATATTTGTAAATAATATATTTCCAGCTACGGCGACACTTGCTCCAGAAATCATCGAAGAGTATGTCTGAGCAAAGTGATATTAGTACCTGGCTTTTACACGCATTTTTCCCTGGAAAAAAATTCTGCCGAGTACGACACCGATGTCGCGCTAGAATTTGAAACTTCCGAAACGAGACAACATTTTCGTGAATTTTACAAGGATGTTGTCCCAGAACTGGAATCCTTTGGAAGAATAAAAACCCTGAAATACTGTTGCAACACTGAGGTTCACCTGCGAGGGAACTTGTACGTCGAATATTATACCGAAAGAGAAGCAGCCAGAGCATTGAGAAGATTGAAAGGTCGTTGGTACGCTGGTCGCCAGCTCAATTGCGAATTTGTCAATTTGAAGTCTTGGAGAAGCGCCGTATGCGGGATGTCAAAATGTCCGAAGGGAAGGGCATGCAATTTTTTGCATACTTTCAAAAATCCGCACGACGAGTACGACATTAAAAGTCCTCCAAGATGGGCGAAACAGCAGTCGGTCTCGTCTTCTCACGAGGTTGCCAGCACCAGAAGAAGCGATCACAAGTATCTCTTTTTATCATCTCATCATCTTTTCGAATAATAAGACGTTTCTTAACAGTTTATATTTTAATCGCAACGTAATTTCTTATTTTCAGAGGTAAATCAAAATGGGAGGACGGCAGCGACGTCGAGCAGAGTAAGAATTGGAGATGGTCAGAATCACCAGAAGTCGAAGTTGAACATCGTTCGAGAAGCACCGACAAACGTCATCGTTATTCGGACGACAGAAAATCCACGCGCGACAAACGACACGAGCCATCCGATAGAGAAACGTCGATTAAGCATCGTCGATCGAGCTCTGGAAAACGTCTCGAGGAGAAAAGTAAAGACGATAAAGTTTCGAATGGCCGTGAATCTTGCAGAAGACGTTCGACAAAACACCAGAGAAAGGGGGAAGAGGAGCATAGTTGCGACTTACCAAAGTCACCAAAATATTCTAGCAAAAGACACTCGAAAAGCAGCGACAAGAGTTATCGCTCGAAAATTCCTCGATCTTCGAGCAACTATTCTAGGAGAGATAAAGAGGATCGCGATAACGTTAAACACAATTCGAAAAATCACGATAAATCTCATGAAGACTCCCCGAGAAGGAAATCTAACGAGCTATCCGAAAAACCCAACACCGTGGACACTGAGAACACAAAGTATGCGACACGCGTGAAATCTAAATGGGACAAAGAAAATTTCGAACACATTGATTCGGAAAGCATGGAATCAATGGACTCGGATTCATCCGGGTCCATCGACGATACGAAGAGTAAAGTCTGTTCGAAAAAGTCTGACGATGAGTGGGCAACGACGGATTCTGAGGATGAAGTTAAAGACAAGTAGCAAGTAAACAACATTGTCTCGTGTAATTATTGTAATTAAGATTGTAATTAGTTTTTCTCTTTTTTCAAAGCACACTTACCAATAAAATGTTTTATATTCGATGCGCTTTAACACTTTTTAATCCGTTAAGTGCGTTAGATAAGTGCGTACATAGAGCAATGCATGTTATCTATCGGGCACTCATATCCGTATTGATAATTTGATATTTTTTTATTGTTGAATTGTATACATTTTACCGTGATTAAGGTGGTTGCAATCATTGATTCGATTCGATCCAATCCGATCCGACTGTAAACCTTCGTATCATCTTATCAGATAAACTCTTTCAATTTGATTGAAAGTTAATAGGAACCTATTTGATATCGATCGTTGAAACGTATTAAAACAATCGCCGAAAAGAATTTGTGAATCAGTGCTTTTCAGATCAGCTTAAACGCTGATCGAACAAATTTTGTTCTCTAGAAAGTTTAATATGATCTTCCTGAGTGTTTTATTGTCGTTGTGCATCGCTTTTCGAGCGAGCGATGCCGTTGGTCTTCATGGATTTCACTTCCGAGGTTTGGAAGAACCATTTTCTTTGAATAGATCGGATTCTCAGAACGTAATCGAAGCTCGGATCGAGCAGCCTCTCGATCATTTCAATCCTCGTGACAATCGGACTTGGTCAATGGTATTTGTCGAATGAACAATTATTCTAGAGTAATGTCGTTAAATTTATACGTTTTATTCAACAGCGATACTACGAAAATACTGGTTTACATAAGAAAGGTGGACCAATAATGATTATGATCGGCGGAGAATGGGAAATATCCACAGGTTTCTTAAAATCTGGCCTAATGTTCGAGATCGCTTCCGCTCATAACGCGATGATGTATTACACCGAGCATCGTTATTACGGTCAAAGTAAACCAACCGGGTAAGACGTTTGTTATTTTTTCTTTTTCTTTTCGCGTTACATGTTAAATTATGCACCGTTCGAACATTTCCAGCGACATCAGTTCAAGTAACTTGCAATATTTGAGCGTGGATCAGGCGTTAGCCGATTTAGCATACTTTATCGAAATAAAAAAGAAAGATGAAGCTCTTCGGAACAGCACTGTTATCGTTTTTGGTGGATCTTACGCCGGAAGTATGGCAGCATGGGCTAGACTAAAGTACCCTCATCTTATTCAGGTGTTTAAACATTTTTCTCGTCCTTTCTTTTCTTTTTTTTTTTAAGAAAATCAGTAACGATTGATATTCGTATTCAGGGTGCATTAGCCAGTAGTGCTCCGATGTATGCGAAGGCCGACTTTTACGGTAAGTAACGAAACTATTTACGTTTCGGTAAACTTTTAATCGTGTACTAAAAGAAGAGAAATGTTTGTCTTAGAATATTACGAAGTTGTGACCGAATCCCTACGTAGACACAGCGAAAACTGCGCGGACGAGGTCAAAGTTGCGTTCAACTCGGTTGAAGAACTACTTTTCTCTAAAGATGGTCCGGAGAAATTAAAAACTTATTTCCAGTAATTATCGTCTGTTTTTAATTGCACTCTAGGAAAAAATTAATATTACACAGCTAATGTTATTCGAGGAAAATGTTTCAGTTTGTGCGACCTGCCCGACGTAAAGTCTCCCAATGATATCGGACACCTGATGAACATATTAGCAGAGGTATAGTTTTTTTAAATCTAAACTACTATTTCCCGCTGGGTTACGTGATACGTTACGAAACTGCGTTACGTAGTCTACTAGTAGAAGACGACGTCAGTTTCTTATTGTTAAAAACAAAAAACCAAATCAACAATCCTTCGAGAGAAATCGTTGCGCAATTCTGTAATCGCGTAAGTCTATTTGTTTTGTTGGCAGGAATTTGCTGGCATTGTACAGTACGACAAAGTGGAAAAAAATCGAACAAAAATCGCAGCTTATTGCGAAAAAATGACCGCTAAGTACTTGGGCAGTCCTCTGCAGAGACTGGCGCATCTCGTTTCAGACAACCTGACGGATTGCGTGGAAAATAATTACCAGAAATTCGTGAAACTTTACAAGAATGAGACGTGGAGTAGCAAGATTAACAGACAATGGTATTATCAAACCTGCACGGAATTCGGTTATTACCAAACGACCAATTCGAATAACTCCGTGTTTGGATCTCTATTCCCGTTGCATTACTTTACAGATATGTGTACCGATTTGTACGGTAATTAGTACGTATTTGAAAAAGCAAACTCTCTATGCAGATATGTTGCTTGCTATTTGATTCTGCCCTTTTCTTCCAGTTACAATAACGATTTCTTGAACACGAGGATCGTAAGAACGAATCTGATGTACGGCGGTGTACGACCAGATTTGGTCAAAGTAATTTTCACCAACGGTGACGTCGATCCGTGGCATAAGCTTTCGGTTCTTCAAGATCTGAACGCGTACTCACCTGCCATACTTATCAAAGGTAACGGAAGGAGGTTCGCTGTTTTCGTTTCGAACTACTGACGATCGAACGTTATTTCCAGGGTCGTCGCACTGTCGCGATCTATACAGCGACCTAGACACCGACGTTAAGGATCTTGTTAACGCTAGAGCAAACGTGCGGAAAATTATCGGCACTTGGCTCGCTTCCTAAACTTGTTATACGATTACCTGGCGAAAAGAACAAGAGGCGAAGATAGATGTAAAAAAAAAAAAAAGGTATACATTTATTTCCATTGACACAGTCTTATTTACAAGCGACAAATATAGAATTACATGTAATTTACGAACTATCAAAACGCAACCCTATCGTTTCAAGTCCAATTCAAATCCCTTCGATTTCTTCATTCACCTCTACGTTTACGGCATTTAACGATAAGACTACAAAACGTAACTAAAATTTCGTGACACTATTTCTAAACACCGCGCCTTACGTTTCTAAACGTAATTTAAATATTTATATCAACAATTGATCGAGCCCAAAAACGATTTGCGCCGACCGAGATCGAAGTTTTGCCATTTTCTCATCGCGAAAATTGCCATCATATCAGTTTGCAATATTGTTCAATCGACTTCGAGTTTTCTGAAGGAACCGGTGATACCGTACATGGTGGAATCGCTGGTTCCGATTTCGGAACAGCTAAAACCTTGTTTCAGAGCAGACACCGCACCTTCTCGAGCCTTGTCCGAGTACAAATCCAAACATACTCTCATCTTATCGTGACTCAACAACGTCGGTCTCATTTCTAGCAACTCCTTTCTCCATAGCGCTACGCAAATAATTCATTTTACTGGGACTTTGTTTTCTAATCTTAAGTCGCTTATATCTCGAGAACAAAGCATCAGATTGCAAAATAACAAAGGATTTTTCGATAAGTTATCAAATTCGAGAATCGCTACGATATCGTTATCGGAATCAGCAGAACAAGGAAATTATCGATGAAACGATATGGTTTTAATTCGTTACTTACCGATCATTTCCTTCATCGGCATTGTACCGCCGTACTCTTTAGGCAACATGCTCGTGTCCATTTTTCGATTGATCGCATCTTCCAGGCTGGTGTAAATTTTGACACGCTTTTTAATTTTCTCCGAAATCAACGACATGCCGAAATCGAGAGCAAATTTCAAGGAAGGATGCGTATTAATGGCGTGAACCTCCTTGTGCCGCATCGGTATGGTGCGCTGAAATGATCATTGTTTCGTGAATTTTCTTTATCTTTTAATTTTCAACTAACAATAAATTAAATCCGACGCATTGTTCATTGATGGTCCCCATGAGAGTCAGCTCGAGAAAGGAAGAACAAAGTTCAAGGAACCGGTTGCTTCTCTTCTTCATCTTTTTTTAAGACGTTATGAAATGTCATTGCGTCACTGTCCTTGAATCGAAAGTATCACACAACATTCGACGAAAGGGAAACTGTTCCGTGATTTTGTAAGCTAACTGTTCTCGTCCAACTAGTTGAAAAATACAGGAGAAGAAAGGCGTTCTATTATAGTACCTCGCCGTTTTTCACGATGCGAACAGCTTCCTTTGGCGTGAAAAGCGTCAGATGCGGAAAACTCACACCAGCTCCATCGGCGAAATGAACAAAACCCCTTATTTGACTTTCCTCGTCCTCCATTAAAGTTTCGTAAGTGATCGCATGCATTCTGCACATGTCGGCGTTCGTGTATTTATGAGGATCGAAAACACCTGAAAATGTGTTCCATGAAAAGGAAAAGTAAACGCGTGTTAGAGAACACGTGCTACTCACTCTCTTCTTCGATCGCGATCACGATCGCGACCGCCATCGCGTGTTAAAAAATAACTTAAATTCGTTGCATAAATTTCTATTAAATTAAATAGAATATTTCGAAAAAAAAAGAAAAACAAAATTTGATAGTAAGCTGTAGGTATTCGGTTTCAGAAGGTCGCGTGAAAATATTCGAGTCAACGGCGGAAAAACTTGACAAACGTAATTAATATCGATGAGATTACCTGGTCTGGCAACTACAACACGACGGCCTTTCTTGTCGCGGCCAGGCACGGCAAACAAATACCTAACGAAAAACAAATTGAAATGTCATTATAGTCTAGGGTGCACCGTGCGCGTGATCGCCCTCGAATCTTACCCCAGAGACACCAACTCTTCTATCGTTGTTTCCAACATGTCTAAATTGTTGAATGCCGGATGATATACTTGACGAAGCAATAAATATCTTTCGATCGCCTCTTCGGCCATCGGTACGTTAAACTTTTTACATCTCAAGAATCTTAGTAAAAATTGTGCGTCTGTCGAACGAGAAGCGTATCGATTAAAAGCGTAACGAGATTCAGTCACAACGCGTGACACTCGTTTACGACATTAAATAGGATAAAATAGTTTTAAAAAAATATAGGTTGTTCTCTTACCCAATCGACAGTTTTGAATACGTGGATTCAATTTTATCCAGTTGCGTACTTGTTCGAGGGCTTGGTCTCTCGTATTTTTATCCTCTCTGAGTTCCTCCTTGGCAAGTTTCTGCGTCTCTTCCGAAAGGGAACACTCGTAATTGTCTTCCGGGGTTACCCATTCTATCGCTCCCATTTTGCTGTTCGATCGATTACTTTCGAATGAACAAACGACAACTTGAAGGTAACTTCAAATTTTGAAAATCCAAAAGTTTATCGATCGAGTGTAGTTCTAAAAAATCATTCGACTTTGATTATTCGTCGTTCGTCTATAATAAGCACCCCCTGCGATCGTCTTACATTCTTCGGTTCGCTACTTCTGCAAATTTTTATAAATATTATGTTCGAAATACCGCTCGCTCGTCCCGATTTGTACCGAAGAAACGAGGTCGAATTCGTTCCCGTGGCTTCTCGATCTCCGGCTGCACTTTCTTTAACGAACCCCTGACATAGTTTCCCGGCAACGTTCAAAGTCAAGCCGTGAATGCCTGCTATATCGCGATGCTCAGAGATACCGATCGAAATATCTAAAGTTTCGCGCGCGTAACTTACGATCGTTTCAACGAAATTTTGTAACTTCGTGAGAAATTCTTTACCCACCGTTGAACCATCCACGATTTCGTGACATAACGTTTCCCTCGCTTTATGATATAATGTTCAACCGGCCACAAACACCGGGACCGGCATTACCCGTACGTCGAGTGACTGACTCGTTTCGCAATCACTTTCTCCGATTATGCAATCGACCAAGTTGCGCGCCCATCTTTGTTCTTCGATTTTGTACGACCGACTGACATGGATCGATAAATATTTCATCATTGTCACGTAATAATTTTGGCACCTTTTTTCCTTCCAATCAGTCGGTTTTATCATAAATTACGTGTTCAGTCCGTGAAAGTCACCGGATGATCGTCGCGTCGCGTCGGGTCAGTGCTATTTATACAGTTTTAATTATATATGTATTTTTGACTTTAAAACATATCACAAACATAAGAGCATCCTCGCACGATTAACGATACGAATACTCATTACAATTAGTAAACTTTCTGATATGCTGATTTGCACCGTTTGTAAACTCTATGCTACGAGTGCAATGAATGAATGCAACGCTAATAGGGTAAGCGAGCAATCGGGGAAGTTAACCGCGCGTGCACCTATCTTCCGTGTAGAAAGTGCAATTTATCAAGTTATTGCCCCTAGAATTTTTTTTCTATCATACAAATTGCCATTCGCTTCATAAATAGAAAATTTTTTTTTTTTTTTTATTACATCAATTACGTTAATTATGTCAACGAACTCGATGGATTTAGAATTATATTTTTCAAATTATATACGCGATTTATTTGCAGATAAGGAAATATGGTCGAAGCAAATCTTTTAGGACAACTCGTTATAAAACTTGAATCGTAATTAAACTTCTTGATGCATCAATTCGATAAAGACCCGATCGGGACGAAATGATTGGAATTTATTTGAAGAACAATGAACACATCGGGTGAACAAAAATAATGATCAGATATTAGGAAGAAATTCATTCAGAAAATGTCGAGGTTTCCAGAGTGCTATATTGTATAAAAAGCTTGAACATAATAGTTATTGTAAAATAGAAGAAAAAAAGGATAACGTACCCGAATCGAAGTCACGCAGGTGAATACTTGGAGGAGACTGTCTCCTCTGAACCGACGAGCGCTCTTTTATAATTTCCAGTTACACCTTTCTTCTTACTCCACCTTTGGTATCCTTGCGGCTGCTTGTACCTCTGAAGCGGTGAAACAAAGTCCCTTCGAGAGACAGCTGATATGTTCTTTGAAACTATTTTTTGTTTTATTGCGAAAATGTGTTCCTCGACGGAGGACGAACGATCTTTGGTACCGTATACAAATTGTTCCGTATATTTTGCGGCGAAGCGTAAGTACCGGACTGTCACGGTTTACCTAATTGTTCGTCTTTTATAGATACGTCGGTAGGTATCGTCGTTCACATTAACTAAACGATGGACGATAATTTCGTAACGATTCTTTCCCTCCTCGACCGCAACGAGTTCCTTACAAAACTTTTCGGGAATTATACACGTGAGTGTGAAACGTTCTATTCTTGTTCGCAACTTCCGTATTAATATTCGACGGTTTATTTACACAAACTGAGTGTTGGTAAAAAAAATTTTATTTCAAACAAGACTAGAATAATTACAACTACACACTTTCTTGGAGTAAATTAAGGTTCAGGAAAATCTTAAAAATCATAATTCGTAGTTGAAACTTTATTATGAATCACTCTTGAGAACATAGTAAGCAGTATATTCTATTTTAAGGAAATATTTTGAAAATGTAATATCGCATTCTAATAGCAACAGTGATAACGCAAGTCGATAGCAACGTGTTACATCCGAATAATTTCTTAAATGTATAGTTGTACTTTTTTTTCCCCCTAATAATCATTGTATTACACGTAACTATTTTTTACCTTACATCATCGGTCCACGTAACAAGCAATTAGGAAATTTCTTTTCTGCTAGATTCAATCTCTGGTAAGTTTAACGATATTGCCAAAAAAATGAAGAGAGCGGATCTTACTTTTACTCGGTACCAACATCATTAGAATAACGTGATTCATCGTATAGTCATATAATACCTATTCCTTCTTCTCTGTGATATAGATATTATTGATATACATATAAATGTCATCCGTTATAAAAGTAAAAGTGAAATGTAAGTATTAGTTGGAATATAAAGATGGATTGTTACTGTTACGGTTACGCATAACGGTAGCGATCATACTGACATAAGTCCACGTAACTGTTGCTTCGATAGTACCTTCTGTTTTCTTCACAACTTTTGACACGCAATACTCTAAACACTTATATATAATCAGAAAGTGAAATTGTGACTATACCCGCAAGAATGTTTCGACTAGAGTCGGAGAAATTACGTGCGCAAAAGAACTTTGCTGGTAAGCAGAGTTTATTTGTGTAGATTTCACGCAATAAATTAGGGCAAGAACACTTTAAATACTCATTTTATCTCATTTATTGTCATCAAAAAGTATATCAAGTTACAAAATTTCAAACGTATATCTTCAAATTTTAATGATATAAAAACTAATGATAGCATTTACCACATAAAAAAATATTAATTATACTTTCTATCTAAATTCGTATAAATACTGCGTCATTTTCAAGTTGGAATACACAACTGACAAACCACTCAACTTTAAACAACTAAAAGTAGTAACTAATTTACAAATTGAGCACTTGAATTGATTACTCCAGTCTTCAAAGTCTTTTCACGATCATTAGAATAGGAACATACATTCATAAAACAAAAAATTATGTCAGATTTATTCTCTACCAATAACTTGTACCTTACTATAAGCACCTTTACATCCACTACCGAAAAATAATAAACTTTGCTTAATTATATTTATCTGACTCTGGGTAAGACTCATGTTGCTATTCCTTGCTATCTCAGTTATACACATTTCTAATATCTGCTCGTTTAGCGGTTTATAAGGAACAACTAAAAATTTTATGTTTTTATCGACGAAAACTTTGTTGATTGCATTTTCGTTGTCTACCGAATCTGCCTCTTTTCCTAAATAATTATTTAAACTTTTAACATTGAAAATTGCTAATACCGTAATACATTTATTTTTATTCTTGCTTAACAAGTTCATTGCATCGGAAAAGAAATCTAAATCTTTCATTTTCAAATTTTCCATAATTAGTAATGCGTCGGAACGAGATGAATTTAACGCATTTGTATCTATAGTATCTTCTAGAATACGATCATAGACGAAAATTTCATCTTTATACGGAAAATTTCTTGCTATAATTTCAGCGGTATAAGATTTTCCAACACCAGTTCCGCCTATAAGACACAATACTTTCACATAAAAAGTGTCTGTATTTAAAAATGAAACGATATTCGAAATTGCATGTCCTTGTCCATATATTTTTTGTTGTAATTCAAGGCTAGCATTTGAAAAAAGCATTGTATGATTACAAATCATAAATGAATCTAAATTTAAAAATATTGCAAATATTGCCATAACT
Organism: Osmia lignaria lignaria; assembly: GCF_051020975.1. NCBI lineage: Eukaryota > Metazoa > Arthropoda > Insecta > Hymenoptera > Megachilidae > Osmia > Osmia lignaria. The sequence continues at coordinate 5,795,680 of NC_135040.1, forward strand.
ATTGGGAACATGCATAAACATAAAAAACTATAGCAACACATGTTTCCTTTCTTTTTCACAAGACTTTTTTTCTTTGCTGCTAAAGGTCTAAATTTCTTTTTTATATCTTCATACGTGCCTCTATTATTATCATTTGTAACATTGAACTGTTTCTGTTCAGCTTTTTCTGTGTTTTTTGGCTCTGAGCATAATAAATGCTCCCTTTCATCTGATATGTTAGTATTTGTAGAAGAATAACGTAATGAGAATTTGGAATCTTTCAGCATATTCATATTTTTAGTTTCTTTGCATCCTATTTCACTTGATTGTTTCGGTAGTATAAATTTTGGTGTATGTATTATATTATTACTTTTACAAAATTGCCAGTTAGCAGGTTCAACAAAATTAGAGGAAGGACCTATCGTCTGCCACTCATTTTCATTATTAAATTGTCTAAAAGTGAAAGAAATTTAATCATTACAGGCAGAGAAATTCGTGTAATTATGTTATTTAACATGTCCATAGCAGATATCTACCTGGAATTCGTAGTTTTACCGAACATTTGTTCGCAACTGTATTGTCTAACCAAACTAGAAGGATTTCCAGAGTAATATGATTCTTCTATACAGATTCGCCGAGACGATGGAAGCTCAGAATAACTGATAGTTCTAGTTAATTTATGATCATTATCCGCATCCAACAATTTCAACGCTGCAAAATGTTCTTCCATAACATCAACAAAAATCCAGACCCTGTAATTTTAACCAACAATTCTACGAACATAACCTTAATGATATTTTAAGTTTGTGATCTTTCCTGCATTTTCTTTTTCTTAATCACAAAGATGAATATCTCAAATTACTTATTATAATGATATATACCTTCGAGTTTCTACAGTAACCAATTTATTAAACCGATGAAACTTGAATTAAACGAACAGCAAATGCAGAACAAACGAAATTACTGCTGGAATTTGAAATTCCTACATGAAAAAATGTAAGATCCTTGATATCGTTTGTTTTATTCTTATATTAATTATTGTGTTTTTATATTACTTTACAATTTCAAGAAAACACATAAAAATATTCAATAACGTAAGTATATAAATCACTAAAATCCAATTCAAGTCGTAACCTTCTGAAGCTTGTATTCGGATAAATTTTAGTACTATATGTGAAAGAAAATTTCTTTCGACGTATAGTAATTTGAATAAATAATTTTGCAAAATTTTAAGAATGAAAAATATTATAACAACGAAACAGTGTTTGAAAAATTGCGCGTAGTTTCAATCTATCCATTCCGCTGATCACAGTCCACATTCCTGCGATTCAAGCTTCAGTTTCTGCTCGTGTATCGACGAGTGAACAGTGTAGATTTTAGATGTGTTAATTTGTGTTTTCGTAATGTGACATTTCTCCAGTGAAAAGCAATAAAAATGCGATCAAAACAACTATTAATACAATGTCTCTGGATTATGTCAGTACTCGTGCTGGCCTCCGGTAGAATACATAAACTCGAAATACGGGTTAGTTGCATTGATCTTGAGTAGTAACGAATGTATATTTACTAATCACTTTATCGGAATTTATTTATTACGTCAATTGCGTTTAACCGATCATGTTATCTAGCTTATTCGTAATAAGTATGAAATAACGTTCAATTTGACAAAAAATTATAAAAAAATGTTATAAACTAAGATGATATTGTATCAATGTTTACTTTAAAGGCTACAACATTTAACTAAATACTTATAAATATCATAAAAGAAATACAGAAAGATTTCCATGAAGAATTGAATAAAAAATAGAACTGTTAGAATATAGGTTATAATCGTCTACCAATCGTAGAGGCTATCATTTTTCCACAAATTCCTTTATCCTCTACGCTTAGTCATAGGTTACGGGATTCTCGGACGATTATACTAGATATACGATTTATGTTACAGAAAGATGTCAGGCGATACATTTCTCTGAGTACCTTTGGTTTCTACAAGGGAGGTATTCTCGACGTAAATCTGACAAATTTCAAGGCCGAGCCTTTTCACGAGAATGCAGTGGTGAGTAATCGTAACGTGGATGTCGCGTAATGCTAAGCGTCGTCCATTCACTGACACCTGTTTCTATTTTCCGTCATTCACGTCGCCTAAAATGTACCGCTAGGAAAATACTCGGAACCATTTCCTGATACGTATTTTTCCTTTTCGAACGGGAACTATCAATGTAGTTAATCACGCTTATGTAAATGTATGACCGCACGCATCAGATTTTATCAATTATTTAATGCTGATGATAATACACTTATAATTACCTACCTAATGTTCTTTTCAAGTCAGGTTATAAATGTTATAATGTTCTCGAGTTATTTATAAACAATATCCGATATTGATTATAGTCGGATTTTTAGTATTCGTTTAATCATCAGTTAAATACGAAATAAATTGTTAATATTCGATAATGATGACACGAAAATTCATAAAATACGAAAGATTAATCTTTCTCGTGTGTATAATTTGTGCTTTTTTATTTTTTACGATGTAGTTTGGATTCAGTTTGGATCGTACCCTAAGCGATGCGATGAATCCGTATTTGGATAGTCATCAAGAAAGATGCGTACTCCAAGACATTTCAAACGTGAAATCCGATTTCGAACAGAGGGATGACAGTGCGATCATATACTTCACGATGGATTTAAAGAACAATTTGTAAGTATCATTTAATCGAATCTCCTGCGATTCGAGTTTAAACTTCATCTTCTGAAACTCAATAAACGAATCTGTTTCAGGTTGAAAGTGAACTGCAGTCGAAACGTACACACTGTGCATATCTACAAAGATTCTAGCAGTGTGTTGGCGTTTCGAGAAAAGAGAAACTCTTTTCCGGGTCGATTTAGCGATACCGTTCTCTTTCCACGAAGAAAACGTTACACCTCCTACGGTGAGTCAGATTTTTCCAATTCCCTTGAACTTTCCTCCTCGCGATAATAAACTTTGTCGTAAAGTCACTATCGCAACGAACAATTATTGAACTACTTATTATGAAAGAGAAAATGTATCACCACCACCAATGATCGAGGAACGTCGCTTACAGAGGGACAAGGATTTTAAAATAAGTTGGTCGTACCGTAGTCGTGATTTTGGCAAATGTCCAAAGGTTTCAAGCTGTACCGCGAAACATCCCCCGAAATGAATGAATCACTTCACAACACGTCGAAACTTCCGTACATTTTATAATTGAATGTGTATGTACCACAGTTTCTCACAAAGTGTTGAACTGCTCGACTTCGGTTATTCTATAGATTACAGTCCAATCAATCAATCCCATAAGTAAGAAAACTGAAGTTTTCTTTTCAGAGTTTCAGCGTAGTTCGAAGTCGATGATCAGACGTATAATTTGTTACAGTTATTAATTTTGCGTCAAGGACAGGTATTTAGTTGGTCATCAATGTCGCTCGTTATATTAAGGATTTCAAAAGAAACGCATAAAGCGTTAACGCAAGAATCATGACAATTTGAATCATGACGCGAACGGCGTTAATTCCGGAGTACTTGTCAATACTGCATGAGAAAGAGTGTTAAAAATATACACGATTGCATTCGCGGGTTATTTTTAATATGGACTGTTACTAATATTAGATGCTTGGTTAGTAACATACACTAACAGGTGGAAAAACGAGAAGTTGGCACGAACTACATCGATTACATCCTTTGGGTATACAGTTATTAATGTTCCTCCAGTAAAGAAAGTTTTCCATACAACGTGCTATGTATGGGTATTTATCATATGTGCGTACTTATACGTATAGTATTCGTTTCTTTCCGTTTATAAATGCTTGGAAGTGCGAAAGTATGTAAGTACGTTCAATCATGTCCAATGATTAGAGTAGGTTTACCTTGAACCGTTTGCCATTTGGCAATAAATTGATGCTGTGAATCGTGAGACAGACATTTTCGCTCTAATTTATAGATGCGACATTTACTGTATACGTGTATTATCACATGTTATTTAATACTTGTAATTGATTGTTCAATGACGGTGCGTTATTACCGAACGATGCGTTACCACTTCATACGTTTTTAGTTTTTTTTCTGTTTTACCATGTATATTTTGTAACAAGCGACAGATATTGCGCATTAATATTTTCCGACACGATATTCCTATACTTTCGTATGTAAAACGATTAAATTGTTCAGTCCGATCATACCGAGGTATGATTGCACCGCACTAAATTCGATTGTGATCGATATCTCATGGAATGTGAACGTGAAACGACATCGGTGATCGAACACCACCGAGATGAGAGTCGCTATAATTAACGTGACTCGTCCCCAATCTTATAAATAACTCGAAACTCAAATATTTTTGAGAGTCCGGTTAGGTAACTGTCTTCTAGAGTAGTATATTTCGCGCCAATGAAATTCACTCTTCGATTGGATTACATTAAGCATGTAACAGAGTTCAATTCGCTTAATCCATTTTCAGCGGATTCAAATGGCTTAGCGGAAACGAAAGAAAGAGTGTTTCTCGGTGGATCGGTTAAAATGTTATTTCGCTGAATAATGGTAATCTTTTCAGGTATCGAAAGATCCGCTGTTGAGGATGAATTCGAGACGAAATCGTCGGAGAGCAACGTTTGTTCTCGTTTAAAGCTTCCAATGACCGTACAGACTATAAAAGGAGAGAAATATTATAATACAAGTTTTGCCGTATACGTCGCCAGCAAGGAAGAAGAAGGACTTTACAATCTTTACTTTCACAATTGTCCAAATTATAAATATGATTCTCCGGTTGCGTTAGATTTTACAGTAAGACATTTGTTTCCTAATAATTTGAATAATTTCACGCTTCTATTGCATTAATGATATCTCATTTGCAGATACAAATATCAGAAATAAATAGCGGGAATTTCCTCAGCGCGGGTGAAATGCCTTTACCGGCTCTCTATTTTATGATGGCACTTTTATTCTTTTTGTCGGGTTGTTTCTGGGTGTTTATTCTCAGAAAGAGCAAGTAAGAACCTCAACAATATATTTCTATGGTAACGATGAAGATGCCTTTCCTCTTTCTTATTTTTTTAATTAAAAATTTTTCTTCATTTAGGCACCCTGTTTTCAAGATTCACTATCTAATGGCAATTTTGGTGTACTTAAAATCTCTGTCACTGCTTTTCCACGGAATCAATTATCATTTCATACAAACGAAAGGAGAACACGTAGCAGCTTGGGCGATTCTATATTATATCACTCATTTATTAAAAGGAGCTGTACTTTTTATTACAATCGTGCTCGTTGGTACTGGATGGACGTTTATTAAACACATTTTAGCCGACAAGGATAAAAAGTTGTTTATGATCGTGATACCGTTACAAGTTAGCATCGAAAATATGTATAGTTTTCAATATGTGATGAAAGATATGGAACAGGCGAGTACTTAATGAGAAACTTTGATCCGTAGGTATTGGCAAATGTGGCCGAAATAATAATCGAGGAAAGCGAAGAAGGAGACATTGAACACAAGACCTGGCGAGACGTGTTCATTCTCGTGGACTTACTTTGCTGTGGTGCCATTTTATTTCCAGTAGTTTGGAGTATCAGGCACCTACAGGAAGCTGCGCACACAGACGGCAAAGCAGCTGTTAACTTACGCAAGCTCAAGCTCTTTAGGCATTTCTATATCATGATAGTTTGTTACATTTATTTCACAAGAATCATAGTGTACTTACTGAAGGTACGATTTTCGTTGCGAAAAGATCGTATCTTTTCTTCTTCTGTCCCTCCCCAAAACACCTTTAAATTATTCTTTCGAAAATATTTATCTTTCATGATTTTCGCTTTATAGATCACGGTACCTTTCCAATACGAGTGGTTGGACGAGATGTTTCGTGAAATGGCCACGTACGTGTTTTTTGTTCTTACCGGGTACAAGTTCCGACCAGCCTCCGCGAATCCGTATTTCACGTTAACTAACGACGAAACAACCCAAGCCGACGAGGACGATGAGATGGACGTAGTGTGAGTATTCATTCGAATCTACTCCACTGTAATGTATGTACATGTATATTCTATTTGCACATAAATTATATCGTTACTGTGCGAACGACAAGCCTTTGTTTTATCGTTTACAGTATGTGTACGTGTTCCAATACTCGTTAAGTGTTCTAATGTGACGATCTCAGTCTCTTTTCCAGTATTTCCGGAAGGAGTGGCATCACCGAGGGTCTTAGCAAAGTTAGCAAAGTTCCAAAAGTCACGAGGCCCGCCACTTCGGATGTTCCATCCACTCAGGAAGAGAGAGACTGTTTGTTCAATAAAACAGAACCATCTCACGAGTACGACTGAACAAAGTAGGAATTCTTTGTAACGTATGTATATGATTTTAGTGAAAAGCAGAAAGTGACAGACTCGTTTCGTGGTCTTGTGATATTTCGAAATACCGATAGCAGTCAGTTTAACATCTAACGAAAATGGGAATACGTAGTTAAAGGTAGCATCAATCTTGCTGTCTGAATTTCTTTTAGGGATGGACGCCAGATCATTATTTTACGCGATAACATACATTGTATTCGCTTAAATCTTGAGACGACGGTGGATACTTTTAATTTAATTTTATTGTCGTGCTCGATCTAATCGAAGACGTTCCGTTCAGCACTTCGTACCAAACTTTCTTCCGCTTATATCCGAGTTTTCGTCTGTAAGAAAATTAAACGCGAATCGTAAAATTTAGCGCAATCTATAATTACCGGTAGAAAGTTGTCATAGTTTTAAATACGCGATACGTTATAATACGTTTAGAATTAAATTTGGATGAAAAACTCGGTGGGAGAGTAAATTCGTGTTTTTATATGCATCTTGCTCTAGCTGATTTTTCGTAGGCATTTAGCGAAACGTTCAGACATTTCCATTTGTTTTTTCCCATGACAACCTTTAATTTTCTTCGAACGAAGAACCCGCGCCCCGGCGCTTTAGTAATCTTGTGATAATTGATACACCCTGGTGTATCATAATCCATTTTTGTAAAGCACTTGATAACTTTTTTGTATAGAAACAATTATTGTGTCAAGAAAAAACAAAGGTGTAATATGTTTTTAAACGTTTAATGTGTCCCATTACGAAACATTGTCGTTATTATTACTATTACCGCTACTGTATACGCGTTATCGTAATTATTGTTACGTCTGTTACTATTAGTATTTTATTATATGTAATAAAAGGGACACGCAAGAATGAAGTTGAACAAATAAAATGGATATTTTTATGAAACTTCTCATTTCCCTAAATGCCTTAAATATTATTCGAATTAATTTCATCCGGGAGAAAACTCTTGCAAAGTCGTAAGTTGCGCGTTTACAGAAAAGATCGATGGTGTTAAATTCGAGGGATATTATTAACAGAACATCATTGGATCGTAAGCGGGTGAATCAGCCTGTGGTTAATAAATTGCTCGACATTGCTCTACAAGCGTCCCGCGGTTAGGAATCGAGAAGATGCATCTTAGCTCGGACGATCTATATTTTGTAGGAATCGCAAAGTGCATTTAAACGAAGACGTTCGCATTCTTGATCGTCGTTAACCGAACCCCCTATGTTCGTGCGACTATTCCGATCGCTATTATCTTTCCATCGGTCTTTCTATAATCCCCTTCGTTTCGCTATTCAATTCTGATTAAATTATAGCAGTCAGAATAAAAATAATAATTTTGCTAAAAATTAAGATGATCATTTTTATTATCATCTTAATAAAAAAGATATGATAATTTTTGTCCAATGCAATGTTAAATTTCATTCAATTCTTTCCCTTCTTACAAGAATGCGCGCTTTTATTCAAACTTTACAAACGAGTTGACAAAGCTTGCAAATTTTTTTTTTTTCTCGTCGTAACCGAAGCTAACGAAGTGTACCGTTTATTCCTGATAAATACACAAAATATTTTCAGTCTGTCGTACGACGTATCCTGGAGCATGCGTCTCGGCGCCTCGACGACCCGACGCGCGACGTTCCGGCGACCAGTGGTCGTGTCTACGGAACTCATCGCGAAACTTCAGTCTGCGTCGCGACGCGCTTCAATCCACCTTACGTTTGTGTTCTTGTTGCTTGTTTGTTCGTTCGTCCGTTCGACTAACAAAAATTGACGCGACGTCAACAATTTTCATGAACGCGGTCCTTTTTCTATTCGATTCGTGGTAATATTTATTTTTTTTTTTTCGCGGCATACAAGTCAAAACGTGCATGCATATGTGTTTACAAAGGTACGTAGCCGCAAAGGTGGAACGCGATTTATCGAAATGCAGTTGATCCGAGTTGTGTAAAGCAGCGTTGATTTGGAATTTTTCAACAGGTCGAAAAGAATTTACTCGGCGGGAGATAAGATTTAAAAGTGTACAACTAAGCGATGCTGTTCGGTGTCGTCTAGTAAACACAATTTAATAGTAAAGTTAAAAGGTTTCTTCGTTACTTTATGCGATTTTTTGAACAAAAAGTGGATATCAAGAGCAGCCTGGACACCTGAGCTACCTCCGATAAAAAGAGTATTCACTGAGTTACGAATATGGGATATAACCGCGAGATTAAAGTTTCGTATAACGCATCGAACGATGCCTGTGAAGCTGGATGCGTTCAGCTGAATTCTACTCGTTTATCGGATTTACTTGCCACGATTCGATGCTCGATTTTAAACATCGGTAATTCTCTTATACGTAACCATATGTGCAGCATCGAATGAAATATCTGCGTCGATGCTGTTTCACGATTCACGATTTACAGCCAAATGAAACAACGATTTTGGATATTTCCAAATTCTTTGTTTTAATCTGATTACCAGATTATTAATCATTTAAAGAAATTTACGACCTCTTCATGATTAATTAAATTTGATATAGTAGAAGGTTGGGAAAATAAGAAAGTTGAAGACTATCATAAATAACCGTAAACAGCGAGGAACGAAAGGACTTTGCTGACGCTATAGTGTTGTGGGTGATGAGCTTAACGACGTGAAAACTTTCCAAACAAGTTTCACCATCTCGAAGCATTGACAGGTTTTGATGTAATTGAAAGAACACGCCGCGGCGTCGCGTTGTCTACGTCTTCTGTTTGTTCGATTCGAGAAAAAGTTTGTGAGATCGAATCGCGTTACTTAATATATCATCGATGTCGTTCTGTTCTATTCGATGAGAAGACGCGGTCGCGTTATCATCGGAGTTTTTCGAATCCATTTGAAATCCAGCCACGAATCCAGCGCATTCGAGAAAAAACAGTCCGGATTTCCGTCGAACTTAAATTAAAAATGTTGCCAGCGCGACGTGCCGCGAATAATCGAATCGAATCGCGTCGCGTCAGATCATCCGTTTGCTATCGATGAACACGCGATATCTGGATCAACAACCGCATAGCAGAATAAAGAGCGCAGATTCTACGGAAGTCGATGTGCGATCAAATTTGTTAAATTATTGCCTAGAAGAGGAAAAGAGGAAGGTTCGTTTCGCAAGGGTTGGGTGGATCGGAGTCCATAGTCGGGTAGATAGGTGGTTCGAAAGTCGGCCCGGAATCGTATCTTTTCCACGTGATTGGATCTCGAAGCGTTAAAGCGTTAAAACGTTTAAAACGATTCCCACGATCGTGGCAGATTTCGGCTCGAACGTCGCTTCGAGCCGGGAAAATGGAAACCGTCTAGGGGAAACTCTGTTAATTTTCTTCCAGACAGTTCCAGCTGGAAGAAAATTCCCGTCTACGTGCTAATTCCAAACGGTCGTTTCGTAAGATCAGATTCGGATCTCGGATAAGCTCGAAAATACGGACGCTTCTTTTCCGCGTACCGAATTCTTTTGCCGGTTATCCAGAAGAATATTCTTCCACGGAGAATCCTGAAACGATTATTAAAGGAAGTGCAAAAGATAGTTGTAATCTGTAAATGGATTCGAATTAATTCGGAATCGCGTCCATAGAATCGTGAATATTTACAGGCCTGAAGTCTGAATCGATTCGATTTTTTCTTTTTTTCTTTTCTACAACCAAGAGAATCTCGAATAATGAATCGAGCTTTGAGATCGAGTCGCGTTAAGCGTCGTGAAGGATTTGAAAAGCGGCTCTGGAAAGTGTCGCTAGATGCGGAACTTTTCCCTCGGTAGCCGTGTTTCATTAACTATGATCTTAAAAGTAATTCCCATGGCTGCTCTGTTCGCTAACGGATCTCCTTTTTCTTTTCTTTGCCCGTTCAAACACTTTCACCAGGTGTTCAGTACATTCGGAACAACCATTAAATACTGTACGGGAAACGGATTTCAAAATAAACCTATATAATAAATAATGTATTACATAGCTTTCGAGTAAACGATGCCTTTCGACTCGTTTCGATTCGCGCGCACCGCGCTAATCCCTGACAAATCTTTCCAATTTTCTTTCGAATTTACGACCCACCCTTCTTCTCCTTCCATTTTATCCCTGGTTCTTCGGATTAACCCTTATGCGAACTTATGGTAGTTTCGCGAGAGCAACCAGCGTAAACAACCAGTGCATTTATTTTCGAATAAACCTGATCCTGATTTCGTTGGATACACAAGCGTTTCGCGAACATTTCAACATTTCACGCGGCATTAACTTTTCAAGTACATATTCCTGTGTGACCAGTGATTCGTTGAATGTCCAGTGTGTCGCGTGTCCTACATACCAAAGTGTACGCTTTCCGAAACGATAGATTCGTTTAAAGTTATTCGCTTAAAGCGCAGCTATAAACGTCGAAAACGGTGCTTCTTATTCGAACCAAAAGTCGAAAGTAAACGTAGCAACGCGTAGAAAGCTCATATATAGAAAAGACAAAAATTCGTTGCTTCCGTTTCAACGGGGACGATATAAAATATAAAGCGTTCGCTTTATTTCTTCTCGGATATGTTCTCGGGAAGGTAGCAGTCATTTCTTTCGATTTCGAATCTCGCGAAACTTCTTCGAAGCAGCTCGATGACTCGTTCGAACGTGGCAAAGAGCTATGCAATTTACAGAGCGATAAAAATGAGAGGATCCTTGGATGGTGTCGGTGTATCGAGCGCGGTGAACCGCAACATCGTACCTCGAAGAAATTTTTCATCGTTCACGAAACGTCCAAGAAACAATCACGCCCCCGCTTCTCGACAACTTCTTCCGAAAATTTCCATTTTTTTTCCATTCTCGCGTCGATATTAAATCGCAGCTGTCGACTAAACGCGGAAACGGTATTTGAAATTCGCGAGAAAACTCGTAGAAATCGCACACGTGGCTACAGAAAGCGGAAACTTTGCTTGACAAGTTTTCTGGCTTCGAGCCTCGTCTCGATGCGTTCGAGCTCGCGGCTACCTAATTCTTCATCGAAAATCATCGAAACAGCCCTGCTGCTTTTTCTCTTTCTTCTTTCTTTTATCCTCTTTTGATTTCGAAATTCCGACGAGGGAGACTCTTTGTTCGACTAAGATGTCCCGAACGAGTCCAAAGCCAAACACCCCTCGTCCAGACAAGGAAGAGCTCTTTACCGTTCCATTTACGATCCTCCAGAGCCCTACCGACCGCTCACCATCTTTCCAAAGTAGATAAATGTCCGAGTATCGCGAGGATACGATGTCACGACTCATCGTCTCCGATTCATACGGAAAATTATTCCCCTTTCGCACTGATTTCGCTACCAGTTTTATTCTTTCGTCGCGCATAATATCGCTATTATCGCCAGCTTACCGCCTTTCCTCCCTTCGTTTCACCTTTCTTTCTCGTATAAAATTATGCAGGCAACGCTAAATCGAGCGATCAAGCCGTATATCGGAAGAATGTAAAAAAGACTGGCATTTGGAATTTGTCAGATTATTAAAGAAACAAAAAATGAACCTCCCAAGGGAAGCAGGATAAATTTTCAGCGACGAAAGCAAGGTTAATCCAACTGCAATCTTAAACATGTTACTAGAGGTGTGCGAGTACTCGATTTACTCGAGTACTCGAATTTTGAGTCTATAAATGAGCCGTGTCGAGAGTTTGAATTTGCCGAGCTACTCGAAATCGACGAACTGCTTGAAACAAAAGCGAGCTGCTCGAAAAAATCGAACTACTCGAATATTCGAGCTGAAAATTCATCTTCAAGTAAATCGAAGTTTTACGACGTCTCGAATATTCAAGTAGTTCAATTGTTTCGAGTAACTCGCTTTTGTTTCAAACAGTTTGCCGATTTTGAGTAATTCGGCAAAAACAAGCGCTCGACTCGGTTCGAACAATCGAAGCGAGTTCAGCTCGGCTTGTAAATTACGAGTACTTGCACACCTCTACATGTTACATTAATAAAGAGTAAAAATAAGTTGAAAGCAGAGAGTTCTCCTCGAAGGAAAAGCGGATGGAAAAATGGTAAGTCGGTATTGGCACCGCCTCAACCTTGTCCGCAACCGCAGCCGCTTCTAAACTGCTTTCTCATTCTGCCCTCAAGTTGCGTCGTGATCTACATCCTCGAACCTGGATACGTATTCGTCGCGGTTTTTCTTACGGAAAACTTTGTTATTACGGCGAAACGTGAATTATATTCACTGTTCCAACCGACATTCGCCGCCTTTTTCTTCTTCTTTTTATTCTTTTTCCCCTACATATCCCTCTTAGCTTTCTGTTCACGCGATCATGTTTTTGCTGCAGCACGGAAAGTCTCGTTCGGTCGACACTCATCCGTTTTCGATTCAATATCGAATCTCGATAAACTGTAAGATAAATTGAGGGAAATGAGGCAGGAGGAAGCAGCAAGTAAGTCTTACGAACGAAAACACAACGAGGATAAGAAAGCTGTTTTGTCCGTAGGTAAACGCTCGAGGATCGACTGGTCAGCTTACAAAATGGCAGCGTACAAATTATCCAGAAGAGCACGTTCAGATTCCTCGGTGAAATAGAAGCGAGAAACACTTCCCGAACCTAGAAACATCCCCGAGGACAAGCGGTCGTCACCTGGTCAGGATTTTTCGGAAGTTCAAACAGCTGGAATGAACGCGAAACGAGCGTTGCACTTGTTGCATCGTTTTTCTCGGCTTTTCTTGTAATCAAGCTCGATCGTTCCATCGAAAACAGATTAAACATCGCTGCAAGTATTCGATGAGAGTGAAGGAGCGAGTGGACCGTTCGAAACGACCGGTAATTGATCGTTGACTTTACATGATGCAACACGTAACGAACAATTTCAATCGTAACTGGAAAAGATGTAGATGCGTGAAAGAAAGAAAATAATAGAGGGAGAGGGGAGAGGGTGAGGCAAAAGACAAGATGTTCGACGCAGTGAACGCAACAAAGACAGAATTGTGCTTTCGACCGGAAGATCTGGAGGATCCTCGAACACCGTCTCTCAAACGAATCAGCTACGGCATTATCCTGCCTGCTATCTGTTGCTTGGGAATTGTCGGGAATATTTTCAACTTGGTTGTCCTTACCCGACGCAACATGCGAGGAACCGCTTACATCTACATGAGAGGTAAGCCCTTTTCTTTGTTCGCCGACCTCAAAGTTTCGACCACGTCTATCGTCGACGTCTTCTAACAACTGTTCCTCGAAGTTTTCTTTCAGTTGTTCTTTTGTTTTCTTTAAAATATTATTTTTGTCGATTCAAGAGAGGAACGATCAGAAGATATACACATACTCGGTCAGACTTGTGATGGGCTCGGGGTGGAGCATTCAGTGCTGGTACCCTACGAGTCCACGCTCGTTTCCGGTTAGACGAGGACGATACATTAGGAGGAAATTACTCGACAATTCGATTGCGGTATTTTCCCCGTTTCTGTCGCTTTGTTTCGAACAATGTCTAGTTCGTTATACGACCAAGAGTGTCTTTCGATTCGTCTGTCTGGTTGGTCCTCGATTTTCTCCAGTTTCTCGATAGGCGTTTACTTATTCGTGCGCTTGTTGCATCGCGAAATAATTTAAACGAATTTTCTTTTTCTCCCACGTGAAATTATTTACGGCACGGTGCAGAATTATTCAACGTTTCTCCTGAAAAGATGTTCGTCGCGGTTTACTGGCAGTACGATGCCGAGAGAAGGAACGGATATCAAGTAAATCAGCGGGAGACGTCGACCAATTGGATAGGACATCGATATCCGCAGGAAGCGATCCTGTCTGTACGTTACTTCCGGATGCGAAAAATCTCACGAAATTTCCGTTTCATTTCGTTTTTCTCGAGGCGCTGAAATCTGGCGTGTTTTCCCAAAGGAAAACGAGAGAATAAGATTCTGCGTTTCGCTCATCCATTTCACTTCCGTTTCGAAAAAAGGATTGCTTTATCATTCCCACCGCCCGCCAACCCTTTCTTTCTCCGCGAATTCGATTTCTTTTTTTTTTCTTTTTTTTTTGAACACCTACTAATGTTCGTAGGGAGATCGAAGAGCAGATGAGAAGGAAAAGGCGATCGGATAGATGGTAGAGGCTCGTTGGAGCCTCGGAAGTCTATCGATATGCACGATGTAGAGCGGGCAGGTAGGGTGAGGCTGAGGCTGAGGACCAGGATGAGGTCGAACTAAAAGGACGTGCCTTTGAACGTGGAAATATTGCGAATCCTGGGGTATTGGGGCGGAAGAATTTGTGCGTAAGGAAATGCAATTTGAGACGTGCTCGGAAACGGCGAAAGCTACGGTTCAACGTCACGTATAAATATGTAAAACAGAACCGTATACGTAGCTACGGCATATTTGCGTGTAGAAAGATACGTGCCGTCGTAGCTTCGACAAATCTTTATCTAGTTCTGCTGAATTTCCTCCGCAAACGGCCGCGGTCGCTTCGCGAATTTACATTACGTTTAAGCCAATCGTTCCAACTTTCACTCTGTCTTTCCTTTACTTCTCAAATCTTTCAAATTTTCTACCGAATTTTCTGGCTTTTGTAGAAATTCCGGTTAATCGCATTTTGGCGAATCGATCAGTAAAAAAGGATAGCCAGCCAAATGAACTCTTTTTCCACTTTACACTGGTTTCACTGGGAACAGCTGTATCTCGGAAAGGTAGATCAAGGCACGAGGGTATTCGACAAAGAAAACGCGATTGTCAACGCAATAGAATTCAGCGGTGGTGTAACGAGAGCCTCTATTGGGTCGAACGAAAATCGAACACACGGTCTTTTTATTCAAATCGAACTATCGGCAACTCGGAAACGTGGAATTTTATATTTGATTCAGGCTAAAGGTTTGTCGTCTATTTGAACCAAACTGGATAACGAGTTTACCGCTGTACGAAATAATGCGAACGTTCCATTTACACGGATAAAAACGTTTCGAGAGCAATGGGAGATGATTGCGTTAACTAGAATCGCGGTAACCTTCTAATCCCGTTGAAACGAAGCGTTCAAGGAGCTAGTACCGCGCTTCTTCTCCACCTTTGCGAACCTTTTCCACCCGGAATCCCATTACGTTCTTCCGGAAAATCGAGCGGACTCGAAAGCCGTTCGTTCCGTCGACAAACTTTTCCCGCTTCCTACTTGCTATCCGTTCGTCGGTCACTTCCCGCGAGTTCCTTCTGCTCTCGAAAGCGAGCAGATATTTTCCTTGTAACGTTAACATCTCCGTCTGCTACGCTTCAAACTTTATGAATATTAACGAGCACGTTCGCAGCTCTCTGCTTGCCGACGCATTAACTGCCGCCCCTAAACTACCGTCAACTCCTTCTTAATCCTTACGGAAGGTTACGTAATTAGCCTTCCTTTGTTCGTTCGTCGCAACAACTGAATTGTTTATAGCGATTCGAGAAATCAAGGAAATTCAGGAACTTAGAGAATTTATTTTTCTTGCAAAAATATTGTCCGTCCACTCGGGCCGGACGTCGTGACAGTTTGAGCTAGCTTAGCGATGAATTACGCTAGCCGGACAGCTTCTTCGAGCTTAGCTCGGTTTAGATAACTGGCTGACGTTTCTGGATAACTTTCTTAAACGACTGAAAACAGTTTCATCGCGAAATAGTTGAAGTTTCATGGAATTCCAGTTTGCCGTACCGAATTTCCGATAAATTCAACCTACGATTTTTCAGCTATCACTGACCGTTGCGAGTATTTCAGAATGTAGGTCGCATGTTTTGCGCCCATCTATCGCTGACACTTTGTCACCGGCTTCGTCGACGTTCGCGAAACGAATAATTTTCCGTGTCCGCGATGCAAGTTGTCATCGCGCATCGAAGGTGCCGTCGGAACCGCGACGCGATGTATCGACGTTTTCCCTGCGTACCGGAGAGGAAGAGGAAAAAGACATGACAAAGATTAGCGAAACGGTATGGACACCTTTAACCAGATACAACGGATGTTCATTTAGTGCATCAAGCAAAATTTGCATCACACCGAGAAGGAAAAGGAGCGGGAGCCAGAAGGCGACGCGTGGCGTCGAGAGGGATAGGAGGGTGAACGAGGGGTTGACGTTGCGTTTCGCTTGGCGGCTAAGTAGATTCAGTGGCCCCGATCTTAAGCTTCGTCCTCGGTATCTTAAGATAACAAGGCACCTTCAAACGAACGCTTTTCTTTCCTTCTCTTCCTCTTCTTCTTTTCCCTTCCGATGGGGCTTCCTAATCTTTTTCGATATCGCTCAAACACGTCGTTTCAAAACTATATACGAATAACTAGGCGTTCAATTTTACCATAACCGAAGGGTTAATCCGCTTTCTAAACGAAAGCTTTCTAGTTGGAACAAGAAGAACTTTGTGTCGATGTAGGTGAAATGTTGAAGGCGAAAGTCATTTCGCTAGAGGCGACATTCAGCCGGAGATAAAATGGATAAGTGGAAGGCGGAAAGAGGAGTGCGTAACGAGACTCCCATGCAAATATGTGAAATCACACGACGGTTAATTTTTCTCGATGAAAAGCTAGGAAAATTGGTGCCTTCGAGATCCACGAGAAGAGACAGATGCTTCTCGTTTGCCGCCTTTTCGACTGTCGGCATCGTTATTCGGCGAAGCAAGACTTTGCCGAATGCCGAAGATTCCTCGATGGTATGCAAGACGACGCGAACCTTCAGCCTTTATTTCCCTCGGGGTACGCGTCGAGAGAACACGCGCGAATTAACTCGTTCTAGAAGCGGACACGTATCGCGAGCGTCACGCGCATCACCAATTTTTAAACTACCTCCTTTCCAGCGCTTTCTACGCCTCCTTCACCTCTTTCTACCATCATCCAATTCGGATCTCTGTATCTCTATTGTTTTTGTTATCGTTTTCTTCAACTGTACCTATCATACGTTTCTTTCTTTTTCCCTCCGGTTTATTATTTGATTTGACCAGATGATCGGAAGTGGATTCAAACTTTTACCGCAATTCTATCTAGTTATCTTTGACTGTTTCTTCTATCAGCAGTTGTCTTTTTATCTACCGTCGCATAACCGTATTTATCATCGATTACCTATCACGAATAAGATAGATACCTTGGTATCGACAAGGGAGGTAGCTTTCTTATCCACGGTTGAAAACTTATCTTGAGTGGAGAATATCTGATTTATTTAAAAAGTATATACTTACTTATATAATTGTACACGAGTCTGTAATATAATCATAGACGAAGTTATAAGACAAATCAATCAATTTTCTGTCAATTGTTTTCCTGTGTACCCTACAATTCAGAAACTACACTGGGGCTAAAGGATCGATGGATCCTTTCGAGGTAAAGGATCAATAAAAAAAAAGAGCTTGATGAATAATGAATGTATTACATTCTTAGGTGTAACCAACGATGGATAATTAGCAAAGTTTTTTCGAGACTGTTATCGCGTTCGAGAAAAAATGTAGAAAGGTAAATGATAGCAGGTTAAGCGAGTCGCGCGATACATCATTCGTTTTCTTTTGCTTGGTAAAAACGAACTAACATTATTATCCTCTTGTGTTACAGGTTACTCAGCAGCAGCGCTTCTCGCGATTTCTTTCTGCATCCCTTTTGCGCTGAGGGTTCTTATTCATCAGGAAACAGGCCAATGGAATAATTGGCTTCAAGCCTTTTATCATGCTCATCTCGAGTTGTTTCTCGGAAACGGTTGTTTAGGTATGACACTCGTATTTTCGTCCTTTTATTCTCTTTCTCTCTATTCAGTTCGGTTTCCCTTTAGACTGTTTTCATCGTTTTCTTCGTTTTATTCTATTGTAAACGAACGCGAGAGTAGCGTTGAAAAGAGGAGCGAGAGAAAGAGGGAAGCGATCGTGGGAGGATCTGTCTAAAACGGAGAAATAGAGTCAAGTCAGAGGATGCATACGTGGTAGCAGATAATTAATGAATTTAATGAGTCGATGATATTTTGTAGGAGTCGGAGTGATGATGTTGCTAGCATTAACGGTGGAACGTTACGTTAGCGTTTGCCGGCCTGGTCAGCACACCCGTCCACTCTGCGGTCCTCCGCATTTAACCGTCGCTCTCATCCCCTTGGCAACGTTTATTATTTATCTGCCGAGTGCGTTCCGAGGACAAATTACGACCTGTCTCCTCGAACCCGGTGGTTACGTTGTTTATCAGAAGAGGGAGAATCAATCGTACCTCGACTCGATGTTTTATCAAGTATTATATTATCGACACGATTACGCAAAAGGAATGTTGAGAAAAGGAAACTTGTCATTTCTTTGCGAACGTTTATCTGTAGGTGTACAAAGTGATGTTGGAGATGGTTTTCAAAGTGGCGCCAACGATTCTCCTGGCTGGCTTTAATCTCCGTATCATGGTGGTCTATAGAAAATCCTGCGAGCGTCGTAGACGAATGACGTTAGCCAGAACCGTGAGCAACGACGAAGATCCAAGAACATTCGCGGAGGAACGAAGGCTGGTCCTGCTTTTAGGAAGTACCAGCATCCTGTTCCTCGTTTGCGTCAGTCCTATGGTAATTCTCAACGTCACCTTGAGGGAAAGTAATTTGAATAATTACGCTTATCAGGTCAGTTATTCGATTTACCTTCGTTTCTCCTTAGATTCGTTCAATCGAACTTTCCATTTCAGGTGTTCCGTGCCATAGCGAATTTGCTCGAGGTAACCAATTACTCAATCACCTTCTACATCTATTGTTTGTTCTCGGAAGATTTTCGAAACACCTTGATTCGTACGTTGCAATGGCCATGGGGGAAAAGTAGCGAGGGAGGAAGAGGTCTTCCGATGAAACGTTCGCCACTTCCCAGAGCAACTATCACTACTACAACCACCACCACACCACCGACAACCACCGTTGCGACTCCTGGACATTTGACGCGTGCCAGCGTTTAGCTTTATGCAAGCATTTTTTCCCGCCCTATTCGAAAAGAAAAGTAATTTGTACAATTTCCTAGTAATTTCGTAACAGGTGCGGAATCCTCTTCGGTCTAAGAGAGTGGCAAGACTGATTTTATCTATGTTTTTTATACTTTCAAAAATTACAGTAAAAGTAATTTGCTCGGCTTGTCATGGATCTTGAGCATCATGGACTTATTTGGCGTACGGTCAGTTAGGCTAGTTTACGCCATAAATTTGCGTACTTCCTGCGGACACGTTTTATCGTAACGCGATATCGGAGAGAAGGCTAGACGCAAGGTTACGATATCTTGGCAAATATTGGCGCGTTTTATGTATCGAACGAGCGGCCGACAATATTTGGCGTATGGTCCTCGCGATATCGGGCAAACGTACCTTCCACGGAAACGTTCTATTCAACGAGCATTGTACGTGATTTTCAGCGTGTTGCTCTTCGACGTTGTAAATATACAGGCTGTTGCATAACACGCGGTACCCCCTTCGCGGATAAACAAAAGATCGTGCATTCGAATGTTTAGTTCGTTCACCACCTTCGTAATCTTCATTTATCGTTCAAGCGGGTCCAACGCGTTACGAAATACTCTGTACATAAAAGGAAACAATTTCTCAAGAACACTGCCTCCTTACTACCCACATAAAACGTATAAAGTACCTATAAACAAACTGGTAACGGCAACGCGCAAACTTGCAATCGTTTTGGTTTCGTAAAAACGATCGAACGCACGGTGTGCAAGGAATCACTAGACGATAAGAGTAATCATCGTCAAGAAAACGGATTTAATAAAAGGTATTTGTGAAATTCTCTCGGAATATTGAACGAACCTTTTAATTTTTCAACATAGACGGGATCGATTCCTACTCCGATTCGAGTGATCGTTTCATTTTTCATCAGTGCGAATATTGCCTTTCCACTTTGCTTTACTAGTCACGATTTGATTACGTAGGCTGTAGGTACATAGTGCAACGAATTTTCTTCAAGTGGTTGAAGGAAAGAAGGAAAGAAGAAAAGGAGCAACGCGATGCATCGCATCCGCTGAAAATTTTTGGAGAGTAAGGTAGCTATGGTGAAGGGTAGAGATGGTTAGTCTGGTGGGGGTTGCTGTTTGGGTGGGCGTTGCTGGGTCGATACAGGGTGGCTTCGCCGTAGCTCGCGAGGAAAGCTCAACGGAACTGAATGAACGTTTCCCACCCCTGCAGTCTGCTACTAACTGCATATCAGATATTGCCTAATTTTCTCTTTCTGCTAAACGTTTCTTACTAACGATCAACACTTTTGCTTGGACGTTATCGGGAATATCCGATAAATCGTTTAATTTTTACTTATCAGGAGTAGGCTTCCGAGTTTGCGAAGGTCAGTGCGTGCATAGATAGATGAAGTTTATCCGAGGCCGCTAGGCTATCGGTAAAACCGGCGAAACCGGCGCTCGAAAATGAAATATACCCTTTGTAAATATAAACACTCGAATTATCAGCGAGTAGCGAAGCCGCGTCGAAGCGTGACCGTACATTCAGTCGTTCTCCAGCCTTTCTCCAGGCAATACAGAAACGAACAGTCTTTCCAAATTGAAATATATTCTTTTTCCACCAATTCGCGTACGAAGCCAACGTTTAAAAATCATGTAACCGCTGTGCAACGTTCTAATGATTTATTTACGCAAGAAACGCTAGTTGGAATTCGTCGAAACGTTTGCAAAACATCGAAGCGTGAACAAGTGAGTACATATTTAGTATTAGCGATGTTCCGTATGCGCGCAAATTGCTTGCCAGTCGTGTCCCTGAATACGACTCAAACAAAGTCATTTTGACGTTCATCGATGATAACGAAACCGTCGTACCCCAAATACGAATTCCCGGACAGAGATGCTTTCTTTCAGAATCTACGCGCGTGTGTTTCTTTGTTGGTAATTTGTTCGATAACGAACTCAATTGCCAGTCAAGAATTGCGTTATCCGGTTCATCGGTGGTTCGTCGGCGGTTCGCCGTTAAAGGTTAACGAATATTTTGCGGTCAGGTAGTTTAGCGTCTGTTAGAGTCCTCGTCATCACCGCGAGCAACTTATCGAACGTTAACTTCGATCGTTGACAAGCTTTTCCTCGCGCAGAGAAGTAAGAAGTATTCTATTGAATCCACTGTTAGGTTGCTGACTTTAACGCGCGTTTATTCGGCGCTAAGTACTTTTCGAAGCTACTCTCTGCTGTAAAAAGCGGCAGTTGAATCCAACGGTTTGCGCCTGCTTCGCTAAAATTCACTTTAATTCCTGGCATTTGCAGAATCCCTAGCTCCTTGCCACGACAGGTAAAATTAATCGTGTTGCGGGAGAACGAACCGAGACGCTTTTAAATACAAACTTAAATGAAATTTCGATAAAATGAATTTAAACAGATTAATGCAAACAATAGTTGTTATTTGGTAACGTGTTTAAATGTGCTCGAAGTGTTCGTATCCGTATAAATAAATAAATTTAGTACATGAAAACGCGCATGAATCAGTCTGTTTTATGGAAAAATATCTAGAATGATAGATGATAGGGTAAAACGAACGACGAGACAGCATGCAATTAACGACTATCGTTGGAGCAAGCTATATATACATATATGGTAAATAACAGGCATAGTCATCGAGAACGCTTACGACTTACACGATTTCATCGAGGGTAAGTAAGAACGAAAAGGAATAGAAGGACGTTTTGGTTCTATTGAAACCTCGTTGGTGATTTTCGCGTTGAAACGCACCGTCGCGCCGCGTCGAGTAAGCTCTGTTCTTTAATTCATGGAGTCACCATGGAGCCGATTCTATCCGTTCCTCTTGAGTCTATCGATCAGAACGCCTTTCTTACGATTGAAAAAATTCGACACCTTTTTGCAACGCATGCTTTACTTTCCTTTTTATTCCGTCAAATGTTATCGCTAGGTAAACGAATCAAATGAAAGGGAATTTGTAGATATTAAGAAAAACATGAATATTTTTATTTCAATCGTGCGTCTATTAATTTTCATAGCGCGTCGCACTTCGACACGAACAAATATACTCTCATTAGAATAGCAAGTTCGAACAGCGAAAATCCATTGAGTAGAAAAGGCGAAGTTGGCTTTTCAGGCACCATACAAGACGAACAAATCATTCGTTCGATGTCGCTCTGTACACTGCACACAGGGTGTTTTTAGAGCGACGATGATGCTCTTAAATTGAAAACAAAAAGCAAACTATAAATTCTACCGTACCACGTATGGTCGTTTTCACTGTGGCAGTTGACGCGTTAGTCGGGTGAACACGAAGGGTGAGAGCAGTGAAAAGCTTCGATCGTTGATCGATCAAAGGTTAAAAAGTCGCATGGAAGCGTTATAACGCGTGACTATAAATATTAATGACCGCGTGAGTGGCGAGTAAAAAAATGAAAAGCTCGTGTCCGGCCGATGCGAATGTTTCGAAATCGTTTCACGACATTGCCAGCTTTCGAAATATTGGCAAAATAAATCGTACCTGAATGAGAAAGTTAAAAATGTTCAGTCAATTTTAAGGGGAAAGAAACGGCAACGGCAAAAACATTCGACGATGAAAAGTTTAGTCGCGTGCGAGACAATTTTTTATCGCGACAAGGAATATTTCTCGCGTCGATTGCCTCCGTCGATTCGAGATACATATTTTTTCTCGTTACCAGAATTGGTAATTTCACAGACGCAACGCGACGCGCCATGCCGTTCTCTTCAACAAAAATATGGATATGTACATATGTCTGTTCGTGCTTGCAGGGAGAAAAATGGGACAGCCGGGTTAGAAGATAAACGGTTATATTTATTATTCGGATAAACGTGACTTTGCGCGAATAAGTAAACACGGGGAAAAAGATGGAGAAGCAACGGAAGTGGTACGGATCCGTTTCTGAAATCTGGCGCCACTATAACGCGTTCTACTACTCAACGCTCGAGGATCATGGCGCGCGGCTATTTTTTACCGTGCCGATGAACGGGCTAAATTCAGATATCACGAACCAACTCGACAGAATTACAAACAAAAAGTTTACTCGCGGCAAGGAATCAAAAGGATCTGTAATGGTTCGAAAGAAGAGGCGTTAAAGCGAATAGAGAGGTAAAAAACGAGAAGTGTTTGAAGGAAGGGATGATAGCGTGCGGAAGAGGAGAGGATAAGGGAGAAAAGAAGAGAGGTGGATAAAGGGAGAGATATGGTGATCAGGTATGGGGAATAGAGGAGCGAAAGCAGAGAACAGGCTGGTATCTAGGATAGGAAGAGAGGAAGCTCGGTGTAAGCGTGGTGGAAGAGGAAAAGGGGCAAGGACAGAGAGAAATGAGGGATGAGGGTTGAGGGAAGCGAGTGGTAGAGAGCGAGAAGGAGGGAGAAAAGAGGGATTCGGAAGGAAAGAAAGAGGGAACGATCGAGAATTCTCCGGTCAGAGCGGCGGCTGGCGCTTGCGCGAATCAGTAGCAACGCACTGGCACGTAACACCATCGGCGAGCCAGTCTGACGCCAGGCGCCGCGACGCTATGACGTCACTGGTTCGCGTTTTCCTAGCGATCGTTTCTCAACAGCGGTAAGGAAATTCATGAATGAAAACTGCTACTTCGAAGCGTTCGTCGAATCTTTCTACCATTCGTCAGCCTAATCGATCGAATTGCCAGGTGAATCCTCGTGCTAAAAGTCGAAACACGATCGACCGAATCGATCCGATGCGATCTCGATCGATCTCTCGATCTGCTTACACGAGAACAGATTCACGGAATGGAACCGACCCAGTGGTGCGACGATCAAAATCTCTGCAACGACTCCGGCGAACTCTTTCTTCTCTTTCTTCTCCTTCTTCTTACTCGATTCCAGTTTCAAGGAAATTCAGGTGATCGGAGAGTAAATTTAGCATATTTTGCAGAATCACTACGAAATGGACGAAACGTTGAAACATTGAGATTTGTATCTCTCGATTCTTGATTCTCGATTTTATAGGAGTCGCGCCGTTTCGTATACCAATATAAGTACGTTGATGAACAGACACGAGGAAGATTCGTTCCGTGTACAGATGTGTCATCTGCGTTATCCTACTTAGCAGCCACGCATCTACTCGAAATTCTTCACCGCTCCCTTCCGCTGCAGTGTCCGATGGTGCGCGGTGCAACTCGCTTTTCGACACTCGAAACACAACTGGTGCAACGTTAAGCCATTTTTCATAACGTTTCGCAAAACGTACAAGAGTCATCAGGAGATTATTTGTTGCGTTGCGATAGCAATAGTTACACGTGATGACTGTGCTTCGTTCATCGAATCACCGTTCGTTGCTTTTGTCTTTAACCACCACGTCGTGCCACGCCGTGCCGTGCCGTGCCGCGTCGTGTTCACCACAAAAGCACAATCTTAAATATCTTTTACGAAACGCGTCAATGTGTTTTCAGACAATTAGTCCCTTTTCTTCGTTCCGTCAACCAAGAGATTCTTCGTCGAGCACCCTCGTCGAGCACTCGCTTTGATCGTCCGCTAGGCTAGCTTCTTTTAGATTTTGTTGGAAAATACTAGGATAAAGCCGAGATGAAGTTGTTGAAAGCGATAATAGTTCTCTTCAAAAGAATCGTCTGCTTGTCATACGATTAAATCGCGAGTCAATATTTAGGTATGCATAAATTTGAATTAGCATCGTTGACGTATCGAAACGATGCGATATCGAAGAACGCTCAACTAGCTTCGATTACTTCTGGGAATATCATCCAATAGAGTGGAATGGTCAGTAATCCAATAACGCTCGGATCGCGGTACCGGACAATGTGTAATTGTTTACCTAGAATCTATTCGTTCCTTGCCACTCGAATTGTTGGACATTCAAGCTATGGCATATTTTCCCCATCATCGAACACTCTGACCCCTCGTTTAACGCAACCAAACGAGCAAGCAAATTCTTTCCGTTCGTATAAATCTACAAAATTTTCGTCCAACAAACGCCGCTTCCTTTATTTTACGATCCTCGGCGGAGACGATCTCGAATTTAACCGCTTGCATCCGACAAATGGAATTTTTTGAAAGATCCTTTTGTCCGGGAACCAAAGTACCGCGCTACCGAGCGGACAATATTTTTTCCTGAAATTTTATGACCAACTATGGAAACTGACCGAGCGTTCGACAAACTTTTACGAACAACCTGGCTATACTACGGCATTAAACTATTGCTCGATAATGGAATTTCCCGTGCTGGCTCGATCGAAAGCCCTCTCGCAAACTTTGGAAATAATTACGAGCAACGTTTGTTTTTCCTCCAACTGCGCCGCGCTGCACAGTTATCCCCGTGTAATTTCCCATAAAACGTTCGTCTCGATCGAATCGGTTCATATCGGTTATTCGCCGTAGATTGGACTGTCGTCGATCTTGATCGTATGACGATCGGTGTGTCAGGAAAAAGAAGAGAATTCCAGGAGTTCATCGTAGCGAGCGGAGGTCAAGGGTACCGTCGGGCCTTGGGGAGGTAAATAATTCCAACCCCAACTACGTACTGGTGGAACTCGATAAAGGTGTAGACAGGGTTTCGTTCGCACCTTCAAATCCATTTCCTTCATTCGAATCCGCCCAGCGAGATAATTAATCGTTGCGTTGCTAATCTTCGAAACATTCGTATCGTATAACGATGCAAAATACTCCTCTTTTAACGATCCATTTTGACATAAATTTAAAAGCGATTCAAACAGTAAATAATTTAACGCGGATCGAAGGTTAGTTGGACGATGTAAATCGTTGGCAAGTTGTAGTTTACCTCGTGACACCCTCTGTGAGACTTCGAGGAAAGGTTCGTGAATAATGCAACGAGTAACGAAGCAATTATTCGCAGAGAGAAATTAATGTAATAACAGTCGGAAGCGAATAGAAATCGTTACGTGGCATCGTTAGGATTTTCGAAGTGCTCGTTGATAACTCGCCGATAACGATTCGACGACTCTCCAATTAAAATCAAATTTTTGGATGCGAACGTTCTCATAAACCTACACGTATATACGTATAATAGGAAAGGTGGAAGGAACAAGGGACAGAGAAGTTATTCTTGGAAAAGGTTCATCGAATTACGAGTTAAGGTATATTTTTTAAATTGCCTCTCGAAGACTTTTCCCGAACTACTTTAATCGTCGATCGCTCTCAACTTCGAAACGATTGCCTTCCGTTTTTAATTCCATCGTTTGCGAACTTATCCCACCGCAAAACATTTATTAACGACGAACGTTTTCTTATTTTTCTCTTCGTATCGGCTCTACCGATCAAAGTATAGACTCGTTCAACCATCGGACTTTTGGGATTTACTATCTATTTACGCGGAACAGAGGTAGGCAATCCATTGGTAGGTTTAATGAAATTCTTCGCGGTGCTTCTCCTCGACCCAGTTCAGATATCCTTCCCATATATACCTTGCAATCCTTTTGCTTCGTCTTTTACACGTTACGCATTTACCAGCAGCCGCCAATGTAACGCGATTGAATCGCTGTTGCTGCTGTTGCCAGTTTCTTCAGTGTTAAGGATAGATATGTCGCTGTCAGCGTCGCGCTTTTAATATCGTTGTTCCATGAAGGACGTTGAAAGGTTTCATAGAGAAACGTGGAAACGGGAAGTGCCGGTGTAAAGGCTTTGAAAGTAGACGCAGAGGCTCTCGTTGGAACGACAAAATGTAATCAGCTACGGCAATCGTGGAAATTCGTTTAACAAGTCGAATGACAAGTGCTCGTAATGCTGTCTGTGAAAAGGAGACACCGTAGATATTTCTCTAGGTACAATAGCTCGTCCCGACTATCCATAGTATCTTTCATCGATTTTCCGAATTACGGTTCAAACTCGAACCCTTTTATCTGCGCATTTAATAACGGCCACGCTCGCTGAAACGTTCTCGTTGGGAAACTGGGAAACCATTCAACTGGTCCGCCGTAGCGCGAAACAAAGGATGCGTCTCTTTCGTTGTCCTTTGTTTTTCTCTTTTCGAAAGAATCGTGGAGCGTGAATCAGAAATCTGTTGAAAAGATTAAATTCAATGGCGTATGTTCATCGTGGAAAATGTGAAAAAACTTGAAGGTTTTGACTGTGAATCGCTTCGAAGTGGCAAATCGAATCGAATCGAATCGAATCGAATCGAGTCGAGTCAAGAACGGGGTTCGAAAGCAACTTTTCCAGACAGCTAGCGGAATCGAAGTGATGCGCACGATCTCCAGACGAATTCGAGGTACCAAGGAGGCTTCCAAAACGAGACAGAGTTTTATTCACGGTCCACGTACCGTGAACAAATTCGATACATTTTCGGTAGAACCACTTTCAAAGGCTCGATCGTTGGACAACGAGAAGAAGTTTTAAAGTAAGAACCGACTCGAAAGAAATCCGAGCTAACCTTGGAGGAAAGTCGGTTTTGCCGGTTCTCGTACGAGGAGCGAAGTTGGCGCGTGCTACTCGATTGAAACAAGTTCGGTTAATGGTGGTTATTGAATCTACAGGAACGCGAAAAATGCGAAGCGGACGGTGAGGTTGCTCGAAAAACAAAGATAAGGCGCGATCGAACGCGAACGATAGACGAAATCGAATCATAACGAAGGAAAAGGTAAATTCGCGAGAAATATGGGCAAGAAGAACAGCAAGTTGAAGCAAGACACCATCGATCGGCTCACCACTGACACGTATTGTGAGTATCCTTGTTATCTCATCGTTTATCAGACTCGGTAGCGATAAAGAAAATTAAAATTTTCCGCTACGAAATCGATCCGATTAAGCAGAGCTTGTCGCGAAACAACTGATTTGTCGTGAAAATGACACGATAAACCGTTTGATCGAAAGGCTGTAGCTAGCTTTTCGCTCGTTAATTCAAGGAACGAGTCGCAGTCGCCGACCTGGCGTTCACCGTGGCTGCCCAACTATCGAGCTATATCCTTCGTTATCCCGATTTCCATAAATATTCGACCAGTGTACTGTGTCACCGTTCTCCGCCCCATCGAATATCAGCTTTTACTCGAATTCCACCTCTGCCGAGTTTTCCATTTTTATTACAGACCACTCTTGCGCATTCGGCATTATCGCGTTTCGAATTATTCTTCAGGGTGCTTTTCCCACTAGACGGTACTTTCTTTCTTTTTCCACTTTTTTACAAGTTTCGCGACACGTCGATCGAAGAAGCGACGTTTCAAGATTTTCGGTCAGTGACCTACCAGCCATCCTGTCGCGCGATATATCGAGGAATACCATAGCAATTTATCGAGTAAAACGAACGCGTGTACTTTAGTTCATCGGTAAAATCTGGCAGTTTTGGGGGAAGATTCTTCCGACTGACCTGGCCGTAATACCGCAACGAGAATTACGAAGTTTCCGGTCTAGATATTTTCAAGCAGTCCGTCTCGAGATTCGCCAGCCAATAACCATTCGTACGTAGGTGGAAAATTTTCTTTTACGTTGAACCGTAATCACTCTGCCGACGTTTTCCTCTCGCATCATTTCTCCTTCCAGATCCTCTCGGTCCTTTTCGACTCTTTTTCGAAAAGCTAGCCGAAAAAGCAAAGCTATTCTCGAAAAAGGAATTCGGCCGTTCGAATCAAACGCAAAATCCTTTCTCTGTTGTATCAGAAACATCTTTACAAAATACATATTATTCAGGGCACAATTCCACGCGTTTCGACGATTGTTGCGTAAATGTGAAGGTCATTGAAAAGAAATATTAACGAACCCCTCGTCGAAAGGACAAAGGTCCGATAGCCCGGACAAACGATGTTAGAATTACCGTGTTAATTGACCCCATGATTGAAGGACATTTACGTAATTGAACGTCGTAAAGAAGAAATCCTTGGTCAAAAATTTGTGGAGTTCGATCGAGTAGAAAAACAACGAAGAGCCGAGAGAAATTGTGCGCTTAAAGGTTGAATCAAATCTATGAAAGCAGGGGAAAAGATTTCGCTGGTAAAGCGAGAAGTAAAAGAATCGAATGGGAAAGGCGCAACTAGTTCGAACAAAAGTCGATTCTGGTTGCGTGATTAATACAGTGTTATCATCGATGCTTTATTAGTTTATCCAAAGTCGATCTTCGCACGAAGTTACTTTACCTCGGCTTCTTTTCTTGCGTTTATACGACGTAACCTGATTTACGACCGCGTTTCCGCCTCAAAATTATTATCGAAATTGTTAGCTACGAAGCTATTACCGCCACGATATACCCCCGTGTTTATCAATTTTCTGAAGAAGTAGATATTAATCTGTAATTTCACTATTGTAGTTGTAAGAATTTTTCCATTTATAATATTATTTGATGCCAGATCTCGTACCTTCTAAAAATATTTCAAGAGATTTAGTTGTCCAATCCTCAACGATAGCATTCTTCCGTTTCCATTCAAATAACATTGAATTATTAGCCGAACTGTCAGAATGTACATATAATAAGGTATCCCTGTCTTGTTTTTCTAACGTTCTGGCTGGCTATAAATGTAACGTTCCCTTACTGTTCCTCGCGGTCAGCGTCTCGTTTTCCTCGGGTTCGCTTATTATTCATTCGATTCGCTTTGCCGAAGAAGCGAAGAGTTCTTTTCATCGACGAAACGTCGCGTTCGCGAAGTTGAAGCGATCGATTCCGATGGCTCTTTCCACGCTTCGACCGACAGTCGTACACCTACGTACATAGATACGTGTACGAACGCTTTGCCATTCTGCGTGCATACCGTCTCGATTGCAACTCCCTCGTGACAATATTTTCTCTTCTTCTTTTAGTTTTCCACTCGCGTCTCGGTTATTCGTGTCGCGGTTTCCCTCAGAAACGAGTTCATCCAGAAGAGCATTTTCTCACTCGCTACCCGTTGTCAACCATACAATACCGTACAACATTTCTACGTTGACTTTTTCAAACGAAAACTCTAAAACTTTCAAACAAGACGAGATCGGGGTAAATGCTGGAGGCTTCTTTTAAGCGCTGCTCGAGTCGGTACGTGTACAAGCACGACCCAGGTCTTTTTTTTCTACCCCGAAGCTTTCCTTTTGAAAAGACGAGGGAACGTTCGCCGAACCGACTTGTTTCGGTTCGGCGTGTCTTCCCCGGCTGCTCGATAGAGCAAACTTGTTAACGTCAACGAATTACTTTGTCTAAACACTAACACAGAAAGTGTAAACGAGCAGAGAAACGGAACTTTCAACGATTCTTCGATTTTATCCCTGTGACTATTCGTCAGTGAAACGAGTCAACTATTTGCGCGACCTAGCGTTCGCAATTCAAATTTACACGAGAATCCTGATATAATCGATCTGATTACTACTCTGCTAGGTATACGAAGACTGTTTACCCGGAAAATTCGACAGCCACAAGCTATGGAGGTATACAGATCTCGTTGGTCGTAACGGTTCGTTTTCTACGAACTCGTAAACTCTCGAGCGTTTTCATGCTTTCCAAGAGTTTCGCGTTGCCGGGAATCTCATTCAGTCTCGCGCTTTAAAAACATTTCCGCCCTATTTCCTATGGTTGGAGCACGCGAAATTGCGAAATCTCGAAATGTCAAAACTCAAAAGGTTGATTCGCATCAGTCTCTGTTGCCATCAGGAAACGAGTGAAATCTAGTCAGAATCTCATTCCGTCGTTTCCTCGCTGTTCTATTAAACGCAAACGGCCGACACGAGGAAATCATTCGTTGACCCAATCGAATGGAACTCCTGGATCAACGTTAGATTCCCGCTAAATGATTCCAGGATAAATAGCTTTCGGTAACTACGAAGATGCTCCTAGACTTATAGACATTTCATGGCTGCCTCGTCACGCAACACTCGAATCGTTCCTTGGAACGATTTTAACTTTTCTCTCCCAAGTTTGTTTAGAAATGCTCTCTCACGATTCGTACCAATTGTCGATCTAAATTTCTGCAAGTCACGAGACGGTAATGATAAAAATGATACTGCTCGTTGAGAGAATTCTGAATCTTCCTAATGTAAAAGAAGACAGTAGCGAGTGGAAAGGTGAGAAGCTGCCTGTTTATTCGGGATATGGGAAAGTTTGCTTCGCGTGCCGGAAATTCAACGATCCCCCAGACTTGCTCTTTTCAATGCACGTATAATACATCGATTCGAAGGAAGAAGGCAATTACTCTAGAGAAAATGAAATATCCGTCTCCGCGAAATAACAAGGAGCGAACGAGTTGAAAATGAAGGAACGAAACGAGCTTGCCGAAGTATGGCTGGGATGCGCGCATCGAAGAGTCGACCTGTTCGATTAATTGCCACCCGATCCACTTAATGGTCCTTAATTGCCTTCGAGCAATTATTTCGCGTTTTCGACGATCACGAGCTCTTTCCCGTTCTCGATTCGATCGACTTTCAGGAACTACCCTTCATTTCCTCCCGTATGTTTGGAAAACTAGAAATATCGGAGCACCCGATCGCGAGCCTTCCAAGAGGAAAATCTGCAACAGTTACTCCGAAAGCTGCTTCGCCATCCGATAGATTTTCAAGGATACAGCCAGCGCTTGGGAAGCTGTAAAAATTCGTTTTCTCGAGGAGGGCTTTTCTCGCAAGACGATTCTCTAGCGAGAGCTTACTTCGAGCGTGAACGAAAGGTTTACAGCATTAGCTTGCAGCAGCGCAGCTAGAATCCGTCGCAATGAATTGGTTTCCAACGTAAGGAAGCGAAGGTGGTACTTTAAGAAGCGCACAATAAGAGTGTCGCGAAATCTCTAGTTTCGTGATTTATACTTTACGGGAAACGCGGGTAGCATACAGCGGCCACCACGGAAAGCACCCTTCGTCTATTTCAACTTGCCCCGACAAAGCTTAATGTCACGTGTGTGCGGTCGTATATGTTCAAACAGTTCCTAGATCCTTGCTTCTCCACCGCTCCACATTCTAACGCAATTACGGGTATGGAAATTAATGCCGGGCTATGCTAATTCTTGTTAACCGGAAGTTTACCCAGAGGAACTAGTTGACGCTCTGCACGCCCACCCCTGGCCCTTCGGCAATCCGATTACGTACCTTCGATCCTTTTATTTCTTTCTTCAGGAATAACGAAAGACTTGCTATCATTTTTCTTTATTCCTTCGATAAACTAAGTAGGAAATATTTAAAGCGATCGAACAGAAAATTGTAAGCTCCCGGTGCTCCGAAGCGTGGAAAATCGAAATTCCGTCGAACAAGCTTGAAAGAGACGGAGTGAAAAATTAAAACGTTTCGAGCGTAGTTAAAGGGTAACGAGCATTTAGGGTAACGATGCGTGATCAACTCTTACCGCTTAACGAGTTACTTAAGGAGCGTAATAGTCGTGAATCTACGATGAAAATTACGCGACAGATGCAACGAATTCTTTGTTGGAATTATGCAACATTTCGAATCTTCGGACATTCGATATCCGTGGTTTTTCTGCGAACCGCATGAATTAAAGCTGCTTATGCCGTAGCAATAAAACGTTTCAGGTTATACAGTGCGGATATTAACGATTCATTAGGGGATGACACTGCGTCATTACGAAGCGGCTTGCCAGATGGTGCACATTCGACGTGTCAATTTACGATCGCCTTCAGCCAACCTATTATCCCGTTTTAAACGGCATCCCTCTTTCGTTAATAATATAAAGAGAATTTCAGAAGGAACGTGTTCGATAGAGCTGAACCGGCGATGAAATTTTCATTCGGTTAGAATTTTAACGCGGACGTTATCGACGTGAAAAGAAAATAAACGTCGTGCAGAAGATTGCTGGGTCGATGTTGAAAAAACGCTGTGTAAATTTTTCACCAACGATAACGTGGACTCTGCTCGATTAACGCGATCCGCGTTTATTAACGTCGCGGTGCGCCGTTCCAATTGCATTTTCCAATTTCCGTCAACATGTTCGAGCATGCGCGCCTAACTTTTGCCGGCTGTAACCATATTTTCCCGAGGGTACAGCTGTCCCGAATTCCTCTCGCTGTTGCGCTCGAAACAACGCCGCTAAATTATCCGGACTCGTTAAAATGCACTTCGCGGAACGCGATACCACGGCCCATTAAATCTTCCCCGATGAAATTCACTCGTTTATCAGGCTACTCACCGGTTTATGACGTCTAGTTACCCTCTTCCACTTTCTTCCGCCCTTATCTTCGTCAATTTAAAGCAGTGTTTAGTTCGCCTAACCCCTTTGATGGAGACTGAAACGCGAAAATCGTGGTTTACCTGCTTCTCCATTCTCCTCCTCGTTCGGACCAATTGGCGAAAAAGAAGATTAGACAAGTTAAACGACAAATTGCCGAGGAGGAAAAAATGTCGAAACGGTGTCGTAATCTTCTTCGGTTAGTCGAACGGTTAGAGGAAAAGTTTCAGCCGCTGATGTTTTTCGGAGCAAGATCTCGGAAAGTTTTCCCATTTCAACGCCGCCACACTGCCGAGCTTTGTAATCGTCTCTAGCGCAGACAATAAAGTTTTCGGAAGTTATTTTAATTAACGAGCGACCAAACGGTCCGTGGCCTGGTCTGTCCCATGGTCCGCGAGTGTTCCGCAAACGATGCAGAACGTTTCGAATCGTGACCATCGGCTTTGACGGAAACTCCACCAAAATCTTTCCGCTTCGCTGAATTTGTACGTCCTCGATGCACTCGCGTGTTTACTTTTTATACTTGACCAAGCGGAAAATTTCTTTATTTCACGAGTCTCGAACTCGACCCATTTGCCAACTTTGTTATCTTGACGAATTCAACAAATTCTTTCCTTATTTTTTATTTCTTGAAAATCATTATGGATGTTAAAGCAGCGACATCGGTATCGACGACCACCCGAAACGATCCTCCGGAGTTTAGTCGGCCAGTTTCAGAGGAGCCTGAACCGCTTTCGAGCAAACCTGAAAGCCAGGGGCTTCTTCTTCAAACGTTAGAATGAGCTTCGCCGAGCCGGGGATTAGAGAAGAGAGACGACTCTCGCGACACCGCCTTTGGCTTGCGAAACGAGAGATTTTCAGCTTTATTACCGAGAACGAAAGACGGGAAACTGCATCCAACGAGAACAGTAAGAACACGTATGAAAAAGCAAGAAATAAAAATAACGAGACGAATGAAAGGAAGCTTGTTTTAAAGAGATAACACATTGCTTTTGTTAATCATCGCTACACATTCTTCGGACAAATTATCGCTCCTTTCGTTCGAAATAACAGATCGTTCGGAACGATATCGAAACTGATATGTGGCCAATGCGAAATAAAAGTGGAGTAAGAATCGAGAGGAGAAGTTTTCGGCATGAATGAGCGAACCGCGGATCGTAAAGCATAAGTTTGAAAAGTAGTCCGAGGCAAGTGGAGTAAACGGTGCGAAAGAGATTGGGGAAAAGTAGTTAAAGGGAACGAAGGGGCAATGGCGAAGCGAAAAAGAGCGCGTTCGACGTACGATATGATTCTGGTTGGACGGGGTTAAGCGAGAAAAGTAATCAGACTGTAAGAGCAGTGGAGAAAATAGAAAAGAAGAGGAAATAAAGGAGGGAAAGTCGTTGAAGTAAAATGTGAAGAAGGGAGAAGAGCATTGAAAGATGCGTGGGCGTGAGAAAAGGGAGGGAAATGGATGAAGAGCAATTAAGCCTTGTTGGCCTGGAAGCAATTACGAGGTCGAACAGGGGTTTAGCAGAAGACACGCATATTGGTCAGACATCAGAGGACAGGCATCAGAATTCTGCGGTTGACGCGAAAACTTTCTTCAAGCTCCCCGTCGAAATTGCTCGTTATAGTGCTCGTAATTGTAAAATGATTAATCGCCGATTCGCTAATTACCCAAACGAATTGACTCCGCGTCATGCTACCACGTTCGCGAGGTATCGCCTATCACGAAATGTTTCGTCAAACGCTCTTTTTCTCAGGTAAATATTTATCCTCCTGGATCCGGTAAACAACTCGGTCGCGTAGTTTCACGTATTCCTTCTTCCAAAGAACTTTCTCCCACACGTTTTTGCATCCAACCTAGATATACACGTTGTACACGTCAAAATTCCTCGATCCGACGTGACGCAGTGCTGATCCGTGTAATCTGAAGCATCCGTTGATCGATTAAATCGTCGATCAGTGCAAATCGACCAGCGCAACGGCGCGGTAAAATTCTTCGAGTTAATGGAAATTGCTTTAGTAAGTACATGGAGCGGATAAGACGGACGACGGAAATAGGAAAAAGGTGGTATAAAAAATGCGACCGATTACGAGAATAATATGGGAACGACGAATTAAAGTGACAAATCGAGCGAAAAATGTGACGATTCAACAGCGAGCTTGAAAATAAGCGACGGAACCAAAGTTTTTCGAGAGTAGAGATACTTTCGTGTCGTGTGCGATTATCTCTCGTTCGTTGTATAATTAAATAAATGAATAAAAAATATGCAACGTCTACGAGGGAACCGAACAAGTACGAGTTAAAAGGAACGAACGCATTGCGAAAAAAGTGGTTGAAACTGGCAGCTGTTTTGTACACGTGGAGATATAAATTATTCGTTCGATTCAGTAGTTGGTGGCGTCGCGACGTATAGCGTGGCGGACAGTAAAGTACTGGCCACGTGGCTGAAATGATTGTTACCCTACAATATCGTACCGCCTATATTCTCTTCTCGCTGTCGCGACGCTTTTCCAAGCGATGTCACCGCGTCGCTTCGTCCTTTCCGCAAGGATAATCTCTTCTTCCTTTAACGTCGTCGACGTTGGCGTTGCTCGTGTCGCGACGCGTCGTCCTGTCCTGCAGGTCCGCAAAATGACGGCTTATCGTTTCCTCTTTTGGCCGGGTAACTGCTTCCTTGATTATTCCGCTGGAAAGTTTTAGCAAATCAACTAGCAGCTGAAAAAGTTTCAGGACGATTTAATTTTCCTCTTGTTAACTTTCCTCGTACGTCGTACGGTTTATCGCGCGTTGGATCTCGCCACGATTTCTACCAGGCATTATTCATTTTCTTTTTATACCGTTGTATACGTTACAGGGCTTTAAATAGCGTTATTAAAAATTCAACCGACCTTTACCTGCGGCTTTTAATACTGTTACGTGTTGGCTTTGAGATTTTAAGGACTGTTGAACGTTTTATCAACCATTCGGTTGCCGGTGTTTGATATCGTGAAACGTTTTTTCCACGTCGCTCCGAAAGCTTGTTTCTTACTAAATACGTATTCCTCGAATGGGGATGAAAGCGTTGATAGAAAGTAATTAGGTGTCGGTTGCTCGTGCAGCAGATCGATAGCTTTCGAAACACGTAATGAGGAATGAACTTCTCGTCCCCTGTGACGACCGATCGTTTTCTTCAAACTCTTCGAAACGTTCGATCCCTGGAGACCGAGTGCTCGAAACAGCATCGTTCTCCTGCTTCGGATGCGCCTTCGCAACTTTATCGTATTTGCCGGCAAAACCGCTTACCGATGCACCGTTTCTCCGGAAAGCATCTAAGGAAACAAGGAAACCAAGGAACTTGCAGGAATACGCGTTCGGTACTCGTTGTATTTTATCCTATCAAAAATGAACCTTTATCCCGAATAAAAAGGAAATTTTAGTTTGCCAGGTTATTTGTACGATGCTTAGGAATGGAACAAAGGGGCTTTCGCGAGAACTCTGTCGAAAACGAAACGACCTTGTTCAGGTAAAATTGCGTGTTGGCTTGAAAACTGGACGCAAATTTATCGGAGGGATGTTAAAAATGATGCGCGGCCAAACCCACGTGCCAGCAACATTATGCATGCTCGATTTGTCAAAAGACAGCTTAAAAAATTACCAAGGAATCAACGATTTTCATACGAGATACTCTGCGAAGCGATTCTTTCTATCCAGCTACTTGCTCATTTAACAACAACCAGCTTTCGTTTTCAAAGCTGAAGAAAAGTCGTCGTACCTCCTTTTTACCTAGGTTTATAATATTTTTTCAAAGCTGTGCTAAAAGCTCGTGAAATTCCATTATCGTCCAATGTTGGACCACTTTCCAACTCGATACGCGGTTTCTAAAAATCGAAAAAAAGGGGGTAAATGTACCAACGTGTGTCTTTCGACGAGTTGTCTGCAATAAAAGCACGCATTCGCGTTAAAAGAAATTTTAATTGCTCATCGTCGAACGTTTTCCGTGCTAACGATCGACGTATCGATTATCTGACCTCGATACGCTTTTCCACCTTGGAATAAATTCAATTCATCAGCGAAACGGTGGCCTGCATTGCGGCGATTTTTCCTATCGAGAATTCTCTTTTCGCCGATTTGTGGACGCTGTTCAATCGTCGATAGTTAACCGTACTCTCTCTGCTTCCTATTAAAACACGATCCAACCTTCGAAACGATTAATTAATCGAGGTCGTGTTCGATATGTTACCTTGGAATTTTAAAGGGACGTTTGAAAATTGCGAGGATAGCGTTTTTTTACAAATTTTCTCATTACCAAATCATTTTGTTGGTTTCCACGTTTAATAAACGGTCATATCCTTCCTGCGTTTCGCGTTTCTATCGAACCGATATCGCTCTGCTCAGAAATCCAATGTTCAATTTCCGCGACGCTCAGCAGAGAATTCGAGAAGCTGATAGATAGTAAAACCTTTCGGAAACGCGAAAAACGGATTTGCGGAATCTTCTCCGAACATTATCCTTTGGCGTTCCTTTTTTTTTTCTATTATTTTGCTTCTATTAAACGTTCGATTATAAACATTGTCATTGATTTTTGTTTCAGTTACCGAGAAGGAAATTCGACAATGGTGAGTAGCGAGAAAATAATCGGTTTCGTTAAGATTCTTTCGGCGATAAAGATAAAATAGTGAGAAATGTTGCTTGGAAAATAACTTGATTCGACGATTCGCACGAACGAAACTAAATCATTCTCCTTGGGCGAGTTTCTGATCGTGTTCGAAAGCCACGTTCGCCCGATCAAAATGTTCGACTACGTATTTCAGACACGTCGATACGTTATTTATTGGAGTCATATAGAGTCGTTGCATTTTTTGGTAAAGAAAAAAGAAAAAGATATAAAAAATGCGAGAATAGGTTCGATAACTTTGGCGACTATTTGTTTAGGCACAAAGGATTCCTGAAAGACTGCCCCGATGGCTTGCTGACGGAACAGGTATGACCTCGTTTCAACTGGCACCTTAATTAAACGAAAATCGATACGCACGAAGGAAGTTTGAAGATAAGCGAGCCTGTTGCGTGATTTCAGGGTTTCATAAAAATCTACAAGCAGTTCTTTCCTCAAGGCGATCCATCGAAATTCGCCTCCCTGGTCTTCAGGGTGTTCGACGAGAACAGCGTAAGTCTTTGTAACGCACTTTTTGCAACTTTATCTTCGCGCGCCGCATAGTTTCGACCGCGAAACTTTGATACGAAGCCACAGGTGAACGAAAGAATTTTCGTTAACCTTTCTACCATTTATCCGGCTGTCTTAATTCTCTTAACTCGCGGACTGACGATGAAAGGGTTCACGGTGTTCGAACAAGTTTCGCTGAAACGTAACGTTAGATACCGACGTGCCAGACGCCTGGGATAGGCAACGGGTGTACACCGGTGTAGAGAAAGAAGCTGCAGGAAGGGTTGTTTTGCAGGACGGCACGATAGAATTCGAAGAGTTCATAAGGGCGCTGTCGGTGACGTCGCGCGGCAACTTGGACGAGAAACTTCACTGTGAGTAATAAAGCAAACTTGTCACGCTCTGAAAAATGTTGGCGAAAACGAGAGAAACGAACCTCTTCCGAGAAGCTAAAATATTAACCCGTTAAATGTCACCAGACCCTACCACTCGCGCTACTACGATTTTCGTTTAGTCCAATAATTATAGAACGAATTGAAAAAGGGAAATTTTTGTGAAATTACTCGGAATACCTGATTTGAATATCGAAGCGTTAGATATTACGTAATCTACTCTTATCGCGTGTCAAACAAGACACAGACGTTTGTAGTGCTACAACTTTACGCGGTAACAAACAAGAAGAATCGTGGAAGATACGAAATTACGAGAGATAAATGCTCTTAAAGACACGTATGGTACTCTGTGACGTCAAAGGAATAATAAACGAGACGACGTTCTCGAACCGATGAGACTTGAATATTTTACATGGTTATTTTTAGAAATGTCTAAATGCCTGTTACACTCGATGTACAATAATCGCTCGTTTTTCGCAAACAATATTATTCTGCGCGTTTCACGGAAACTACGCTGGAGAGGTATCGATTTTTCGTTTACTTCCAGGGGCATTTCGATTGTACGACGTGGATAACGATGGTTTCATCACCAGGGAGGAGATGTACAATATCGTTGATGCGATATACGAGATGGTGGTGAGTACAAGGCTTTTAACTTTTTACTTTTTACTTTCAACGTTTCCAGCAAACTTTATACTCCTCTTTATTTTTCCTTTCCACGTGAAGCTGCTGTTCCTTCCCTCCGTAACTTTCCCACATGGTTCCTCCTTCTTCGTTTAAACTCTGCAATAACCGGGATTCACTTCGAACAAGAATAGCGAAGCAGCGACGAAATGATGCCTTTGAAACGATGCATCCAGTTAGCGTAAACGAGAAAATCGAGTCAAGCAAACGAGGAAAGTAATCGCGCATCGACCGGCAATTCTAACAATAAGATAGTAAAGAAGAACCATTCGGTAAATTCGAAGTTGTGGTTTCATGAAAAACGCGGTCAAAGTAGGAACGATAAATATTCCGCGTTGTTCGTACGGCAAAGAAAGCGTTGCAGCTTCGTCGTTACTGGGTCACCCTGTCGGGGATCGTTTCGTTTCGAATGTCGACGAAAAGAAAATTATTTTCGGAGAACGTCCAAACTTGTAGACAGGACGATCGTTCGAAGTTAATTTATCTGGTTCGTTGCAATTATTTCGCTAAGTAACATCATTTCAGCGGACGCTCTCCTTAAACGCTCTATCGCTCGTTATTCGAGATAATTACAAAGTTTGTTTCTACCGTGAGTAACGGTAGACCCGATCAAAGTTAATTGAATCAAGTAATTACGTTACGATCGATTGTTTGATAGTTCGTTCGTGTACGCACGAACGCTCGTCGATTGTTACTGTCCATCAACGATTACAGATTTATTTGTTGCTCGTCGATGAATAACGATGCTGGGCATTTCATCTTCCTTTTCTTTTTCTTTCATTTCGAAAGCTTACCGCGAGTGGTCGAGAAATTTCAATGGGGGGGTGAAAAAGAGACAGTACTGGCGCAGGAAACGCAGTCAGATTCGAAGTTACAATCGATCTCGCGGAGCTCGCGGAAAATCTTGGCCGATCGATGCCCGAATTTCCTCGTGAAACGCCGACGCGACGCAGAGAACACTGCGTTATCGATAACGTTGGATTTGCATTGGCACCAGCGGCGCCACGGATTACCACCCCCTTATTATATTTATTTCATTCTTTTGCAATTAATCTTGATCTTCGATAGTTCGTATTTCAAAATCTAATCTAAATCTAAACTAGGTTTACCTACCTACTTACATGTTTCTTGAAACACCTTGTATAGCTAAAAAAGAAATCTGTGTTGTTGCCGATGCCGCGATACAAGATTACGGCTTGTTAAAAGTCGGCCAATGTGCTCGAACGTAGATTCGTAATTGTACCTACTGTAATATTAGATCGTTCCAAAAGCTCGTGCCGTTATAAAATGTTATTCGCACAATCTGGTTGATAAGAGTAACAGTTTGAAAAAATGCATGTAGGAAAATTGTAAAGAAACAGAATGGTCGTACTCGTTCGTAACAGTACAAAGTTTGTCTACACGACCTAATAAATAGCTGTTTCGTTTCAGATAAAATAATTATTATACTAGTGTGTGTAATTCGACGTTCGAATCTGTTTCAGCTAAACACGCGAAATAACCGTAGACGATAGCGCGTTTATGCTTTATCTGAAAAAGTCTGAACGTTCTGCACGCGAAAGTTACGAAGGAAAGTCAATGCCCTTAATCGTTATCCGATGATGAAAAGGTCCGCGTTCCTGGAAGGAAAAATAAGTTTGCGCCGTGCTGCCTACCTTTATTATCATTATCAACGTTATCGAGTTTGCAACCGGTCGATCATTACTGTCTCTTTATTTTGATCGCATCTTTAAATTACATGCAACGTTTACGGGGTAAGAGGTGTGCTTCAAAAAACGCCTTTATAACAACCGAGAGCGTTTCGAACGACGAATCGCGAGAGCTTTCGTCATTGAACGCTTTCAGCGAAAGTTTATAATCTTCGTAAATAAATGATTACCTAGGAATACTCTGCTAGCGCAAATTGAGCAAATTGCACTGAACGTCGACCGGTGTTAATTTTAACGCGAATCGTGAAATTTTTACGATTTAAAGCATCCGTATAACTGATACAGAGAACTACCCAAGTGTTACACTTACTTATTAATGAAACTTTGCCAGCTTGTAGAGCTCGTCGAGCTGAACACGCCTATACCCCGTTTTGTGGGCAGACGGCTAAATGTTTCAAAGATATTAATAATTAAAGTTAGTTACTACTTACATTGAGAAGTATGACAGACTCCTTGACTCGCAATCTGAAGGTCCACGGTTCAAATCCATGGTTCACAAGTTTTTTTTTTAAATTATAATTTGTCTCTTTTTGAATAACTATTATAGCTGTGCTATAATCATTGCATTTATTAATAATTAATTACATACACTGCAATTTTTATAGAATTTAAGTTATTCAAAATAGAATATAGGATTTTAGTTTAGAATTATATAGAATTTTAGTTATTCAAAAAGAGACAAATTATCACTTAAAAAAAAAAAAAAAAAAAGTGGGAACCAGGGATTTGAACCGAGGATCTTTAGATTGCGAGTCATGTGTTTAACCACGGAGCGGATCCATGACTTGCAATCTGAAGGTCCTCGGTTCAAATCCTTGGTTCCCAAAATTTTTTTTTTTTTTTGTTATGATAATTTTTATATAATAGTTATTCAAAAAGAGACAAATTATTATTAAAAAAAAAAAAGTGTTGGGAACCAAGGATTTGAACCGTGGACCTTCAGATTGCGAGTTGTATGTGTGAGTTTGTCATACTTCAGAATGTAAGGAGTAACTAACTGTAATTGTTAATATCTTTTAAACAATTAGCCGTTTGCCCCCAAAGGGAGCATAAGCGTGTTCAACTCGACGAGCTCTACAAGCTAGCAAAGTTTCATTAATAAGTGAGTGTAACACTTGGGTAGTTGCCCTTGTGAGAGTAATTTTTCATCGAGCGATCACCGTTCAGGAAAAAAAGACTGCCAGTTGAAAATTTTTTCGAGAAGAAGGAAAATTGATTTCGCGTCGTGTTGGGATTAAAATGGCAAAAGTAGGTCGTGAACTAGTGAACTTTGACGCGAGATATTAGATGAAAACGAAGAAAAGATAATCGGCGCGGCTTTCGCGTTTTCTCAGCGAATTGCTGTACCCGTGTGTTCTCGTGTAATTTACATTTCCTTAAACAGAGAATGAAACGCAAAGGTATCGCGTTAAAAGCCATACACCTCTGCAGGTCTAAACAAAGAAAGACTTTAATTCGAGGGATCTGCGCGAGTAACCCGCGATAGAACCCGTCCGCGGCAAAGCGTATAAATGCCAGGGACGCGTACAATAACGTAAATGGTGCAACTCGCGTTTTTTTTTGCTAAGCCGATGCAAACGCGAGATGCAAGATACGCTAACTCGCGCGGAGGATTAAACGAGGTAATTCGTTCAACCTTCCTTTGATTCAAGATTTTCATTTTGAAGAGGGCGAATTAACCAGATTTCGGTTATATCGAAGCATCTCTGTAAACTCGGTCGAACGCTCGAGAGGTCGAGCAGCTTCGACTAAAGAGGCGATGGCCGATAACGCGACAAAAACGCAAAGCCGTCGATCGATTTAAACCGCTCTCGAAATTCCCCTTTCCTTTCCACCTTTTCGCTTTCGGCCTACAACTTATCGACACGGAAAACTCGAATTAACCGCCGCGCTGACTTCACCTTTTCTTCGTCTTTCACCTACCCCTTCAAGTAATTAACGCGCACGATATTTCAGGGACAGCAGCCGCACGCGGAAGACGAGAACACACCGCAGAAAAGGGTGGACAAGATATTTGATCAGATGGACAAAAATCACGACGACAAGCTAACTCTGGAGGAGTTTCGGGAGGGTAGCAAAGCCGATCCAAGGATCGTGCAGGCGTTATCGTTGGGTGGCGAGTAACGTGACAGCTCGTTGCAAGTCGGATGACGATTCCTC
Organism: Osmia lignaria lignaria; assembly: GCF_051020975.1. Taxonomy (NCBI): domain Eukaryota; kingdom Metazoa; phylum Arthropoda; class Insecta; order Hymenoptera; family Megachilidae; genus Osmia; species Osmia lignaria. The sequence continues at coordinate 5,838,947 of NC_135040.1, forward strand.
GATCGCTGCTAATTGATCGGATCAAGAAGGAGGAAAGCGGCGATCGCTCGAACGGATGTAAACTGGCTCCCGGTAATCACGCAGCCCGACGTACACGCATACCTAGGTAACATCGACGCGAAACGACCCTCTACGATGAATCTTCTCTCGTTCACGTTCACGTTCTAGTTCTCGTTCTCGTTCTTGTTCTCGTTCTCGTTCTCGTTCTCTTACTGTTTCTCTATTTATCTATTTAGCTATTTATATACCTGTTTTCTTTTCTTGCACGAACCGTTTGGAAAATCGTGCGACGATAACGTCGCTAGCGTCGATAGAAAGGTAGAAGACTCGAGTAGTTTGACTTGATGGTCGATTTCCTAGTTCTCAGTACTCGACCGAACTTTCTTTGTACGAACGACGACAGGAGGCGAACGACGAGATTAGGTAGATTACGTTTTCGTGAGAATCGGCCACTCGCGTGTCCCGTGAATATTCATTGATGGATTTTCACGTTCAACAATTGACACGATAGAAATAGAAATATCCAAGACGTAGCAACGTATGGAGTAACGAAAGAGAGATGTCGAGCAATCGGTCAGAAAGCAGGATGAATGAAAAAGCAAGCTTGTTCGCGTTACGAACAAGAACCGTTACTTACCTACCCCTTGGAACTTTAACGAACAAATTATCTCGGCTTCTCGTATCGTGTAGAACGAAAAGTTTTCTGTTTGCGTGCATTCGCGGTAACCATCCTGCCAACTTTCCGACCAACGAATAATCGTTTCGACACGACTGTTTCATTTATCCAAACACGTACTACTTACTCGCGTCGTTATTACGAGTTGTCGGTTACACGCTCATTTTTCCATTAACTCGAACCGCTAATTAAATCGCGTGGAAATCGAAATTACAACATCATTTACTCAACGAGTCGCTGCGAAACGTTTGCAAAGGTAAAAGTTCCGTTGAAAGAGAGGGTAGTCGAACGAATACGCAAAATGGCCGAAGATAAAGAGGCACCCATCGGAATGCTACCTTCCCATCAACTTATTAAAATACGCCTGATTTCCACCATTCATCTCCTACGCTCCAGATTTTCTTTCTTCATCAATCCTCGCCTTTTCTTCGATCTTCTTCCTATATAACGAAAAGAAATTTTCATTCCTATTCGATGGAAACGGGAAAAGAACGAAACGCGCAATCCTCTCGAAGAAACGGCTAACGTTGGAAAATATTCTCTGTTCGAGCAATAAATATACGGCGAAGAAACAAGCAACTGGATTGCACATCCCTCGGCGGTATTACGTATTTACGATGCCCGGAGGCTCGGGATCTTGTTAAAAAATCACTGGATAAAGTTACTCTTCAAACGTGTCCCGCTTAGCAGACGAAAGTCCATGAAAAATTCAGTGGAACCTCGTGGCCTGCGGTCCGCTACTTTGACAATGAAAAGTCGAAAAAAGAAGATCATCTGCTAAATGATTTTGCAGAAATTTGTCCATTCCTCCTTTTAAAACAAACGGGAAATTTTGCAACCTCTCATAATTTTGCATCTTTTCTTTTTGTGGATCGTTTCAGACAATTTACTGTTTCTCTTTAGCACGATTTGCGGTTTCTTCCAGCATTCTCGCATCTTGCCTCGATCGATAACGGTTGCACCCATACAACACGGCAGTTTCTTTTCACAGTTTTCTTCCCCGTTTCGCGTTTATTACAACTAAAACATAGCGAGAACTTTCCACCACTTTTTCGAATTACGTCCAGTTTTTACCATCAAACTACCAGCTGCAGGTGGAAATTTATGCCCGTAATTAAGCGTTCGATTAAGCTTGTTCCGCGTACTTTTCAGGTTAAAGTTGTTCGAAAAGTTTTCGAATCAACAGACGACTTATGTACATACACCGATCCTTTCCTCGAACAACAAATTTCGACGGTGAAGAAAAAATTGCCCGATATTGGTAAACTTCGAAAAATCTGTTTTTCTTTCGTCGGCATGTTCGTATTGAAGTTTCAGGATTCGCGGGTGTACGGTGACGGTAAATATCATTCGACGCGACGCGACGTGCCATTATCGTTCCGTTTTTTTCTCGAGTACTCGGAACGACCCTGCCCGACTTACTTACTCTCCATTTACTTTATTTCGCTTCGTTTATCCAAATTGTCGCGCTCTTTTCATTCGGACCTCGTTCCGGTCATTCCATTTTCTCCAGAGAATTATTCCCTTTTCAACGATAAACTTGGAAAAATGAAAAATGTAATCGAAAAATATGCGCGTACCGTTTCACCGTTCCATTGTCGTCGCGTTAATCGCGGTTTCTCTTTGTAAACGATAACAAAGAAAAGGATTGGAGGTGAAAAATCGCTCCAGTTGTAGCGCGTGCGACCCAAATACGAGAAGAACGGTTGCCGCGTCGCGGTGCTACGCGACCCTAATGCCGTTTTCGTGTCGATGCTTTTACGTAAATTCTACCAGAACCCGATCAACGTCGATTGAAAACCGAACCGGTAAGCGGATGGTAAACAGTTGCAACCAGCAAACGCGAATTTACTTTACCCCACGACCAGGAAACTTTGCGAAACTCGCGTTCCGCAACCGTAGCATCGGTTATAATAAACCTGGCATCAAAATTGACTGAACAAATTTAGAAAGAAATTTGATTTACCAACGCGTTATTTATCGCGTATGGTTTATCGAACAATTCCCTTTTCAAAAATGGAGACGTCTCGCTGAAGTTGAAAAGTGCTTATGATGCAGCGCGTGTTCCAGAACTTGGTGCTGAAAAGTTGACTAGAAAAGACGGCATACATTCTTTTGGCGATCAATTCAAAGCGAACGGGATTACTAGTCGGATTACCGTTCGATAGAGACTTGTGCAAAGGAACGAAATCACGTCGAGACTGATCCAATTCGACGCGTGACGGCTCGATCGAGAAACTTTTCAAGCCCAGCTGTCGGAAAAATCAGCAGACTTCCATGTATTCGACGAATAAAACGACATCGCATCGGTCGGATACAATCCTCAACGATCCACCTCTTTCGCGTTACCCGTATTTTCCACATTTTCCACGCTATCCTCGAACCGATCTTTTTTTAACTTCTTTTGATCCGATTTTGTGTACACATTCGAAATTGATCGACCGAAGAAGATTTCACGCGTTACTTGTTGCGCTATCAAGTTATTTTTCGTGATGCGACGCCTCCTTCGTCGATCGTACCTGTAAAGTACTTACACAGGACGGTACGCTATTAGATCTTGCAGTCTGTAGAGAAAGACGAACCGTAAATAGTTGTAGATAGATAAGTTAACGTTATTCTTGTTCCTCGAAGATCAGAAATATTTCTTCTGCACCGCGTCCTTTGGCTCGACGGTGCAGACAACTTGTCACACACGTTAAACGTTTTTATCGAGCCGATGTACCTGTATGCGCGGTACCGATTCGTCCAGCGCGAACACCTTTCGAAACTGAAAACGACGAGCAAACATTGAACGATCGGTGAGTTGCGATCTCTTCGCGTAACGTAGCTCGAATACTAGCAATAATCGAACAACTATGTTAACCGTATCGATGAGAGGTTCTTAATGCGACATCGTAGCAGGGAGATAAATAAAGGTAGGCAAGATGTTTCGAAAGTTACTCGTTTGGGATTCGGGAGCAGCCGTCGGGAGGGTCGTAGTCGTGCCTTCTATCCAGCTACATAAATCGTAGAACCGATCGGAAGGAGGGTCGATCGTTGACAGGACCGACCATCAAAGATAGAAGCAACCATCGGTTCGAGGTGAAGTCAAAACCACGAATGGCTACGTAAGTGTTGAATAAAATAGATACGGTTCGAGACAATTCGTGGTAAATCGAGGCGAATCACGAACTAACAGTTGTTTTAAGCAATTTTTACATTTTCAAAGGGAATTATAACGGTTTAAAAGAAAAAAAGTTTCAAAAAAAAAAAATGAAAGAGAAAAAGAAAAAAACAAGACTTTCGCTTAGTGAGATTTCTAGCTGCTTTCCGTGTAAAAATTCTCGTAGCAAAGCTTCGTCGAGCTACGATTTCTTCCTTTTTATCACTCGTCACTGGTACGAGGCAAGGAAGAAACGTGTGAGAATGGACGTTACAAAACATAGAAGAAAACCAGACAGGGGAACAGAAGAGAAAAACTCTACATTTTTAAAGTTCTACCGTTGAAAAGATTTGCTTCGACTTTCAATGGTCGTTTTCCGCGTTAACCAAAGAAGACAATGCTACAGCCAGCTTCAGGTTAGAATTCGATTATGGCGGACAATTTTATCGCGACAATCAAAACGACTTTGTAAGGTTCTTTTCTCGGTGTGGAAAATTGATCGATGGCAGAACGGATCACCTGTCGGTTTCTCTTCTCTGTCTCTCTGTCTCTCTGTCTCTACTTGTCGACTCGACGCGATGCGATGATTTCGAAAGAGGAAAACGACAACAATCCTGTTTATGCATTAAATTAAAACGAACTAACTATTCTACACTCTAGCGTAACTAAATATTTTTAAGCGCTGCAAAATTAAGAACGCTATACTTGTATCGCTACTACTCGTATCGCTATACTGTTACCGCTAGTTATATACTACACGCTAATCCATCGTTACTCTACTTAAAACAGCAACGCGAAACAATCTTTTTCCGTCTTTGAACCGCGTAACCATACTTTGTCTCTCCTTCCGCGAAAAGACAATGATGATAAGAAAAAATGAAAAAAACAGGACGTACACGGAAGGAATAAGCGGGAGAAAATGATAATACGTAACACCTACACATCTTAACACCCACACGCAAATAAGGAAACAAACACACGCACACGACAAATAGCACGACAGAAGATACGCGAGACACGCACACTCGAGCGTACAAGCAGCAAATGATTGTATGTACACGCAAAGATACGTCAAGGTCATTGTTTTATGAACTTTCTGTGATAATTATTAACAATCACTAAATACGAGGAAAAATCGCTAGTTAGCGAGGTGGCGCGGCGGGGAACGAAAGGACAAGCGATAGCGATCGCTAAGTATAGACGCAAAGTATAAACGCGAAGTAAGTCAAAGGGACGACACGTGTTTCGTCGAGAAAATGTTCTTGTTACTTTGTTGACGATTCGTTGACAATATCGGGTCCGTCGATGATACGGTTCGTTCAGTTCGATCGATCAACGACGGAAACCAGCGAAAAGAAGAAAATTGTATTGCGACCTCGATACGTTGCTCGGTTACCACGAAAATCTAAGCGCATTGTTATTTTGTATGGTCCCATGCGTTTTTTCTAAATGACGACGACATCGTAACACACGATAATGATGATTAACGATTAATAAAAATAATTTGAAGCACAAACGATCGCTCACTTTCTTCCTTCTTCTCTTTTCAATTTTCATTGATAACCTGTTTCATCGGTCTAGACTTTTTTTAAACGTTGTTTGTCTTTCCATTTCCAATGGTAGTCGTCGCGGTCGAAGCAGCCGCCGAAGCAGCCGCCGAAGCCGCCGCTTGCAACAAACGCAACCGATGCAGTTCTTCGGTGCGTCGCATATCCTCGTACAGAGCCTTTATCCTGAGCTGCACTTCCTGAAACGTCATCTCGGCGATTTTTACCTTCAAACGTTTCTCCTCCGTCTGCAACGAAAATCTCGTCTCTGTACTTGGATCTTTGCTTGAATTTCAACAAACATTTCATCAACCTACTTCGAGCTGCTGCAAGAGTAACCGATGCCTAAGTCTATTCCTATAATCGGTCAGAAACACGCAACCTCTCGAACGGGAAGCATCGTTCTGCCGAGTTTTCGGACATTTCCCTCGAACCGTGACATCGTTCTTTCCTCCCGTACAATCAAAATCATCATCCATCTGTTTCGCGTGAATGAAATTCTCGCTTCCGTTATGTCCGAACAAATGAATTTTCTCGTTATCTGTAACTGCTCGTCAGGACACGTTTTGAGATCTCTTATGGCGTAAAGCTTACGGGAACAAAAACACCTACGGCGTACAGAGTTTAAATTATCTTACTTGCGCTTCCATTTGTCCTATCCAAGTTTCCTGGATCGTTATCGTATTCGAATAAATTAGGACAATCGACGAGTGGTGCAGGGTATATAGCGTTCGGATTTTCACTTAAATTCAAATCATTTGATTTCTCTTTGCACTCGTTCCACGATACCTCCGCTAATATACATATACATATGTATGTAATGGCTATTTGCGCGAAGGTTAGAGAAAACAGTAGACTCGAGCTATCTATACTTTTCATTTTAAAACACAAATTTATCCATTTACCTGATTTACTGATGGATAGGAAGTCTGTTTCGTTGCGAGCTTCCGGATAAATGACCGAGACCGTGACGCTGTTGTTGGAAATTCTTGAATTCGACACCACGATACGATTCCTCGTTTTATGTTTCGCCGTGGTGGTCGATGGCGACACTAGTTGATCCTCGTTCATAAAAATCTCTTTCTTCTCATCCAAACTGTCCTCTTCGAGACTTAAATCCTTCAACGGATTCGTTTCTTCCATGTCGCAATAGTTGCTCATAGTTTCCTCGTCGTTTCGTTCCATCTTCACCCGCGACAAGTCTTTGAAATTAAACGGACAATTATTTCTATTCAGAAGTCTTTAGGTAAGTTAAATCGTTCTTCGATTCAAAGGATATTAAGAAGAGAAGAAATTTGCCTTTGACTTAAAAATATTTCTTTTGTAGTTAAAAAAAGAAGCAAAGAAGGTGAAACGAAAAAGAGATACCAATGCTGGCATCCGAGGTATTCAATTTTCCAGTTGAGCTCCCATCGTGTTGATACATTTCAGTAGACGAGCTTTGCAAACGATCGGACATCGAGCGAAGAGATTCGGAAACTTCCGGAAACTTTGTCACGGCTTGATTATCGACAAAGATCTGGTATCGGTTCCATTCAACGGACTCGTTATCGCCTGAATTTCTACATCTTTTACTTTCCTACGATACATATAAAATTTTGCGCATCAGTGGAACAATTGGAGAAAACAATAGAGGAGAGTTGACGACACGCTTGCAGAAAAATTAAATTTCAAATTAAAACGAAAAGTTCTTTTTCTCGCAATCGGTCGTGTTCCGTGACTTCTTTGAAATGAAACGGAACGAAAAGAAAATATGACGAGCACGGTATAATCGTAAGGTCGTTATAAAACACATGAATACCTTGCCCAATACTTTGGCCTTCTTGCAATGGTACTTGTAGTTCTGCCAGTACTTTTTCAACTGAGCAGAGGTTTTGCGCGTGAAGCCCGCTTTCTTGAATTCCTCCTCGATGATCGTCCAAATCCGCTTACGAGCCAGAGTGGAGGTGCTCGTATCCAACAACGGAGCATATTGCTTCATTATAGCCAATAAATGAACACGCTCCTCCTTATCAAATTGATTCTTTTTCCTCTCGGTTTCCGACAAATTACGCGACATTCTCCGTTATAACTTTGTTGAGAATCGATCAGTGGTCGATCACCGTACGTCACCGGCTTTCACTCCGTCGCGTACTACTTACGAAAGGGAAGAGAAACGCTTAACACCGTAAGACGTAAGATCGTTTCGAACGACGGACTGACTATCTTGGCAGAAGTGCGACCACTTTTGTTTCGACAAAACAGACGCATACGATTATCTTTTGTTCTCGCCTCGCGACCGATCCTTAGTAGTTTTGCTTATCTTTATTCCGCTTGCACACCGCTACGGACAGCGGACGATCGCGCGACAAACCGCTCGATCTTCCTTGTCTTCGTTTTCTACAACGTTATATCGAACGAACGTTTTGCAATCGTCATAAACGCACACCTAGCATCTGAAATTACAAACAAATTCGAATTGGTCATCTATGTACCTATAGACAACGCGCCTCCAATATGTAATCTGTCATCATTGATCGCGGTAGTTTCATTAAAGTAAAGATAGCCAGTCGTGGCGATGACGTGACGATGAAACGGCCCGTCACGGCTAATCGGGCAACATTATCAACCGATCAACCTAGCCCGAAGTCAAACCCACTCACCGTCAGTCTTATAGCGACAGCCGAGGGATGCGGATCTATCTGTTAATCATAGCTATACCTTTATTTTATTTTCTGCGTTTATTTAATTTTTTTAGCTTATTCAATAAATTGATAAGATAGATGAACTTAATAATTTTATCCCACCCCCCATGAGCCGCAACCCTTACATCTCGGCATCCGATACGTCGAAGAGGTGAGATTCTCATTTTCGATCGTAGCACCATCTATATTAAAGTAACCGAAACTATTCGACAGCTTACCCACCAATTTTCCGAAACCAAGAAGCTACGCAGCAATTTACCGACTGCCGGATTACCGACCAATCAGATGGCAACTTACCGACTGCCGGATTACCGACTATTGCGATGGCAACTTATCGACCGCCGATGGATCAGTTGATAAGTCGGCAAGTAAGTCGACGGGGTTATAATTGAAAATAGACTACGTAAGTACCCTTTGACTCTAGTGACTACCGGTAAAAAACATTCAACGTGTCTTTGTTTTTGAGGGGTCGTAATTTATGGGGTCCCAGGTGCCCCCAGATGAACCTCGCGGGATCTACCACTGCACTGCATCTCCGTATCCCTTTCAGCCCTGCAACCCTTTTTACACCTGTAGTCACTAAACTTTTCTTTTAATAACGCGGAAACATGTCTGTGAGTGACGCTGAGACGTTGTACGCATGCTCGAAAACAAGGCAGAAAAATGTTATATGTGTATGTAAGTAATCTTGCAATGATAGTACCACAGTATCGGTCGAGCATCAAATTTTTGTCAAAAATTCAAAGTAAAGATTATTTGCATTAACTTTAAGACGTTCGTTGAATAATAACCACTTGATTAGCGCCAGTGTTGGTCGCCGTGGGGTTTTAGTCAGTAGGAATCTGACACTCCCCCGCCGCCCTCTCCCAGGGGTCGGTGGGGGGTCTTATGCAAGATTTCCCCACGTTAAAAAAAAAAAAAAATCCTTTACATCTCTGCTCTCCTTACATTCCTGCATCCCCTACATCTCTGCATTCTTTACACCCGTGCATTCCTTACATCCCTACATTCCTTACACCCGTGCATTCCTTACATCCCTACATTCCTTACATCCCTGCATTCCTTACATCCCTGCATCCCTTACATCTCTGCATTCCTTACATTCCTGCATCTCCTACATCTCTGCATTCCTTACACCCCTGCATTCCTTACATCCTTGCATCTCTTTTGTAAGCATCCCATTATAGCGCCTCCTAGCGGTAAACGAAGGAACTAAACCTTGCAAAATTTTTGGTCCTCTGGCGGCAAAAACGTGAACTAAATTTTCGACGTCGGATCAGCGCCATCTGGTTTCGGAAAAAGAAACTAAACCTTGCACCATTTCTGGCCATCTGGCGGCAAAAATGCAAACTAAAATTTCGATGTCGAATCAGCGCCATCTGGTTTCGGAAAAAGGAACTAAACCTTGCACCATTTCTGGCTCTCTGGCGGCAAAAATGCGAACTAAAATTTCGATGTCGAATGAGCGCCATCTGGTTTCGGAAAAAGGAACTAAACCTTGCACCATTTCTGGCCCTCTGGCGGCAAAAATGTGAACTAAATTTTCGGCGTTGGATCAGCGCCATCTGGTTTCGGAAAAAGGAACTAAACCTTGCACGAATTTTGGCCCTCTAGTGGCAAAAATGCGAACTAAATTTACGACGTCGAATCAGCGCCCTCTAGCGGTAAAAAAAGGAACTAAATTTTGCAAAAATTTAAATTTAACATTATTTTTCACGAGACTTTACTTACCTTTACTTACCTTTACTCGAACCAGTGGCCATAAGTATTTTATTTATAATATATTTATTATAAGGGTTGAAAGCATACAAGAGATGCAGGAAGAATTCAGGAGTGTAAGGGATACGGAGACATAAAGGGTACAGAGATGTAAGGGATGCCGAGGTATAAGGAATACCAGCATATACGAGATGCAGGAATATAGGGAATATAGTGATATAAGGGATAGAGGGATGTTAAGGATACAGACATGTAAGGGATGCAGTGATAAAGGGTTGGGCCTCATAAGACAAAAAAATAATAAATAACTAGGAATAAATATTGTCTATGAAATTATTGTACAATATAGGTACATGTTTGTAATAAATTATTATTAAAATTTGTTAATTTATATAATCATGACTACAATGTTTTTGATCAATACATAACAGAACAAATTTACACTCTTAATAAAGAAAATGTTCATTCATACATGTATATCTGTAGTACAGATATCTTACTCTCAAACAGAAAATAATTAATTTTTTTTTGTATCTTTCATTTGATGTGTAAAAATAAATATGAAATATTTACTTGTAGTATATAATATGCGCATATGATTCGGCTTTCTACGCAAGTTTCGTCGCCTCTGGCGTAGCGTTGTTTGCGCAATTTTTACCAGTGACAACGACGCGGCAATCGAGTTGATGTAATCTACACGCAGATCGTCCGCTCATTCTCCAGAAGAAGCGCCGGATAACTCAATTGGTTTGGTTTGCTCGAGAGAAGTGGTCACTCTAGAAGCAAAATTCACAATCAGCTTTTGCGTTCTACGTGTACAACATTCCTGCATTACCTATTTTCTATAGAGCGATGACGCTTCGCATTATGCAATCAATGTTTTCGATTTCCGATTTTCGATATTCGATTTTCAATTTTCATCGAGCAAAGAATCAAATTTCTTTCGAGTAATCGTTCGATATCGGGGTAAACTTACGAATTTTGACGCGAGCACAGTTCGCTTTTACAACGAAACATACATACACCTGGCCGAAGCGACAACCTAAAGAGGAGCAACGTTTTTCGAAACACGCATTTACATTCCTTCGTTACATTCATCACGCATTACGTTTATCCTAAGAATGAAAACGTATCGCTTGCGTCCTTTCTCCTGTTCACCAATAACGTACCGTCGTCGTCGACGCGGTTTTAAACGAAGCTTTTCAAACGATGTTCGAACCTACCTTTAACAAAAGCTACGTTAGGCTGTTTAAAGTGTTGCGCGCTATTAATAGAAGGTAGAGATACAGAAACGAGCTAATTCGCTTTCGAAGTTACCATCTGCCGGCCGCGCTATTATGCAAACTCTTGACAGGGACCACGAAGAGAAAATGCATAATTAATCAACGAATATGTTGCTTGCAGGCGTAAGCAGGTTTTACGACCTTAGACTGCTGCACAAAGAGCCTCGTTCGCTTTCTCATCGAGAAAAAGAAACGCGTATTGTCTTGCAAACTAAAAACCAATCTGTAACTAATTTTACCTAAATAAGTTTGGCACACCGACTAATAAAGTTCAGTGAAAGTACACATCGATAAACGATTTCAAATTTGCGAAGCAAAGTGTAGCGGTATTTCGAAAATTAGTAGCCGTCTAATCCATTAGCGGCTTGCTAGAGCAACGAACAATTATTATCGAACGTTCCCTGTGGGCTCTAATCAAGCACCTACTCGAAGACAAACCTTCTATCTCGATACGTGTCTCCTTGACCGATGATCGCATAACAGCATTTGCGATTTCGCTTTATCCAGCATATACGAACATCGATTTTTCGACAGGCTTTCAACGTTGTTTGATTATTCTCAGAAAGGAAGGCTCAGATTACAAAATAGAAACAGATTTTGCTATTTAGCATTGCTATGTAGCAAAAGAGGAAGAGCGAAAGAATGTTGCTTTCTAAAGATCGATGCTCGCGAATGTCTCTGATATTTGGAAAATTTTACGACCTCCCTCGTTATCGTGAAAGGATTACAGGATTCGCGGGTAGTTTACTGCAACCATGATAGTCTTTTTCAAAACGATGAGCAGATAGAAGGATAGAAAGCTGGCAGTTTACCAGCTACCGAGTGCGTAAAATGGTTATTACGGCTGAAAACTAACGAGAAGAAAGGCTTCCGGAAGGGAGGAAAGGTTCGAATAGATAATTCGTAGGTATTAGGAAAGTAAAAGTTTATAAGCTATTGTAATTAGACGATCTTAATTTTAAAAGTGAATTACTACTAGACTTTAGTGCGAATAATTACCAATCTACGTTTCGTTGTTCTATACCATTTTGCGCAATTCTGTTAAATGTTTTCCTTTCTGCTCACTCCTGTACCAATATTGGTTGCTGGTAAATTTATGAAAATATACTTCTGCAAGTTGCGATCGGAAAGAAAAAACGAATCGAATATTGAATTTAAACTTGAATTTCAATTACGAACAAATTGATCATGTACAACTATCGAATAGTTGTACGTGAGACTGTTGAGAGACAATCAGACAAGTTGGTTTAACGCTGTTTACGAAGGTGGCACCATTGTTCAAGGAAAAGGCGAGGGTAATTCCATGAACGTTAACAAGGTAGGATATCACTTTTATCAATTTTAAGCGGATAAGCAAGTTCCGTTTAGCTCAATGTAATTTCATATGAAAACTGGTTAATCGTACGCGAACTGGTAACAGGGTGGTCGACACGTATCTTTCTGCAAGAAGGCAAGAATCATCGGAGACAAAGCGAAATAATCAAACGACTCGAGGGCAAAATTACATTCGCGTTTCCAACAACACTGGCTCGTCAGAGTTTTGCGCAAGATTAGAGCAACGTGTAATATTAAATTTTACCAGAGGATAGTTTGGTCAGGGAGCTAATTCCACCGTGTGACTTTCTCCTTCACTATTCTTTCCTCTTCGTACATAAAGGTCATCCGTTCCGAAGATTCTCTGTCATTCTTTTCGATACGTACCTTGGTTTTCTTCTTTCGGACAGTTTTCAACTGTGAAAACTATATTTTCCTTGGAAAGTTTTACTTCCACTGATCAAAAGAAGGAAAAATGAAAAGAAAAAAATCTTGATGGAAGAATTTTCCATTGTGGCTTGATTCCCTGAACGAGAAAAACTGACGGAATATAGCTAAAGGGTTATATGGAACGGCTGGTCCCCGTATACCTCCGAGGATAAGAAGGTAACAAGGACCTATCCTTTGCGGTCGAATACACGCAGCCTTCTAAACAAAGTTGCCACTAAATCTAGGAGATAAAGTGGAAGTCGTGCCTTTTCGCGATTCGTTCCGCATACAGCCGCACCGTCGACCAATTGCGTCCTCGGACCTTCTCGCGTAACCGATTTAATAACCTCTCATTTTCTCATTAATTCGGCTAATATGGCTACCTAGTTGCTAACATCGAGCATCACTTTGAAACCACGATGTAATCGCAAACTCTTACCAATGCTCTTTCTACAATCGCTCTAACTTAATATTCCTCTTCCTCCCGGTCGAGTAATTTAAAAAGCGTAAAGAGATTTTAAAGATCCAACAGACTTTCCAAAACATCTACCGTTTTCTAGTTAATTGGTGGCTAATTATTAATCGTTAATCGGTAAAATCCCCAAGTTGCGAAATTCAATAAACTCGCTAAAACAAAAGTTTTTAAAAGCAGTTACTTTGCTTTTAAACTTCCTGGTCTCTTCCGAAAAAACTCGTCCGTGAAGAGGAAACACTGATTTCGTTGCTCGACCGGGTTAAAGGATCGATCGTACGAAATCGGAGTTTTCCAATTCGCCGCAACTCGAGCGTACGCAAACGGAGTAGATTAAAGGACAGTTATACATAGCAGAGTATTGTTTACTCTTTTTTTTTTTTTATAAGAGTCATTCTTGGTCTCGTAGATTGTAGATGGTACAATTACAGCGGGCAACTACGATGGCAGGGTCTTTCTACAGGCCAGTTAGGAAAGGGGGTACAATACCTATATAAAGCTTGAATGAAGATGCTCCCAGCTATTCACTCTCACCTTTCTCACAAGCGTGCGCACGAAGCAAATCTTCCGGACGAATCGCGAGGGAAGATCTCCTTCGTCTTCGTCTTCATTTACTGTAAAAAGGATTTCGTTTCGAGGTGAGTCTTTTGACTTTGTTCGCGTTTGCTCGACGAATCAGTTATCGATAAACTCGGTGAGTTTCATCGTCGATTACATCGTGCATCTGTGCGTGTATGCGCGTGTGTATAGATGTGCGCGACATTTACAAATTCCGAGAAGGAATCGCCTGATATATTAGCGAAAATCTGCGGTACGATCGCGACTGAAAATTTCGATAACCCGATAAATTTACGATACAAAACACTATCCGATTCTTGAGAGATGGAATTGCAAAGACACGTATTTATTACGCTACGAGGAAGAAAGCTATGTTGAAGCAAAGTGATTGATATCTGTTCCTGTCCAGAAACGTGTGCAGCGTTTCTAGTGCGAGCTCGTATGACGTTTTTCTCATGATCGACGCGCGTGAATTTGTTATCATCGAACTGAATGCTTTCAATTTCCTCGGTGCGACGATTGAATTCAAACAGATCGATTCGTTATGATCGACGGCTGCCGATAACGTTCTTCTTTCGCTGAAATCGAACGGGAGCGAAGAAAGGCGCGTAAACGATTGCAAACAAATGTGAGAATCTCGCGAGGAGAAGGAGAGAAAACGCGGAGGCGGACAGGAAGAAAGCGCGCCTGCTTCTGTACCCACCGATCGCTGGGACATTCTTCTTTCGCGCCTCTTCTTCTATCGCCAATTAAATACGCCAATTCTTACCCGCGCACTTTGACTTTTCTCTTCGACTCGTATCTCCGCCAGTCTCGACATCCTACGCTGAAACGAGTTGCTTGTTGCGCCAAGTACGGACGACTAAATGTTTGTTTGCGCGTTCGACGTTCAGTAAGATGATGTAATTGCTTGAATAAAAAGAAAAAAAATTCGAATCCTAGTATATGCCGCAATACTTTCGATTAGCGAAACGCGTTGCCTCTTTTTAACACGATCGAAGCAAGCTATTAACTATCTGGAAAAATTAATGACCGTTCAAAAGGACGCCTTCTGAGAGACTCGTCTATCATAAGTGTGTCTACATATATACCGAAATGTTACGTTTGACCGAACAAAATCTCTTCGACTTTCTCCGTACCGAAGGTCGCAGGACGGCCGATTTCACGTTACTTTTTCTACATAAAAATAAATTTCCTCGCCATATACATCGAACCAGCAATGTTAATTCGCCGCGTCCAATCACTATATTCAGCGACTTTCAGTTTTTTATTATTTAACACGAGTTAAAATAATGTATAGGTATGACGATCGATCGTTAACGTTTGCGAACGTGGGACAGCAGTTTCCTCTGAAAATCGCAGACAATACTCGAGTTGCGAAACGCGATTAAGCGTTGTCGTAATTCGTCGAGAAAATCAGCGGTTCTTCGGTGATCTATCCAGAAAAAAAGATTTGACATTATTTTTACGTTACATTACGTTACATTTGAAATTACATAAAGGGATGCGTGGGTGCAGGCGCGGGTACAGACGCAAACACGGTATTTTCGAATTGAAACGAATCGCATACTGGACGAGTTGGAATTGACTCACAGCATCCAGGTAACGGTCCTCGAAAGAGATACGAATTCGCGATCGCGATCGCGATCTGCCTACGGCTAACATTGCGAAGTAGAAACCACAAGCCACGAGTTATCCCCTTACTTACTCTTTCGAATCGCGTTTCTCGACGCGTAAGGTAATCGATGTCCCCGTAACCCAGACCTATCGAACGTATATAACTGGCTGTTTTCACTGGCAAATCTCTCGCAATCGCGTTCCACACACTCTTCTTCTGCTTCATTTTGCGCTAAACCGACTGATTAACGCTCGAACAAAATCATTTTTTATTCGGCTTTTTCGTTCTCCTAAACCTGAAATTCATTAAACGTTACTTTCACTGTCAGTTGTTTACGTTCCTAAACAAAAAAACTAATCAATTTCAATTTATCCTCGTGAAAAAGAAAAACGACCTCTCTTAAAGTTTTGTAGACTTTTTGGTCCGTGGCTCGACTCGGATGCTTATCGTGCGAAAAGCGTGCAATGAGAACAAAAATGTTTAGCCTTGTTACGAAATCTGGATAATGAACGAGTACCGTTTCGACTGCCACATTAAGAATGCCACATCCATCCGAAACGTCGAAGAAAACCGCAGCATCTCGGGTACACCTTGCGCTTGCCCAATCTTCTTCCCGCAAACGACCACCTTAAGGACGACTCTTTACAAACTGTGCAAATTTCCTAGAATAATTATGAAACTTTTATAAAATTAAACTTCGCGATTTTTCGAGTCGCATCGCATCTTCGACTTTATCGCCCACGGTCAAACGATATCGAGTTTGCTCGTTAAAATAGAAAGGTCGATAAAAATGTCCATTACACCACCGCTGGCTGAGACATAAAAGAGGCAACTTTGTTACCTTTCGAACCTTTAATTGTTTCGTCAATATTGGCAGATGACAATTTTTTCCCTCAAATTTGAATGAGACGGAAGGAAGGCGTTTGTAAATAAGGAAAAGCTTATTTTAATCGATCGATTTGCGAACAAACGAAAAAGACGAATTGAAATGGGATTAAATTCGGAAGAGGAAAGCACTGGAAACGTCTATTTTGCTTCGTTCTAATTTAATCGCGATCTCGTTGACGCAACGTACTCGTTTATTACTTTTAATCTCGATCTCCGCGATCTTCGTTTGGTAGCCACAGTTCTGTTTTTTTCTCTCACAACGCGTATTATGCCGCGTTTGCTTCGATTAAACTTTGTATATATTTCCAAAGAAATGTTTGTAAATTAGAACGCTCTCGCGATCTTTTCGATCCTATCATACAATATACCTGTACCAGTCAGAAGACACGCTCTAACTCTTGCTTTCGTGATTTTAGCTTGTACGATGAATAAAGTTCGTCAGAGAAACGTCCTCGCAAACGTTCTTGCAATTCGATTCCCGCACTTTAAATTCCCGATCGTCGCAATCTCCTTATCTCCCATCGTTCAACAAACTTTGCTCCCGCGATCTTAATTAAATCGGAATGCTATTCGTTCGAGTCGGTCGACCCCCTCCGATGCTTTTCCCACGAGTTTTGTATCTTAATGAATTCGAGCAAGCGCAACATCTGCGATGTATGCCTATATACATACATACACACAGCTCAACGCGGCGTTGAAAAGTGATTTCTCTACTCGCTGATGAGAATTTTGAACGTTTCGGGTAGTTGCAATTTTATTTGTTCGAGTGGTCCGCAGACGCGAAGGCGGACAGGAGCACGAGCAAGATCTCAGCTGGAGATGCCGTATCTCGATGTCGCGAATCGCGCGAGCAGAGCCAGGGGCAACAGCAACGCGTAAGATCTCGAGGCCGACGCGACTTTCACCTTTCACCTAGGTCGAGCACGAATCGACGGTTCGCTTCTCCAACCTATACTCGACTAACAACTAAGCATAGGAACCGAGATACGACTAACGCGAGTATCTTCTTCTTCCGAGGGAAGATGTAAGTGCAATTCGAAGCACGAGCTGCACGAGCAGCAGGATTTCACCGTTACCGGGCTAAATCGAATCGATACGGATGAAAAGGATCCGGATCTAAGCAAGAATTCCGCTCGTAACTTCGCTTTCGACGAAAGCGACAGTGTTTCGCATTGCTGGAAGACGAGCAGACACCGATCGCTCCTTCCTCTCCTTCTTCCGAAACCTGAAGCCACTACACTTTCTATCCTAGCGATTCTAGTCACGGATATGGAAACCGTAGATTGTCCGTAAACTCTCTTGTCTAGCGACCAATTAAAATCCAAAAACACCTATTCTCCTTCATTCTCGTTAAAAGTCGAGAACGGAAATTTTCGTGAGAAGGAAAGTCGATGCAAATCACGTACAGTCGTTCTACAGTAAAGAAATTACACGATGTATCAATGTACGAATTGGCTGACGACTGTTTTCTTTTGCACGCGCTGCTCGGATGATTCGCACCCGACAAATTTACCTTTACTTTCTCCGTGCCAACGAATTCTCCGGCTAACGAGAAAGCAAAATACATAATGCAAATACAAAGAGGAAAGCGATTGTAGTAAAATCGTTGAAAAATCGAACGGTCGCCAAACATCGAGACGAGGCGCCTCGTTCGCGTACTATGTTCCCTTTGGTGAAACGAACAGGCGTTGCGCAACCACCGAAATGACGCGAGGCGTTAATTAGCTGCGGATCGAGCTTGTACATCGCGTTTCGACCGCGCTCGCTCTGAAATCTCGAGACGCGTTAGAGACCACAGAATACGATTGGGGTTCCCTCGCAATCTGATCTGACGAAACGTACTAACGCACGCGCACGTGAGAAGAGGGAAACAATCGTGAAAACGTCCTTTCCCGAGACCGGCTGCGGCTACGCTATTTAACCATCCTATTCGTTAAACTTTCTGTCGAAATAAATGGAAAAAATTAACGAAACGAATGCAACATTCTTGTTGCTCGTTCGACGAGAGCAGTTTTCGTCCGAGAGCCCGAGACCTTGCGCGCAATTCTCTTAGGCCGCGTACCTATAGGATCCTCGTTCCTTTACCTTATATATCTACTCGGTTTCAAGTTATAAAAGTAACGCCTGCTCTTAATTAACCTTTCCCTTCAAAAGCGAGCGAGCAACCAGTATGCTTCCTATTGTTTCTGCGAACTCCGTATAGACCATAGGCTCGCAGCCTTGAAAAATTCAAGGTTTCCTCTTTTATACAGAACGATCTTTTCCTCGATCGATTTGTTTCCAATTCAAAATTCAAATTTTCCACGAGTTTTCGTTTTAACTTGAAATCAGCTAAAGAAAAGTAATAAAAGAAATTTGAAAAGAAAAACTGACGTTACAGATAGAGGATGAAGCAAATCGTGGGGACGCTGCTGATCGTTGCCGGGCTGGGTGTAGCCACGAGCCAGGAGTATGGAGGAAGACATGCCTTGTTCGTCAGAGCCCCGTCTGTAGCTGGTAAGAGAGAAAGACGGGATCCTAATCGAATCTCGAGTCTGACAATGAGTACGATCCATCTGATCGATCGAGAGTAAAGAAAGTGATAACGTAGGAAAACGACGAGCGAATTTGACGAATGCAATCGTTTAAAATCCATTAGCGCACTCGAGAGTCCAGCGAGCTGCTCCCGTGTCGGCCGCAGACCTGATGGCGCAAAATATCCTAGACTGGATTCAGGGCATCTACCGACAGGGCGCACGTAAAAGTACGTTCTCCAGGAGAAGCTTTATCCCTTTTCAGTTACTCCATTGAACAAGGTTCATCTTGAACCATCGATCTGGACTTCTTCGGTCTATTTTTTTCTTACTTATTTTAACTAGTCGACTAAACGTAAACACCATAAATCGAGCACTGAAGCTGAAAACCCCGCATACAAGCGGCAACGATCTTACTCCGATTTACCATCAAAATAGAGATCCTTGCCTATGCAATACTTCCACGAACAATTAACCACGATTTTACACGAATTTCTATCAAGCACGCTTGTCTCCTCTCTCACGCATATTAATGAAACTCTCCCGAGGTAGAAATCCAAAGCTACGCGACCCGAAGTTGGTAAAATCAAGAAATATTGTCGAGAAAATCATCGCTAATTTTTGCAATCGATGTAAAAGTTCATTAGTCTTACATTAGTCATCGACGGAAACATCGAATCGCGTAGTTTTTCAAATGGTTGCCGAAAGCAGAAATTTACACAGCCGAGATCGATTGTTTTGCAGCTCGTCAGCAGTCGGATCCTGCTGGATATCTACCACCGTACAGCACTCAAAGGCCACCCGAAAGACCTCGACCTTTTCAACCGCCCTCGACTGGCCAGCAACCAAGCTACTCGTCTCCCTCGGCTCAAAACGAGGTGACCAATAATTATCCTTACCAGAGGCCATCCGGTCAATCGTCCACCGTTCAACCTCCTCTACCCTTCTCGACCCAACGATCCACCTATCTTCCGCCAAACAGTCCATCCTCTTACAATCCTCGTCCATCTCCAACGCCCTCCTATTCCAACTCCGGTTCCTCTGCTTTCCCACCGTACAGTTCGACTTCTCGGCCAGTATCCACCACGCAATCCTCTCAGCCTGGATATTCCTCTTCCGGTGGAGTTTCCAGCAACTTTGGTTATTCGAGCTCGACATTTGCTGGCGCTGGCAGCGGAACAAATACCGGCAAATTCTCTACTCCGAGTGGATTCTCCAGTACTTACGGTTATTCCACTCAGAGACCGAACACCGCCTACATTCCGTCCGCCGAAGGAGGCGCGTCCAGCGGCACCTATGGATATTCCACCTCGAATCCCAGTCCTCCGTTTCCAACTTCTGGAACCGGAACCGGAACCGGGACAGGAGTCGGAACCGGAACCGGGACCGGAGTCGGAGCCGGAACCGGAACCTACGAACAGGACAGCGGGGCTGGATATCCTGCTCCAAGTTATCCTTCTACTCCTCAAGAGAACGCCGCTGGTTCCAACGGTCCTTCCGAAACTCCCGGCGGAACTGGCATCTCAACCGGCCAAGGTATTCAATTAACCTGATTTTACTACTATCTACTAGAGACTAGGGTATGTACTGTATATATATCTTCGCCATAACTTTTAATCCTTTTAGGCTCTGGCTCTTCTGGAACGGTAATTGGCGACGGAGCTGGGGAAGATGACGATTTGAAGCACCCTCCGCACATTCACGCCCTTGACGTTCAGTGCAGCAAAACTATGATGACTATCGACATCGAGTTCAATCGCGCCTTCGACGGGGTTATTTATTCCAAGGTACGAACGAACCTATTCGTTCGAACACTGAAGCGTTGATAATTTCACCATTTATACCTAAATGATACAAATGTCCGCAGGGATACTACACAAACCCGGAATGTAGATACGTTGCACAAAATTCCGGGCAAACGAAATACTCGTTCACGGTGAGTCTAGATTCTTGCGGTACCCAATTCATCAACGACTTTGCGGGTGAAGCTGGACAAGCGTATCTGGAAAACGTGTTGGTCTTACAGGTAAGCGTGATCACATTTGTCTCATGTTCGTCTTTGCTCGGCTCAATGCGAAATATTCCATGAACGTACCTATCTCGTTTATTTCCGTTCAAGAACGAACCAGGCATACAGGAAGTTTGGGACACGGTACGGAGAGTTCGTTGCTTGTGGGAAGGGAACATCAACAAAGCGTTGTCGGTTAACTTTTCCGTCGATATGTTGAATCAAGAAATAGTAACGTTTAGCGGCGACACAGCGGTCGCCAGGTTAGATATCCAAGTCGGAAAAGGTCCGTTCGCAGCTGCGGCAGATGGACTGGTGAAAATTGGAGAGACCATGACCCTGGTGGTTTCCGTCGAAGGAGATCCTGCCTTCGATCTTCAGGTAATTTTCTCTCTCCGTTCGTCAAACCATTGAGTCAACTTGAAAAAAACCAAGTCGATAGAAAGTATTTAACGGATTGTCAACTTTCAAGGTGCGCGATTGTCTTGCTCGAGACGAAAGCTCTACCAACATGATACAGTTGACGGACGAAAGAGGATGCATACTGAAACCAAAATTATTCGGTGCCTTCCAAAAGACGAAAGACACTGGAAATACGGGCGCATCGATTATCGCTTACGCATATTTTCAAGCCTTCAAGTTCCCCGACGTGATGGATCTGTTCATCGAATGTAATGTCGAACTCTGCAAAACCGACTGCGAACCCTGCCCGGAACTGAATCAGGTAAATTACTTCTGTACCTCGGCCGATAGTTTTATCGGGAATGTAAATTTAAACGTGAAATTGTGTGTCAATTAAAAAACGATACTTTTTCAGCAAATCGAGCCAGGTAGGCGGCGGCGGCGATCGATATTATACACCACAGCCTCATCAAATACTTCGGCTGTCCGACTTTCCGAACCGATACGGGTTACCCGTGGCTTCAGAGTGGTCATGGTAGACGATCTCAGCAAAGCCAGCAGCCAAGTACTCGAGCATCTCGAGGAAACTGCTATCGAGGAAATGGCGAGAACAACGACGAACGTTTGCATGACTTACACCGGATTTTACACGGCCATCTTCTTTCTGTTGAGCACCATCTTTGTCGCTACGATCAGTGCGGTTACACTCTACGTCAAGTTGCAACGAGTTTACAGGTCGAAATCTATTTACTCGTAGTAACTTCTGCGTAATTCGTTGCTGTCGTTATTTTGGACTTCGATAACGCGCGATCAACGAACGCTAAAATGGTAATTAACCATTAATTGACGTATTTCACGTATGATTGTACGTGAATTTTATAATGATAATATTGAACGAACAGCTATACTTTACGTTGCCTGCCTATTACTATACACTCTACATGTATGTAAAAATTCTAAAGACTGGTTGGCGGGAACGGTAACCCTATAAAACATTGGGCCGCCGCCTCCTCTTCCTCCTCCTGCTGCCCGTCGTTCCAACAGCTATGATATTCGCAAATAACAATGTTGTTTTTATCTAATTATCGTGTGTCGATCGGGCACATTTTTCAGTATTTTTTTTTTTTTTATACGACACAACAATGAGTAAATTTTAAACATAATTAGACTAGCCGCATGTTTCGACAATGGTTTGCATAACGAATAATGCGAGGTACATTCGATCATACACTTGTAAATATGTACGATTAATCGTGCAACCATGAATGAGATAAAAAAAATATTTTTTACTATACAACTGTCACTGGTTTGACGTACCTGTTACATCGTATTGCACGTACATATATACGTTCTTCTATCGACAAGTACAACGTTGTATGAATTAACAATAAAATAAAATATATGTACAAATCAAGTGTAACAACAAATAATCCTTTATATATCTACATGATTATAGGTTATCATTTTCTGTGTCATCAACTGAGAAAATCGAACGCATTGAACAATGTTTCTTCAATTACGTTAGTTCATCGTGTTAATGGTTTAAACAAATACGAAAATTGATTAACGTTTTCAATGCGTAAAACGATATGTGATATTTTTACATATTCCTAGTTACGTAATCTTTTCAAACCGTAAAACGTACAAATGTTCTCCTCTAATTTTTCTTTCCGCAACTATTCTTCCTTCCATATTTAAATGCTTAAAGGTACACAAAATGTACTCTGGATCGTTCTCTTTGATAATCAGTAAATAAAATATTCCAACGTCCGATAGAATATCGGGAATCCTAGGAAATACTCGTTCCATAACTTTTCTACCGTTAGACCCACCCGCCCAAGTTCTGAACACTAGTTTGCTATTTGAAATTTCTTCGTCGCTTGTTACCACGTACGGTGGATTAAACAGCACGATATCGAAAGCACGATTGCCACGTATGCAACTTAACAAATCCATTTGTATCGCATTTATCTCTACCGAATTTTCCATAGCTGTTTTCTTCGTAGCTTTACACGCATCCAGGTTAATATCGATCGCAAGATGGTAAGGCTGACAGTACTTGCTCAGTGCCATTGCCAACGCGGTAATTACAATACCAGATCCGCTGCCTATTTCTAAACACATCACAGGTTTTTTAACTTTTAGGACCTCTAAATCGGCTTCTAAGGCATCTATCAAGAGAAAGGAATCCTCTGAAGGTTCGTAAACCGTTTCCAACTCCCTGGTCGACAATTTCACCAGCGGAGTATCCATGACACGCCGGCAAATTGCATACAATTTTCGTTCAAGGGATCTTCGCTGGTTACTTTTACATTGATACCGCTATACAAATATATCACACATATTTTACAATTTTACAATTTTACAATGTTACAATGTCATAGCCATAGTTCATTCCTGCTCCTTGGACTGTGCAGTTTCTTTTTCCGCTTCTGTTTGCTCCTCGTTATCTAAAACACCTGCAACATTGCCATACGAAGAACTATGATCTAATAAAGCTTTTCTCTTCGCTGTATTTTTCTCCACAGCTTGATGAATCTTATTCAGTCGTTCTTGAGTATTTTGTAAAATATTACTGACGATTGTGATTTTATGTTTAGCATTGATTAGCTTTTTCACATAGGAATCCGTTTCCAATGGGCACTGTAAAGCTTCATTGATCCTCTGTAATTCTTCCGTTAAGGATTCGATCCGTTGCTTTAACTCTATCTGACATATTCTGTACGAATAACATATTTACGTGTAAATAAAACAAAGTATACGAGAAATATGGATGTTTCAAGCTTCGTTAATTTTAATACATTCTTAAATGTTCATAAACATTGAAATATCATACCGATAAGATAATCTTTAGCCTAAGGTACATACATACAATATATAGGTATACAAATACATTACATACCTGGTAGCACGAATTCTTTCATCTAGCTGATCCACAGTGGGCTTCAAAAGACTCATAAGACCTTCTGTCAAGGCATCTCTTGTTGGATTTTCACAAAAATCGTCAATCTTGTCATCTATAGACGTATTATCACTCGCTGTATCCACATCCATGTTTTTACTATTTTCTACTTTTCGATCTCTAAGTTATTTATCAGATGGCACCACCTGTTTGCTCAGGTTATGCATCGATCAGGTTCACCAATTTTTCATCGAATAGGGGAATTTAGGGAAAATTGATATCGCGCTTCAGCACGTTTCCACACGTAAACGGAACAACAATGTATAATTTCATTTCATTTCATATCATTTCACGAGTACTTTTCCTGAATCTGTATACGTAAAAAATAGACGTATAAATTGTAACAATAAAAGATACACCAGGCTCAAACGATTGTGGGCGAACTTTGATTAGTGGCAGACTTCACATGACTTCCAATTTCCGGTACTGAAACTTTATCGAATGATAATAGATGGCCTCAGGGGTCTCATTACTACGGTGAAGAAAACCATACCGACCTATTTGAAAAATCCTAGACGATTTCTCTATGTAATACAAATTAATTTGATATAAAAATGTATCATCAGTATCGTACAACAATAGCACCTTTAGCACCATCTACCATTTGTAATCTAAAATCTTGTACGATCGATTGGAATCGATATTTATTGTTTTAAATTAGCTTATTTCAATGGTAACATAATAAACATTAATTACCCCCACATTATTCTAACGTTACTTATGAAAATCGAACGTCGCAACTTGATCATAAATTCATTTTACAAATGAAACACCTAGGCTAAAAAAAAGTACCTGTACCTAAGCGTCGCAGAACAATTTTTTATATCGATAATCATTATTTCACACATTTGCGTCAATTTTTTTTTATGATATTGAGTAAAAATTATACAGTGAAATGTGAAACACTAAAAGCAAAACAAATTGAAGAACATATTCTATTTACCATGTTTTCTTCGAATAAAAATAATCGAACTCGTTAATGATAATATGTATAATACGTTTATATCATTGTACATTTAAATTACACAACACACAAATTACAAGATTTTTATAAACATTATGAACAAAATTGTAGAAAATCGTGCAAGAAAGTGCGTGAAAATTTCGTCGCAACAGCGTTTAATTGTTTATTTCGGTAAATGAGGTATATCTGCGTAAACTTGTCGGACGAATTGATCGAGAATCGAAGGTTGAGAGGAAGTGTCGAAACGAATGAGGTAATACGGACCAGAGGAAAATCGTGAAGCGTGTTTAACCCTTTATCTCGAAGGAGTAGAAAGCAAAAAACTGACTAACTACGAATGAGTGACGATTAAGTAAAATGCGCGCGCAATTCTATGAATGGAAGTACGACGAATGCGCCATATGCTTCCAGCTGAATTTCGGATGAAATCGTAACCATTTCGAATTAATAATCAAAGAAAATTTACTTCGATGTGTTTCGATAGTAGAAGGTAGTGAATCGGACAGTAATGCGAGCGAACACAACGATAAGTTGTATCATCGGAAATTACATATTTTGTCATTTTTCCAGATTTACCAACAAGTTGTATTACGTAGTGTGTAAAGCGCATGCGCACTGAATGTTTTGGTTTTTAGCGCGTGTTCAACCGTTTAGATCGTTTTTTTCCATGCTATAAAAAAAACAACACGATGAAAAACATAGAAAACAAGAAGAGGTTGAAAAGAGAGTGAAGGAGAAAGGGGTGGGGTGGGGAGAAGAAAGAGAGAGAGTTAAAAGGGTTTACTTTTCATTCCTAACTCACGACTAATCGCAAGTGTCTAATCGCTGTTTTCTCGCTTATCGCTAATATATTATGCGGACTACTCTTTTTGTTTTCTTCAAAAGGCGAATAAGATACCGAATGAAATACTATGCCGACGGACCAGGTGGAGCGTCGATTTAAATATTTAAATCGAATATCGTACAAGCATATTGTTACATTAACTACATGTAAAGAACGCTTCTCTCGGAAAATCAACCGTGTCTACATTACTGGACTACATAATTCTAGTCTCTTCGATATCACGAAACAAATACCATTGTATTCGCAACAGTTTTTACACACGCTCAATAACTGGCTACTTTTTTTTTATTTTCGTTCTCTTTTGGAAGCGTACACGTAAATCCACGATTACAGAATTAGATAAAGGTGGGAATTTTTAACGTTAATCACTGACAAGTGTGTGGTGGTAACGATACATTTTCCTTAAACCTACTCACGTTTTCTCGAAAGTTAACACACTTTCGTCACAATGTTCCGATTCTGGCAGAAAATGAAACGCATTCGATTTACTTTTCACTTGACAATTTCGCATACACGCTTTACGCGTGCGACAAAGAGAGAGTGGAAAGAAGAAGAATCAATTGGAAGGCGAATAATTGGGCACGAAACGGAAGGAAACATCTCTGTTAAGCAGTTGAATTGGATTGTCGAAAACTTTCGAGCTAACGAACGCGAACCGAATAAGAATCATGATGCTTTTCCTCGCGTCTCGCTTTCAGCGAACGACATTGCCAACCAAAAGCATACCTCGTTTTCGCGTTTCATCTTCATCGACTTTCGATTATCCGTCGAAAATTGAACAACTACCTACCACGGATACAAATATTTCCGCGGAAACTTTTGGAAATTTCTAAGTAAGAGGAATTCTCTCCCGCACTACTCTAGATAAATACTTTGATAAGTTACTCGGAAAAACTCTATGAAACGAGTAGTACAACGATTTACATATAACAGTTGTTCTGATTTTCGCATATTTTATCGTAAATACAAACCGTTAAATGTACAACGACACACGCGTTTGCTTCGATACTTTTGTTTATTTCTTTAGTCTTTTCTCTTTTCTACCAACTAACGAACAAAAGCTCGCCATTCAACGGAGTTACAGCGTTGCTATGAAAATTTTCGCGAGCAACGAGAATATTGTACCCTATACGTTCTTTCGTTTGCTTCAAAAAAGGATTAAAAAAGACGCGAAGAAAATCATCGAGCAGCAGTGAAACGTTTAAGAATTCGTTTAGTGGTCCAGCCACTATGATCGCAATCGTTTTACGTGCGTGTTTCGTTAAACGTGTAACGAAATTTCTAAGCAAACTATCGACGATCGTCTATCGAGAGATGCGATTAGCGCTCTTGTTCGACAAACTTTCCTCCATAAACCGTGCCGTGAACGAATCGGTCACCGGCAAGTAAGTACATATGTTAGAGTAGCTAAAGAGCGTTTACGCGTTCGTGGAGCTTTTTCGGGTGTCGACTCGCAGGTTCCTTCCAAGATACCTAGTTACGAGCTGGAAAAGTCTAAATGCCTCGTCGAGAGAGACGGTTCGACGTGGAAGATGAAGGGAACTGTGACGCGAACAAGAGTTCCAAAGGAAATAGGGAGGGAGTTGATGAAGCAGTACGCTCACTTGGCGTGCTGTTTCGGAAGATGCCGTTTCATGTGCAGAGCGAGATGGTCGCTTCTAGCGAAGGAACGCTCGCAAACGGCACACTTGAAGGGTTTCGCGCCAGTATGTTTCCGATAGTGACGAGTCAATTCGTCGCTTCTAGCGAACCGCCATTCGCATTCCGGCCACTGACACTGGTACGGTTTTTCACCTGAAACAAAAACGTGAACATTGTACATCGATGCCTGTCTTACTTTCACTAGCTGCACACGTATAAGCCTTCTTTTCCTTTTCTATTTTTGCTTTGTATTCGCATACGGCACACTCGATACACGGCATGCGAAATAGGAAATGGTAAAAATTGTATCCCGTTTAAGCTAAAATCTAGTTGTTCAACTTTTAACTTTCAACTTTGAGCAATAAGTGAATTGTGTTCGAAGCAGCCAATCCATCTCTCATCATTTAAGGTTAACGGGTTTCGAGCAGTACTTCGCTCGGCCATGGTCGCACTTTTCGCCACGGTGAAAAGTTAACTGGACTTGGAGCGTATGCATCCAAGGACCGTTGCATCGTTCGCGACGGGGAGAAGCAAAGGCAAGAGCAAGAGCAAGAGCAGAGAACAGGAGCGGGATTGCAGCAGCGAGAACGCGAACGGATTGCGCTAGAATACAGGTGAGCGTGTTGCGGCATGCGGGTACAGTTAAAGGTCAGCGCGGCATCTCTCGTAGCCTAAGGTACTGGTTCTTCGTTCCACCTATCGTCCTCTCAAAGAGCAACGCTTTGTTCTTTAATAGGTCCTTTTCCTTGGCCCAAGTACCGACGAATAGCGTACCGATGCAACGCTTCCCTTCCCTTCTTTTCCCTTCTTTTCCCTTCCTTTCCTTTCCTTTCCCTTCCTTTCTCTCTCCTCTCATGCTGTCGCGTTCGAAAACCACCACGAATGCCCCGCCGATTCAAACGTGTTTTTTTTCTACCGGGACTGACTCCCTTCGCCTGTTAACCCTTTTCGATCAAAGGTCAAACCATATAAACGTTTCGACTATTTGATAGACTTTTATACGACGGCCAATACGAGTCGTGTTCCGATCATACTTGCTTACCGATTATCTTCTTGGATCGTTTAGATTCACGGCTGACGCGAGACACACCATTCAGACGTGTTTCTTACTGACGCGTCGCGATTATTGTCAACGGATAGGTATTCGCTCGAAGCGCGACAACAATCCCACCATGATCGCTCTCGATTATCCGCGTCATTCCAGTTATTTTCCCACTCGATGACGAATAACGGATTACTAATCTTTTTATTTGCAATTTGCAAATAAAGTAAAATAAGAGACGAGACAATAAAGTAAAATAAAATAAAATAAAACAAAAGTACCGTGAAAAAGGTGAAATAATCGTAAGGCGAATAAATTGAGAGAAAGAGTGACAGGAAGACGACGGTTGTACACGCGTGTTGCTTACAAGAGAAAATAGCGAAAGAAGATTCGATAGCTGAGAAATCCGCCCACGCGTCGAAGCGGTCCGCGCTGACTCGTTCTCCACTGCGAAACGTCTCGACCCCGCTCGGTTCAGCTCGGTTCGGCTCGGTCTCGCTATGGAGACGACTCCAACCGGTCTTAGCCACACGCACGGCTCCCATACAATCGGTATTACCACCACGACCGGCATCCATTCACGGTATTGCCCGTTCATGAGAATTCCGTGGAGATTTCTTCGAGTCGACGGAGCAAAGGGTCAACTCCAGCCAGCTTTCCGATCATAATTTTTCTTCCACGTAAACACAGTCGCGTGCCCGTTCGTTCGTGCGTGCTAACGTCTGAATTCGATCGACGCGTTAGCCTTACGAAGCTTTCCTTTCTATCTATTTTTTTTAACGAATCCGATGCATTCGCATCTTTTAAAATTCGATTTTCGAATGAAAAGAATAGGAAGTTGATAATTATTGGAAAAGGTGGTATGCCCCTTGGTTCGACGACGCGACGCCTACGAGTCTCGAGGCGTCCCCGTTAATTTTCGATCACTTTCACCGGGATACAATACGACACATTATGCTCTTCGCCACCCGCAGTCTCTTACGATTCAATCACTCGCTTACCTACTGCTCTAATTCTACTTTTATTTCGTTCCACCATTTTATTATTCTGATTGTTCTTCATCTTTTACCTTAGCTGAGCCATTTACAGGGACTCAAAGAGCATTTTCACAAATACTACTCGAAATTGAGATGATACCCCCTTCTGATCGAGTATGGTACACCTACGTCTCAATTAGAAAAGAAAACAGTCTATCTTTGCATCTATCTATCTATCAACGTAATAAAAAATAAATTGCAAGAAAATTTCGAATCGTTTCATTATTAAATGCGTTAACGTTCGAATCGTTTCTTTTGCTCCTTTAACCCTGTAAAACGAAGTCTACACCGAAAAGATTTTTTTATGTTTTTTAAATGATTGACTTTCAAGTATAGCAGAGGAAAGAAAAAAACAATTCTCGCCCAAGGTTGTCTCGCACGAAAGCTTGGACTCGGTGAACGCGCACGAAATTTTCCTATTGAGAAGCACGCAACGCGTATGTATATCTTCTTGCAGGCAGTATAACGCGTTGAATCGCATTAACGGAATACTAAGCGCGCCGTAATACCTTTGCGTCGTTGATCACGAATCGATCGACGACGTCCGCTTACGACCGGTCGAACAATTCTCGAATATAGACGTTCCACCTTGGACGGTGTATAATGTACGAGCGATCGACCGATCGACCGATATTCATTTCTGAACGATCGAGCCGGGTCGAGTTATAGGATATGGGATATGGGATGGTGATGGGACGAGTATGGAACGATACACGCGTGTGCGTTGCGTGTATGCCGAGGTTCATCGCGAACAGAGAGAGAAACGGTGATAGAAGGAAGAAGGCACGGGGCGTTTCGCTCCGAGTTCATTCAAGACCAGCCATCGCCACGTGTTCCAGGCTCTCGACCCTCTAACTCCACCACTGACTTTCGCGATTCTTACCCGATCCGATTTCCTCCACTGTTCTCGTTTATTCTTCTTTTCCACGCTTTTCCTCCTTGACTCGATGAAAATTTATTTGCAACAGTAAGTGCGAAAACAGCAGCAAAGAAATTGAAAAAGTTAAAATGGCCCTTTCGAAGAACGAAGTAAACCAGGACGCGATCGCGGTGTTCTCGAACGATTCGAGTGTTGGAATCTCGCGAAGAGACCGGTCGGAGACTCGAGGCTCGAGGCACGCGCTAGCTCCTAAACGTTCTACAGAAGAGAAAGGGAAGTCTCGAAAGGAAAGAAAGATAGACCTGCCGCATAGCTCGAATTAATTTAGCGACGCCAAGACTAACGCGCTGGTCCTTTATCGACTCGATCAGAGGCAGGCTAGTAATTAAGGAATTCCAAGAGCGATCGCAACCGTACAAGAAATAAATCGACTCGCCGCGATTCCTTCTAAACGTCTCTCCGAATCTACCGATAAACGACCACTATGTGCATACATTTCGAAGGAAAGGCGAGACAAGTTATTTCACCGATGTAGAAAGTCCAGCAAAGTATGCGTTACAAACAATTTCAATCGATTCCCGTGGCAATAGGCAACTGTACTTACTCTAATCGAATTTATCGATTTCAAGAACAGAAGCCTCGATTAAACGAACGTCGCATTATTTTCGTGGAAAGAAAAACAATAATTGCACAGCTGAACGAAGAAAAAGAGCAACGAGATGCATTGCGGTTAGCCAATTTCCAGTATTCGACGCGTGCGACACTATGACGAGTTACCGCAAAACCTCGAGATATCAATTGGAAAGTGGTACATCGCGCTTAAGATGCCTCTGGCATTCCGCGAGAGGCTGTCGAGCAGGCACGCGTGCACCTATCGCCTATATCTCGTTCCTCGCGACGCGTTTCTGCGTCAACGACCGCTTTCTCGAATCGCGATCGCGATCGCGATCCAACCCCTCTTCGATCTCAAATCTTCTAAGCTCGTAGAAGATTCAATTTCGATCTCGCATAGGTAAAAGGAAAGTTTTGAATCGATCGAAATGCATTCGCGGGACGCAACGCGACGACTCTGGCGAAGATTCCGCGAGCCGGAGAAAGCCCTTTCGTGGCTGAACGTGTGGAAACACACGTAGGTGTAGATACGAGCGCGTTACCGAGCAGCGTGTTTGGATACGGACAGGATGTGGGTCGCTAGCTCGAGTCTACGAAGCGGACTCCGAGTCGCATACCACGCTTCGTGCGTTCCTTATACGTTTACATATGATAGAGGCTCCTTTGCGCGACACCGCGCGTATGCACGGAAAGCCTAGAGAACAAGCAAACGAGAAAGACACGGGATCGAAAGAGCGAGAGATAATAGGAGAAAAAGAGAGAATGCGCGAAACTCACTAAGGCCAGCAAGTGAGACAAAGATATATAGATATAAAGAGAAAGAGAGAAAGGTTAAAGGAAGAAAGAGGTCGGAGAGAAGGAGAAACCGCGAGAACCGCGCCCTGCCCACGCTGCCGAGTGCTCGACCTCGTGTTTTCAAACGCTTTGCTTTCCTTTGCTTCCCTTCCCTTCGCTTCGCTTCGCTTCGGTTCGTAGATGAGCTACGTATATCTAATATCCACGGACGTTTCTTCTTAACAGCCTACAGTTTATCTGCTAATCGTTTTCGAACAGCTATTCGACCATCTAGGTCGTTGCCAGCAAGGAAATCGACTCACCTGTGTGTATCCGTTGGTGCGCCTTCAAGTGCGAACTCTTCGTGTAGACCTTTGTACAACCTGGAAAACGAAATAATTACGGATACCGTCAACTGTTCCTCAAATCGATGTCGTTGTTGTTGTTGTTGTTGTTGCTTCTCCGGAAGCGTCTGTATGCAAAATAATACTAAAAGCTTGTTTTTAGATTTGGAAAAACGCTATGCCTCGACGCGGCGCGACGGAAGCGGCGAATTCAGACTTACCTATAAAATCACAGTGGTGGACTCGTCGCTTCTCGAGCTCGGGATTGTTCCGTCTGTTGAATTTGGTGGAGATGGGCGAAGGTTGAATCCTGTGAGAAGGATTCATAATGGAAGGCTGAGGATAGGGTGGAGGCGGTGTCCGTCTCGGTGGTGCTCCTATCGGGGATCCAGGATCGGAAATTGGCGGCGTCAACGGGGAAATATACATCAGCCTGGTCATCGAGCCGTAGAGCGGCGAAGTCGCTGTGCCTCCGATTTGATTCCCGTGACTATTCGTCGAATCGTTGTTGCTGTTGTTGCTACCGTTATTACCGCCATTGTTGTTGTTACTGTTACTATTGTTATTGTTACCGTTACCGACGTTATTGTTGTTCCCGTGCCCATGACCATGCCCGTGTCCGTGTCCGTGCCCATGCCCCTGCCCGTTACCGTTGTTGTTCACGCTGACCGTGTTGTTATTGTTCGTGGTTGTATTGTTGTTGTTATTATTATTGGCGTTGTTGTTGTTATTGTTGTTGTTGTTGTTGTTGGATGAAAAGGTTTTGTAGGCGGTGGTCGAGGTTCGATGGTGAACAACTTGAGGGTCCGTCGAGGCTGGAGCGTGACCGTTTACGTAAGTTTGTACCGAATTCGAGGTGGGTCCTTCGAGAAGGTGCAACGTCGGGGGCGGTGGCAACGGTTCGGTTTTAATCTCAACCGGGGACAATACCGGGGACGCGACATCCTCCGTCTCCATCTTGACATGCGACTGCGAAGCCAACATGTCCGCGTTCTCCGGATCCAACTTTTGGATACTCGATGTAATGTCCTCCCAGAGCGGAGGCCTGAGGAACACGTCGTCGTCGTTGCCAGCCGGTTGACTCCTCGACGAAACGAAACTTGCTTGTGGTCGACAAACTGGCCCTCCGACCTCGAAAAAATCCTCCATCTGCACCGAAGACTCTCTCGAGTCCTTTTCCGGGTCATCTTCGTCGAGCTTCTGCAACCGATCGAGGTCCTGTCTGCACAACAACGTGTCCAGCTCCGAGGTCTGCTGAAAATACAAGACGAAGGTGGTCGGAAAACCGAGTTCGTACTGGCCGAAATCCTTTCGACAGCAAATGTTAAAGATCTATCTTGTAAGGTCTAGACTCTAGAAAGACGCGGCTATCCGTTCAAACAAGTTGGATCGAAGGTGTCGACGATATAGGTTAAACGAGCAGACGGACAGGTAAGCGGACGAACGAGTGACTTGCGGTATGCTGATTTACGAAAGGGTACACGGCATGTTGTTCTCGGTTAATATGCAACAAATGAACGAACGAAGAAACGCAGGACGAACGCATCGCGAAGGATGTGCAACTTGAACTCTTCTACACCCCACGCCTGCCGCGCCAGTTCTACGATGCATATAACAAGAAAAGGTATAGCGGCAGCCGGAGGGAAAAGAAAGAAAGAAAGAAAGAAAGAAAGAAAGAAAGCAAGCAAGCAAGAAGGGCATAAGGGAAGGATAAAAGAGACAGCACGGTTTCGTTCCAAAGCCGAAGATGGGTGGGAGCGGAGCAGTGCCGCGTCATTCTTTGCATGATTTGTACACGCGCAACGCCGCCCTCCTGTGCCGTACTCTCTACGCTTTCGACGAATGCTCGTATATACTCTACGCACAGACCACATTACATTTCGAATATTTTAATATGCCGGGATACGAACAGCTCCAACGCCCCTTTCACGCTTCTTGCTCGCAAGCCCTGCGTCTCTTCTTCGCGTCCGACGCTCCTACGAATTTAAAAAGATCTCCCTGCTCCGTTTCGTAAACCATAAGCAAATTCAGAAACAGTGGTTCGATGCGATGTTCGCATCGATCATCCAATTCAGCGGTATGAATTTCTTCGAGGAAAGTCTACGAACCGAGCGTTACTCCGTTCGAAAAATTTCGTATTACATCCTCGAGAACTCCGTTACCACGCGAATCGAAAGAAACGGTATGGAATACGTAGGATGAATTTTTAAACGCCATCCTTGTCGATCAAAGTTGTTATCGAGGTGTAAGAATTCCTGTCGCATCGCGGGCCGATGCGTTCGCTAACGACAAAACGGTTGCGAACACCTCGTTGCGGCTGAGCCAGTCGGTATTAACCGGAAAATTGTATCGAAAAAACATAACAACTTAACAAGGTATTATTGTCTGCTAAATCAAATATCACATTCGAAAGGAATGAACCGCAAAATTTTCCGTCGACACTTGGAAACGAAAACGCCGTCGCGATGGAAAATGACGAATCGATTAAAATTAAACAAAAAAAAAAACTCATTGGAAATTTTCGAACGATTCGGACTCACAGTCCGACGGGATTATATAGTGATTTATGAATTATTTACACAATGAATTATTCATCGTCGGAAGATTGGTATACTCGCAACACTCGATCGTACCTGATATGCAATTTGAAAAGGAGTTTGTAGGGAGACACGACATGCGCGCTAGCGCGCTTGCGCAGCAAATATTACATTTAAATGCCATATCGTCTTGAGCAGGATAGATACGAACCTCAGTACCTGCGTTCATCGATAAAATAACCAACAACGATTGCAAGCCTTTCGATCTCACCCTGACGTTACAGAGAGCAAGAAACAGGAACGGAGAAAGGGTCGCGATCGTCGCCCAATGTAAGAAAACAATAGATATCTGAGCGATCAAAGCGTTAGCAGAAGACAGCTATGACAGAGAATTTGATCACTGGCGATATTTTTTATCATCCCCCACTCTTCTCCGTTTGTGTCAAACACACGGGTAGGTGTAGGTACACGCGGTCTTTTGCTTTTTTTCTATTTAATTTGGTTCGAGCGTGTCCCTCTCGAATCGTCGACGTTCTCCTTCCCGCATCACGATAATGATAGTGCGGAGCGCGAGCAAAGTTCGTCCATCCGGCTATTAATGCGCGTAATCATAGAGTCAGGGTCGACGGCGTTAATAATGCGTTTTCGAATCTGTCAGAGCGAGAACGAACACCCACGCCGCGGCGCGCCGTCGATAGAGATTGTGCGTCGTCATCATAACCGGAGAGCAAGATGAAAAACCTTTCCGATCGAGTTGCTTCGCGATCGCA
Organism: Osmia lignaria lignaria; assembly: GCF_051020975.1. NCBI lineage: Eukaryota > Metazoa > Arthropoda > Insecta > Hymenoptera > Megachilidae > Osmia > Osmia lignaria. Next base: position 5,874,607 of record NC_135040.1, read on the forward strand.
TTCGCGTTCGCGTTCGTGCCGCTTAACATTTTTTTATTCCGACCAACCGCGGCCTCGCCGACCGACCAAGGAACGCTCTAGCCGCTAGCCAGAGCTCGCGTTCTGCTCTCATTTGCAAGAATGGCGCGATTAATCGTTCGCAGCTTTTGTTTGCCCTTCGAACCGACTTTAATTAGGCGAAATCCAAGATCGACGAGAAAGAGAGAGGCTCGCATCTATAATAAAACCTTCTCTTTTTATGAAAAACAAATAATTCCGAAAACCCTGTCATCTGGCAGAACTTTTCCAATTAGATAAGCTTGATCGATAAAAAAGAAGAACGGAATAACAGAGGTTAGCAAACTTTGAAATTCATTGATAACTCTGTTTAACGAATATCTGGAAGAAAGGAGTATAGAAATCGCGGGTAGAAGAACGCAGAGAAAAAGAGAAAAAGAGGAATTTTCCTAAATCGTCGCACCGATCCCCGAACGAGCGAACCTTAAGGAACGAAGACGCGGGTTCTCCCTTTCTCGCCTCGTATATCATAATTATGGAAAGCGAATCGTTGGCTGAATTCAACGGCGATACAGGGACAGCTTTATCGTTCGGTCTATTTATCGAGTCTCGGGCCAAATGGGACAAGAAAGATGGATGAAAAGCCATGGCAAGGAAAGCGGCCATTCTGTACGCGGTAACGAAGCGTAGCGCGCAGAAGCGAGCTCGCCGAATCAATCTGGCGAGGCCACACCCTCTGACCTAAAGCCGTGTATTATCGCGATAAACGCGCGGCCAAATGTCAGCGGTACTCGCTGTCAGCCATTTTTCTTCGAAGCTTTCGCATCCAGGACGGACGAGCTTCCGAAATCGTTCCGTTTGCCATCCTTCTGCCCTATCCAACCACCGTAACATTGTCGCATCGCCATAACGCCACCCCTCCGTTCTTAAACCCATCAACCCTACACCTTATCTACCTGCTTACTTACCTATATTTTTAATAAATACCTACACTCGTATCGACAGGTATTCACAAAGTATCGTATATAGCTAACAATACGTACGGCTTAAAATTAAGTATCTTTCAATTTAAAACTTTATCAATAAGATATATAACAGTTATTGAATATTAAATGATATCGAAGCATACCTATATCTAGCTGCTTTATTCGAACACTGAGAAGAAGCAAGAACGTTTGGAGAAGGAACGCGTCACCAGAACATGAAAAGGAGGAGGGCGCAAAGTTGTACGAAACTAATGGCAACTATACAACAGTGTCGTTTCATGCGCGGCAAGCCGGTAATTTACTTAAATGATGGCGCGAGATGGGCGACGCCTGTGGCCTGATCCAACCGTTCGAGAAGAAGAAGAAGAAGAAGAAGAAGAAGAAGAAGAAGAAGAAGAAGAAGAAGAAGAGGAGGAGGAGAAAGAAGAAAGTTTCGAGGCGAAGGTGAAAAGAAAGAAACGGAGGAGGAGGCGTGGCACAATCAAGGATTAAGTTCAAATGCAAATTTTCGTTTCTCGAGAATGTCAGTGGCCCCGGCACGGCACGACGAGCAGTGGTGCTTCCTTCGAAAATCAATCACCTTGCCGCTACGCTGGTCTTTGAATGTGGATTTTAATTCGATCGGCTGCTCGACTCGATTTCGTTCCCATCGAGTATCTTCGCGAGGAAAAGCGAACGATGGAAGGGTAAATCGTAGCAGAGAGATCGTGATCGCGCTGAATCGCAACGGCAAGAAGCTGGTACTCCGATCGATGACCTATATATCGAATAACTATTTATTTCGCAACTCTGAACAGTTTGAGCGAACGTGCTTCGAGGTAGAGACAAAGGAGTCGAAGCCTACTCTATAAAAGCGTGAAAGAAGACAACAGCGTCGTTTCAAACGGGTCGATAACTTATTTAACCCATGGCAAAACGGCAGTAAGCGCTCGACGAGAACTGCATCTCGTCAAGAGGAGCAAATAAAGGAAGAAAAAGAAAACAAATGGAATGTCGTTTCACGAAAGAAACGGAAAAGGAAATATTTCGTCGAAAAACATTAAAAACGACAGAATTGAAAAGGTCGTTGGTTCGAACTTTGACCGGAAACGGAGCTACTCGCCAAGATCGGCTCTTGTCTCGTCTCGTCTCGTCTCGAGTTAGCTCGGCTCAACTCCGTTTCAGGCTTCTCCTCTCTTGTGTTTTCTCGTGTTCTCTTGTCTTCTCCTGTTCGGTGTTCGAGGGGGCTGCACTGCCGCGGACACGTAGATTCTATCTTGCCATTCAGCCGCCTAGGTAATAAAACTCTTGCGTCCATTATTTACTTGCATTATCGTTACTTTACGCCTACGCGGACGCGCCACGTATTTATGGTGAAATTATTCAATGTTATTTCGTGGATATGAATAACGCGCGAGATACGGCCCACCGATAGACATATAATTCGCGAAATCTTCGACGAGTTCAGGGAACGGGACGGCACGTGAACGCGGTTTCCCCGAATTTATCCGAAATAAATTATTTCTACCTATAATCCGGGTTATCGTTCGACGGGAGTCTATCGCGAGAGGGATGCCGCGTTTTGTTCGCTAAATTCGCGACAAGGTAAATTTCGTAAAACAAACAGATTCCGATCCATGCGATCGTCCAATCAAGGTTTCGTTGCGTTTCCTATGAAAACGTCGCGTCGCGTGAAAAGTGTTTGAAACGGAGAACGAGGATCCGGAGAAGGTATAAAGAGCGCGAGGGAACGAATTACTTTCCACGAGAGTATCATTGTTCCCTCTACACATTTCGTAACTAGATTGGCATTTGTGATGCAAGTCGAGCTACACTGACCTTTAAACAACTTTCTTTAGGCTACGCGTGACTTGATCTCAGAACTCGGCTCCTCGGTTGCCTCGTTCACCCAGTTGATACTACGTGCTGCTACGTACTAACTGCTACGTGCTGCTACGTACCGCTACGTGCTACGTTCGCCTCTAATACGTTTAGAGATTCTACAGTCTTCGATATCTGCCTATACGTGTAGGTACCAACTTTTCAACAAATTACTTTCGAGCTAAAATTCTCTTTTTTTAGACGCTTGATGCGACGCGACGCGACGCCTCGACACCGCGATGCGGCTGCGTTGCGCCATTGCTCTGCCAACAAATCGTTGTCTCGCTATGTGCTTCAGGTGTCTCACAAGCAGGCAATGCGAGCACGAATTTCAGCGCGAGAAACTACGAAAGGAGCAAGTCTGCCGAATGCGCGCATCGGCGATTTCCCCGACCAAAGCAGGCCGCGCCGTTTCGCATCCGAGCGGTCTGTTACCGCGCCCCGCGACGCTGACCTCACGTACGCCGCGTTACCGTTACGTCGTCCATGTAATTGCCCGTCATCCAAATTATTCTTTCGCATTCTCTTTGGACGCAGCGAGAAACAATCGTCGCCTCGCGTCGCGTCGTGTCGCGATTTCATCGTAACCACAGGGCACGGAAATTTATGCGCGCCCAGACCCGCCGCGATCTTAACATTATAACGATCATAAATATGAAACAGAGCGAAAGCGAGGGATCGCGAGGGATGCATCTAGGAAAAAAATCCACGTGTATTTTCTTCCTCCATCCGCACGCGTATCACGCGCGACTCGTTAACTCAGCAAACGCGAACACCGAAGAAACTGTTCGCGACGAGAAAAATAATCGGATAGGAACGGACACCTCGGATACGGGCGATGACAATAGCTGCTCGGCCAGTGACTTTCAGGACAGAAAATTACTTAATGAATATGGACATGCAACGCATTATGGCGTATTAAAAGGCACGTGCGCGCGTGGGCACATCTTCGTTCTTTCGTACCCTTTCACCCCACCTCATCCTGCGGCTTGACAGCCAACAGTTTGCGTTACCTTAGTCAGCGTTCACCCCCAAAGTGTCGCGTGTTCTGTTCGTCCAGCTCGCCCCGTGATATTGTTTCACGCTGTTTACCGAGCACGGAAAACGGAGACCCCTTTTCACCTAGCTATTCCATTCGATCGTCAATTTCTGTTGATCCTACCTAATAGAATTCTCCTTCTATCGCTTTTCCCTTGCCAACGGCCCATCGTCCAACGTTTAGAATTCTGTCAACACCCCCGACCCCTTGGAAATGACGAGCAACGAGCGTGGAAAGTAACTCCAGAAACGATGTTACACGAGTTTTCGTTCGATTTGCCCGTGCAGCATTCGAGTTGACGACAGGTACTCTGGCTAGATTAACTGTCTCGGTCTAGGAAGGAGCGAAGACGCGATAAGGTCGCGTGGTTAACCCCGGATCGTTCGCCAGTCGCCGGTCGTCGGTCAAACGGTCGATCGGATTTATTCTTGCCCTGGTTGGTTCGGTTGGCTCGGTTGGCTTGGCCGGCTTGCCTGCCGCTTCGTCATCGATCTCATTGTTAGACGGTCGGCTCACGCGATCCGCGCATCCCGTGGATCCACTCCCCTCGTTAGGAACCACGTGTCGTATATTATACGAGCGGAGCATCCTCGGGAACGCATAAATCTACGTGCAACGACAAATTGCCATTAAATCGAACGCCGTTCTCTCCGCTTTCTAGCTCTTATCTCCCAACGGTTAACGTTACCTCTTTCTCTTAACTCTTTTTTTCTTTGTTTCCTTTACAACATGACAAATAAACGCTTAAAATTGGCTTCGAGATGAAACGTAACTTTAAAGTAACAAAGGAATACCATTTACGTATGTAGAATACGACTCTGTGCCATTGTTCGTCGCTAGTCGCAAATTACTCTCGAATTTGTCCAGTGCTGGAGTGACGCACCGAACGGTGTTAGCTCGATAATTTCGCGCAGTACGATAATCGATCGCAGTACGCACGATTACAACGTAGATTTTCACGGCGAACGTTCCATTGTATCGCGTCTTATTAAATTTCCAGGTGAATCGATCGGGCTTATCGTCGTCCCGTTCGTCCTCTGTGATCACGATCACCGCCGTACCGTTCCGAGTACAATGATCGACGATCGCGCTCGCTCGTATGAGGAACAAGATTATCGTTATCGAGACCAAACGGTTACGCAATGACGCGCATGAGTCACTGAAAAGTCGATCCAGGGTGATCCCTGTGGCAAAACCGGGATCACTCTCTCTTGGCAACGACGTGCCGCATTAGCGTGATTACACGCTACGCTCGCAGACCAGTCAGCTGGTAGCGCGTCCAACTTCCGTGCTACCTGGTCATCCCCCTTGTAATTTGCACCTGGTGCTTTGATTCTATCTACTCTTCTCTGCTTCGAGTAATCCCGATAATGCGCTCAGTTCCCTCCATCCGACCAACTGCGATCAAGAAGCAACAATCTTACGCGCTTTTTCTACGATGCATATAAAAGCTTTGAAAATGATACAAAAAAAAATAAAGGATGACAAAGCGTCGCGTCGCGTCGCGTCGGTGATTATCAATGGCGCGCAAAACGATGTAGGTCAAACGGAAAGAGGCGTCGAGCAAGAAGTCATTTAATCATTTGATCGACGTCGATCGTTTCGGAATCGTGGCACGGGAATGGAACACCTACGTGTTCCGGAGGCGTTCTCGTGTTGACGAAAGTAATAGGGCGGCTGTTCCGCTCGAAAGATCGTTACACGCGTATCTAGGAACCCCCCGTAAACGTGGCTGCCCCCGCTAATGCACTTTTAATTAATTAAACGAGCCAATGGGCCGACCCCCCCGTTCCTCCATGCGTCTCGTGCTTCTCGTGCTGACCGACCTCGCGTGCCGGCTGTCTGCCCTGCTCTAGGTGCAAACTCATCCCCACGGACAAAACTCCCCTCCTTCCTTCAACCCCCTTTCCGTCTAATCTGAAACCTTTTACCCGACAAACGACACAATCTGCCATCCTGGCAATCTCTCAGAATCTCCTTTCTTTTCTTATTTCCCATCTACCGTCCATCCAAACTACATAGCTATGTGCATACCACCCACATCTGCATGACCGACTGTCTCCTTAATTCGATATCATTTTTTTTTTCACGTGTGCCTTATAACCTCTGTAATTCTACTTGTTACGATTATTGCCGGTAGGAAGCTATAAACTGATTATTACCGTAAATTACACACGTTTATGGCTAATTAACCGCTGGGATTTGAGCTATTTCACGAACCGCTCCTCTTCTTCACCGCAAAGTAAACCTAATTTAGCTTTTCTTCGTTTACTTGTTTATCTACGCGACGCAACCTGACCTCTTATAAAGAAGGAGTAACAAAGACGAGGATAAAAATAAAGGTAAAGATAAAATCGTAGGGATTCACGGCCAGTGGAATAGAAAACGGGCATTGAACCAGTGGTGGTTGCGAGACGATATTTACGAGGTTCGAAAGCTAGAGAGTCTCGTTAATTAAATGGTTTATGGGCTCGACTAAATATTCGAATTTTTGTATTCAATTAGCTACGGGTCGCCGAGGGCGGTGTCTCGAAAAGCGCGACTATACACGCCGGATAGGGGGTTGCTTCGGGCTGCTCGAGATGCAAGACGATTAGAATGAATGGCCGACATAAATCAGCCGGCTCGTTGGAGCGGGCGCGTGAAGGCGCGGAATAGGAGAAGAGGACGCGATCCGGAACGTGGACGAACGCAGGCCGTTGCTGCCGTTGCTGCCGCCACCACCACTGCTACCTGACCACCGATTCTGGATCAAGATCCACGCGCTTCGTTTCACCGTCTAAGCTCTCTAGTTTTCTCGCTCCTCTCTTCTCTTCTCTCCTTTGCTCCGTTTCGCTTGCAAACTCAGCCCCGATTTCTCCTTCACCATGGCCAATCTAAGGACCTACTCCTACCCTATCCGAATAATCCTGATCCATTTGCTTCTTCCTTTCTTCCTTCCTATCTTCCGTTGATTTCTTTCTTTACTCTCCTATCCGTCGAAAATAAACGAGCAACGTTGACACTGTTCCAACACACACCTTCATTCTTTCGTTATCGCCTTCGAAGGAATCTAATTGTCACAATTGCTTTTATTGATTCGTCTTCGAATTTATTGCACGATCCTGTCGTTCTTTTTCTCTTCTGATCGCATCGACAAATTCTTGTCGACATGAATCGATTGACTCGCTATAAAATTGTGTAGCTGGTCAAGTTAATTTCGTAGTAAATCAAAGTAGTTTGCCAGTTGTTTTTTTCAGTGTTCTCACTCGGCATTTCGCAGTTTCACGAACGACCAACCACGATCGAGTTTACGAATCGAGGTGCGAACGTAACGATTCGTAGAGCTGATTACCAGAACCTGGATTCGGTGTCAGCGAGAAGAACCGGTTGGAACGAGGAACCTTCGACGAAAGCGACAGTCCCAGCATTCTGGATCGCAGCTACGTTTTGCTCGCACACTCGCGCTTAACGGGCGACACACTTTTCTCGAAAGTTTCGCGACAAAATTTGCGCTTCTTGAGAAAATATCGATCCACGATCGAATTTCTAGAAAAATAAGAGGGAAAATAAGAGGTTCGAAATCGTAATCGTCCAAGATTCGAATCATCGCGTCACCGAGGCAGTAGCGATCATAAAATTATAATCCTACGAAGAATTCGATGATATCTCAGCAAGACGAAGAGGATGTCGCATGACAATACGAGGAACGTCATCCTGCGGTGACTTACGTCAGGAACTATACTCATCGGTATAAATTAATCGCTTCATCCCCTCTGGCAAATGTAACCGATTCTACCAACCAACCTACTTACCTACCTACTTACCGCCTGAAATGATGCCCGATCGTACGATCGGTGGATCGGCGAACCGAGGTCGATTACGGAAGCAAGTATCCTTGTATCATCGCGTTCGACGAAAAGCTAGGAGTGGCGAGATTTCTAATAATCGTCTAGTAATAATCGGTGATCTAGCCGAGTTTTGGAACGAGTCAAATCGATCGATCTCACATCGATCTCATATATCACGAATCGGCGCCATTAATGCTTTCTAACGAATAGACGGCAATTCCATTACGATTAGCGTGGCCGGCTTTGTGGCGGGCTTTGTGCCGAGCGACTGGAATGTTTGAACAAGTGCGTGGGCGTGAACGAACCGTGGTCGGGGATGACGATTGTTCGGAGGCAGCCAGGTATATCCTCGTGCGTGTACACCGACACGATTGCCTCTAAACGCATACACACGAGCAACGGACGAGACAAGACGAAAACTCGGCTCCTCCACTCAACGGTGAGCATGTTTCCTGATGGGGTCATCAGCGCGAATTAACATACTGGGTGGACTCGTATGACACGCACACGTGCGCTTCTCTCTACCAACCTTTCCATCTGACTCTGTTCACCTTTCTCTTTTCTTCCCTATCCTCTCATTTTCTTCTCGTTGCTTTTCTTCAAAAAAAAAAAAAGAAGATTACCAACTCCTACTTTCATTGCCTCTGCTTCGTGCAGCTGAAAGCAGTGATTCGACCAAGAATTTGCGTGCCTTGGACGTATTGCGGGTACACTAGCAAACCGTAGATGGCGATAAAACACGAGGCGATAAAGGTAACTAAAAATGTGATAAAGCAACGACCATCACTTCGAGAAATCCGAGAAATCCGAGGAATCGAAGAAATCGTAAGCCAAGATTACTCTACCGGTTACGATACGAAACTTTTTATCAAAAAACAGTAGCGTCGATTTTTCTCGCGAGAAATGGAAATTGATCTCGGTTCGACGAATTCCGGAGGATGCGGGGACTGATCCCTCTCGAGGTTAGACGAATACAATAAGACAATTACGAGAAAAGGATGAAGAGAAAGATAGACGGATTAGACGGTAGTCGTCTGGTAGAGAGGTAAGCCCCAATCAGCTTTTACTCGCAAACGAATACCCGATGTATTTATCATAGGCTGTCTTCTTCGCATCGCAACAAACATATTTCCTCCCGATCTCCGGATCTATTTTCTCGTTCAAAGGCGTAAAAAGAATTTCTTCGCGTCTTCACGAATACGACACACGGCTCGACTCCAACGAAACATTTTTCCTTAAATAGCTACTAAAAGGTCGTTCCTTTGAGAGAAATTAATTTCATTTCACAACCACTTTGGTTGAATATCTCTGTCGTAAAATTTCCCCTGGAATCCTTGATACTTGTGCGTATATAACCAAACGTGTTCAAAACGAGCCCATTTATCTCTTATCACGAATCCGGCGTAATCGATTGCGTAACGTGAACGATCTTGATAGAGGATTCGAACGTTGGTTTAAAAATTGTCAAACTGCCACGCCAATGGGCAACGAATGCTGTCGAACCGACCGGTCCCCGATCGACGGGACGAAATTTGACAGGATACGGGGCGAGAAGGTAGAATGGAGATGCTCAGCGGGACATTAATACCTAGAGCTCGTGTGACGTGTCTTCTCGATTCGACTAGGAAACGTCCAACGTTTCTGCCAAATCTCACTTAGCAGATCAACCACCGATACGAGAATAGTGAATAGAAGAATTGGAGAATAAGGGAGAGACCAGGTAAGCAACGCGACTTGAACGAGAACACTTGTGTGTCGCTGATGCGTCCAATAACGCCAGAAACTCAACCGTGTAATCTGTTTGCTCTAGCCGTGTCAATAGCGCGCGTATTATTTGCTTTCCAGCAAAACCTCTTGCTCTCGACAGGATACATTGATTTTCTCTCAAGTGCCGAAAAATTTAAAAAATTGATTACAATTGATCGTATAAGGTGTAACACTCGTGCAACAGGGATAACAATTATCTTCCTTTAAATTGTTAGAAACTACTCGTTACTCGAACGTGGCTTCGGTTAATTTATTAATAGACGCATTAGTGAAATTACGAGCAAAGCATGGTGGTGCGTGTTTCGAGCGTGCTACTAGGAATCGCTTTAGTGAATATTTTTTCGCAAGGACGCGGTATTTGATGCCAGGGACACGCGAGCACCGAGCGTCTTCCTTTCACGCCTTTCTGCCCTTTCTGCCCTTTCTAGATCTAACATATCTGTCACAGCGATACCATCGAAACATCTGTTTGTTTAAACTTGAAAATATGTCCGCGCAATTCCAGCGACTGTAACGCGATATCTCACGGTGGAATAACTATCTGGAAATCGAGAACATCAAATGAACAGACTTGAAAAAACTCGTTCGAATTCTAGCAGAAGTTAGCGGAACTCATTGGAGATCCTTCCATTTCAACCGTATAAAGTTTAAAGAGATGAAAATTTTGAACAGAAATACATGAAGGCTCTAAACGCGACGGGTGACAGAGCATCGATCGGCCGCGTTTTACGCGCGAAATGATCGTGAAATGTCAGAATTTCAAAGGATGCGCCATAACCTTTCGTTCAAAGAAGACGCTACGCGAGCCGGTTTCAGGTGCCGTCTAGCCAGCGAACGCTGTCATATTATTGTATATGTCATTGAAATAATACACAATTGCATGTGCGTCGAGTCGCATGCCAAACGCATTGTGCAACTATCGCACCATCGTTAGAATCTCCTCTGTCAGGAATTTGACTAATGCCTGATTTCATCATCGACCGATCGAACTGTCCACGTCCGCCGAACTCTCGATCGCGATACTTGCATTGTGACAGCTTCTGACAAAACGGCATCGTTTTTCTTCGCACACCACGCTAACAACGATCGATGAACTATACTACGAGACACTTTGAGCGCCGGAAAAGATACCGAGAATAGATGCAGTATCGAAAACTTTTCGAACGACCGAATCTACCGAACGTATAGTCGTATCGTCGTTGATTTATGGCCATTAATTTTCTGGTCGGACACCGACTTTGACTCGGCGTACCATTAACTGTCCTATTCCACCGATCGAACGCTGGCCAACCTTGACGCGTTTATCGTCGAAACGTGTCTTTTCACCTTTCAGAAAATACATCGACCCTTCTTGTCTCATCCAGCTTCGTTCCGCTCCATTCTATGTAGTTCGTCTAATAGAAATTCTTGAAATTTTCAAATCGAACGTTTCACGCTCGATGCTAACGAATTCTTCCGGCGTAATCTAATTACTACCGATCTACCGTCTAATTTCATTCGTGTTCAATCGGTAAGTTTACGATGAAACTTAGCGGTTGTACGTATACGTAATTGCATAGTTTAGATCGCAGGTAGAAAGGTAGAAAATGCGGTAAACCAAAGGTAAAACGCGCACGTCCGTCCAATCGACCCCGAAACGAGGTTCGAGCGATGATTAATACCCATATTTGGGCGCGGTACAACTAGGACCGCGATCGCGTTAGGGCTACTTAACTCCGAATAAATCTTTCGAAAAGGTAGGGTGAAAGAGCCTTTCCATAGTGTATCCCGCCGAGTACAATCACGCCCCGCTATATAGAAATCTTGCTAATCGCGTTATCCTGATATTCCGATCTTTAAAAGCTTTCCATTTTTTTACGAATAGCCATGCTGGCAGGTGTCCCACCAATCGACCGATTCCTACCTGTCCACCAAAGACTCGGGATATGTCCACCACCATTGAGGGTGTGCTTCTTCGAAGGGAATCCCTTTGCTCGACGCGATGATGGGACCTAGTTAAATAAGGATCGAGAGATCCTCGTTACGAGTGGCATCGATGCAACCAACAGATATTTCCTAATAATATTGGCGAACGCGTTAACTGGCACAATGAAAATAAACATTGCATTAAAGATACGATCGTTTCATTTTTCCATCGATCGTTTACCTTGCTACCTATTTCCTGTTATTAACAAAGTAACTACGCTGCTCGAAGCCTTCTTTTTTCCTGTTTTTTAATTACTCGAGTAAATTACACTCGTGACACTTCTCGTTACCGATCACCGTGATCTTATAGATCGAACTAGTCGATTAAAAAACAGCTCGAGAAAAAGAAGGAAGGTACGACAGTGAATAAGAGAGATAAAGTCGAGTTCATTCCTATCCATCACCAATTATCGAGACATCCTTTTGTTGATATTTCCAAAGGTGATAGGGTCACGAACAACATAGTCACGGTAGACTGTAACGTCGGAAAAAGGAATTGTCGTCGGCTGAAAGTAGTCAAAGAGTTAGACGAAGAGAAGAGGGCGAATGTAGGAAACAGTGAGCTAGGAGGAAGAGAACGATGCAAACAAGAGGTGTAGGAGAAGGAGGAGAAGGAGGAGCAGGAGGAGGAGAAATAAAGAGGGAAAGGGAGAATATGGAGAGAAATAGAGAAGAAATGAGGAGAGGAGAGGAGAGGAGAGGAGCGCTATGGAGAGCGCTCACATCACATTCTAGGCTATTCCGCATTCTGTTCCCCCACTTTCCAGCGTTCACAAGCCACCGGCTCACCTCTACGCCTCCGTGACTGCTGGAAAAGTTGTATAACGAACACGTACGCGTGTACCTGACACGTACGTTCGCCTCATCCGAGTGTTTCCCATCTGGCTGTGTACGTACCTATGTACATATACTATGAACCCCTTTATACGAACACGGGGGCTACCTATGACACGAGGAACTCACCTGCGGGAACACGTTCGCCTATGTGTGCTGCTGCAAATTCACCAACAGCGGCACGGCCACCGAACGAACGACCAGCAACACGCGTACACTCACGGAGACACGCGTTTAAACTTCCTTCTTACTTAGCGTTGCCAATGTTGCCAATTCCTTTTCCCATTTTTCACCATCACCATTTTCAACGATCCATTAGACAAGGGCTGGATAAAGGGCTTTACCAGCTTAAAAAATCCTCGAGGCATAATAATAAAGCAAAAAGTCTACCAACGAGATGGCAAACTTTTACTATACTCATGTAAAACCCCTATATTTCCACACTAGGTACCTATAATAAAGTTATTTTAAAATTACGTTAGTTAGAAGAGCGCGTACATTTGTGCGATGGTATGGCCATGGAGAATGACAAAGAAACGAACTATGGAAAACTATAATAATAGGCGTATCTGTGCCAAGATTACTGGAAAACGTGCCAGTTTTCTCACGGATTGGCGGAACAACAGAAGCCTCTTTACCAAGTATTTTTCCTTCCCGCCGCGTCGACAGGTAACTGCATTAGAGCCGATTTCCTTTCGCGAGACTCACCAACTCGATCGCAATTATCGCTTTAAAGACATGTGGATGGCAATGAAAGTGACAGCGCGCGGATGTCGGTACGCGCGAGTAGGTACGTATGAAAATTATTCCGTACACACGATCAAACGATTACTATTTAAATTAGTTGCGCGAGTTTCAAACGATTGGAACGCTCTTCGAGAGACTCGACTGATTAGAAGAGAAGGCATCGTTATTCGGTTAAACGTACCTAGCGTACAGTCGCGAAGATATTCCTTTCGTTGCTATTGAAATCGGGTGGTCATAAATTTTCTACCACGATAATTTTTACAATCGTCTCGATTTCTTGATACACTTCAATAACACTGTTCGATCGATCAAACTCCTATCGATGAATAACGTTTAGGTAAACATCTTTGTTGGCAACGACGCTACGCGACGTGGCGGAGCACGACGATTCGATCGTTTCGAAGGATCTACAGCTAAAGCTTTCTCTCGGGACGTATCTTTAGACATTTTCGCTAGCGTGTTCGATTTCGAGAAGCCCCTGGCGATCCTCGATGTCTCGTAAGTAGGTATTCACGCTACACGCCCGTGTCCTTCTTATAAATCACGTCCTTGAAATCGACCGTGTAAGTAGATGCATGTATATCCGACTTTCGCTGTAAGTTCGAACAACAGTGCGAACCAGCTTGAAACTCGTGTCGCATTTTTACGCTTCGTTGCCTTGGTCGACAGACATTCGACAAAAAATAGAAAAGCAACGATCAACAGCAATCGATAGCAACGATTCACGATCAGCGGGAATTTGAGAACAGGCCGTTGACTCTTCGTAGCGTTTCCATCTTTTATATTCGCGTTCAACGAGAAAATGATTTTTAATCGACCGTTGAACGATACGCGAAAATATGGATCGGAATCGAACGCGAAACAACGTTCAGGCGCGGTGGAATTCCGAAAGGCAAGGACGTTTACTTTTCATAATACACACGGGACACAATATCGTCGACAATTTACAAACAATATAGCCCCCGAACGAGGAGACCTGGAGAACTGTGGCCGGATCGCTTTTAACCTACCTACTTCCCTGCCTGTCTGCCTACCTGCCAGAGATTCGTTTTATTAAACAATTTCCTACCACTCAGCCTTTATCGCGCAATGTTTAAACGATTTGGTCGAGTTGATTATCCATGACAATCGTCTGTTCGTCAAGGCGGGTGAATCCCGACGATAAATGTTTCGCGCAGGAAACACGGATCGGAAAGAAGAACGAACCGCTAATGATGAGTAAACTGTAAGAGAAAAGAATTCGGAAGTCGGGATCTGAATTTGAGTTAGGTACGCAAGGGACAAGGGAACAGCTGTCAAATCGTAGAAGGAGATAGGTCAGAGCATAGTCATTCACCTTGAAACGAGAAACGGATGAACTGAAGTACTATGTATACGCCATGCGAGTTTTCTAAAGACTCGATTCCGATAAATCGAGGCACGGGGAGCGTGTCGTGTGTTCCTTGCATCTGAAAACCGCTGGGTTTTGCGCAAGTTGCCGCGTGAACAGCTGGCGACAGTGAAAATGACCGTTCATAACCAGACGACATTCTCGATTTCAATGCCGCCCGGCTACGTTCGTATTCGATTTAGCGTAATTGCCGATCTCGATCGCACCTTTCTTCACTTTTTTTCCTTTCCTAGCCTTGCCTTGCCTTTCTTTTCGAATTCGACTAGGTCGAACGATATTAAACGCTACCCGCTAACACCTTCAACTTCCTGTATCGGTACTTGCAGAGAACCGATCGCGATTCGACGCTTAAAAGTATTTTAACCTAAACCATAACTGCTATAAGCTTGTATAGCAGAGTTTTTTGGAGAACCGTGCGTGTACGAATATTATTTGTTCGGTATCGGTTTATCGAAACGCGAAGCGTGTCTCTTGAACCACTTGTTCGTTCTATAGGCGATCGTGGCTTTTCGATTCCGATCGATTCCGATCATTTGTAAGCAAGCACACGCGAGCTGTAGCACTGTGTGTAATTTACCGGTTCGAGGACAACTTGTTTAAATTTGTTATTTTAAAAATCGCGATCGTCCGTATCTTTGAACGAACGATCGCACTGATCGTAGATGCAAACAATATTGAAAAAATTTCAAGGGTCTACATGTAAAAACAAGAAATCGTTTGCCGAATTGTATCGATGAGAAATCGTTACGTAAGGAGAAAGATCGAGCGAGAGCAGTCCGTTCGAAGTTCGAAGCTCTAAGCTTCGAATAGGTCCGATTTTTAAGGCGACTCTCGATAACGACGGAAAGGATAATCCGTGTAAATACGAAAAGCAAGTAATTGCAAACAATCTAATCTCAATGTGACATTGGCCGTAGTCCCATCTAACCTGCACCGACGTCTATCTTTTTACGAGAATACACGTATTACGTGTTTGCCGGTGATAAGCTGTTCTCCTCCAACCAGACTAAGAAAAGAAACACACAGGGTCGACTATGCGTTCTTTAATTCGCCATCTTGCAAACTTTGCTTACAAATTCACCTTCTACGTCCGATCGCTACCTTTCATGCTCCAATTTTACGATAATCCAATTGAAAATCGTCAAAATGTCTTCTCCTACTCCTTTTCTGGTTATTCACAAAAATTTTCTGTCTCAGCTTCAAATTACTATGCTTAGTACAATTTTGCTTCTTCTTATTCTGTTTGCTCTTTACTTTCAAGGACATTTTGATGCGTCAAAGCGTGGGAAAAGAATGCAAAGAGGAATATTCGCGAAAGAAGATAAGACCGCGCCGCGAATAACGTCGTAGCAGTATCGGCGTTTAAGTCTCGCGAGCGTCATCGGAAGTTAAACAGCGATCGAGTTGAAAAAAAGATCGGAAAGCACGAGTAAACACATCGTACCGGTCATGTAGGTTTGCTTTTCAGGTGGCGTTCTCACATCCACGGTGCCGTTCTAATCGTCGCACGATTCGCTCTTGTAACGTTCCACGTAACGTGACGCGATCGCGAATCGATACGCACACTTTGCTTCTCTATCGAAAGATACATAAAGGTTTGTGTGTTCAACTAAAGATCCGACGAAAACTTCTTATCGGAAACGATACTTATGATGCGTGAGTATTTGCAAATTCCTCTTTCCTCCCTCCGCTATTTCTGCGCGGTTCTTACGCAATTTCATTTCAAATTTCGATCAAGTAATTCCACTCCCATAAAGCTTTTCCTCGTAAATTCGAGGTAACGATCGGGGAAAATTTGTCGGAAAGCTCGCAAGTCGAAATTTCGACGACTACGTATACCGAAACCGAGACCACTGCTGGTTCGGTTTGTTCGGTGGATTATGGTTCACGATTCATGATTCACGATTCACGATTCGTGATCGTACCACATTCGATATCTACCGAGAGTCGGAAGAATCGAATGGGCGAAACGATGCGAGGCGAGGCGACCACGGTGTACAGTTGTATCGAGAAAGCTCCGGCTACTCTCTCTCTTCGACCGGCTCATGCACGAGCGGCGAATGCTGTGCTCCAGAGATAGCAATCTCCTTTCTTGACCTATATCCGTCTTTGCACCCTTGTGCAATTCACTCAAAAGGCGTCTCCGAAAATCACTGTGGTACACGACCAACGACGCGTTGAATTTTCCTATTTCTCTTTACACAAGGGTAGCTTTCTACCCTTTATCTTTTCCTTCCTTCCTTCCTTCCTTTCTTTTAGTTTCATACATTTCACCAAAGGGTATATCGAACATTCACTCTCGATACTCGTGAAATATTCTAAATAACTTGTCCGAGAAAGCTGTTATCGATGTTGTATTCGATCTAAAGCACGTCAAAGCTGATTGGTTCGCGATCGCGCGAGACTGGACACACGCTTGACACTACCTTCTGTATCTTGGCTGCGCGAAGAAAGGATTTACATGCGTTTCACGGTCCCCGGCATCGCTGACACGATTGCTACGCAGCCGAGAGACACGTAGAATGCGTGTCGGTACGCATCTTAAAAATCACTGCTCACCGGTCTTCCTGCACGCCGCGGTACGCCCTGAAGGCTAAAGACCTTCTTCGGAACTTTTCTCCCAAGACTAACAGCAAGAAAAAGGCTTAAGCGCAGTCAGCCTTCTCCTTTTTCTTCTTCTTCCGTTAAAATTCGTTTCGCGCCAACCTTCCACCACCGATAACCCTCCTGTTGTACATCGTTACAATTTTTCGACTGTCAATTTTCATATCAATTTCAATTTTTTCAATTTTCGTATCACCAAGACGATATACTTGTATTCGCTGTAACGTGCAATTACCGACTTATATCGATAGACATCGTTAAAATACGTCATATTTCGTAACGGTCTCGGTTGGATCGGTTACCAGCGATCCGATGAGATGCGATGGGATGCGATGAGATGCGATGCGATGCTATGCGATGCTATGCGAACCGACACGAACCACGGTGCGTGTACTCGGTGCAGTAGATATAAATTTCCCTGATCTGCAGTACCGTAGGTCAACGTTCAGAGAGAATTCCACACTCGGACTCATCATCCTACCTACTCCGTCTTTCTATCTTCGTTTAGAAGTCGGCCGCGCACGGCCGTGTGCACGCCCAACCGACACCAACGTCCATCGTCAACGTGATTCGACTGGCTGCAACATCGATCGATCGATTCCATTGAAATTTTGTCCACTGAATTCTAGTACCGATGTTTAAAAGTTTCTCCTTGCATTCTATACCCTTGCGAAACTTCTGAAACGCTACTCAAAACGAATGGATAAATTCTGCGGGTAAAAAAGTATCAAGAACTTCGTATGTTTTCTCGCTGTAGTTTCAAGCAAACGATTTACCAAAAGGCGATACGATCGCAAAAATGAAACCACGCGATACGTCCGGAGGACCGTCGGCCTTTACGTAATCAGCGAGCCGAGAAAGTAGCCCAAAGTCTGCTTGTTATAAATCATTCGTTCAACAACAACGACGCCGATACGCTTCGACCGAATCTCTGAACCTCCTATCCGTAGGCGTACGGTCGGCTAAACAAACCTACTCTTTTACACGTTTATCGAGGCGAACGGTACTCCAAAATTTCATCTCCCAAATGATTTTCAGATTTGATCGTTCGACGATCAAACGAGCCTACAGAGGCTCGTTTCCGTGTTCCGTGATTAACCAGGTAGTCGAATAATCGGATGGTCGGATAGTTGGATAGGGCATGGCAGGTTAGGCGAGGCTAAGATCTTTGCGAGAGAAGGGTAAGGTAAGGTAAGGTATGGCAAGGTAACGAAGAATCCTGCAGGCTATGCAAGAAGGAAAGGAGGAAAGGAGGAAAGGAAGAAAGGAGAAAAGGAGAAAAAGAGAAAAGGAGGAAAGAGGGAAAGAAGGGACGTACGAGGCCCCGGGCGCCGCGAGCATAACGGTATCTCGCAAGAGAGCGCAAGAGAATACAGGAGAAACGGATAATCAACTAGCCTCCGCCCAACCGAAAACCTTTTGCATCTTTCATAATCTCTTCTCTCTCAAGTAACAATAATTAACTGGCAATAATGTTACACGGCATACGCGATCGCTATACGCTTTTCCAAAGCAATACTCCATTTTTCCCGCTTTGGGATGCAATAGATTAATTGTGAAAGCTTATCAATAACGTCAGAAAAGAAAAGAAGAGGAGTTTCAGAAAGAGATTTCTGATCGACATCGAGAAACTTGAGACATCGTCGATAATTATAATCGACGAAGCGAGGTAGTTGTTGGAATGGAACGAATTGAGTTTTCGGGACGCGTACGGGTCGGATTTTTCGCAGTAGCATCCAACATGTCGAGGGAAGCTCGATGCCGAGCCATTAAAATCCAACTCATTAGTATGAAGAGCGCAATGTCGCTTCACAGTTATTACAGCAGATACACCGATGCTTTACAATCCGTCCTCAGTGTTAGCTCGTAATGCTAATGTGTTATACAGCCGAGACTTCCGTGCAGGCTACAAAGCGCTTCTTTGCGGACATTAAGTATGCAATGCCACGAGGTTGCCTCCTATGAGGTCTTTGCTGCTTCTTACTTGCTTACAACACCCTTATTGTGCCAACGCCGTTGCTCGATTTTCCAGTTTCTCCTCTTTCCTCTTCTTTCGTTTGTTTACACTCGTTTTCTCGATAACCATCGTATCTTTCCTCTTCATAGTGTTTAGTCTTGCAAAGATCGTGTTATACATAAGTTAAGTAAGTAAGTAGGTGTATCGTTTATCAACTTATACGATTCCTAAGATCAATCTGGCTAGCGAAAGTAACTTGAATTAATCTCATAAAAACAAATAAATTCGAAGCCAAGCGACGCTTTGTCTAATTGTAAGTAAATCCAACCTGTAACCCTTTCGATCTTCTGTCAACTGGAACGCGCCTCTGCGCGGAAACGTACTCTTTCTCCTCTTTTCGTCGTGTTATTCGAAAAAAGTTGAATTGCAAGAAGCTAAAGGGATAGCAGGTAGCTTGATACTAGAACAGAAACGCGTCCTGATGTGCTCGAACGTAATCGGTGGGTGCGTTTGGTTCAAGCTTTTCACGCTTCGCGACGCGCGTCATATCTGTTTCCTGGGGATCGTGACCCGTGACTACTAACCACCAAAACGCTTAAACGAACGCGCTCAAACGAGAGAAAAGGGTCGCGCGTCCGTTCAACCGTCCGTATCACGGAATCGGTTCCATGATCGAAAGTTTTAGCAAACCACACAAGCCAAACAAAAGATCGTCGAGACTTTGCGCTTACGAGCGAATCGAAAAAGTACCCGGGGAATGGTAGAAGGGGATTGGGCGATGTGTCTCAGGTCAGAGGGAACGGAACGAAGCAACCGCTTCGCGATACGCGAACTCGAATCTATTATGGCAACTCGCGAACAATAACTCTTCCTCCACTCTCGGCATTTAATGGCCGTCCATCTATTTAACGAGAAGGAAGAGGAAGTGGCTGATGGGTAGATAGGTCGAACGTTTTGTAACTAATTTCGTGAGTAAATTGTCCGTAACATTGGTTCGGTACAATCCAAACGTAACTAAATGTAACGACAACGAAACGGGGTTGCCGTGCCGGGGAGTCGATGCGCAACTACTCTACGATCTTTGCAATCATCGTTCAACGAATCAAGCAATTCGTGTAAGTACCAATTACGATTTATAAATTGTCGATTAACGCGATTTTCCTAAGACAATTAATGCCAAAAGTAATTGTACAGATAATATTGACATCGCACGAATGAAACGATGGTAAGAAAGTTTGCTGAATCGAAGAAAATGGAGGAACAAAACGTTGAAGACGGCCCTGTATACGCTAGACGCGTGCAACGCAGGTAACTGCACACCCACCCACTCGTCCGCGAGCGATTCATCGTGACTCACTGCAAGCAGCTCACCGGCACGATACTCTCTCGAATAAGTAAGCATACATATAATACCAGTCACCCAAGCTGCGGCCTCTTCCGAATCTCTCTACTTTGTCAAGAATCAGAGACAACGGCGCGGCGCTTCTTCCTTTCTTCCTTTTACCTGACTCACTCTCGACGAATCGTTAATCGAGTTCGGAAACGTTCGCTCCGACCCCGACGTCGACGCCGTTTCGTTTCGAGACTCCCCTTGCTAACGCGAGAAAGAAACCGAGATCAAATAATCGAATCGGTTTGGTAACGTTAAACGCGTGAGAGAGTTTCCCTCCGAGCAAACACGATCGACCTCATATTTTAGCTCAGTGAACTTTGACTCTAATGTTAATTACGTTTGTTCTCCGCTCGAACGTTCAGCGAAATAATCGGTAGAACGATAATCGTACGCAGAGCTGAAACGAAGGGCGGTGAACCGTGGAAATGGTTCGTCCGGTGGTAGCCGGGATGCCCTTTCTGCCTGACCACGATAATCGTGGATTTCCGTCCGCTTATTATCTTACGCGAGTCACAATACGTTCAGATTGCGTCCTGGTAACGGCTAATTAGCAACGAAATAGTGTTTTCTGCGACCGCGACCCGACGCTCTTATTCTCTCGCTACTCCGCGAATAGATTGTTTTACGCGGGAAAATTTCACGACATAAACTTACTGTTATCTCGTTTTCATCGAATCTTCCGATGGATACGGCGCGAATTTCACTCGCCAAAAGCTAGTATCGATAACGGTATCGATAAACCGGTTTTATATTCTAACTACAACACACCGGTGCACCTCACCATTGAAAAATTCATCAACGATTTCGCTTCGCGAAAACTGGCTACATATCTCGCCGCGTACGATCCGATCTCTAGCGAAAAGCTCAAAAAAAGTAAACTGTCGAATTTCAAACAACTCCTTTGTCGATTTCTAATCTATCGATATCCACGTTGAAATCGATCACCGCTGACTATATTTAGAAAATTGTCGATTAATATTCGAATCTCGCCTCGATGTTGCCTAAACAACTGTTACGTGACACGATCCGACAAAAATCCTTAACAATATTCGACATTCGACATTCATTATTATTCTTTAACCGTTAAAAATCAATTTCGCGTTAAAAGCGATGCGACGCGACACGCGTCGTTTCCGATCACCTCGTGTTCTTAGGACAGAGGAAAGGGCAAAAAAACTCGTCGAATCCCTTTAACGAGATAGCTGAAAGGCCTAATTTGAAAAAGGCATAATACAGGTAAATAGAGAGAAGGAACGAAGAAGAGGGTGGCGAAGGATGGTCGAGCAAGCGAGTAGAATACAAACAGACACAAAGGGAAACGCACAAATACGGCCACGTTTCGGAGTCGGTCGGCTCGGTAAGGTGGAAAGGCGTGCGACGCGTGTCCCGGACGGACGGCGTATCAAAGGATATTTGCCTTGTCAACAACGCGGTTTTATGTGGAAACGCCGCTACGTCTAAAAGAGAAGAACGATCACTTGGGCCAAGATAATGGTAATGGCCGTTATTACTTTGCTCCATTATTATTATTATTATTATAACTACTACTACTATTGTCATCATTATTAAACGGTCCAACGCCTCGTTGGTCCTTATCAGCACGATCGAACGATCTCAGCGATGCAAATACCATCGAAACATAAATAAATTTTAATTTCCCGAGAATTTCCAATCGTGTTCACTATGCTCATCGATACCATAATTTGTCGAGTGAACACGCGGTCAACGATTAGGCTGCGTAGCTGCTATGCAGAGAAATAAAAGACAATGTTTTCCTTTGCAAGAAAATCAAGAAAAGCACGAAATACGAATAAAAGGTATAGATGATCAAGATAGCCGTGAAAATCTAGAGGAAATGGTAGGAAATGGTATAATAAGCTTACCTGCATTTGCAGCCAGGAGTAATCGATGTAGGTGGTTGTGGTGGTGGCGGCGGTGACAGCGCCGGCGACATTGGTCGCAGAGATCTGTTGCCAGTTGTCCTGACCGGTACAGCCGAGTACCGGCAATCCGTCGGGTTGACCCCGATCCGGTACTATCTGATCGGCATACTGATAGGGTGGCTGAATCGTCGGCTGTCCGCCGGAAGGCAAACTCGCTGGATGAGGGTGCTGGGCCCCCGAGCCGGCACTGGCGGGCAAGCAGCACACGCTCACGTCCATCCGTGGTGGCGGAGAATCGTAGAAACGTTGCTGCTCCGGCTCTGGCCCTACCTCAGGCCCTGCCTCTAGCACTGCTTGCTCCCAAATCGACCTCCCAACGGTTAACCCTCGCGGAACCATTCAACTCGCGACCACCAGCTTCCTTCCTTCCGTCCTTCCTTCCTTCGTTTCTTCCTACTTCCTACTTCCTACTTCCTATTTCTTGTTTATCCTTTAACGATCACTACTCTTACGTTTCGTCACACTTCCACAAATCTCCTTCTTTTGCTCAACTTTTCTTCCCTTTAGTATTTCATTCGCTCGGTTTCTACAACCACCTACGTCGCAAATCGTGCGACTCCGTTTGGTCAAGAGATCAAACTGAAACCTTGCGGCTGGATAACGTTAACAATGTTGCGTTTAAACAACCAAACACTCGATCGTCAATTTTTTTTTTTTCAATTACCGTCCAGCTTTACAATAGCAACGCATTATGGAACACAAAATAACCTCTTTTCCGTCGATTTTCGCCGCGGATCGACTAGCTTGACGACCGTTTCGGGTAATGAAACGCGGTACCATGTTTCACGTCCAATATCTCACGCTATACACGTGTTTAGTAAACAAACGCGAATCGTCACTCGTCTATACCGCACCGTTTCAATGCTCCTTCAACGATGCCATCTTAATTTTCTCGATATACTTCTTTGGTCCGCGAACAAATAAATTTTTCGAATATTTATTTTCTTCGAAAGCAGACAATCCTAAAAGTCTCGCGTCCTACGAGCAACGTATGATCGCGTCGCGCAACGCTTAACGAAGAAATTTGCGACATCGTCAAACTTGTCCTCCTTTCTTCCTTTCTTCCTTTCTTTGATCTTCTTCTTTCGTTGTCATGTACCGACAGATCTTTCGATTTCACGATCTCTTCCTGCACCATTCGTTCAAACGAACTACGTAGGTGGACCTATTCGCTTTGATTTTCTGCTTTCGTACATCATGCGTCATGCTTGTCGAAAGAACCGCGAACGAAGACGACGTCGACCTGCCGCTGCTCTTTCCAAAGCCAAGCTACAGCGGCAGGTTCCGCGGCGATAGCGAGACATGAATATTGTTTGCGATTCACCGCGTCATCGATATTCTCCAGTATTCCGGTGTTTGATTTTTTCTCGAATCGCTTTCACGATCGAACATCGATGAACGCCAAATTTACGATTCCACTGTTATGTTCTCGATCGATTCACCTCAACTCACTTGTTCAACTAGATTCCTCGAATATCCTCGAATATCACCGAAACGGATGCGAACGAATCTTCTTTTAAAGAAACGAAATCAACTGGATGTCATATGTCAACACTTGACATAGCCGCATTATCGATAAACGATCAACGATCAACGAACGATATTTAGCAAAAGCTTCCGTTCCAAAATCACTAGCGGTCGAATAAGTTACAAGCAACGAAACATTGACAGATCGATCGCTGATCGGTTGATACGGTCGCGTCTTATCACGAACACCGTCGACGCATGACAACCGAACACTCGTAGTAGCGAAACGCGGCGAACGAAGAGGAAGAGGTGGAGAACGCGACGGCGTAGGAGAGGAATCACAAGGGGTAGGAGCAAGAGGAGGAGATGGAGGTGGAGATGAAGGTGGAGGTGGTGGTAGTGGTGGTGGTAGTAGTGGAGGTGGAGCCGGAGAAAGAGAAAACACCGAAAGAGAGAAACGAAGGTCGAATTATGCGATTACCATGAGGAAGTTGAAGGGTAGTCTCGAAGAGGTGCCGTAAGGTTTAATGGATTTTAACCACTACCGTATCGAAAGGAGCACGGCGGCAACGACCACCACCACCACCACGACCACGACCACGATGATGATGACGATGACGACGACGGTGAAACATGCATGTGCGATGACAGTCCACCGGTATAAATCGACTCGATCAAACAACCTTCCTAGTTAATAATAGCACACGCTTTCGTTAACGCGTCGTTAATCTTTTCCTGTTCGGTCTATTTTTAATAACGTAGTTAAAAGAGCGACAAAGAGGAACGAACCAATTAATGGATACGTAAAATCATTTGGAGATAATTACGAGTAACAGGAACGGTTACGCAGGAGAAACACGTTCCAAAGTATCGACGTAAAAACAACAATAACAACGACAGCAACTATGACGGCGAGGCATCAGCAGCAGCAGCGGTGGTGGTAACGATGACAAGTGATGACGATGGTGGTGGTAGTAAATACAGATGATGATAATGATGGAAATAGTGGCGGTGGTGGCAGTGGCGGTAGTGGCAACGGTGGTGAAATATTAGCGGTGGTGGTAGCGAAGATGGTAGTGGTTCCAATGGATAGCAATAGAGGCGAGGAAAAGTGGTGGTAGCGGTGGTAGTGGAAACAAGGGTGGCGAACGCAACTGGTACTCGCAACGCGATACTGGCACACTCCTGATGTCACCTACGCGCATGCGCGAATGCGTGTCGTCAAGGCAACAGTTCCGGAGTAACTGCCTGGTGAACGCAGCCCTCCACGGACCATGCTCTTCTCGCAGGATCTCCCTCTCTTTTGCTCTCTCCCGTCCTCTCTCTCTCTCTCTCTCTCTCTCTCTGTCTACGTGACCCTATCTCATTCTATCTCGTATACACGCTCTTCGCGTTTCTCATTCTTTTTCACTGACTTGATCGCTCCCTTTCACTCTTTACCCTCGCATATCTACACTTCTGGCTTTTGCTTCTGGCTGGCTCACGCCCCAGGCGCGACCGATCCAAGCGGTCTAGCCGGCCATCAAACACGCCCCCGTCCCGTCGCGTCGTTTATCTTCCCTCTCGCTCCTTACCTTCATCTTCCCCTCTAGTATTGCTCTCATCCTCTTTGCTACTCTACTACCATCGTCTCTTTCTTTTCATCCTCGGTGCCTTCTCCTTTTTCCTCTCGTTACATTTTTATCCACGACAGACTCTTTCCTCCATTGTCCTCTCTGTCCCTCCCTCTCACTTTGTCTCCCACCCCTTCGCCTGTTCGTCGTTCCTTCTTCTTCGTCAAATTATAATCTCTTTCCCTCTCTTTGTATGTGTATGTGTGTGCCCCCACCCCCCTATCTCTCTCTCTCTCTCCATCTATCTCTTTGTGTACACCCGCCCTCTTTCCTTTTTCACCTTCGCCTCGTTCCTCTCGAAAAGTCGCTCGTTTTCGATCTCCATTTCGCTCGAATCGCTAAACAAGACGGTGTTATTTATTCTCGAGAACACGATTATCGCTATGAGCTATCAAATGACTCCTTCCATCCACGACTTTGGCACACTTCACCTTGATCGTTGCTTCGTCTTTTGCCCCATTTTTTACCTTGTTTCTCGACACGGTATCGACCCTTGCGTCGCGTCTCTAACCCTCTGACGTCCTTGTTGAAATTTTACGAACATCGAAACCAATTTTTCTATCCCGGCCTTAATTTTTCCTACTCTTTCAATTTTCTACGTAACTTCTAACATCTTCCTGCTGTGTTCTTCACAATGGAGACTGGTCGCAAATTTTTCGTACGGCCATGGCTGAAGCCGCGGAAACGCGCACCGCGGAACTTCTCTTTTACTTACTTTGTCCAGTCCCGTTGCGCTCGTGCGGCTCGTGGACACGATCCTCCGTCTTCGTCTCTTCTTCTCCCCATCTTCTACTCGGACAACGGGAACGGCCATAACCATTCCGCCAACGCTCGTCTGACGTCACCTTATATACACCACAACCGCTAATGTCTTCTCTCTTATTTCGTTCGGCATCACCTTCATCGAGAATCGACAATCGGGATGATAACCTTTTTACCTTCACGCTAAAAAAGAAAAAACACTCATAGTATTGCTTTTGATCCAACGGTTGTGCTTTCTGTTTTGCAAACAAACGTCAAACTAACGATCAATGGTAAAAAAAAATACTTCGAATCTGATCGAATTTGGAGCAGGACGAAGCGCAATGTACTACTTGTATGTAGATACTTACGTATGTAATATAGGTAGACGGCAATAAGCATCTCGAATCTCTCCCCTCCCACGGTGTCAGAGATTCCCTTTCTCTTTAGATTGTGAAACGATTTTCTATCGTGGCGCTTTAGCTTTGCGGATTTATTATATATGCAACGAGTTACGCAAATTACGACAAAGTGCAAATATTTCACATGACCTGCACCTGCATGACTCCCCTTTTTCCTACGCGCGATCATTTAAACCGAGCGGACGGGTGAATCGTAATCGACGATCGTCTTACCACGGATTTTTAATCGTCAGACTTTTTTTTCATTCTAACCCTGATTGAAAAGAAAATTTTCCAAAAAGCTTATACGAAAAGAATTTCAATCGCAACTCGTTCCATTTGCAACTAATTGTAACTATGTATTCGTTGAAAGAAAGGATGCAAAATAAACAAAAGTTCTTTTTTTTAAATACCTCACATCAAGTATTGCACTTTACAAGCTGAAATACAAGAATTAGAAAATTAGTACGTAATTATGTTAACTATATTAATTATATTAAACTATATTAATATACCTATTTATTATATGATAATTTTCTTTTTGTTATTTCTTCTCGCCAACATTTTTACGGTATAATCTCTGCAAACTCTCGATTGTTTGTTTAGTTTCCTTTTCCCAACGTTTCATCCATGAGAGCGAAAAGTTGTTTGTGTTAAAATCCAAGGGGGCTGAAAGAGAATTTAAAAGAGAAAATGCAATAAAGTGGCTAGGTAACTTGTCAAAAGTCGATTCGATCCGCGGGGTCATGGAAGCGACGAAGTAGAATTCCTGTTGCATCACCGACCAGACGAATCCCCACTATCAGCACGGAAGCAACGCAACTTATGAATGGGAGTATTCGCCCATTGGTCGGTTCCGATAGCCAATGGCTGACTGTATGCGGCCCTCTTTGCGCGATTCCGCGCAAGTTCGCCACCTAAATCTCGACACCGATAAACACCAGATAAACACGAGTCCGTTCGACTCGGTAAAGTTTGAACCATGTGTCCTTATGTGTATATGTACAATTTTCTTTAAGCCTCTCCATCCCCCATTACCATCCCCCTCATCCCATCCCACCACACGCTTCCCTCCCGCCTTCTTTTCTTCCTTTTCCCTTTCCTTTACAATTTACTTGATTTATTTCAATCGAATCAATCGAGAAAACGTAACATGCTTTCAATAGAAAAAGCATAGTCGATAATCACCCACATTTAATTATAATACATTTGATCAATTTGATTGTGCAAATAATATTTAGTAGGTATTTCGTATAGTTAAGACATCTCCGTACAAATCAATAATTTTCCAATGTTTCATACGAATTATATCAAAAACTACATATAAAGAATTTAATTATTTAATAAATCTGTTCATTGCCTTACTTTGTTGACATGTTTCGTAAAATAAATCTATAATTTATTATTAAATTATTACAAATTCAAGTGTTCTGTTTCGGAACCTTAACAAAATGGCGAACTTTCGTGACCAAGATCGCGCAATGATTAAAATCAGATCGTTTCATATTTAAGTTAAAAACTAAATAATCATGCAACAAAATCCACAAATCAATTGAAAGATATCGTGTGGTACGATCATTTTGCAATTCGTAAACGGTATACTGTTTGACGCTACACGGATAGGTAACGGATTCAAAACGTGATCGAGCAAAAGAATTGAAGATCGTTCGAATCACAGTCGCGTTAATATCCCGAAAGAAATTACAAACTTATCTTATTGTCCACTAATTTTTCATTATTTATAGCAAATGAACGTAACTATAACTACTTAGGTACATATATGTATACACATGTCTGCATAGATCGATAGTTGACATAGGTACTGTATATGTATGTAAGAACTTACTTAGGTATATGAGCATCCTGACCAGAAACAGACTAGTTCAAGTTTAATTATGTATTTGTTTTGACACGTCCTTTCATCTCAGCAATTAACATTATTGGCTATTTAATTGTAATTAATATAGTGTCAACCACTCGCACAATATGGTTACGAAGATCTATCTAGAAAAAGCATAAAAAAGCTGAATTAATTATGTTTAAGTTTTAAACAATGATTTTTATTTATTTTGATAGCAGAATAAATTAGAGCAATTAGCAATAAATTAAAATTATTATTAAATATACATTAAATACTAACGAAAAAAATGTTGACTACATTCGGCCAGGTGAAAGAAAACAAATTACTATATTGCAAGATTGTACTTAATTTGCATTAAAACAATTTTTCTATTATCTACACTGTTCTCGGCCGAATTCGTTTCAAAAGGATGCAGTGAAAAAGAGTATTACTACACGTTTTATTCAACAGCGCATTTTATTGTTATTGGAATCTATTCTATCGCAACAGTTACGCAAAACTGTATCGTGTACGAATCCTAAAAAATTATATAAAACATGTCATTTTATTCAACTCCAAATATTCTTTTCATCATATGTCATTTCCGGAGGTGCTGTTTTTTCTGACTCTCGTTGGGGTGGTACCGCCGATCTCTCTGTATTCATACCTCTACTGCTGAAAATAAAATTGTATACTTTAGAATCGAATATAAGCTGTTTAATGCTATCGAAAGCTTATGTCTGACAGTTGAAATATTAAGTAACTATAAAAACTCGATAAATTATATTTCCTATGTGACTGTTTAAACTAGATTGTACCCCCTAAAATCTTTATATTTTGGATTCATCTGACTGTCTCTATGTTGTGCCCATAGATCATCATACGTTACACGTTGTTTTACATCCGTTGTTTGTTCTGTTGTTAATTCTTCTGGAAAAGTGTTACTTGTATCATTAAAGTGGCTCACTGAAAATAAAATTAATAATCATTCCAGTGAACAAAAAAATTTTATTATTTATTTTCGGTATACTTACCATTACTATCTAAGAAAGGATCAAAATTACTCCACGACGAATCATCTTCCAACAATTTGTCAGAAGAAATAGTGAGTCTATTTACTTGATCTTCTTGATTGGTACTACCACCATAACTGGAATTATCGTGCAAATCTCTAAACGCAAATTAAACAATTTTATAACAAATGAAGATTAATGTTGTATAACAATATATATATATATATTAGATAATACCTTTTTTCTTGGAGTTTGCCAGCAAATACATCTCCTGGACCAAATACCCTCTCTTTACATATTGGACTATATATTATTTTTCCCCACAGAAATGCTGTAAAACTTGAAAGGGCTGTTACCACAGGCTTTATAGCTCCTAATTTCTTAGGAAGTAGAAAATGAAACATTAATCCAGATGTTATTCCACAAGGTAGACCAGATTTATAAACAGCATCTGTACTCATACATTTGTGAAAGGCTTGTAGATTTTCCAGCGTAGCACCAGGAATCTACAATTTATTGATAATTTTTAATTCTGCTCCAAAACAATTGTTATTTTTTTTCAACATCAATTAGTTGAAAGTAATACATAAAAGATTGTCATCGATTTTTAACCATAACTATTTACCAGTTGTTGAATAATTTTAACGTTGTCTTCATT
The DNA here is from genome assembly GCF_051020975.1 of Osmia lignaria lignaria. Lineage (NCBI taxonomy): Eukaryota > Metazoa > Arthropoda > Insecta > Hymenoptera > Megachilidae > Osmia > Osmia lignaria. Next base: position 5,904,652 of record NC_135040.1, read on the forward strand.
TTCTTGATACATCATGCACAGTTTGCGTAATATTATCGATCATTAGGCTATCATCTGATATGAACTTAAATACTTACTCTCGTTATAACCTCAAACGATCTACAAAGAAATGACAGATGGAGTATACATATATATGGATATACATATATGTATTATATATATTATATACAGATACGTAATTATTCAGAATTCTGGAGTGATATTCATAATCAATAGTAGTATTTTAATACATGAAATAAATAATATACTTTACGAATAAAAAAATACTACGTATACTATTTATATGGTATTATAGATATATAAAATGCACCCATATTAAATTACATTGAATTAAAAAATTTTGAGTAAAATGGAACATGTATATATAGTATTCAAAAATAAATAGAATTCACTAACAATAAGAGCCAACTAAGTTTTGTCAAACTACATACAAATCTAATCTTTTTACTAAATTCTTTCAACTGATATATAATAAATACGTACATTACGTGTAAGACAGTCAAACCCAGAGTATGAAGAACAAGTATGCATATATACATATAGATGTGTAAAGTACAAGATACAATCCGATCACCGAATAAAAATTACATACAATTACTTATAATGTAACCAACATTGTGTTACAATTTGTTAAAAAGTAGCTTACAATTTATACAATGCACTTCTTAGTTCAAATACCAACAATTAATTTTTTTAATACAATGAATATTATAATTTCTAATTGTCGTTTTTATTTATTTATTTATAAAATTATTTAATTAGTCACTTTTTCGTTATGATTTGAAAATAGTATTTATATATAGAATATTTAAACGAATTCATTCCAAATAGATATCTATGTATAACGCGGTCGTATAAAACATTTTTTTTCGCACTTCAGCGTTAATCTAATAAGTACGAAACCTAATATGTGCTATGCTACAACTTACCAGAAAAATATTTCATAGACATTGTTGCATTTATATATATATATATATGTGTTATGCATTATAAAATTACATTATATTACATTATATTATACATATATTTATAATAAATGATTCAAATGGTAATTTGATAATAATTTAACAGTTAAATTCATTTTTAATTAATTTTATAAGCTTACATTGTTAGATAGTATTTTGATAATTTCACATCTATTTTTTCACTATCATCTCAGTAAAATTTTTTAAATTATACGTCTTGCAGTCCTTGTAAGCACTTTGACTATATTCTTTAAGTAGAATTTTTTCTTGCAAATTTTCCACTTCCACTTATGAACAACATGAAAATACATATAATGACATGTTATGTTTATAAGATGAAGAGGGAGTAGCGCTAACAAGGTACCATCATCCACTATAAAAGTGTTCGCATATGAAAGGGGAAGTACTGTTGAAAATGTTGTGTGACACAGAAATCAATAGAGATCTTAAAGTTCCTCGAGTATTATATTTCATCTTACTTTTAATTTATATATCTGTGCAATTAAGCATGACCTTGTCTATACCTACAACCGACTTTGATACAACTACATTGTCATCAAATAATTCAACTGCTGATGATTTGTAAGAATTTCCTATTATCTAGTATCTTCACTAACATATATGTATATATATATGTATGTATCACATATAAATGTTCTTTATGTTATAGATATGTCATAAAAGCAGTAGTATATGAAATTGGTATTCTAACAGATGCGGATAATACAACCAATGATACAACTGAAGGGTAATGTTAGAACAACATTTTGTTATCAAAAGATATATATATATATATTAACTGTTCCTGTGGTATCTTATGTTTTAATTGTCAAGTTAATATAATATAACTTTAATAACTTTTAAAGAATAAAATCAAACAAAATTATATTGTCCTGCATTTGATCATTTCTATTTCTGTAACATGTAACTGAAAAAGTATATAATATATTAATGTTACTTTAATTTCTCTATAGGCAAGAAGAGGTTAAACTTTCATTTTATAATCCACCAAAGAAAAATAATGAACCTTAAAATGAAGCTAAATTTGTATACTCAATTTTATAAACTCAACCATGAATTAATAACATTACACAGCACTGATATACATATGTAAATTCAAACTGTATACAATTTTAAGAAGGTATACAAACATGTATAAAATAAATCACTTATTTTGTTATGTTGGGCTCTCAACAGACAGAATGTAATAAAAAATAAATATTTTTAAAGAAATGTAATACTTCATTTACAATTAATTTCACATACCTATTTATATTTTTACAATTAATTCTTTTAATTTGTTCTTAATTTGTCAACAGGACTTATAAATAAATTATAAATCTATGAATATTCTTCTTCTCCTACCACTAATAACTAATATTGGCCAATTTGTAGAAGTAAGAATCAGTACTGAAATACACAGTATGTGAACATATATACCGCAGTTCACCAGAGTCCATAACTGCGACGCGCAGGTTGGAAGATGGTAGGGGAACGCAGCGAGCTCTCTGCTAATCGCTTTCCACTTCGTTTGGGAGTATCGCCAATCAGAGCGAAGATGCGCACTGGAGAAGCGCGAAGAACGAAAACTGGTCTTTTCGCAGTTATGGACTCTGGTGAACTGCGATATATATATGTAAATATATATAGTTTAATATATCATCTATAGTTTAATACATATATATATTATTAGACACAATTTTTCGACTTTTAAGACATGATTTTTTTTATCAAAATGACATTTGCAAATTTATATCACATTAAAAATAGCTCATTCGATACAACTATCAGATTCTATCCCATAAAAAGTAACCAAAATTCTTATTACGATTTTATGAAACTCAGTGTATCTGAAGGTTATCATAAACCCAATTACTTCACAAAATAGTAGATTATTAAGTATTACATTAGTATAATTGTTCAAGTTTTTATAACAAAGTTTAATTTAAGTAACGTGCATTTTCTAAATACATTACTTAACAAACTGATAAACTGCTGTCAAGAAACGTTCATCCATGAAAAATTCTCACGTGTTAAACAAACCACGTGTATCTATAATACGTATTAGCAAATTTGTGTAAATAATCTTAATTCATTGTTTAGTAATTTTATTTTTTGTACAGAGACGAGTGCATGTTGTACATATATACATACAATATTATGAATATTAATATTTATTTAAAAAAATATATCCAGCAAGTAATTATATTTCATTTATAAAATGTTTATAAAATTATTTTTACGAACTTGTATTCAAAAGCAAAAACAACATATTAGAAGTTCTATCAGGAAGCAGTGTATTCACACGAATACAAAAGAGTCTACAATGAACATATCCATATCACATTTGAAATATAGTTTTAAGCAACAATGTTTAAATGTAACAGAAGGATATACATGTATTATAGCAGACTGTCCAATATGTAATGATACTAAAAAAGGTTCGAAAATTTATGTAAATAAAACAACAGGTAGATATGACTTTTAAATAAATGTTATAAAAATATGTATACAATTTGATATTAAACTTTAAAATTAATCATTTCATTTTACTTTGAAATAATTATAGGATTCTTTATGTGCGATCAGTGCAAATTTACTGGTTCATGGAATATACTAGAGAAATTTTTATCAATGAAAAAGTCTAATGATAAATTAAAAGAGCTGGAAATGTTAAGAGCAACTTGTCATTTGGAAGAAAATTTTGAAGAAGAATGGAATGAGAAGATAAGGAACTGTCAAAATGTTGCAGATATGTCCATAGAAGAATATAATATGCTTCTCAACAATTTTTCGCTTCCTGTAAGAATATAAAAAGAACTGTCTTCATTTTTATTTAAATTCTGATGAAATGATAAAACATAATTATTTTTACAGTATGTTTTACAAGAAGATATATCTCAATTAAATTGTTTTTATGAGAAGGTAACCAATGTAATATATTTCCCATTGATAGGTTTAAACAACTCTATAGTTGGATATAAAGTGCTTACCACTGAAGCAGGAATAGAACAAACTGTCCCAGCCTTGGGTGTCGGTGGATGTATTAAATACAAGAAATATAATAGTAAAAGCGACAATGTTGCTGTGGTCGTTGGAATGATAGATGATCTATTAGCTTTAATATCAAAAAAGTTAACAAACAGCATCATCTGTCTTCCCTACAATTTAAAGAGCTTACCTCAACAGTTATTACCTTGCATGGAATCTTTTAAGAAATTAATTTTATGGTTTGGAAATGATGAAACAAGTTGGTACACCGCAAGACATTTTGCAAAAAAGCTGAATGATAAACGATGTTATTTTATTAGACCAACAGATTCACAGCCTCGGCCAAAATTAGCCGCCGAAATTGGTTATGATTTTAAAAGTATTCTTCAAAATGCTCAACCTGTATGGCATAAAAGTATAATTACCTTTCATCACCTTAGGGAAGAAGTATTGAGTGATTTACAAAATATTGATAAAGTACAGGGTGTAAAATGGAAAAAATATCCAACTTTAAATCGTATACTAAAAGGTCACAGAAGAGGGGAATTCACAGTGCTAACAGGACCAACAGGTAACAAAAAACTATTAAAGCGTTTATGAAACAAGTTCTAATCTTGAGTTTTATATGTAATAATTTATTTATTTATTTATTTTTTTTAACATTAGGATGCGGTAAAACAACTTTCATGAGTGAATATTCTTTAGATTTAGCAATGCAAGATGTGAGTACTCTATGGGGTAGTTTTGAAATAAGAAACGTACGATTAGCGAAAACAATGTTACAACAAATGGTAGGTGTACCATTAGATCAAAATTTGGAAAATTTTAATGTGTATGCAGATGCTTTTGAGAAATTGCCAATTTATTTTATGACATTTCATGGTCAACAAAATATCAAAGTAGTGATGGATGTAGGTATATGCATACTGTTGTTATATGGTGTTCCTTAATATATTTAAAAAAAAGCAATAATTCTTGTTGTAGGCAGTTGAACACGCAACGTATGTTCATGACATAGCTCACGTAGTAATTGACAATGTTCAATTTATGATGGGAACGGCGGACGATTCAAAACACATAGATAGGTACTAAAATTACTATTCTTTTATAGAATGTATTTCTTTGTTATATTGAATAGTACTGTCGTGTTCTAGATTTTGGAAACAAGATAATATAATATCAAGATTTAGAAACTTTGCCACTAAACACAATTGTCATGTAACTGCAATAATACATCCAAGAAAGGAACGTAACGACGAGGAACTGACAACCTCTTCAATTTTTGGGAGTGCAAAAGCGAGTCAAGAGGCAGATAATGTGCTTATTATTCAGGACAAGAGACTTACAAGTATCCGAGGCAAAAAGTACTTACAAGTAAGTATGTATATGGAAACAAAATATGACAAAGATCTGATTATTAAAAAGGGTATATGATTGTAGGTAGCCAAGAATAGATATAGCGGAGATTTAGGTATCATGGTACTAGAATTTGATAAGTCAAGTCTAAGCTATTCTTCAAAAATGAAGTTAAAAGAGAAGGAAAAATCCACAACAAAAAAGCATTCAGTAGAAACGGATAGTAAAAAGACTTTATAAAAGAATACTTTTTTAAAAAGTATTAAATAAATATTATATTGTTAAACTTTCTTGTACAAACATACATTTTTGATATTATATAGGTTTCTTTGTGTTTTATATTATTATCATAAAAACAAACTTTTTATTTGATAAATAAAAAGTACTTATATAATAGTATGTCGTTGGTGTCTAACTTGGTCAATAAGCCTATGCAAAAATGCAGAAATTGCAAAACTTAACGAAAAAATATAGCAGACCACAAATCTCACAGCCAATTCGCTCGTATTATTTGATAGATAATTAAGGGGGTAGACACGGGTAATGTAGCGAAGTGACATTACCGGCAAAAATGGGCCTAAAGAGGGGTTCTCTGTACGTAAGTACATACATATGTATTATATACTTAAGTATATACATTCAAATAGAATACTAATCGTAAATGGTATAGTAGAATATAACACGAATTTCATGATAAATCTATCTTATATCTCATCTGAGTCAGAGAAACAATACGAACAGTTTACCGCTTTATCGACTAAATACATGCTCTAAACGTGGGTGGTAAAATTTGATCAGAATGATGAAGATAAGAATAAACGTCGATCTAACATTTTATATTATTTAGTGTTTTATGTTTTTAAATCATATTTAAACGTAAAAAGGTGTTAATCGAGTCAATAATAAAGATGAAATTAATAAATTTAGTTCACATTACTTTCGTTATTGTTACTATGTTTCTAATAATTTATGGTAGAGATTTAAAAAAACCATCAGTGTTAATAGCCATATTAGTACGTAACAAAGCGCATACATTACCATATTTTTTAACCTTTTTGGAACAACTGAATTATCCAAAATCACGAATACATCTATGGTAAGTAACCTCACTTTTCGTGTATAACCTATTTTTGATTAACTGCTGAAAAAAGGAAACATTTTTTAATAAGATCTGTCTTAACAACAATGTAGTAAATAATAACTTTTATATTTTAAATATTAAAAACATCAAAAATATTTCGAGATCATTTTGTACTACGTTTAAATAAAGGATGTTGTACATACTTTCTATTATTAATATTTGCTAGTTTAACTAAGCGTATTTTTTCATGGCTTAGTAGATGAATATGAAAGGGCATTAAAATATCTCGCACTTAACAATAATTCGATAGATCGATAACTGAACTTAATCGATTTTTCCCGTTTAAATTCCTTTACAACCGATAAAAATCTTATAGTACCGAGCATGTTTGATAATTAAACATTGTTATCTTTTTTCTAAGTTTTTTTATTATTAATATCGTCAAAATTAAGGTTTTGAGAATTTCTGCTTCTCTGTGGAAACTGACTATGTTCGATATTGTACATGATAAATTATGTCTTTTTAATATAACATTTTTTTAAGGATACGCAGTGATAACAATATCGATAAATCAATAGAAGTATTATCTACATGGCTTAGTCGTACAGCCAATGAATACCATGGAGTTGAAACAAATTTTAATGAAAAATCAATTGGATTCGAAGATGAAAATGGAATTGCTCATTGGTCAACACAAAGATTTTTACACGTGATAAAGTTACGGGAAGACGCGCTGAACGCGGGTAGAAATATCTGGGCAGATTTTGTTTGGGTATAGATATCATTACTATTTCTTCATGAAAATTTTTTTATTAATTTTTTAACGCAACATTTCAGATGCTGGATGCAGATGTTTTTTTAACAAATGCGAATACTTTGAATGAATTGATCTTAAAGAATCAGACTGCGGTTGCCCCATTATTAAAATCCGATGGTTTGTACAGCAATTTTTGGGCCGGAATGACAAGTGATTATTACTATCTGAGAACAGATAAATACGAACCGATATTGTTTCGGGAAGAAACAGGATGTTTTGATGTACCTATGATTCATAGCGCTGTTCTTATAGATTTAAGAACACATCTTTCGGATCGATTAACGTATGATCCAAAAAATTTAAATCACTACGATGGCCCTACGGATGATATTATAACTTTTGCGGTCGGAGCTAACAAGTCTGGTAAATTAGCGTTATATATAGCTTTAACAACTTTCTGCGTTTTAAGTCTCGACCAATAAAATTTACTTTGTCCCTATTATAGGTGTACCATTATTTATTTGCAATGACAATATTTACGGGAATATTATAGTTCCATTAGAAGAAACAGAAACAATTGCGGAAGATATACAGCGACTAATAAACATTAAAACAGAAATATTATGTGAGTTAAGTCGTCCTCCAACGAGAAGAAAAGCTGAATTTCAAGCATAAACAAGAAAACAAATCTTATTTAATATATACATATCTTGTATGTTTTTAGCAAACAGTAATTATCTTCCATTATCGACATATCTAGAACATTTTGTTCAATATCCCGCGGAAGATACTTTACAGGTAGACCATATTTATATGATAAATCTTTTAAGGAGGCAAGAGAGACGCGACAGAATGCATAAACTCTTTAAAGAACTCGGCATTCGAGCGGAAACTATTGATGCCATTGACGGTAGGTAAGTCGCGATGAAAATGTAAATTTTAGTAAGTGTATTTCTTGTACCTTTGAAATTTTAAATATTATCTTAAATATTAATAATTGAATTTCATCCTTGTTGTGTTTATTTTTATAGGACATTAAACGAAACTGTTCTTCATAAATTGGGAATAGTAATGATGCCAGAATACACTGATCCTTATCATGAGCGGTAAGTATGTTATAGGACAAACTACTTGATGCCGCGAGAGTCCATAACCAACGACGCGCAGGTTGGAGGATGGTGGGGGAACGCAGCGAGCTCTCCGCCAATCGCTTTCCACTTCGTCTGGGAGTATCGCCAATCAGAGCGACGCTGCGCAGAAAAGAACGAAAACTGGTCTTTTCGCAATTATGAACTCTCGTGACATCAAATATATATGTATTAAATCATAAACAATAATAATGATGAAACAAAAAATATCGTAGACCAATGACTATGGGCGAAGTTGGTTGTTTCTTAAGTCACTATGCTATCTGGAACAAGGTAATTACGAAATTTTTTAACTAAGCGTTTTTTTTCACAACTTGAAGTTATATTAATTTTTATTTTGAATTATACTCCTGGAAAATTATTAGGTAATACAGAATGGTTACAAAAATGCTATAATATTAGAAGACGACGTTCGTTTTGAACCATTTTTTCGACAAAAAGTAAATTACATATTAGCAGAATTGAATAGCCTTCAACTTGAATGGGATTTAGTGTAAGTGATTGATTTTTAAACAATAGACAACCTAATTTCAATTGTAGTACATTAAATTAATGTATCATGTATTAGTTATTTGGGAAGAAAAAGATTGATTGAAAATAATGAACCTTGGGTCGATGGATCGAAATATTTGGTGCATGCTGCCTACAGTTATTGGACATTAGGATATATCTTATCGGCAAGAGGAGCAAAAAGACTCGTGGAAGCAATGCCATTGAAAAAATTAATACCCGTCGATGAGTATCTTCCTATATTATCGGATGTTCATCCTAGGTAAAAGAAATCAGATTTAACATTTTGAAAGATATTTGATACGTTTATTAATTGTATTACGTATTCAAGTTATTTCTGCTTTTTTTTTGTTCTTTTTTTCATATAGAAAAGATTGGAAGGTACATTATCCAAAGCGTGATTTAATCATTCTTTCTGCAAATCCTTTATTAATTTACCCCACACATTATACTGGGGAACAGGGATATGTTAGTGATACAGAAGACTCTACTATTGTATTTAACCAGCAGAACGTAAACAAATCGAAAGAGCGGGAAGATTTGTGAGTGCCATAACAGAAATTGAAGATCTATAAGGGAATGAAATATACTTAAGTAATCTTCATAATGATATTGAAACAAAGCATTTAATTTCCATGACAAATATGACTGCCATTTATGTTTATACTATACATACAACTATTAATCATATAAGAAACTGTACGAATGCAAAGAGTAACTATTTTATGTATCCCTTTCGTAATTTGTTTATAAATACATATGTATATTAATATTATATTGTATATACATGCTGCATTTATTAACAATTAAAGTCTATTTCAACTTTATATCTTTTTTTTTAAAATAAATGTTACAGTTTATGTCTAGTCCTTGTGTTCTCGTCTCTAGGGATTATTCTAGGAACTGTCGGTAAAGTTTTCAACCATGAGGCCTTTCCCCATCCGGGGGTGTCTAGGACCCCCATAAATCGTGTCCTTTCGAGAACAAAAGCATGTCCGGTCTTTTTTATATGTAGTTACTGATGTATGTATGTACATAATAAGATAGTGAGAGATGGGTGTTGAATCTTGAGAGGAAATTCGTGAAATTTGATTATTCGAATCATTTAACGAATCACATTGATATTAGTACGTTTGTTTGGGTGGTATTGAACCGTTTATAACAAGCGTACAACACATTCGCCAATGTTGAAATGAAGGAGAAATACGTCATGTATGGCGACTCACGGAAAGTATGCGATAGAGATACGCAGTTCGCCCCGCACGGGCTCTGCATTCCGTCGGATTAATGATCAATGGCTTTATTTGAGAAACGATATACGAATAAAGTGCTGCTAGATGATACAGAAAAGTTGACGAGTGTCATTGAAAATGCAAGAACAATCGACGGACATACGGTACGGCGCACGCTTAACGTGTACATTTTGACATTTGCTCGATAAAAGGTGAAGTTTATATACATCGGGATTTCGCTCCAATCTCATGTCGCTAAATTGAATGAAGGGTACTAACGTTTATTACGTAGACATTCTCGATCCTTCTTTTTCTTTATGAACCAAATACCTTAATCTATTTCAATTTTTCTTGGAACCAACTTATTGCACCTATATCCAAAAATTTTATATTTGTAAACCATTAATGGAAAATTACTTTTTGTAAATTTAGGAATACGTAATTAAAACACAAAGAGGTCCAATTCCAGAAAAATCTTGGAGAGTTAGCAGGCGTTACAATGACTTTGTACAGCTCAATGGAGCTTTATCTATATCAGGCATTGACCTGGCACTTCCTCCAAAGAAAATTATTGGTAATATGGAACCAGACTTCATAGCTCAACGTCAAGTGGCACTACAGGTATATTGGGGCAGAATAAAAAAGCTAATCATCAAGTACTAGTGTGTCATAATATTGTTATTGTTTTCAGAATTACCTAAACAATATACTAATGAATCCTATATTGGCATCGTCTCTTCCTATGAAAAAATTCTTAGATCCGGATAATTACACTGCACCCTTACATGGTATGATCTAATTATAATAATCAAAGCTGTTTAATGAATGTAATAATGTGATTGAAAGTAAGTTGTATACATGTATAAATACATAACAGATATAGAGAGAAAGTTCTAATTAAATAGTACTGTTATGAATTGTATAATTTTTTGTATGTATTTCATGTAGATTCTCGTAATTTTTTAGAAATAGCGCTGCAACAGGTGTCGCTAGCCCTGCGCAGTGATGCAAATTTTGAAGTTTGTAAGGCCATTCCTGACATGGGCTGGCGGTTGAGGAAGCATTATTATACCGTTAAAAATCGTCAGAATCCGAAGCAAGAATTGCTACTTGCCTGGGTGGAATTTGGCCCTGATAAACATCTACAGGACAAAGATATGCAAGGTGTCTTCAAAAGTTTAGGAACGTTAAAACACAGTTATATAGAACCAATTGTTTATCAACACGTAACAGAAAGTGGAGCGTTAATGATAAGGAACTTTCATCCGACGGGTACATTGCGTGACACTTTGTGCGTAACTAAACCTAAACAACCTTTTATCAAAAAATATGGAAATCCGAAACAAACTAAATCGTTAACAGTGCCTGAAATCGCGATGTATGGTCATCAGGTTAGTATATAAATACCGAGATGATAAATTAAGGTATTCTATAGGAGAAAAGTTTTTATTTTAGATTTTGGAAGCTCTAGGGTTCCTTCACGAGAAAGGCCTACCTTACGGTCATTTGCATACGGGCAATATTCTTCTAACTCAACGATGCGCAAAATTATTCGACATAGAAAATGGTCTCTTAGGCTTGCCTGCGTTTTATCGGCCTTACGTTGTACAAAGACGTAAACTTCACGCTACAGTATGCTGACAACTTTAATGATTCACAAATTTATGAATTTCATATATCAATATGTAATTTCTTTTAACAGACGCAGGTGGATATTTACTCGTTTGGACATGTACTGTATGAAATGGCATTTGGAAGGCCATTGTTAGAGGCAACCTGTTCAGAATTACCACATTGCGATGCAACCCTTAGAAGTCTGCTAGAGGTGATTCTGTCACCCGAAGCTTTGAAACAAGATCTACCAACGATACATCATCTATTGGAACATCCGTTTTTCGAGGGAGCAAGACGCGCCGCAATGGCGGTCGGTTCAATAGAAAAGCCACATTTCAAATTGAGCAGTCATTTGAAGGAAGCACTACAGGAAGCGGTGAACAAAGCAGAACAGAGATTGAAGGACGAACAAAAAGTTGCTAGACATCAGAAAAGGCTTGTCAAAGTTCAAGAAATGATGAGTTCAGAAGAAGAAATGAAGAAACGAAAACAGAAATTAGTGAGTATCGTCTTAAGGTGATATTCAGACATTGAAATTGACCGATGTTTCCTCTTTGTGCAGAAAAAAGAACAGAAGTTAGCACAAGAACAACGATCCGCAAACCAGTTGGGTACAAATGGAATGAAACACGTGAACGGCAAGAGTCCGGAGCGTTCAGAAAGTCCTACAAGTACTTCCACAGCAACTAGCGTTGGCACCTTGACTCCACCATCGCTACGTAAGTATAAAATTATGTAACAATTAAATGCTACTAATAACTAACATTGATCGATCTTTCGAATCTTTACATTAGCTGGACACAAAAGTTGATGGCGCATACTACGTTTATTTCTCTCACGTAGGTCATACCATCACTGAAACATACACGTTCATACATTTTATTTAATTATCGCTTGGATACGTTGTAAATGTATTTCGTAGTAATGCAGTGGCAGTGTCCTATGATTTGGTTTTTGTTCGTGTAGTTATGTAGATGTATTTTGGTTATTTTGTTGTCTGTAGTTACGTAGATGTATATTATTCAATGAGAGTAGGCGTTGTAAGGTGTTATCCAAGCGATTCTGTAAAAATAAAGGAAATTACAATTTATCTAACTTAAGGTTCTGTAGATGGGCCGCACAGTAATGGAGGTCCTGTTAAGGGTGCTGTCCCACCGCCTCCATCGCAACCTATTAACTTGGTTGACAACGTCCCTAAGGTGACCAATGAACGAGCTGCTCTTCTGGGGAGTATTTCTAACTTTAATAAAGCTAGTCTTCGCAAAGTTTCCAATGGATATAATTGAGACAGTAGGATAGGATAATTAAATGAAAAATGCTAAACCAGTCGTTTCAATTGAACAGATATGATACGACCTATACCAAAAAGATGCTATTTTTTCATCAAATAAGCATTCGATGGTGTTTATAATTTTATTTCGATCGCGATACTTGATGGAACTATATGTATTTGAATTCTATAGCATCCTAGTATGTATGTATATATAATGCTCCAAAACCAAGTAGTTATAAATCATGTATTTACAAACAGTTGTGTACAAAATAATCCTATTTATGTATGTTAGTAGCATGAATCGTTGTTAGAATTGAGCAATATTTAAATATTATTTGTTGTTACTTTTATTCCTTGAACACCGTCCAAAGATGGATCCGAAAATGTAAAGAATTTATTAAAATGTGAAAGAATCTTTAGAATGATGTTCTTTTGTACATCATATTTATATATCGTATCACAAAAAAATATCAATTCAACTTCTTATTGACGCTATTGTATTTAAAGCAATTAGAGGAATGGAATTATTTAGAATCATGTGTTATTATTATTTGTGAAAATAATGTATAGTATCTTAATTACGAGTACGGGTAGATATGATTACCTTTATCATTGAAGTTCAATGAAATTCAAATGTTTCGATCCAAGTTTCGCGATCGAACATTTTTAATCAATTTGTTATATCATTCTTGGAAATTTATTCGTGTGAACCTAGATAAAATTCAAACGATAAGTGATAAAATGAGAGTGATGTATACATATACATATATTTAATGTGTACTACACAAATTTTGTCTCGTTGGTATTACATACCGTTCTGTCTATTTAAAGTTTATAGTGTATGTGACGTATTAAAATACAGGTCCTATTCGTTTTGTAATAAAAATGAGTATCGTGTATTGCTTTCATTATATCACTCGTAGAATCAGAATTGTCTGTTTCTGCAAAAAAGAAAAGATGTGCCAAGATACATGCGAACTTTCCATTGGAGAGTAGTAACATCATGACAGTAAACAATGATGTAATCTATTTCTATATGTCAGAAAAAAGAATGAAAAATATATATGTACAAGATTTATCTGTGAATATCGTAAACGAGAACATGTAATATAGTCACACTTTTCATATACAATAATGATTTCAAATGTAATTTGTTGAACTGTCCATGTAAATGCTATTCTGCATTTTAGAGTAATGTAAATATTTCCTTCATCAACAACTGTAACATCAGAATAAAAAAGATCTATCTTTATTGATGACAAAATGTCACTTACATAATTCGAAAATCTTCAGATGTAATAATAAATACATTAGTAAATTAGACTAGTTATTTACGAGAAACGTTACTCTCGCTAATGTGTGACAATTGAAACAATCTGCATGTTTTCTCGAACGAAATACTACGATGTGCAAAATAATTTATTACAACAAAACAATTGTGTAAAAAAAAATAAATATCACATTATACTTTGAATAATAACCCAATACTGAATATAAAATGCAAGAAAATAGTTTTCATGTAGGAAATATTTTACTACTTACAATGAAAATTTAATAAATACAAGATATGCATATCTCTGCAGTATTTTTATCATCGATTGTAAGTATCTTTAATATTATACTGTAAACCCTTATATCAAAAATATACATATACAAATACAGCTGTCTAAACGTGCAATGATAATTATAAATAATGCAGTTTGATTTTGTCTATTTTAGCTGAATAGTTAGACGTTTTCAAAGCTTGATAAAATTGGGATTTAATATCATTCGTTCGATTCAATTTCTTTTCCTTTTAATATAATTGTATTCAAATGATGCGCAGCAGTATAAAATATTTCTTAGTATACGCGTAATAAATTCGGCGGATGTGTAAAATTGTAACATTAATTGTGCAATCACGAAGTATAAATACTATAAAATGATCAAGTCTCGGATGTATAGAAACAAATTGTACGGTAGCACGGTTTAATACTATTTCACGAGCTCCTGTGATTTGTGATTGTGTGTTCAAGTTTTTTCTATGTCGTATATACATTGCTACGTATGCGATGAGGTAATCGCGAAACGTACATGGCATTCTGAATGAAGTTAGCAAGACTCGTATCTAAATTAAACTTTAAGGAAAAGAGCCATACGAGCACAGCGTTTTCTTCAGAAATCCCGAATCATTATTGTCCGATACATGCTATGTTACTAATGCGTCGTTCATAGATGATTGTCTCCAATCAAAAGCTGTGTATCAGAATCGCCTATTGTCAAATAAAAATTAACATTTTATTTTTTGGCAAATTAAAGCTAACTAAGGATGACGATACGGCTTGCCCCTAATTTGATATCACGTAGTTTCATGAAGTTCTTCTGTCACTGTCTTCAGTCTGCAACAGATATTGCACCATTAAGTATTATATTTTATCCAAAATTTTTGCTCTGTATACATGTAAAAGTGAAATTTACTTGAGAAGCTCTGTTTGGATACGATCAGAGATCGCTTTCCTCGCTTCGATTTCGTTCGTTTTCGACGTACGCAATTCTTTTAGTAATTCAGTAAAATCTATGGGGTCACCGTAGTTTATGGTGACCTTATTCTTAATTCTTAATCTATACGGCACTTCGTTAGGAAGAACTTGGTCCATACCAAGGTGATAAATAGGAATCACTAGTGGAGGAACGGGTGATTCGAATATCAACCTGCCAACACCCCACTTCAATCTGCAAAATAAAACAATGTGCCAAGTTTCTATGAATATTTCATGATACGTTGCAATAATTTTATATCGGTGATTAAAATCGAGGAAAATCCAACGACTGACCTCATGTTCTCTTTAAACATATTCACTTTTCCCTCGGGGAAAACGTGAATCCATTCCCCGACAGCCAGCTTTTCGATGCAGAAATTGATCGCTTCTTGGTACACTCCAGCACCTCTGATCACAGGAATGCATTTGCCCAGCATAAACAAGTAGGAATGCCAAGTTTTCGTGAAACAAATGTCGTGCGCGGCGAGCGACCATCGCATCTTACGTGGTTTCAGCAGATACCTCAGGTCCAGTGTCGCTAAATGAGTTCAGAGATTTTTCTGTCTTAAATTCTTTCATTCGATCGCTTTATCGACGTCATTCTGAGGAAGAAAAGATTATATATGTTTCAGGAAAGGGGATTGTCGAGCGTGTCAAAATAATCGACACTATAGATACAACGAACCCAGTTGCATTTGGTTCAAATACATTATAAATGATGCATCGTGACCTTTAACGCGCACTGCATTATTTCGTTCTCACAAAAGAATATACAACGATATAACCGGAAGTAGATTCTGTTGTGCAGATCTTAAGCTTATTAATACTTTTTTCTTCCTTATGTACATTATTATTACTTGAAATACTTTTAAATCAGGGGAAACGACTGAGGTAAACAAGGAATTCTTTGTTTATTAACTTCTTCATCCTGATCGCCAGAATATACTTCCAGTTGTTCCTCGTAGAACGTAACAAACGAAACAGACGCATCTCTGAGAACCTGAAAAAACGCAGTGTCACGTAAGGTTGTCATTCTATTGTTTCAAGTGCACAATCGAACGTCTGTAATAACAAGAGTTGATAGAATAGTGTCGAGTGCTTAACACAGAACGGTTAAGGTGGTCAAACTGTGTTCCCAAGCAGTATGTGGGAACTTACCCCATATTCCAGGATCATCGAAGCAACTATAATGGTTCGATACCGTGATGAGAGGCCTATTTCTTGGTCGACAGTTTAACGCCTGTTCAATGACATGCTTGTTGTACACCGTCGTTTTATTCAGCCATTCTGAAACATCGAAATTAATTGTCATATAATTATTAATAATCTCTTTTCGACTTCTGACTGAGTAGCCTTCGCATTCTAGCAAATACCAGAACTTCAATATAATTCCATTACTTACGCTTCGTTGCCTGTAATAATTGGAACTCGAAGTCCTTGCTATTAGTACCATTAGAGTAATCGTTCTAATAAAAACGACACCAGTTGCGAAACTATCTTGGCAATTTACGTACGTATCACGCGACTTTTACTTTTAAGTGGACATTCAATTTCATGACAAGTTCAACGACCTTTGTACAATGTCATTCAAGGTCGAGAATACATAACGAAACGATAGCAGGTTTGAGTGCCTGCCGAGGAAAGTGACGGTGCAAAATATGCAACATGTTTTGTGATCTTGAATGACCTTGTATGTCCATAATGATGATTCCCGTACAAACCACCAGGTGGCAATTTTGCGAATCCCTATTCTACCTGAGGAATTTTGTTTTTCAAACGGTATTTTATTAAAAGAAAGCAAAAACTATATCAATGCCCACGAATAAAAGATGATGGTCAAAGGAGGAAGGGATAGGTAAGGAGAGGGATGATAGCGTATGTCGACTCTAGTTGACCGACCAATTGAGTAATGCGTTTAATTTCCGAACTTTATTGTATCGTCACTAAGTCAACATCGAGCCGTGCTCGTAAAATCAGTGTACACTGATGAGTACAGTGGTACTCACTGAAAGGTCAGCGTAAGCCAATGGCTGGTTTCCTGGGCCCTTTGTTGGGCAATAATGTGTACGCAATCTTAACTGAAATTAGAAAGACCAATCGCAGAAAATGGCACGATACAGACTTCTATTTCTTTTTTCCTAGAATAGTGTGACATAGCTTGGCTAATCGTGGAGATTAGAAATAAGCATACGTCGATTACGTATTTGCGTGACTTAAAAATACGTAGATAATATTAGAAGATAATATTTCAATTGCTGCGTTTATTGTGTATCTTAAATATGGATAGTTTTGCAATTTATAAATGTTCGATTTGATGTAGCGTCATACCTATCAGTCACGTGTTTTATGATTGCTTCAGTTTTGTTTAAAATATACTTTTCAAAGATGCGCGTCAAATTTGAAAATTGCAACAAGACGGTAGGGCACATTAGAAATGTGCATAATAAGTATTTACAGATAAAATACCTTACATACATTAGTGCAATATAATTTGTCAGATAACTGAAAATGAACAGTAATTAGATTCAAACATATACAATGACGCAAATATTTCAATACATTAAACGTGTACACGTAAGAAGTATGCATTATCTAAAATTTATTGCTTACTTTTTTCCTTGGAACAGACAATGAGATTGAAAGATCATATATACTGATTTTTATTTTAATTGATAAGAAATGATGTGTCTGATAATACTGTATAGTTAACCTATCGGCGCATTTCAAGCATTTTTATCGATATATTTTTCGAATATCGATTTGCATGTATAACTTACATTAAAAAAAAAGATTGCGAGAAAAGATTCTCATTCTCAGTATTATTATAAAATACAATCAAAATATCTTTGGACATCATGCTTAATAAAATTATTATTATAAAGGAAAGATGACTATCAATGTGATTAAATAAGATGATTTCGTGAATTATTTCACTATCACATAAATCAGTATTGTTTTTCCTATTGTAATAATTCGCACGGCTAGCCGCAAAGTAACATTATATTCTCTATGGTAACTTGACGCCTGATTTTTATATTTGTTACTACCTATATACAATATTTAAAAATATAGAACTTTTGCTTGACACAAAAGAGAATATCAATTAAAATTATCTTTAATACACGTGCACAGCAAGGTAGAGGGATAAACAGTACTGATTTTGATTTAAAAACCGGCTAAAACAATTGCTTACATACCTATAAAGATTTTAGAGAAAATCCCTACTGCTGCGAAGGTTATACTGCTTGCGATGTTCCATAGTTTGCTCGGATTTCGAAGCTTCGGTATGATCCATTTGATATCGTATATCATCGTACTGCTTTCCACTGGCTGTGTCCGAGGGAAAAATCGAAGTGCGGTACTTTTTCCGCACGATTGGGAAGCACCTTCCCCGCGAGAAATGGTCTTACTCTTTCGTAACTCACGTCAACCATCTTCGTGCCAACTTCACGCCATATTTCCCGATAAGCGTCACGTGGTTGGGCGAACGTTTCCGAACATAGCCGAATGTTGACGGCTATTGAATCATCCAATTCGAAATTACCGCGCTTCGAACACTTGTTCTCGCTTCGGTTAACGACGTGTAAGCACATCCCGTTACTAAATTGATTACAATCACGCTTTCTGAATAACAATGTAAGTACCACAGATTTAGCTCCCAATTTAAGATTTTTGTATGATTTAAACACCTCGTTATGATGTTCATTAAACATTTGTTAGTTAACATATATTGAATATAACCTCTACTACAAATTTTTCAATACGATGTATAAAACATGAATCGAAAGAAAGTAAAGATATACAATATTTTCAGATATGAAGAACGAAGGATAACACAAGTAACGAAGTGACGAGTATGGAAATGAGAAAAACAAAAGGTATGTACAAGGAAACAGGTGTCAAAAGAATACAACGTAATTCAGCCATTTTGGTACATGTACGATTCAAATGAATATTTTATTTTTCTCTTTTTTTAAGAACGAGAGGAAAGCTACTGAAATAGAAAAATAATAAAGGAAAATCGTCGAATGCAAATGCCTAAGGTTAGTCAAGACGCTTACCTAACACTTCCGATGGTGGTAAATAAATTTATGGGCGTATTACTCTAAACGGTGGTAACGTAGCCTCGTTAGCGCAACTCGAAAATTGCAAGGGATACATTATAATAATCATGGCACGCTTGTAGCCGGCGTAATAGTAAAATGCCTGGGAGATCGAAGATAACCATTCACGGGACGAACGGATGTACAATAAGACACAAATGTCTACGAAGTTGTGCCTCTGGCGGTGACTCTGCACTTGTAATGTCAGCCGAACACCTATCAGAAGCTCTCGCGAAAGAACGCGGGAGGGTTATGAAGGGGAGAGGCATGCACGAGCATCGAATATATGTATTAGAGAGTCTTCGGTTAAGTTCATGCGCTCGAAAGAAAGGATGAAGTACGGGAGCATCGATGGAGGGGAAAAAGAAGGGAAAAGATACAATGATGCGAGCAAAGTCGTAGGCCGCGGGGGAGGGATGAAAGGAGAATGTCCGGTGGCATGTGAAAAGTGGGGGGGCCTGACGCGAGGAGAGAAGCAACCAGTCGAAAGGGTATAGAGTGGGGGAAAAGGGCCTCATCTCAACAGCCAGTCCGATTCGAGTCTCTCGGCTGCGTGTTCCCGTGCCATCGTACATACGAGCTATACTTCCAGTTACAACTGTGGAGAGGATACCTTGAAGCACCATACCGAGACAAGTCGTGTACCATTCGAGAGTCGACCGCAAACTGTCTTCTTCACGTTGTAATTCTTCTCCGACTTGCTTTCGACGAATAACAATAGTGCGTTTTCTATGACAGAAAGGGAGGGTAGGTCGCACCGGTCACAGGGTTATACGCTTTAAGTTTGATGCGATCGATTCAAAGAAAAGTTTCTTCATCATCTTTATTCGACTCTTCTAACCTTGACATTCGACATGACAGATCTAACGGCGATACTAGTGCCACTATCGACGATACGCATGTTTTATGACAAATTTCTCGATCGTTGAACCGTGAACAGTTACCGAATACCGTCAACGTAAAGTGGTGCGCTGTCGATCCTTTTGTGAAACACCCAACTAGACGGCGGTGATGATGCTATAGAAAGAGAAAGAAGGAAGAAAAAAGCGATCAAAAGGAAAGGCAAAAAGGGAATCTCGGTGGGGCAAAGAGAAACAGAGCGAGAGGGAAGAGAGAGCGAGCCGAGTGTTCGGCTTGACTCGAGTGCAGTGTACGGTGATGCTGCGAGGATGCCACCGTCGTCGGTCCTCTCGACACGATATAAGACGGCGAGACGACGGTACCCCGTGATCAGCCGGGGCCCCACGACTTTCTGCCACGACTTCGTGCTGTTACATGCGCGGTGCGGTGCAAGTGGAAGTGCAGGTGCAACTGTGAAGTGGTGCCAGTTCAACGACGACCAGAGGGTACGCAGGGGATATTACGCGGCGCGTAGTGAGCCGCGAGAAGTGATTCGTGTTCGACGATGCGGAACATCCGGAATCGTGTCCATTGAATCGCGAGTGAAGACAGCGTCGTTGGCTACCGTGTCCTCGCGTATGAAGAACGATACGAGTCGCAGGGAAATCGCAGCTGTCTTTAGTACCGGAAGAGGCTACGAGATCGGTGGCGTGCGAGTAACGACATTTAAACAACAAACGGCGAATTCGTGGCCTGCGCTCTCGCAAACCTCGAGGAGCATCTCGAACTATCCCGAGCATCGTAGTTTCAGCATCTCCGCCGTAGAGAGAAAGCAACAGGTACGTGTGTAGTATGCGTTCCGTATTCTTGCTGGTTGCACGTTATACGGTTGCGATGCCAGTTCGTTCGCGCACGAACGTGCGCATGCTCTTGATCGAAGATCTTGCCGTGCACAAGGCAATATACAGCGGGCAACAGTGACTCTGTGTGTATGTACGCGTCTTTCATCGCGGAAGAAGTTCCAGTTCAACCGACTTGAATCTCAAGCTCTTGCATCTGTACCTCGTGCATACACGTCCTGCTACTTTTATGTTCTTTACCTTTGAATCGGCATGACCGTGTAGAATAAATGTAAGATCCTCCACAAAGTTTACTATAGGCACAGTTAATATATTTTCATTTAAAGTATAACTTTAGGTAGTTAGGGAGGTACATTTTAACACTAATTAGAACAAAGTTGCTTTGATCATTTCACGAATTTCAGTCAGCAATTGGACAACGGAAATTTACGACCCTCCTTCGGCAGCTCTTTAGTCGCATTTCGGGAATTCTCTTAACGACAAAGAAAGGCATAAAATGCCTGGATGGAATATCGGTCCTGAAAGCGTATTACGGTTTTACGTAGATTTCAATTAAGATTATTCGTGTTTACTCGGTGGGTAGAAAACGCGTAACCGAAGAGGTCTGCTTAGAACCGCGGTGGACCACCTACTATTTTCGGGGAATGTTAATTGGTCGTTTCACGAATTATAAAACACCGAGGGTAAAGGACTTCGCTACCACGCTTGCTATCGCTTCCATTAACATACCTGTGTGTTCGTTGTGTCGTTGTCGTTGCACGCTAGCGACGCTTAACTTTAACGACGCAAAAAGATACTAATTACAGCAAGCTGCGGACATTTCTTCTGCACCGACCAGACCGTAGCCCACTTTCCTTATTTTCCGTATTTCGTTTAGCCTGGCCGTGGATAGCAATTACGACAACTTAGACTAATTATTGTCCTCTATTTACCCGCCAATGGAAATTGCAATGTTCGTTTGCCAGTATTCCTCTGGTGTTGAGAAATAAATTTCCAGGGTAATGATACATAATAGGATACGATTATAAACGTACGAAATAAAAGCGAGTAGTGGATAACCTTTATAGGTAGACATACTGTACATCCTTTAACCTGTTATCGTAATAATACTTTGCAACTGTATCAGTGGATAAAATGTCACGTACCGTGCACAACTTAATCGTTTTTCTGTCCTTCACGATTTTACAAAGCGTGGCACGTGACAGTCGCAAGACCACGAGCGGCGACCTTGTAGTTCCTGTCACGGTCTTTCATAAAAGTCTGCGCGCGCTTCAGCTTGCCTTATTGTACCTTGGGGGTCGTATAATGGCGTTGTGGTTAAATTTCTCGTTCCTCCTTTTTCTTCTCGTACCAATCTCCGATACGTCTACCGTATGTGGTTGTGATCGACCTTCGACGTTACCCTCTTGTTCGAAAGTATCTCTTTCGTTCCCTTTGGAAATTTTCTTTTCGGTTAATTTCATAATCCCAAGCGGTTTCTCCAGCAATTTTCAATTTCGTTTTATCGACTGTGACCGACCGATGAAAAAAGTAGGAGTAATTTGGGCTAAACGGTGGGATAAGTTATCGACCCGGTTGTAGATCGTATTTTGTTTCGTTTCCGCGCATGCGCGACGGCGCCATTATTATTCGGAGGGAAAATAGTTATTACGCGTTCTCGACGAAGAAGCGAAACAAAAGTGGAACGTTTAAGAATAATCAAGGTGCGAGGAAAAAGAAGGACGAATGATGGAAACTGACCGGTGTAAGTACCTCTGAATTTTTAGTGTAACACAATTTTAAAAAACATGTAATTATGTGGTGTCGCTTAATCGACAACGATCAATGCCACACGAGACATCGATTGCCCGTTAATTACTGGTTGCCTTTATTAATTCGAGCGGGTTGTAATCGCCCATGTTCCCCCCTATTAAATTGGCGCCTTAAATTAATTATTCTCGCGACATAACCTTGTTGTGGCCGGCAGGAAAATGGCGGGCTTCGAACGTTAAAAAGTAACGCAGAGTGTGAGGTTAAAATTTATTCAAGGCATAACAACAAATCATGGGAAACATGTATGGCGACATAAAATAAAAGTAATATCATTCTTGAACACGATGGAAACTGATAACAGCCAGGTTATTAATTCAATTTTCTTCGTTATAGTTTCCATTAAGAAATAGAATTAGGTGCTTTAAAGTTGTTCGTGTAATTACAGGTAGCAAATGAGTCAGAGAACGATACAGTTGTTATTTGTTACAGAATGTTGTCACCCGGACAAGAGGGCCAGCCTAACAGTTACTCGCACGGTAATGTCGTTCTTCAAGGTGCACCCTGTGGTCAGTGTCGAGATTTATGCCCAGCAGGATACGTGCCTCACTTTTGGAGGTAAGTGATCAGAAACATTTCTTATACATTATGCGACTAACCCATCTGTGGTCCGTTGCGGGTCCACTGAAACGAAGCGATGCGATTCGAATTTGGCGCGTTTTTTAAACGAAAACATAAACAGGCGGGTAAGATACCCTTCGATCGCGTTGCTTTTTTATCCCCCGAGCGATAGCGAAATTCTATGATGCGTTTCCAACGAAAGGAAAATCAATGACTCGTGCTGCTATTACCGTTCGAGCTGAGTTATCATTATCCAGCAATACTGAAGTGATTTCAAAAGAAATTACCGATCGCACGATCAATGGCCGTATAAATACTTCTTTATTACTAATAAAACGATCCCGATCTCGACTCACGCGATCCTTTGATTTTCCCCGACTTAGCTGTCAGAAAGCAATAGTAAATTGCACGAACGAACCAGTGAAACTTGGCGAGCTTTATTCCAATAAAACTAAAGAAAATAGATGCTCAAGATGGAAAATTATCACGAACCGAGCCGTGAAGACCGGCGAAGCAAGATATGCTGCCTGGTTGGTCGACCAGTAGATAAAACGAAGAAGCGTGTCGTTTCACAGGGTGACCAATCTTTGCATAACGATACATGTTACGTAAACTGGATTTGATAACGTATAATGTTGTTGGGCTATAAAATGATGTCTCTTGATAAGTGGATGCTTAATTTATGAATCCAAATAAATGGAGAAATAACGCGTGTCATAACAGTACGTATTTAAAATGATTCGAATAATTATTTAATAAAATGAACACTGCGAATATTTTCAAATACCGGTGTACCTCGAGTTACACCCTCAGGGGGGGATTTAAGAATGAAATTATAATCATCTGAAATCTATGTTGCTTCTCTATACGAACACTGAGGAACGTGTTGGAGCCGGAGGAAGAGCATGTTGTGCAAATAACCGAGAGTCGATTTCCGGTGAACCTGAGGGTTGTGGTTGGGGGGGGGGAGCACGAGGAGGGGTCGAAGTGTAACCGTGGCCTTAGGAGCGAAGGCAGGAAGATCGAAAGAGGGCAAAAAGGAAGAAAGTTTCTCGGCTTCGGGTCGTAGGGTCGACTCGTTGTCGGTCTCACGCGAGCCCTGCGTGCAACCAGCACCGCGATGGGCTGTTCCAAGACGAATCGGCTGGCAACCGAGCGAACCGATGAGAAAGAACGAGAGGGCGAGAGGGTACGAGCACCAAAGATGAGACGGTGAGAAGGGGAGAGACGTATGTTGGTCTGTAATTAACATACCGAGGCCCCCCTCGTGTAAACTTGGTCCGTCGCGTCGGTTCGCAGGTTCACAGAGCTTGGGCTGCAGTTTTGCTGCCAATTTTGTTATTCCCTTCGAAAGTTTACCGCTTTCTTTCGTATCTGATTATTGCGTTACGACGAGAGACCGGTACGATTTCAAAAGTACGGCAAAATGCTACTTACGTCGTATCAGTTTCAAGCTTTAAAGTCCGACGAAAACGATCACGTCAATGGCCGGTTCATTGCTGGAACAAAGTAGTTTCCTTGAAGAGGGTGTAGGGAATTCTGGAAGCTTGAAAAATACGGTATCAGCGACGTGAAAGAACCGATCGAGGTCGACCGGATCCCAATAATGGAGTATCGATCAAAGTCCGGTGGAATCAAAGGATTAAAGCTTATCTCACACTCTGTCGTCCAGTGGAAACGATCAAAGCCGGCTTTCCAACAAAGTCTCTATCCGCGCGTTTATCATCCCGCTACCTATTTCTCGTAATCCAATGCTCAATCTGATATTTCATCGAAAAACTAATTTTATTTCTTCTAAGAAGATATGAAAATATTAGAAAAATAATGTTTAGTTGGTGGATATCTAAGAGCCGCGCAAAGTTGCTGGATAATTGCCAATAAACGCGAAGAAAGTTGATCGGACAACTTCCACTCTACGTTAGAGAAAGAGAACGAATGAATTTCTTCTCAGCGTTTGATTATCGACTGCTGGAAAAAGCTTTGAGCATAACTCGTGGCGTGAACACGTGTTTCTTATTGGGATTGCTAGAGATCTTATTATCAAAAGCCGTGTAGCCAATTTAGCAGGCTAGCAGAGAGGCAGCCTTTAAAGTTTAGTTAGCATTTAACCGTACAATGAAGATCGGTAACCGAGATACGAGTGAACTTTCTATTCCCATTTCGGTATCTGACCGATGCATCCCTTGTATCCCCTGCTTTTCACTTTATTAGAGTATCGCGGTTAATTAATGTCCAGTTCGTGTGCCTCTAAATCATGAAGCTACCTATGGGAGGATCCTTGTTACGTTTACGGGTTGTTTCTGTTATCTTTAGAAAGCAATAATCGCTTTGGTTTTAGTAATAATTTAGTAGGGCCTTTTTAAAAAACGGGGAATTATCGATAGGGGCGCACAGGTGCATTAGCCGTTCCCAAAAAGGAATTACGCGGGCGGGAAATTATCGAGCTGCTACGTGTGACACTGTATAAAGTCGCAGGTGACCAAGAGTGTTTGCCACTTTGTTAAAGAGACAACAGTGTGTGTACGGAGCGTAACGTTATGGAATCACGGCCAGCAGTGGCCCATTGTTCCTGGCGAGAGGCTTCATACGCGAGCGTGACCGTGATTAACATCGTTTGCCGCGTCTACGGCAGCAAAGGCAACTCGTTAGGATCATTAAGCTTTCCTACAGGTGTGCGTACACGAGGCTGCGCTGTCGCGCGTCAGCGCGATTTTACAGAACGTATAATCAACTGCAACGATGACGACCGGCCCGGCGTTATGGGCTCCCTTCGTCAATGCTTCGTAGCCTGTCCATAAGGACAGTTTGCGTGTCACACTAAAGTCCGATGAAATACGATTCGTACCTTGCGAAGGACTAAAGAAACGATAACATTCAACTGTACCCTCTATACAGTCCCTTGCGAATCGTCAAACCTGAACGCCGAGTCGTACTATTTATCTGTCGCTGGCAGTTTTAATTTCACCGTTATCAGGACGCCGGTTTCTTGGTAACGAGCGAATTATCTTCGATGGAAAAGGTTGCTCGTTAGGGAAATTTATTCTAAAAAACAGTTGGTCGAGTTCGTCAAAATTAAGGGTTTCTATCCGATGTTCTTTCACGGTTCTTCGCGGTTAATCTTCACCGAATCTCCCTGGTATTTTTATCATCCGGGTTCTTGAACGTTTTCTGGAAGATTATAGTCTGCTGACCATAGTTGATTCTCGTGTTATTATCGAGAGGCGAGATTACGAAGGGAAATAAAAATGGGATATCATGGTCGTTTCCATTTCCTTACCCTTTTCTTTTTGCCAGAATACTGGGAGGAAAGGAACGAGGATGGTTGATGGGCACAGTAGCCGTTCGATAACTCGACGACGCTTTCGTGGAAAATATTGCGCAACGTTTTGAGACTCGGAATGCCTTTCGGAGAGAAAAAGGCTGAAAGTAATTGTTCGACTTGCATCTGGCCAGCGATGCTTGACGAAGACAAACGCTTTTATCCGCTTCTGAAAAAGTATGCCCCTAAAAGTTCAGCCTACCGACGCCGATTTCTTCACGTTCATCGAATCGAGAACAGAAAGGGTTAGAAGAGAAGAAGAATGTCGCTCCGCGTTGCAGGTTTCGTACGGGTCCAGCAAAAACTTGAAGACCTTTGGTTCCTCTTGTCCCGGCACCGTTTGCAACCCGTTCTCTCGCTTGCTAACTCGTTCTTCTTTCGAAGTATCCCTGAAACAGATCTCTGAGTTTCACTTGTCGTTATATCCTTCTTTTTATCATTTCTTTTTTCCTATCTATATGCATATGTATTCTTTGTCATTGATAACTAAGTTCGATGTGAATCGGTTCGATTCGATACACTTCGGCTAACTTCGGCTCAATTCGGTTATATCAGGTTAGGTTAGATTATATATATAGTATAGATTTTGCTATACTTTAATTCGGTTTATTAATTTCATTGAATTTAATTGAATCCCATTCGATTAGTTGCAATAAATTTTCATTAGATTTTAATCCTCTTACTACGCTTTCATAGGCTTAAGTTTACATTGATTTGGTTCGATTGGACGTGCTTCGATTATGTTCGGATCTATTCGTACTATACTTCGGATTAGTTCGACTCGATTCGCTTTAATTCGACACGGTTTGAATTTATTTAACTTTGATTGAATGCATTAATGCAATTTATTGATATGTTTTTATCTTATCGCAATATCATTAATGTTTCTTACATTTAGCTTAAATTAATTAAAATATCAATCTACATAACTCTGTTCAACGATTATCTTAATTTTCCGTTATCGAGAGCGGTTAAACCTTGAGTCTTAGAAAGTTCGACAAAATAGCGTAACGAGAACGATGATGCTTTTGCTCGAAATGATTTTTACGGCTAAGAATCCGGTCGCTTTTTCTGATTCTTTCGGGACCACAATTCTATACCTCGTTCAAGCGACCGTGTCCCGTCGTATCCTGCCTTTTAAGGTACACGGTGACCGCTTCGGAAGCCGCTAATTAGCTTTGCTCGCGTTCGTCTCTCCAACCTTTAATCGCTCTTCACTCGAGTATTATTCAGAGTCGCGCGAGTCGTTCTGGTTTACTTTAAACGAGGTTACTTAGTTTCAATCGACTAACAGGTTCATAGGAGAAAAACTCCGGTCCACAGTGTGTGGGTGTCATACGTCGACCCAGATTTTCAAATTCCTCGAAAAATCAATGATTTCCACCGAGAACGTTCCTTTACGAAGCTGGACGTTCATTAACGAGACAATATTTATAACCTTGTAGCATAGCCCTTCGTTAGAAGAATAATTTATTCACAATATACTTTGATATTCGCTGATCAACACCCAATTATTTGTTCTTCCTTCACGAGAGTTAGATTTAACGCGACGATAAAGTTGGGCATTTTCAAATGCCAAGCCGACGTAAGAATGTGATAAACGCCGTCGTAAAATCGAGCGGTATACCGCTTCAACTCGGTTATAAAATGATCTCAACGAAGCGACAACGAATATATTTTTCGGCCTTTCGTCATCGCCGTCGGGAACTTTCACAATCGGCCGACTTTCCGTAACGTCGTCGATCGATGAAAATGAAGGAAGAATGAACGCGCGTGTAAACACGAGATCGATCCTTTATATTCCATCGTTACACGGAGCTAAGCACTCCTGAGATGTTATTAACAAGTAACAATTAAAAGGAAGCCAAATAGAAAGACGGAGAGAGCGGCGCGTTCGAAAGGAAATCAACGGAGCTATGAAAGGCAGCAGTCAGATTCGCGGAACGACCCGTGGCTGACGGATCATTAAACGAGACAATACGGCTATCTGGTTAAACGGAAGCGTGCTTTTTCATATGTTCATTAGCGCAATGGTTGGCACGGTAGAAATGCGAAGAAAATACAGCCGGATAAAAAAAAAGATTGTCCTGGTCGCGGGCTGACTACGGCAGAGCGCGCAAGGAATGCGACAAAACCCGATTTTGCGAAGTTTTTCGTGTCGTTACACGACTGATAATCGAGGAAAGCGATTTCGTTGGAATCATTGGCTCGTTGCCACTCGGTCGCGTCCTCTTCCCTAACCTCCCTCGTTCCCGCGCCTTTTATCAAATATTTACCCTGGTGTTGTTAGCCGAAAATCATCGCTTTCGAAAAAGGCAGCCTTTTTATCGCGCAAACCGACGATAATTTCTTCAAAGTTTAATTTGGGATCTATATAACTGGTCGCCATCGTCTCTTGGACTCTCAGAGCCATAAACTACCGATCAACGTTACCGATCTATCGAGAAGATCAAAGGAAATTGGGTTGTACATAGGTAATGGATAGCGAACGCGGGTCCAAGATGGAAATGGTAGTTACCGGGAGACAGAGGGCAGCACGATCGTCGGGCAATATGCAGTAAAACAGAAATGCAACAATGCGAGGCTACCCCTGCTGGTGCCTCGCACCGGATGTATGGGGTGTCTCGTTAATCAAGAGAGGCTCGACTATCGCCCGCGGCCTATAGGGTGGAAAATGGGAGATGCACCGAGGGTGACCGGTGTTTAACGCTTGACAAACGACCGTGGAGGTACGCGGTCGCGTAAACAACGTGTCGAGTAACGAAGCTGGTACGCGACAAGTTTGCAAAAACCCGTAAATCTGCCTATTAAACGCGATTAACGATTTCGAGAAGGTACCGGCACGTGATGTCACGCTGACGATCGCGCTCCAACCGGATGGGGTATGTACTGCAAAGTTTTTTGCGGTCCTCATTTGGTAGGGCGGAATGGGAAGGTTGTTTTGGAATTTTTGTGAATTATGTCCTCTGATGGTTATATAAATTAACACCTCGGTTTAGGTGATTCCTCTTCCAGGTCTGTGTTTTTTAAGAGATCTTGTATGAATTGAAATACTTCTATGTTTTTACAAAGCAACAGCCATGGAGCACTCTTCGTCTAATCCAGCTGTGACGTTGTCGCGCGGTTTTTTTATAACAGAGAAAAACGTCTGGCCAGTGCCACTATTTTCTCTGTTACCCGTTTCCACACGTTTCTCGCTTGACGCTACTCTTTGTTGCTCCGCTGTGTTTCCCCGACTGACAAATTGCCGCGCGAACAGCATGTCCTCGTTTCTGTCGGTTCACGCCGCCGCGATGTTCACGGGGAACACGTGAAATTGCTCGAAAACAAGTGGAACGTCAGCGAACGACTTTCTTTCTCGATTGTGTTGTGCCCGTCACTGAATGGATTCGACGTTAACGCAGCGTGAATCGTATTGGTTTTTCGTCAACCGAAACAACTCGGAGACGTCGTTATTCTCTTTTTGCGCCACGCGCCCTGCCGCTTCTTCTTCTGGTAATAGTAGCGAAAGAAAAGGAAATTCTGCTTGTACGTATCTCGAGAGATAAGAACTTTATTCTGCAGAGCGGAAGGTATGCCCACTTTAGGATTAAAAGCGTGCTAACCTTCCGCGACATATCCTGGTCATTGATTCGTTACTTTTACGCAGTGCTAATCGATCCTCGATGGAATCGATAAGCAAATTCTCTGTTTACAGCAGCAGCATCGCGCGACACATGGACTATGATTCTGGGGGGAAAAAGGAAGTTTGTGCGGTGGATAGGTGCAGGTTTCCTAAGGAAGGGTAGCGATAAAAGGGGTAGCAGGGAGAAAAGGTAATAAGGAGAATCGAGGCGTAAGAATCGTCTGTTGGACGCAGAGTATTCACGGTCCACGGTTGAGAGCGAGACGGGGAGGGTGGGAATTAAATGGGGCGGACTCTTGATTAGTTTGGTCGTCCACCCCAGAACACTTCCACGTTTAATCCAGCATTATGAATATTTTCTCCTTACCCTGCACTTCCTGCACCAAGAAGGAACATTATTTTTATCACGTGTGGAGAGACACTGGAACACCCTTGTGTCCCATCTTGGGACGACTTTTATTGTCCCGTCTTGTAGTGAAGCTGGTAGTACCAGTCTTGGTACCTTCCAGGCGAATGTAGGGGGACATGGTATTAGCATTGTCGTGACTGTATCCCAGTCATGGGGGTTAATCTGAAATTTTAACCTCCACCCTATCATGATAATCCTCGAGCTTCTGCATTCCATCAGAGACAAGAATTACGAACAGAGATCTTCTCCCAAGTTTCTCCAGCGAAATTCGTCGGTCGCTTGGTTTTCGCTTCAAAGAGGAAGTCGGAGGCTGCGAGAGCTTTAAATAAGTTTGCTCGTCTCTCGCGTTAAGTCACGGTTGGCAAGGGTTAAAATCCGGTCGCGCCTGAGATGTCGGCGCGTCGCGAAGAAAATCGCGCGGATAGACGTCGACGGAGAAGAGTCCTGGGTCGTTTTACGAGTCGACCCGCGTCGCCTTCTCCGTTCCGTCGATCCTTCGTACCGGAATGAATCTTTTGCTGGGTAATTAGGCAGATTACTTTCCGGAGTCGTTCGAGTCCCGGTTTCTTACTCTAACCGTAGTATATATTTCGACCGCGTCCGCCCGTTGGTTGGGCTGTGAGAGTTGGTGCTGCCGCATGGGGTGGAGGACAATTAAAGGAAGAAATTCTTTGGCCCCCGATTGGCGGGGTCGAGGGAGAAGAAGGGCGAGATAGAGGCGATGGCGTTTCGCCGGGCGAGACTGTGCGGCCGATTCGAGCGGAGCTTAAATTCACCGCAGGGCTAATCGAGCAAAAGACGCGTTTCTAGCGGAAGTAATGTTGCACTTAAAGACCTCCAACTCCCTGGGCTGGCTCCCGACTTCTAGAAACGCTGCCATGATTACCGAAAATATCGCGACAGTCGGGTTGGAAAGGGCCAGGCTGAAAGGTAACCAGAAAATAGAAGGAAGAGAGGGACGGTAGTGAACGCAGGAGACAGAGGGAAAGGTTGCCCGGAGTGTACCGTTTTTATTTACGACCTAAGGAAGATCCAGGTCTCGACCGCGGTGGTCGCCCGCCGTTAATTAAATAATATTTCTCGAGAAGCCCACGGGAGCAGCGGCGTAAAGCTACGATAAGGGCTGTCGGAGGGAGTAGGGTAGATGAAAAAAAAGCATGGCCCTGCTAAGAGCACTTATTGCAGTATTGAGATCGTAATTCAGCGCTCGGCCCCGTCATAAACGTTCCCTTTGGCTGGACCTTTGGCCACTTCGCTCTTTTCTTCTTTTTCTTCTTTTTCTTCTTTTCCTTCTTTCCTCTCCTCTCCTCTTGTCGTCGCAGCCATTCTTTCGCCCTGTTCCTCCAACTCGCGCGTCTTTCATCGAAATTGCCCCTCCTCGAAGGGAGACTCTGACGTCTAGGAGTCATCGTTAACGACTCGGACCAGACCTGGTCATCGCGATGAATGACGCGAAAATTGGGACCGCCTGTCCCGCCTGTGTGCGTGGTCGGATAAATTTAGGCTGACTCAGAGGTGGGCTGTTCCGTTCAAAGCGAACAGGTTTACCGTACCGGTGCATTCGGGGTCACTGGGTTGGACGGTCATTTGCGACACCGTTGATTGTGAAATTTCGTGTGATGAAGATTAAGCATTGAACTTATTTCGTTTTATTTAAACATCACGTTGCTGTAGGCTAAGTTACTAGCCTCTAGATCACCTATCTTGGATGATCATAGTTCTCACTTCAGGATGTGTCTGTTAGGCGGTGTTAGGTCGCGCAGTTAGGAGGCTTCAGGTAGAAATTCGTGAAATTCCATAGAGCTGGAGATTGTCCGGGAGCCGTTAACCCTTTAAGTCTCGCCGCTGAACTCGATCTGCTCGTTAGGTTATCGCGAGCCTTCCTTACGGAGAGTGTGCAAGAACAGCGTTGAATGCCGCCGGGTAATCGAAAGCAACGGCTTATACCGGATATCTCAGGGAAGAGGAGCAGGTTTTGCTGTTTGCCAGTTTCGATACCTTTTACTGCCCCCCCTTGATGCGCCTACATTTTGCTCGGTTATAAAAGCCAGCTTTCGGATGCGCCTGGATACCTCGAAACATAAATTTTATCTAACTTATGGGCTTTCTTAAACGCAACCAATGTCCATGA
Source organism: Osmia lignaria lignaria (assembly GCF_051020975.1). Lineage (NCBI taxonomy): Eukaryota > Metazoa > Arthropoda > Insecta > Hymenoptera > Megachilidae > Osmia > Osmia lignaria. The sequence goes on from NC_135040.1 coordinate 5,937,755, forward strand.
AATATTTTTCAATTAACTTTAACAGCCAGTGTGTCCTTCTTTCGTTTGTAGTACCAACGTTCGTTAGATCCAACTCTTCAAATCCTTCGTTGCATCAGTATTTTAAGTTCAAAGCATTACTGTAGTGTCTACATAACAATACATCAAGGTATGTGACATTTGTATTTATCCTCACTTTCACTTCTTTCTTTCCAAAGCCGCTTTTGAATCACTAATTCCACTGGCGTGATGCGAATAATGCGAGATCAATCTCTTCCGTGTTCGCGATCCGCAGTCGTCCCTCAATGGACGCATCCTTGCCTCGCCTCTTTCCCAATGGAAGGTTCCTCCATCGATTTAAATAAAGACGAGACATCAATCTCGCTTATGGATGCTCGCTAGCGCTTCCTCGATGCTTTTTCCAACAGTTCGCTCAGCACTTGCTGGCTTTCTTATCATTCTTCTTCGTCGCGCATTACTTAGCGTGCTTTCCTTCTTTTTTTCTTATCCTCCGCTATTACCGCGCACTTTTCCTCGTCGCCTGTTCTTTCCTTTTCGAACAGTTTCGGTTGGGTCCTCGCTTCGATGCTCCTTTTTCTACCATTTCGCTTGACAAACATCGCGGTCGTTGTACCGCGTCGAGTCTAGGACGCACGGCGCCCGCCATCCGGCGGCGTCGTCGTCTGGCGTCTCGGCGCCCGTTTTCCCCGGTTTACCTTCTCCTCCCATCGTTTTCTCTGCCCGGTCGCTGCACCGTGTGCTCTGCTCTCGCCAATGAATGGACTAGACAAATTGGCTGCGTCCGTGCTCATCTGCCGGAGAGCAGGCCTGGACGCCCCCGCGATTCTATGTCGTGGAAATTCCGTTACGACTCGACGTGATCAGCTTTAGAGAAGCTGAGTTATTTCGTAGGTATTCGTGATAAAAAGATGCCATTCGTTTTCCTCCAAACGTCGCTGGGAACTTCGTGTAAGTCTCGGATAACAGGCTCTGTTTAGGTTCCGTATGTCTTGCTGTAAATGGACACTCGTGAATTGTGGATAGTTTTAAGGGAACGTAGGGTAGATTAAGGAAGAACGCGAAGAGAAAAGGAAATCGATAAGAAAATGTCATCAGGACTCCTCTAATGGACTGATCAATAAGACTGGTCGTTGAAGTAATTGAAAAGTGAACCCTTTGCTGAGATATCTACCTTGTTGGTGAATAAATATCGCTAGAACCTCACGGAACAACGGTATCATCCATCTGTGGTACCTAAAAACCGTAGTTGAACCGCAACGGATGCATCTGCCGTTACATCATTGTTCTTCGCTAGGCTCGCGGGGCGACCATCTCCGGATGGATTCGACCGTTTGAATTACGAATGATAATATATAAATGGCTGCATAGGTTGGACGGCTTGCACGCGATACAAAGCCCGGTCCCGTGAGAAAAGGCGCATGTTGCGATCAGAAAAAGACTGGCGGCCAAGCATCACGCCCACACCGGCGAGCGCAGGCGATACCTGCCGCCAAAACTGATCGCTATTTAGATATTCCTGGCCAGCCTGGGAGATGATCGGAGCAACGTTTCGTGCTTCATTCAGCTGATGATTGTACGTATGCAACCCGATACGAGGCTGGATACTGCGTGTTCATCGGTATCGGGCGAAGCGCGGAATTCAAAGGTACGCCGGATGGTTGCTGGTAGGTAAGGGGTCCGGCAGTAAATTAATTACGGCTTAAAACATCGTTAGGATCTGCCACAGCCGGCGTTGGTGGGTTCGGTTATTAGCGCAGTACATCATACTCTTTGTTCCACGACCACCACCCCTCTCCGCAGGCCTTGCTTTCCTCTCCAACCCTGTGTGTTTTCCCTCGATTCCTGACACTGGACTTTGTCGTCGCGATTAGCTTAACGAGGGTGCTCTTGAAGCGTTGGGAAAGGTCCTATCCTCCGTCCCGTACATCTCCTGCATTTTTATCTGTTGCATGTTTAAACATCATAGTTTATTTACATATCTACCGTTATCGTACTGAAAGCACTTTGAGTGTTTTTTAATCCATCGTTATGGTATCCCCAATTCCTTGTATCTTGGGATTCCTGGTAGTCGAATATTGTGAAATATCGACGGTGATTAAGGCGAACGTAATCGAGGGTTAACATTGGCCGAACGATTTTCGATAGGTGCTCCCCATCCTCGGTCTGGTTTATGGTGGTTCCGTCGCACGAAACCCCACGAGTTTAAGCCACCGCGAAACAGAAAAGATGAAACTCGAAACGCACGGGTCAGGAAGCTTATCCAATTATATCGACGCGCTTTACTTGTTACCAGGCTAGGGTTCCCTAGAGTCCTTCCTCGATCGAATCGATACTTCCCGCGATGTCTCGATATTTCGATTACACTTGAGTTAATTACATTACAAACACTTCAACTACCATTGTCATCTAATTATAATTTAAATCGTAATAAATTTAAAGTTAAAAAATTATTTACTACATCTCTGGGACTTAAATTCCCTAGATGCTTCGTATGCTTAAGTTCAAATTTTACAAATCACTACTTTTGAATAAACAAAATTTAACTACTTTGGTATTAGTATTTCTATCGCAGTAATCGAGAATGGATACAATACGGGCAGGCAAGATATAGAAAGCAAGAGTTGCCCCATCGATTGTACATTAAGATTCTCCGGCTGTACTTTTTGCTCGTCTCGTGGCTGCGTTTCGGAATCCTTAATCGGGAAACGATGTCGTGGGTATGTAAAATCAGGACGTACATTGGGGAACAGGTCGTACGAGTAATCGCTGGGCAAAATGCATCGGTGTACCCACGGCAAACAGGCCGGCTTTCACCTTTAAGCTTGATTCACATTAAGCGCGAGCCGCGTGAGACCGTCTCATGGCTTACGTTTCATGGGAAACGCAAACTCTGTCGATTAATATCTCCGGGATCTTGTTTCTTCTCTTAACTCTTCAACTTTTCAGCAACTGGAGGGGGCATGTCTAGTGAACTCTAAGTCACTTAAATTGATCATTTTCAGATTTATGAACTATGTTATCAAATTTTTATCCATTACAGGATAATTCATTTCAATTTTTCCTCTCGATATCTTCGGGTTTGATAGTATAAAAGTATTCCTGAATAGTCGCAATCTTCTTTTAGCCTAAGACCTAGATTAGGCTTCTGCGAAGATGTCCAGGACGTTTCGAAGGGTGATCGACGAGTATCTCAACCCTTGCACTCGATACCCATCGATCGCCCTTTTATTCTTACGAGTTTCTCTCGTCCTCGTCGCGGTTCCTCGCCCTTATGCGCGTCTCCGATGCGCGAAAGTTATCGAATTTCACGTATATGCCTTCCTAGGAATGCAGGCCGCAACGTACGCGTAACTCTATACGTCGGTCACGCACGGAAGATTCGCAGGAGCGACGTAGACGTTCGGGTATTATGTATACTCGTCGGCCAGACCGATCGAAGAAGCATCTTCGAGGCTTGTTCTCCTGCTGGAACGTGAATTACGTACAGTCTCGAGCATGGTGGACTTTCTAGGGAAAATGGCGGTGTACGGAGAAGAGAGTAGTGGGGGGCGAAGAATGCTTAAGTGAGAAGACTTAGTGAACCCTTTATTTTTTTTTGATTAGCCGGAGGGAAAATACAGTTACGTACGCGCAGGTTGGTCCCTTTCGCACTATTCGGCTAGGGGATGCGCCCGGGCAGTGTGGGACTCGTACCACCCCCGCGAAAAAATTCGGGGTGGCAAACTACCCACTCAAACCCCTCCTACGTATTGGCCGCTGGTACCCTTTCAACGCTATCCCTAAGTCATTTGAATTGATAGTTTTTTCAAATTTATGAACTTTGTTATCAAATTTTCATTCATTACACGATAATTCATTTCTGTTTTTCCCCTCGATATCTTCGGGTTTGATTGTTCACCCTCATACATATTGCCCAGTTTCTTGCTTCGCGAATCTCTCCCTCTGTTGTCTAATCTCTTTGCATATTAACAAAGATAGAGTAGTATCCGGTGTGGTCTGCAACAGAATTGCCTGCTGTTGAATGAGAAAATCCCGCGGGCTGCATTATCCTTCATCATCATTAAGAGGATGATTCCAGTGCTACATAAATGACGCTATCAATAGAGAATCGTCGAGTTGTTTGTAGGAAAAAAATTCGCAAGAAACTAGACGTTATATTAATTTCTCTGTCACGGAGGAAGAATTTTCTAAATCTTTCCTGTTTATTCAATATAATATTGGCTCGGGATTATCGGCAATGCTAGATAACGTTTATTACGATTGTCACTCGGCTAGACGATACTGGATTAATAAAATGATCAAACGGGAAACAAGAATCCACGGGGAACTAGCAGCAAACCAGGAAACTACTAGTATTACAAGTTTTATAATTTCATGAAACTCGTTCTACGTGTGCAGCATCACCGATCAAGCGTGCCATAAGCGCATACTGTTGTAACGCAAGAACGCGTGCGATACTGCTCGTAGTTTCTAGGCGTGCAATTAACTTCAAATTCAATTAATTGGATTTTTTTTTCTCTCTGATCTCACCTTTAATTTATCTTCCATCCTTAACACCTTGGCTGTTAAAATTGCTGGAAAGGGAGAATAGAAGTTGCATGTAACGTTTTCTTTGTCTACATTTGGAATACCGAAACGCGTTCCCTCTAAAGTCAGTAGCTGAAAGCCTCCCTTTCGAAATTCCCACTCGTCACTCACCGTTCTCCCTTTAGAATTCTCACCCTTGTGTACGTACACGTATCCACAGATGAAACTGCTATTTAGTTGGTAACTGCTCGTCCAAACGCATTCCTATCGCTCTTGTTTCTAAACAACACGGTCACATTTTGCTTATAAAATTCTACGGTGTGGGTAGATGCAAATTTCTATCGTGTACCATCGAAAAATTTACTGTTTTCCATTTATATTTCACCTCTTTCACTTGCAATTCCGCAAGAAACAAAAGCGAGTTTCAGAAGGGTAGCGAAATACTGGAATCGCAAAGGGTATTTTCTACAATGACAGAAAAATTTTACGATCACCCGGTTCATTCGTTTCAAGTCCCTCAAGAAAGGAGCTCTGTTCGATCCTGGTTCTCGAAGGCGAACACGTCTTGTCCCGATAGTCGAACATGGAGAACCCTCGCGAAAGGCAGCTGCCCCTGTCCCGTTCAGAGCTCGTTTTTTACATGAAGTAATTTTTAGGGTGCCGACCGAACTGTGACCATCGTGAAGAGAAGGGTGATGGGTGGGGGGTAAGGGTGTTTTCTCTTCTCGAAGAAGAATCGAGGTACTTCTCCAAGTGTCGTGCCTCTTTTCGCGCCACCCCCTTCTTCTTTTTTTTTTTTCTTCGTTCCACCCCTCGAACTCGAGAAACTCCATCGGAATACCCTATTAGGAGCGGTGCACGATTTTTCGAGATAATGATCCTCGAACTTTTCCAATGGCTTTTCTAACGAATAGCCTTTTAACTCGCCGCGGATTGTCACGGTTCTCCGCGATACGACTCGAAACTTTCTTCGGATATTTTTACCCCCTCGGGGGAGGGATGATTCAGGGCGTTAATAAGAGGGTGGCTTAAGCATCGAGGCTAGATCCTTATATATTCGTTGAAACGAATGAAATACCAGGCTTTGATCGAGGTTTGAAGTGGTTCGACTAATTAAAGCGACCTCCATATATTTTTCTTACGATTTAACGACATCCATCGTTCGCAGACGTAAAAATACTTAAGTAGGTCAAGTCTACTGTGTGCCCCGTTCTGAATCGAAGCAATGGCACGATGTAAGCGTACACGACATTTCTTTCATCGAGGAAAAAGTGTAGAAAACCAGTCGTTGGTTGAACAGAAACGGAGAGACTTGAAGAAATGATAACAACCTTTCACGAAGGATTAAGTACTTCTTCTGTGGTCATGAATCGCTTTCAACCCGCAAGAAACGTCATGTCCGTCACGCGACTAGGATTAATACAGCAAGATGCATGTGTCGACGACGGCATAATTGCGATCTTCGTGTTTCTTCCTCGCAAACGACTTTCCATTTCTGCCCCGGTTCCTCTTCGTCTCCCCAAGCGTACCTTGAATTTACCATCAATTTATTTAGGTTCGCTTCGTTTGAATTTTTTGGAACTCGGTTCTCACATTCCCATGTTTCGTCAGGTTTCGAGTAAAGGGAGGAAGAACACGCGTGGGCGAAGGGTTGGAGGCTGATCCGAAGCGGAAAGTGAGTTTTCTGCCAAGTCCACCCTTCCTTTTTTTCCTTCGTTTTTCACCAGCGACGCTTGCGCGTACGTCTACGTTCTGCGAACATTATAATACAGGGTGACACAATAACTTCCGTCGATCCAAACGACTTCCCCTTCGCGAAAAGAAAAAAGTAATAAATCTTCGCTCGAGTAGTTACCTTAAAAGCTATCGTAGAGAGAGAAAAATCGTTCCATCGAAAGATCGACGATAACTATATTTTGCTTCGTTAAAACAGGTCTCGAAGCAATTGAGTTTCCATTTTACGGGGTCATAAGGATGCGAGTTATCCCATGCGTCAATTATTTCGTCTCAAAGGAGTTAGTAAAACGAGAGTGCGGCTCGTATATCATCTTCTGATTCGAAGTTGGTGGTATTAAGGAGTGATGTGTAATTAAGAAATCCTCGAGCAACTGGTGCTGATTACCAGGATTAGTTGCACAGCTTAACGAGCCACTAATGTTCGGTTAGATTCATAGTTAAATCCTTAAAACCTCTTCGATGAATTTACATGGAATGATAAAACGTAAAGAAACAAAGGGTTGAATGTGACAATAATTATTGCCCCACCCTATAGAGACACCGAGTCCAGAGAGATTCTCGTATATCCTCAGGTTGCCGGAGGCAGCACTCAGCCTTCGGGATAAGTTCGTTAGAGAGCCCGCGCTGTCTTCTCCTCGGAGACTCTGCCGAAGGACGAAGGGTGGTGGTTCAGAAGTTCGCAAGGTATTGCCCTTGCCCATCCTCAGACCTCTTGCTCTCAGCTGCTGCCTGTCTTCTAATTTCCAGCGTTTCGACAACCGTTCAATTTTAGCAATTTACGGGTCCGCTCGAACCCCTCGGCTTTTTTCCGTGAATAATGATATAGCGTCGAGGTAATGAACGAGAGTGTTAATTCTTGGGGTGTTTATCTCGTTTACGGTTTCATACAGACGTTATACATAAAGGAATAAAATTTGAAATAAATTTATCCGAGATGATGAACTCAGAGGAGACTTGTTGATTTAGATCGAGAATTTTTGCCATCTAGGGATCCCTAGAATTTCTAGGGTTTTCTAGATGTCTTTGGCACCACTGAGGGCTTATCTCTAAAAATTCCTGGCATCTCTAAATTTAAGTATTTCTATACTTTAGAATTTCTATCCTAGGGATTCTTAAGTTTCAGAAATCAAGTACTAGAGATTTCTAGGGATCCCTAGAATTTCTCTATTAATATTGAATTAAACTTTTTCTTTCAAGCAGGTGTTAAAATTACGTTTGCATTGGAATAATCATCTAAATTATCGTCAAGATTCTTTATTAAGTTCAATCGAAAACTACCTACCTAAACTCTATCGTCCTTAACGACAAATTGGTATTGCACCGATGCACGATTCGAGGAACGGGCATTATTCGAGCATGATGATGATGATGATGATCGATGCGCCGCGTTGAATCCACGCTCAAATTACTCGCGTTTTAGCCGAGCGGCTCTTCTCTCGGCACAGCCGTTGCTGTACAGGGACGACGACTAGTCGGGCAAAAAACACGCTTGCTCTGAAGACCGGACCCCGACGTAGCAGAGAAACTTGCTCCTCGGATCAAGGAACGAGCCCGAGAATCCCGCTTCTCGGGAAAACTCTCTATCTGGAAAATCGTTTTCCACGAATGTCTCGCTGACATTATCTCAAACAGTTGCAGAAAGTAGATTCAAAAATTTTCATCAAAGTTAAGAAGAGATGTTATTTCGAAATTCGTTCAAAATTTTCAGTACCTATACCTATATCTTTGCGTTAGACCTTCTATCCATCTCTTCAACAACTCTCGTCCGCCTCACGGTAATAATGAAACGCACTTCGGGCTTGCTATATTTATCTTAATCGTCCCCTTCCTTTCGACATCCTTCACCGTCTCGGCTCGCGTTCAAGCCGGTGTTTCCAGACCGATCCTGTCTTCGAGTTCCCCGTTTTCGGATCGATCGTTCGAGCCAATGGTCGCAGTAGCTACGAGGACACGGACGAGTGCGATTTACGAGCAGTCGGCTTAAAGCTCGTCGCGGAGATCCTCCTCTTTCGGGTTGCCCCTTAGCTAGGCAACCCGGACCGTCGTGCCGCGCCACGCCGCGTCCCTTCCATCTTACGTCTGCTTTGAATCTCGGCTAGTCTCTCGCCCTGTCGTCGACGGGAGGAACCCCCGACGATAAACCCTCTCATCGACGACCGGCTTATCGCCTCGAATTATCCGAAAAGCCACGCTCAGGAAGAAGAAAAAGAAGAAGAAGAAGAAACGAGGGAAGACGACGTTACCTGCCAAGACATAAAGGGAAGGCGGTGTCGTTTGTCCTACGACTTCCACTTCTTCGCGAAATCGAATGCATTTCGTTTTCGAGATTTCCAGGGATCGCTGGCCTCGTTTCAACAGTCACACTGGATTTCTGGTACTTTATGAGGGATCGGGTTTGCGAAGCTTGGATTTTCGTACTGATCCGGCCAGTTGGTGAAAAAGTGCCGATGATAATTTTAACTTTCAGTTCCAATAATAATCTCTCTAAATGGGAACACTCCCTAAATCCACGAGACTAAAGTCATAATTCTATCCTGAAGACGAATGGAGTCACGAAATTTTGATCCTAAATGGCACTATTAATTTTCCCGCGATTATTTCCAGCATCGAAGCCGGCTTCGAAAGGAGCCACGATCGGCACGTAACTCGTAAATCCTTTGGATCGCGTAATTCGAGGCAGTTCTCGCGAACTTTACACCCTACCTTCGGTGTTTGTATCTTAGGTCCCTCGTAAGTACACAGGCCGATAATTTATCGCCAATAATAACGCAGTGTGGCAATCGGTGGCTCGTCACAACTTTCTTACCCGATGGGTACACATATATCACGCCTCTTGTCCCGTCAGGGCCAACTTTTCCGTTTAATAAGTCCCTACAATTTTTCAACCTTCCAACAGCCCCCCAAGCCCTCCCCCCGTGTCGACCAGCGAAAGAAACGAGCGAGAAAGATGGAAGCCGATTCTACCCTCGATTTTTCCGAGGGTCCAAACGACTTTCGCTTTCAAACTCACGTTAAACTCCTCTTCAGCCCTTAACAGGGACCTGTACTTAGAACACGTGAACTCTTTGCAGACGAGGAAACTTGGCATTTTTCAAATTCGGTTGGCTTTGAAAAATTGATTTGGCTTTTTGGCGTTTTTGCAATTTTAATAAAATGACTATATTTAAATGTTTTTAGCTATTTTCAAACACTTTTTGGCTTAAACCCAAGGTTTCGAGTTGGCTACCCATGATCAAGACACCATCTTATAAGTGTTATAATGACACTGGACTCTGGTATATACATATATATTCTATTTCCGGTAGTATAATGCTGAGTGTTAATTTTATTACTAATAAAAAGGGCGGTAATAAATAAGAATCCAACTTTTTTGCCCGCCCCTCTGTAAAACAAATGCGCGAATCACTGGAAGTGCATAAAGTGGCTAAAATGGAAAGTAGGATCGTTATCGAGCTTGTTGGACAGGACTCCAGTCTATTCTCGACAAAAATAAGCAAAGTTCAGGTTTAAACCACGCAAACACGATCGTGAATTCGCGTGGGTTTGCTTTACGCGATGCTTATCCGGATTTATAACGTAATCACGATATCGAATGGCCCGGTAACTACTCCCATATTAAGTCTGATTAGAACTTCGCACCCAGAGAAACGTATAGAGTTTTTAGACTCATTTGGAAAGCTTTATGATTCGATGGAAGCAATAAACTCATCGGTCCAAAATGAAGACCCAGTAGCTAATTCTTTAATTTAGAATCGATCAGTTTTACTGTTGGAGGTTGCCTGTGGAATGTTGGATCGTTAGCTGGGCGCAGCAGGAAAGCAAAGGACAATTAGTTATTCCGCTATGCTCACAGTAGCAATAGAACTAATTAGTAGTAGCAACAGAAGTCTGAGCACATGTGATCAGAGACAATTTCCTGAGATTCCTACGATACTTTCCTAGATGGAATAGTTCCTGGATCCTATTTCAGTCCATCTGGTAGATAAATCTTAGCCATAGCCTCGGGAGGATGCAATGAATCACGGTGCAAAGGATAATCATCCTCGATCTAGTCGATGCGATGGACCAAGTGAAAGATGGACTTACCGGTAAAACGAGCAACAAGATTGCTCGTACAAAAGGTGTATATTTAAAAAAAGAAACTCATCTCCGACACTAAGGACATTCATTTTAATGGAAATTTTTTTTTCTATTCCTCAAGACGTAAGGTGTCCTACTCGAGAGCAAAACCTGCGTGACTTTCGCTTTCGAGCGAACACGTATCCTACCAAAAACCAGGCACACGGTTGAACAAAAAGCCAGGTGCCACAAAGGGGTCCAGAATTGAAGCAAGGAAAATGTAGAACGGCCGAAGAACAAAGAATAGCGACAACGGGATGGAATCGCGTTGAGAATGAACAGAGAAGAGATAGAAGACGCGAGAAAGGGAAAGTATAAGCGAAAAAGGGGCAAGAATAAGGGAGACGAGAGAAAAAATAGGAGAAGAAAGAGCGAGCTAAATTAAAGGGCGTCGCGAACAAAGGCGGATGTGCCTGGAGAGCAAAAGAGCCGCGTGTAGGTGCAGCATGGTGTATAAGGGTGTCTACGTTTGGCTCTTCGCCTCGGATCAAAGCGCGTGGCTCCGCTGTTGGCTGTCGGGAATAGAGATGGAAAGCGAGATTCGCGGTGAATTTCAATGTGTTCCGCAATTCGTGCCTGGAAAACCATTTTCGGCCGGAGGGAGAAGGAAGGCACAGGTAGCACGGAAGAATCGCGGCGATGGATGAAGGACGGAGGATCACAAAGGGAGGGAAAACTAGAGGAGAGTCCGTGGATCAGGAAAATTACGGACAAGGATGGAATTGAACTGACACTCGATCGATCGAACGGGTACTAGTAAAACCTTTAGCCTTTCTTTAAGGTCCACGCTCACTTGAGAGTAAAATCCCTATGAGAAGGTGGTAAATGAGGGACGTTAAATGTTGGGATAACACTGAAACTGATAATGGCTGCTACTTTCGTACCCATATCTGTATTCGGAGAATCTTTGGTTAAACTAAAGGGTTGAATGAACGTTTGAACTGTCGGGGCACGATCAACCCCCTTTTAATCTCTAGCCGATATTCCGATTTAGGTAATGGCTTTGTAACAGTCATTTTCTAGAGCGCACTCGGTTTCTAGAGCTTTCATCTTCGCTCGTTAGCTTTCATCCCACTTTACGAGCCTAGAGAACACAGCCGTTTTCCAGTTTCCATGAACATTTCTACAGTCTCAGGATCGAGATCGATCACGCGAAATCTCTCGGTCGAAGTTTGGCGTCACGCGAGGTTACGACGGGTTACGTTTTAACTCCTAACCGAGTAATTGCGACATCGCTCGATGCCGTTTCTCAAGTTATGACATCACTGTACGTTGGCTACCGTAGGCATTCACTAGGAACCTGGTGTGGCTTGAACGCATACGATTCGCGAGGCGGGTAGAAAGCGGTGTAGCTTTACGAGAGCCGAGGAGAGGCGTAGACCGAATCACAGGCACACCTCCCCTGGTTTACCATAAGAATGGTCCCCATTATCCCGTAGATCCGCGCCGGGAGATATTCCAAGTGGAGAATGGCCGAAGCCAGCTAAGGGGCTGGTGACAGATGCTCTGTATGCAAATTCCCGAGCACCCGTGAAAACCCCATAACACGCCATCCTCTCGCTGATTCTGCTCGCCTCCCTCTTCGCTTCTCTTTCCACCTGCTCCCTCTTTACCACTCCTTCAACATTGCCGTTCTCCAAGCCAAGACGTTCGCCGTGATAAAGACTTTTCTCTCTCTCCCCGTCTCGCTCTTTCCATCATCTTCGTTCCTGCCCTCCCTTTCTCCATCCTGTCGGTACTTCCACCCTCTGATTCTTTCTCCTCGTTCCACCGCGTCAAGGTAGACGCAGTTGTCTCTGTTTCACCGTTACATAGCCGCTCTTTGTCGTGAACCTGGATGGGAACAAAGGGAAAAGGGGGAGGCGTATCTCGAAGACGGGAAAGGCGTTAATTGAAAGGAACCATGGCGAGACCCAATAAGATTTCACCGTTTCTACGCGAGAGGAGAAGGTCCAGCGCCAATTTCCTGGATCTTCACCCCTAAATAGTGACTATGGATCCAACACGATTGGACATGCCTTTGTTTTTATGGGGTCTTGAATTTGTGCCTTGAAAACGGGCGCCATCTGCTTTATCTTAATATAGAAATGTGAGATAGTTGCAAATCATGAAATTCCGAAGTGCTCCGAAGTGTAGCCAGATACACGGTAGCTTATACGAAGGACAAGGTCTTTCGATACCGACTCTTCAGGTACTCGATTCTTCTCTCTTTTTCCATTCTACATTTTATTTCTTTCTTAGCAGTCTGAAGGTATCTTTTTATCGTTTCGGATATTGATCACGATGGTTCAATATCTTATCTGAAGGTAGTAAATCGAATCATCGGTAACGCCCTCTTAATCGCCCGCAGCATTGTACTCGGCGATTATCTTTTTTAGGCGTGCAAGGAAATTAATTAAATAATCGTATTAATTCCACTGAATTCCCCCAGTCATTCTCCGACCTCCTTCTATCCCCCCTTTACCCTATGATCATTACTGGATTCGTGACTGGCAGTTTAAACGTGGGCGACAGCGGAGCGTATCTTGAAATTAATTTAATTAGCGGTCGATTCAAGACCCAAACTTCCGTCAAACGCTCGTTAATCGCACCTGTCGTTACCATCGTCCAACGCAGCCTTCACTCGGCGACTCCTTATCGTGGTAACGTGTTTCAAGCGGTTCTTGTTCTCACGAGGAAAGCCATGAGAAATCAGCCTCTGCTTGAATGTCATCCGAGTTAATCTCACATCGAAATGTGAGCTGTTTATTTTGAAAGTAAAAAGCTGAGGACGTTTTGCTCTTATTTCCCAAGTGTCATGGATACTTTGGAGAAACCTTGACATTAATTGACGAATTACTTGGATTTCGCGATTTCTTTTTCAATCACTGACTACTGCTTTACTAACCAGTAGTATAGTAAACTTATCTATGCCGGTATTTCTGGGATAAGTGAAGCGTTGAAATGGTACCGGGGGCCCACACAGGGGAGGGATTTCAGCTGGTAGGATGCCACTTCAAATTTTTTGGCGTGGGTGGTACGAGTCCCACACTGCCCAAGCGCATCCCCTAGCCGAATAGTGCGAAAGGGACCAACCTGCGCTTACGTAACTGTATTTTCTCTCCTGCCACTCTTGGAGGAGTTCACTCATGAACTCCTTGCGGCAAGTTTCATGCAATCCCCGTTCAAGTTTCGTTGGGATTCGACTTTTCTCAGTTCATAAAGGTTCCTTGTAACCATCACCGGGCGCCACTTTGCACAAAGGAGAAAGGAGTGGTGCGGAGAATGAGATAGGGTTGGCGAGAGGGCGGCAAGGACGCGATGGGAGATGAAGCAGAGAGGATAGCCGCGAAATGGTCTGTCGACTTAATACAACGAGAGAGTGACGAGGCTACAGACCCGTCGGATGAAATTTCATCGCGGGAATTCAATTAAAAGTAATATACCGAAGGGTCGGATTCCGAGAGAAAAAGCAGTCGTTCGTTGATGGATAGATAAGTAAATACTTGAATAGACGAACAGATTTATCATCGAGCAGTGTTTAACGTCTCTATTTAACCCTGTTAGAAAATGAAAGACATCTTGAGTAACAAACAGTAATCGGACGTTATTTAAAAAACGCAGGTTCGTAATTCCAGGATGATTCATCAAATAAATAGAAGATAAACGGGAGACTCCTTTGACGAACTCGTTAAGTTCCTAACTGACCGTTTTAATTTAATCAAACTACCAGGCTCGAGAATTCCTTCTGACGCCTTCATTATTCTATGTCCGCACCTTTCTCCGGGATCAGGCTAAAAGAATCCTCGCAAGAAAACGGCGGAGGGGTCGAATTAAGAATGAAAATATCTCGTGCCCTCCTCCTAAGAAACGGAACGACGACGTCCGCCATCAGCAGAAAATTCGAGATGGACCAAAAAAAGTTTTCACGACTCCTTATTGTTTCGACGACAATTAGGAGGAAGCTAGAGTGGCAGGGGACGAAGATGTGTTCTCCTGGAAAAAAAACCGACCCTGGAGGGCGGTCGCGCTATCGTAAACTTTCCCGCCTTGTACTGCCGGAAAATTCGTTCAAAATCGTTTGAATTCTTGTCTGGCAAGATGAACGGTCGACGCGATTTCGGAATACTGATGCGTCACGCTGAATATCGAGGGTTGGAACATCGTTTGTTTCTTCATTCCCGTTGTCTCGCTTTCCGAATGGAAAAAGCGAATGCGGTTCGAATAACCTATCCAAGAAATATCGCGGAAATAATAGAGGCACGTATAGGGGTTTGGTGTACATGATACATTTTTATGGTTCGTAATGGTTAGGGATTGCCAGTTTACGAGGCTACTTGGGTATCTGAACCGAGTAGACGTAAACGTAAATGCAAATAAGTCCGTCGAGTTAAAATAACAATCAACTATCGCTATGTCCAAAGTGGACAGGAATTGATGTTCATCCAGAACGGTGTTAGGCACATCAATCCTCTGCACTTTACCCGCATTCCTCGTTGTCAACCGCAGGAATGCGCGTATTGTTCATTTACAGGGTCCATTTGGACCAACTGGACCATGGAATACGATCATCGTCACGTGCCTGAATGGTTGCCAGAGATCCCTTAACTAAAATGGAACATTTAGAATCAGGGAATTCATGCCTTGGAAAATGAAGAGCGATCAAATTCCTACGGGAGAATTGTCCTATATGTTTCTTACTTTATTGGGACACGTTTTCTCTTCAGTTCCCCGTGATTCGATTTCACCGTTGTTGGCATTATTCCAGCAGGAATACCGATATTTTCGGGAGTGATCGTCAGGGAGATGATCGGTCGAAACGTGTTCGTTCAAATTCTTCGGTGACACTCGATTTTCATACTGTAGGATCAGGGAGACGACTGTGTGTTGCAACAAGAAATTCATGAGAACGAAAGGGAAGTGATCCGGAAGTGTGCCAAGAAAAAAAGGAAGGGGATAAAAAATAACGAGCACCAGTTTAAGGTGGGGAAGGAGCGATAAACGTCGGGAAATGAAACGTTCTTCTTTCCCTCCGGTTTAACGTCCGCCCGCGGAAATGCGCCCTTGAAAGTTCAAGTCCCTGCCTTTATCCGTTTATCGCGGCAACAAACGCTCGTAAACTATCACGATTCTGGCAGCTATTCGATTTTTCAGCGAATCGACGCTCTCGGTGAACCCTTCTAAATTTTCAGGATTTAAAAAGTTCAGTTCTGAACCCTTAAATTTTCATCCGAGTCATTTTTTAATCTTCGTCAATAGCAATAAGCCAACTGTGTCATCCAATTATCCCCTTCTGGAAACATTTGCCGATTCGACGAGTCGTTTCCGCGGTTTCTCGCGGTTCTGTTTACCGTCAACTCGGCAATAGCCATTACTTTGGAAATATCTCGGGGAGGTAATCGATGCGAAGCTCGGGGGTGGCTTGGCAGCGTCAGGATTTACGGCCACTTCGAAGGCGGGGATCCATTAGAATCCGACGACGTTGGCAAGAGTGCAAGTAAGGAAATACAGAACGCGTGGAAGCAACCCCACACGCGGCATACGGTACGCGTTTTCCATCGAGCAAATAGAATCTGCGGTCGTCGCCAGCGTTCCGCCCCGTGCATTCGACTCGGAATTTCTCTACGCGTCCCTTTCCCGGAAAAGTCGGCTGTCCCTTTCTCTTTATCGTGGAAATTCCGCCCATTTACTGTCTGAGATTGTTAGTGCTTCGGACGAGAGAAGGAGAGATAGGGAGGAGAGTCGGGCAGGGCAGCCGGCAGCAGGTGGTCTGCCCCACGGTTTTACGAGCGGTCACCAAAGGGCAGTATACCGGATGTCGTTTACATGCGAATCGCTCATCGGGGAGAAACTCCGGCGCGGATAAACTCTGGATTTCCGCGGGCCCGTAATTTATGCTAACTTACCGATTCCACGTCGTTTCGGTGAGGGCGATTGGTTTCAGCCCCCCCCCCCCATCATGAGATTCGAACGCTTACCCTATCTGGAATTGGATTTTTAATGCTGCGCTTCGTTCCTTGTTTGTCCATCGATCGTGTAATCGAATTTAAACTACATTTGGGTTTAGTTAGGTATAATGTGGTCTGATAATATTTTATAAACACAAGCGTTTGTAGGGCACTTACAATTAGATTCGTATCGAAAGCAGCTGCCTCAAGCAATAATTTTCCAAGCATACTTTCTCCATCCATTTCGAGACACGCTATAGACAAATGTTCCGAAAGCTGTTGCACTCCCATAGGAGTTGGCAAGACAGTCACCATCGATCATAGAGCAGCGTGTCCCCTATAAGACGGATCGTCGATGGGTACCATCGAAACGATCTCGTTATCGACGCTAGCTGTTCCATCTCCATAGGAATTTTTTTTATGGCACTTTGAATTTCAAAGTCTTTCCCATAAGCAGGAAAGCCTGGCAGAGTCGCGACAGTCCTCTGGAAACGGGGGGATGATACGTCAGCCTTGAGTTCATCAGCGGAACGAGTATCCATCGTGAATACTAATGCATCGTGATCGAGGATCGAGGGCTGGGGGGGTGGTTCGGTCCTCTTGTACTCGTGCTTGAGCGCCGATATAGTTGAACCACCCCCGTAATTTCGTGTCCGTCCACCGTTAGCCTGTAAATCCGACGAGGCTAAGACGATTCTTTCCGCTTTCCTCGCACGAAGTATCGTATTTCCATGTCCAAATAGTCTTTATGATCGTTATCCGAAAATGGCGTGGGTGAATAGCGAGAGGGGCGAAGGGAGGTGGAGGTTTCTTTTGTGAACTTGGCATGATCCGAGGGAGATTACGGGGGATATGGGAATATGAAATGGGGATTTTATTTTTGAGCTGGCAATATGATATTAGGACCAAGGTGGATTTTCTTCTATCAACCCTTTATAAGTAAACTTCTAAATTCTAAAAAAAAAAAAAGGAATGCGAACGACAAGTGGAAGGTTGAAAAATCATGATTAGCGGTGGGGCGAAGAGAAACCGGAAAGAGGCAGCGTGGTCGCGCGAAGCAGCCACGTGCTTCCAGTCGAGCGTCGACGAAAATTACCGAACGCGGCCGAACTTGAGATTTCGTGTTGGCACCGGGTGTCGGAATGCTATGCCGTCAGTCGTAGGCGCGTGCCACGTATAGATAGGTCGTGTGTACGTTTATTCGTTCGCGTTCCGTGTTTACGACATTTTCCTTCTTCGTCCGTTAAACAAATACAATTACTTTCTATTTTTGATCGTAAATGAATAAATTTTTCGAGCGAACCGTTGATGCGTAAATACTTTTGTGATCATAAAACTTTTCGACAATTCATCGATTATAAATCAAGTGTATTTTTCTACTAAGTGGTGAGGCGTGATGCGGTGAAGGACACAGTCCGTTGCCAGAGTATCGTATTTCAAAACTTCAACGATGCGAGGCTGACCGTGAAACTGAGATGAAGAATCATTCGAGAACGTGCCGTTGGCAACAGCAGATCAGATAAGAGGTAGGAAAAAAAACCATTGTTTTCTTTAGTGTGGCCCGTTACAGTTTTCGGTTCGAATTGCCTTACGTTTAAAAAATATCGCATAGATGGTGTCGATTTCGATGTAATTTCCAAATACTTGACACGTATTTTTTATTATTGGTAATCGTTTACTTTAGAAAAACGAAAAGTACGATACAATTATTTACAAGTGCGTTTAAAAATTTGGGAACCACACTAATGTGGGAACCAAAGCATCAGCCACTTCCGGTTTTACAAAAGCCCTGGTTCTATTTGTGACGGTTATTTGCGTGCAAGAAAAAAATTGAGAGGGAAAACGTCGAGAGAAAGAAAGACAGTTGGACAGTCTTTGAAGATGCGCCAATTAGCGAGCAGGTTTTCAAGTCGGTGCGCGCAAAGTAGAGAAACCGAGGAGCCGGCATGGCACTCTGTGCCCGTGGCCCTTTTCACCATATCCCGCGTTGTGATTTTTAATTAGCCTCCGGTCCGCGATGCCCGGAACGCGAGATTAAAACGCCCTGCCGTGTATTCACTGTTGCGGTTTGGTCCTCCTGTTTCTTCCGCCGGAAAATACGATGAACCGTAGCGTGCACGCGCGATACGCTGTTTTGAGAACTTAAGTGAAAAGGGTCGTCTTCTCTCCTCGAGATACATGGAAGTTGCAAAGCGATGAAAATCAAAGTAACATTCAATTGTTGGTATTATTTCGATAGAGTGGGACAGAAATAAATAACTTAATCCAACCAAAACAATGCGTTTTTGACAGTATTTTGCATTTAATATTCAATTGTTTAACAGAGTAATTAATTTTAAGATCTCAAAACTTAAAGCTTTCATATTTCCACCCCATTATCTGAAAACTTTAGCAATTTAGCAACTGAAAAAATTTAACGTAAACTTTAACGACCCCTTTCTAAGATACTCTATAAAGCCGAAACGGTAGAAAAAGTTCGATAAGTCGACGGTAAACTTAAAAAAGGAAGAAAGAAGAAGGGGCATCTGGCGGATCCCTGATAAGACAGAGGGATATCCAGGCCAGGGGTAAAAATCAGCGTGGCGGCTTGGACAGTAGCGTCGGTTCGAGTTTCGACTATTTGTCCTCGAAAGACAAGATCCTAATGGGAAAGTAATCCCTTTCGGGTAAGCGGCGGTACAGATAAAGAGCCCGGGCGTAAGAGATCCGAGAAGATACTTTGGTATTGCATGCTCGCGGCAACCTGGATGAGGTTCTTCCAGATCAGGTCCTACGATAAGGTTCCCTCTTTTCGGAAAGCTCGCCAGGAATTTGTCTTCCACCATCCAGACGGCTGCTACATTTTCGAAAGCCTTCTAAAACGTTCCAGCCGAGATTAAGACCGGCCACGATAAATTACCACCGCAAACTTTGGAATTAACGTCATATTTTAAGGGACTTATCAAGAATTCAAGATCACTTGATAAAAATAATTAATTTATCAATTTGGATCTTTGATGAGTCTATTGCTTAACGTCTTACCCTACAACATCGTGTCATACGTATCAAATTCGGCTGGAACGTTTAGTATGGTTGAATTTTTAGTTGAATTCTAATTTTAATTTGCTCAGCCAAGGATCGTTGAATGTTACGACTGCATTATATTTCATTTTTCTTTATTTGTATTAAAATTGAAGCAACTAACATTTAGCTTTGACTGACACAATTGTCGAACAAATAGGCGAACGGGTTAAGAGTTATTCTTAATGCTTCAACCTCCATAACCATGGAGTCCGTAGTGTCTCTCTCTCCGTCAACTGGTCGGAAATAATAGTTGTCTCATCAGTCGGAAATGAATGCTTTAGATTAACACGATAAGCTGGTAAATGCGAACGATGCCTTAGATGTAATACCAAGCTTCAGGCAGCGGGGATCCCCGGCCGGTTGACGACTTCGTAACCTGAAGATTCGTCAACGTCAGACCCCATTAGCAGCAGCCCTTCGTCGACGCTCGACTCGCTAATTCCCTCTTACGCTGAATACGTTTGCCTGGTGCGAGATATGCTTTATACGGGTGTCGTTGCGATCGTCTTAATCAATGACCCGCGTGTGTTATTTTACAATTAGCAGCTACTAGCCGGTGATCGTTGATTTCCTATGAATTTCCTATGAATCATGTAAATCTGGTTTTTGGAAAATTACACGTTATAAACGATTCCCGCGATTTACAACCTAGCTGAAGTTTGTCGAGCGTCGAACACCAGTTACCTGTAACAGATGGGGAAAGTTGGCGTGATTCATTGGAAAGGAGGAAACGATAAGGGCCGAGAAAAAAGTGAAATTAAGAACGACCTGTTATTGGATCGAGGACGGGATTAGAAAAGACGGGGAAGATATATTGCGTCAAATATTTAACTTAGAAAGCGGCGAAGCGACGAAGGGTGGCGAGGGCGTATGAAAGGGATTCGCTCTTCAAGATCGTCGTCCCATCGATGACCGACAAATATACGAAAGATCCAATTACTAATGACCAAGTGGTTAAACAAGCTTGGCATCCTATGCTCGATGAGTCACATCCAATTACCAAGGGTCTTGTTTGGATATCATTAGAGACGAATAGAACCTCTAATTTGTTTAGATAGAATTTTGCAAAATCAATCAAACACGAATGATTCACGACGAGCCATGAATTTATCATAGCCTATACGTATAGGCAGAATTTCCTGTAGTAATAACATTATTTTTTTCGCGAATATCTCTCAAAGTAATCGAGTCCGACGTATAGCTTAGAGGAAAAAAGTTGCTTAAAACGTCGAATTGTGCAACATATTTAAAAATCATCGAAATCGGAGGGGGAGTAGCTTTTCTACAAGTTCCACCGAGATAAAAGACAGAAGCTCCGAGTGTCAAGTTTATGGTAAACCTTTCTGTCAAGGCTTCTGTCAAAAGTCAGCATCGAAACCGAGTAGCGACGCGGTTCACCCCTTTGGCACGTCCAAAAATAGTTGCGCCATCGTTGTGGCAGGTTTACAAAACGAACAGCGAAGGGAATATGTCCTTCGTCCTAGCAGGGGTGTAAGAACCGGTGGGGTAGAGGGAAGTGTATCGCTGCAAGATCGCGGGTTCGACTTCTATTTCGGTCGGTGCGTGTCGCGGTACGGTGCCATTCGTTTCGACGGGTATTTTTAAAGGTTTCCCCCTTCACTCCTTGGAATCTCCTTGTGAGGTATACGCGGCGCACAGGGGACCGTATCGTCCCGTGCAATATTTTCAACCTGCCGCCGCCCCTCGAGAGTTCCTCTTATTTCACCGACAATCCTCGTAATTCAGCGAAGCGACGCACGCTTTTACCCGCCGGAGGAAGAGCGGCGACTTTGTTGTGTCGCGAGCTGATGTTGACGCTAAATGTTATGACTTTGTCGCCGTGAAGACCGGTGCTTCCGTTGTCATGACACTGGATTTCATGTTGCGACACGGGGTGGATAAAAAGGGTCTAGATTGAGTTATTCTTATTCTTAGTTACAGAGAGACTTAAGTTGCACCTGATTATTATTATCTACTAGTAAAATATTTTGGACAAGTGGATTGGTAGAAAAAGGAAATCCAACCAATCAACAGAGTCGTTTGCGAGAACGTATATCGCCGGTGTCAGATTGATGTGCGCGAAGGTAGAAAGAAAAATGAGGGGGTGCATTCGAAGAGATTTCGATTCCCGTTGGATTTCCTTGTCAGTGGGCAGGTTTTTCCCTTGATTTCTCGATTTTCCTTCGCGACACCTTCCAACCCGAGGGTAAATATTTGATGTGATTTTTCATCCCCAACCCACCCCTGCTCAACCTTCAGATTCGCACTCTCGTTACTCCTCTCCCTTTTACTTTTTTCTTCTTCTTCGAGTCTGCACGTTTTCAATGATAATCTCCTTTACCACCCTACGTATCTCGGTTTGTTAAACTTTTACGCCCGTTGTTTACGCCTGGTTCCGGTTTCTTTTCGCGTTCCTCGAGTTAAGGGTCGCACGTGGCGCAGAAAGCGGGGAGAAAATACGACGTCTTAACCGTTTCAAGGGTTGCAAAAGTACTTACCGTGGGGATGTGTCGCGTGCGCATATGGTACATGCATCATTGCGGTTGGAACGAGGCGAGGTTCTTCAGCGTTTATCTACCCTCCTGGCTCTCCGCTATTGCCAGAATGCTGCGATAAGAATAGAGATTCGCGCGACCACTGTGCAGATAACGTTTGTTCCAAAAAAGCTTTACGATTCTTGTTGAACGAGGATAAACGAGCCTGGCCTGTTACTGTTCCGAAGAACAGGAAACGGGTGCAAGGGAGGGCACGTAGAAGTGGAAGCTTTGTTAAGTTACACCGGGAAGAAACTTTTCACCTTTAATTGGAATATTTTCTAAGGTTGAATAAAATTGAATGGGCGAATAGAGGTTGGAATTGAAAATAGTTTCAGGAGTTCGGGGATGAATTATGATATTAATAATGATGAAAGTTTAAGAGAATAGGGAATATCTCTGTAGAATTTTAAAGCCTCGAAAAATTAGAATATCTCAATAATTCATCCCCTCGATCATCCGCGCCTTTCCCCTGGAACAAAGAATTCGATTTCTCCGAATCCTCTGTCAGAAAAAAAAGGGAAAATGAAAATATTCATCTTAAATATGCTGGCTTCGTTCTTCATCGACACGAAATCCAGGCTCGTAACTTCGGTTCGCGAGGCTCCACCCCCTTGTTGCAAGCTTCGCAACGGAACAATCTCGGTTTAGATCGAACCACCGACTCGGTTCGACGTTTCTTTTCTCCCGAGTGTCGTTACCACGCGAGCGAAGCAACGCGACGCGAATTTCGATTCGCCGTTTTACATATGCTGACGATCGAGTCGCACATGGGACCCTCCTCGAGGAGAAAATTTGATGTACTAACCGTTTCGCGGGGAGACAGCACGCGTAGGGGCGACATGTTTCGCATCTGCTGCATGTTTTGATAAAAACTAGCGGCTGCTGCGCGCCGAGGGTGGTGTCGGCCGTGTAAATCACGGGAACGATGTAAAACACGATCGAAGAATCGATGAGCGCAACGAACTACCTTTTTGGGGTGTACTAACCTTTTGCCACTCTTGGTCGAATCCTTTTATCTGTCTGTTCTTTGGGATAAAGGATAAAATTGGGATAAAGGATGCGGTAATTTCGGTTGACTAAGCGTGTGCCTAGATAAATCAATAAACGGCTTTTTTCCCCGACGCGTCCGAACCCACAAAAATTGCCCCTATGGCAACCCTTCCCCGATATCGGGCTACACGCGATCGTATCGGAAGAGAACAAACGAGCGTTTTACTTTCAGCGGTCAGATAATTTTCACGATCCTTTCTCGCTTCGAATACTTTTCGTCGTAACTGAAAGTGTCTCAAAGGTAACATACCATCATCTATCATAATGATGGCTTAATGGAACATCACAAGGTGATCAGGCATTGATAGAAATAAAGTCTAACAACAGCATGCTTCGAGACCGGAAGCAGCCTGGTACTAGTATATCGTCTAAACGCCACAAAACACCACCACCTAACAGTGTGCAGGGAGGTTCGATCGAAGCGACGAGTTCGCATCGTTTAACGGGGGTCGGTCAGAATCGTGTGACATAGTCTCGGGCTTCTTATTAGTCATAGTCACGATGGGTCGAGAGAACCCCTCGTGGACAACGTATCGAATATACGTAGTAGATGTAGGTATACGTGCGCAGGAGCCTTCGGTAAAAGGGGGGCTTCGAACGAAGGGGCGCGCCCCTAGTGTTCCGTACACCCTGATGTCCTAGCTAGTGTTTCGTTCGCCGCTTACCCGTTCACCTCATCTTCGTGGTCGTGCTAACAAAATAACGACGAATAACCTTCAACCGGATTCGACGCTGTTTATTTCGCGTTTGGGGTGAAATGTTTGTTTAACCAGGGTGGAAGGTGTTGGGTGGTCGAAAATCCAGTTTCTCTGCGACACAGAGATGTTGAATCGTTGTCGAAGGGATGTTAGAACGATAATTCGATAGAATCTTGTAACGTGGAGGGTTGTAGACGATTGCGAGAGGATACAAGATGGAGTTATTATTGTGACTATGTTTAGACGTTTCTAGAAGTTAAGTTAATGATTCGCATTTAGTAAAGTGTGAGGACGAAACAAAGAGATGACAATTCGGATTTATGTGTCGAGGGGTGACGAGCAATAATTCGTCATTGAACGACGATCATGGGGCTCCTTAGAGCGTCTCCCTCCATCGCGTTGTTCAGATCTGACTCAAAATTTCTCGAGTTTTTCGGTGAAACAAGAAAGAATGAGGCGTTTGTCTGGCACACACTTCTACACGGGAGAGCGTGTAAGATGGCAGATGATCAACGTGCAGCATTCTCGAATCGGATTTGCGAATATCAGGTAACTTTTCTTCTTCTGACTCCTTCGAGATTTTGTTTTCGGTGACTTGAAAAGGAGGTAATTGCATGTTTCATGTTTTTATGAGCTTCGGTTTTATGGAACTTCCTGTTCACCCCTTAACAATTCACCCCTTCGCATAGATTTAAACGCACACTGTTACTCCCATTGTTTACACTTACCGGACACACTGACCCTATTCTGTAGATTGTACTTTGGCATATTTTTTATTGTTAAACAAATGATTTTAACCCTGAATAAGGGTAATCAGTGAAACTGTAAGACTGATTCCCAAGCCACCCACAGCTGTGCTGGAACCCTATCGTGAGGGAAAATCCTCTCGAATTCCGCTTTAAGACGTCGACTTTAATTCCCGATCTCTTCCTTCTTTGCGGATGGATTAGATGGAGTAAACCGCAAGCTTTTTGCGAGCGTATGCGTGCCGAGCGAAGGATGTTGACACGAAACGGTCGAGAAAGGCTGCCCTACAGCCAGGCCACGGCTAACCCGGTTGACAAGGGTAAAGTAATTGATACTGACGTTGGAACGGCTGACCATGGAGCGAGTACAAGCGGAACATCCAGCGGAATTATGGGATTATATTAATACGACCGTCTGTGACGGGCCACCCTGCGTTCGCCAGTTTTCACGGTTCCTCCAACGGAACGTTCAACAAAGCTAGAATAAATTCTCTCTTATTACATACTCCCCAAATGAATCTTCCCTGAACATCTGATCAAATAATCGTCTTCTTCGGGGTTGCGTTGAATCGGACCAACGATCTATTTCCTCGAGACATATTGAAAATACTCGTAAAATATATTAACTTTTCTATCATCTCGTCCAATGAAACAAATAATCATCCAACTCTCCCCTAACTCCGCTCCCATAGAAAAGCCTCGTTCAAGGCATCGCTTGTATTCTGACCAACGCGTGTGGGGTCGATATTTTTTCATGACGGGCGATCAGCTGCTAAGGGGTCGAAAGTTAATCCTTTAGTACGACTTAAGGATCGTTTGAATGCCCAAATGGTCGCGTCTCCTTCGCTGTCTTAATTCGCGACGTATAGAAGGCCGGTGGTGCACACCGGGATCCCTAAATCAGGATTAACGAGCCAGATACAGCAGAGTCGTAATCCTTCGCGTAGCAGACTAATGTCTCGTTCACGCACGTCGGATATGTTTTAACTCGGATACGCTACGGATATAACGCGTTTTAGCCGGTGGGACCCTTGGTTCGTCGCGTGTCCTGCGAGTACGTTTAGTCATCCTATTCGCAGTTAGGCGGCACGTTTAATATTAATTTCGCTTCTTAGCCCTCCTCCAGGGATGAGTCAGTGGATCCGGATGAAGATCCGTCTGGATATTAAAGTTCGTGATATCGTGGACCGTAAACGATGTTAAATCGTGATAGTTAGGTGTATATTGGATGAGGTATGCTTTAAGTTTCCAACCGTCTAATTAATTTTCCACTAAAGTATCCACTGGACCAAGTATCCCAAATATAAATGGAATGAATATAAAGCGGAGAACTGTGCTTTTGGTCCTGACGAGTAGGCTACTGTAAAGCATTTTACTATTATAGATGTGATAGCATTTACTATTATAGTTCACTGCAAATCCTCGAGTTCGTAGGGTACAGTGGAAGAAAAGTGATGTAGAGCAGAACGCGCGTAGCATGAGAATTGATTGTGTTCGCCCTTCTTCTCCCTTTTCTTCTGTTCGCGAAGAGGAAGAGAAAGAGGAAGGTCGAATAAGACGAACAGTTTTCCCGCGGCGGTATCGAAGTTTCTCTCGCAGAGGTCGCTCGAGTTTCGATGAGGCTTCACCGGCTGAATACTAAGTACCTGGCCGAGGGGAACAGGAATGGGGGACAGGATCATCGTGCACGTTTCCCCGGGGACGTCTACTTGAGAAAAATGATCGGACGAGACGTTTCCACTCGCCAGACACGCCGAGTTTCTGTAATAAAACGATCCTTCGGGGCTTCCTCGAGTTGTCGCGGGTCTAGTGACTTTTCGCTGCCTGCGGTGATATCGTGTTTTTATGGACGAACGATGGAATTTTGATGGTAAAGTTGGGATCGTTTAGGGCTACAAGAAAATCTGCCATTTCTTTCTCTTTCCAACCCCCTTTTTTTATATCATAGCGTGTTGGTTTTTTCATTGTTTTATTAATCAGGATTTTCTAATGGAAAATTGTTATTGTGAAAATTCTATTTTCGAGATGATGAACGCATGTTTTGAAACACTCTGTATCCTCTGAGGATCGAACGTCGTTCTTGATATTCTTGTTCTGTTCTCTGGCTTTGCGAACCCTAATGGCGGCGAGCAATCGTGCCAGCCGACTGCGATGTACGTCGGGTTGCCTGACTGCAGGTGCAGATTGCACCGTAAGTAGAGAGGGCTTTCTAGATTCTCGGGAACAAAGATCCGCTTCCTATTTGTCCGAGATACATATTTGTTTGAAGTAGACGAGCTCGGCTGCTATGCATCTCAATTCAAAAAGTCTAGTCTCGGCGAAGCTTCGATTCAAGATGATACGAACAAAGCTCTATTCCGAGACGTTCCAATATAGTTTTAATCGTTCAATTAAAAGTTTCGATAAGAAGATTTTTAATACTTTTTGAATTTGAATAAAATTCCAAATAATCGAAACCTCGTATGTGCTTGACTTACTATGAACCTGTAAACACGAAGTTATGAAAATCATAAATTCTATGAAATGTGCGGCCATCAAAGTTAATCCAATATCATCATACCAAAGAGCAATCATAAGTTCATAAGGTGGTGGATACTTAACCGAGCGCCCCTTCCTTATTCATCCCGCATTAACGTCACCCATAACAGACGCAGCTCTAATTCGCTGAGCTGCCGCGTAAAGTAGCGCCATCTCTCGCCGCGGGAGATCAAAGAACACAGGCAAAGACGGCGGGAATAAAGTTCCAGATAAACAGCCGGTGAAACGCACGGTCGGAAACCGCCATGGAATCGTGAACCCTCGTACGATCCTCGTAACTTAATTTTACATCCTGAATAAAGCACCACGACCGGTCTTTGTTTTTATCAGTCAAATTATGAATGCGTCAACTTATGGACGCCATTTCCTAGAGACATTATCCCTTCTACCACTTCTCGCGTTCTCACTCGACTATCCATCGACACGGCCAGGGGGTATAATTTGTCTTGATTCAACTTGCCTCGTGGTAAGCAATCGCGTAGCGGGCACGGTTCGACGAAAAGGTGGAATTCCGCTACATACAGAAGATTCACGTCACGCTCAAAGACGTCGGGACGCTGTAATACCGGGTCGGAAAAGGTCTGCTTGTTATTCGAGGCGCGAGTTTCGTCGGTATAGGGAAGGGTCGTGATTGAATCTACCGGGCCGGCCACGGTCCAAAGAAACACCCTGCCAGCATTTATATCCCCTGGGATTCGCCACTCTCCCCCTTTTCTGTTCTTCGCCTACCCTCCTTTTGCGAGCTACGACAGGAATAGTTTTATTATAGCGAACACGTTGACCATAACGTGCAAGGACCTCCCATGGACCCACCCCCGTAGGCAACCATCCCTCTTGGCGTCTCGTAGACCGCCTTGTTTGGAAGAAACACTTCGTGCTCCTTCTTTGTGGGTAATGATTCTCGTACGTGAAGAAACCCCATGGCGATTTCATTGAACCGTTCAACAATGGCTTTTTTGTCCCTCCCAATACATATGGATTGGTTTTTATGGAGATATTGGTTAGGGTCTATTTTGCATGGTCGTTAGTAGTTACTGGAGGAACGATGAGCTGGTTGATTTTGGGAACGAATCAATTCGATGGGGTCCTTTGACCCTTGGTCTCATCTGGGAGTCTTAAAATGTTAAGTACCAGCTTTAGGAAGATACATTTTTGGCATCGATTAATATATTTTAATAAATCAAGTGACTACTCGGTTGACCACATGTCCAACAAAGGGGTAGGGGTAGTTGGTACTCGTTTGGGTAATAAAGAGCGATGAGGAGGGCGATTCCGAAGGTGGACTAATTCGATGGGTTTTCTGGGATTTGCGTTTCCCGCGGGGAACGTGTAATTGCAGGGATTGAAGGTTGAATTGTATCGCTTTTTGGAAATCGTGATTTACAAGCGTGGTTGGGGCGATTTTAGTCTGCTTGAAAAATGAGACAGTTTTAACTGGTCACCGCAATACTGTAACAAACAAAATGATTGCTCCGATCATAAAATTTTACTACATCCATTAATGAAAAAACCAATCGATCAGACTTGGAACGAATTCTTCCATCGTTTGATCGTTATTAAAATCCGTGGAAGAAGAAGGTTTTCAGACGGACGGGAAGGGTCGAGAGAAAAGGCGACGGTAAATCCGGATTTAATAGAGAGTTCTCCGTGTGAATTTCCTTTCCATATCGTCCGTAGACCGGTAACCCCGGGACCTGACGTCGGCATATTGCATTATCGGCCGACTTATGGGATCCCATATTCAATATGATGCTGCATGTAACCGGGGGCCAGAGGGATCGCGCCCAGCGAAACCCGGCCTTCAAGGTGAAGCATATTTCAAACGCGAGTAGGGTTCCTCGGGTCCGGGGATGCTTCAGGATCGTGTATCATATTCAATGACACGAAACACGGAGAAACGAACGGCGTTGAGACGTTAAGAAACGACTTGAGAAAGAGGTAATATGAAATAACTCTTTGCAATGATGAAATATGGAACGGAAGTCTTTGATTATTTCAAGCTCGGATCTGGACGTACACTATCAACCAAAAGTTTATCGTAAGGTTCAAAATAATTTAAAAAACCAAAGTTCATATAGCGTACGATGTTGGATCGAAGGGATTAAGCTTTGCCTGGTTAGGATCAATGAGTAATAGAGATCCCTGCGTTTGACTAATTTGATACATGAATTTTCTGTTACACTCACTGATTCCCAGTATCACTTGTCTCACAGATGAATTACCTTAAGTGGTTGAAAAATCACCGGTACCGTTACCAGGCACGTCGTGTACATCGTCTGAGTAATTTCTCATTTAATATGATTGTATCAATCGAGAGAGGATTACAGATTCGTGAATGGATCGACCGTTACCGAAACGTCTAGTGATTTACGTACGCGTCGCTCGTGTTCCTATTTTCCCATCGTAAATCCAGCTTGGCTGGTCCTGTCTTTATGGTTTACGGATTTCGGGGCTCCATCTGCACGCCACACAGTCGTAAAACTAGGTACTGGTTCTTTCCTTTTCATTCGCCATCCGTCGATCGATCGAGTCGCAGAACCACTTCCGATATATCGGTCGTATTTTACGCATCCTCTCGTAAGCAGCTGCTTTACAATGATCGAGAAAGGGGGAGCTAGGCCTGGAGACAGGCGAGCCTCCTTCGTCTATAGAGGGGTGAATTTTACGTGTTACGACGTGATCCAGTTTCTCAGAGAAAAGCCAATTAATCGTGAGTAGGTTGAACGATCTATCGTAAACCTGCTGCCCTCATGTGTGGCCTGATTACACGTGCCTCTGGCATCATGCGATGCTACAATTAATGCGAATATGTCTTCGACACGTGCCCTGAAACACGTTGGAGGGACGTGGTCTCTATGGGTGTGGGGGTTCTTCTTGGAAAAAGAAAATTTCTCTTTAGTAAGAATCCCTATTTCAAAATATCCCCTTCTACACGAGAATCTTTCATGTCCCTAAAAATAAATGCTCGCCCTTTTGTAACTCAACCTCTGCCACCTAATCATCCGTCCCAACAATGATCGCCCGCATGTATTAGACACGATGCCAACACAGGTGCGCGGTTAATCCGCTGTGTACAAGGCTTATCTCCGGTCCAGTCTCACCTCTGGCTCCGTTTAGTTGGCGCGATAACGTTTTAGCTTAAATTCAAGCAGCCTGAGGCAGGCCACCGGCTGATTTAAGGGCCCGGTATTGCCATTCCGGTACGCGCGACCCTATGCTCGCCTGGAGGGGTGAAAAGCCCCCTAACGGAGGCGTATGCCACCGGTAGATAGTCGGCTGTGATAAGCTAAATGTTCGAGTCCCCTGTATTATATAGCTTAGGTAGGCCTGAAGCCGCCCGGAGCGTAAACCGAACTAACGACACTGCTGAGACAGACGGATTGTTCGTAGAACCGGGATTCAGGGCTTTGCATTCCACTTGTGCAGCATTGCCTGTAGATAAACGGGTTACAGACTCGCGTCGATATCGGGATACGCTTCCAGACGACCTCGCGTTAGTTGGAAAGGCATTCGGCGGGTTGCAGCTTTCAGGGGCCCGTCGCGATGCCTCGGTAGATGGCAGCAAGGAATTATCCATCTCACTGCTCAACTTTTTGGTCTATTCGTTTCCTAGCGTTTAGAATTTCGTTTTTATATTAAAGTTTGCTAAGGATCGTGGACATTTTAGGACGTTCAACGAATCTCTTACAGACAGGATACACGGGGGGGACAAGTTGCGGTGTTATCTAGAGTTTAGGGGTGCAGCTTTGGCGGAAATTGAGCCAAGACCGTACCGGAAATTCCCCTCGCCCCGTGGGAGCCTACAGTGTATACCATAAATTGAAGAGGTTGCGTTTGAATCGAAGTGTGCCCCTTCGAAGCGAAAATTGAGTTAAACACGCCCCCTTCGCGCGGCAATCTAGCGCGTTGCTCTGTAGGAAGATCTAAATTGATGTACTTACGCCTTCGCCCAACTTTTATGCGTTATAATTCCTCGTAGATGTAGCATATAATTAAATCAACTGAACATTAGACGTAAAAATGTCCAAACAATACATATTCTAAGCGATTTTGTAATACGTTGGCTTTTACGCGGTGCCTGTAGGACGGCAACCCGCGCAACCTCGGTATCTAAACGCCGTCGTACTTTAAGGAGTTGAAGAAAGTTGCTACAAACTTTTTCAACTCGTTTTGATTAACAGGGCCCTATTTTTTATTCAAATGTAAATCCTTTGACTTTCTCTCATACGGTAAAGTTCCTCGGTGTCTGATACGAGAGAGACGGATGCTGTATGCATAAGTAACGACGCGGATAAAGGTTGGCGTTCGCTTTTATGAACAAAGTTGCTCGAGTTTAGCGCAAGTTTCTATATGGTAGCTTTTAATAAAGTCCTGCCGTTTAACTATATCTCATCGTTATTTCCATAAAAGAACCTTGATGAGCACAGGGGAGCCGTGTGTCAATGAGTTCATACTAATCCTATGTAGGAGTTGTTATCGACCGAGCATTGGCTTGAACTTAGGTGTTTTTACCGATCGAAAAACCGGCTTCCCTGATTCTACATAGTTGGTAACGCGGAGACAATTTTCTTCTCGAAGACATTCAGAAACCTCGGGTCAGCCAAAGGGAGATGGGGTATTGACGCAACGTGACTTCCTTCGAAGTCATAATTGAATTCAGGAGAATGGAAGGTGGCAGGAAGTCGATGATATTTGTTGACAGGAAACCGCGGACTCAGCAGCAAAGAAGCGCACTCTGGAGAGTGCTGCTCGTGCATGCTCTCTTGAGAACTGCACACAAGTGTATCTTGAGCATCCAGTCAACAGTCAAAGTGTTCCTTAAACACTCGGACCCCGTTTTAACGAGACCCATTCATAGTGCTACTCTTCTTCTCTTCCTTTTGTTGTTTCCTTCGCTCTTGTTTTCTACTTTCCCTCATCGTAGAACCATTTTCTACATTTCTGCTCTTCTCTTTCATCATTTTTCACCATTTCTACTATTCTACTCCCTCGCTTCCCCTAACCACCGTACCACACCACTCCTCTTCGCCAGGGTGGTCCTCTTGAGCGCAAGTCATTTATATCGGCGCTGGATCGAGGGTGCGAACTCGCTCTATGACGCTTCTTTGTATGCAAACAAGGTGCTTGTTTCTAAATTGGGTTGCAAGTCGGGCCATCGTTAATTAATATATCTCACGGCACGAGCGAATTAAGCTGGTTGTTGCGAGAGAGACTGGTGCTAGCCTTTGGTACCGCGGATTCGTACGCGCGGAGCTACACGGAAGGGGAGGTTTCCCGGTGTCGGTCTGTTCGTTCAACGACCACCATGGGACTCGTACCAATCATAAACGGACCGTCGCTTCAACACCGGTTACGGGATACCAGCTTTTCATGATCCGCGCGTGACCGGCTTACGAATTCGAGACAGAAAACCGGCCGAAAATGGTAGCAAATGAATTTTTATGGAATGTTTCGCATCGCCATTTTGGCAGTACTTAAATTAATGGGCTTAACTTCTTAATTTTCAAAGATCAGAAAAGTTATCTTATTGGAACGTGAATATTAATTACACGCCCATTTAATTAAATTGATCATAAACACGAAGGCGTTCATACGAGTACGTAATCTAAGTATATTTATTGCTCGTGATAATATACAGGCACTCAAAGTGTTGCGTCCTTCGGTGACTCGATAAATCTTCTGGTCACCTCTGTGCGGCAGCTGTAATTACACCTGTTTGTACTTCAATTGCAATTAAACGTGTTTTACACACATCGGTCATATGAAATTGATTCATACTCCGTGTCTCGATTAATTCGTCTTAATAGCGGAAAAATCGAATTAATCGGAAAGTTGGCGAAGCTAGTAGAGGGCGCTCCAGAGGGCGCCCCGTTCAATTACCAACGGTGTAAAAGTGTAACGCGATACGAACGCGTGTAATTCGAGACTTTCGTCCGGCGTAGGGGGGATTAAAAAAATGCAATTTATGCCTAACGAAAAATACGAGTGTGTGCGGTCGCGCGAAGGCATGCGGGGCTAGCTAACGCCGCGAAGAAGGGCCGCAGAGAGAATGGGAAGCGTGGGCATGTTTTGAAATTCCATTACTGAACGAGATGAGGTCAGTGCACGAGGCGATTCATTAAGCGCTCTATATTTTCTCCGACGTTTCTACCTACGTCCACGAAGGGGAATATTCTCCGCGGGCTATATTTTCCCTTCGTCCTGCTTCGAACGCGCAATGGGAAAAAAGGGTCAAGACGTGACGCGGGGAATTTTGATTAATCTTCATTATTTTTGGAACGAGCCGACTGCCTCTCTTGTCAGTGTCAGGGAAACGAAAGAGAATGATTGAAGTGTGAAAGGAAGGATGAGTGTTGTAAGATTGAGGGGAGAGACCAGGTGGAATTGAAATGCAAACTATGATATTTAATATTTTTTTTTTTTTCATTTATTTATATTGGAATAGTTTTATTCACAGAATTTTCACCTAAATCTAGAAACCATAAGATTAATTCTTCCCACTGTCAAGTGTAAGTGAGTGGAAGTGATGGCTCTGATAAAGAGGAATATTTTTGATTTCTTCCTTCTATCCCTCGGGAGAGGGAGATCCTTTCAGTGGCAGATGCTACCAGAGAGTACGCTACGGCAACTAGTTCCTGCGAGTCATAAATACCTGGGAGGATCTTCGGGGAAGGGTTTGTACGACCCTAAATCAAGGTCAGCTACGTCGCACGCCTCGTCGTCACTTTCACTTCTCTCCGCAGCAGCCGTGCACCAACACCGGGATATGATTTAGTACTTTTGACGGGATTAATAATTTCCAACGGCACGCTGAGGTAGCAGATGTCCCGACGTTTTCGCACCCTATTCGCGTCTTAAGGCGTCTCGTCGCCTCCCTGCCCACCATCTTTCTCCGTGCTCTCCACACTTATGGGAAAAGGTAGATCTGTCATAGTCTCTATGACGAATTTCGGCTCCCTCTTGGTGGCCCCATCCTACCAGTCCCCCTTGTTATTTTTCACCTGTGACGTTTCTTTGTGGGGCGTCGAAACGACCAGCAGGTAGGACTGTAACACAAATGCGTCCATGTTGGACATTTCGAGGTGGAACCCCAAAGATAATCTTGATGGCATTCAGATGATTCGTATTTGATATTTGAACACTGCAGTTGCTAAAATTTCTTAAAAAATTGTGAAGGACTAGGGTTGGCTGATCTTGGGATTGTGTCTGGACGGCTAATTATGAAAATTAAAGGTGGGTAGGAGAGCCTTCTGTCGGTATCAAATTGATACCTTCTTTTTTCGACCTGTCGGCTTCATGGAAATGATCATTCGGTTAGCGCGGCTTGTTAACATAGCTGGTAGCGCTCCAAACTTGGGCCCGCACACAATACGTTGACAATAACCCAGATACCAATCTCTCAGGTAGGCATGGCTGACAATACGAAGGCAAACGTGTTACACCAGTGTGAACAAGATTTAACACAGTCATTCTGTGTCTTTTGTTTCGTAGACAGATTCGAGTCCGTTCAATTACATCTGTCTACTTAAGAACTTTAGGAAGATGTATCTCTTTCTGATTTTCCTAAAAGTTATTAACTAAGACGCTCGACCAAATTGTTAGATTACTTCGTTTCTGATGGATTTCATCAACTTGTTATTTTTATTTAACTCTTCATTCTTTGAAACAATATTTAAAGATTCATCTGTATTCAGACCCGACTTTCCACCCGATTATGATTTAAGGTTATAGTTAGAGTCTCTAGAAGGCGCGAGCGTAATCTCTACCGAGGTTATCGCGTGAAATGCTCAAGGATACGAATACCAGAGTAACTATAACTCTTACGCGTGATCAAGGATCATTTATTAATTTTCCATCGCGGGAGACAATTTCTGAAATCGATCATCCGATCGAACCCGCCCTCTGTAATTTCAACTGTACACACGCAATCAGTGTCCATGAATAAACGTCGCTTTTTTTTCTGTGAAAAACGAACGAGAAGTAGCCAAGGACAAGCGTAAATACGTCTCGAGGTTATCGCCTCGATATGCTCGCTCGATTTAGTAGCCAAACTTAACGAGAAAAAGACTGAGACACCCGGTATATTTGTTTATCACTTGCTTTCATTTTCTTCCTTTTCAAACACCGAAGTCCCGACCGAAAAAAGCAAGGAATCGCAAAAGTGACGCGTGAAATCCATCATCCGAATGTCGTAGTTCCCTTCTCCAACTGTACTCTTTCCAAAAAACAATTCCCCGAAGTCACGCCAGCTGATTACCCGTAATTCCGACGTCGTGCCCGCAATCGTGTTCCCGAATAAAGACCTTTCTAAGAAGAAAGTTCCAAGGCCAGCGCGCGATACCGAGGCTACCGCCGCGCTGCGAAGAATCCGCGCGCAAAAGGCGCTTCGAGCGCGCGAGCCTTTAAGTGCATACTCGAAGAGATGACGCAGACAGGTGAGGGGCGAGGGAAGGATGATGCCCGTAGGGAAGGAGGCAAGAAACGTTTGGTAGCTTGAGAGTTAAGGCTAGCTACGCGTCTTCCATTCCCCTCTTGTATATTCTACCATGGAACAATGGAAACTGGGTCAGTAGTGACCCAGGTCTACGAAACTTATAGGATACAACAGGGTAATCGTAGTCTTAATGGCTTAGGAGTCAAGGGTTAATTTGGATTCTGCTCTTAGGACCACTCGGCAGAATACCTTCTGTCCGAGGCTAGTTTCTGTAATTTATTTTCATCGACTCGCCATTAAGCGTCGAATATTTTTCGAAATGATTCGAGTCATCGTTGTTAAACTGTGAAAAAGCAATTCGAATTCGTGTTGAGCCCATCGCTATATCCGAAGCGAGCAACGTAATAGAGGCCAGGTAGGCGGGTCGGTGAGCACGAAAAGTAGGGCCTCGCGGCTCCGGGGGAACGTTTTTCTCTAAATTACAGCTCAGCTCGACTCGTTCGTTCCCCCGGTCGTGTCGAGCCTTTCCGCGAGCGAAGCAACGCTACTCCTCTCGTCCGGCCACTACCTGAATTCCCGATTTCTCTGCTGCGCATGCTCGGCACCCGCGATTTCTCGAACGCATCAAGGGACAAGTGGCGATCTCGTTGGCGCCGTTGTCGTTGTTTTGTCCAGCTTCTTGCTGAATCTGACCCGGTCCCCTCGATTCGCGGCCAACACTGGTAGTGACAGCTGAAAGATGAAGCTGATCAATCAGGCTTACTACCTGGATCGTTGTACAAACTCGTAATCTGCGGTTGTTTCCTAAGGAATTTTGAGATCATTTTGAAAAAAATATATATATATATATATAACAAACTTCCGTAACATTTAAACACGGTGATAGCATGTATTAAATTATCAAGTGGGTTAAAAGCGATGGCGTTTCTAATAGGGATTTCTTTATGCTTTGATGGCAGCCATTCATTAAGATGAATAATGACACAGCGTCTTTTACCGTAAGGCGAAATCAGTCCGAGTTGGCGATTTCAGGCATGCCTCGGACAGAAGTTTTCACGTGATGTTCCGATGTTTATTGGACGAGATAGGTAAACCGGATCGCGCGAACAGGCCAGAGCTATCTGCCAGGAATGAAAATAGAGAAATAATCCCGACGCCCCAGGACAAGGTTCACTGGGCGCAAATTTCCATCGTCCTGTACCGCTCTACGGAAACCTTTCTTCCCTCCCTCTTCCCATTTCGTCAAATGAACGCTCCGTGATACCATCGATCATCATCGGCCCCAAGTCCCGTTAATTAAGACGATAACGTTGGAAATTAACACGCAGGGATACTCGTAAAAGTTGTAAAATTAATGAAGCTGTTACGGGTTTATCAAAAACAGTTTAGGAATCATTTGTCGCTAGGGTCTAATGATTAGGTTAATTCCAAAGTATTAGGAAAGAAACGGAAGATTAGTTTAGCCACTTTTTTCGTTTCATCAATCTCATGGTTCACGGGTCGATGCTGTCCCTATGGTCCCGTAATTCTACCGGCATCATCAGAAGAGGAAGACACATTGTGTCGAAAAGACGCGTTATAAGCATCGGCAACGAGAAAGACAAAGTTGGAACGAAACGGACAGGCAGAACTGATGGGTAGTTGGTCCGAGCAGCATACCGCCACGAATGAACTCACGTAGGTTCGAGTGTGCTCATCCAAGCTATCAGCGGATGGATTCCAACCTACAATCTGCATAATTCCCTGGCTACATTTCCTTATCCCTTTGCGTTGCTTCGCTCGCACCCGATGGAACTCCACCGCTTCCATTAACGGCACCTTTTTTTCCCTCCTCCCGACCAGAGGACCTTGAAAGCCCTTCTTCAGCTTCGTTCGCGCGTGAAACGTATTGTTTACGAGGTATTCCGGCTGGCTCAAGCTTGTTGGGCTTTGTTATCCATTTTTATTTGGATCATCCCGATATCGAAGTCGAAACCTCCTTTTTCTAGACAATTCTAAATCAGTTCTGGATTCATATTTCGAATCCATATCCTCCCTCCACGAATACTCATCCAAGGATTTAGTAAATAGATGATGTTACACGCGTATTACGATATTGTAAGTAACAATGAGCTAGGCAGGATGAATACATTACGCGGAATCTCGAAGATGAGAAGCATGTTTCTTTGACTAGCGATTCGTCCATGGTTTGACAACGACACGCGAACAAATTCACGATCGTTTTCTTCGATTTATTGCATGTATCTAATATGGAGTTGTAAAGCAATTACGTGCATCAACGTGAAAGCGGTTTTGATGTAATTACGGTGATCGTGATGGATACCAAGCAACGTTCTTCCTTCTGTGAAATCTTTGAGCAGTTGAAACTTCGTATTAGATGGTTATCGGGTATACGTGTCCCAGGAAATGTAGCACCGGCATGAATGAAACGAAGCATCTAGCGAGACATGAACTTGTTTTACTATTCTGTTCACGTGCACTTAGGAAAGTTTTAAAAGTAGCTAGTTATATAAGATATTATTTCTTTAACATACGTATCTACTTTCTATAACTTAGAGGCTGAATACAAAATTTTTGAAAGGCTGTAATATTTACAAAGCATCATAAAACGATTAAAAGTTCAACAAGTGCTCTTAGTCAAGAAACCTTTAGCTCTGCTCTGTTTGTGCCCTGAAATACAGTGTTTAACAAGGGGAGTGCGTAGCATTTACAAATATTGAAACAAGTTGGAGCAGCTACTATTGACGGAGCTCTTCCTTTCGAGAATCTGACGTGTCCTGCAAAGTCTCGACCGCGGGAAGTCGTAATGAGCGGGAATGTTCGTGGGAAACGAGGGAGAGACGCACGCATATGCCCAGGAAAGAAAGCGCATGCGCGACCCCTTGCAATAGTACGACCCGTTCGACTCGGGACTCTCGAATTTCAAACCAAACATATCTTTGTCTGACTCGCGTCGTTCACGAAGCTAATGCTATGTTTGTTAAAATATCGTAATTAACGAAAGAAGTAATTCTTTAAAACCGAGCTTTGTAGTCGCAGGCGGAGATATATCGTCACTTAAGGTCGTCGA
The DNA here is from genome assembly GCF_051020975.1 of Osmia lignaria lignaria. Lineage (NCBI taxonomy): Eukaryota > Metazoa > Arthropoda > Insecta > Hymenoptera > Megachilidae > Osmia > Osmia lignaria. Next base: position 5,976,201 of record NC_135040.1, read on the forward strand.
ACCGCTTCCCGCTAGGTTCAACTGCTAATTCAAAGGTTTAAAGTTCAAGAAACTATCCGGCTGGTTTCAGGATGTAGTTAAATTCCATCCCTCCACCGTAAGGTGCACGAGTTTGGATAATGGTGATCGAGTGATTTAGAAGTTAGGAATGCGAATGTAGGAGAAGCACCGGTTAGCCGGACGAGGGATTAGAAAAATCGTAATTTCAAAGAAAATGAACCGCTGACCAGGGTAATTCGATATTGCACGCCACTAAGAGCCGGATGCTCGAAACGAGTAAAAACTGGAGGCCTCTGTTTTACGTAAACATGTTGAAACGGATCGATGATCGCGCGTTTCCTGTGCGCGAGAGGGTCAATTCTTCTCCACGAAGGGTAATAGTCGACGCTTCTGTAGCACGGCAAGATAGTCTTCTCCAGGGAACAATTGGTGCTGGATGCATGGATCAGGAGGAGAATACCAGACAAAAGGAAGATCCCAGTGGCTCTGAATCCGATGAAATTAAGGAATCACGCGAGAAATGGACGTACGTTGGTTTGGTGCGTAGAAACCAGTTCCTCGGTATGAAAAATACCACGCGTGTCGTAAACTGGCGGTAGGACGATGCTAAATATAAACGCAAGAAAAGAAGGAAAACGGTGACCAGGCGAAGAGCACGTCGGTAACGAGCAGTCTGGGGTGCACCTGCGGATATTCGGGGAACGTCCTCTTGTAACGTCGTAGACCACCTGTTTCACTTGGAAACAGGTGTCATCGCGAAAGAAGGTTGACTGAAGAAGGGACGACTCGAAGAAGAAACGACTGTGATGCTAAACAGGCTCTTAATTGGCCACCACCTCTGGAGGAGGTGACCTAATGAAGATCCGTACGTGTTTTTCAGGTACTACAAGTTATCACTGTCCGATGGTGAACGAATCTGTAGAAACGAATCGATCCCGAAGTCACGGTGCTAAGTAAGGTACGAAGAGGAAGAAAGTCTCAACAGCAATAATAAAAGATAAAGAGTTGATGAAATAGATTATTATAAAGTATAAAACCTTAGCCTCCAATTACATACTGGGTTGGGAATAAAAAATCCTGGTAGAGATTGAGATCAGTGATTCGTCTATTATGGCTGAGCAAAGAGCTGTGTCATGGTCTTTACTTAAGAGAACTATCTGATCATCAGAGATGAATTTTTATAGGGTTAATGTCGAGGTTGCTGCTGTGAACGATTAAAACCCACTTTAGCGAGATAGCGTTAGCGCTAGATGGTCAGAGACTTACGTCTAACAAGTTGGACTATAGTTGAGGTATTAAAAAATGTACTTCGTGCAATGCTAATCTGTAGCCAAAAAAGGAAGAGAAGAAGAGAAAAATATTTGCAGTCGTAGACCCATCATTGGTTTAATGAACACCTGAGCACGTTTCTTTCTTCCTTCGCCAGACAGGTTATTTCTCTTTTATGGGGCACGAATTGTCGAGAAGAAATCCTTGGAATGAAATTATTCGAGAGCGTGTGTCTCGCACGCGGATTACTCGAACCTCGAAAATGGACTTCCAAGGAGCTGAAATGTATTCACGGCGCCGTGGATGTCATTAATAAAGATTTAGCCCGAAGCCCAGAAATCAGCAGACCTTTCGCGGATTACCATTGAAGAAAGCCGCTGATGCTTTGGTAGCATGATCGTGTTTGAGCGTCTGTTGGTCTCAGCTTTGTAACGGAATATTTTATCAACGCGTTGATTAATCACTGCTCCCGTGTACGCGTATTTAATCATCGATGACAATTTAGCAAATACGTGCTTATAGGGTTTAGTTGATCCAGATCGTTAGTCTGTATAGATCAACAGATAACTGGTATTCAGACGGCTGATAAATTGATAAGCAGACCGAAGCCTTGAAGTCTAGACTGCCTTGACCTAAGAGTCAGCCCTAACCTCTTAAAGAACTTCCTAATCAATCAGAAATCCAAAAAGGACACGGTCGATCGTAAGGATACCTAAAAAGCTAGGGAAAGCGAATGTCTGAACGTCGAAGAACAAAGAATCCATCGATCAGACGGTTCTTATCCGAGCGTGGCTCGTGACACGCACACGTTTGCAGCTCGTTAACACGGAAACCTTGCGCTACCGTATAAAGAAGGATCTTGATCCGGCGATCAGTGGCGCCGATGATGGAGGATCCCTGTGCACCAGCGAACGCCCTCGGCGGAGCTTGAAAATTTCAGCCCGCTCTGGTGGAAGCACGCGCCCGTTGCGCCTCGCGTATACAGGCGGCGGAGATTCATCTGCATAACAGTTAATAATTCCGGTGCAGAGTGTACCGGTTATACGGTTGCCACGATATGTGTACGTTACTCGAGGACCCTGTGTCTGTGTTACCCACGAGCTCGAACGGGTTCATCACGGACACAATCGTGAGCCACCTGTTTTGTTGGCGTTCTAATGGGTGGCTGTGTTGCTCTAGCCGCAAGAATTGCATCGTCCGGTGCAATATAGCTTCGCGGTACATCGAGACCCTTCGGGATGCCTTCGTTCCGTGGGCTTTCCTGTAAACATGGCGGGCAGTTGGGTCGAAAGGGCTTAGGGTATTCTTGGCTCGAGCATTAGGGACGCGAACGATTCAGTTTGAAAAAGGTTGATTGAAATCTTGATAGAGAGAATGCTGAAGCTTTTCTTATTTCATCCTTAATGCATTTAGTGCATAAAAATGATCCAAGCTGTGTAATTACTGGACAACTGGAATGCGCATCTTCACCGAAGTCCCATTTAAACATTGGGTCTGGTCGGAATTGTGAAAAAGTGATCGAGGAAACTTTGGTGTTTTTTTTTGAAGAGATAGTACTCCCGGTAAGATTGGAAGGGAAACACGAAGGTCTGATTGAAATCTTAATGGCGAGGATCTAGTCGGTAGTTTTTGCTTAATCCTTTGAAATGGGATAAAACATAGGAAAATGTCTATTTCGTTTCGATTTCGTCAGAAATGATCGAAGTATTCGCAAGTTCCTCGAACGATAAAACCGTCCGATGAAGACATTTCTCGAAGAAAACGTTCTGAGAATTTCAGAATGGTTTTAATAAACCAAAAAGGAATCTGAATTAAATTAAGCCGCCAATTTCGACGAAACCACGTTCATGACGATCGAGCATCCTGTGCGCTTTTAATCGTTCTCCGAACAAGACCGATTTAAATCAGAATCTCTGCAACAACGTAGTTTTTGTTCGATCAATTAGTCGTTCATCCCGCGCGATATTTCTGCCATGGCAGCTGTTTTGGTCAGGCAGAAATTGCTCGAGGCACGAACGCTCGGTCCATTTTGTGGCTGCAAAAATCGCCGTCGATTTCCGCGACGAGGCTGTTGAAGTGTGGTTTCGAATCGAGTTGTGGCCAGCCCAATGATGGTCCATTCGAATTATCGGACATCCTCTGACCTTGGCATCGTGAAAAATGCTACCTGGATAGCGGAGACAGTGACGGTATCGAGTCACGATCAAAGTTCCTTCATCGGTCTGATTTAATCCAAAGAAAGTTAGAATATCAAGACAGCATCCTTGGCCATCATAAATAAGGAAGTCTGGCTCCAGGTGGCGCGTTCGTTTAATTGCTTGGCAATAAATAAAAGATCCTTCGTATATTACGAAGCGCAATCGAGCGGTAAAAAAAAAAATAGGCTATCAGGAGCTGACTCGATGGAGGAATACACGTATATTATAGAAAAACGATCAAGAGAATAAGAGGTGTGCGTTTATTCATAGTCTCTGTTAACAGGGTAGCGAAACGGGATGCCGTGGAATCTTTGAGCGCGCAGCAACAAAATGATTAAGCGATTGAATTCCCATTGGCAGTGGTGGTTCAGTATCATTAGTGGCGATCCCGGAATCGTCCCAGAAAAAAAAGACTCGTTCTACTTAGATTGGGAAAGAATTTCCTGGTTACTGGGCATCGAAGCGTTCAGTAACGATCAGGATCAGTTTTAAACGGATGTACGTCCTCGTTTATGCTGATTATGCCATGCGTGTACACTGCCTGATTAGTCATACATAGGACTGGATTTTTCCAGAATAATCTGAAATCTGTGTCCTCTGTTATTCCAGATACTCTGTACCTGATTACTTCTTACTTAGAGATAATGATTGGTTATCTTAATGAATGAGTTCGCCATAAAACTTCTGTAGATAATAAAAACTTAAATTTGGTGAAAGCATAAGTAGCTTGCCAACGAAAAGATTATTCCGATGTTATTGGGACCACCTGGTGGATGACCAATTAATAACTAATTAACGTTGCATCTGCGAGCGACGGGTTAACGTTCGGTCAAGTACCATTATCGCATTTCTTGGCCAGCGTGGAGGCATTAAGAAGATACTCTAGAAAAACGACGCCGTCATTATTTACGAACATTTGCAACTACTTACAACAAGCTTACGGGACATCGCCAGCTGCGAGCTACATTAGCCGGAACAATTCAACCAATGCGTGTTGTCGCGAGTAGCGAAGTTGCTGAAAGTGCTAAACACCAGCAACATTCGCATTGTAAAACAGACGACTGTATTGTACGGTACCAGCGATCGTTAAGCCTAGCAATCAGCATCAGGGATGCATACTTCGCATATTATTCTCTGCACAATATTCGATGGTAAAAATAAGCTTGACCATTTGGGTATTGAAAACTGAGTATGGGAAATTAATTCATTTCAAAATAGGAAAGAAATTCGACTATAGGAATTTCTATTACAGTTTAAGGTGCTAGCTATGTTAAACCAAGTATTTATGAGTTTATGCATTTATGAGGTATAATTAGCACCTTCCCACTCAGCTATAGCGAATGTTGCGTTTAATTAGGGGGATAATTAACGCCTACAATTAAGAGGAGACCTCAGACACTAAAGCTCAGCACAGTCCTAGTGCTGTCTTCGGATCAAAGAACAGCCCCATCGTTTGGAGGTATCTGAGATCTTCGTTTTGGTCCCAGAGGATCATTACACGACAGTATCGATCTGATGATCTTCACTAAACGGCCGTCTAGCGAGAGTGATCTCAGGATGTAACTATTGATCGTAGCAGGCATAGATTCTTGGCGGAGGAAGAAGCGACACGGAGTCGAGCCGGTGGCGCGTATTCGAACGGGGGCCCCTCGGCGAGGCGTCAGGCCCCGACACGCCACACGTATTAGAAACGAATATAAATATATCGGGAAGGAAGGCAGGCGGGCGGCTGGTGGGGCCCGGCGAGCGCGTATTGGCGGCGTGGAAGTTACACGCAGCCGACGTAGCAGCCTCTCGAGAACGGACCCCTGTTCTCCCTACCCTGAAGCGGCCTTACAGCCAGCCAGCCTGTTCACCCCGCTCTTCTCCGGGGCCCCGAGTCCTGAAGTGCGCTCAGTGTCCGCTCGGCCTCAGCACGCCCGAGTAGGAAGGACAGGACGCCGCTTCTAGAAGCTTTTCAATGGGTTCGTGGCAGCGCGCACTGACTCGATCCTGTGCCGCCAATTAACCGCGTGAACATTTTGTTCTCGTACAGCGGTGAGATCTTTGTCTTCGTATTAAAGGTAAAGGATCAACCTTGTCGGACCTGTGGCTTCCTGTGACAGTGGTGGTAATTGGCCGTAGGATTTTGATGATACACGGTGTCGAAGGTGTGTTTTGCGGTGCCGTTTAGGCTATGTTGGTCATACAGTGCTATCAGTGAGTGTTTGAGATTGACAGGATGGTATTACCTGTTGGATCGGTTCTAAAAACCGAGTGACACACGGACATCGCGTGTCAAGGATCGTACGTGAATGGAATTCGATTTGCCGAGATCCGGAGAGGCTGTGAGAAAGAGATAGTAGAGGAAGGGTGAAATCCTCGTTCCGTGTCAGTGGAATCGGAAATTGACGCCCGGGGATCTGAATCGGTGCTCGGTTTCACGAGGCAACAAGATTGGTGGAGGTTGTTCAGGGGCGGGAGAAGATCGATCAGAAGGAGCGATGGATCGGCTGGAGATCGCGTAAAACGTTATCGTTCGCCCGGTTCCCTTTGTACGTTCGGATACGTGCCGCGTATTAAAACGTTAATCTCCGGCTGTACTACCGGTTATACGTACAGATTGCCTCTCCCTCTCCCGTCTGTCTCTCCTGCGCGTTCCCTTTCTTCCTTTTACCCTTTCTCTCTGCCTTCTCTATCTCTCCTTCCTCGCTCCGTCTCTTTCATCTCTCTGTCTCTGCTCTTTTCTTCCTTTTCCTCGGCTACCTTTCTTTTCTCTTTCTCTGTTTCTCCTTCCCCGCCCTTCTTACCTCTGTGCTCGCTTTCTCTGCTATCCCTTTCCACCCAACCCGCGTGCGCCTCCCTGTTCCTTCCACAGTTCTTCCCTCTACACCGGTTCCTTCTTATAGCCCGTGTCCTGGTTCGCGAACAGAGCCCTTGTGTTCTCTTGCCGTTGCACCAGAATAAAGAAAAGATGCCACACCATCGATTGGACCTAGCCGATTCTACCCTGTCGGCATTCTCGAGGATCCAAAGTATCGCGTATCTTTAATCGATCAGCGGGACAATGACAAGCCTCGATGTCCAGGTGTCCGGGCGCGAACTCAGGGAGTTTCGAACGCATCCCGAGCCCCCAATCTCGGTGCCCGACCAATACCAGGATCGTCATCACCAGGCACAAGCGGGATCACGATCGTATCGAAGCTGTTCGTGGCTGATCGAAGTGGCCGCGTAACGATCGACGCGCTATCAGCGAGGATCAGCCGAGGGAGAGAGGCTTAATGCATCCTCCGATCGGCCAGGATTAAACGCGAAACGAGCGCCGCTAAAAGAGAGAACGACAGACGGCAATCTGGACACAAGGGAGCGGCTAGACCGAATAAAGGGACACATCCTGCTTGCTGATGCTTCGCGAAAGCCAGTCGGTCAGCACGGCTGCTCGTTGATAAGTGCCACTGCGGATGACTCGTTAAGACGATGTCGAGTCTAGCCAGAAGAAGGAAGACCTCGGTGCTAGGGTCGAAGAGATGGTGGCAAGGTGGCTGCTGGGCTACCAGGAGCCACCAGGAAGCCTATCTACGAAGATTGTACGCTAGGAAGAACGAGCAGACCGGGAAAGGTGAGGACGAAGCGGCGGGCCGAAGGGATCTGGGGGCTAGCTGGGCATCTGGTACTGTCTACGAACTACCTCCCACCGAGGAACACTATCTGGACGCCTTCCTGAGAAACCGCGAAGATGGCAACGAGGAGGACGATGTGGTTGGCGTTGTCGTTGGGTGTCCAGCGTTAGCCACATCCAGGTCTAGTCCAACGGAGAAGTGCGTGGAATTCCTGAACGGTGCCCACGATGCTGCGATCAGCTTCGAAAACGATCGCCGACTCGAGGAACCGGAATGCAGCCGTGCGGCCGATTGCAGCTCCCTGCATTCGGGTTACGATGTCGCCGCCACTTCTCTGGAGTGAGTTTATCGCAGTATTGCTCTCGTTTCGCAAGCTGATCGATTGTCAGGGAAAGTGCTTCGAGGGCTGCCCTCGTTGGGCGGATCTCTTCTCTGTTCCCGATGTTCCGCGCAGTTCAACACGGTTCCCTGGTACATGTACCATTTTTGGTACGCGTTAAATTTTCTGCTCGGGCCAGAATTGTTAACGACCGCGTCACTCGATATCGCAGGGTCATTTTGATTCTTAGCTTTTAAGTTCCACCATTAATTGCCAGAGGGACTTAATTCTGTTAGTGCTGTTGTCAGTAGGGTTCCTTAGTTTATAATTATCTTTGTTTCTTCGTTGTACGATAATATGTGGATATCGCTAGAGTCAGAATGAGACAGCATCTCTTCGTGTGAGATCCAGTTTGTGCATAAAACCAAATAATCGACCAATAATTACTAAGCGATCGGAGACCAGCAACGAAGGGATGTAAGATTCATTTATTTTCTCTGTCGCGTTGTTTTCGCGAATAATTTTGCAAGCAAATTACTAGGCTGATGGCTGCTGCATAATCGGATCAATTTTCCGTCGAACTAAATTTGCACGTTTCGTCGATGATTGAATCTCTTGGACGTTTTTCGAAACATAGTCGTGTGGCTAGCAATAAATTGCTTCTTAAATTACAATATATCGGTGGAGGGGTTTTAGCCTGGAAACGGCAGGAGTTCCAAAGAGAACGCCGATGGTTAACCGTGTAATCAGGCCTGCCACTTGCTGCCAATTTATCATTTCCCATGCAAATAGCATTTCTTACCACGATAGAGGATTTCTCATCGTTGTGTCTGTAATGATAAAGCATTCTCTAAATGGTAACATGTTGCCAGCATTTCCGACTTCAACAACTTCCATCCTGTGTAATTGTGAACATTAAATGAACCGTTTACGGTTCTTTCGTTTGCAATTCTTGAAGATGTTAAAGACAAATTGAATATAAAGCAAAGGAAACGTACAGTGTGCCTTTTTATTATTTTTACTGATAACACGATTATTCATCAAGAAGAGTTGCCGGAGAGAATAGATATTACATTAATTTTAAAGTTCCAAGGAGAACCAAAAACTTCTGGATTTCTTCGAATTTTCGAACGCAAATGGGAAGCGAATTTATTGCTTCCCGTGGGAAAGGAATTTCTTCATTCTTCTCGGAATATACTGTTTAATATTAATATGCAGCTTGTGTGGTTACCAGCATAAACTCAGTGTTTCACTGCGCTGGATAGATTTAAACAGTCTGATCTTTAATAAAGTTCGAACGCGATGAACGCTATCGAAATGGAAAATGTTAATGAAGCGGAATTTATCGTTTCTTTATGGAAAGATCCGATCAATTAATTTCAATTAATTTCTCTGTCTTAATAGTCGATACTCGATTGCCCTGGACTGTTGGGACAACTCTTGAAATGGGTCCACTGGCTATTCGGTATCTTGATAGCTGGATGTATACCCGTGTCCCTTGCCATTAGTATTCATGTTTACACATCGTATACGATTAGTATTCGATTATCCACACCTTTGATTATTAGTATTCGGTGTTACGTGCCTTTACCGATTAGTACTTGCTTTCATCCGTCCTTTGCAATTAGTACTTTTTTTTCATGCCTTTGATAATTTGGTATTCTATTTTAACCCGCAGCTGCTGCGATCATTCGAATATCACTTCTAACCGACAACCTAATCGTGTTTTTCAGGAAAGTGTGCAGAAGCTGCAGGTGTCCCAGGGAGGAGCATCAGCGGACTTCGACGGAGGCGGGCGGTCCCTCGGGACTCGGCCTCGGTCCTGGTCCGCCGATGGCCATGGCTATGGCTTTTCCAAGCGGGGCCGCCGGTTCTTCTCACCAAGAACCCTTCAAAAGTCCCATGCAAGCGGCTCCACCAGGGCTCGCACTTCAGGAGGCCCTGATGCATCATCAGAGGCACTCGCAGAGCGACGATGACAGCGGATGTGCGCTCGAGGAGTACACGTGGGTGCCACCCGGTCTCAGGCCGGACCAGGTAAGAAACATATACTCTCCGCCGTGCTTGGAATACTGATCTGCCCGATACCCAACTGATTCTACTCCTTTCTGCGGCTGCCTTCCCAACCCGACCTATGGAAACCTTCGATCTTACTCGTTTTTGTTTTTTCAAGAGGATAACTTTCGATCCTTCGACTGCCAGGTGCTTTGTAAAATTGTCCTCGATGGATTAGGTTAGCATAAATAGTTTCTGCTCTTGGAGTAATTTATTGTTCAATTTCGAGAACAGCACGGTCGTAGCAAAAGGAAAGAAAAAAAAAGAAGTTTCACCAAAAAGATGTGAGCATTGCAAAACTTTCAAGACCTTCAAGACTCGTTGAGTATCAAGTGGGCGCGCCCTGATATGCTATGCGCCATACACGGTGACCTTTAGATTTGCATAAAGGTTGACTTTCCCTCCGCAAAATTTATCGGGACCGTTTCAGACAGACGTATGATCAAAACGTTTAGAATCATGGGAAATTTTCCAGGAATTTTGCATGTCGTTCGAAGCGATTCATCAGTGCCCTACATTTCTTACAAACACGACAAAATAAAGAGGACATCGAATAAACTTTCTTGGTGCGCTTCGAACGCGGTGAAAACAGGCAAGTAGAACGTAAAGAAATAAAAGTATCCAGACCTGTTCCCAGTGTTTTGTTCAAGGGAGGAGTCCATCACGCGTCCCATGTAACTGTAAGCATTTCGTATCTGAATTATTCATGAATGATCAATATCGGGCATCTCAACGGTGATAAACAAAGCATTTAACATGTAGCATCTTGAATCCCTTTCAGACAAGACTGTTAAGTTACTCAGCCATCTGGAGATCTAAAGACACTGAGTGCTCTTCATTAATATAGTAGGTAATTAAATGTTGCAATATAGCATCCCACTTAATATCTCATCAAACAAGTACAACAAGTCCCATTTAGTCCACAGAACCGGCAAAATGTTAACCTTTACATCATTTTCTAGTAAAGCAATCTCTAAACCATCTTTTAGCACTGATGCATCTCATACCCAAAAACCTAACTCACATGCTTATGGACTATCCATCATACCTTCAGAACCCAACCCTTTCAATTTCATTAATCCTCGCAGAAGATCCATCTGAAATTCCTCCGCGCCTTCGAAAGAAAAGAAAGGAAGGAGAGCAAAGCGAGCGCGGCGAGCGCATCGCTTCCACTCGATCGCTCTTAATTACAATCGGCGCGCGTACACGCTGTGTGTGTCGCAGGTACACCTGTACTTCAGCGCGCTACCGGAAGACAAGATCCCGTACGCGGGCAGCGCTGGCGAACGGGAGCGGGTAAAGCAGCTGCTGCAGCAACTACCGCCGCACGACAACGAGGCGAGGTACTGCAGCGGACTTACTGAGGAGGAGAAGCGAGAACTTAGGGTGTTCGCGGCGCAGCGGAAACGCGAAGCGTTGGGTCGGGGACACGCGAGCCAACTAGACAGGCCTCACGGAGCTGGATGTCGCGAATGCAGCAGGCCGATTGCCGCAGGTGAAATGGCAGTGGCCGCCAGTCGGGCTGGTCCATCCGCCCTCTGGCATCCGGCCTGCTTCGTCTGCTGCGTCTGCAGGCAGCTACTCGTCGACCTGATATACTTCTGGAGGGACGGTAGGCTCTATTGCGGCAGACATCACGCGGAAACTCTGAAGCCTCGATGCTGCGCGTGCGACGAGATCATACTGGCTGACGAGTGCACGGAGGCCGAAGGCAGGGCATGGCACATGAGGCACTTTGCTTGTCTCGAGTGCGATCGACAGGTAAACGACTGAAGCAGTTGCTCCGTCGTGGATCAGTGATCGCTGGTTCAGTTGGTCTTGAAGGGTTTTGGGTTCCTACATCACGTCGATGTAGGCAGTTCATTTAAGAGACAAAAATGTTATTTCAGTAGTGTCGCAAAGCAGACATGAATTATTTATATTTCTTATCCATACAAACTTGGAAATAGACGTCTGGACTTCGACGTTAGTACTCAAACAGTGTTAAATAAACATCTGCCGAGGTGACAAGACTGGTAGCCGATTCTCTAAGTTGTTTAGATAACGCCTTGCTGACAGTATTTGATAGCACCACTGCGAACTCGCGTGTATTTTCTAATTTCTGTATTAATATTGATATAAGAAGCCCGTAGAAAAATATTATGCACTGAAATCAGAATACTAAGAACGTAGGGAGTCTTCGTGATCCGGCCGGTTGTTTCATCCTTCAGCAATGATACACCGGCGCTCGCAAAGCAGGCTCGTTCGGCCGCGAATTTAAATTCTTAAACGATCTTAAGCAGTGATAATCTGCGCTAATGAGCATAAGTGCCCCGCTCATATTCACGCGAACCCATAATTTATCACCGGTACGCTCGATCTGCATAGATCAGGATCAACCTCTCCCTCCCGTTATCGTAGCGACTCATCAAAGACCTCCGATGCTTCTCTTGTTTCTTTCACTTTAATTACCCTCGATGCCTGCATCGGCTGCAACTTTATCACTCGAAACGGATTAGTAACGTAAAAAGGGGGTACGATTTCATTGGATGGCGTGTACACATCGTCGGTGGATGAAGGAAAAAAAAAGGAAAATCGCGGTCCGTGGATACTTTCGACGGGAAAAAAAGGGCAACTCGGAGATAGCGTTTGCAATCCTATCGAGAGAGAGAGAGAGAGAGAGGCGGTTGTTCGATCGGTTGCAGTTTTTGCAATGTGACAATTATTTACGCCCAGTAACCACGTCCGTTGAGAGTCATTTACCCCCGAGCGATGGAACGATTTAGCTGTCAGCCTCAGAGCTCTCCCCTTTATATTCTCTGACGGCCGTTCGTGGCATACGGTTCGTGCACAATAATTCATTGAATCTAGGTGTCGATAAATGTCATAGGCAGCAATCCCGGTTGCATTCTGCGCTCCCTGGACAAAGCTTCTTATCGTCCATACAGAGCCCTCGATAATACATGATGGAATCTGTACTTTGTCGATGTTTCGCTTTTCCTGGGAGCCTGGATAAGTGTTGTAACGTTGTGTATTGATGTATCGATCGGTAGGAGGATATCGATTAATAGGACAACCGGGATTGACGATAATTGTCGTGGATGTTGCGGCTGATGAATGGGACGATTGTTGCAGTTACAATCTGCCAGGTCAGTTGGTTCAAGGCCACTTCTTCCGCTTTAAACTATGCCATTAGAAAGAGATTTAATTATCAGTGGATTGAAACGATTAAAAGCAGTAGGCTGAGCGTTAAGATTAACGGTATCGATGGCCAAAATGGTCTTATTATCCTGTCAGTTCAACAAACGTGTTTCTAAGATAGCAGTCATCCAGTTTCATGAAGTTCCTCTTGGCCACCCGTTACCTGTATGCTTACCGACCGGATTAATCGAGTCCAGGTGAACTAACAATACTCCTGGGAAAGCGTGCAGGATCATTTGCGTGGGAACCCATCCCTGAAAGTCCAAAAAACTAACGTTCGTGGATCGAATCGCTCGATCAGCAATTCCCTCAGCACCCACCCTAAATTTGCATCCTCCTTCCAGCTCGGAGGTCAAAGGTATGTGATGAGGGAAGGCAGACCTTACTGTCTTCGGTGTTTCGATGCCTCCTTTGCCGAGTACTGCGACAGCTGTGGGGAACCGATCGGTGTCGATCAAGGGCAAATGTCGCACGAGGGTCAGCACTGGCACGCGACCGAGACTTGCTTTTGCTGCGCCACTTGCCGCACCTCCCTTCTTGGACGACCGTTCCTGCCACGAAGAGGTGCCATTTACTGCAGCATAGCCTGTAGCAAGGGAGAACCGCCGACAACGCCGAGCGATTCTTCCGCTGGACCGCCACCACCACCGCCTTCCTTTCTACGGTACATATCTCTCGCCTACAAGAGGATAGGGATTTCTACTCAAAACTCGCTAATTTGTTTCGATCACTATTCTAATTACTGTTTCATTTGCAGGACCGGTCGAAGACAACCTCCAACCAGCGAAGGTTCCTCGAGTCCACCGCCTCCTCCGCCACCTCCACCACCGCCAGGATCAAGGCATACCCTAAGTTCACCACGCAACTCGCCTCGAATGACAAGAAAACATCATCAAACGTCGACATCCCTAGCGACGACACCCACTCAGAGCACACTGAGTCCTGAATTTACCGCCGAAGGGTTCCCTTCGAGCGGCTCTAGACCCAGTGGTCTCGACCGGGTGCTTCTTGAGAGAAATCTCGAGAGACTACTCCAAGAACGTACTTCTCACCCCGAGGAAAATCGCAGCGAACTGGGAAGGTAAATTAATATTCTTTTCGCACAGTATCATCGTCTTTATTACCCATCGCATAATACAAATATTACACAAGAATATCAGAAGAACATTGGCTGCGTTCTAAAGTCACGCTAACAAAACAAATGGTAATTTAAGTCTATTTATCCAATCAATGACCAAGAGCCTTATTCTTCCCAGGCTGATGCAAGCCAGGGATCGAGAGCCGTTAAGGTGCGTTCAGAACTGCGCTCCATCTCATGCGTCGAGTATGCCGGAACTGCCTCCACCTCCTCGGCCGTCCTCCGGGGCGTCAGCCTCGGCGTCGACGTCCACATCGACCGGCGCTGTTGGCGTTATGTCCGGCGGAGCCTTGGCTCAAGAATCGGCCACATTGCCGACGAACCTTATCATCGGCCAAATGGATCCCCCAACGCCGACGTCGCGGCGCGTACGGTTTCAAGGGGATCTAGACGTGACCGATCATAACGCGTCGTCGCGTGTACCTCTCTCTCCTGGCAACGAAAGGAATTCGTCGTCCTCGCCCTCTCCGCCCCCCGCATCCTTGTCGAGGACGAATGTGTCTCGATCGAGGAGCTTACAGCCGGAGGAAGTCGCCAGCACGTCTGCCTGGGGTGGGTAAACTTCGATGTTTTACATACGATCTGGCGTGCTTCCCTGAAGGAATTGCTGGTTTTTGATGGGGACAGACATCTTTGGTTTTTGGTGTTTTATAATATAACTGCTGCTAATCCTTACTGCACTTTTCAGACCTCCTGCATTTGCTATACTCTCTGAAAACCTACAGTCCCTGCAAAATTTACTGCCCTGTGTGTTTTTTCTTCTATTCATCTCAGCACTGCACCTACGATGTGTTTCCTGCATCTACGTCACCTGCTATAGCTTCTGTGCCTGCACTATCCTCAGTGTGCCGCTATACTTGTTACAACGATTATTATACTGTCTTAATATAATTCGTAGGTGTAGCAGGAAGCTCGAAATCGAGAATGGACGGAGAAGACGACGACGTAGAGAGCTGCTGCTCCACCTGCAGCTCGTCCACCAGTTCCGACGAGGCGGCTGCGTATGCTCTTCCTCCTAGAAGGGCCTACGGTGGGGTTCGGATATCCTACGTACCCAATGACGCCGTAGCCTGCGCGAGAAAACGTACACCCACGTCGACGACCCCCAATCAGGGGCAAAGGGACTCGGAAAAATGTGTCGTGTCTTGATGATTCCCTCGACAGTCTCTTTGCTCCTGAGAGGATCAGTTTTATTTTGAACGACGTGAGAAACTTGTCGAGCTTCGAATATGTGCAGACAGCACAGACAAATGAAAGACGAGAAAGCACAGAGTTCCTAGCCGGCGTAACCGGAGTTTTAACGACGTCTTCCGTGTTCGAGGCTCGACGTTGTTCACTGCAAGGACTGAAAAATACAATGTTGCTCGTGTAAATAGTGAACGTAATACTTCCGAAACGATCGCTCGTGGATACCGGACAATCGCGACGATCGCGCTTCTTTTTCTATTTTTATTACCCCCGTTGATGTATTCGATATTAACGACGATGATACCGTTATATTTTATTACCATTGCCATTCCCGCTACGAGGTCTCGACGGCCTTATTCTTTCGCATTTCTTAAGGTATTCAGAATTTATTCTGACGAGCAGCGTAGCGGGCTCTGCTCGACGAGGCAGACACAGTATTTCCTGTGACGCAGACGCGTCACGTTAACGCTGTAAGTACAAATGACGAGCGTTCGAATCGATGTAGACAATCTGAGAGAAGTATTCGGGAAATAAAGTGAGACGAAATCGATCGAAGTAGGCATTTACCTACTTATCCTTCACGTTCCTTCAGAATTTCTAACCGATATTATTTTTTTATTTTTATTTAGAGTCGTTAAGTAATAACCCTTTAGATGCAAGTACCTGGTTGCCCACACAAGGATTAGGTTTGGATAAATAAAGCATAGAAGAGTCCTAAAGGAAGATGCCCACTCTTCGTCGCTTTACAGAACCTCAAGACCCAGCTTCCTTGATCCTCCAGTCCAGGTAACAAAACACTAAATCAATCTATCCACACTTCTAACACCTGCAAACTTTCTACCTGTCGACTTGGACAGGTAGACCATCGCCAAAAGCGACAACGCATGAAAGCTCGTGAATAGCATGCCGCGAAGAGCGTTCCAGTTGGACGAAAGGAGCATTAGAAAACTGCGAACCGAGAGAGGAGCATCGATGTCGCGGAGGAACGAGGTATGTCCCGATCGGGGAAAAATGAAAACGCATGGTCGAGCAGCGAAAAGAGCGAAAGTGGTTGGTTTCTCTCTGGGACCTCAGAGGTTTGTTGTTGTTGTTATGCCACTATTCTCGTGGTCGTGTTGGACTCGTAAAGCCTCTTTCTCACTTTCTCTCGACCGTGGCGTTTCACGCTGCTACCCGCGGAAGATCTTGTCTATGACGGACCGTCAAAGGAATCAGAAGAATGAGCCACGCCAGCTATTAGCCTGTCCACTTTTCCAATTCTGCTTGCCTAGTTGCGAAAGATCAACGGGGCATTAGCATATAAGCAACACACCTACGACCGTGCACGTCCTGTGTATTGACTAATCGTTCAATGTCTGACACAGGCATCGAAAGGATGGCTCGATTATGTCACGTTAACTCGGGGAACAACGAACAGGTACAAGGTTATATAATTGTGTAGTCTATATCCTGTGGCTTGCTAAAAGGTAGATTTTATTATCGATTTGAATGAGATGAGAAATTACTGCTACGAAAATGTAAATGCCTTTTAAGACGGATTAAATTTTTAGGCTTTATGTTTGGGATGTTGTGAAAGGGATTGATTTGTTATGGCTGTCTGTGTAGCTGAAGAGAAAATTGAATAGTATCCCAGGTAGAATAGGTAGATTAAGATGTATGTTTCTTTTATGTAGTTGTAAAACGTAGAACAGTTGTGTAGTGTATCTTTCGACATGAGTCAACGTCACGTAGGTAGATGATAACATTTAGTTGCAGATCCAAGTTACAGTATTCCGACTAGATAGCTACTTGTTGTCTTTTTATTTTATTGGAAATGGAATCTTTTTTGCATGATACGTAGACACCTCTAGTGCGCAAGCTTCGAGCCAAGCAAAACGAGTGAAATTCTCGTTGCGGATCGCGTGTTTGAAACCGTTTTAATGGTCAATTATGCAAATTGAGATACTTTTCTCGTTATACACCATACACTTGAACGGACTCTGATGTTTGTAATAAACAGAAACCTACAAGATCGTTGCTTCGCAATTGCAACATCAAAATTTAGGACATTTCGACATGTCCCCGGTAATTGGGCAGTTGACACGAGTTCGTGGCAAAATTTAACGTTTTCCCAGTGCACGAGGTAGGTTGCGATTGTGCAACTATAATACGAGTAAGTGACTCGTGGCAGTTGTGCACGCCTGAAAGAGAACGCACTCTCGCGTGGATGTTCATTTTCACGGAATCCTCTTGGAACACATAACACAGTCTGTTGTGTTATGGATCGCATCGCTATTGTACTGTTTCCGTGAAACTCGAACGTTTCCTTCAACGCGTTCACCTGTAGCCCTCGCTGAATGAGGAAATGCAGAAAAATTAAGGAACCGTTGTGTTCACTGTTCTAAGTCAGTGTGCAGTCTCCAGAGACCAAGGATTAATAATGTGACTCCATGGATATCCACTACACTTCATCGTGTTTTATTATTATTTATTGTAAATTGAATAGTAAATGGCGATTCTGAAATCTCTGGAATTATGAATTCCAAAGATATATGTTTATTGAAACTCATCTTCGTGGTTCAAAGTAGCCATGTGTATTTTTCACTTGGATCCTATTCCACGTAGAAGAAGGACACCTTCCTAGTTCGCCATTCTATCTATATTCTTTATTCCACATTAGCCAGCTGGAAAAGGTATAACAAGTACACGATGGCGTACAAGGTGCTCATACGCTGTAGAATGTAGCAAAGAATGCCCCTTGAAGGAATAGAAGTCCCACTGGCCATAATATTGAGACACGCACACGCAACTTCGCTTGCTATTCCCTATACACTTAATGCCTTAACCGATAGATAATGACGACACTGTCACGAAAATGTATTCTGCAAGCAATATTCCCCCTTACCTTGTGCGCCAACCCCTTCAGGTCATTCCTTCTAACCTCCTACAGCATGTTACCACATCAATTTATGTAACGTTCAGGCTATAAGCACCTAATCGAAGAACCTTATCCTACACTGGAAACTGGTTAGGGATTAAAATTCATTCTCCTGGCCAGATTCCTTTTCTGAACTTCGAGAAGAAGGTGGCAGGAAAAGAACAATCGTCTAATTGTAAGACCATAAAGTGATTGAGATATTGGAAGTTTGTAGGTCTTTAGTTCTAATGGCTAAAGACCTTCGTCTATCCAAGATTAATTAGAATTAATCGTAGGATGATGATGTTAAAGCCCACATTGCTCAAACCCCGATGCAAAATGATTCCCCACTAGACTTTACTCCAACAGATTTTCATCTATCCAGAAGATTAGAAGATCATCAAGATTTGGCAGCCCTTGGGAAGCAACAACTTGTGTAACCTAACAACTATTTTACTGAAATAAAATGTAAACATTCCTTCACTTTAACTCCCTGCACCCAAAGACACCCACTGAACCAGAAGGAGAATCAGGTTTTAAGAAACTACTATGATACTTTGAACCAGGCCTCTTATTGTTAGTGTTTGAAGAGATACGAACATGATGTACAGAAAGTAATGTGGTTGAAGTCCACGGAACAAAGAGAGGTCGAGCCGAAAATTTCACGGATAGCAATCATATGTCAAAGGCTGAATTGCAAGTTAATCATACGCGACGTAAGTAGGCCGGTCGCGCAAAAACAAACGATCTGTACACACGGCGAGATACATATAATTGCCGGCACATTGCTAGCGGTTCGTAAAGTATTCCAGCAAATCCGACATACATTCCAGCGCGGATCCCGCTCCTTACGTTTCACCTCGCCGTGGAATGCAGTCACCTTGTGGCAGGTGTACCGAACGTCCTCAAACGTTACACCGTACTTTCCCCCATTTGAATTCGAACACTCGATTCAAATCGTCTCGATCTAAACTGAGAGACAGAGATCGGTGGCTACTTCGGAAGACCTTACAAATTTTAGACACAAAGGATATCAGATGATCATGGTGATACACTGTTCATAAACTGTAATTAATAGAAAGAGATACCAGTATTAGAAGAAAAAGTAAAAAAAGAGAAAACAGCACTAGACTAATGAGGTGTGAAAGTGGGAAGTACTTCCGGTGTAATAGATGGGTGAAACGACCTTGAGTGCCCAGAATCTTGAATCACAACTATACCACGTGTTAAATGAAACCTGCTAAACTGTTAAGCTTAGTTTGGCCAAAACTGATTCAATCTGGATAATGTTCATGACCATATGATGGTATTTAAGAATTCCGCATGTTTTGGGTATCGATGGAAAAAAATCCATAAAAACGAGCAATCAAACCGGATAATTTCAGGCTAGAGCCAAACTAACGGATCCATGGAGCTCGTTTACGCGACCTCTGGACGGTCATCCCGTGGTTAAATGCGCGAGAGGCTTTCTCCGTGGCTTGGAATGCGGCCTCTCCCTCTGACCGGCTCTCTGGCTCGCTTCGAGGACAACCACGGAGGTACGTCGGCCTCCAGGACTGTTCCTTCTTAAGTTTTAGTTCCTCTGCAACGGCGGCCTACCGGAAAATCGGGATTTGCAACTTCTTTCTAGAAAAGTGGGCGACAGAGTTCAAGTTTCTACTGTTACTGTCACTTGGACGGATCAAAACTGGACTTAAAAAATACATGTTGCAGAGGAACAAGATCAAAGGACGTTGCTGTCCTGTTTTGAGGGACAGGATGTCTGACGGTACACCTACTCTACCACTGGCTATATATTTATGAATTTAGTGCATATTTGGTGATGTGTAGAAAAGTGGAAAAGTGATACATCATAAGTTTATTAGGAAGGAAGATCGCTAGTAATAATAAGTAAGTACCGAATATAAATTTATATAGACAAACAGCGGTAGAATTGTTCTCGGCAAGTAAAATGTTAAGAACGTGGTAGAAATGCAATATTTCCTTGGTTTCCCTTTCATCGCAAGGGAAACAATTTACTTCGAAATGAATTCATTCGTTGGCTCGTACGTGCGCGGTGCTCGAATAATCTCGTGTTGCAAAATGTTGCCTAGTAGTGACTCAGTAATTAAACATTTCTAGCACGATAGCACGCGAAAAATTATCCATGCGTGGAGTTGTTTCGATTAAAGATCGAGCATTTACCGCAGCGTACCGACATACACACATGTAGACAGAGCTCGGTTACGCGGCTAAGCATGGAGCGAATGCTTAAAACCCAACACTTGCTTTCCCGTCAAAAATCAAGGAAATATGGCAATGGCGGAACGTGGTTATCTCAGAGGTGTCTTTTGAGGGAACGTTCGTGTAAAAACACTATATATTTTTTTTGTGGGTAGGAAGAAAAGCGTGCAATCGCGCAACAGACATAAAACTCGTTCTCCAATCTGTGCGCAGCCTGAAGCGCGAGTGAATACTATTCGATCGAACTGTACGCCGCGTGTCCAGGCTGCTCGCTTTCCATTCCGATCGAAAGGTTTTGCTGTTGCCGCTACAGGTTAAAATGTACAGACTCTGGTATAAACACGAGGCCTGATTTGCGCTTGACGGGCACGCTTACTACGCGAGTAAAAGCAACTGAATGAAATTTAGTTTCCGCTCGAAGGATACCTCTACCGATGTATCGACGATATCGGAATACCGATTCCACGCGAAGGCTGAATTGCATAAATTTTCGAGATCAGAAACATAAATGCGTTTCAACAAGAATTTCATGAACGACTTTTTTTCATGGCGCAACTTCGATGAGTTTTCATAATTTTATGTAACCGCGTTGGTACCATTATATTTTTTATAATAATAGTGAAATATTTTTGCGAAAGATATCGTTAAGAAACAAGAAATTTCCTTGACGTCGTGTGGTAGAACAAAATTAGAATATTCACGACTTAATACCTGCTAATCATGCATGACTATGATATTTAAATTTAGACGACGAAAAAAGTTGGTCAAGATCGTTTCAAGGCCGCATCCGTACAAGCATTTCACGTTACTGATTTTTGACATCGCGAAGGTAAATCAAGACTGAAGATACATATGTCTTTACTGAAGTACAGTAAGACCTGCAGTTTATGAAAAGGATTCTACCTCAAGTGTCCGATACCTTGGCGCGTATACAAAATTCGAGGCAAATCGGTGACCCGAATGTCGTGTGGTCTCCCTGTCAGAGGGAGCCAGAGAGCCCCAAGAAGAGACATCAAGCGTTCGTGTGAGTGGCATAGCAAGAAGAAAGAAGAGGGGGCCAAGAGAGCAGGTATTCAGGCGAGTGAGCACGGCAAGCCTTAAGAAAGCAGGCGAACAAGCAGTCGGTAATATGGCGGGGGGCAAACGTAAGGGGCCGCGGGAGCGTAAAGTGAGTTTTCGCTCGCGGCTGCTTTGCAATGCCAGGCAGTCGAGGTGAGTCGAGTCGAGTCGAACGGAGCCGAGCCCGAGCCTCTTGGAGTCAGTCTTGAACGTGGCCTCGTCGCATCCTTCTCGACGCTGCCTGGTGGTATCCTCGTGCACGGCTACCACCTGTCGAAATCGAACGATCTTTATCGTGTAACGTCATCGAACCACTTGCCGCTTGTTTGCTCGAAATGGCCGCGATCTGAAAAACCGTCAAGGATCGTCGGTTCAGTGAATCACGACGGTTCACCACCGATCGCTGCACACATTCTTGCTCTCTCTCCTTCGCGACATTTGATTGCTCCAACGATTTTGTTGTTTTCTCATCGACGATGACGTCGTCCAACCGGTGCATCGGTTGAGACCACGTCCTTTTTGGTGCAGTGATTTCGTGTGTGCGTGTCCGACAGGATCAGCTGGAAGATTAGCAAACGCTATTCAACAGGTAGGAAGATTTATTTCTCTTTGAATCTTTTTCGATGTTGGCGAGTAATTATAAGGCTCTCTTGTAATTCGTGGACTAAGACTAGTTTTAACCACGAAGTTACGATAAAAGAGACTAAAGGAGAAACCACGATGTTATCGATGCGATCTTCGACGAAAACTGAAAGTGCATATAGACGCGTACTATACAAGCAAGTGAAAATTGATACCAGGAGAAGATTGAACGGGTGCGAACAAATAAATCAGCGTTAAAGAGATAATCGAAAGGCGCTTTGATCGACTAATAATGATCGTCTTAAGGAGTAACGATATCCATTTAACCGATCCATGACGAAGGACGTTCGCTTTTCCTCTTTTTTTTTATCGATGCGTGCTTCCTGCATCCATCGTTCTGTATTTATATTCTCCCCTGTATCCCGCGGTAATATCATGCGTATGGCGTAATAGCTCATTATACACGTAGAACCCTGGGTGAGAGGAAGCTTAATGATACGAACGTCATTGACGTTCCTCGCCTCTTCGTTTTTTCCTTAATTACGCCCAACAGAATTGCACCTATCTCATCTACATAATTCTGAACTGTAAGTTCATCCTCCTGTATTTCGGTCACCTGTCTTCTTTTCGTTGTCGAAACAAACACGGTGTTCGTCGATGTTTTCTTCCATATCGAAGATGGTTTTTTTTACATTCTTTGTCACATTCCTTTCTCGACATTCGTTATTCCGCTTCATCGCGCCGTTCCTATCGTGCATCGTAATGCCGCAGGATCGCGTAATATCCTTTCGAGTGAAAACGCAACGAGAGGCAGTGAGAACGAAACGAAAATTGAATGAAACGAGCGTCCGTTAGAACGGTGTTGCTCGTTTTCCACGACACCTCTCGAAGAAAGTGGTATTCTCTCCGAAGGCTCGTAGTTTCGCTTGCTCCCGCAGTCGGACCGCAGATATTTCTTTTCTCCTGTTCGCCACGAAATCAATGAGAACGATCAAGTCGCTGCGACACGCGTTAAAAAAAACGCCTTCTTTTTCTTTCCAAGTAATCAAAGAAATATTACCTTCCTTTGTTAAACTTTTTTCATTGTTCCGTAGCTTCGCTTTGTCTATTTCATGATACTCTGTGAGCATTTATACGGATACCTGAGCATTGTAACCCGATTTTGTATCGTTTTGCTGCATTGTTACAATGATAATGATACTGGAGCTTGGAATATCAATTTAAAACACGAATGAACTTTGTTTTATTTTTACGACTCTGCGTCGTCACATAATTTATTCTCAAAAAAAAAGAATACGCTGCACAGAATGTGGAAGCTAAACAGAGGAGCCCGAGAAAGTTTTGCCGTGCAACTTGTGAACTGCGCAGTTCTCTTCGTAAGAAAGTATATGTTTAGCGTCCTTTTTATTGCAAAACCGTGCTTCGAATACATTCTATCGATTTTCAAAGGAAATTGTCGATCAGTTCAATCCTATTAAAGAGGAATAGTTAATTAAGTGTCGTCAAACGTTAATAAGTTCTTATTTCGATGACTATCGGGTTGGAAGCCAATGTCCACTTATTTATCACGACGACTGCTCACGAAGATCACGCACCAGATCGATCAACGGCATTTAGAGCGCGAATAAGTAACCGAGCATCGAGCATACCGGTAAGGACAACATCAGTGTTCACTGGAATGTCAACTCGTTTTCCACGAGCCATCGAAGGCGGGTCGTTTTCCCTACGTAGCCGTCTCCTTATTCGACTCTTACCTCACCTTCTTCTTTCACTCAGAAGCAGACGCGTACAGTCGAAACTCCACGCGCGACCAAGAGCCGTTCATCGACACCGATAGAAATCGTCGTGCCATCCGTTGGAATGTCAATTAATTTTTCTCCCACCATAAGAAGGTAAAGAAGATGGTTACGTTTCCGGTGATTTAACACGCTTACGCGCCTCTGCGCTAATGTTTTCGAGGTACCATTGAACGGTACCCATTTTTACGAAAACCTGGATTGAATGCTGGAAAGAATGTGCGCGTGCACAATTAGCATCCCCCGAGAAGCATCGCCTTCTGGGAATCCTCGGTCGAAAAAAAAACATGGAAGCTTCTTTTTCAATGAGATAACCTCTATTTTTGTGCGCGATGGAATTCGCGAATGCGGATCCGAGTTGTTAACAGATTCGTAATTTCGTAACGATTGGAGAATCGTTTGGAAAACTAGTTGGACGCAATGGAGGATCGAGAATCCGTAGAATGTCAGGTTTCCACGGGAGGAGAGGAAAAAATACCCCCTGCACGCGCGTTGCCATTCCGCCTCTCACTCTCTTCGACATCTCCTTCTCCCACTAACGACACTCGTCTTCGCGAGTGAATTGCGCTTACCAGGTTAATCCCATAGGACCCCATATACTAATGTATCCCAAATGGTTTTAAACCTACCTAAGTTTTAGAACACAGCCCTATGGGGATAAACAAAGGCTACCTCTGACGATAGGGTCGGGCTAAGATCCCTCAGAAGGAGATCCGCTGCTGAGTGTCGCAACGTGCGTAGAAACGCTTCTTGTCGCAACCGTTCAGGAATATATTAATTTTCATCGACTTACACGTGCCTTCTAATCATAATCTTCTGCAGTTATTTCGAAATTGTTTCATACCTTTATTCTATTATCTTTCGTCTATGCTCCAAGGCTGTAATTTAATGTTTCAAATCACATACTAGAACGTAATTTCTCGCTGCGTTGTCTGATTTCGTGCAATTCGCTCCACGGCCCGCCGTAATTATTTCTTTTCCACTTATCTCGATGTGCACGCGTCCTTCAGCCTTTATCTTTTCTTCATTTCTCACGCTTACCTCGACGATTTCGAGCTTCCTATTGTTCTGTAAGATTCTCGGAAAACCATTTCTGTTTACCTTGTTTCGCTGACTTCGTTCCATGAAAAAAAGAGGAAGCGAGACAGAACGACGTCGCGTGTGAGCTGCGCTCTTCCTTCCGACAGAGGGACCGTTATTCATTCGCTGCAACGAATGATCGATGAAATATTTACGGTCTACCGTCGGGGTGCATTTAACAAGGAAAGCTCGGATCGAGAAAATGACACGTTCCGATGGCAGGTTACAATTCCAGACCAGTACTGTTTAATTCTCGTTATTATTTTACCGTTTTGTAGACGGACTTCGCGGCAAAGGTTAACGCGTTCTTGGACGATGATGAATTCGCAAAAAGAGGAGCGTTCCGTGACGATTTTGCCGTAACTTGCGTATCTCAATTGGAATTTTTATGACTATTCATAAGCGGAATTGAGAATTTTGTTTATTTCTTGGATTCGGACATCCAGGCTAGATGGTATCTTCGCAACCCCTTCAACTAATTACAAATTTATGTAAAATTCTAATTTATGCAATGTTGGCTAATCAAGTTATCGAGGAACAAGTTTGCGCGAGCATCGTTTGACCTTGACTTGTCGTGTCGTAGCGTGTATCTGGTTCGGTTACAAACTTCTACCTTTCAGCGCTGTCGATTTCAACGACACTCGTGCAAGCGATCGATAAAACAAACAAAAAAACGATGCTTCGGAAAGGTGGTCGATAAAAATATCACGTTTCAGACGTAACGAAGCTAAGCTAAGGATTCGTTGTTTTTGCAGATTCGCCTCACCAAGGCGGAAGGAGTTAATCAACGAGAGGGGTGCCCATGCCGAGCGTCAGGAGAAATCAGCAGGAGGGTCTTAGGAGCGCGAGAGGAACATTGTCAGAGGGAAGAAGCTCGAGGAACTCGGTGAAAGAATCGAATTTGTGAACGTGAACGATCGTAGCACGTCGCAACTTGAAAATGTTATCGAAAACGTGTTCCGCGATCATGTCGGGACTAATGTTGTTGGTGTTAACGGTGATAACGTTCAGAGAAGTGCAAGGACACGTTGCCTTAACCTTTCCACGTGCTAGGAAATATGATTTAGATTTTCTGGACAATGCCAGGACACCTGGTCCCTGTGGAATGCCTCGTGGTAGGTATTTTATCTTTAGAAATTTGACAAATCTCAAATTCAGTAACTGATAGTCTGCTAAGGAGACGGGGGGTATACATTCTTTTTGAGGCTACAGTGCTGCCATCAACCTTGGCCCCGTTCGAGTTAGCTTGCTATGAATCTTAATTATTAGTAACACGGTACAAGAAATACAAGGCTGTCAGTCTTAATTTAAAAACGACATTGCAAATACGATTGTCTGATATAAAAAGCTGCCATTGTTCAAAGTCAATTACTCGTTCAAGAGCATTGGGAAACAAGTACCTACGTGTAGGCATCGAGTCGAACTGTTCTCAGTGCCACTCACTCGATATCATGTGCTATGTCACTAATGCTACGGCATACACAGCGACCAACCCAAATCCCGGGTCCCAAACTGCACCCTGGTCAAACGAACCAAAAAGAATCGACCTCGCATCCTTGCACATAGAAAGAACGAACTGGTGAAACCTGAAACGGTGCATCGTGTCCCCGTCCCCCTGCGGGTAGAAAAACGACGAATATCCCGTTCGATAGTGTTACCAACGGAGCAGGTTCTCCGGATACCGTCGGTGTGTCACACGATCCGTGGTACGCGAGCGTGGACCGGAAACTAGCGTGGAATTTTCGCGGTCGTCTCGAGGATGGCGTTGTTAGCCGATCGTCATAGCGACGTAGAAGCAACGTTGCCACGGGACGGGAAGAAAAAGGGTGAGAGGGTTCTATGGGAAAACGACATTAACACGAGGATAGATATTTCGCGTGGGGATAGCTCTGATTCGAAGCGACTTTCACCGACTCGCACGAAGAGAACTCGAACCTCGCTGTCCGGCCATTACCTTCTACGTTTACCTCCACCATGCGACTACACTTATGTTCACCCAGCGTTTTTTTTTTTCTGCAAACACAGTCGCGAGGAATTCTTAAGATGCCCTCGTAGCCCGTATGGTCAATGGTTGATCATGGTGATCGATACTTGTGGATATCATTGCTATTTGATCTAAATGAGGAATACTGTTCAATCACGCCAGCTTTCTATCTACTATCGGCTGGATGCTCAAAAACTTAATTGCCTCGTGTTAAAATAGAAAGCATATCCACATCGATCATACTTTCTTAGGGTCCTCCATAGACATCTATCAACTAATCATACGCCATCTCCTAATTGTCTCGCTTACCATAACCTATGTATTACACCGTATGGAGTACTGCTAAATGCCCCATGCAGCTGAATACATAAACTACCATGCTTGCGTGAATCATAAAAGAAGGATACTTCCTAATGTGTCCACCTGTCTCGTCGGGAAGCGGAAGTGCATACGATCGATGCTGTGTATGCTGTTACACATTTATTATATTCTCTTTTTGCTGTGTCAATGTCTTAAAACATTCTTTCATAATTCGACCGAAGCATGGTTCAGAAGCATGGAATGTCTGCTTTCTTTTCAGAGAACCGGGAAAGGGGGAAGATGACGGTAGTCCATATAAGGCAAGATCGGTGCTCGGGCTGCACTCGACTGCTTCCGGAAGTTAATTGTATTCTCGACCACTTTCAATTATTTCCGGAACTCTGTCTCGATACGATAAACACCGTAGCCAGATCGTTATCTGGTCTGACGGCGAATCGAGGATGTGAAACTACGCGAAATTACGTTGGAATCTGTTTTCATAACGTTCGATATAATTCGCGATACAAACGTTCCTCCGCGTCTCGATACCGCCATTTTCTTTCACGCTGATTCGCGCTACTTCGTTTCCTTGTACAATTGCTTTTCCTGATTGTTGCAGTTAAAATTCAAACAATTTATTTTACTACCCCCCCCTCCAAGCGAGACCATGTGACCCAACTGAACGTGCATATTTTTCCATATGTTTCCGGTGATTATCAGAAGTTATAGGGTCAATTAATCGCAATGAATATTAATTTTTTCTCATAGTACAAATCAATGAGAGCCTTAGATGTAACAAGTTTCCGTTTCAGGTGATGTAAAGACTACGTTTCTGTCTGGGAGTAACTTCAACGTCACGTGGCATCTGGCATACCCTCATCGAGTAAGTAAATATCGCAGAGAGATTAATATTAATATATTCTTTCGTTCGCTTTTTCGCCTATAAATAACTTTTACTCGAGCGTTAATTAAATTCTTTAGCCATTGATGAGGAAAAAAGAAAGCTACTGGAACATTTTACCGAGACCAGTAATTCTTGTGTATATACTTTTTAATTGATTATCAAAGTAGGGTCAAATTTGACCCAACTAACATTTTAGTTTCTCTATTTGAAAGTAGATAGCGGTATGCATTATTAACAGAAAAAAAAGTTTCTCATTTCTAAATAAAAATGCTCGCAGTTGTTAAAAAAAAAGTAAAAAACAAGATCATACAAGTGGTTACGTGAGTGGCGAATTAAAATCATGCCACGTTTTATTATTCGCGTGGCCACACTTTCGCCGATATAGAACTTTCTGCATTCATCGAGTTCCAGTCAACTCTGCCATAATCGATGTAATCTTCTCCATTGTTGCACAATGTTTACATTGTAAGGAATCCGAACAGTAAAGAATTTCATTAATTATTGCTTCAACTGACGCGTACCAGTCCCCCGCCATATTGCGAAGTAAGACATTAAAATACACCTGCTAAGAATCAGTGTTCTTTAGTTTCGCAATTACTTATCTGAACGCATCTTTTAATTAAGAAATTCCATATCTTGCGAACATAATAAGACTTGTTCACCCAAGTGTTTCAAAAATTTCCGATTGAAAAAAAAAATAATATTTCCGCCGTCGATGAAACGTGTTTCTAACCTAAACACAATAGACAGCTACCGATGCTCGTATGTCGTTTCTTACTTCGCTATTTACCCTAGGGAAGCCTGCCATACTGTACAAGCAGAAATTCGTATTCTTAGCCAGGCGTTGAGCAAGTACCTAAGTCATCATGAAAGATATCACGAATTTGTCCGCACGTGGTCTATACCAAAGGGAAAGAAAAGACAGACAGGGACTGAACCTCGGCTTACGCTTGCACGTCGTTGCTCAACGTGATGCGCGTTGAATAATTCAGAAGAAAAGCTATGGGGGTATGCATGCGTTCATGGTGCCTCGTCTGTGTCTTGCGTGGATAGGTAGGTCGGAAGGTGGTAGGACGTAACTTTGCATGTGGACAAGAGAATTCGAATGGCACTCGTCGGTATGCCGAGTACCGTAACGCGACTGTCTCCAATGTTTGAACGCATAGGGCTGAGATGGGCAAAATTAAAGTCGCAAGGGCAAACTGTTGTGCAGGCCTGGTGTACCGCGCAATTGGCTTCAGATCAATTATGATCCAAGTATTCCGCAATATTTACAAACGTAAAAAACTTAAAAGTATCGTGGAATTGTCTTTGCTTCTCATCGGTTTCCCTTGGGGATTGCGAAATCCCAAGTCTACGCATTTCTCGCGTGCAGTCGTCATTGTCTTTCCTTCGGCGACTGGTTTTTAGACGTAGCCTAGGCAGCTCGCAAATTCTACGCGCAAGAATATCCCTGGCACGAGAAAAATTCGACAATAACCGCTGCAGGTGTGTACCGTGCGAAGCAGTACCACTTGGCGAGACCGCCTCTCTTCCCTTTCTCCTTATCGTTTTCAGTCGCGACGTACACTGTTGGAAAACGTTTCAAACTCTCTCGCATGGATTTTCGACGAAACTTTCGTCTAAAGTGACAAGCATCTCGTGTGAACTGATTCCGTTCCTTCAGTGAACGCGTCTCTAGGGCATTGTACACTTTGAAACGGTACCAGGGATCATCTGAATGTACTTTCACAAATACTACAAATACTTTTTCAGGATTTTTTCTCCATTCCTGTTTAGAATTTCAAAATAATCCGACGTCCATACTCATAAGTTTGTAATTAATGAGTTCTGTTTTAAAATTACCATTTAGGATAGAATGTCATAGATCAGGTTACTTCTGTCGTTTAGAGTGAATTCTAACATTTTTAGCTAATCTAAATTCATAATTGCAATAATCAAAGAGTTTTGTTCAATTAGTGAACATTATCTCTGTGTGATAAATCGGTATTGATAACCAGTTACCGACAGAGCTTTGAGGTTATGACGACTCGAGGAATGCGGTTAATAATCAGGAAACGTGGCACGTAGAAGAAACGAACATTCTCTTTCGGTGTAAGCCGATTAATAACGGTTCTTTTCTTTCGATCTTTACACCAAGGTGTCCGATTGACAGATGCAATCATTGAATTAGCGCCAATATCATTGATGCCATTTCGATGAGATGACCATCTCCTCCCACAGTGACGCGTCTCTTCCTATTTCCAATTCGTTGAACGTTTCACGAAACGATGACGGTTTCATAACGGCAAAATTGCAAGTCGTAGCGAGAAATCGTTAGCCAAAGCTGTATCCACATTTTTGTTAGCGCGACCAATCGAACGTACGGCTAGGTTCTATGTCACGAATCCGCAATAAGACTCTTCGACACCGCTATCGATACGTGCCATCGATGTCCCAACGTCCTCTTCACCGTTTCTCGCTTCCTATGCTGGCGTGTAGCAAAAGAAACCGGAAGTCTACACACGCGTTACAGCTTAAATGATTCTTTTTGTAATTTGGCTCCACCTTCAAATGTTCCCAGGGTGGATTTCGCTTGCAAATCTTGGATGCCCTCGACCGACCACTGGTCGACCTGACTCCGGTTACGAAAAACAGCGAATTCGTCGAAGATGACGCCACGTGAGTGAAACAAAGTCATTATTCCGCGCATTCTCAATAATTTATTGCAACATTCTAAACATACAAGGTTCGTTGATTTTCCAGGGCACAAAGTTATGCGGTGCAATTACCTCAGAACTTTACATGTACAGATTGTACGATTCGCCTTTTGCGAGAAGCCGAGGAATGGGGTTCCAGTTACAGATTTTGGTCCTGCGCCGACATTGATGTATGCATCTCGACTTTACCAGTTGGAATATATTTTTTTAAACACCTTGTGTATAGTATTTTCCGAGGTAACCTGTAATTTGTGCTCGTTAGATTATCGACAGAAAGAGCTACAGGGAAGATTGCAGCGGTCACGGCCGATATCTTCTGGGTCGATGCAGATGCGATCGACTGTATCACGGTACAAGGTGCGAATTTAAGGAGGAATGCCTGGACGATTCCGATTGCGGTATCCAGGGCACGTGCATTGATAATGGTGGCACGACCGCGCCCACCAAGCATTGCTACTGCAATATCGGCTGGTTCGGCCCAAGTTGTGCCAAGAGTAAGTTTCATTCAAACACCATTCTTTGCTCTTTATCTAAAAATAAGTTTTTCAAGAATTCGCTAGCGTAGGCGTTGGTAAGGCTACCTAGCAAATCCCTACCTTACACTTTTGTGCACAGCTGGTGTCGAGTAATAGCTGCCTAAGTACCCATAGGTGCTTAGAATTTAAGTACCTAACACCTGGTACTTTCGGGAATCGCGATTTAACGTGCTCCATCTAGTGGTAACCGCGAGAATGTCCCAAGAGGGACTTTCTCAACGTTCACTTCTTAAACGCTGTGTCATAAATCTGACTTAAACCCTGCAGCTTTCTATGCAGTAATTGGCTAATTTCAACCTAACCGCAAAAAATTAAAATACTCGTGCCTACAGACATTATAAAGGTGTAATTTGTTAGATGTTGATGATTCGTTTCAGAATCACCAATCAAGACCATCGACGTTGACCTGGACTCTTACACGATGAAAAAGTTCTCCGACAATTTTACGTTCTACTGGCGAATATTGAAAGAGAGTAAAGAACTTGAAGGTGTAATGGTGGTAAATGGCACAAGTTGGGTCGGTGTTGGCTGGCGGCCAAGCGATCTGACTCCCATGTGTCGCTCTTTTCCCAACATCCAAGAACGGCCAAAGGACGAGCCACTTCCACAGCCTGAACCCAAATCAGAACCAGAACCAAAGTCCGAACCAAAAGCCGAACCGAAAGCCGAACCTGAACCCGAGCCCGAACCCGAAGCCGAACCTGAGTCTGGGACGGAAAGATCCAGTGCTAAGAGAAGATCGGCTAAGGCCCATGATATCGCACTATTGGCTGCGACTCCTAGATCAGACACTGATGTCACGGTGCAGACGAGCGTTACTTATCGCGTTAGCACGAGGCAAGGTGAAAATCAAGTTTGCTTATCATACACCGTGACTTCAGGTTTAAGGATAGCTAATGTATAGCGTTTTCGTTTCTCAGGACGTAAGAAGAGGTCTCCGGAGTCAGCAGCAGCCTCTACAAATGGTACGTACCCACGTTCGATGCAAGTATGTACAGATGAATAGCCCCTATTGCCTCCCGTAATTATATAGTAGCAACACGTAGTTTGCTTCCCAATGAAGTAGTACGAAGTACTTGGCGTCCCTCTTGTTTCAAACACTATGCACGAGGTGATGGTTTTGTAAGATATAAGCAGTAGGTAGCCGCACGACGATCGATGCTTTGTTGCACAGGGGAACCCGTCGCCGAGCCGAGCACTGTCAACAGCACCAACACCAAATCTGAACCGGAACCTAAATCCGAACCAGAACCCAAATCCGAACCTGAACCGAGTTCAGAACCGGAGCCTGAGTCCGAACCTGAACCGAGTTCAGAACCAGAGCCCAAGTCTGAACCAGAACCTAGTTCGGAACCGGAACCAGAACCGAAATCTCAATCAGAATCTATTTCCAAAACTAAATCAAATTCTAAAACTGAATCAAGATTCAAGGCAGAACTGATTTCGGCAGCTGAACCTAAATCCGAACCCGAGCCCAAGTCCGAACCTGAACCTATTTCGGAGCCTAAATCCGAACCCGAACCTAGTTCGGAGCCTAAATCCGAACCTGAACCTAGTTCGGAGCCTAAATCCAAACCTGAACCTAGCTCGGAACCCGAACCCGAGTCCGAGCCAGAACCTGAACCCAAGTCCGAGCCAGAACCAAGTTCAGAGCCAGAGCCAAAATCCGAGCCAGAACCCAAGTCAGAACCAGAACCCAGTTCCGAACCAGAGCCAAAATCTGAACCGGAACCCAAGTCAGAGCCGGAGCCAAAGTCTGAACCGACCTCGGAACCAGAGCCGATTTCAGACTCCAATTCGAGCGCAACGAAAGGTAACGAGCTAATTAGGCAATTTCGATGCTTATTTGTCCTGGTACATGCTGCACCAGCTTTTATATTGTACAGAATCAATGTTAACTAAATCAACAGTAAAATGTATCATAAAATCAGTAGCATTTCTAGTAGACAAGAAGTAATTCGTGTAATTAGTAGTGTCGACACTAACCTCATACAACAAGCATATATAGTAGGATGTTAATATATTGAAGTTACTTAACGCTAACAATCGACTCTTGATCTCCAAAATTTGAATAATCTTCAAAATACAACATGCCTCAACCTACAGTCATCAATCATTCGCTCAATTCCTGAAGACATCATCGTCGAGCTATCATTTTAATCTCGTTCTTCATGATTGAAGCTGCCCTCCCCGGATCAGGGCACAAGTTCACACCAAAGCACGATTTCAATCCCATGGACTGTACGGACATCATAATCGGTTCTGCGCGTGGTAATAGTCACAGGATCGGTGACTATTACACTAGAGATAGATCCACCCCGCGAAAGGATGAATACTGGGGTGGTAGGGATACGTTGACTGCTGCCATGGGCTATGAGCGCGACGGTGTTACCACGATCCTCTTCAGAAGAAAACTGGCAGCAAACGAGCCAACTGACCATGAAATAGTTGACGACAACATGCAGGTGATATGGGCAAAGGGGCAAGAACCGGGCAACTACGTCCACCATCCACCTAGCGGTATTGAAAAAACTAAGGTCAAGGTGAAGGACTTCTACAAACCTGACGAGCTCAAGTACCATGGACATGGGTCCCAAAGGGGGACAGTGACGCTTAATTTCTTTGGTAGGTCATTAGTGACCATTATGTTGTTTATTATAAATTCTCGTCACTAGCCTGTGTTTCTGTCTCTAGACGAAAAGAACAGACAGGAGGCGATGAGTGGCAACAATACCTTGCAGATTTCAAATTGCACTGGTGAATGGCGTTATCCCAGACATTGTCTACCCGAGAATGGTACCTGTGAATACTCTATTCAATGGTCCTACAAGGGACGAAAGGTAGTTTCCCAAAAAATCGCGAAGAATTCTTTTTATTTATATTTCGTCGTAAAGATATAATTGTTGAAAATGTTTATGTAGGATCAATTATCGTTTGTCATTACCACTACCCATACCAATACTTGGACCGGTGTTGGATTCTCCGACGATGAGAAAATGGTATGCATCGTATTCTGAAGGGTACTTACTTGAATTAATTTAGAGAATGTATATTGATCCTATTGTTTGATCAACAGTCTCAGACGGATGCAGTGTTAGGTTGGGTCGACGACAAGTCGGGTCGGGCTTTTCTCATGGACACTTGGATCAGCGGATACAATGCCCCGTTGCTCGATCCATCTCAAGATATCTACAACACCGGTGGTAGTAAAGTGGATGGCGTAACGACGCTTAAATTCTCGAGGAAACGGATAACAAAGGACAATAGGGACCTCTCGTTCACGGATGATCACTGTTTGTACATGATGTACCCTGTCAAGGGTGGCGTATTCAATGCTGTCAGCAAGAAAATACGCAAACACGATGCTGTGCCCATTGTCTCCTCCGAGAGGATATGCATCAGATCTTGCGGCCTCGAAGGTTCCTTTTATAACCGTACCTATTTAGGTAGTTATAAAGCAAAGTTTATAAAAATTCTTTTATTCTTATAGAACTTGAGGAAATGACCACACCAGCGCCGCCTAGATTACACTATAACGTTGAAGTGAAGCTGATTAATTTAGGTGATGGTTTTACAACTCCTGCACCGGGCACCCCTGACTTTGAGGTTATCTCGAATAGAATTTCCGACAGCTTTGGTCCCGTTCTCGATAAACTACCAGGGTATTACCAAATTCGTCTGAACGAATTGAAAAAGTGAGTCTTTGCAAATATCATTTCGATTGTCAGCTAATTTTAGCTTCACTTGTCAACGTTTCAACCACCTTGTTTAGGGACGACGAACAAAATGGCGTCATCGCGCGCATGGATCTGATCCTAGATAAAAATGAAGTCAAAGGCAGGTCGTTGAAACCTTTGGACACTAATGCTGCTGCGGAGAAAGCATTGAAAGAGGCTCTGGTTAATGGGAAGGTCGGGGCACTCAGCGTCGACCCTCAGTATCTCGTCATCAGAGCCCCTCGAGGTATGCGAAGAATAATATACAAATTTTCAATTTTTTAAATATTATTATTGTTAAATACAAAGTTTGTTCGTACAAAGATTAAATGAATACAAGTTGAACATTTATTTGGTCACTTAGTAAATGACTTTGGTGGCGGAGGAGACCCAGAGGAGGGATCATCATCAACATTTGGCTCGGACCTGTTTCTGGACGCGACGAAACTGTACATCCTCGTTGGTTGCGTTGCTGCTTTGCTCGCTCTTGCTCTTCTACAAGCAAGCTGCACCCTCTACAGGTCCTCCAGGAGGCGAGCAACAAAGGTACACACCACTTATGTTAAACAAATTTCCCTTTTATTTTACATAATTTCTGTTAGTGTTCTAATTAGTCCTTTCTGTTTGTATCGTGTGCACTTCACTCTTTTTTTTTGTAAACATTTCTACCAGTTGTCACATTTATTGCATTCTTATATTTACGCATGTCTTTTCACAACTTTCTCGTCAATTGTTAATTTGCTAATTCTTCAAAATTTATAAAATAATAATTTTCAAAATTATCTGTTCTCTGCTTGCTTCTGAATTATTAGTAGAGCAGTATAGCAATTTTATATGAAAAAAATAACAAAGTGTAAGCATGAAGATAAGGTAGAAATCCCTCTGAGTGACTCTGTGTGAACGTATTTCTTCTTGACACGCTCAACTAAAAATACATTAGTCCCACGTCGAATTCAACTTCTACTGTCCACCTCTCTTTGTGAACCCGAGACGATCTTCTGCTTCGCTTGTGTTGCATGATCCCCGCTCCTCGCGACCATCACGATGTTAAGAGGGTGTACTCGCTGCCTCTGGCTTCTTGTGACGCGCCCAACCCGATTCATCGAACGAACGCGACGCGGTATCATCGACAAAACGGCGATCACCATCACCATCACAACAACCACCACCATCATCTTCGGCATCATCACCAACACGCTCCATACGATATGCATCGTCCTAATCCCAGCTGGTAGAACTTCACACTCGGTACACGATCAAGGCGCGTTAATATCACTCGTCGTACCCTCGTTCGCTCGCTAATCCAGGTACATTCTACACTGCTTCTTCTTTTGCTTTCTAATCTCTATTCTCTTCTTAGCATGCGCGTATGTTTGTACGTAGTTTGAGTTGCTTTATTTGTTCCTTCAGTGCACACGATATAAATTACAGTGGCCGTGTAAAAGGGAGGCCTTTGTAATAAATAAAAACACAAAACGTCTGGTATGGGTGTTGCAGGATCGTCTGATCGCCAGTAACGCTTGGAAGGACTACGCCTCGGGTGCAAACACAAATTTCGCCTTCGAGGCGTTCGAAACAGAAGAGAAGGCTCCACCGCCTCCAGTCTCTAGTTTACCACGGCACAGAGAAATGACTGGAAACGGTCTGGGCACAGACACCGTCGAGGGTCCTACAAGAATGGTAGGACCCCGGGCGACCTACAGTCTGCCGCGTGCCCCTGGAACT
Source organism: Osmia lignaria lignaria (assembly GCF_051020975.1). Taxonomy (NCBI): domain Eukaryota; kingdom Metazoa; phylum Arthropoda; class Insecta; order Hymenoptera; family Megachilidae; genus Osmia; species Osmia lignaria. The sequence goes on from NC_135040.1 coordinate 6,012,647, forward strand.
AGGCACACCGCGCCCATTCAGCCGGGCTACTACACCCAAGATCGCAGGGATCATTATCAGCGATCGAAGAACAACGCGCACAACGCCAGTGGCGTTTCCACTCAGCCCAATCAGCCTGACTTTTATTTCATGCCCAGCCAGCGCAAATACAGCGGCGAAGTCGTGCGCGTTTACGTGGATTACGGTAGTCAGACGCCAAAGTAACCTCCATTATCCCCAACGGACGAAAGAAAACGAAAGAGAAAGATGTTTGCGACAGTGCTGCCCTCTTCTGATTACTTAAGCCCCCACATCCAAGCGGACGATTTTACCTCCTCGCTTCAGTGAAGCGACCCTGTACATAAAACACACGTTAGTGGACCTGGAGAGAACGAGACTTTTGAAAGGAGCCCCCTCCCTCCCCCCTCCGGTTGCACTTCTCATGGATCGTTGTTCCGTTTCTCTGTCGTTTGGTCCCGTTCAGCTCTCGAGAGCATCGAACCGAGGCATCATCGCGTTTCACGATAAAATATACCACACGCAGAAGTGGCGCTTACACGACCAAAGAGTTATCGTTAAGGTGCGCTCGATGGCGCGCGATTCTGTACAAAAGCGCATTAAGCAACTTTAAACTTGCGATTGGCGTGTGGCCCGGGTACGATCGGTACCGATGCGCCCTCAGATATATTACACACGTGTACTTATAACGAGTAAGCAGATGGACGTTTTTAAACAATAAAACGTTTGTACATTTTCTTTTTTTTTTAATAGAACGCACATCTTCCTCTCTTGGCTCAGTCACTGATGGAACTGTATTTCTTCTTCTCTTACACATATCATCGTTAAAAACACGAGCATCTCCTCGAATGTTTTACCAAAATAGAGAACATTCAGAGAGAATTCTATTTAAATGCAATCAAACCTGTGTTCTCGAATGAAAAGTACTGAGAAGACGGTGTTATCGATAAAAGAATTTGAAAAAAATTAAGAGAAAAATGAAAACTCATGAATATAATTATCCTGCTCGTAGCTCGAGTATTGATAAAGATGGTGACAACGCTAGGGACAACAGTGACGGAAGTAGACGCAGCAAAACAGCACCCGTAAGAAAGAAACAAAGAAAAAGATCGCATAAGAGCACCTAAAGTTTATACTAGCCATTAATGGATATAGAAATTGTAATACTTACAATGACGACACTGTCGACGGACAATCGTGTTGGTACGGATTATAAATTACAATAGTGGTAAAATTAACGATAATACTTGTAATAATCATAATAACGATAGTAGCAGTAGTAATAACGATGGCAATAATCATATTACAGTATTAATATTATATTACAACGTCGTTAACAACGGCGTCGCGCGCAGAACCATGACTTCCGACGTGTTTTATTTCCTTTTCCATGACCGATGGAATAATCAAGATCATCATCATCATTGTTCACAATAACCATAATAATAATAATAATAATAATAGTAATAATTACAATAATTATAATAAGGCGGCGCCACCAGGTAAGCTTTTTCAAATACTTCCGAAAGTCTGTGGTGTTCGGAAGCCAATTATAGCACGCATTGCCTCTCCTGATTCTATTATTACGTAACTAGTTTATCGAGCACATAATTTTTTTTTATCTCGGTCCTACCGTAAAATCTTTTTATTTTTTTATATTCTCTTCGGTCACACGGTGCGAAATATGAGAAACAGGGGTCTCTACACGTTCCGAGTCACGTGGAGGGCATACCCGCCAAAGCACACCCCCTTAGAAAAAGAATTTCTATCAACCCTTTTTTGAGGAAAAAAAGAGAGTACCGTAAAAAGTACGTTAGCGAATAAATGCGTTTTCGAACATAGCATATATTTATAATATATATATATATATATGTGTGTGTATATTTCTTACAAGCAGAGAGAAACGAATTTTCAATCCGCTCGTTTCAAATTGCTTTTGGCGGGTATGCTGATCCGGCTATTTTATTTATTTTTTTTATATATTCTTTTTGTATTCATTTTTTTCGTCACTATCGCATTCTGTCATTCAAGCGCATGCAAGCATGTGCACAAACTTACATACACATACACACATAGATTCTCATACGTACATTCATTTTTCTCACGCCCTTTCTCTTCGTTTTAGGTATCTCTTTTCATCGTCATTACTCTTCATCCGGCTTAATCGCTCACTCGTCATCATTCGAAGGACACATACAACGCGCAAAGATCAGCAGAGCACATAATATTATATTTTTCTTTCTCCTCCGATCGTCGATCAAAGCAGTGTAATAGAGATAACGGACAGGCGAACATCTGATAAATGAAGTGAACACGATAGTAAGGCTTAATTTAAATTTGTTAGTAAATTGTGTAATACCACGCGTGCGTGTACATTTTCTGTGTGCACAGACAAAGCCTGTTTTCTTCACGCAGGTATTCACTCGTGAAACGAACAAGGGTACCTGGCTGGGGGCTCTCGATTAGAGGCGCTACACACCCTGTCCCTCACTTTGAAAACGATCAATCCCTTTCTTTACATCGATTAATCTCTTATTTCGTTATCCTCGAACGATGTCTTTCTGTGGTTAATGGAAACTTTATGATCAGCTTCCATCCATCCTTATCTCTCTTGTACAGCTATGTATTGTCACTCCGGCAGATGCCCACGATCGTTCTCCATATCCGTTGCTGCTATCCTGCATCTCGCTGCTCTCACTCATCCGCCGCTTTTTCTTCGTTGCTTCACTTTCTCTGCCTAACGTCGGAATCCTTGTTGGGCGTTGGCTTGCTGCAGGATAAAATTCATAATGATTGAACAGGATCAAATTGACCAGTGAAGAGAAAGAATGGCAAGGGTGATCAGATGAAGGACATATTTGTCAGATATATAAAATCACAGTAGTGAAATAGTCAATGGATATTCAAAGATTCTTGGAGTGTTTGGGTATTTACACTTAAACTAAAATAGGAGATCATAAATAGTAACCTAGACAGTAACCCTGGCCGTTTCTATTTCTAACATATATCCTGCAGACTAGATGCAGGCTCAGCACGAGTTTCTTTACTTCGAAAATATTCTCTCTGAGCGTAGTTCCAAAAACGACGACACGATATCAGCGGGAAAGTGGCAAAGCGATAACGAGACAAAGTCAATTGAGCAGGGGCGGATAATATGCGTTGCGGAGTGGAAGCAGGAGACGAGGAGTTTAACCGATCGCTCCCCTCATCTACAGTTTCTGGTGTAGGTGGTGTAACTACTGGAGGAGGATCGACAGGAAGGTCGGAGGGTGGAATAGGTCCTCGTAATGGAATGTAATACTCCAATCTGTCGTCCTTTGTGCTTGGTTCTCTACAGTTTTAAAATGATTCACATTAAAAAACGACACGAATGATAGGGAGAAGAGATAAATGGTACGTACGTGTCAGGACTCTGATCCGTATCGGATTCTTCGAGTTCAGCCTTGTTTCGTTTCTTCTCGTAAATTAGAATGATGGCGCACAGAACAACGACCTCCGCGCAAATGCCTAAGAAGGGCCAGAGTGCGGCAAGCTTGTCTTTGACCCTAAGGAATGTTTGGGCCTCTGCTATGTGATCCTCGGCGGTGTCGGACCAATTGTAAGATACCCTGCAGTACACGCTGCCACGATCGTTCATTTCGATGTTCTCGACGATTAGAACCGCGCCGTAGATGCCTCTTTCCTGGTCCCGTCCAAGCTTCACGCGGCCCTTGCTGCGCGTGTAATTCTGATCACCAAACGTCCAGGATACTTTAATGCCAGGACTCTGTTTACCGGCGCAAACTAAATGCAGCTTCTCTCCTTCCACCACGCTCGTCGAATCGGGCAAGTGTGCCGTGGGTTTTGCTAAAAATAAAAAAAAAAAACAAATGTATTAATTATCGATAGGATATCGCAAAAGACGACGATCCACATTGGATACTCACATACGATCCTGTATTCTGTGGAGGAGTTAGATCCTTTGCAACTGTAATTTCCGTACAACACTTCTGTACTCTTCAGAAGCTCCAGAGTACCGTTGTCGTTGTCCAACTCGAACAGCTCCTCGCTATCAGCCACGGCTGTGTGTAGCGGAACGTTTTCTTTGAACCATTGGAACTTCTCACCGGCAGTTCTGTTTCCACACTCCAGTGTCATAGGCGCATCCTTCGGTGTAAGTACTTTAATCTTGATGTCTGTATCAAAGGAGAACGAGTTATGTTAACCGCTTAGGATCCTCGATGGGACAGGAAATTGCTGTACACTCGGGTGCAATGTAGGCTTCTCTCGGTTAAGGGATACAGTATAGGGAAGAGGCCACTTGCCTTTTAGTTTTCAGAGGACCTACCCCTTTCCTCCCACCGCGCGCCGTGCTCCGCCCGAAGGTCTTAGCCCACGAGGCACCTCAGGCGTATGCCATATGAACTTTTCAAAGCACATTGGGGCCACACTCGTGTCAATAGGTTTCCACATCATCCATGGGGTACGATTCATACGGCACACGCCTGATGTGCCTCGAGGACTAAGGCCCTCGCTCGGGGCACGGCAAGCGGTGGGAGGAAAGGGGTAGGGCCTCTGAAACCTAGAAGAAAAGAACAGCTAATTCCAAGTGCTGGTCTAAGGAGACCCTAGGGGAAAGAATATAATTCCTCTTGACTAAGGAAGTCTAAATTGCACTCCATCGTACAAAAGTTTTGCAAATCCTATATTAGCATAGTTTCTTCATTCAATTATACGTACTGCAATTATATAACGTATTTTTTTAGAAGCATCTAGCTACTCAGAATTCTCTTACGTTTCTTATCTTCAACATTGTTCTTATCAGGAAACTTGAGATCACTGTTATCTGTCAAACGTGTAATAATAGCGATACAGGGATAGACTTATCACCTTTGCGAATAAAGTACAACGTCATACTTGTTCTACCTGATTAACACAATTTATAGTTCTAAAGTTTGATCGTTGTTTCTTAAAAAATCTAAGTTCTTTGAAGTCAAGCAAAATAATTGTCTAGATGTTTCTTCTAAGTCTCAAATTCCAAGAAGTTCTTCCTATCAATTGCAAAATTACCGTACGCGCTGTTTCATTAACTAATCGCGTAAATTTGTCGTAAGAACAAACATAACATCTTCAAGGCTTCACATAAGCTCTATCTTCCTTCTGTTTATGAGGAAGCACATTTCTCGTTGATAACAGTCCTAAATAACCAGCTACAGTGATTACAAACGAGAAGCATAAACAACGGCAACGCGAATTACATCACGTTAAATGTATTTTCCTCGTTGCTCGAAAGCATATACCACATTCTTCGTGGAAAACGAATTTATTTCCTCCTTACGCAGCGAAAAAACGATCGTTATCGAGTAGGAGAATCTCTCTGGATTAGTAACGAACATTCTTTGAGCGTATAATAATTCTTCTCGAGTGATTGTTTTATTTCACGTGGTTCCAACTCAAGCCCACATAATAGATATTAATTACCATTTACATTCGCGTAACTAGATAAGCGTTCGAGCCTGACACGTCATCGAAGAGAACGAGAAACGTTCGCCAAGAAATGGCGTACGCGAAGCTTCATGCTGACACGGTATAATCGTTGACACTTTCGCTGTTCGATAACGCCTTATCAGAAAAGGATTTAATCACGGATAATTGAAAAAATTCTGCACCATATACAAGCACCGAGCAGCAGTGAATTGAATAGCGATTATCTTCTAAGTGGGGGGACTTTGATCTTTAGTCAATAAATGCCCTAAGACAGCTTAAACATTCTAAGAAAGCCAAGTCTGAAATCACAGATAATGCAGTTCTTTCTTTTTCACCGATTGCATACTTGTATAATAGAAGTGGGGAGCCCTGGGCGGTGCCTACTGGAGTCATGGTAGGGGGAACTGCCCGGTAGGCTCGAGGGGCCCAACAATTTGGGGCAGACTGTATTCCGGTGTTGTCCTTTAAGTCCCAGGTTACATTGATAGAATATTCTAATGCCAGTGGAACACTAGAGCCTAGATATCATATTTAGTACTTTACCAACTACAACTTCTCGGTAGTTTCCTAGTAGTGCTCTAGTACACCCTGCCACTAACCTAGCTAAAAGCCGGTTGATGATAGAGTAGAGTTGGATAGCAATCGTGGTAGAGTAATTTTGTCACTAGCCTTCTCCCACTACTCCACTAAACTAGCGTTAAAACTGCTCTACCAATGTAACTCAGATTGAAAACTAGGCGTTCGTAGAGCGTGATAAAGCATTAATCTTCTACCATACCCCCAATGTACTTGCTCTATTATACACTCTACCAATGTAACATTTCTGTGAAGGATCCTCTCTAACACGATTGCGCCTATTCTGTGATTCCAGACTTTGCATCGAGTCTCCAATTCTCAAGCCAAATGCATGCAACAGAAGCATCTCCTCGTACGGGGTACAAACGTGCGACAAAACTAAAAGGTATCGAACATAAATAGAACGTGCTTAAGCAAACGTGGTTAAAGAGCGGGCCGTTGAGGAGCTCGGCATACGAACCGACATATATCCACAAGTGGAAGACCTCGCTGCTATCCGGGGTGCACTTGTAGTCTCCGTCGTGGCTGTCCGTCGCGTGCATCGCCGTCAGCGTGCTGCTTCCGGTGCCGACCGGCGAGTGGACGACCAGCTGACCACTCGCCAATTCCGGCTCGAGCGACTGCCCGTTTCTCGTCCATCTAATCAGATCGTCCGGCTTCAGGTCTTTGCACTCGATCCACCAAGGCTGGCCCTCGTGCACGATCGACGCCAACCCCTTGTAGGTTACTTTATCGGGAAGAACATACGAGCACACGTCAAGAGGTTTACAACGACGGAGATACAGGGGAGCCTGTGGGTGGATGGATTCTGGGTATCTGGTTTCCACTAGGATTCGATTATACACGAGTGCAGGGTGTTAGAGATGGAGGTGATTATACTGATATAATAGCCGCCATGTTGCAGGGGAGGTCGTAACTTGTACCTTCAGGAAGCGGTGTGTTCTGTTTTAAGATTTTGTGTATATGAATTGCGAAGGATCTTACGACCTGCCTGCGTCATGGCGACCAGTACAGTACCCGCATTCGCCACCAGGTGGATCATTCTAATACCAATTTTCTCACAAATACCCGTCCAACTATTTGACACATGCATCCCCTGACACGACTACCGCTAAAATTAGTCAGAAAAAGACTAACGCTCATTGATGGGTCGTACATAAAGGCTTTTTCTTTTCTGAATCAATTAGGGACACACGAGGCGCATCAAGGCGGTAATCATTCTCTTTAAGATTAATCTCAAACACGTGCCTGCCAGGTAACCTTATGAATGAGTCCACCTAAGAGACCCTGAATGAAAGGCATTCATAGCTCCCTTCCTTTTCTTTCTCTTTCATATAAAAGAGTCGCTGTGACCGCAACCATCGCATGGTAATCCTTTGGATACCGTGCACGTTAAGCGCGAACTCAATTACCAGCTAACCAGCCGTGGCACGAAACTTTTCGAACGAACCAGGTGAGACCTCGGTTGACCGGGATTCGATTTTAGGGTTTCTCGATTATCAGACCGGTGACGTAATATGGTAGCATGGCAGTAAACATTTATCTTTCGCAAATGCTTCGAATTACTTGATCGGTATGGTCGTACGCGATTCAGGCTTCCCATAATTAATCCTCAACTGTTAACCAAAGGAAGCCGCCTACGTTGTCCCCATAGTGCTATGCATTCGCAAGCGCTATAACGACAATTGTCGAGTTTAATTTCAGTAGAAAATAGAACTTTCGTGCCGATCCTAAGCCGTAGAAATAAGGTTGGAAAACGAAGCGACGCCAAAAAGTCAATCACGTTAATATAGAAGGCAACGGGTGCTAAACGCAGACAAACGTGTTAATCCAGTTCCGTTTGTAGTCAGGATACACACGTACATGCTCTATCATACTTATTTTTAGCGGTTTATTCTTTTACATAGAGAACCCTGTCGTGTCCTCGTGTACACCAACTCGACCAGATGAAATTATAATGCATGCAGGCCGAAGAAAAGGGATTGATAATCACGAACACGTCGGCTGACCTATAAAGTGGCTGATGGCTTCTGCCTTTCCTGCCTTAAGCGATTTAAGAATACACCGCGAACGATACCAACAGCTCGATCGATGATCGTTTAGACTTTAAATATTTGCTTGGATTTTGATCAAGCCTTCTGGCTATCTTTAAAGTTTCCTCTAAACACATCTATCGCGTACGGTTAACGATGATGATTTTACAAGAAAATTTCCGCATCCTCGACGCTTAGGGCGCGCTAAAAATCGGTCCAGGATTAATTTCACATCAGCGGTTGGTGAAACGAACAGACAGGTAAAGAGTGGAACTGGGCCGTTCTGTTTAGAACGCGATTTACGAAGTTGAAAGTATACTAGAACGCGAAGTAGGATAGAAAAGAGATCGATAATGCGACGAACACGTGCCGTATGACCCTAAGCATCAGAAATATCTATATATTAAATCATATGCTCTATATAGGGGCGTGGAATAGGGACTGCCAGCTTGTGCATTTCATTCAGCACGCAAAACCTCTAAGAAATATTCGTCAACTGACCATTGTCAGTGATATACAAATTTGCACCTTTTTTAATTATAGAAAATTATAGTGCATCATACTAAGTAATAACGTTTTTGTGTTTCAGTAACCGGCTGAAAGTGGACCGAAGTGGAACTTGTGCAGCGCCGCCTATTGTCCAGTAGCAACGGGATCGTCCAGTATAACCTCTCGAATTGTACGAAAATGCTCGAGGTATTTCTATACAGAAATATAGAATACGATGGAGGACGTAGGAATTAGAACGCCCGTTGGATCTAGGACGCAATTTGGCAAGTTGGAATTGCACGTGTGATGGTGGACAGAGGAGCCAATGCTCGTAAACACGTTTCGTTTCCCTTGACGACGCCAAAAGTCGATCATTTTCATCTGCCTTTTATTACTTATCCGATTATACGTTTTAGTTTTTAATTATCCTAGAAGAAATATTTGTAGCGATAGGGTTTTTAAGACGATCCAAAATGTCGAGCGCGTAGATGGCGCCATCTACGTTACCGTAACTTTGCGTGCGTCCAAATTTCGACGTGTTATTAATTTTCCTTTCAAGCTGGCTCGTGTGCTTTCCCAGATAAACAAATTTCAAATACGGGTCAATTGAAAACCGGTCACTGCACCTACTGATAAACTTATCGGTTTGATGTAAACAAGGGTGGAGCCAATCGGAAACCGCTACTTTCCAATTGGAATACGTTACAATTTTTCTGCCCCAATAAATTCAGGAGATAGATGAAATTACTCGAGGAGGAGCGAACGGTATTATTCTGATATAATTTGTGTTAAATTGATTCAAAGCTTCAAGATGTACCTTCCAACGCACGAATTTCTTAAGTAATTTGTTCTTCTGGATACAATCTTTTCATCCTTGAGTATAAGATACTAATCGAAGACAAACAACAACGCTTAAAAACCGATATCGTAGACAAGTGGCTAAAGTAAATAGCAATGGTCAGATTAGTATAATGGTTCACGTTAAAGGTTAGAAAGAATAGTGTCAAGTGTGTTCATTTAATTTTCTTAACGCGATACATAACGCTTTCACTTCGTCTAAAGGTGGAAAAAGAATTCGACGGAATTTTAATGCGCTAGCTGACCACGCAAGGAAAACTGTTATTCTTACATAAAGGTTGGAAATTTAACTCGTGGTGGAATATACCCACCGCAGATATAACTGTCAATCTGTAACTTAAAAAAAGATTAACAGTATAAATGCTGGGAAATTCGAAGCGCGATAAAATTTGCCGACCGTGTACCAACAATGAGAGCTAGTTTTTAAGATGGACCGATATATATATATATATATATATATGTGTTTACGTATGTTTACGTCAGTCAGTCAATAAAAGATCCTGCTTCTCTTACGTCATTTTGAGGAGGGAGAGTACAACGTACATTGTAACCACCTCCATACACATATTTCTAACGAAACACATGCGATATGTCGGTATTTGAAGGAAAAAAAGAAACGTACAAAGAGAGGTTATCAAGTTGTGAACGTGGTCACGCGCCGGTATTATATTTGATCGCTAAGATCGAATAAACAGGTAACCTCCACGGTTAAACGATATTGAACAATCCTCGTTTTCTCGCCATTTTTTTCCCTTTAGTTCCTACGGCAACCGCATCAGAATAACCTATTACGACTTTATTAGAAACGTCAATAAGATTTCGATACAATGAGGTTAGAATCATTGGAATAATAATTCGATTAAAACTCGGTGAAATTTAGTAAAACTGAATCGATCGTATAATGTGCTTGAAAATCAATTTTATTACGTTTCGAAACTGGTGTCAATGATTCTCTTCTAGGTCAGGTGTTCACATTAGGTTTCTACAACTTCATACGGTATATTTGAAATGACACCGGACTTAACACACGTGCATTTTTTTTTTTTATAATTGATTATAGGTTCCAAAGTTACACAACTACACACCGGTGGAATTTGGAAAATATCTGTTAAAGAAATTCTAACGAAATACAGGTTATACACGGTTTGTATAGAAAATCGACATGCATCAGGATCCCCTCGTTTACACATTTAAGTAATCTGAAAGAAAGATTCTGGAATGAATGACTAAGCAAAGATAACTTTCGGCTTTTGAACCCATCAGATAATTGCTTTTAATTTTCGAGGAGTGGTAAATAACAGGGTAATAAGATTGCGTGAGGCATTAAGCGTTTCGATGACGAATAGGTAAATTTACAACGCTACGCCACAATACTGGGCATACTAGTTAATATACGTCACGATACATTTGCCAGCGATCGTAACAAAGGTCGGCCATTATTTGAGGATATGATTCACCATAACTAACTACATTTCACACTTTATCGGTGAAGGAAAAACGTCTCTAAACTCATCACAACGCGAGTTTTCTCAGATTGCAGCGTTATTGTTCCTAGAACGACTAATAAATTAACGATAGCGCATTGTTTACTTCTTAGCTGGACATTCTTCGAATTATGAGTAATACGTAAGAAATTGCGAGTCCTCGTTTGATTTTGAGGTTAGTTTTCACATTCATTTAGCCAAAAAACTACATTCAAATTATTGAGCGACCTTTGCGAAAGGTAGACCTTTCAATGAGTCTACTAATCTCCATTGATTGCGTATTTGTTATCCATGCACTGGTACTCGTATTTGAAACCAGTTCTAACCTAGACCTAACCCAGACCTAGAATACAAAAAGACGGACAAAAGTTTTAGCCCGTTCGGCCGGCGAACGGTGTTATGTAATCAACTAAAGATACTCTAATGAATTTATTTCGGTGATGCATAAAGTAATTCTTGTAACCGACATACCGCGGGACAAGTAAACCGAAAACGCGTTAGCCTAGTTAGTTCAAACGAGGGTCAAACTATTCGCTGGTGTAATGGTTGCATATCAGCAAGATAATGTAAGAAAGCAGGCAATCGAAGCACACAAAACCGTTCGTGTCTGTACACAGGGGACGTAGAATAGCGAACTCGGCGAAAAACGTATTCGAAATCGATCGGCGCAGTCATACCCGATATCTCGAATAACGGATATCGAGATATTTACTCCGTAATTCCTTTAGGATTTTCTAGTCGAATCACTCACTATGTATGAAACATTAAGGTCTAAAATTTTGCATGGCGTTACTATCGTTGCATTATTCTATGGTACACGCTGAAGGGTCAAAAATAGACACGCGTTCCCAGGGTTAAACGTAAGCATTCTTCTCGTCTGGTTTGCGAGCGACGGTAAAACAGAGCGGACGAAAACATTCACCGTGTTAGAGAATGGAGGTTAAGTTTACATTTCAATAAACAGGCATGCCAGCTAAGAATATAAATGACGAAGACACACGTGCTAATCTCGATAGAAATTTCTTTAAATTAAATTCGAATTTATTTTCTATATGTCCTATATTAAAAAAAAGAAAAAAATGGGTTTACGATCCTATGATTATACGCGTGTAATGTCTCCGCCCAATCCCATAAACACGACGTGAACAAAATGGAAATTATATTCGTAGACTCCTCGGTCTAAATATAAGTATTCTAACGAACGCTTGAAATCTTTTCACGCGACACATTTTCACATGATGCACGTTCCTTCGGACAAAGTTTTAAAGCATTCTCACTTTTCTATATTTTCGATTCGAATAATTTTTACAAAATGGCGATAGTGCCCCACCTGCTCAGTGCTAGGAGCGTCTTTGAGTACCTACATTATCTAAAACGTATCCTTGAGCCGTACACTAATCGATAGCAGTGCTTGGCGTAAAAATTTCGCGGATTTACATAATTACCGACCGAACATCAACTTCTGCCTAACGATCGCTAAAAGTCGGTAAAGTTTTCTGGGTGGACGCAAAACAGGGTCAATTGTTACACAACAAAAGTTGCTTGGCGTGGGTACTTTGCGTACGTCTCTCGGAATGTAGCTGTAGCATCGAATCCCGGTGTCTTGCGTCGGTATATAAACCAGAGGTGCGCAATTCGAGTGATCAGGAGGTTCAAAATTCGGCCGACATCACAGTAGTTCGTAGACGCACATGTCAGAACTGTGCGTACGACTTTTAATGACACGTTGGATCAATATCGTTGAGCATATCGTAAGAAAACTTAACTCCATTTCTTCTAATAAATTGTCGTTGCAATTGTTACCAAATAATAAAACAGTTTTGAAGAAGATAACGAATATGGGAACAAGGCGGTTGGTTGCGGCACACGTGATACGTTCAGTACCGTATATATCGCGTTCGATCGAACACCGTAAGCTATATATACGGTGACAATCAAACCGGGGTAGGATATTGCGAATCAGAATTTTGTTGTTTAAAGAATCACTTCACGTTATCCTCGCAGAAATATTCATGCGATTCGCGAAAACGGCACGGTTGAAAATGGGTTGATAGCATCACGTATTCAATACCGCGCGAGGACACTCGCATTTCTAACGTGATGCGGTATAATCGAAACTAAAAATAGAATTTCATAATTTGTCAACATATGTCGACAGTATCGTATAGGGAAACTAGCGAATTTTCGAATCGAATTTGGAATGATTATCATGTATTTCCTATGCACGAGAACTGGAGTTCGATAAGATAACCATGTTCAAAGTTAAAATACGGACGATGAACGATGCATTTAGGGTACCATGTGACATGTACGTCACAGTACTGACGGCTTTCTTCGAACTGACAGACCAGCGTGTGTGTAACTTCGAAAATGGACATTGCGTCAGGAAAATCGTATCATCGTTGAAAAACGTTGAAGGAAGAAGGAAAATAGCGATGAATTAAAATCGGATAGGTGTTTCTCTAGGAATAAGATCTGATTAGAATCCAACATGTTTCTTAATCATAAGCATGGCCTCGAAAGTCGTGGCAATGCAATTAAGATTCAGTAAAAATAAAAATGAAAAAGGGACATTCTGTAAATTGATTTTGTTTGAAATGAAAGTAACACGAAGCAGAACTTTAACAATGGGGCTAACATGATAAAGAAGAGAAAACAGAGAATGAGAGAGAAATAAATGAATGGTTGAATAGTGGGCAATCCGAAAGAGAGGATAAGTCTCACCTGCCTGGACCGTGACGAGGGTGCCCGCTAAATATAGCATCCCCAGCAGCACAAAAGCAGCTCGCCTCTCCATCTCGTGGCGCTGATGTACGCGGTGGCGCGTGATCGTGTGCACTGTGCACAATATACTAACGATTCCGATTGAACAGGGTTTCTAAGGAAGAAACCAAAAAATAGGGCCACCTAGGCTGGGCTATCGTAACTCCGTTTCCGCGATCGTTGCCGTTGTCGTAGCGTAGCCGTCGTTGTCGTCGTGTTCGTCGTTGTCGTCACCGTTGCCGTCGCTGTCGTCTCCTGTAACACCCTTCCCGTTTGTCGGCAGCTCCTCCTTTTCGCCTGTCCACTCAGCCAACTATGATCGAGCCCCACTACTTTCTGTGCGGATCGTTTACACACGCACTTCGTCACTTCGAGCCACGCCGTACCATTGACGTCTCTATATTCCTCTTATCGTTATCTAGCACCGCTCTTATTTTTATATCTCGGTGTGCACAACAACACCGCAATCCTCTACTGCCACCGTACCTCTTTTTACTGCTCCGCCTTAAAAATCGTTTAAGTAATAATGACAATTAGCACCACGGAGCCGCAGAAACGGCAATGTCAGGGAAAAATGGCTGCCACTGTCTTCTGCTTAATTTTCTGCGCGGAGATCTCTCTTACTTTCTCATCTGTCGTTTCCTCTTTTTCGTTCTACGACAAACTGCTCGCATACGTCCTCTACGTCCGTCCCATAAGCTCCACCAACGCATGCGTGATACTCCCTCCCAAATAATATACATATATGAACGATTTTTTAAGCACAGTTTTTATTACCACTCCAACGCAAAAGTAATATTCAATGTAACGCAATGTTTAAAAGCGTTAGGCATTTTGAATGTTAGGATTATTGTTGCAGGATTTGATTCACTTGCTCGTATAGTTTAGAAAGAAAAAGACTCAGGTTATAGGTGCAGATTTGTGTATTGATAGAATGATTGATACAATATTGATGTTACGGTAGGCAGTGTCGTAACAAATCACATTATTAGAATAGTTTTGTTGCGAAGAATATTAAAGTTTCTATTACGATCCAAAATACATACTATAAAAAAATGAATTCACATAAGTTTATTTGTTCTTCAGTGATACCATACATAAATTATTCACAAATATGTAATTCATTAAATATTCGAATATTATTCACAAATTTATATTATTATTCATGACATTGTTATTGTTGATAGTTGTTTGACAAATAACATATTGAAATATATGTTTTAAACGTTGTAAATATACAAAATATTGCAGAAAATTTGTAAATTTTTAGTAAGATCGCACTTGATATAAATTCAGTCTTACCAACCGACGAACCGACTGTTGTTTAGATATTATTAGGCCCGAATAAATAAGCAAATATATAATTAGTTTTAAACAATACGATTTCAAAGATTTTAAAGGAAAATCACAATATCTCTAAAATGTTATCAAAACTTTCCATTCATTATAGTGATCATTACAGGCAGGTTATTAGGACTGACACTATAGCCTCGTTAAAATCACTAGGATAAAGACTAAAAATATAATTATTCGTTTTGCACTGAGGCAGGTCAGTTCATCTTTAGACGCTGAAGAGTTAAGAGTGTTTATTTCAACATTTTACAATTAGCTTACGAATGAAAATGTTAATCACAATTGCTATAGTAAATGCGTCATCTACACAAAGGCGGCGGAAACTGCTCAGCCATATATCGACTACTTTTCCAAAGCAGGAGAACATGCCTGATAAAACAGGCACGATTATCTTACCGACTGTGCTCCTGCATGTAGACCTGCTTCACCTGGGGGTGCCTAGAATCCCAAAATCATGACCCCTTGAGAACAAAGGCATGTCCAGTCTTCTTGTATCTGTAGTCACTGGTATACTACGTCACCTTTCGCATGCAGCTAAATGACACGTGTATACTACGATAGCTATATGTATAAGTACATAATTAAACAATGCTGACCATGCATTCATTATTATTAATTTTCTTTCCGTAAAATTGTATTTGCAATGTGATACACTTCAGAATCTGAACTAAATTTTTACAAAGAAAGTTAACCAAGAAAACCCCGACCGACCATTCTAAATGATGACGTAATTAGTTTTTATGTATCCGTTAAATGTTTTAAGATGTCCTTTTTAACACGTTTTACTGTACTATCATTGTAAGAATACACATATAACATTTTTCTGCCTTGTTTTCGAGCATGCGTACAACGTCTCAGTGTCACTCACAGACATGTTCTCGCGTTATTAAAAGGAAAGATTTGCTGTGACTATCTTCTTAGCTTATTGAATAAACTCATTAAGAGCATGAACGTGTTGATTCTATTACATCTGTGTGCCTCGCCTATTATTTTATTCTTTTATTTATTATTTTACCCCTATTTTCAGGCCTCGCGTGGACCACCCTCCCAAGTCATTTATTATTTTATCCCTCTTCATGGGCCTCGGCTCAACCTTCCCAGTTATTTATTATTTTTTTGTCTTTAAGGGCATCACGAGACCCAACCTTTTATCACTGCATCCCTTACATGTCTGCATCCTTAACATCCCTATATCCCTTATATCACTACATTCCCTATATTCCTGCATCTCGTATATGGCAGCATTCCTTATACCTCGGCATCCCTTACATCTCTGTACCCTTTATATCTCTGTATCCCTTACACTCCTGAATTCTCCCTGCATCACTTGTATCCTTTCAACCCTTATAATAAATATATTATAAATAATATACTTATGGCCACTGGTTCGATTAAAGGTAAGTAAAGGTAAGTAAAGTCTCGTGAAAAATAATTTTAAATTTAAATTTTTGCAAAATTTAGTTCCTTTTTTACCGCCAGAGGGCGCTGATCCGACGTCGAAAATTTAATTCACATTTTTGCTGCTAGAGGGCCAAAATTCTTGCAAGGTTTAGTTCCTTTTTCCGAAACCAGACGGCGCTGATTCGACGTCGAGAATTTAGTTCGCATTTTTGCCGCCAGAGGGCCAGAAATGGTGCAAGGTTTAGTTCCTTTTTCCGAAACCAGATGGCGCTGATTCGACGTCGAGAATTTAGTTCACATTTTTGCCGCCAGAGGGACAGAAATGGTGCAAGGTTTAGTTCCTTTTTCCGAAACCAGATGGTGCTGATCCGCCGTCGAAAATTTAGTTCACATTTTTGCCGCTAGAGGGCAAAATTCTTGCAAAGTTTAGTTCCTTTTTTTACCGCCAGGAGGCGCTATGATGGGATGCTTACAAAAAGGATGCAAGGATGTAAAAGGATGCAGTGATGTAAGTGATTTAGGAATGTAAGGGATGCAGGGATGTAAGGAATGCAGAGATGTAAAGGATGCAGGAATGTAAGGAAAGCCGAGATGTAAGTGATTTAGGGATGTAAGGGATGTAAGGAATGCAGAGATGTAAGGGATGCAGGAATGTAAGGAAAGCAGAAATGTAAATGATTTAGGGATGTAAGGGATGCAGGGATGTAAGGAATGCAGAGATGTAAGTAATGCAGGAATGTAAGGAAAGCAGAGATGTACAGGAGTTTTTTTTTTTTAACATGGGGAAATCTTGCATAAGACCCTCCACCGACCCCTAGAGGAGCGGGCGGAGGAGTGTCAGATTCCTATTTTTCGATGAAACGTTGACTGTTTTACCGACGCGGAATTCGGAGTTCGGCCTCCGAATACAAAAGTGTTTCCTGTGGATTAGGCATAATGCCTGCTAACTCTGGGTATACCCAGTGTGAACACCTTTCCCCGCCGCGCTTGCTTACCGCCATTTTCCCTAGAGTGACACCGAGCGTCCTCGGGGGTTTACGTGGTAGCTCGACGCAATAGTTCGTCGCATCGTCGCAACTTCCGGCTGTACTTTTACATCATTTTTTCCGTACATCGTCTGCCATTGTAATCATTACACCGTGGTGATAGTACAACGAAGTGAAGTAGTTAAAAGTGGCGATTGTTGAGAGCTTTTCTCTGAAAATCATCGAAAAAGTGTCGTTTCGTCAGAGTATATCGTTTCGTGTACGTCCAAAACGGTGCGTAATTGTTTTTTTAGATCAGACGGATAAGGAAATATCCCGCGATTACGTTGGAACGAATCGTGAGATTCGTTTTTCGAAACGTCCACAAATTATAGAGAGTAGCGTTGTACGCAGCTTTGCCCACGATGGCTCGATTGTATTTTATCCTCGCAAGCGGACACACGAGATTGGAGACGTTTCCTGTCAGTTCGGGTTGACGTATCACGGAAACGATACACCTGGCCTGCTCATATTCGGCGCGTGATCCAAACGTTCGACGTACACCGATGCTCTTCTTTTTCCGCCGTTTTTGAATCGCCGCCAGCGTGTTAATTAAACAAACAAACTGTGGGCCAGCGGTGTTAATCGGACACGCTGCAAGAAAATCTGGAAAGGACGTGCGAGTCGATGAGAAGAAGGAGGCGGCGGAGGAGAAAGAGGCAGGAACTTAGGATCAACGCGAGATATGGAGAATAACGACGAAGCGCGCACCGTGGCTGAACGTGCGTCGACGTCAAAGGAGGAACCTCTAGAAGCAACCGCTGACGATGATTACGGCTGTGAGCATTACAAGCGAAAGTCGAAGTTCGTGGTGAGCCTTTTTATTCCTACGCCTATCGGCTACGTGCACGTCAAGAGCGCCTCTGTTTTCGACTTCGATCACGCAGATATCTAGTGATCAATTCGTACGTTTCGAAATCACCAAACGTTTTTTCCGGCTCTTCGTTAATCCTTTCTCGCTTCTCTTACGGCTTCATCCGCGTCAACCATTTTTTCAAACTTGTCAAGAAGAACGGTGTGACATTGATTAATCTCGTTAACCCTCGATTTTTCCCCCGGATATCGTCTGGTCATTTCATAAATATGTATTCATTGAAATATGTAATTCGATTCAACCACTCTCATAACAATGCAACGAGCGTTAATGATTGTTCTTCGTATAAATGATTAATTTGGCTGCTAAATCGCTGTAACGTACGTCATCAGTTGACAGTTCATTATATTAATTCGCGTTGCATTGCTTTGGTGAATATACATACATGTACTTGAAATTGATCAAGCCACTTTCGTTGCGACTAACAGGGTTACTAATTAACATTTATTTATTTATATACATTGTGTTATAGTATGATCTGAAACCGATAAGCGATGGAAAATGTATATTTGAAAGAAATTTGTTGGTTAAGCCGGAAATAACGAAAAAGGAAGTTCGATAGCTTGCTGACTATCCTTGAACTTGCGGGACAATCGATAGTATAAACGTTTCTAAAATAAACGGCACGCGTAGGTGTTTTACAATTAACAACTGATGCCGAAATCGTTCGTACACGAGCCTTTTCTACTTACCGCATGTAAACATGTACGCGCGTTTCGCGTACGTGTGTATGGACACAGCAAACAAATCGATGAAGTTCAGCCGTGTGTTGTGTAACGAGACGCCCTCTTTCAAAGTGTTGCTACCAATTGCCGCGATAAGTCAAATGTCGTGTTTCAGCCACCACCACTTCTACGTTATTCGAAAAAAAGAAAAAGTCATAATTCCGGTTTCTTTTTTTTTCATCGATCGTATACCTGATAAATATTCAATCATCATCGGGAAGGAATATGCATCGATCGTTCGATTTCCTGCTTGCGCGTTTTACCTTGTTTACTTGAATGTATCAAGATAAGACGCTGAAATCTTTGTTCCTCAAATATTGTCGAAAAGAAGAACACCATAAATAAGTAGCATCTGGAGAAACAAATGGTATTTCAACAACTGTCTGTTGACAAAATTATACAATGTGCAAACGTTTTCAGTTTTACCCGATCGGTAAAGTAGGAATTCGGTATAATTTACCATCAATTAATAAATAGAAAAGATCACTATCCATTCAATGATTCCATGTTTATTTTCTGAATTTAAAAAATAAGAGCAATTCACTTAACGTTAATGACTTGGGCGGACATTGGAATTCTGTAGGAGCACGTGGTTTCGAATGTAGGCCTCGAATGTTACGCTATGTTGCGCTATCTAATAGAAACCCAATATTATCCTGATTACAATTGATTACATATCTTATTTTATATCGTAGACTATGACTACTATTCGTGCAAAATTGAATTTGTTACGAATGTTAATTAAATGATTATTATTGCGCGGAAAAATTTGGAAGAATCGATAGAGATCGTAATGGAAAAATTTCCAGATATCGAGTGCAACTACATTTTTCTATAATTGATTCGTGCCATTAATCTTTTCGATACTGTAAGATGTACGCTACGTGCAGAGTATCTTGAATGGTGGGCACGTTATTGCGTCCTCCGCATGCCAATATGCGTTCACTGCACGAGTCGAACAGATTTGCCGAAGGCTTATAAACGCTTGTCTGCATCGAAAGGGTTAAGGATCAAGGACGAATTCATACGAGGGCTAATTGGATTATTATCTATGGCCTTTTCTTTCCTAAAGTGTACAAGGATCGTCGAAGGAATATTACTGAGGTGTTCGAAGACGAATTTGAAAAATTTCAATGCTAACTTTAATATTTGCTTTGGTCTCTTTTTTCAGACACCGTGTTGCAACAAGGTATACACATGCCGATTTTGCCACGACAAAGAAGAAACCCACACGGTAAACAGAAAGGAAGTGACGGAGCTGATATGCGTGCTGTGCGATACCCGTCAACCGGTGCAAGCCACTTGCCAAAACTGTCACTGTCGATTTGGTAAATACACGTGTCTCGAATGTAATCTATTTGACGATGAAGACAAGAATCAGTATCATTGTGACGGCTGTGGAATATGCAGAGTCGGTGGCCGCGACCGATTTTTTCACTGTGCCAAGTGCAACATGTGTTTGCCTGTCCAGTTACAAAATGGACACACGGTAAGTAACTAGTTACGAAATATCAAATAAAATGCTCGGTTACACGTTTGTAATCTTGATCGAGTTACGTTTTCCTTTAATTTTCTTTCAGTGCGTCGAAAACGTGTCGCATGCAAATTGTCCTGTATGTCTGGAGGATATTCACACAAGCCGTATACCTTGTCACATTCCAAACTGTGGTCATTTGCTCCATCGTACATGTTTCGAGGAATTGTTACACTCAGGGCATTACGCGTGTCCCATTTGCCAAGTATCCCTTTTAGATATGACTGACTTGTGGAGATTTTTGGACATAGAGGTGTCGTCAACGCCAATGCCAGAGGAGTACAGGGACTACAAGGTTGATATTCTGTGCAAAGACTGTCACGAGGTAAGATTTCGTTCCCGTGGCGTTTTGTTAAATCGTCAAACATCGATAATTTAAAATTGATTCATTTATTCTCAAACGTTTCAGGAATCAACGGTAAAATTCCACGTTGTAGGTTTGAAATGCTTGAATTGTGGAAGTTACAACACTTGTAGAGTCAAAGGATCTCCCTCTCCAGGTAAATATTAATTATCAATCGTTAACGTATGTTCTTACCTTCTTTTGGAAATTATTGTACAATTTCGAATGTCCTCTCGAAAAATTGTTTAGCAGATCCTGATACGCTGGACTAAAGAACCGGTGTCAACGATACGGACGGCGAAGGAATAATAATAAGATCGCAAAGCGCTAGAGATCGAGTATTAAAGCAAAAGGGAAAAAGATGATGCACAATCATTCCCAAGAAAGTGTCGCTATCGAGCGTTTTTAAAAAAGACAGTAGAAAAAAAGCCTTTTTGGCGTTATACCTCTTTATTGTTTTTAGTGAATTTTTACGTCTTTGTTAATTGTTTTCAGACTTTTTATAGACGTTGTTTTTGTTAGGAGGCTGAACGTAGCGACTGATTCTGATCAGCGCCTCACCGATGCAATTATTGTGAAACACCGAAAATTAAGGTTAATAATAGTCGCGTTACAACGCCAGCATAGATGAAACGTTTAATTTCAAATATTAATATAAAATGAACTTTCTGTGGTTAACGAACGAAGTATAAAAACCTTCTGATCATGAAGTTTAAATTTTTGCATAACACAATATTAGTAAATTCGAGATGTAAACGCAGTAAGGCAATGTTATCGATATTTTTGTTTCGATATTTTTTACCGATTGGTGGCGCAATGACCGCAGTGTCACCCATTTCCTAAAATTCTTCTCGCGCTGTTTTAAATAATAACATATAATTATATATGTATACATAGATCCTTACATTTCAGGATGCGTGACTTTCTTTCGATGCAATCTTTTCGTAAATGCTAATCGATCAATATGTACCGGTAGTGCTAGTCAAAAAGGAAAAAGAAAATGAAAGAAGAATCCCTCTTATTAGCTATAGTACTCGACAGCTAAGAGTTCCTCTATAGTATCTTACTACGCATAGTTTCCCCCCCAAATATCATAATTATTATTGCAGCTATACGTAGAGATATAGACAACAATGAGATTATTAATAATAAGACGCATTCTATTCGTTTACGAATTGTACGCGCAATTTTCGAAAAGATCGCCATCTAGTCAAGGATCACTCGAGTCACTTCTTGGTGTGAACGTTTTTTGCATA
Organism: Osmia lignaria lignaria; assembly: GCF_051020975.1. NCBI lineage: Eukaryota > Metazoa > Arthropoda > Insecta > Hymenoptera > Megachilidae > Osmia > Osmia lignaria. The sequence goes on from NC_135040.1 coordinate 6,034,824, forward strand.
AAAAAAAAAAAAAGTGCGCGGGGGAATCTCAGATAGTTGGGTGACGTAAGCTGATACTTGACACGATTTTTGTGACCATTTACGAAGAAAATTCGTATCGTTAAAATGAAATAGAAGATAAAGAAGAGATACAATCAGGCTTCGACATTCATCTATCGAATCTTATCGGGCATTACCACCGTGTTATTGTGAATTGAAACGTATTCGTTAATGTGTACTTTGTAATATTCTACGTATATTTTTAAGTCTCTTTTCGTGCACGTGTTTCAAAATGCGCGCTGAATTTTGCGAGGAAGAAATCAATACTTTTAACACGTTAATTGGCCTTCATTTGTTATAACGAATAAGGTAATCATTTAGTATAAACTTATACAGTGAGCAAAGTTGAAACTGGATTCCTTTTCTTCAAAGCAAATTTCTTCTAATCTTTTTAGCAAATCTAACGCATTTTATGTCGTATCGACCATTGGTTATTCGTATATGTATAAAGTAAATCAAAGGTATTGATTTTCATTCATTTTGAAACTGCTCAAACATTCAGAGGAATATGTAGTATAAGTGAAATAAGCTGAAAACAGTATTTTTCTTTAAAATTAATCGGATAATTAAGCGGTTAAGAGAGAGAAAGTAAATTATACTCTAATATGGGTTAATGTTTAAAATAAGTGAAACCAATAGAGAATGCAGTATAATTGGTAACTTCGTATTTAATATTATAATGCAATTTTTAATTTGCCTTTTGTATGAGGTTTCATCAAGAACCCTGCATTCCATATGACATTTAAGTATGTATATGTAACAAACGCGTGTATAGAAGGAGCCTTAGAGTTACGTTACGACGCTCGCCAATTCGCTCATAATTATATCTCATTCGTGTCCAGTTTGTATTAGTAGATGATCTTGTAGAGTATACTTTTTAGACAAAAAAAAATTATCATTTGAATCCAAGTACAACATGAACGTCTGTCTTCGTGCGACAAAATCGTAGAAGGGGCGTTTTAAAAAATAAAAAAAATAAAATAATGAAACTATATTGAAGCTCAATTGAAAAAAAAAAAAAATTAGGCGCTTTCAGTATACTTCAACGATCATGAAACATTTTGATGGGCTTTTCTCATTATTCAGTAATAAGCGTATTAGCTGGTGATAAACATTAATAGCACTTGTATCTTTTATCCATTCCATGGCATTCCAAGTAACATGCTAATGTAACGATACGAATGTTTTGAGCTATCGTTCATTACCGTGTTAATGTATTAGCACGTTTCATTGAGTATTATTGGCTCGCGAGTATAAAAGATGTGGAAAAATTGAACCGTACTACGTTAAGTCACGATTACAAGCCTCTGGTAAATTTTCATTCGGAGGCACGTGACTCTCTTAAACGGATTATTATAATACAAGAATTCGAAAGGACGTTCACAACGTTACCTTTTTTGGTGTGATTATCATCACGTCTTTATTATTCAGTTGTAAATTAAATACCAGTTACAAAGGCTCTTTGTACATAACGGCCGCAATAATGCTTTTGTTTTATATTATATAATATATACTATTGTATCAAATAAACCGGCTATTATTATTTAGATTCTTTTCTTTTAATGTTCTTACTAAAGTGATGATAAGAGGTCCCTACTGTACAAGTGATTCTGATATACAAAAATACAAATTATATCATCATGATCAACACGCGAATTTGACTCATGTAAACGTTGCCTTCTCCTGCTCTCTAAAAAAAATAATCGACATTAATATTTTTATATTTTACCAGGAGTATGCAAGATTTACCACAGATGGAAGTGACTGCTTTTCAACAATTATCATTTTTTTTTTTCTCAAATGCATATCTCACTTTGTGTAGCAACTTCCTATCATCCAGGAAAAAGGCAGAAGTGTCTTTTGCTTTGTTGTCATTTCTCTGGTCTTTACCAAGAAAAGTTGATAAAGCCTGACATTCCCTCTCCTTTTAAAAGATGCAATTTCGGTTGCACCGTGGTTCTTCCTTTCTTTTTAAAGAGAGATTCAACGGCTGGTACGCGTTATGCATCGGTACATCTACATACTATTCACAGTTCATCATTCGCAAAGATGTTCCAACGTATAACGCGTGCCTCTCATGCACGACTTGTAAAAATTTTCTAATAGATTTATCTTTCTTTTTTTTTCTTTCCTTTGTCTGATAGAAAAAAGGCCATGTTCCTTAAACGGAAGTGCCGCATTAGCTTTAATCACGACTAGTTCAGTGTCGCATTTTTTGTACCACGAAGTGCGACCGGGCTCCTAGGGTTGCAAAAGAAAAAGGCATTCTCAAAAGTTCAAAGAACGAGGACGCAACGGTAGGTATCCATGGCTACTGAGAAATCGCCGGGCGGCCTGCGTCATTTCCAGTTGGTCACGTGTGCGTCCGCAAGCTACTGTCGTCCATTGCGCCTCTAAATGAAGCTGTAAATAAAAATGAATCTTATACCATGAAAATATATCCTATATACAAAGATTTCTAATTCTCTGGCTTCTACATTGAAGTGAAAGGGTTAGGAAGTTAGTTACCCCATTTACAAGCACCATTTAACACCGATTTATGAAACACGATACACATAGCAACAGATGTCTTTCGAGCATCCGTAAACTGAACCACCCAAAAATGATGCGAACGGAAATTCGACACGGGAATATCGAATCTCTAAGGCATGATGTAGACGAGCAACTTATCATTATAATTTTGCACTGGTATCGTTCGAACCTGGTATAATAAATTTTTTGCGACTCTATGTCAATTCCCCTAGATTCACTTTAAGTTCCCCTAGAATTTTCCTAAGATTAAAGACAAATGACGAAAGCATTATCGATCGAAATTGAAATTAAATTATCGATCGAAAAAAAATAAAAAAAAAAAAAAAAACTCACCTTGGCACGTTTAACTGGCCTGAGCGGCAAAGGGCTGAGGATACAACAGGGACTGTCGAACGCGTCGAACGTGATCGCTCTCTTGGCGTTAGGCTTCCGTTGTACGGACGCAAAGTCGTGGGAGGTCTGGAAAGGATAGACACACTAGCTACAGCCGGCGATTAAGAGAATCGTATTCAGAAAAATGCCTATTCAAGATAAATGTTCTTATGGAAAAACAAGCGTCTAAACAAAAATAGGCATACGAAATTTTCATCGCTCTTTTCGAACAGATTCGAAACAGATTCGAAAGGGGAGCATAGAAGAGACGGAGACAGAGAGAAGGTTTAAGTTAGAGAAAGAAAGAGAATGGTGTTACGGGAGCTTACTCGAACAGAGAAATTACGAGCTCTTGACCTCACGCGTTGTCTTTTTCTCACTGGGGTACCGTTTTACACGCATGCTAGCGAACTACCACTTCTCGTGGAATGACTAGGCCTTTTTCTACATTTCTGCATATTGGTCTTTTAAAGAAGCGTCTCGCGACCACTGGAGCCGCCGCACAATTGTCTTTGGATGTTGTCGACTTCGAAGGATGAGGGTAGGAATGGGAAGGATATAACTTTGGTACGCTAGGCCAGGCCTGTACAAGGGCTTTTTACGTTCGAGTTAGTTGTAAACATGCGGCAACTCAACGTTATTGTAAAAAAAAAATATATATATGTATACATATATTAATATAATAATAAATAGACGCTATATCTTTATGTATAATTCTATGTATATATATATATACATAATTGAGGGATATGATTTGGAAACCACTCGAAGGATGAAGAAGTCACAGGGATATACAACTTGGAACGTAGAAGTAATTACCACGTTCCATTACCGCGTGGATCACCGGTGATCCATTTCTTTCGTTTGGTACTAGAATTAATAAAAGAACAAATACTAGGGTGACGAAAGTGAGACTGTAAACAATTTGGTACGATCAATGGTTTCTGTATAATTTTTATAATCTATGGTTTAAGTTTTCTTTTCAACTTCTTTACATTATATATGTACATGATTAACAGGATCAATTCCTGTACAATAAATTATAGACACTGGGGTTAGAAAGTATCAACAATATATTCAAGCACCTTATACGATCGTGTGCAGTTTGGACTTTCCATATTCACAATTCAAGAAGCCTTCCTTGCACCGGAGTGTACACTCAGGTACACCCAGGGGCAATGCAGGCTACCTCTCTCCCGATTCAGAAAAGCTCAAGTTGCACACGACTGTACTTATTACCATCTCTGAGAGTAACAAATAAGTTTCACAAAAAAAGAAACGAATGCTTCCAGTTCACTTCGTCCCTGAATTGATTACCAATGTACACGAATAATTTACACGAGAGAGAGAAATAAAAATAAAACATCAACAAAAAAGAAGAGAAATGAGGACGAGTCTAGTACTTACATGATTTAATTCTCACCGAAAATCAATCGAATGCTGAAGTTAAAGAACGAAGCAAACAAAAACGAAACAAAATCGACTGTATATGCACAACATTAGAATAACATCGTGAATTTTCGTTCGAAACGAACAGTACGAATCTTTCGAATGTATATAGAAGTACGACAAAATTCGATCAAAATATTTATAAATAAAAAAAAACATAATACACGCAAAATAATAAGTTAAGTACATCTTATAGGTTTCTTTAACGAGTCCACTAACCTCTGCGACTAATAATAATTAAACAACGCGGAACGTTCCAGAATTTCTCTCCAGAATTATAAGTTACACTTAACAGCTTCAAGCATTAACGTATTACATACATAAATAATTTAACAGGAAAAGCATACGCGTCGTTAAAATAAGTTAATTGTATAAATAGATTCAAAAACGATATTTACGTCGTTAATGTTAGTTATGTTACTTCATACACTTAGAATTTAAGGGAAAAGGGGGAAGAAGGGGGGACGCTAATAATCTTTGGATTGAACGATACCAGGCGACGATAGAGAATCGGTGATAATTAAATCACCGATGGTGTTTAACATTTAGTCATAAATTAATTAAAAGAAAGGAAAATAGAAACAGAAGCGACGAGGCGTGTAACGTTGTTACGAGGCAGGCAACATGATTAAATTACTAAACACAGGAAGGGTAAAAAAGAAACAATGTTAAACGAAAGAAAGTTAAAAAAAAAATAGAAAGGCCGGCTAGCGTGTCTAAAGGCGATTGGTACGGGAATAAAACCAGGATAGGGCGGGTTGAGATTGAATCTGATTATGATTATGGACATGGTTGTTCTCTACCTTCACGGGACTAGTCCCTGCTGTTAAGAAATTATCCTCCAACGCCATGGATGCCGGTGAAAACAATACCGATGTGTCCAAACTTTTACTCTGCAAAGAAATAAAGAAATAAATTACGTATAACGAACCAATTTTTTTTTACGAAGAGAAAGAAGACTCGATCCTGAACTTACGGGTGTTTCTACAACGAAACTCATTTCGGAATTATCCTGAGAAGCGTTCGCCCAGGCTTGACAGAGAGCCTTGCGCGCCCTCTTTCCACCAGGAGCGCTGTTCTCCTTACCCCGTCGTCGTATCGTGCCGTAACCAGAGTCCTGAAGGATGGTACTAGTACCTGCTAGACTTTCACGGTCGGTTTCCTGTTTGATGATCTCGGTTAAAGCGTCGAGACGACTTGGCGTAGCAGGTAACTGAGTAGTCGCGCCGCTGCGCCGTTCCAATTCCGCTAGGGCGTTTTTGAACGGCGTTGGTGTCCTCGGCGTGTTGCCATCTGGAAAGTATAATTTAAATATATTCAATTCTCTGGAAGATAATTATTTCCAATATAAAGCTAAGAGAAACTTTATGATAGAAATTATACCATTCTGACTTCGTCGAAGACCAGAGGGTTGCGGTGTAGTGAGTGGACCAGGACTGCTTCCCTTGGGGGTGCTCGCCCGTGGCCAGGAAGATGTCTCGGGGCTCAGACTATTCAAGAACTGCGACGGACTGAAGGGTAGTTGTTTAATAGGAGTGGACGGGGTATTATCAGCAGGCTGCTCTTCTTGTTGCTGACTTATTATCAGATACTCCGACTGACTTCCACTGTCGGGGGTGTCCGTTCTCTGCTGAAGGGTCTGAGTATTTCTGCGTCGACGCAGAATAGGGGGTGGACTGCTCCTCTCTTTCTCCGTCATGCTATTCGAAATCTCTTCCAGGTCCGGCATAGGCATTAGCCTAATTTCCGTGCTTTTCGAACTGGTCGCTTCACCCTGCATTTGCATGTCAAAGTACCTGTACAAAGAAACGCATCGATTAGCGATCTTCTTCGACTTGAGATTTTTGTTTTTAATCTTTCGTCCAAGTGACCTACTTGGTGAATGCCGAGATTGGTTCAGTCTTAATTCTAACGGAGCCCCCTCTCTTCGAGGGAGAATCTATACGGGACTCGTTGCCGTGTGTACGTTCGTTCAGACCAAGGAGACCCTGATACGTTTGACCACTCTGCTGATTGTCCCAAGCCCTGGCCCAGTCTATCTGATCCATGTCCATGGTGTGGACACTGGTCACCGTAGAGCTATTTTTGTTACTGGTGGACGCTGCCTTCAGACGAGCCGAGATGTCCTCCTCTGTACAGAGCGTGTCCTTCGAGGTGACGGAGGACTCTACGGTTTTCCTTCTACCTCTCCCTGTTGGACGTATCAGTGTCATTACAAATGATTTTAATTATTTTCTGGAATCGTTCAATCTTGTGGTGATCGCATCCGAGAACACTTATGACACCCTTAACTAAAATCTAAAACTAATGTCATCAAAGCGAGCACCACAAGGTTAATGGATCTTTTTTAAAAAACGATAAAGACCTCTGGTACCAGTGGTGGTCCTCCCCTCATCGGTCTCGTACTTTCTCCTCATTGTGCTGTTCCAATGGTTCTTAATGGCATTGTCGGTCCTGCCTGGCAATAACTTTGCTATTTTCGCCCACTGGTTCCCCACCCTCCGATGAGCCTCCACGATGATCCTATCCTCCGCCTCTGTCCACGCGGTTTTCTTGATCCCTGGGTTCAAGTGATTGTGCCATCGTTCCCGACACTGCTTACCGATGCGACCCTTCAGATGTCGCGCGATTAACGTCCACTTCTTTGGCCCGTATCGCTCCACTAATTCTACCACTTTTTCGTCTTCCTGCGAAACATCGGCAATCGTGAGCAGGAGGGCCGCAGGTATTTGCGGATACAGCTACTCTTATAACTAAGGTAATTCGGGATTTATACATAATTTCTTATTAGTTAAGTTCAACACGATCTTAAAACAGAAGAGGGTCATAAAAGTATCCTCTGCAGACACAGACCAGCTCGTCCACTGTCAAAAAGGAAGAAACAATGGAAAGGGTCTTGGTACCTAGTCTCTGTGAAGCAGGTAGAAGGTCCAGGCTAAAATCCACCAGGAAAGTACCCGGTGGTTGTCGAAAATATTCATTGTTTCAACTATCCTCCTGTTATTTTCCAAGTCGGAGGTACACAGTTATTATTCGATGGATAAAAGTTCCTTGGTCCACGAGGTGAGCGGAAGGCAGAGTTTGAGATGTGCCAAAAGCGACGCGTTGGTTGCCGAGTAATTTCTCGAAGCCGGGGCAGTGTCTCGAGGATGTTGGAGAACACGAGAAGAGAAGATAGAAAGAGAGGAGGACACGAAGGAGATGATGGTCGCGTCGCGGCGAATGGAAGAAGAGAATCGGGCTTTGCGCTCTCATACCACGAATCAGGTGCACACGAACACGTGTACACGTTCGGTGCACCAAGACTTTACTTGCCCTTGGCTGTTGCCAAGTGCATTGGCACGACCACGACGCAGCATCTCCGCGGCTCTCGAGACTCCTTTATTTTCTTATTGCATACCCCACCGAGTCGGCCGTGGGCCGTTCGTTATCTGCCCTGGCTACGTGTGTAGGCGGTACACCGGGCAGGGCCGTGCCGTTATGAACTCGAAACCTTCCAGCACCGCGGCAGACAGAGAAAGAGAAAGAGGGAGCTTTCGCCAAAAGGTAGCAAACCTTCTCCCGCGATCTCATCCGAGTAATCTGCTTTTTCAACGTGCCGGAACTTCGGGGAAACGAGGCGCAACGGGTCTTTGGGGAATTTCACTGACAGACTGGACGCGGTTCAGCTTCTTGCCAAAACGAGTTTCACCGAGGAACATGGAAGGAGTTTCATTTCAACGGGAATTTTAGTTTTCGAGAATTACCAATATTTTCAAGGACTTTCAAAACTTCCATAATTTGATTTGCTTGAAAATTTATAAAATAATTTTTCGGAGGAACAACGTTGGAATACCTCTTTCGTCCAAGGTCCCTTGACCAGCTCCGGATTCACGACCTTTGCCCATCTCTGCTGGCATTGCACATCGCTTCGGTCTGGGAAGTGGCCAGCTATGGCGTCCCATCGAAGCCCTGTGCCCCGTTGTTCCGCGTTGCTCACTAGCTGCTTCAACAGGGCGTCCTGAAATCAAATTCCCACCAAAAGGTTACTCCTGGGACTTGCTCCCTCGAAGGACCAACACGCGATGCATCAACACACTCTGACAACCGTGACCCCGTTCGATGGCAGGTGCGTTCGTAAGGAGACCACTGGAGAACGAACACAGTGATCGATTACTGAAAATTTAGGTTACCAATTTGGTCGGAAAGGGCATTTCCGGTTGACGCTTTAGACACCATTTTTGAGGTTAATTTTGAAACAAAATGGAAGAATAGGGTATAATATTGTCACGTTACTGTATCAAAAATTATGATTAGATCTTTTGAATTTAATTCCAAATTTCGACATTGAATGTGCATTCAGATGGAATTAGAAAAAGGGGTGTAATATTTCACGAATGTTCGAAGTATACATTTTTTTTTTCTCTCATTTGGCAATTACATCTGAGTGAAAGGGAGAGAAAGGAGACGGTAACAAATGCAAGGGATCGATAGGGCTGTGTGATGTTTCCCACGGGAAAGCATACGGCGCACCCTATACTCTAGAGCCGCATATGACTATGGGGTGGTCGAGGGCATCTGCCCGCGGACGTAACTCGTTGTGGAAGGTACGAAGGGTGGACCTTTTTTTTTTTTTTTGAGTCGCATGCTCATTGTATCCTCCTCATCCCTTCCCCTCCAGTTACATCCGATCGAAGTCACGGTATGATGACGCGATCACGTGTGCATTCTGTGAAATGTTCAGCTGGACAAGAATAAGGGATGAAGGATGGGGTGCGTGCTTCTTATCAGAGTGACCGTGACATTTGGCCGATAAAAGTGAAAATTTATATTATATTATACATGGTAATTACCTAAGAAAAAAATTTCAGTGTATTCAAAATTAATCAGGACATTTGATTCTCATGGAAATGATTCGAAACTTTTTGTTGGTGCAAGGAAATAGTCAACCTTCATTGTTTTATTACCTCCTCTTTGGTCCATCTTCCTTTGTTTATGTGCTTTCCCTGCCCATGACTGTTCGCGTTCGACGCGGTTGCATTCTGAGACTGATTACCGGTCCCACGACAGACGCTGGCACTATACTCGTTGTCAGACTCTCCGCCGCTACTAGAATCGTACCCAGACCGCGATCTAAAAAAAACAAAGAGAACGTTGTCCTTCAGTGGTTTGCTGGAAATCGTAAAACAGAGAATTTGCATTCGTTCGAATCGAGAGACGAGCGTATATAACTTGTAAGAAAATTTGCGAAAATATTGTAATTCCCGAGTGTCTTTGAATTTTCAAATTTCTAATCGAAACTCGCAAGAAGATGAAACGTGCGAACCTGTAACGGATATAGCATTTCTTTTTTTTTGCGCAAAAGCGAAGGACGGGAAATCACGGATGGCTGACCACCGTCCGTTCTACGCGTTTCTTCCTCTTCTTTGTCGAAGAACTATCAACCTACTCTTCGCCACCCCTTTGTTCCTCACCCTTGCCCGAAACCTCCGTCCAAGAGGTAATCTTGACCACACAGTCTGACGAGTGTCAGTTTTTGCGGTTACGAGTGGTTTCTTCCTTCTTCGTTTTCAAGGATTTCCTGTCCACTTCCTCCGCGAATGATCGTTATTCGTTCCTCACCCCCTCCAACAATTTCTTTCTTTCTTTTTCTCACACGAAATCTAACCCAGATTTTTTAAAAAATATTTCTTTTCCAAATGAAAACGAAGAAAGTTTCGGAACGATATGCTGCTCGCGTTACATAATCGTTAATCGCAAGGCGCAATTAAATAACGCTCTCAGTTTCACGATCCAACCACTGTGCAGTCTATGTTTGCGAGATGATGTAATTTGCCGCGATAGCCAGTCAACTGGAGACGTGGTATGCAAGTAAGTACGTGCTTACCACGCATACGAGTGGAAACGCAACGGTCCCCTGGCTTGTTATGTTTACTGTTTCAACTAGCCTACGACCGCGTTTCCGGTGTACGCGGCCATATCGTGCGAGCCTCTGTCAAACGGCGCTCATTTAACCCTTTTGTTCCGCCAGAGCTCGCTACATGCGCTACCGTATCGTTGGACCGAGCCGATGTACACAGTTTCACTATTTGAACAGTTGAACGCTGTTTCGAGATACTTTGTTCAAATTGAACCAACGTTTCGTCACTGTTGATGAAACGTTCCCTGTTCTACTTCCTCGAATGTTCTCTTCTGTATCAAATAAAAAGAAGGACACTTTATTTAGTAGCCGTGTAATGTTGATTTATTTCATGGAAAAGGAATGCTTGGTATTTCGTTCTTTACTTTTCTTTAAAATTTACCAATTTTAATCGATAACACTGCGTCTTTGTGTACTCGAAGAGGATGTAGAACGTAACTTTTATCTTTGAAAACGTAGCACGACTTCGAAATCACCTAAGCCAATTTGATGATTCCCTTTTCGTGTTTCTAAGAGCTTTTTTCATCCTCGAATTTCTTCTCTATCTTTCTCTTTCGCTTTCAAACAGCTGCGTGTACAGAGAGAAGGAGAGAGAAAAAGGTGACCCTATGGTGTGTCCCGTAATAAAGTACAATGGAAGGTTATGGAACGATAGGGTATATGCCGAGTATACATGTACGCGACGTATAGTAAACATATGCGAAACGCAGATGGCTGGTGAACCTTATCGTTACCATTATTTTTCCGCCCCCGGTTCGAGATACGTATTTTCGTCATAACATTGCTTTTTAATCCACCTGGAAGACGTTGAAATTAAGCGACCAAGCGGTTAATGAGTAAATTAAAAGCGTTTAATTATGGATTCAAGGGTAAACTGGTCACTTCCGGTGTACAAATCCTGTTCTCAACTCGCATGAAAGAGTTACCGATTATTTCTCTCATTATCGCCATTTAAAAGAAAATAAATGCAATTACGTGCCTATGGATGCAGAATCATTCCGTCCCGTCACTTCACGCGAGCAGATCTGTCCAAGGGGTCTCGAACGTGTTAATCAAGAGAACCATCCTGTTTTCTTTCTTTCCATTACGAAACTAAAAAGGTACCTCGATTCCTCGATTTCCTTATCTCCATCGTGTTCACGGATCAATAATCATAAAAGTCCTCGTTTAGTCTTATTTGGCGGCACGCACGTGGCAGGCATAAGCACGCTACAGGAAACGCGCGTATCCATCTCTCTGCAGCTGTTTAACGTCGAAGTGAAACTCGTATAAAACGCAAACTGATATACACCCTGTAATTGAGCTTCTAATTGGCGGAGAGCCTAGCAATGCAATCTTCGTCTCGCGAGGCACATTGGCTTTCCGCAGGTGCACGTATGTTTACGTTCCTCACTGTGGACAAGTTGGGAATACGTTATGAAGCCTCTTGTGGTTCGAAGGGAATGCCAGGAACTGAAAAAGGGTGTGCCGTTCAGTTGGTATGTCTCCTTCCTGTACACAGATCGCGTGAACAGGAAAAAAAGGAATCGAACGTCGCCGAATTCGTGAAGCTATTGCGGAAAAATACCTCTGCTGACAGTTCAATAAAATTGCACGTGAGACAATCCACTGGAGGATGTCACGTTTACTGTAGGCACGGTATCGTTATAGATCATTTGTGCATCTAGAACCTAACCTAATAATACTTACAGGCGGACAACCTAACCTACGAGACGAGGAAGATTTCAAGAATGTACCGATTGCCAATTTGGTCTAATTACTTCTTACACAAAATTGCGGATCGATTAACCATCGATGCTATTAAAATTTCATTCGCGAAAGCAAATGCAACGAGTAGGAAAGTTCATCGACACGAGACAAGGCGTTTAGTTCTCAAGGATGCCATCTCTCCTACAAGAGGAAGCAGTGGTTACTTAGCAACCACAGTGAAATCCGTAAATTGACAGAACCCATAAAGGTGTTAAAATTCTTCGGAGATAGTAACTCGTTAAAAGACTATCTAAATGCTAAAACTTGTTATATCATACTATTATAATGAAATGAATGTACAAATAATTATTTCCTGTTTTCAATAAAATTCTTGCTAGAAATCTATGGAATACGTTGACGGTGTTTTCGTCCATTTCCCTTTTCACTTTCCGATCGGTATGACCGATCCAAAGTCCGAAGTGAAGGTGGAACGTGCTTGGAATTCAACGACCCTCCGCTATTCTGCTGTTCCATTCAAATTTGAAAGTGAAAACAAAGATATGGCGCGAATCACGCGCACTTGATCTTCGTCACGCGTGTACCGACATAACCTAACCGAAGTAATTGATTCTATAACTACTGATGATTTTGCAAGGAAAGAAGAAAAGTAGCGAACGTAAAGATATAGTAAATTTTCTTACATGTTTCTTCATTCAACTTTCACGAGGAATTCCTTTTCTATTCACACGTAATGGTGCGAAAAAACGGGATAGAAATAGGTCTGGGAATCGCAAATAAGCGTTTGAACAGCACGATCGGTAAGCGTTTCTTTTTCTCCTTTCTGTGTTACGTAAAGGCTTTCGCCTTCGTGGAAGTTCTAACGGTCGCGGCATCCTTGAGTTTAAATCCCGAGACACGTGTCTGAACGCGCAGAGGGGCTTCTTCGAAATTCTCACGATTCGCGAAAAATATGCACATACATATACAGAGAAAGAGGAAGAAGAGAAAAAAAAGAAATCATACATGCCGGGAGATAGTCGAGTCGTGTAGATAGGAAAGATCAGTCTCTGTAATGTTTGTTAACCCTGAGAGGTGGGGTGGCGATCTCTTCGCGACTAGCTTCGGCCACTCTCCGAGGCATCTCGAATAAATTATAGTTTCCGCTCTACGGGTTCATGAATATTTACCGCGACGTGACATCTAACGTTTTTATTGATGGTGATTGCGAAAAAGTGATAGCAGACGAGATCGTTCATCCGTAGATACGATCGAGTGATTTTAAGATTATAAATGGTTGATCAAACAGCGTAAGGAACCGAGCAGTAGCATCTAATTTCGAAATACAAACTTAGGCACCTTCGGTGTTTGAACGGAACCTCTTAAAATCGAGGAAAAAAGCGTGAAGAAAGGAAACGGAAGTAGCATGGAACAATACAAGGGGCAACAAGATACGGAAATGATAAAAGCGAAGAAAGGCACGTGGACAAGTATACAGAATGGTTGATAAAATCGTGACGATTGCAGCGAACACGTGACACAGTCGCGGTGAAAGAAAACGAGGGACAAACGAAACGACTCGACTGCGACACTTGTTAATCAATTTAGAACGGCAACACCAGCGACAGGGCGAGAGGAAACAGAGGGGACGAACGCGGTAAAAGATGGAAGGAAATTCGAAAGGAACACGCGAGAGGGCAGAATGTAAGTTGAAACAAGAGAGAAAGAGGGGAGGAACAAGGTTGACACAGGAAAAGGAAGGGTGGATATTAACATCCTATTGGATCTTGTTGGATTTTATATCTTTCTATCCTCTTACCTCGGTGTTTCTCACTTCCTGTTGGTCAAAAGGGTAATTGAAATTTCCTGACTTAACGGTCAAGACACAGGCTGTCTAAATGACGGAATAAGAAAATAAAGAAAAATGAGCAGGAACATGGAATTAACTCTTAGAAAGAAAAGAAAATTTGAGGCTATTAATATAATTGCTGGTATGTACACTTTCTTTTTATATTATAAATGAAGAAATATTTAAATTTCAATAATATGGAGATTCGAGTAAGTTGGAAACATCAAAGTCCAAGCTTCCTGTTTCTCCCCCTATTCCTTTCCAAATTAGCCTAGCAGAAATTGAAGCTATCGGTTGCTAAGCTCCCTTCCTTCTTCGAATCCGCATGCAAAATTACTGTCGGAGGTCGAGGACGTCCGGTTAAAATTTCCAATCGGCTGCCTGTGAACCACCACGTCCACAAGAAAGCGGTGTTCCTCGTGGAACGATATGAATGAATAAGTCCTTGCACTTAGGCTGTTACTTGAAAGGTGGTGACACAAGCAGGTGCTCTGCAACAGCTGCCACCTTTGTCTAGGACTGTCAGACTGTGTATGACTTTGACTCTTGTACAACATCATCGACAATTACTTCAATCAAGATTATTAATTGCCACGTGACACGCGATCATCTTGACACATTTATAAAACACGTGAGGTGAAACTTTTAAGTTCCCGCCATCTTATGGGCTCTGAAGAGCTTATAATGCATAAGCACCACGTGACCTGAGTTAAGGTTAGGTTGAAATCAGCCAAGTTTATCAGCATGTTAAAAAGTCGGAAACAGTATTTTCTCACCAAAAGATATCAACGTAAGGTAAACAAGGAGGAAACTGTGTTACCAAAGACGAGCAGGGAAACCTTGGTAATTCCGGATAACAAATAGTGTCCCTTCCCTTCCCACGAAGGTAAGAGGGTTAACGAACCTATTCATCGAGCGATTTTCATCGATACACGATTATACACCGTTGATTCCCCTGTTAGTTTACCAGTTTCACGATGAAAATCGAGCGCCTCGTGAGAAAGGGAGAGGAAAAAGGAACCCATCGCGGCCACGCATGCCGCGCTCGTATGGACATCTGCCAAAGTTCCGAACTTTCCCCTCTTTTCGGCCACTTCCTTGGTTCTCGTCTGCCGCGCATTCGTCCCCCTTTTGCAAGCATTCGGCCCTTCGGCTAACAGTCTTCCTTTTTTTCTTCTTTCTTTTTCCTTCCTTCCTTCCTTCCTTCCGTACGTCTGTCGGTCGTCACGCAACAATAAGGTCATTGCGCGTACCAGCCGATGTGTCCCTTCTCCGGTAATGTCCATCGGTCTGTCTGAGACCCCGTATTCATGGTCTGCCGGGAGAACCAGACGGGCAACCATAGCGCCTTTTTGCTTCACGGTGTCCTTTCGAGATCGTATCGGACGACCTCTGCTGCGATCCAGAAACGTATCGATGCTCGATGGAATAAAGAAACCCGGCTCTATACTTAACGTTCTCAGAGGGGCATTTCGTGGGGAGCAGCTAGGTCCAGCGATAACGGAGGACTCTTAACGATCTCGTGGAGTCGACGAACCAAGACTCGTTCAATAATGAGACTTCATCAATTAAGAAATTCTTTACCAAATAAGAATCTTCTTAGGGCATTGGATGTTGGGTAATTAGCTGAGGGGAAGTTGTAGAGAAAGACAAAGTTTTCTCAAGCTAGTGATGAGCGCCTAACCTCCCTATCGTTCCCCTCAACTAAAAGAAGTCTATGTTGCACTCGGGCGCAATGGAAATTTGCGTTGCAGACGACTGTACAATCGGTCGTACCATCACTAGGTCATAGCAACGCTTACAGCATTCGGTAGTCCCGAAGTTTTCGAATTATCATAAAATTGATGAAAATAATGGGTTGTCGCAATGGGCCGACTGATCGTAATGTACACACGATTATCTCTGCCCTTTTGCATAAAGGTTAAATATTCGTGTCGGTCGTCTCGCTGCACCGGAAGTTATTCCTCAAACGGCCAGATTCAAAGGTCTGTTTATCTCTGGCAGGGCAGAGTCAATGTTCGTAACTTGAGTAACGGGTCAAGACTGCAGGGTCGATGCGCGACCGTTATCGTCCGATCGTGCGGTCGCGTGCTCGAAGCCGACACAATTGATTCTGTCGTCGATTTTCCAAAGTTAGGAGAGACCAGGTGTAGAGGATCCATTCGTCCCTGCCTGTTCAGCGTCAGCTGCTACCCCCACGACACACCCCCTCCTCGGCACACGGCCGACCACGAGGAGCAAAGCACTGACGCACACTCGCGGCGTTCCTCAATTTCTGCCTTTAAAAGCTGCTCGTGCCGCCGCGCCGGACCAACTACCGATGAAAGGGAACGCCCTGGTAAGATATGCGGAATTTCCAAACGGACCGGTGCGCCCGCTTTACGGGATATCCTAGGAGCGGCGGTGATGCTCTATCATCGGCTAAGACAGGTGACCGTGACAAATTGCCTGTTCTCGATGCACTCGCTCTTACACCGTTCTTTGCCCTACATATCCCTACCTTCTTTCTTGTAACAAGTCCGCTGAGGGCACATTTGCAAATTTGCATCGTACGATCTACCGAAGATCTGAGACCGGCAAAAACAGGACACCGCAAATTACGCTTAATGCTCTTACGTCTACGAGAGAGTGAGAGAAGAGCAAGGTAATCAGGCGCCACCGTTACTCAATGAACCGTGCAAGAGTTTACACGACGGGTCTAGCGATCTCGTGGTCGGCTGATTCATGAATGACATTGAGGTATCCTTGCCGAGCTCGACAACGCGACCAGATGAAAAAGAAAGATTGAATGGAACAGGCGGAATGTACATGCGCGACGAGTCAAGATCAAGGTCGACGCGTTTTGGAATCTTTCTTCGCGGACCGGTCGGTTGGCAAAATAGACGTGAAAAAAGAAGAAAAACTCTGAAATAAAGGTATTCGAAACGTGAGGTAAAATTACAATGACGGATGCTAAATTAGAAAGTAACCCGGTGCCGTGGAATGGTATCGGCACACCTATGCCTGTTCTACTAGCGCCACTATGGCGTCGGAGCCTCGGTCGTTTCTACTACTTGCTAATGGCGTTTCGAACGTACGAGGATTAATTATAGTTGGGTCGTCGGCTTGCGTTCAAGGGAGGAGGGACCATCTACCATCTCCTCGAGATTTCTAATTGCATCATAAAAATTCCAGCGAGAAGTGATCTGTCCCGACTGGACAGCCATCGCTGTCCAACTTTGCCTCGGTATCGAGCCGCACAGATGAATCGAAACGAAACGAGTCGACACGCATGCTGTGAAAGAGAGCCAGATATATCGGAAGATGAATTCGTATGCCGGTTCGAACACGCTCTGTGCTAGGCATAGGATGCACGGATATGTATATACCTATACTCGTACTTGCATACTATTCATGTATGAGATCGCACACGTACGAGAGGGAACACGAGCAGGCAACGACATCAGGGTAGAAGTCCTTACGAGAGACATCTGGCTACCACCTGCCTCGATGCCCTCGCACTGCCAAACTTCCCCCCAATAGAACGTTCCCTGGGCATGCGCACCCGCTCCTATGACGCATGCATGTGGATGCACGTGTATACGAGAATGCACGTGTTCCAAGTCGAGCCGCATCGCTAAATTCTGCCATGCAAAATCGCCGATAGAAACTTTTTAGCGTTTCCGGATTTTCAGATAATTTCTTGGAACGATGAAATTTGGAGATTAATGCTTAACCTAAAACCCCTTTCACATAGAGACTTAAGGCTGACCGAAAATCATCGAACCCTTTTGAAAATCAATATTTCCAAACCTGCGAATCGCACGCACGGTAAATTGAAGGAAAGGATCTATTTCGAGCCAGTGAAACGTTAATGGCACGATTGTCTGTTTATAATATCCTGTCCAGGATTCATATGACCGACTGAACAGCCTCGACGTGCACATATGTCACTCGACTTCCTCGCCATACTTCCAGCCATGTGCCGGAGTGCAAGGTAAGCAAGGGAAATTCCCGTGCCCCTCCGGGTGTCGCGGCGTAAAAAAAAAAGGAGAGAAAAAGACGAGGGGGAAGCCCGTAGGGTAGTGAGCTTCATCCCCCTCGTCACTCTCGAGGTGCGCGCGTCGTACCACGCCTTTACTACACCGCGGTGAGCGCACGACCGACGACCAATTGTAAATCGAGCGAGGAGCCACCCGGTGCTCGTTCCCATGACAAGTGCGATGGGTATTTTCTCCTCGTGAATCTTTAATTCCACCGTGGGAATCGAGGCTGCATTTGAAAATCGTGTCCGTACCGCGCACCTTGCTAACGCCGGCTGATTAGAGACACTGATCCTGATCTTATCTACCCTTACATCAGACCTTCTAGGCCACTGTTTTATAGTTAAGGCGATGCTCTGGTCTGAAGAATGACAGATGGAATAAATTATGATTTTATTGAAATCTTTGAGTAATGGTTACTTTTGAATGTAGGGCTTTAGGTACGCAAGGGGGTGAAATCTCTTTTCCTTACATTGCCTTTTCTCTTAATATATTCTCACGAAACTTGGGTCATCCTCAGTTAAGATAAAATGTAATGTCCCGCCGCCCACCTTGTTAGATTAGGTTCTACTTAGGACCAGTCTTTCCATAGGTTATCCCAATACTGAAGTTACCACGTTTGTGGACAGTAAGAATTCTAATGATCGTGATATCCAAATTTTTATAAGTCACATTTTGATTTTAAACGTTATAGCGTACATGTTTTTGCCTACACTGAACGTGAATTCTACAAAGTCAAACTTTTTATTCCATCCCTACTATCCGCCCTGTCGATCGCCATCTTGTCCATCGCCAGATAATGCAAACAGAGAGATAGATTATAAACGAAAAATGGAAGACTGGTTAAGAGAGAATATATGTTCGACGAGAGATGATTAGAATTTATCGTATCAGCAATGAATGAAAGCAGCCGAGTCGGTCTATCATTTGACCGTGCCCCGTTCGAGAACAATTCGAAAACATATGCTCCGGTGCTTTTCGAGGACTCAATAGAATATAAGAAGGCGTCGCGCAGACGATAGAAGGCGCATGCAAAGCCTTTGCTAGGCAAAGTCGTTCCAGACTACACACGGCTCTTTCTTGACTGGAGCAGATGCTGGAAATCAGGCTTCGCCCTTCTGCGTGTGTACCCTCTGACGATCGACGAGCGAGACCCTCGAGAAAACGAGTGTACCGACCCGGCATCGAAAATAATGATACGATGAGAAGAAGATAGAAAGAGAGGTTAGGTGTTCGAGGGGGCTTCCTCAAGGGCCCCGGTCGCGAATCTCGTCGGAAGAACTGGAATCCCTTCGAGAAATTTGTTACTTGACATTTCTCGGGTCTTGTTCTATCCATCTCTCTCTCTCTCTCTTTTCTTCGATCAACTTGGTTCGTTGCCTTACGGCATTGTCCGTCAAAGGCTTTTAAAGAAGCGCAGCTGCTTAAACGGTTATTTAATTGTCAACTACGAGAGGACACTCCTCCGTTACGAATTTAAATGGCCGTCGCGAAGTTATTTGCACGAATTCCTTTGCTCAGCAGACTAAGAATCTTCTCGCGGAGATTCATCGTAGTTGGCCTGGGTTCGTAGAATTTTCTCTAAAATTAGAACGAACCACGGATCGTACTAAGTTTACTACGAGACATGCACTCTGGTTGCATCGAGTTCTGCTAACGCGCTAGGAGGTTATTTTTTATCCACTTTTCTTCGCCACACGCAACGACGGTGTCGTATTTACGGATTTATCTGGCCAGTTAAAATTTCAATATTCGTAAAAAGCATGGACCCCACAGAAATATAAAGAAACTTATAGATTATGTACTTAAGCATTTCGCAAAATTTCTTTCTCAGCAACAGCGCACCCTTTGACGGCCCATTAAACTGTAGACACTACTAAGAAAACCAATCACGTGTTTCCTGTTCTATTCTACCTGCTCAAGTAGCATCCTTGCATGGAAAAGAGAATAAAGAGGCGCCAGAGATCTGGAGGTAGATTTCCATGAAATTCTCAGGACAGTTTGCAGACAAACGTCTCGGCTGTCGGTTGGAACACGTGCCGGGTTATCTGGACCCGTTCACACACGTGGATTCCTTCGTCTCCGAGTGATCCAACTTATCCTCGCGACATGTATGTATTTCTCTCCTCCACCTCCACTCTTCCGACCACTAGCGCGCGCTGTGGTTTCTTTCCGAACTACGTAATCACGTGCGTTTCGCACTTAAGATATGCTTGCAGCTAATGGTTTCCGCTCGTTTCACGCTTTTTAACTCGGTGAACGTTAGATCCGGCATGGCGATTCCTTCGATACGTAAAAAAAAAATTATATATATACACATTGAATTGAGTATCCACCTCCTTTTCGAAGTCTGATAAAAATAATTCTTCAGCGAAAGTGTTAATAATCCTACAATTCCCAATTCAACGAACGTCTTTGAGCCTCTTTCGTCGCTCTCTCTCGTTGATTCCTTTATCTTTTTTTTTGAAAGATGATTTCGCGTTTTCAATGACTCCCGGAATCTTGGTTTACCAGATACGCTTCTTCGATCTCACTCTCTTTTCCTCCCGAGGGACTCAGGTATCAAATTCCAGCACATTTTGTTGTCTTCTTATTAAACGTTTAAGAATATTACGGAATACACGTGTATAAGAATAGCGGATAACCGTTCAAAGATGAAACAATGAGGAACTTACTGAAAGGCGGTCAGGGTTGGCTATTAAGCCAATTCAGAAAATAGTTAATATGCCGGCCAGTTAAAGGACAGAGACGCAAACTTGTCCGCCGGCAAACGAAATAAACGAGCGGAGAATTCTCAACGGGTTCGATCTGGAACCGGGTTTAAATCTCCTTAGTCAAGAACGAGTCTGGCCCGGCTATAGACCTGCGCGAAAGAGAGCCGGCCCTACACGGGGCCCCATAGTCTTCTCCCTCTGGCTTCGGGCGATAAACGAGCCTCAAAGTGGGATATCTGCTAGGTAACAACACGAGGGATAGTCAGGAGGTTCCTTCGAAGGTGCCTGCTGCTTTTCTTTTCTGTCTGCCTGCATGTTTTTCACTTCTACATTCCCCTCGGTCATTCCGTATCGACAACCTACTTGGTGACTTTTCGAAAATACTCTCCTAACGCATTCGTAATAATAGATGGAGTCCGACGAACTCGAATTAAAAATTTATCAACTTGTTCCTTCATTTTTTTTTACCTACTATTTCCCCTCAACTTTGTGAGCAACTCTCGCAGACATCCTTCATTAAAAATTCAATGACATAAATTCTAGTCCTTCGGTATTGGAAAGGTTAAAAGTTAATATACTTGGGCTTTCCTTTCGTCTTGATTTCGAGCTAAAAACATCGAGGACGTTTACGTATCCCGGTGTTACAATCTACCCCGAGATAAGGCCGCATCCTTTGATATCGACGCTGAAACGGCGCTTCCGGTGCCTCGCGACGAGATGTTTCGAACGCTTGTTACGTGTTCCGCACTACCGACCAGGGTTACTTCGCCAGTTTGTTTTGATAAAACTGCATGAACCTCGTTACGATATCTGTTTGCCAAAGATAAATCTGAGGAAGCAACAAGTACTCGAATAACCGATAACCTTGGGACGGGAACTAGAAACCTATTTAAACCGGAGATACCACATTGTCAAGGATCTGTGGTTTACCGACAAGGGAAACTTTATGGATGTAAGAGTAACGGTACGTCTTCTAAGGGTGTCGAAACCTAACCTCAAAGTTAAATGGACGTTCACTTTTTCGCGCGTAAATCTTAATGTACAAAAGATATAAATTTGTATTAACACAATTTGGAAAAAAACAATGCGAACTTCCAAGTACATACCGCCTTAGTCTTTCCAGAGTAAAAGGGCGATTGGGCCGAAATGGGCATACCGCTACGTCGTTTAAAACTTTATAAAATTATAACAAATCGCACGATTAAAATTAACGTCAATATTCCTGTAAATCACTTTGTAGGTAAACCGATGTACGCATGTGTTACTTACGCCTCGGTGGGTGGCGGAGAATAAAAGGACGAGTGGTAGGTCGTAATATCCACGACCTTCGCTGGCATCAGCAGTCCACTCGACACTACATCCATTCTCACGGCTAGCCTTCCAGGAAAACTCACGGTCAGGGGTTTCCCGAATAGTTTCCAGAGGGATCCAGTCTCGAAAACTCGAAACTCCACCAAATACTAGACACTATTTATTTCTCTCTTTCTCTCCCCCGTTACTTTAAGTCATAACACCGCAAAACATCATTGAAACTCTCTCTGCCGGTATATACTTTCCAATAGAGTTAATCACGGCACAATTATATTTTCTCCCTTCCCTACACGTGCATTTTTTCACGTTGTGCGATCGTTCGCGACGCGTCACCGATACAATGTAAAAACAGTCTTGGCGGGATATTCGTGGAGGAACTCGGAAACATAAGAACTTCGTGGTCCCTCGGTCTCTCTCTCCCTCTTTGCTTGTCCTTTCTTTCGTGACAGTACACTTTCGCGAGTTGTGTTCTACCACCACTATGTTTAAAAAAGAAAAACTTTTTCCCGTGTCGTGGAGTTGTTAAGACGTTCGAGAGAGGAAGGGAGTTTCGGCGCACGCGTCGCGACAGTGCAATAGAACGTGGTAGGTAAACGAGAGAAGCGTTCTGTCGCCAAGGCAGGATCCAAAAATGAGAAAGGACACGATCGAGGTAAAACAGGAAGAAAGATGGTTTTTTTTTTTTTTAACGAGTCGCCAGAGCGTCAAACGTCAGCCGAACACGTGCGTTCCTTTCGATCGATCCCCGTCGTGTTTCCTCCGGCGTTGTCCATAACGCGAGAGCGGTAATCGAGCGGCTGCTTTGTCGCGACGCGCGCCCAAAATCGAGCTGAATCGCGCCGATGTCTCGACCGTTCGCTGTTTGGATTTGAACTGAAGGTACCCAGGCTGGTTGTTTGCCGGCCTGCGCGCACGGCTCCGAAACGTGCTCTCGTGCTGGGCTCTGTTAGCAACGTGGAGGGGAAAGGTACGCTCGGTGGCTGGTCGAGGAGGGTAAGGGAAGGACAGGAGAGCCATAGAACGATGGAGAGATGGTACGGAGGGCGCGATCAAACGCCGACCGTCCCTACACGCTTTTGCGTTCAGCTTGTATGCGTTACTGGCTACATGCGCCCTCGACCGCCCATACTCATTCAGCCTGTGGAAAAAACAGTCGAACGGTGATGCTGCGACGAAAGCTCTTTCATTAACCCTTCATTCTCTTACGATTAATAGAGTTCGGAATGTTTGGACTGAACCAGAAGACAGATTTTTATGGTTATCGAAGTACATTGATTTTACTTGGAGATTTAAAGAGGTACACCATTTTGGAGATCAAAGTTATATCAGAATTTCTGTTTACTCCATGATGTTTAAAAAAAAAAAATTAATACGCGATCTCCCTAGACGGAAAACTTCCTAAAACGTTAATGCCAGTGCAAAAAAAAATGAAGAATCTTAAAGTCACGTTTAAAGAAAACAGGGATACCCTTGTTTTGCTTCTATTCCGACCGTTTTTGGACCCAGAAAGAATTAGAGGATCACCGTCTAGACATGCGTTACTTATGTAATCAATGTACGGAAGGGAATCATTTGTGCATACCGGGTATACATGAAAGAAGATACCTCTGCAAAAATATCTCTAAAGAAAAGTAAAATCCGAGTAGATCACTCGGGGGGTATTCCCCTTGGTCGCGCATGCCTCAAGGTTTATCTGCAACGCTCGCGAATGTTTTCCCACCGTGGAGTCTGTGGCTGCAGCGAGCATCGCTGTAAACAGACTCGCGGTGTTCTTGGACGGAGTGCATGTGTGACCCACACTGCGTTTCTAACCTATTTTCTGCTCGCCCAAGGAGGGCTGCTCTTAAGGGGGTCCTAACACTGTCACAATATTGTCTACACAAAAGTATCGATCACTTTTTGACATCTGTAATCGTTGTTACTGAAAGCAACGAGCAATCTGGTCACAATGTGCATTTTTAATGCACTTTAGGACAAAGCAATGTCAGCCGGCCCACCCTTACAAGTCCTTGAAACGTTAAAAAATGCAACGGTCACTTGGCTCCAGGAAAATATTTACAAATTGTCCCATCTCCTTCAGGGGAATACGTGGAGCCAAGATTGATAGCCAATCCCAAACAGCTCGCGATAGTTATAGTGACCCATGCAACGACTTCGTTTATGTTTCAACACCAGTGACCTAGTCCAATTTTCTCTTATCTAAAACACGGGGCACCGGAAGTACACCTACGCAACGGCGAAGTCACGAAACTGCGTCATAAGTTTGCAGAACTCGTTTTCCAGATCAGCGATAAGGGACTAATGGTTGTAAAACATTTGCAAAATTTGTTGACGTTTAATGGAATTCCTATGGAATCCATCGACTCGGTGTGAATTGCCCTTAAGGTGCGAGCGTGGAGAATGAGGGAGGGGTAGAGCAAGAAAAACAAATGAACCAGAGAAGCATGGATGGAGAAGAATCAAGGAGGTGGTCGGGGACACGGAAGAGAAGAGGAGACACGAGAAAGACGAAGAAAAGAGAGGAAGGGGTCCGAAATATAAGTCTCTGCAAGGCCTCGCGGTTTCGCCGTTGTGTTCTGAGAACCGATCGCTTCTTGAAACGCGAAAGAACAACAAAAGCTGGGGGTCCACGTGAAATCGACATCGATTTTGCTCCGCTCCGGATTTAAATGTAATAAGGGCAATTCGGCTGGGCCCTTTTGTCGAATAAAAATGTTCATTAGCTAATAGATACTACCGTCGTTAATTAACCTAACCGATGCGCAATGATTGTAAACCAAAAGATGGCGTTCCATCTCTTGTCTTATAACATGGACTCACATTTGCCCTCGCAAACTCACGGTTCCTTTCATTGATGTTAGGATACCATACAAAGTGACTTTTAGTACGTTTGATGCTTCCAATCATTTTAAGTGGAAAATTGTAGCGACTCTAATACGTAAAATATATTGCTCGAAGTAGGTTAAATCACTCGAGCGAACGATCCTCTGATGGTTTACAGTATTGTAATATTCATGGAAACAGTTTCAACCCTTCACCGGTATGGTGGTCGTTTGTCACGTGACAAATATGGCGGAATTCTCAGAAATGTTCAGAAAATGTACAAATTTTATAAATAAATCTTTCATGTCCAGATTCTTGTATATCGAACCCACTCTGACTCTACCTCCCATCCCCCTTTGCCAGGTCGGTAACTTCAATAAGATATTATTCTGATTTCGATCGTCCTGGTAACGTCGTATTGTGAGGCAGTAAATGAAAAGGAGTTAACGGCGAGTTTAATATCAACGTCTAGTTCATTTACCAGTTTGCCAGCCTTTGTCAGCTATTCACCGTGACCGGATACGAAGTAGACGTAAACACTAAATACATAGAATATTGAAATGAATGCAATGCTCGTGGAACAGGTCACGAAATTCTTTGGGCTGGTCCTGAGAGCCAGACGCAGAATAAAGATTTACCTCGAAAAAAAAAATTACCATTCAAGCGAGTTGCTTGAGAAGCGCGAAAAATTATGCCCGAATCCTTTTTTTTCTCGTCTTCTCATTCCATCTGAATCGACGATATTGTCGGGCACAGATTACACAGTTCCCCCGGCTCGTCATGCTCGCGTCGCGTCGCGCCAGATGGCGTAATATCCTTTGACTTCCGATCGTAATAACCAACGAGATTTCGGATGATTCTTCTTTCGTACCGGAAACTGCAGTTCGCGTGATGCCTTCAAAGGCATCCCAATTCTTTCATGACGCCGTAAGAGGTGGACGAATTCACCGTGATGCAAATGATTTACACCGCAAAATGATACGTACAATCTTTCCATAGCGCGACTCGACGAAGCGAGAAACCAAAGTATCGGATAAAAAAAGATGGCTTCACGGTTGCTCGCGCCCTTTCGCCACCTCGGTACTCTTGTTCATAAAAGAAAGGATTAAAAGTCAGGTAGTACCGAGAATGGAGTCCTTTGAAGGCGAACCGCTTAGAAATGTCACGAAAAATAAATGATAACCTGTCGTCAAACAATATTACGAGCTAGACGCAACAGTAAGATAGATTAGGCCCGACTGTGCAGCATGAAATTCCTGAAACGGGACCTGCTACGAAAAGAGATGATGCCGTATACGTCGTCGACCAAAGCCAGAACGATACGTCTGAGAATGGATGCAGGTCGTTTCACGATGCAGACAGGTTTTTCCCTTTGAAGTGCACGGAGAATCCGCCTTCCGGGTTCTCATTCGTTCCGCCGTGGCTAGAAGAGCACGGATTACCGGAGACTGGCCCCAAGGCGACTGAGAACCACCGAGTGTGGCGCTGTTGGTATTCGTACAAAGAACCCGGGGGCACCCCGTAATTTCGCTCGTATTAACGTGTTGAATTTCGAAAATACCGAGTTACCGACCGCATTGCGGTACCCGCTTGCGATCCGAGTCGAATTCGTGTCCGTGGGTCGGTAATTGGTTAAAAACCGGCATAAATTATTATCTCCTTCCTGCATCGAATTTTTCACCGCAGGTTTACGAACTTCGTCGACCTTCCATCGCGCGATGAAACCGTAGAAAAATCGTTGTTGTTTTAAGCGCAGCGACGAGCAAGTAATTAACTCTACTGTTAGCGCGATTCTCCCCCGGGGCTCTCGTTTAAGCTTTCATTGCGCACGGGTGCACGCGCGTGTTAATTATCAAATTAAGAAACACATGTCCGCGGTAATGGACTGTTGCTGCTTCGACGAAGTAACAAGAGAAGAGAATGGGTATGCAACAGGGAGGGTGTTGGTCCGCGTAACTCCATAAATATTGACCATTATCATGAGCTGCTAGGAGGCAAAAAAAAAAAGTACGGTTCGAATATGGATTACGTACATACTGTATCGTTCACAATGTTGTTATCTTTGAGAGATTTAAACGTGGTCGAGATCCGTTAAGTTTGCTGAAAAAATAATAGATAACGGTGAAATGTTTGAATGAGTTTGAGACTCTATGGGATTTATTGCCGGATGATACTATGGTTGTTACGCCGGGTATGTGTATAATTGTGACCAGCGCCATCTTCCTCCTCCTACGAGTCCCCCTATCTAATCTCCGTAAGTCCGGGGATCCGAATTTGGCCGCTGAGCAAAGGCAGTTTGCTCAAATACAACGCGGTAACATAGCCTAACGATGGGCATCTGCAAATCGCTCGACGGCAGACATTTTTATCAGACCTCTGGCGAGATTAAAGAGCATCCTGTCGCTAGCACGCATCCAGAATGGTGATTCGCAACGAAACGACACGACACGACACTGTGTCGCCCGATCATTCCGCACACGCTGGTGTGAGAAGACAAATAGAAGACAGCTGCCGCGTTCATAGAAACGAAACGAGACGAACGAACTTATGAACCCTCCTCGTCTCTTTCACCCGGCAATGATGCGTGCCGTTCAATGGCGTACCCTTGAGTGTGGGCCCAACGAGACATCCAGGGAAAGGGAGAAGGGATACGCACACACACATACGTATGTACACATAGTAGCTAAACGAGAGAGAAAAAGGAAGTAAAGATGAATGAAGAAAGCTACATTCGACGGTAGGAGAAAATGTAGAGAAGAATGTTGGGACCAAGGTTGAAGGAACAAGAGGCGCAAAGAAAATCTTGAGAAAAAGAGAGAAAAAGAAGACCTGAAAGTTGAGGTGCAAAGTAACTCTAAATGAAAATAAAGTGGCTGTAGATAAAAAAAGGGCAGACTAGATATGGAATACCACCTCATCAGTTTCCTACGTAATTACCCGACAAAAAAAAAAAGTATAAAAATTGAAGATACCAAGCGTAACAGTGTAATGAAGCCCGCAAAAATGATGCGAACCTTAGAGTGAAACAAAAAGATAACAGCAAAACGAATGGGCGGAAGTGAGACTGAAAGAAAACGCGTTCGAAAAAAGAGGAAGAGTTTACAAAAGGTGTAAAGAAAAGAACAAGCAGAACGAGGGGAGAAGGTGGAGTGAAAGAGAAAAGATCAAGTGAAACGGAGAAGAACGATCAGGGTAGAGCAAGAAATGCAGCACGAGTAGAGGAAACGTGTGTGGTGCTGCACGCCGCGGTCTGGCGTGTTCTTGAACGCTATGCGCGGCGTCTGTTTGTCCTTGCGTCCTGAACGCGTCTTGGCAGTTGCCATGCGGGACACCGGGGTTCATGGGTTGACGTCATTCTATCTCCCAACAGGCAAGTTAATATTGATAAGTAGAAGCGTTACATGCTCTGGAAGCCGGGATCAAGAGAGATGAGTTATCAGCGGTCTCAACCGATCCCCATGCTCTGCTTGGCAAAACACCAACCATGCACAATACGATCCTCTACCCGTTGACCGTTAAACGTACAGCATCATTTTGGAAAAATGATAACGATGAAAATCAATTAGAAATAGAATGTACGAGCAGATACGTGAAACACAATATGGCCGAAATGAGTTTGGCGAGGGGAGATAGAGAGGGTCATGCAGATCCGAACGCTTGAAAAGTCTAAATGATTCAGGGGTGGATTTGTACCATCTGGACTGTTAATTTCGAGGGTTGAGCGTAGACCACAATACCGGGAAAGTATTAATCAACGAGTCATTGTATCCCATAAATGTCGATTTTCGAAAGATTGTAAATAACGCGTGTTAAGAAAAACGAAGAATGTATAATTAAAATCATCGTACCTTGTATGCCGCTGGTAAAAGTATTCAGGTCTTCAAAGGGTTTGAACATGTAAGTGTTTGAACAACCGTGAACTCCCATTTAAGGCTGACTTTCCGGGAACAACTTGTCGGAGAAGGAATTTATCGGTAGGTTTTACGGTTCTTCTTGGCTGCTTTGCTTTTACTGCAAAGCAAATATAGGGAAATGGAGCCAGAGCTGATGATACGTCGGAAGGGAGGATCCAGTTTGCGAGAACACGTTTTGTGATTAATCAGAGCTTTCCAGGTCAGATACGTGGCGCCTGTTAAACATACGATACCGTTTTATTCTCACAATCGTTCGTACACCAAGTACGAATTCCAAATCAAAGAATTTTAAGCTTAAGATTAAAGATTAAATATCACATAAGCAAATGTAAAAAAGTCTATGCTTTGGAGAATTTAATTTGAAAGATTCTACACGGTATTTAAGTTCCTTAAGAAAAAGCAATATGGCCGCCGATAAGTACCCCCATCGTCTCAAGATGCACTGCTCAACACAATGTGTATTTTGTTACGCTTTTCTCGTACGTTGTGTGGCGCCAATATATGGACACCTTACACACGATTGTTTCTCTCGAATATTTTCTTTCGAAAAGAGAAAGCTGACCCTTTCGAGAAGAGTTTACCACGCGTTACCTTATACCTTTCTAGGTTACCGGATCCGCGAATAAGAAAGACGATATCGGTGCAAAAACTTCGACAACGTAGATAGTGGCTAACCTCGAAATTGTCGATCGCGGGATACAAGTTTTTTTATCAGCCAGACGTATCATTGAACTCTGAATTATAAGCCATCAGACAAGTTTCACAAAGGGTAAAGTACGAAGGATTTTGCTAAATACTAATCTCGCGATATTTCTAATGAATAAATAAATTTGTTAACGTATCGCGGTATTTGTTACTTGTTCCAATATAACAATAAGGACGGTATCGTGAAACAGAGGAAAGAATGTGCTTATTCTTTATGTTTCCACGTATCTTATGACCTAGGGTGAGAACCACGAGTATATGACGCTTTCTTCGTGGTGTCGTGTAATACGAAGAAGGTATAATAATGAGGAAGAGGGACGGGGAAAAGCGGAAGTTGAAAAGAGAGCAGTGTAACTAACAGTGACTAAACAAGATGAAAGAAGACAAGGAAGGAAAAACATGGGGACCGGTGCATGTTCTCTACGCATGCCACGTGTTTTACCACCTGCCTTGGCTAGACCCTCGATAATGTAAAAAAATATACATACTGATCATTTAAATACTCTGTTACCGCGAGAATATTTCCCAAGTATAATAAAATTACTGAATTTTAAGATATCTATGATTTCTATACAGAACAACCCAATTAAATTTGATGTATAATTAATATTTTGGAATATTAACCCCTCAGATCCGACACTGAGACAAATAAATGTAAATATTTTGAAAGCTATAATAATTTATTTGGAATAAAATTTGTATTGATTGTAGAGTGTCAGGTCATAGGGGTTAAACAAATGAAAGCATTTCAGAATTTTGTACCTACTACCAATGAATATCTAAATAAGGGAATATATCTAAAAACTATCGAAACAAAGTTTTTCATACCTAGAAACTTTAATCTTTGTCGTTTTCAAGTTTTGTCGGTTCGTGACCGGGGTTAATTACCTCGGAACGGAACACGGTTCGAGGATACTTTTTTCGAGGTAAAACATCGATATCCAACCACAGTATTTTAAATCGATACTTCATCAGTATTAAGGCCGTAATACTTGGTCTAACAATAGGACCATAATCGCGCGTGTTTTATTACAAATCAACAAGATAAAATATAGAACAAGTAGATGAAGGCATGGACGTTTACGAGAAAGAGATAAAGAGACTCACCTCTTTCTGGCAAACCACATATCCATCAGTACTGCATTATTCGTTGATGATCAGCTGATTTCGAAAACACCATTTCCTATGATAAATTTCTTTCGGTCGTTGGACTTGACAACATGGCCGAACTCACCCTCGATCTAATAACAAATATTCGCAACCTCTAAGGGAGAGAACGTAACGAAGACTACGGTGTCAAAGTGCTAACACTTTCCATCGGCAATGCGAAGACAAAAGACACGACCTTCCTGTCGACTGTACTTGCTTAATATGTCGTTTTTGTTTACACACAAAGCGTGACAGGACACTGATATCACGTTGCCAGAATTATGGGTTTACTCGACGTTTGCACCACGTAGGGTAATTTCTCGCGCGAAAAATAACGAATAATGTGGGTCTTTCCGACATCTACCGGGACGCTTATAAACTATAGAGTATCACAATGATTTTGGAAACGTGATAGATCAAGTAGGAAATGATTATTATCATTAAAGATGAAGGGTACTGTGCACCGATGACAAGATGTCCCATGAGAAGCACGCATTTAAATTTGTCTCATGGGACATCTTGTCATCGATGCACATACCAGAAATAACGTTGATCTTCTGAGTCACATGATTTTGACACTTTGTTCGATCTCCAAACTATATTCCGTTCAGCGAGACGAGTCACTAAATGTATACGAATTCACGTGCTCGTCGCAGGTCCGACTCACAGTATACAGTTTATAGAGAATTACATTTCACGACTTACGGCAACAGAATTTTCAAATAAACGACATACGCGTTTCACTGTAACAGGATATACTGACATGTATCGATTTCAAATCGATGCGTGTTTTCGATATGGTACTTCCGGCGACATCTAGCGGTGAGCAGCGGAATTACTGAAACAGAGAATTTTTTCCTGTAAAATTTACTTTTTTGAATAAATAAACCTTTCCTATTATTAAAAATTCAATAACTACTTTTCTAAATTTAAAATATGTTATAATTGAATAATATTTTTCATCATTAACTTCAATTAACAGCCCATCTGTCAAACGTCAGTAAAGGTTAAGCGACAAATTCCCGCGCAAAATTTGTTCAAGCAAAAAAGATTATTGCAACTTGTTGTCATTGTTGAAAAATCTTATTAGATTATCCAGTATGAAATTTAAATGTAGAATGGTAGATGTAATCGCGATGAGAGACTTTACAAGTAAGTTTAAAATTCAAAAATGTTTTCTAACCTTTTTTCCAACTTTATTATTTTGTGTCAATTGTTTCAGATATTGCTAACATTTTCGCTCGAATAACGAAACACTGTACCTTACGATTAACAGAGAACGGGCTGTGTTTTAGTGTCAGTGACGATCGAATATCAATGGTTTGGGCAGAATTATCCCAGACTCACTTTTTCACCGAATACGTAATGAGTGGCGTAACTGAAGAACAAAATGAAATTTATTTAGAATTCGATCCCACTATGCTCGCTAGATCATTAGGTTCTTTACGAATGACAGCGAAGAGTGTGAAAATTAAATTAACAAATAAACGTCAGCCTTGCCTCACCTTCGAAATTGAATTACCGTCACTGAGCATCGAATCGCGGCAATGTTTTCACGACGTTCCGGTTAGAGTGATACCACGAAGAGAATGGGCAGAGCATCAGACGCCAAATATACCGGAATTTAATGTAAGAACAATTCCTCATTCCATATCCAACATTTCGTTTACATTTTCATTTTTTATTTTTTTTTTTTAAGATATCAGTTGATATGCCTCGACTTAAACACGTGAAACATATCGTGGAGAGGATGAAAAATATGAGCCCAACAATAACATTAGGTGCAGACAAATCTGGAGGATTTGTATTACAAGTTGAAACAGACAGTGCCTCCATTTCTACACACTTTCAGAATCTCCAAGTTTGGAGTTGTAGCCAAGAACAAGATGACAAAATATCAGTCGTTATTGATGTAAAAAAATTCTACACGTTTCTTTCGTGGGATATTGTACACCCTGACAGTGTAAAATGCAATATGCTTCACGAAAGAATGGTCAACTTGCACTTACACGTGGCAGATTACCTTAAAATACAATATTTCATTCCTTCGGTAGCTACTTGAATCGTCACGTTGATTTCTGGAGTTCATATTTTCACATGATTTATCTGTACTTTTTAACGTGTAAAGGCAATCAATATAAAAGTGTTAGATTTCAATTAAACAGTTACAAAATTTGACGATTTGAATTAATTGTAAGCTAAGTTAAAGCTTCGTTCATTTTCCTGTCTAAAGTTCTGATGCATCTGATCTATTTGTTGTATTTTTTGATTAAGTAACGACGTTTGTTGATCTATCCATTGTAAGCTGTTCATGTGAGCGTTCAGTATTTTGCCGATCTGAACGATAGGATCGCTAGAATCTTGAGTACGATTAGCTTGATTTAAATGTTCGATAATTTCTTTTAAATCCTCCGACATTCGTTTTAATTGTGTATCAAGATCCTCCGCTAAACGATACGTGTACTCTCTTTCTGGATCGGAAACTGAAAGAGACGCTAATTCCTTTTCTAATGGTACCAAACAATCCTGTAATTCCTTCTGTTGGCCGACCTGTATTTGTAATGATGTTTGTAAGAGAAATATATTATTTATACTAATTCTAGTGCATTATTAACTTACAACATAGTCCAATTCATGTTCCAGCTGTTGTTGTTCAATTTTTACTCTTTCAACTTCCTGATTGAGCGTTACTATTTTTTCTCCATTACTTATCAGCAATTTATCCCAAGCATTCACTTGGGCTGCCTGATTTACGAATACTTTCTCTTGTTCTTCCAATTCCAGAGTCCATTTGTTGATAGATTCTTCAAATGAACTTATGGAGGCTGGTTGGAATGTATTTGCGGATGAACTGACCCTATATTTTATTTATTAATGAAATATATTGCGTCATATGATGTAAAAGAATAAGATAGAAAGACGCGTACGTTGTAGTTGTTCCCAATGATACTTGAGAACTAGGAGTTGTAAAGCTTGGTGCAGCAGAAGTTTTATTTAAAGAAAATCCTGTTGTTGTAGCTGCTGCTGTACTTGTGCCAAAGGCAAATCCTGTGGGTGCAGAAGTTGTTGTACTTGTATTTAAAGAGAAACCTGTAAAACAAAAAATGAATCAGTTACATGCTTTAAATATAGAAGCATCCAGAATTTATACCTGTTGCTGGAGCTGTTGTTAAGGCTGATGCTGTTGTTGCAGCAGTTGAAGCTGGAATAGCAAATCCAGTTCCTACTGCCATTGTATTTGGTGTACCGAATGTTAGTCCAGTTGTTGTAGTAGATGAAACTGCTTCACCAGCTCCCAAACCAAATCCACTAGTGAGTGGTTTAGATGCAAATGCTGATGTGGTTGTTGCAGTTGTTGTTGTAGCAGTAGTGGTGCCTCCTAGATTAAAGCCTAAAGTATTTCCAGCTGGGGCTGCTGCAGGGAATCCTACAGGTATTGCTGAGGTAACTACACCCGGAGTTGCACCCTGTGTACTTGCAGGTGTACTAATACCAAATCCTAAACCAGGAGTCTGCAAAGGCAAAGTGCTTCCAGGAGTACCAATAGGTGCTCCTAAATTAAATCCAGTATTCTGAGGAGGAGTATTAGTTAATCCAGTTCCAAATACACCTCCAGGTTTATTTTGTGCAGGTGTAGGGGTTAATGAGAACCCTGTTGGCTTTGCTGCATCTCCAGCACCAGTTGCTCCAAAGGCAAAAGCTATAAAACATATTAATTTATGAGAGAATGAAAGTTTGTTTTTCTTTCCATTACCATAAAATATGTGACTATACTTGTAGTTGGGGTGCCAGTTGCAGGAGTAGCAGTGGCTTGAGGCTTAGCAGGATTCAATGTAAAACTCATTTTTGTACTGTTTAACCTATGTAAAAATATATATTCTACATTAAAGTTAATAATTTTGAAGTATATTCAAACATTCTTGTACTTATTACACAGTTATTTCAAAATGCTATAAATATTTGTGATTAACCTTGTTCACCTTGGAAGTAAATTGGAAGACTATAAAAGGAATGTTTTAATAACAAACAGTTAATAACCACTTATAAACGATGTCTCTACTTTATGCGACTGATCTATTTTTAACACTTTCGATATTAAACTACTTCACAATTCTCATCACAAAACAGTTTACTATTTTTAAGCAACAACAAACATCTTTCAACCAGTTGTAGTCACTGTTTCAACAGAATTGAACAGAATACAGTGCCCTCTACTCTATGTAGCCATTTTAGTTACCATAGATGGCATCAGTGATCAGACATTTGTTGTGACGATGTATATTTTTCAAAATTAAAACAACTGTTCCTTATAGAATAAATAAACTTTCAACTACGAGACTTGTTAATAATAAAGTTTATAATCACATAAATATTGTACCAAAAAATTGTCTACTAACATATAATATATCGTACAATTGACCCGGTGTCGATTAGAAGGTTATGAAAATACTTTATCGCGAATGAATATTGATAGTGGAGAGAAATGTGAAATATATAATTGTGTATGATTATATATACATCATTAGACATTAATTATTCAACTGGTAGAAATAAATATTTCATAGTAACATATTGACTGACTTTATATGCAAGGTTTTATCTGTAAAAATCTTTATGCATTACACGAATATCGTACGACGAAGATACGCGTCATGTCTAAATAGAGTGCACGCACACTTGTTTAGAATGTGAGCATACATTTCCAGAACTTTTAGCCGGCTCACATGTTGGAGCTTCCCTTCTGGACCATTGACCAGAGTTGCTTACGATAGTCAAATGTTACGACCCACGCGATCATTTATGCTTCGTGGCGACCCTGTGTCAGAAACGAGTCATACGTGTTTTATTCGTTTCTTCTCAAACTGATATTTCCATCGATCTGTGTATGAAATATTTTTTGAGTGAGAAGTAGTGTTCGTCTACCGTTCTTGTGACTATAAGGCGCGAAAACTATGCAGGATTGTAAAATCTGTGCCTAGCAGACTCGCCTACGAAGTAATCTTCGCTGCGAAAGATCTCATCTCCGTGAGCTACAATTTTATGGTGAAATACTTTGTGATATTTTATGACTATAACAATTTTGGGTATTTCGTAAGTGAAATCAAGCTAGTGATTTTCAACTATTTTAAAATATCAGCGCAATTATAACAATTTGAATAAATTTTAGTATCGGTGTCTCGTGAGAGGAAGTACTGTTCCATAGTTAACGAACAACGAATTTCGAAATCGCAATTAACCGAGGAACTACTTATCAATCAGATATAACTATTCTTCCATTTTTTTTTTATTCTAACGCATTGAAAACGTTAAATTATTTTTGTCGATCGTTACCATCGCTTGGTCAAGATGCTCCCTCTCTTTGCATTATGCATGTGTCTCTATCTGGTTAACAATGCTGGTACTTCGACATTGACTACACCCCCGCAATCAGCAGTGGTAGTCGCCTTTGAAGATGTCTACGATTTATCCTTGTTAGCGAATACTTTGTCGGATCAAGGGATTGATGCTACTTTGATAATACCAGATTCGTATGAGAATGAACTTTATGAGACACTGATCGATGTTGAGGTGTTAACGGTGAAACTTAAAACTGAAGAATCCACGTCTCCAGAGAAACGAGCGGTTCAAGCCTGTGAAGCGCTCTTGACGGATGAAGGTATTGCAAAGAAAATACAGGAGATTCAGCCTACCTTCACCATATTCCCTGCACTCAGGTAAAAGAAAATGAAATAAAGAAGTTAGGAGGAAATGGGTTCGTGTCAAAACCAAGAAATTGTTATCTTTTAGTAACTACATGGGGATCCATGGAACGTAGAAACTATTTTTAGCTTCAGACGCGTGCTCCCCATCGGGCAACGTTAGACCCAAGGAACATATTCTTATTTTTCAAAATTGTTATTTAATCATTCTCTATATTTTCAGACACGATGGTTGTCTGTTACCCTGGGCAAAAACCATCGAGTCCATTCCAGCCGTATGGACCCGTAATAGGGACGAGGAGCTGTACGTATTTGAATACACGAATGCTGCTTGGCCGGTTCAGAGTGCAGGATTGTGGACACGTCTATGGACGAGCTTCTCGAGGAGGACAATATTCTCGACGACCCGAGACGAGTACGTGGCGTATGCTCTCCGGATAGCGGGGAAATACTTGCCAGACACTGGTCTCAATTTAGACAATCTTTATACCGACCTTCGTCTGATACTTTGGGGATCGGATGTCGTCTTACGTTCGGATTTCGTGCCCCTCACGCAGCTTATAGTTGAAGTTAGTGAAATGGAACATTTCTCGATACTCCTAATACTGAGAAGCTATAATTGTTATACCTTTCGTTCAGGTCGGCTGCCACCACTGCAGAGGAGCACATCCCTTACAAGGAGACCTGCATAAGTCACTACTCGAATTTAGACTTGGAACCGTAGTGGTACTTCTGGACGAGAATTACCATACCTTGATCAAGGAATTGGCCGAAAAATTGCCGCAGGGAAGGGATGGTCAAGCGTTGGTTTGGAAGAACATGAAATGGCAGAGCTCGAGCAGCGCTATGCCGGATAATCTTTTCATTCAGTCGGGAATTGATCGGCAAGACCTAATAGGTAGAGGAAGAGCACATTGAAACCTTATAATTTCTGCGTAGAATCCTAATAGGTTCTTGATTAAAGCTTTCGATAATTACTATACGGCTTTGATCTGCTTCATTCATCCGGGCGGGATCTTCGATAATTCTTCAACCCTGTTTCTTGCGTTTCATTTATAGGTTACAGTCGTACACGAGTGATGCTGAGTCATTGTGCTGATTCAGAATTGTTAGAAGCTGCCTTCCACGGAACTCCAGTGATATGCTTCCCTAGGAACTCTCAGGAATCCCAGAATGCGGCCAGAGCGGTTCAGCTGGGTTTCGCTCGCTCCACGGAAGACATTCATGCGGTGTCCAGCGAAGAAATAGCTAACACCGTGAACCAGATTCACGAGACTATGGATTACCGCGAGAATGCTCGCAAGGTTTCTCTAGCTATACGTGATAGAATAAATCCTGCGGTGGATAGGCTGATCTACTGGTTGCGTTACATGGCGAGAACTAGAGACTGGAACATTGACTTCCTAGCTGCTGATCCTTCGGTGAAAACTTTCAACGAGGATCTTCAGTTCTTCTTTGGCTTATTCGTAGGCATACTTATACTAGGGATATCCTCCACTGTCGGTTGCTTGCTGACAAGATATCTAGTCGTATCCAAGAGGATCCAGAGGTCAAAGGGAAGGTACGCCCGGTAGAGATGATCATAGGTGAACTGGAATCGATAGGATGGTTAATTACGGACACTTTTCGCATATGTATTTATATAAATGCACGTAGAGTACAGGTACATACAAATACAAATGTTACGAGCTAGGGTTTATCTCATTGCTAATGAAGAGACGTATCTATTACGAGAATACTTGATCAATAAGATTGTTTCACTGATTGACTCATTGATTGATTGATTGATTGGAAAAGCTAGAAAGTACGATGTAAACATGTTTATCATAAGAAGGGAGGAAAAAAAATAAATTACAATTTGTAATACTGCGCTCTGTATGTCGTCTCGTTGCACGAGTGCTCGCTCGTGTGCGTATATCGCCTAGATCCTTACAATGTACGGACGAATCGGTACCTAGTTTAATTCGACTCACACTTTTAAGGCCATGTTCTTCTAATTAGATCAGCTGCCTTCGTTTTCGCCTGGTGTGTGTACACCTGACCCGTACGTCTAAAATACATCATTTTCGTTGTACAACTTAGACAAAACACTTATTCTTGTATATTCGTCGTCGGCTCGTGTTGATTCCTAGGAAAAGAAAAAAAAAAGATCGAAAGAGCATTATTAAAAGACAAAAACAAGCGGTATAAAAAAGAAAAAAAAAGAGATAGAGAGAAGTCCTATGAGACATTCGATGCTTTGAGCGCGAACTCACGACTAATTGACTAGACTGTGGCTTTAATCAGCTTGGTTTAAAATTACGAAACGTCAACTTCCACTTCGTGTAATAAACATTATTTGGGGAGTAGTACGTTTGAACCGCGAAGGATGAATTCGGTGTCTTTCGATTATGCCGATTTATGAAGGGGAAACGATGAAGACAGAGAGGGCTGCGTAAAACACAGGAGCGATCACTCTTTAAAAACAGCTCCGGTCCCGTCTTCTTATTCGACGCAGCATTTTAATTAAACGTTCAATAACATCGATCGATCGTACGTGTATGCGTATATGTCTTATCTATATACAGCGCGACAGTCGTGGACGTAAAATCTACAAAACAGTAAGAAGACAGTATGTACAGTCATTGGCAGAATTGTTCCCGAACCGAGTGATCCGAGGCGAACTGTCGAGAGCGAGATCGGGATTATACGACCACATTTTTACTCCTCTTTATCTCTCTGCTCTCTTCTTTCGTCGCATCAGGAATTGAACCTCTTGCTTTCGTAGTCCGTCTCGTTCCTCGTAACTCGCATTGTTCGCCGGTACACGGCTGACACAGCGAGTCTTGTACAGTGATTCGCGAAAGTATCCGAACGGCTTGACGACAAGAAACACGAGGAAGTAGAATTAGAATTACGGGAAGGCTTGATAAATTATAGACTACATGGAATCAATTGGATGCTCAGAGGTCGTAGAGGGCGCTTGGGTGGCATTTATGGCGGAGCGACTATTGCTTTTGAACAGAATTATAACGCTAACAAGGCGAGTGGTACAGCTACTATTCCACAGTGAAATGTTCTACTCTAGCGCTAGTTACTCTACTATTTAGGCCTAGGTTACAATGGTAGTTGGATTGGGCAAGCGGATGGCAGAGTACTAAAACGAATAGTCGGAAGAGTAGAGCCGAGCAGGATTTCGTGGAATAGTAATGGTAGCCTAAGCCTTACTCTAACGATACAGAGAGTCCTAACAGTGCCATAAAATGTTCAGTTTAC
This sequence comes from Osmia lignaria lignaria, assembly GCF_051020975.1. Classification (NCBI taxonomy): domain Eukaryota; kingdom Metazoa; phylum Arthropoda; class Insecta; order Hymenoptera; family Megachilidae; genus Osmia; species Osmia lignaria. The sequence goes on from NC_135040.1 coordinate 6,074,242, forward strand.
GTTCGAATGCTTTCGCCCTACACCGTCAGCTGGTCCGTGTTTTAGGTGAAGACAAGGTGGTTCTACGCGCTAGAGAGCATTGGTATACAATGAGATACCTACACATCGTGGAGGATCTTTTTACTTCGAATATAAATAAGATTCTCACGGCCGTACGCAGCTATGCGAGCATGAATAGGAAAGAAGAAAAAATAGAAAAAGAAGAAAGAACGAATGGTCGTCGAGTGGCCTAATAACTCGCCTAATATTAATCTAGTTATTGTTCGCTCGTGTTCAATCGCTCGCTTAACCGGACACTCATACGGAAAACACACGCGCGCCTCTCCTCCTCCTGTCGTTCTTCTTCTCCTCGGTAAATTATTAACATATTGAGTATCAGCGCGAGATCAGTACTTAAGCTGTAATTAACCTATATAAACTGCAGTAAGAGATTCAGAGAGGTCGATTCCATTAAAAATTCATGCAAAAAATTCATCCTCGTTAAATAGAGTACAATCAAAAGCTCCTCCTGTGTCTTATTACTGTCCTCTGAACTCTGTTACGCTCTTCGTCGAGTCGAATTCTCATCACATGTTCGGTTATCACCGTCGAGCCTCAACATGTTAACATTTACATAAATAAATGGGTGTACCTGAGAGTCAGACTAGCAGAATAAAGCCACTTCGCTAGACGTATCTGACGGTAATACTGTAACCATCCAACGCATCGTTTCATTGCGAAAGGATTTTCACTCTGGTTGCCTCTGTACAGGGTGTTTCAAATGAAAACTGCTCATCGTCCGATGACCTCCCTTGTCAGCGACACCCTGTAGGAGTCGAGAAACGCTTAGACACGCTCTAGCCATCCTATAGTGGACTCGCAAATACTCTGACTGTCAGGTACGGAACGCTCTAACGTAACCTGTCACGCTTTGTAGCCTCTCGCGGCGATTTTTACGACGGTTCGCGGACCGATTGCGGGCCTCGGAATTAAACTTAAAGAAAATGAATGGCGTGGTAGAAGCGCACGGTCCGTCCTGATCGATTCCAACGCGACCACGGAGGGACCGTAAGTTGTCGAAGAGGGATCCTCGTCATCGGTGATGATGCCTCGTCGAAGCGGGGTCGTGAAGCACCTATCGGTAGGCCGACCGGAATGCCAATTGCACCGTCTAATTGCACACGTGCTCTTCTCGCTTGTGCCGACATAGCTCGCACTTCACGTTACAACACCAGACGAAACGGCAGTTGCACTTCTCCGTCACGTCTCGTACTCTCGTCTGGTAACCACGGCCGCAGCACAACAGTCGACATCCGTCCAGCCCCAGAGACGTCCGGTTGCATATCCTTCCTCTGGTGCCTGGTATACCGAGTCTGCAATTCAGAAATTTACTTAGAACAACGCGTTCTTCTTGAAGCAGAATGGCATATGGCGTGTTATGCGAGAAAAATGGCGGATTTTGGGACCCTGTCTAGTGGATTTATTAGTAAAGTGGGGACTCGAGGTAGAATGGTAGTTAGGGTATAGGTTCGGTCCAATTTTCATGCTGTGTGTCCCTCTGATGGTAAGAGTAGAAGGATCGAGAGGGAAGGAAAGAAGTTGCTCACGCGATGTTCTTTTCACAGTAGTCAGGACTATCTTCGAGATAGACTAGGTCCGTTTTATTTGGTCGCTTGAGGTCCGGACGGGCGGGCCTCAGTCTTGCCGGTCTCCTTCCACCGCGTTGCGCCAGTCGTACCAAAGCTGCTCCTTCGTGCAGCGCGGCCAGAGCGGCACCAGCCACCCTGAACGCGGGTAATTTTCTCCAACACACTTTCACGCTACACGAACCGGACATACCTGTGGCACACACCATCATATTCGTGTTAAACTTATAAATCTGAGAAACATTTCAGATGGCCGCTTCTAAACAGGTCCTAGGCATGGGATACGCTTCCCCCACGAATGGTACTCGCGTCAAGTAAGGAAGAAAGGGGGATCGGTGAAACGGTGGGTCGTTGAAGCGCGAGGAATGAAAAATAAGAGCGTAGATAGCGGAAGGATTATCTCTAGGACGCGTTAATGGCTCACCGTGACACTTGCACACCCGTTGCATTCTAGAGCGGACAGCACGCCTGCCAGCCTCGCTATCGTGTTTCCTCATCAGCTGGCCAGCCAGCCCTTTCGGTCCTTGGAGAACATCCTCCTTCACCGGTTCCTCTCCACCGTCCGACCATTCTCGCGAAAACTTCTCTCCGAAATGTATATCCTGAGTGCAAACAAATTTTATCGTTAATTTTTAATCAACTACCCAAGGTAGTGTTATGTAGGGTAAAGTTTCCTGTTTAAATGTATAATATTTTCACACCTTGAATCCTCCTGCACATCGTGGACCATTGATGATCCATCAAATATTTACCAACAGTCTCTAAACAATTAAATCCCTGGTGGTCTATACCTCGAGTATCTCTTGGACCAATATGACCCCGTAGAGATTCGGGCCTCTAGTGACCTCTATGACACGAATTTGCACCTGAGTGCATTCAGCGAATATTCACCATCTCCGATTCATATCTAAGGGGTTGAAATTGGTACAATCGATCCATCTCTAGGATAAGAAATTCTTCTCGTCCCGACGGAGGAGGACATCTAGAGACGACTTATCGACGAGAGGTACGGGTTTGTTCGTTTGTTAAATCTCGAAAGCCGTGCGAGCGAGTCGGCAAACATCATTATCTCCGAAAATCTGTCAACGACTGGAACCGAGAGACGTTCGTCCCACGGGATCTAACTCGTTAAGAAGATCCGAGGTTCGAGGCTCGCCGCAGAAGTGGCCAACACGGTAAATCCCTAAGGTAAAATACGCCACTTTTCCCAAAGCTTTCCTCTTCCTGTCACGTGACTTTCTTCTCGAGCACGTGTCCCATTTTTTACCACCTCTCTCCTCGTTTCGTTCCTTTTTCACTCTACTCCTAGACCATTTCTCTTCTCTTCACTGTGTGTTGTTTTTTCTCACGTTCTTCTCTTTCTACTTGTTTAACCCTTTTAGCGTCACATTTTTTTCATTTCTTTCTTTCTTCTCTTTTTTGCGTCTTTTCTCCCTTTAACTAGACTAATCGATGCTTTTGTTCTTGTCTTTATTTTCTATTTTCCTTCAACGTCTCCTTTTCACTTTCTCATTTTATTTGTTTCTTCTTTAACACCTTCCTAAATTCTACACCTGTCCTAAATTTCTTTTCTTTCTTCTATTATTTTTTTTTGTTGTTGAAATTTTCCATCTTTCACCGTTTCTCCGGATCCTTTTCCCCTCCCGGCTATTTCGCAGGGGTATTTACGTATTTACGTCGGTGTGTATCGCTCACGTGCGAGTTACGTGGCCGATATGTCCGGCTGGACGGGGCAAAGAGGTGGTGGGTTGTTGCAACTTAACAAGCTTAGCCCCCTTAATCCCCTTGTAAGCTAGCAATGTCTACAAGGGGTCAGCCGTACGCATGAAATGCATCCGTTTACAGGACGAGCTTTGTCTTCGTCCAGGGTTAAGGTTTACGTCGACCGACCGTACAAGAGATCGAGACGACTAATTGGGGATGCCAGTTCGGGGCAGTGCTTCCCTACCCCTTTATTCGTTAAGGGTGTTCCGCCCGATCGAAAATTATAAAATACACAATTTTTTTTTTTTTAAGAACACTGAGAACATTTTTTCATTTTCAACCCTTAACGATACTAATAATTGTTATCGACGTTTCTTAAAATAATAATGGAAAATTCTTTTTATTATCCCATGACGAGAGAAGAGTGTTCTTATGGCTGTTTTCGTATATTAGCACAGCGAAGTCTAACAATTGAATAGCTGATAGAACGCAGTCTGACGGTGGTTGAAAAGTAGCAGACGACGCGAAGAGTTTCCGAGAAAAAGCCGGTGGTAGCTGTTCTCTGTGCCGAGGGGTTGGTCCCCCGAGCCCCGTGTACGCGGAACGCAAAGAAAGGATACTGTTACGTGTGCCTCCGGTGTTTCTGTTCGCCCCCAAAGGGTGAAAATAATCGTCGTTTGTCGGTGGAATGGAATTCTATTAACTTGTGGAACAAGCACGGTTTTGTCATTTATTTTATTCACGATTGGAAACCTTTCAAGTTGAAACAATTATTTTGCAAAATATAGTTTCTGTTTAAAAAATTTCTAAAAAACCAAAGACTTTCATATGTTACCTGGGTATTCGATTTCAAAGTAGTTTATAAATAAAATTGATAAGGAAAGAAATGTTGTAGAGCGGAAGTATCAGACGCGTCTTATTTTTTTTTTTTTTTCAAGAACAGGGGAATAGAAAATAGAGGGTAAATTACCTCGCTGCAGCCACCCCATTGCCAATTATTCGGGCGGCGTGTTCTGACCCGGTTGTCGCACGAGCAATCGGTGAGTTCGCCCCTGGAACAGGCTCTCGTGACGCTGTAAGCAACCCCGGCCGCTGATATTGCATACACGAACGCTGCCTCGCGACTGTCTGCAAAAGATGCAACGAAATTTTCCTCGCTACAACCAAACTTTTTCCATTTATCCAAACTACTGCCCCGGCTATTTGTATATCTCAACGACAACAATGTCGTCCTGATTACACGGCACAACAGATGCCGCGCTGGATTTAATTAAAATTATTTTCCAGTTTAAACGAGCCCATTTACAAGCAGCCGAGTAATTTATTTGCTAAAGATTGGACTCTGAAGTTTAAATGAAAAAAATTGGGGTTTCTAATTGAAATATTAAATATTGTTATTAATTAGAGCGTTGGGGATAATAATTTGGATATTTTTTTTGGTGAAAAATTGAAGGGTGACCCAGGTGGAATACTAAAAATTTACAATAACCTACGATCTATGGCTTCAAATTTTTCTCTAAAAATTGACCCTGGGCCAAAGTACGAAAGCTCGATCTTTGCTTTCCATCGATGGCCTCTCATCGAGCTTTCAAGCCATCAAGAATATCCCGTCTGCAGACTTAAGTCTCTTCAGACTTGCTATCTTCTACTTACTGACTAGCATCACGCCGCCGAAAACGTTGTCCGGATTTTCCGGGCTGATGGAGCAATTCCATCTGGCCGATCTAAACTGGTGCTGACACTCCTCTATGGCCAATCTCGCGCCTGCACTGACTGCCTGAAAGGAAAAACCATGAAAGCCGCGAATCGAACAATAATAAACTGAATGATAAACAATTGAATTCCTGTCGATTCCAACAAAGTATTATAATTTAAAATAAAATAAAAAATGACCCTGAAGGAATCAGAGAATTCTGAATGAAGGTCAATCAGATTTCAAGTTGTTCGTCGATGACCGAAGAAGTCGCGACGAGTGTTTGGGGTGAAATCGTGGCGTCGAGTTAACCGGACACGAATCGACAAGGATCCTCGAGCGTGTCCGGTTAATCGGTCGGAATTAAAATCCGACGGGGGCTGCGAGTTATGAATATTCATCGGATCCTTTTGTCGGTAAGCAGCAGTCGGAAAAGCGAGACGGTCGGCGATGTTCAAAGGGACCTTCGCGTCTCCCAGTGGCTGGAGTTTACCTAGGCAGCGCTTTCTAGACGAGACTAAAATCTCTCCCTACACCGTGGACAACCGACAAGATTCCTGCATTAGGCAAAGGTAAACGCGATTTTCGGCAACGTTCCACACGTTTCCCGGACCGTCCAAGCTGTTGCGCCCTTTCAATCACGAACCATCAATTTTTTTTTTATTATTATTATTAGAAACAATTTTTTTTTTAGCAATTTATCGATCGGTTTTATAACTAGAGACCCTTGATTATACTTTTTAATTGAAAATTAATTAACGCGTGCTCGGTGAACTTTACAAGGGAGCACGCGTTTATAAATAATATTTACTGAAAGTTTATTTGATGATTAATCGAATTATGCGAGTGGAAGGCGTACGCGTAATTTTCCCGAAATTAGAAACGTCAAAATAAGGAAGATTGAACGCGTAATAAATATATTCTAATTCGTGAAAATGACTGTTTCAGCTGTTTCTCGTTAATTTATCGCGACGTCCTCTCACCGCGGTGCACGAACAAATCCTCGATCCGAGATCACAGAATCGCGCGACTTCAATTTCCCGGCTGCGAGTATGTCTGGAAAGGAGGTCGTGTAGGGTTCACTGAAGACCCTGACTGTTACAGAGCTCGACTATTAAATATTACAGGCGCAGCAAACGAAAGCTACAACTCGGGAACGGCATTCCGGGAGTTCTTTAGAATCGCGCGAATTCACCGGTGCCCTCGCCTTCCTTCAAGCCGGCTTAAAGATCTCTGTCTTGAATTTTCTCTCGCGATCTGCCAGCCATCACTTTAATCATACGCCTCTGACAGGGGTGTGTTGGAAAGATTCTTTTTTTTTTTTTTTTCATAAAAATTCCGAATTAAAATGAATAGCAAAATTTTGCGATTACAATTAATGAAATAAAAATTGAACGCGAAAATTGAAAAAGTTAAATGTTGTCGCAAATGTTTAACCATCAACGATCCGTTTATCTCGCGACTTTAATGACACGCTTGAATCGCGTTTAATTGCGCTTCATTTTCCTTATTTAAACGACGCGACGATATTTGTCTTCGAGTAAATTAACCATCGGTATTCGAAAACCGTACACTTTATAAGTGGAATTTCAAGTTTCTTCCACTTAACATGGTTGAAAGTGACGTTAAAACTCTCCGCCATAAAGAAAAATACACGGGTTTAATTTTCAATTAAGAGGAAGCTGAAACCTTAAAGGTCGAGTATATTACCGTACCGATTGAATGGAACGAGTATGTAAAATATCTTGCGAATGTTTCTAATTATCATATTTTATCTTTACTGAAACGCATCGAGTAAAGAGATACGTACGCGATTCTATTATACGTACGTTTTCTTATTCAATCTTGTTAGAATCACAAAATTATGTTAATCGAATAAGAATCCATAAACGTAAAACAGGGTGTTATTAATTAGCGTACAGCGATATTAAAATTTTGATTAAACGAAGAAAAGTGAACGAAGCAGAGGTCAGTTTTGTACAAACGCACCAGTTAAATTTCGGAGTATTCTAAAGGAATGATAAAAAAGAAAAAGATCAAAGAGGACAATATTGGACGGGTTCGGTCGATGGGTCCGAATTAGCCGCGTGCTTTGCCGGCCATTAATCCGAGAGGATGGGCCTACCACGAGGTAAATACCTGGAGAACGGGTGGCGAGCGGGAGCATATCGCCTGCTGCTTGCTGGTCAGGTGCATGCTCTTGCAATTCTTTTCGGCACTCGCCGGCCCGATCACACCCGCGCCGACGATCTGTGCCTGCCCGTCGGCACCGCTTCCTTGATCCGATCCGCTGTTCAGTCGAGATTCTACTCCCAGGTACCTGAAACAATCCCGGAAGCAGAGATGTAACAGATGGCATCGAATAAAAAAAAAAGGTTTCCAAAATTCGCCGCCAGATGGCCATCGATCGCGATTAATTCTCGCTAGTACCGCAATCAGAATGTATCACAAGTTTTCAAAAATCAATAAAATCGTGAATCAACTAAAATTTAGAAAAATTCTTGTTTTATGAAGCAACGTTGAGAATAAAAAAATATGTTTCCAAAATTCGCCGCCAGATGGCCATCGATCGCGATTAATTCTCGCTGGTACAGCAACCAGAATGTATCACAAGTTTTCAAAAATCAATAAAATCGAGAATCTACTAAGATTTAGAAAAATTCTTGTTTTATGAAGCAACGTTGAGAATAAAAAAATATGTTTCCAAAATTCGCCGCTAGATGGCCATCGATCGCGATTAATTCTCGCTAGTACCGCAACCAGAATGTATCACAAGTTTTCAAAAATCAATAAAATCGTGAATCTACTAAGATTTAGAAAAATTCTTGTTTTATGAAGCAACGTTGAGAATAAAAAAATGGACGGTTTCGTGGCGTGAACACCTTTGGGTTTTACAATGAAATACTTTCCGAAACAATCTGGTCGGCCTGTGATGCTACCGAGGAAGAAACTTTCGGCGTGACGAACCACCTATAATTAGAGCAGGTATTCGAGTGAAAATTATAGAGGGGAAAAGGACGAAGGGCAAACTAGTACAGGAGATGCGACGCCGGGGAATAAAGAGGAGGAGGAGGTAGATGAGGAGAGGAGAAGGCAGAGGAAGTGGATAGCTTCGCGAACTGGTCTCGCGGATTTAATCCTCCTCGACGTATATATACGTCCTTGTAAACTTGCCTTACCACCATAGAATAACTAAAAAATATCTCTCGAGGATATTAAACTAGAATACTTTTTCCCTAACAAAGATTAAAATTACTAATATTTTCGCGCAGCCTGTCGGCAGCTCCTGGTAAGGATATAAATTCCTTATCACAGCTGCTTATTATCCGAACGAACGTTAAATAAATTCGATAATTGAACGTGTTGGCAGTGTCTTAGCTGAACCGACCACCCGTAAATTAATGGAGGTTTACGAGGAATTAAATTTGACACGCTTTCTCTGTACGCGTCCACTCTCAGCCGCGCTTTCTCTCTTCGCCGTGAACTTTTCGTGATAAACGCGTTAAAATTGTACCCCGAAGAGAATCAAGAATGTCCTATCGTATATATAAATTGTTCGAGCTGCTTGTAAAAGGAATGCTCGCGATCATCCTCCCTACCCGTTGCTCACTAATTTAAAAAAGCGGCCAGCGCGTCGTTTTATATTATTTCTCGAGGAGGGCTCCGAAGAGCTACCTGTATAGGTAGCTCTCGTTTAGGCGGTAAATCTTAATGAGAATCGAGGGTGTGGCCTTGGATGGCTCGGAAACGATGATTGCAACCCTGTGGGCAACGATTAGAAAGACCGTCGCGTCAACTGACGCGTACGATACGAAAGGGAGTGACCAATTTACCAAAAGGTAGACGAACGCGATCCTCTTATAGATCCTAATCTCGCCGGGGTTATTTCCAAGGTATTTGGATACTCGAAGACATTTGGTGCTCGAATATCCCTCTAAATTTCCCCTTCCCCCCACTGAAAAATGGATGTAAAGCTAAAAAGAGTATATCCGCTGTGGAGGAAGGCTGGTTGCCAAGTAATTTCTTCGTATCGAGGCTGTCCCGCGAGGAAATCACATGAGTCATCTAACGAGAGGCCGGCAATCAGGTAAGAGGGCTTTTGTAGCAACGGCGTAGGAGCGTTTATTATTTGTTTGCGGCCGAGAATACGCGGGCCAGCTCCGGCCCCCGGCTCCGTTTCTCCTCGCCTATAGCTATTTCGGGTTTGTTTGGCCACGGTTTACGGCTCTCTTCCCCGAGAAAGAGACGGAGCCACGTTTCAGCAGACCGATCGCGCGATACTCCTTGTAGCCTGGCTGCTTATCTACCAGGAACCCAGTCATCTTGCAGGATTAAACCATCGAACGTATTCGTCATCTACTCGATGCTGTTTACGCGAAGGCTGAGCCCTATAACAAACTGGCTACCCCCTAAACATCCTCGATACACCTCGAGGATATTGCAATCGATACAGATGGTTGTGTGCCGGGAGAAAAGAGCGATGGCCAGCTGGTCGAGTTTTACGGGGAAAAGGTGTGGATGGTTGGACGGGTATCGCGGTCAAGGTTAGGTACTGGTAGCTAAGGGGCCACGAGGTGGTTTATGGAACGTAACGGAGCGCCAGGTTACACTAGCTTTCGAGTAGGAATTACAGTCCAGATAGGAGTCTAGGACACTGTTATTCCGGACGACGAGGTGGCTTAGCGCCAGCTCCTGGAACGATGGGGACTCTCATGGGCTCCTTACACGATCCTCTAGCTCGACGATTGAAACCATCGAGTGCACTTCAGTCTTGGGACGAAGTCGTGGCTCTCCACGGCTCTAAGTCGAGACGATTATAAAATAATACTGAATACGGTGGAAAAAAAAAAGGGAAAAAGAGGGACATTATGGAAGAGGGGCAAACAGGGAGAGAATAATAATTCCACAAAGCGGCGCTGTATAAAGAAAGAAATCCATATTCAGATCCGATGATGTATCCGGAGCGGCACAGGAAGGTTCTCCATTGAAGCTTGGATGAGGAAAGAAGAGAAGCCGGCTCTCGTTGTACGTACGCTCTTGCCTTTATCATTGACCGAGCCCGGCGACGATTATGATTATGACCAGGATTATTATTATTATTGTATTGGAGAGGTATCGCGTTGCCGTGGTTAAAGCACGCTTGGTCCCTGCTTTGTCCACGTGACAGCGATAGGGCCCATTTACGTCGAGAACACTCACCGCCGACATCATAATGGCCGGATAAATCCCCGAAAGCCCACAATACGTCCGTGCATCGCGGGTATTAACCGGTAAGTAGGCGGATAGATCGGTTCAACGTGGAACCAACACGGACAACATCCCTCCTCTTCTTTCTTGTTCGTGTTTAGCCCCGGTAAGCGAGTCTGCCCTATTCCTGCAAGCCGAAACTTTGCCTCCTCCTAATTAGTATCGATTACCGAACAGACGCGTTCTCTTCCCTTCTACGCGACCAGCTTGTTCCTCCGTATCTAACTCCTACCGTTCGTTATCTCCTCCATCTAACCCTGTTCCTACGCTCACTTCGAGGGCTGGGCCCCTCCATCGACTAGGGTGGCATAGATTGCCTGCAGTTGCATTGTTCTGAAAGGAAGGAAGGAAGGAAATTTGCTATTTCTTCTGGCTAATTGGGGTTAGTCGGTGACGATGCTAAGACAGGGAAAGGAAGAGGGGAAAAGGAGGTTAACGCGTTGACTGCTCGAATCACTCTGATTATTCCATTTTTTAATTAACGATTTTCGATACTAGGGCTTGTGGAAGAGAACATTTATTGGGAAACGAAAGCTTCATAAATGTCCCTATTATTTTTTAATTGAAACAATGAACTTTAGCGATGACTAACGGAAGTATAAAAAAGATCGTAGGAGAAAGGGTTAACTATCGACCAGTTATCAGTTGGGACCTAAAAGTATTATAGAATCACCGGTCCCAAAAGCTGGCGCGTCAGCGTTCTGTAACTCATCCCTGTTCCTCGTCCCCGGAGAGCCAGCAAGCTCAACAGGAAGCTGGGAAGAAACAACAACTCCGTTCAGAAGGCATCTCTGTAATCGGATATCGGGTCGGTGAGGGCGTCAAAGAGAGCGTCACGACGCGCAACGTCGCGTCGTGTCCGACCAGGACGAGGATCAGACGACGTCACTCGTCGACTATACTCGTAAACCGAGTGCAGCAGAGGGTAACCTGACGTTCGTCAGGTTGTCTGGCAATGATTCGTCCCGTGGATCGTGTCTGCCCGTTTCGTTTACGGAACACCGACACGGGCTGCTGCGAAAGGAACGTGGATAAATAGCGGGCCCGTTTTACGACCGACCTTAAACTCGCTGTTTGCGTCTGCTCTTTCTGGCTCAACGACAATTTCGATCTGCATTCCCTCAACGATACACCTCTTATCGGGACACTAAATGGATTCGGGATACGTTCAACAACCATAGACGCGTTCCTATTTCTCTTTCTAAACGATCGTAAAAAAGCAGAGGAACCAGAGTTTTGGATAGGAAATCGATGAATGACTCAGGATTCGTTTAAAACTGAGTTTTTCTCACAGAATAATTGATTACAACTAATAAACGGAGCCCTCGGCTGCCGAGATCAGAATTCAAGTTTTTCATTTCTCCCAAAAAACAGAAAAATATAGAATCGTAACTCACTCGCGCTCCTAACATAATTAACGTAATTAAAAATCGCTATCTATCTTCTATTTCGCTAACGCCCCCATGTCTAACAAATTAGTTTCCAAAATATTTGTACTTAGGATTTCAATGTCCAAATCTTCCTTCGGAAATTCGAGAAAATATCTGGGAGCCGGGTAAAAGGAGCAACAGGAATTCTTCGAGCGTACTTTGCTTAATGGGTTAAGCATAAATCATTGAGAGACAATAAAAATTATCACCGAAGAATAGGTGGTTGCTACGGTGTCTGACCGGAGTTCTTCCACCTTCGAGATTGTACGAACGGGTTCCAGAAATAATGGGGATGTCATAAAAGCTTATCTCGTCTAAGGATGGATATGACCAGCTTTATCGGTCGCGTTTGCTTTTCACCTAGACCACTTCTGTTTCTCCGAAAACGTGGCCGCTTTATCGTCCATCCCCCCAGGGGGGGAAACGTGAAAAGTTGGCCAGAAAACCAGTCACGTCCCGTCGAAATCCAGAGATTTCAACGTAGTATACTGGCATCGCCGCACGACGCTAGATTCCTACGACCAGCTAATTTCCTTACGCAAACGAGCGACTAGATCGCCTGGGCATAGATTCTAACAAGATCTAGGGCTAGGAATTAGCACTAACGAGATTAGAGATTTTAGACCAGCCGCAGCGAGCACAAAACTAACGACCATTATAGAAAATTCTAAATTTCTCTAAAACTAGACTCGATTTCATCACATAAAAGTATCGCAAAATTGTACTTATGGTACATCAAATTAAAGCTTAAACTTTCATGAAAATACCTGTATAAAGTTTCCATGAAAAATTCAAATCATTTTTAAATACGAGCGATTGAAAATTAAATACTCACTGATGGACGATGTTGATAATTCCAACCAAGAATCCACTATTTTATAATAAGAATATTAACGAAACGTTTATATAGTTATTTTTATTACACTGTAAGCTTTAAATTGATGTATCGCAAGTGTTATTTCGCAACACTTTTCAGTGATGAATTTAATATTCCTGCGGCAGTCTGTCCAAGAAAGTCGCCCATCTCCTCCATATTTTTACCGATCCAAGGAAGGTTATTCTAGTGAACCGGTAGTACTCTACTTGATATCCCCAGGGTTTCCGGGGCGTGCACTTTCGTTGCGTAGGCGTACGCAAACCATCCGAGCAGCCAAAGGGAAAAACAATGGGGTACCCCGGAGACCCGGTGCATCCCCTAATTAAGATTGGCCTTGTTTCAGGCAGCCCGCTGAATGATTCGTCGATCCCTCGAGGAGTCGATACCGTGATCGACGAACCTGGTCGGTGACGCAATACCACCCTTTTTTTTTTTTATTTCTCTCTCTCCCGGTACTCTTACCCTTGCCATCGGAGCTTTGTTACGTAATCTTTTCTGGGAACGTTAAATTCCTGAAAAGCAGCCCGAGTGAAAAGGGGGCCCGGGCTACGCGCACAGACACTCTTCTTTCCATACCGCCGATACTAGCCGTTCGTTAGCCCCCGTTGTTACGCAATCGTGGAAAATGTTTTTAATCGGCCGACCCGGCTCGATAATGCGCTCTCTGCTCGACAGGCAAAAGGAAAAGGAAGAAGGAGGGCCGCTGAGCGGAATGGAAATGAACAAACGTCCGTGGAAACGAGGAAATAACGAGTCGAGCGTACGTTATCGATTATCGTGCAACTTACGATTCGTTAGGCTTGCGCTGCCTTGAAAAGGAAAGGGAGAAAGGAGACAAAAGGGTGGGTATGGGGTACAACGATACCCGGGGGGGGGACGAGGGTGTAGGTAAATTAGAGGTTGATAGGGAGTCGCGGATAGAAGTGATATACTAATCTATGCTTTTTTGGAATATTTTAACATTTTTTTGTGATTTTTAATTTTCATCTAAATTAACACACTCGTCTCAGGAAAGGAGAATTCTCGTTTTTAAAAAATAAATGTTGTCGTCGTTTAGCGATACATGTGCGCTTTCCTGATAGATATTCTTTGTGAAAAATAGCCGAAAACATTCCTTATTTCTACATTTTAACAAAAACACATTCTTTAAAATTTATAACTTAAAATGAGAAAATTGAGACCAGTCATTTTGACTGGTCATCGGATCAAATTTAAATCAACGAGTTTCAATGAGTGATAATAAACATGGAAAATCACTGTTGTTAATCCCTGTTGTTTTATCGAATGTCGAGCGCGTGGAATATCGCGTAACGCGATATGTTTGCCCATCGCGCGCACCGACATATGTATTTCATTTAGTCGAGTGCACGTTGTTTGCGTTGCCCTCGCGATCAGCCGCCGAAACAACCGTAATTAAATTATCCGACGGTTGTTTATCCGTACCGTAGGCACGAGAAAATAAATACCGGCCGATTTCGCCGGCAAATCCATACCCGATCAGCCCCTTTTATTCCTGTTGTCGTAAGCCCGATCCGTTCTACTTCGACCACACACTGCACGCACCAATAACGCGAAAACACATCGTTGGGTGTATACGTGGGTGTGCTCGTTTTGTTGGTTCAGGCTTTCGCTTAACCCTTTCCCTCTAACACTGAATCACACTCGAGGAGAGATTTGCAATTTTGTTATTATTATCAGGGGGGGTGTTAATTGGGTTGATTATGAAATTAAAATTAACCAAGTATCGCGACTATCAACTATTACCAGTTTCTGGGACGATCCTGTACCTTAGGCAGGACTTCTAATCCATCCGAGAGAATTTATTGGATGAAAGGAAATCTGGGTAGGACGGAGGACGAAAAATTGGGTTGATTGTGAAATTAAAATTAACCAAGTATCGCAACTATCAATTATTCCCAGTTTCTGGGACGATCCTGTACCTTAGGCAGGACTTCTAATCGATCCGAGAGGATTTATCCGATAGTAGGAAAGCTGAGTAGGACGGAGGACGAAAAATTGGGTTGATTGTGAAATTAAAATTACCCAAGTATGGTAACTATCAACTATTCCCAGTTTCTGGGACGATCCTGTACCTTAGGTAGGATTTCCTAATCCATCCGAAAGGATTTATCGGATAGAAGGAAATCTGGGTAGAACGGTGGACGAAAACAGTCCTGTGTTGGTTCAGGCATTGCTTTTGCGGCGGTTTTGCGGGTCGTTCACGCGTGAAACAAGGAGTCGGCGAGTGCCCCAGCTCGGGATCCTTAACGCTCGGTTAGACAAACGTTCGGCGCCGCTTGCATTAGCATATTGCCATTTGCATTTCGTTATATTGTACAACGATCCTCTCTACCTCACCCCTTCCATCTACCTTTTCAACCCTTAGGCCCTGGATCGGGTGAAGCGTACCGAATGCGGCACGCGACGTTTCATCAATCTGATTGAATTCTGGTGTATCAGGTTGATTTCAGAATAAATAACACTGATGGATAATAAAATAAATATTCTTCCTGTATCCTAACTTCGCTTGACCATCTTTAGCCCACCAGGAAATCCTAAGAACGCTATAACTTTTCTATATTCGCGATCGGTGAACAAATGAATGTACGATTTTGTCGCCGTTTATCTCGGATTTCCATGCAGACTCAGGTAGGATTTTCTCGTATCCACGACCCACTCCTTGTTCGATCCTCGCGACCTCCCATAAAGCCGCCTACTCACGAAAAAAAAAAAAAAAAAAAAACAAAAAGAAAAATAGGAAAAGGCCATTGACAGACGGCACGGTCGGAAGAAGCGCGATTTGCTTGGCAGACACGCGTGGTTGACTGTAATCAGCCTGGGACATTGTATGATGATCAGGCAAGGGCTGTTTCGATGACAATTGCTTCCGGGTTCGACTGTGCTCCTGATTTTTCTACTCACGCTGGCGTCAGCCTTGCTGCACCCTTCGCGCCGTCCTGCCGTTTCATGAATACACGGTCTCTCTTTTTCCATCTAATACTCACGCGATATCGCGTGATCGCTATGTATATATATCTAAGAATACAGGGACTTTAGTAGAGGCAGTTCGAGCTGGAGAAGCAAGCAAGGGACAGACGCGTGGGCGTCATAGCGGGTGTCGACGAAGGCATCGGAAGCGCGATTTATCGCGCGCGCCACAAGACTGTGCTCGTGCTGCTCGCGGCGAAGAAAGAGTCGTCCCGTTGGTGGTCGTTAATTCTTGTCGCACGTGTCCCACCGCTTTGATCACGCGAGTATGCTAATTGCCGTCCGCCGCCCACTCTCGCCGCGGAAGAAAGAAGATGAAAAAAGAGAAGGAGGCAGAGCAGGAACAGGACAGGCTTTGACTCGGTCGAGTGGATGACTTTGCCGCTCTCCATCGGCTTGTACATTGTACGCACATGCGCCGGACGCGCGCAGGATGCACCTCGAAACTTAACTTCTTTCGATTCTTCCATCCTCTCGAAAGCTTCTGCCCCGATATCTCAATTTACGTTTCTGATTTTTCACGCTTAGGATTTGCGACCGAAAAATCTGAAAAAATTCATAGTCATAAAGAAACGTGTCTAGAATATTCTAGAATTTTTTCAGATTTTTTGAACACCATTAAATAGGGAAAATATGGGGAAAATCAGTTTTTCTTCCTTACCCTGTAACTACCCTCCTGGTTGAAATACAGGATTGAAATTTGGTGTACAACGGTTTCTTTTTATGAACTATAAAATAGTGTATAGCTCAATAAAATAGGGTAATACCCTTTGGTATTGATTTTTAATTTTAGAAAATATTTCTTAACACCTTTGCATCGAGCTATTTTTCACGAGAATAATAAAATTTTTATATAAATCGGTGTGAAGAACGAAAATTCTCATATTATTTGAATGATAAAACTGGGGCTGGGCAAATAATTAAAATAAACACGCTTACGGTTTAATATGCAGTTTTTAGACTGCATACACGCGACGGTAAAGAGAAATGAAAAATTCCTTGATCGTTTCGAGATAAATTCGAGGAACGAGCGGAAGAAGCGGACGTGCAGGTACAAAGAGAGCCGCCAGCCGGCCCGTTTGCCTCGCACAGGTAATTGTCTTCTTAGCCACGCGAGAGTGCACGTATTCCACGAGTAAATACATCCAGGTAATACGGTGCTCTCACGGGACAGAACAAACACGCCGTCAACTCATCCGGACCTTCGAGTTTTCAACTCTTCGAACACACTCGTTCGATCGATCCTCGACGACTCGATGATTTTCTTGCCACCCTATTCTACTCTGTCAGATATTAATTACGCGTACAATTTCTAAAACGTAATCTTCCCATGTAAGATACTAATAACCTCGTCATTAAGTCCCATCAAACGTAAAAGTCATTAAACACTGACAGAGAAACATCAAGTGTTTTTTCTTTTTTCTTTTTTATTATACTCCTCTCTCGAGACGATAATTTGAAAATTACGAGGCGCGTTAATGGAAGCGAAAGCAACTTTGTTCGCAGAGGGAAGTGTCGGTCCTGCTGTTCGATCTTAGGACAGACAGCGGTGCCAGTAAATCGGCCGAAATTTATCGAGCGCGGCTGTACGATTATTCTCAGCGTAGGTGGCAGCTCGCTTTGATCCTTCGTGACATATAAATCGAAAGAAGCGGCACACGGCTCGCCCTTTGCCGGCGCAACGCGGATAATATTTATGATTTCACCCGGGAAACTCTTCACTGTCGCACTTTGACTTCGAGCCTCGATGATTATAAAAAAAAAAAAGAAAAATTGAAAATTGAGACTTGAATGGATGAAAGGAAGGAGATATAAAAATTTATCAGAAGCTGTCCTTGAGATTCTAGTCCGACAGACTGGCCGATTTTTCAACGGAAATCGAAAGTGTGTTCAGGTGTACCGTTTCCAGGTATACTAATTTCCTCGTTTCCGGTGGAACCGTCTCTATGCCCTATTAACCGAATTTCTAATCTCCCAATACTTCTATTCGGTAAAAATTAATCAGTCTACTCGTTGGAATTTGGAAAAGATTCATATTCCAAGGCAAACCAGAGAAATTTCTGAACGCGTAACCCCAGGCAGATACACGCGAACGGGGTATTAAGTTCCCGGGTAACGGGTAGAAGAAACTCCCCGACAATGTTGCGAATAATTCGAGATCGAGTATCATTTTTCGGTATTGAATGGCAGGGTATCCGTGTTCGAGATGGATCGAAGCCCCCCAACAATCGCAGCCAGTTTGATTCCACTTGTTTGTTTGCCGTGCACCGTGTATAATAGTGCACTGTATCAACACCCGTGTTTACCTTGCCATAATACAGAAACATATATGTCCGCGGGTGTACATCACTTGACCGGATCGTTTTACCCGTCACATGATATTTTACTAAATTGTCTTCCACCCTTTGTCCCGACTTTTCCATTTGCATCGTGGATGGGTCAGAAACGAATGATAATTTTGCGCATCTTGCGTTAATTAACGTTTGTGATTAAGAAGATTCTGTTTCTGGAATAATATACAGGGACTGCTTTGTAAGCAAACATGGATATGTGTATTTTAACAGTGCAGAGAGGGTGGTCAGTTACGAGTCAGGGCAATTAAATTTTGTAAATGTTCTTGTTGGTTTTGCGGAGCAGGATGATAATAAAAATTAGGTAATTATCGATATCTCGTCAACTCCACCGATTTCGCTAGGTTTTTAATATATCGCTGGGACGATGCTTTAGTTTTCGAGATATTCGAAAAGAAAATTCTGTTTCGCTTCGTTTACAAATATTTCATGTATAGGAAAAAGTTGCTTAGAATCATTATCCTAATAACGTATTAAAAAATGAGCGAAATCGATGGGGTTGAGATATCGATAATTACCAAAAAAGAGAACAAAATATATGTACATTTAATTGAACGTTCCCTCTTTCGAAGCTTCGAATCGACTGACTGGCAAAGAGCAAAAATCCTCGAGCCAGATGGGCTCTTATCTATGTTTCAACACTTTATATTCACGTATCGAGTTACGAATGCCTTTTTGGTCCAGGAGGATAAAGAATAAACGATTTCACCCTCGGCATCTTTGATCGTGAACGTGTTGTTTATACAAGATCATATTAATTTTTGCCCTATATCAATAGTTGTAATAAAGAGTCGAAGCAAACAAGAATGTCGGAGGAAAAATCCAATGATAACAGAGGGGTCGAGGTGGACGAGGGTGAGTTTAGATGGGTAAACATCATCGGGGTAATTGAGAGAAAGTATAATATAAAGAATTTTCTGGTAAATTGAGCGAACCGGTACGGAGAAGGGGGAAGCAGAGGGAATTTCATCCCCCCGTCGCGAGCAAAGTTTTCCAATAAGAATAAGAAAAGGAAAGAGCTAATCAGAGTTTGCCGGATGCCAAGCGAACGTTCAATGGCCCGTGTACCTTTGCGTCTGTCCCGGCTCGTTTTCCTCTTCAATTTCGGTTACTCATAGCCTCGAAAGCTAGGAATCCTCTTCGATACTCTCTGATTTCGCTGCTCTCGCACATTTTTCCGGAGGAAAGAAACGCGGCTCGGATCCGCCGTAAAGAAGGATAAGCGGAGGATAGGAGTTGGAGAGGGTCGTCTGCTTCGTTGTTCTTTCGCGGGTAGAAAAGAAAAGTAAAAGGTTGCTTTCGTTCCGTGGGATTGGATGGCTTCTTTCCGTCTGAACCTCGCCTGTTGCCTTTCGATTTCTTTATTTTAATTTAATATTTCAAATGAGACATCGCGATATCCGGGTAATCCCGCGTGCTTTCCAAGGATCTTCCAATCGAAAATTTTCCAATATCCAGAATTTTTCTTTGGTACGCCTCGCATACGTCTTCGTTTCACGTCGTCGCCCGAGGGGGTTGTTGTCCAGCCTCTAGGAAATTTAATTAAATCCTCGCGCGGCCGTAAATTATCGCGCTATCGACGCGGTAACAGCCGCGTTGGTCAGGATGGAAAAGAAACGGGTGGAGCGAAAAGAATGGGTTGAAGAGAAAGAGGGAAGAAAGGTGTGGAAGCAGGAGGGCACAGTCAGGGACGAAGAAAAGTAGGCATCCTCTGTTGCGGTATAGCGATACATTCGGCGCGTTGTGGTCGCTGTTAGCACCGTTAAACTAGCCTTTACTGTTCCGACCGGCCCTTTGAGCCGAGCCGACTGTGACTGTGCGGCAACCGAGAGGCCAATAAAACCCGTTCCCCGTAAAACTCCGCGTCTCGCCGCCTCGCCGCGGCTACGACCGACGCGCATCCGGTTCCAGCCCCGTTTTCCTCGATCCGCGCACTTTTCCACCGTACCATCCACCGGGAACAGAATTTTCTTTGATGTGGCGGAACGGAAAGAATGTTGAAAGTCGCAGCTCGTTTTTTTCACCGCCAGAACCGATTAACACGTTCAGCTCCGGCTGGGAAAGTCGATCGTTTTCCTCGATCCGCGGACATTTCCACGATACCATCCTCGAGGAAGAGAATTTTCTTTGATGTGGCGGAACGGAAAGGATGTTGAGAGTCGCAGCTCATTTTTTTCACCCCTTCGCCTATGATTTTTTCGATAGTTGCGTCAGACAATTTCAATTTTGAAATAATAATATATAACATTCAACGATCCTTGACTGAGCAAATTATAATTAAATAAAATTAAATTCAATATTCAATCATACTAAAAATACCAACCAAATTTAACACATTAACAATTATATCTTATTTTTCCACTTTTTGAAATATAAATATTTTATAAGAAAATTATTGCTCATAGTTATGGTGGAAGGCGACAGTAGCCGAACCTTAGATCCTCCCTGCCCTTTCCTTGGAATTCATTAATCACGAGTTTCCCATAACGATGAGCAACCTTGAGGAACGCCGGTATGCGAGTTGCAAGTTGCAAGTGCAGCTGGAAGGGAAACACGGTGGATGCACCGAAGGAACGGGTCAGATATATCGGGTCTATTAGCGGCGCTCGCTGCGCTTACAAAGCGACACAAGGATGCAAAACGTCTCACGGGATCCCGGTGCAGGAAGTGGGCCGCGTAGAATGCTTATAAATAAGCATCATTCGGCCAAGCCGAGCCAGGCTGGCTTCGCCATCGCTCCGACACCGGGATTAAAACTGATTTCGTGTTTATGAAATGTCGCGGATACCTTGGCACGATCCTACGGTACCCTACGGAAAGAAGATTTCCACCTTCCGAGAATAGGCCCGATTTAGACGCACTGCATTAATGTCACAACCAAGATAGGTGGCGAATCGCTCGACTCTGACGCACCACCGATCTCGTTTCGAATCTCTACCGCGAATTAACCCTGCGACCACGCACGGAAGGGTCACTGATGACCCGAATGAGAAATGATCTAAAAGTTCTCAAGTGTCCTATTTGCTAATCAAGAATCCATCGAAGGTACACAGGACTGCTTTCTTCCTTAAAAAAGCGAAGAATCTTCAAGAATAGCATAGAGTACTATAGCAGTCAGTGTTTTCTAGCATTCTTCCAGATGTCAATGACAAGAGCAGAAAGAAGAGGATAGTAAAGGGGAAGAGGGACGAGACTGTCGGATGAAAGGAAAGAATTCGTGAGAAGCGAGCTACCTCCAGGGAATTGCAGGTATCTCTCTGCTTGCTTGCACGACTTCGGATACATCTTTTAATCCATAGTAAGCAACACAGGACTTGGACGCATTAGCAGCGTGGAATCACCATTTGCACTTGTGTGTTCACGCGATAACGTTATCCATGGAAGTGGAACACAAGTTGGATAGATGAATCAAGCTGTCTCGAATCGTGTTTATTCAAATGGTACACTCGTGTACGTTCGATCTGATCGAATACTTTGCGATCTGTAATCTCTCGCATACCTGCATTCAGTCGAGATTGAAAGGAAATTGGTGTGTAACCAGGTATTGGGAAATTGAAGGTGTATCTACTGGATGTGGGTCAACAGCGATTAAACGTTACAAATTTCTCAATAGATCTGGTTGCAAAAGTTTGCAAAAAATATTGGAAATATTTTATCTCTATACACGGTGCATAGAATCGACTATGCGAAGCATGTAGTTATAAAAAAAAAAAGAACAAATTAGGTGGAGGTGACCATCTGTTCCCCTGAAAGCAGCAGAGCACCATCTATCACATAAAGGATCCCAATAAACCCCAAACTACCCACATCCTTCTCGTTATCCCCAAACACTCCCCTAGAAAATAGCTTATAACACATTCATAACGCATATGGACCATCCCCCCAATAATATCCCGCTCGAATATCAGCAAAGGCAGCCACCGTTGACCCCATACCGATTCCCTTTCCCAATGGATGCACGGATCGAAATTAAAACACGTGTTTGTTATTGCTAAACGATTCGAGTTCGTTTCATTTTCCAATTGGAAATTGATCACCCTCGCGGTACCCAAAGTGTTAATAATTTTCATAAAATTATTAAATTTAATCGCAGGAATTCTCAGTGGATGAATCTCGACTAAGTTTAACGAACGAACGAAAAATCGTTAACGGAAGGAGGGTAAAGGATCAACCGGTCACCGAATCCACCGCGTTAATGCTCTCTGGCCGATTTCCGATATCCGGTTTAGAAAATTCATCGACGAAACGACGTACTTGACTGACGTGCCCTTCGATCGTACTCGTTAATAAATACCGCGTGAATGCGTCCAATACAGAAAGCTGCCCTCTACTTTTTCCTCTTTTTATCCCTCCGCAGGGTTCCTCCTCCTTGGTTTCTTCACCTTTTCGCAGCCTGGCTGTTCCGTTTAGTCGGTTCGCTGGTTTAATCCTGACGTAGCCTGCCCCTACCTCCTTCTCCTTTCTTCATCTTTGCTTGATCTTCGTTTTCAGCTGCCTCTTTGTTTCTGGAATCTTCATTTTTTTTTTTCTGGTCCGCGGTCGCGTTGTCTGGGTATATCATTTTGCAAGGGGATACTTTTACTCGGAGGGTTCAAGAACGAATAATTTTATTCGGAATTTCACTGCAACACCTTTAATCGAGCCTGGTGCACCTGTAGAATCGTTAGGTGCACCAAGCGAGCGGTGGACGATCCGCGTGAATAGAAATGAGATGGGAAACAGGCGCGCAAACAAACAGACAAACAAGCCGGCATTCAGCTAGCCGCGGATTGTTCCGTGAATTTTGCAGCAGTCATATTCATTTCTGAGATTGGCTTCTTCCGACTGGGCTCCTCTGTCTGTCGTTGCATAGGTTCATTCCTTAGAACGAAACGATTCCATCTATCGGGGACGCGAGAGCGAGCGGAAGTTGGAATAAAAGAGAAGGACCCGGTCGGTGAAAGGGGAATATGCCGAGGGTGGCGAAGGAAGAAAGAAGACGACCGGACGGAGCCGATCGATCGATCCTTCTTCCCAGAAACATCGCGAGCGCGATTCCATGTCGCTGAATTTTTCTTTTTTTTTTTTTTCAAGAATATTTTATTTTGAAAATATTAAAAATTATTTTATTTTGGGGTGCAAGTGGTAAGACTCGAGAATAATAATTTGAGGTTTCAAAAATGGAATCTTGCCAAATTATAGCTTAGTAATTTGTAATTAATTTATTCCAATGGAAACCACTTCAGAGGCGACCTTGAGCGCCCATTCATTCCAGACAGACTATGGCAAGCTAGACTTTATCTCTGGTTCCATTCTTGGACAAATTCAATACCGATTTCTCCGATTGCAAAGCTTGTTACCATTAAGTGGACATTATGCTGTCTGAACAGACAGCGAAAGTGTTATATACTCCGTCGTTCGCTGGTCTGCCAGAGATAAGGTAAAGTACACAATCTAATTTTCATTTCGTTCAATTTCATGGAGTAACAATGTAGAAAAGGGTATTGTCTATCGATCAGCTTCGATAAAGCAGCTATCTAAACTGTCTTACAAGCATCAAACAGGAAGTTCGATAGTCCACAGACCGAAGTTACAACTCTTTACGTACCGCATGGAAACCCGCGCAACAGATTGAGAAAATGTTGAAAAAGCGTAAGAGTAACTCGAGATGACCACTAAAGAGGCGAGCTAAAAATCCGAGTAGAAGTCAAGTGGTTAGGGAAGGCGCACCGGGCACAATGAAAGAATTTAAAGTAAAAACGAGGACAAAAGTGACCTACCCACTTTGCTGCTCGACCAGGAAGCTGTCGAAGCGTGGAGTAGGCGGAAGTAACGACGAGAGGGTAGAAGACCTCTCGTTCCAGCGAAACACTGGGAAAACGAAGAAAGTAGTCACAGGGTGCAACTACTCGGGATGGGGTAGGATGGCGATGGTGGTAGAAGATAAAATTTCGAGGTGCATGCACTTTCGTCTTAACGAGCGTGCCAGGCGACAGGGAATAAAAAAAAAAAGAAAAGAAAAAAAAGATGGACCGGTGCGATCCGGCGAGTACGCGACGATTGGTCGAGCGACCCAAAAAGGGTTGGATTTTCGAGAGAGCAGCGCGGCGTAAAGGGTGGAGCGCTGGAGGAGGCTCGAGAAGGCTCGTAGTAGCGAGCATCGTGTGTGCCACGAGTGGTAGGGGATGGAAGAGGGGTTGGTATCAGCAGAGAAAAGGGTAAAAGGAGGGGATAGAAGCGGCCGAACGCTCGGCTTTTCTCCGCTCGAGTGTACTTCTCTCGACGACGAGAAGAGCTGTGCGGAACGCAACCAGCAGGTCTCCAACAGCGGCTTGTTTCCCACAAGCTTGCTCGAAAGCTTGTTAGCGAGATTCGCCATTTTTTTCCAACCCCTCCCCTACTTCCAACCCCCCTATCTTTCTTTCCTTTTTTTTGCCATCCCTACTTCTTCCTCGGCACGTACCCTCTTGTACACCGCCTCCTTCGCATCGTGGCCCCCTTTTTTTTTCACCAAGAAGATCATGGAGATGCTCGACAAAAGCTCGAACCACGAAAATCGAGCCACCGGCACAAATCAAGAGCGTACTCCATCTTTTCTTTTTCTTTTTTTTTCTGCCAAGAGAGGACTTCTCTTTTCTTCGCCGCTTCAAATCGTCTTTTTTTCCTCGGTTCTCTGTTCGAATTACGCCCCAGTTACCGGGATTCGACATCCCTCTCGTTAATTTCTCGACCGATCTGCGACCGGGACGAACACAATGCCGGAGAAATGAAAATCGATCGAAAGGCTGCCAAATGAGGGAAAAAAAAAAGAAATAGAACGACCAACTTGGAGAATATGATTGACTATTTTTTTCAAAAACATCCCCAAGGGGTTGTGATTGAAAATTTTCCTTCGAAATGGGGTGAATGTGTTAAATTTAACCGCATTCAGACACGGCCATTTTCACAGTGGCACCGAAATTATTTCTCCTTCGTTTCTGACGTACCGGTGATCGTACCAATTTATTATCAACACTCTACAAAGGGCGCCGAGAAGAATAGCGAGGAACAAGCACATTCGTCAGACAAATTGACCATTTCCATATGTCGGACTGGCCCTATAGGCGGCTAGTCGAGCATGCATATAGGTAGCAGCCCATTACACGCTGCGTATACCTCGTATGGGGATGGCAACCACCTCATTTCCCTTCGTTCTCGTGACTCATGGTGAAATAAAAATTCTCGAGACTTGGGCATCGCGAGCCAATCTGTTCCCAAAGAAAAATATTAGAACAGCCTGGCCTATCGTCCACGGAAAAATTCATATTTACTTATCGCGTGAGCAAGCAATACCCTGGGAAAGGGTGGGAGGATCGGATGAAAGAGGTCCTAACTTTTACCTGGCTTACCGGGTCTGCTTCGATGGAAAAAAAAGGTCCGTTTTCGTAATCGAGTCAGGTCGAATGTGGGGCTGAAAAAAAAACTCGAGTGCTCCCACAGACCAAGAGAATACCTTTGGATCGTTCACCTATGAAGATCTGATTCATTGCACCCTGGAATGGTTTTTCCAGGGTCCAAGAGGATCATCTTTAAAATGGTTCATCAAACTGGAGAAATTTTGATCGAGAGGCTGATTTATTGGAAATTGAATTTTGTTGAATTTCATTGCAATTAAGGGAGGCTTAATTGGGGACGTGGATATTTATGCACTTATGGTATAGAAAAATATACAAAGCACACGCGAACCCTGTGCTACATTTAAAAAAATCAATATAACCCATTTAGATAAAATGTATAAAATAAAATAAGTTAACGAAGAAAGTATCATATAAAAATATTAATCATCCTCTGAAAGAACAATGTTTCCTGTTCGAAAAGAAAAAAGGAGGAAGAAAGAAGGTGTAAAAAAGCGTGATGAGAAGGGTTAGCGAAAAAAAAAGAAATAAAAGAATTGACAGAGTCGAACTGCACACTCGTCCATAAATATTCACCGGCAGATTTATTTTCCCTGCGCTTTAGGGATAAACGATAATCTTTCACGTACGACGTACAATTATTTCGCTCGGCCCTATTTACTTATTCGCTCTTATTTCTTTTATTTCACGATGAAAGTTATACCGCGTACAGGCTAATAATTAATGCCTGCCATTTCGCATACGATCATTGCACCGATTCCTTTTCAAACCTGATGTATCGTGCAATTACACTTGTAAGCGAGTATTAGCAAACTATTGCTCGTGTATCTTGATGAATACAAATTAATGCTCCTTCCTTTCACTTACAGAAAATTACATTTCTGCAGAGGAATAGTTAATTGTTTCTCTTGATGAAGTTTTATTAGTCTAACGCAGCGGTCAAAACTACAGATCCAGCCCTCCAAAGATTTTTATCCGGCCCCATTTTATTTATAAATATTTTATATAATGGATTTCAATAAGAATATTTTCCCGCATGTTTTTAAAAATTTCAATCCGACCCGTTTTTCAAAAAGTTTGGCGACCCCTGGTCTAACGCGTAAGAAAAATTCTGAATACCGTTAAGATGAACAGTCGAGAGGAAGAATTTTCCAAAGATTTTCGAGGTCGTGCAACCTAGGACAAATAGGTGCAGCTTAGATATTTCCACGGTGGTGAGTTTAGCCACAGCTATGGTGGGGCGTAGAAAATCGTTGAGAGTCGAGAATCCCGCGGCCTGACATAAATTAGTCGTGGCTTAAATCCCTGCCTAATCCATCATAAATAACTCCGTGCAGATGCGTGTATGTACGCTCGTGTACGGGGATCCGGTCCCCTAAATTATTTCGAAAAGATCGCGACCCACGTGCTCTGCATCATCCGTTCCACGTGTGTCTATGTGTCTGGCATACGTGTACGAGGTGCTTAACCACCTGCCAAATGTACGAGCATTCTTTAATCCCCATTCACAATTTCACTGTCTCTGGCTACTTAAACGCTTATCCCGAATGGTGATAGCGTTGAAAAATGTCCTGGATCACGTATGAAAATTAAATATAATAAATATTAAATTCGTCGGGATGAACCGGGATCCCGTGTAAGAATGATCGAAAAATCGAAAGAATTTAAATTTCATCCCTTCGTCCCCGAGAGCATCTAGTTGACCGCGAACACAACCGGGATCGGGCATGAAATTGAACATGAATAGAGAAAAGGAGTATGGCGGCGAGAACGACTTGACTGTGCACCAGCCTTGCCCCGTGTCCCTTCTATTATTCAGGTGGCCATTATTGGACCCCTTGGTCCAGGGCTGTGCGACACACGCTCGCCCCGCGGGACAAACGCAATCGCATCTGCTCGGAATGAGAGCTCGTGTCTCTCCCCGGCGGCAGAGGGTGGCCCTCTGGGTCACTACTCGCTTAACTCGCAACACGCTCTTCCTAGGTGCCGCGTAAACTTGTATATCGGCGTGCCCGTGAAAAAGGAACGCGAGATGATGCCACGTTTAACCCTCCTCGCAAGGATCTAGTTACTTAAGTTCGGCTCCTCGTAGTAGCTGCTGCAAATAAAAGGAGGAGAAGGTAATTTATGGCCAACGGGACCTGGTCCAAGGGGTGAGAGACTTGCAACGGGACGAAAGGGGAATAAAAATGAAACTGCCTTCGCTATGGCCAATGGAGAAGAACGAAGGATATATGGGGATGGATATGGTATTGGCTGGTTAAAGAGATTCTTAGAGCAATTGCTTCTTGGAAATAACAGAAAATAGTGATCAGGAGATATTCGATCCTAAATATAGATTATAGGTCATAGGATTTTCAAGGGTTGAAATTATTTTGATTTTTATAAAAGGTTCAAATTTTGTTATACTTCTTTTCGATTTCATACGGGATAGAGGGTATAAGGAAAGTTGCAAATACGCGTGCTGTTCAACGTAAACGGAAGATATTGGCACGGGTGCCGTTGACATCAAGAAGGAAGAAGAGGGTAGTGGAAGAAAGGAGAGCGTACGAGAAGACACCGTGGACCCTGAGTGATCTATGGCCGAAGATAAACCAGGCGTTCAACAAGTGTGCTTCGCCGATAGCCTGTTCCATAGTCGTGCTCTGGCGACGCGACACTTTTGTCTGCGAATTTTTCCAGAATTGATGGCAACATCCTCGTGAAATAAAGTGGAATGATAATTTTCTATCTGCTGTAGATCTATACAGATAAATTATTTCGAAATTCCCTTCGCAATCTCGTAGAAACTTCATTTTTAATTCCAATTTCAACTCCGTTTTGTTCGAGTAAAAACAACCATACGAAGAGCGTTAATTTGCAGGCTGAAAATTCAATGGAAACAGGACGTAATTAAAAGTTTCGTGTGCCACTAGCCTGGATAAACTCGTTCGTTCCTAAGTCAATACACGTGTGTGCTGGCCAGCTCGACTCGGCTTCGCTCCTCCTCCATCGGAGAGGAACTTGCGTTACCGAGCAGGTTAATTACGCGCCGAAAAGTGCGTTCTTACAGAAATAATTAGCCGGGGGTGTGCGCGTGCAAACAACAAGAACCCATTGGAACGAGAAAAACAGGGGAACCGGGCATTGTTGCGCCATAATAACGGCGGAAAATTCCGGCGAATAATGGGTCGACGACCAGCGAGCAAGCAAGCAGCAGGTCGTGTTCCTTCCGCGCAAATTCTCTTCTCGATGTTCGGTTTTGCGCGCGGATATTACGGAATACTCCAATAATCGTGGCAAGGGGATGATTTTTTCTCTCTCTCTCACCTTAATGGAAAATATAAATCGATGCCAGAGTCGGAATTTTCCCCTGGCAGCTTTGATTTATTCCGATAAATTTTTGTAAAATTATTCGATACCGGTATAGATTGGATAAAGAATAATTACTAAACGGTTACCTTATCAATTTTCAGCTATTTTTACCGCGACGTAAAGCGAGCCAATAATATTCTCAATTTATTTTATCACATAATAAACAGTCGAAATGACACCGGTCGTAATAAATATCAGAGTTGCTTAAAAAAAAAAGTGAAATTCATATTCCAAGTTTCCTTTTCTATCGGCGTTGCCTTAAAATACCAAGGCGCGCACGAAGCAAGAAAAGTCACAAAGACATTTTTCCAACGTTCATAGAAAATTTATCTTTTCCACGAAGAATCAGCCCCTTCCGTCTCCGTCGCGAGTGCGACGGCCACCCTGTGCACAAGGACGAAGAGAAAGGCCAGGTAGCCGGTAGTAGCGCAATTTTCGCTGAATTTTTCTACTCGGCGAACGAGTCCTGCGGCGTCGTTAAGAGAATGGATCCCGCCTCGCGGCTTACGCGGCGCGGCGGCCAAAAGAAAATTACGAATCGCTGAAACGACGCGTGGCGTCACGTGTGATCGCGACGTGCCCGTCGCGTACGCACGCCTAATGCACCTTTCTCTCCCTCTCTCTTCTCATCGTTTTCTTACTTCATCTTCAAGGGTGTTGTACAAACGAGTTTCACGCGAAACTTGTTTTCCCAGCCTTCAGTGAAATCCGGCAGTCAACACGGTCATTGATTCCCCCGTTTAACCCTTATTTCCATCGTCGACGTATATATACGTCGCTCGAAGATCGAGCATTTTATTTAACTTTTATTCGAATTTTATTTGAAACGTGGATGAACTTACGACGTATATATACGTCGTGGAAGGGTTAAATTTGCTCCGCGAAGCCAAACCGGGCGGATCACGGCAGGCGAAACGGGAACAAAAGAAAGAAGGAAGGATGAAACTGTCGCGGATAAACAGGAAGAGCAGAACACCGAGAGATCGGGCATTGTAAACGTAACCGAAGTAGAAAAGTATGCAGAGCGAGGTCTGCCGGAATCGTAAGGAGGAGAAAAGAGCGAACGGAATAATGGTTCGCACATAATGAGAGGAGCGAGTTTGAAATGGGGTAGAGTGGGCGATACCGTGGCGAGAAAGGGAGAAAAACCGCGGCTGCAGTCAAGGACAAAAAGAGATAGTAAAGAAGGTGGAAAGAGGAGAAGAAAAAAGAAAGAGTACGTCGTATAGGCCGAAGCAGCCTCTTCGTTATGACAATATATCTGGGCCCCGAAGGAAACATTGGCCGGAGAAGTCCTGAAGGCATGCTCCGAAAGCTTGCGGCGGTCTCCTTTGTCGGAGATTCTTCGAGCGAGAAGAAGAAGAAGAAGAAGAAGAAGAAGCCGCGCGCGGTACTAGAGGCCAATGCCTGACTCCTCTTCTTCTCCATTCACGTGAAACGACAAGTATAAGCTAAGCATAACAGGATACACGCTATTAGCTTTTTCCCCTGTTCCAGGACACCTAGGATTCTACTCTGTAGCTAGTCATCGATGTATCGCACAATACGCCGGCTTATCAGATCGTCGAGCGAGAAAAAGAGAATCAACGACGCGATCTTAATTGCCTGCCGAGGTAAAACTCTATACGTACCTCGATTCGAGCGTGGTTCGAGCTAAAGACCGGCAGGAAAATGAAGATAGCGTGTAGAGATCTGTACAGTTTTTGCCCCGACCAACGTCAAAGGTCCCACGTATATTATTCCCTCGAAGCGTTGCCTTAACTGGTACGAGATTTTTGCACCGAGTTACGGGCACCGGGAGAAAGCGACAAGGAGCAAGTTTTTCTCCATTCTCGAACACCCATGAATCCCAGAAACGTAGATTTCTTTCTTAGACGCTCGCTTCGTTTAATTAGATAAACGAAAGTGGCACGTTTAATTAAGTTTTGTGACGATTCAGCAAAAATCATTATTGGGTTAACCCTTTGAGGGGCAGTTTTCGTTTTTATTTTTTTTTTTTTTTAATTCGGAATTAATTTGCAGATTTTTTCAATATGCGAGTACTTTTTAGACTCTTCAGGTTCCAAGATAACCTTTGATTTCAATAATTTGTTCGAAAGAAACATGTGCCCCTGAAAGGGTTAATTGTTCTTTAGGCGTGTCGGCTTCTATGCGCCACGATCGCATGATTCGATATGGCGGCGCGTGAAAACCAATCCAATATGGCTGCCGAATTACCAAATATCTAACCTCTGTTCTCTCGAACTTTATTCGTCAAAACGACAAATCCAAACGGTCTTATCGGATCGTTGCGAAGAAAATGTCCGCTATATTCCGCGGACGACCGTACCATCCACTTCCATTAGCTTTTTCCTCCAAGGGCGATGAACGATCGCGGGGGAAGCTAACGTTATCGACGATACTTTCTATACTTTTACGAGATGGGTAACTCGTATGTTTCGTTACTTTTTATGTTAGCCTTATAAAAAATATTACGATGTGGGGTAGATGACGGCACGGTGTGGTAAAACACATTTCATATCGGAACGTCGCGTAGACTCTATAAAAGCGATCCTAAGGAGTGGAACGCTAACATGGGGTCGTTCGCGAATGTAATCTCGTAAGAGATGCGTTCTCGTGACTTTTACTTTACCATGAAAAATTCGATGTCGCGACATTGAAATCCCGGAAATTCGATATCGCTTTTATTTTTCGCCATTAAACGCCACGTGAAAAAGTAGCCTAAGCCCTTAACCTCCCTTCGACGACGCGACGCGAATTGGACGTTATAGTAAGCCTAGCCCTCCACCGGCATCTGCCGGAGTTACGAGCGTGAGTTAAAGCAAAAGAAGAAGCTGCTGCTTGTCCATAGGCGAACTTACGACGATCAAGGCAGTCGAGCGTGGTTGGATAAAAGCTCGCGAAATAAAGCGACCAGCTCTTCGCGAAGGGGAACGATGAGATCGATGTACGAGGAGTTGACCGTCGACGTTAAAGGTAGAAAAGAGAAGCGTCTTCTTCGTTCCCCGTCAGCTCGTTAATACGAATTTTAATCGCTCGTCGTAAAGAGGTCGCGCATGTAAGCGGACCGCGTCGGACGAGAAGGATTCGCGCATTCGGCAATAAAGCTTCTCTTTTACTAAATGTTACCATAGCCTCGTCTTATCTTCCTCCCCCGCTTTGTTCCTACGCCGCACTAAAAACTCGATGTTTTACGACATACCGTTCGTTCGGCCCCTTTATGGTGATCGTGACGACTGAAAAGACAGGGCCGATATATCCCTGCTGATATCGTTTCGCCGAGCGAACCCTCCAGTGGCGGGATTTAGACGCAAAGAGGCTCTTTAGCGTCAAACTGGTTTGTTTAATGATCCCGTGTTTACTTCTTTTTGCCATACCGTTATCCGTGCCGCATCGGCGTACTTATAACAGTACAGCACCGTATCGTAACCTTAAGTTTACCCGCAACTATGCTTTCTTAGATCGTTGGTGGGGAAAAAAGAATTCGCGACCGATAACGCGTCGAGGAGGATTCGCTTTGAAAAATCGCCGGAAAGCGGATGGGGAACTAGGCGGACATGAAAATGGCGGGAGGAGGAAAGGCAACGACGATTTGTCCGTTAAGCAAGGCTAACAGGCGCGACTTAACGTGAATTATTAAGCGTTTGCAGTTCGCGCGTCGCGTGCTCTCCTCCTTGAGCAAGATAAAACGACAGGCGAAAAGGCCGAAGCGTATATATACCGGAAGGCTGTGCCGCCAGCGGGGCCGATTAATCGCCCGGGGAACCAGTTTGTCGGAAATAAAATCTGCCGGTGGAATCGTGCTCCGAAGCATAGGGACGTCAACGTGCCAGCGGCCTTCTCGTTTTAAAAGCGTGCCCTAAAGGGCCGCGTCGACACCGGGCTGCACACGGTGCATCCTCTAGCGGCGCGGCCTATCATCCCTATCATCGGGGCTTCCCCCGATCGTGTGCGTGCCACTCGCGTGTCCGATCGAAGCGGATTTCTTCGTCTATAAGACACTTTAGGCCGACCAATTTTTTTACGTTTACCTATTTATACAACCCCTATCGCGATCAATAGTATTTATCTGCCACCATTTTCTAATCGAAAATGTCGGATAAGATTGAAATTCATGCGTACGGTGTCAAAGGGAAGGGATAGTTTACACGACAATGGAGATCGGACTTGTACGATACACCAGAAATATAAAATGCGACAAAAGAGTGACACAAGTATCGCAGACGGTATCTACGAACAATAGGTGAAACGATCTGTAGAAAATTGTCCTTCAAAGCAAACGTTTCGTCATCATCCTCCGTACCGAGTACTACGTGCCTTTCTATGTACGGAAACATGATCGTGGCTTTACGCTCGTGAATATCTGCTGCGCTTCGCCAATAGTATATTTCAAATGCTAAAATAAACGCTTACGTTGCGAGAACTTATACCATGCGGCTGTGTCGCGCGTATAAAAATGCCGCCATAATCTTATAAGGCGAGCGCGTATCAAAGTTGCGTCTCTCCCTAGTCACAACTCGATCGGTCAACACGAAACTTCAACAGAGTTTCTCCTTTTTTTCTCCTTTCCTTACTCTTACACGATCTTGCAAAACAACGTCCTGCCATAAATTCGCGCTCCTGTCTAAACACACGTCCTGAACGTTAATCATACGAAACAGGATTATGTATCGGAGCTAGGGTAAAAAATAAAAAAAGTATCTTTCATTAGGGTAATACGTTTCGTACGACCGACCATTTGATAGTCATGGTACAACGACGATAATTAATTGGCAATTGCACGAAATAAAATTTTACATGTTAAAAGCACATGGCTACGATGACGTAGGTCGCAGATAACGTTGCCCTCCCGATTTGTGACGCAACCATTCGTTGGTCACTTCAACCGCACCATAGCGAGGTTATGGTGAAAACCTCGTACATCATATTGGTTTTCGTAAATAGATTGTACCACGATGTGGTCAACGGAACAGTTTCAGAAAACGGTACGCTTCAGTGCAACGAAGGTTTATCAACCTTATTTTAGGTTAAGGGAGGTTAAGGGAAAAAGAGAATTCGGTATTGGGGAAAACCCTAGGAGAGTCTAGGGAGAACTTCGCGCTAAAAAATGAGGGACACTAAGATTCTAAGCTGACTGATAACTTTGTTCTCGTTCCTTTTGCCAGGTGAAAATTAGCCGCAAACGGAAACTCGAGTTCTGCACGAACGGATATTCCGATCGCGCAAATGTAGATCGTGAGATTACCAGCGACGCGCGAAAACCATGTTCTCTCAATCGTTGACCGCTACGCGAATTAATGCCTCCCTCTTTTCACCTATCAAAACGGACATTTATCTTTGCGGTCGGCTTTTATGTAACTCGCCACCGACAAACTCGTTCCTGTCTCTTTCTTCGTCGCTCCTATTTCTATCGTGCAACTGTGTAATTTATATGAAAAATATCAAAGATATTCCAAGCGATCGAGATTATCTTTCTAAGAAGTCGAATATATATTATTTAGATAGTTAATATATTTGCTACTGCTCATTCGCGTACCAACGCAAGTAACTGTTCACTTGTAAAAAAATGTATATTCGTCAAAGACACAATAGATATTATTCAGGGTTAAAGTACCATACGCATAACAAAAGATGTCGCGTTTCCCAAGAATTATTCTTAGCGACTAAAAAGGAAAAACATTCACTATACGTTCCATGAACAAAGTCGAAAGTAAGATTTTCTACTACTGCGTCTTTGAATTATTCCCAACACGAGACACATGCCTCGTATATAGGTAATAACAGAACGTTAACAGAAGATCGAGCTTCTGAAAGGCATGGACCGAGAGATCTTATCTATCAAGTAGACATAAACAATCTTGTAAAAACTCACCACCAGTTGGCTTGCGCACCGTTTTGCCACGCGACGAGTAGAAATGGTACGACGAAGAAGGTCGTCAGAAGGGGCCGCATCTTCGTTAGGATTCGTTGGACTGTTGTGGATCGTTGGGTTGTTTCGATGGAAAAAAAGAAAGGACAATGCTTGTCAGTCCGTGCTCTGTTTCAGCCACGCATTCTTACGAGCGTCGATATCGATCGAGCATTCGCATCGATAGCCGATCCCCGAGGCTGACAGATCGAGATCGAACGTAGCCCGTTATCCGAACTGATCGCTGTGTCTGACGTACCCGGTCCCACAACACGATGCCTTTACTTTCTTTTACTCTCTTTCTACCTTCGATCGCTATTCCTTCTTACATTTTTCCCGATGTATCACTGACTTCGTGATCGATGCGCGAAATCGTGGCGGTTAAAAGAATCGATCTCTTTTTCGAGTGCACTTGTTTTTCTATCACACGAAGTCCGCCGACAGTGGCGCGCTTTTCGAACAAAGTTAGCCGGTCGAAAAGAAACGAAACGACGGAACCAATTTGAAATCCAGAATCACGGGGATAAATCGGGGATGTCGAATGTCACGATGCACCGATATTAACGGGTAAAGAATAATTCAACTTGAAGAAAAGCGTAGCTTACGCGAACTAGACACCACTCCGTAGACGGTCGCGTACGTACTGTGGCTGGTAGTCACGAGGAAACGGGCAACGGGGTTCTCTGAATGGGTGGAGCCTCCAGTCACTTGCGCGCACGCGATTGGCTGTTTCGCGAGAGAACCAGCGAGGCTCCACTTGCGTTAATTAAGCATTTCGGCACTTCGTCCTGTCTCGGAGATTCACGCGTACGCTCGCTCGCTTGCGATTCGTTCGTCACACCGTATTTGTTTTTGCAAGTTTCCCTAACAATTTTCGAAATAAGAATGAAAAATAATCAAACAATCATCGAGTTAAACGTTCGATTTCTATAATTTCGGAGCCATACGGCGAGAACTTTGTTGCGAATTCGATTCGTTTTGTTGCAATGCTAGAGCTGCATTCCTTCTGCAGGACGTAGCATTGGCGTAACTAAGATTTTTGCCTTGATTGAACCGGGTTCCGTAACTTGATTAAAAACGTTTATTTTTAGAAAAAAAGAGTAAAAAATACTCTTGGTTAAGAACATACTAACCTTGTAGTTTTGTAATACAATCGCTTCTTACGACGACAGAGAGGCACCTGCAAAACAACAAATTGAAATTGAGAATGTTGTTTAAGTTATGAGTATCAATGTCATTGTTTTATTCGTCGTACCGTGAACTCGTATCAAACTTACTTAGTATTTCTTTATATATCGGTTTAAATAAACGTGAAATACGAACCGTTGTAGATTTCTCATTTAAATGGTTTTTATCGAAGTAATATTTAAAAAGAGTACTCGATAAAACAATTGGTAGAATTTTTCAGCTAATTAGCATACAATTAGTTATCTCGAACTTTATAACGAAGTTAAATGTAGTTGAATGAATATTTTATAGAATATATGACATCTGATGCATTGGCCTTTAAATATTTCCATTACACTATTGAATATTTCACAAATATGAAATATTTTGCACTGCTAACAATCTATGCTGGAAATACTTGTTTCTACATTATTGTTTTACAAGAATTTAAATTCACGCTCTTTTACAATTAAACTACTCCTTCAAAAGGGTAACTTTCACCCTTGAATTTTAAATTCTTAATACCTACTTAATTTTGTACAGCAACAAGAGAGAACGTTCCATTATTATAAGGTAACTGTTTGAATAGTTTAACTGTTTTAAAGACATTATGTAAGCCACATTTTCACACCGTTTTTTATATTTTATATTAACGCGTGCTTAAAAAACAGTACCGCCAACGCTATCTAGTGGTGAGTGACGAAACTAGCAAAGTCAACAATTACATTCTTTAGCAAAATAAATGACTTTTATGTTTTATTGGTATATAATATTTAATAAAAAACGAAATGTAAAATAGATTTATCATAGACCCCTTACAAGTTTCCTATCGCATCCTACTATACCAACAACGCTTGGTACTTTTTCGCAGTGCTCCTAGTGGTAGGAATTAAGATTAAATACGCTCATTTAAACCAGTAACTACAGGTCTAACAAGACTAAACATGCCTTTGTTCTGGAAGGGTCGTGAATTTGTGCCTCGAGAACGAACGCCATCTGCTCTATCCTAGTACAAAAATATGAAACACTTCGCACTGCAACAAACTACGGCACGTTGACGGTAACGGAAAATTGCTTCGATACCAACAGCTATATTCCTTTTTTCAGAAGGATCTATCGATCATTCTTACTTAGTAGAATTCAGTTCTACTAGTATCAGCCCACTACTGCTAGATGGCTGAGCATTTCAATTCCCTATAACCACCCCTATTTCACACCGCATTGAAATACAATAATTTCATTATTAGTTTTAAGATTTAAAACAAATTGCGACAATCGAATACTTTCGAGAATTAGTATAGTTCTAAGTTTTTTTATTTTTCGAAAAAGATATTTTCTTTTGGGATAATCTGATTCGCTCACTGTTAGATGGCACTAACAGTACCATTTTCTTTGACATGATAATAAAATACAAACTTTAGATATACTTTTAATTGGTGGAGCAAAATGAAGATAGATTTATAAAAGATTAATAACATCGGTGTATTTAACAAAATAAAAAAAAATTATTCTTATATATACTTGATAAATTGACAGGTACTGTACTAGTACTATCATTTTGACACACAATATGTAATACTAAATATTACATAAATATGAAAGGCACATGTATCTGTAATTTCTGATTATATCACATTTATGTGATCAGGTTGGCATGTCAAAACTTCTGCTGTATGTGGTAATTTAATAAATTGACCATTGAGTGCTATTATTATATACAAAGTTAAAGATATTTCAATAATTAAACAGTCTATGTTGTCATACGTTTGTAAATTCTGTTTGGCATTGTGAGGGATTATAATATAAACCAGCCATAGCTTCCTGTAAAGCTCTTAAACATGCAACATGTGCCTTGAATCCTCCTGCCCTTTCCGACGAAGATTCTCCACGTACGTTAGAGACATAACCACGAGCTTGTAATTCTCTCCAACCAGGTGGTATGGGGCCATCTGTTGTATCTTGAATTGGATTGTAAGAATACAAGGGTCCTTCTTCAATTTTTGGCATAGGCATATAATTTTGACTTCCTTGGCTTCCAAATTTGATTCCAGTGCTAAACTGAGTAGCTTTAGGTAGTACTGCCTTTACTTCCTTTTTAAATGCTTGCATAGCAGAGACATGCGTTTCTACAATATTCTTAGCATCTCCTTCAGAAAATGTGAGCTCATCTATCAGTGCTTCTTTTTCACGAACCTTCTTCTTTTTAGCTTCCATTTCTTCCTTGACTATTTCCAACCTTCTCTCTTCTTCTTTCTGTTTCTCTAGTTCTATCATCTCTTCCAATTCATATTCACTCCTGCTAAGTTTAGATTTATTCTTTGTTATTTGTTCTTTGTTGTCCTTTTTATATTGTTCTATCTTCTTATTTGTTTCTACTACATCAATGTTGTTAACTAAATTATATATTATTGTTTCAACTTCCTCTAGATAATCATTATATTCTCTCAGTGTTGCAAAATCCTCCTCCTTTTTATTGAAATCTTTAAGTACTTTCTTTCTTATGTTTATATCCTTCTCTACCATTGGATCCTCAAACAACTGTATACGAAAATTAGCCCTTCTCAAAGGAATTTTACATTCTGGGCAAGATCCTGAACCTTTAAGATCACACAATAAATGTTAAGATATCTGTTATTGAATACTATTTTTGTAACAAAGTAACTAACCTTTAAGAAACAACAAGTCAACACAACTTTCACATAATGTATGCCCACAAACGTTTACCATCATTTTTAATGATGGATTTCGATATTTGGTAGTTTTGCATCGTGGACAAGCTTGATCTTCCATTTTCGCAAAATATTTGATACAAATACTAGATTTATAGGAACCACTGTTTCCTTTCTTAGACCGACCGACCGGTTAGAACGTGGGCAAATTTACACTATATACAGTGCATGACATAATTTCAAGCTGAATTCAAATTAATTCAATCGTTTTGTACACTTAAACAACGCAAAAGTAACTGCATTACCACCTTTCAAAGACGTAGCAAAGGATTTATAAAATCGTCATTTTTGAACATAACCTATAATTGCAATTGCAAACAGCTCCAAGATGGATCTGTAGTCGCTGCCATTACGTAGCTTGTGGAATCAAGTATGAAATGCATTCGGGGTCGATAATATCGGAGATATTTATAACCGCAATGTAAAATAACCAAATGTTTGTTAAGCATGATCTCCGATAATATCTTTACTAATTGTAATATTCGCCTATAACCATTAACAATTATTATCTGCATACATTTTCCGCTATCGATTGACCTAAATGTAAAATCCCGATTTTATAACCATAAATTTATATTATGTGATACGAATTCTATTATACTCTATCATTATTCATTGTTTAATTATTTTTGAAGCAATTTTAGTAGATCTGTGACGATTTCTAATTAAAGTTCCATTTTTACTAGTCGCATCTCGGACATTTATAAGTGTAGATGTATAAATCAATTGAAAGATAAACTTATGAAAGATACGTGTGTCGCATGTTTTACTTTCATGGAAGGAATCGTTCCTCTTTCTGTGATCCTCGATGATCACGCACTGTTACATGATTACCGAGGTAGAAAGGAAAAGACAGAGGATCTTAGCGAAGAGAAAAAGGAGCTAAAATCGAGTCCCTTAAGACCAAAGCCGTACGTCTTTTGTGCGTCTCACTTCTAACGATTTGGGGCATCGATTTTTCTTTCAGTTCCATCGTGTAAATTGTACATTAAAAAGCTGCAAGAAGGAGATGCAATGCATGTCCATTATACTTTAAAGAACAAAAGGGGGGGATGGTATGCTTTGGTGTTCCCCTGCTTTTTCACGGTGATGCTACGAACTCCCATTATTCAACCCCTTTTTCGTAAGACCAGCCCGAGATTCTGTGAAAAATGTGCAACGACGTTTCGACGGTAAGCGAAAGGTATCCTAAGCTTGCTTTTACACGGTGGCACACGAAATTTCCGAGATTAGCCGAAATCTTGTTCCGAGGAGATTTGCTAAAGTGACAGTTCCCTATTTCGATGTTTCCTCGTTCCACGGAAATTCGCTTAAGGATAAAGTTCCATCTTTGGCTTTTGAAATTTAACTAAAAAATTGCAGTATACTGCTAAAGGCAAAATCTCGTATCAATGGAACGCGTCACGCGACGATCTGATATTCTTCGAAAGTAATCCAATGGTCGAAACACTCGAGATAAGTATCTCGTTTCGTTAGCCGCCTTTTGTAAAAGCGACGATCGAAGCGATACGCTCGATTCGACCCTACGTTCAGAAGAAAACGACGACGCGGAAGGGTGGCTGGCTCGGTGCGTTGCGTTGCATGAAATTTGTTACGGTGGCACGAGCCGTGTTAGCGCACGACACGTGTACGACAATGACAACGATCGGCCGGCATGGAATTCGATTCTTGACTAGGGGATGCTGCACGCTTGCCGCTCGCACAAGTGTGGGTGGCTGTAATAGAACTAAAGGGATACGCTTGCGCCGGACGATGTCTACCCCATCTTCCCGTTGACTTCAGGTGAGGGAAAGCGGGGCGTGTGCAAGGACAGATGGCAGGGCGTCTCTCCCGGGCCGTGTCGCATGCACTGTCAGTTTCGCTCGGATATTCGTACACGAGTTTTATCGTGCTTGTTCTACCACCATCGTGCTCCTCGCAGAGAACTAAACTCTCGACACGCTCTCGATTCTCCTACCTTTTTCTCATTCGCGCGTAACCTCGAATCGTTTTAAATCGTTGACAAATATATATTTTGTTTCGTTCTTTAAAACTGGCTGATCAAGGAAATCGAGTCGGCCGTCGCTTCGAATTCGTCGGGGCAATTTGATTTGCATAATAGAATACACCGGGGAAAGGAAACGAGACACGATTGGATATATCTTTTATCCGTACTGTTTTACGGAATACTGCTACTTTACCGAGAGAGAGAGAGAGAGAGAAAAAAAGACGCTGACGGATTACCCAACGAGCGTATAAAAGGCATGTTGTAGCGGGAAGACGAGAATAGTCGTATATCGAGGAAACAAGAGGCTATGAGGAAGAAGTATCGAGGACGATTTCAATGCATCCCGACGCGTAGATCCCGAATAGCAAAGACATAATGGCGACATCGAGTGAAAAACCGAAGGAAAATCGGATGCTATCGATTCGTCCGATACTACTTTCTCCTCGATTTTAATTCCGCGCCTTTGTCGCGAGATGCTATATAGAACGATCGTTTCTGGATTATTGCATCACCGTGGGAGGAAATTAACGCAGCGTAGAAGGGATAACATCGAAATAATTGATAAGTGAAACTCGTGATTAAAAAACTTGACACCTGTAACAAATTCTATTTCATCGTGAACAAGCCGAGATCAGTTCTGGTGTACATTTATTCGATACCGCGACGGATATATCGAACAACATCGTGGATCGACTATGAGAGAGAGAAATAGAAAATGAAGGGTTTATTTTTTACCCTCAGTTTATTATTTTCCGGTAAGTGAACCTTCAGTCACGCGTATACGTCGAGTACGGAGATTGTTCTTTGAATATCGTGCAGTGACATGTTTCATGAATTATGCAGAAAATTAAAACAGTAAATTAGAGGTAAAAGGGAGAAGAATGCAATTTCTCGTGCACGTTTAACCGTTCGTTGAAAGAACGTTGCTTTCCCCGATGCAAGCGTAGCACAAGTAATACGATAAAACGATAAGAAATCCTTGGAACATTTTATTGTAATAACGCGACCGAGACGCGTTTCATTCACTCGCGCGATACACAAAAGAGCAAAGCGACAACGGTTCTCGGTGACACCTTACCGCCACGTATTATGAGATGAAGTACTTTCTGAAACTGCAACGCGAAACTTTACCAGCTTAGCTGTAATACATTATGAGACAAAGCGTAGCAAGGTCTGTGTCCGAGCTGAAGAAAGATATATCGCCGTTCTTACCACGTATCACTTACCGGACACTTTAAAATGATTTCTCACCACTTCCGACTACACCGTGTCGCGGTAAACCTTAAAAGTTAATCCCTTTTCCTCGAAGACCGTACTTGTACGTTCTCGTAATATACAAACTCGCGTAGAAAGAATATCGCATTTTAGAGGTTAATCGAGGATTCATGAAACTTCGATAACGAACGATTAAACGTGACATGTTTTTTCTTTCTTAAAATATTCATGATATGTAATTACCTTTTGGTCAAAGAACGATCCATCCTAATCTGCCAGGCTGGAACAACCCCTTTGATAGTGTCCTCGTCCTTTTTCTTCAAGTGCAAGGACTTGCCCGGAGCACGTCCGATCAGGAGATGTACGAGAATCGGTCGTTAGAACCACTCGACCGTGGACCGTACTTTGATGTGTCAGCTTCTCGAAATGTCACCGCGTTGGTCGGCAAAACAGCCACCTTAAACTGTCGTATACGGAATTTAGGCGACCGCACGGTAAGTAATATACGCTCGAATAAATAGATGTTCAGGATCAAAGAGGATTATCGACTATCGCGAACAATGATGAAAATTCAGTAACGAGACGAGATTCTTGTAATCACGGCAAGAGATTGATAGAATACCGACGCGTGTTCTTGTGCACGAACCGTAAACGAACTGGCATTAAGAGATTAATGCTGGAGGAGAAAGGGGGCGAACGAGCAGACAGCCCAGGTCGCGTATAATACAAAAGAGGGGGGTACAATTTAAGTTGGCCCATCAAGAGGTAACCATATAACAGTTCGAAGCTTGCTTCGTAATACCGAACCAACGAAAGAGCAAAGTTTCGTTTTTCGCGTCGTTTGTTCGTACTTCGTTCCCGTGTTCGCCGGAGGAATTAAAGTAAAACAGAAGGCTTTGCTTTGTTTTTTACCGTGCAGTTTTTATATCGCGCGCGCGGCATTCGTCGTCAACTCACTTCTCGCTCCTTGCGTTTTCTCTTT
This sequence comes from Osmia lignaria lignaria, assembly GCF_051020975.1. Classification (NCBI taxonomy): domain Eukaryota; kingdom Metazoa; phylum Arthropoda; class Insecta; order Hymenoptera; family Megachilidae; genus Osmia; species Osmia lignaria. The sequence goes on from NC_135040.1 coordinate 6,116,872, forward strand.
ACTTATCTCTTTTTCTCTCACAAAACACCGATAATACCGCACACGCGTTGTTTTTAGAAATATTTCTTTCTCACCGTCTCGCGAAGTTTCTCGTTGGCGAAGAATCGCGTTATACAGGAAACGTACACATATGTAAAGGTCACGTGGTTCGGGGTAAACGCGTGCAACGGGTTTCCATCGAGCTACTTCCGGCGTTCGTAAATAATTTATCGGCTAACGTAGTTTCGAAAGCTGCGTAGTCCGCTTAAAGTCTTAAACAGAACGCTATGGTTCTCTGTACAACCAAGGAGATGTTTGTTTCGATTCATCTTTAATTTCATGTAATACCTTAAGCTGCACTTGAATTTTTAAATGGTCGGTCGGTAGCGGTGGGGTTCTTAAGTAAGCCGACTGTGGTGGCTTTTCATCGAGCGCAGAAAGGTTATCCGTTGCGAATGGTGTATTCCTTTGTGTGCTCAGAATGTCCTACCGATTATTGGTACATATGTATGTACCAAATATTAATGTATAATCTGTTTAGAAGTAGCCACGCGTACACGAGGAAACGAACGATTTAACGAGGCGTAACACAACAGATGGTATTAAACCATCAGCAGGCAATCAATGATGCTCGCTGAAGGCGTGAAGTACGACCATTTTACCGGACTCTATAACTACACCGAGTACATCGAATAATGCATATTCAACGGATTCTCCTCGTGTCAAGCGTGTACACGTAACATACGTCTGCACACAGACAAAAAGTTTGTCACCAAGCGGATAACGTTAATAATTATTTACCCGGCAACAATCGGTGTCACGACGGACTCAAATTGATGTTTGCAAACACATCATAGGATGCGTTACAACGAGCATTAATTAGAGCTTTTCATGGAATCGTTGTTGTTCGCGGTAACAATGCATTTCTTGCGGGATCGTGTTCGCCCGAATACGCATCATCGATGCGAAATGTGCAGCGGGTGTTTTTCGCACATGCTATAAATTCGAGATAAATTCTAGATTACAGAATTTCAATGAATTCGGTAATTTTCAAAAAATACGAAAGTTAATGAATATGAGCCCTAAACAAGCGCCCCATTTGGCCGGTGTTAGATACGACACTGCGTAGTTTTCATCATTTCCATGAAACGTGATACAATGAGTTCGTACCATTATTCTCGGGGGAACAAAAGTCTGTTATTCGAATTAATGCCAAAAAATATTGCGGCATTAAAAAAATACGCAAATTATTCGACGCACAGATAGAAATGAATAAGTCGATCGATCTGTATCTCGATTATTCAACGCATAGCGCCGATCCGATATCAAAGATAGAATCAATTTCAAACGTTACTCACTCGAATAGTTGAGCAAGAGTTTGAATTTCGGCCTTAAACAGATCTGCAAGCAAAATTGCATGCCGATAAGTGCTTCATTATTTAGAATCACGTTGCAAGCTCGTTCATGTGAAATAGTGGTGTATTTATCGAGGAAAATAGCATGGCGATCCTGTCAGATTTAAAGATGTGAAGTTATCACTGAACAAACCGCCATACATTTAGAATGAAGTCAGTCGTATACGACATTTTCAAGCAAGCGGTCATGTAGTTGCGTTTTTATGAATAATACACATTTAATTGTATTTCACAAGAGAAAACCGTGAGCTGTTCCTTTACTAGTTTGTGTTTTTTAATAGTTATTCGTTTATTGAACGAGTTAACAAATTTGTACGATTTATGTGTATCGCATAGGTGTCATGGGTGAGGCACAGGGATATTCATCTTTTGACTATCGGGATTCAAACATACACTTCGGATCAACGATTTGTGGCATCACACTTTCCTAGAACTGAAGACTGGACTCTTCAAGTAAAATATCCTCAACGACGTGACTCAGGGACCTACGAATGTCAAGTGTCAACCACACCTCCGATCGGTCATTCCATGCATCTCTCGGTTGTAGGTTCGTTGAACATCCTTTTTTATTCGTTTTTTATTCTTTCGTCGTGTCGATTTTCCTTTCGTAATCTTATCGTTTAATTTCGCTCGTCGTCGCTGTTGTTTCAATGCCAGTAACCGTTCATTTTATTTTCACCCGGGGTTCTATTAGGATCTCCTCTAACCTTTAATCGTGTTATTTCGTTGCCCGACGAGAATCAAGTTTACACGAAACGAGTGTTTCAGTAGTGTTTTGTGTTTCTATCCTTTTTTTTTTTACTTCCAAATTTGTTTCGAATTTCAATTAAACCTGTTTGTTTTCTTGCCTGCAGCTAATTTGTGTTTTCTCACGCCAAACGAATCTGAACGTAATAGAAAACAACATGGCGTACATTTCATTTCTGTTGCTTTTATTCCCACATGTTCCTCTGCATCCTTGTATTTTATTTCGCTTTGATATTCGACTAAATTATCATGGAGCTTGATTTATGACAGGATTTTTTTATTTTCGTTTATTACACAGAACCTGTCACATCGATCGTCGGCGAACCAGAAATGTTCATAAACAAAGGCAGCACTATGAACCTAACCTGTGTGATACGTCACAGTCCAGAACCACCGAGCGCCATTTATTGGACCCACAATCACGAGGTACGTCTATCGCATGTGTTTAATCAATCTCTGTGTGGATCTATGCATTTGTATATGTGTTGCTGGTGCAAATTATTTTATACTCCCTCGTATAAATTATACCGCGATGAAAGAAAGGAAGGAAAGTAGGCCAGCCAGAACGTTATTGATCACCATTAGCGAGAGGACACGCGGTACAGACGAATGTAACTTCAATTCGAAAACGGAACCTGCTATCTCGCTTTTCGCATCGCGTATGCATATCCAGGAATCCGGTTAAAACGATCGATTAACGACAACTGTATGGTACACGGTTTAACCTGTGAATTTAAACAAATTCAATACGGAACGGGAAAAGGGAGAGGCGGAGTTTTGAAGTCTCGTCGAAAACGGCGAAGCGATAACGAGGTAACCAGCAAAAAGGGTGAGGCTAGATTTTTCCGGCCTAGGTATGTGGGTGAGTTATGAACATTGTTCGCGATGCAGGGTCGAGTCAAGTAGTCGTATCGAGCACTCGATTATATAATTTCGTCTAACTAGGTTAAAGGGATATTCGAGGGAAGTTGGAGCAAGGTTAATTTTCTCGTTTACTTTTTCTTTTCCTCCCACGCGCTTGTCTGTGTCTTTGTTTCAATTTGTTTTTAATTTCTCCCTCTTCCTTTTAATACCTCTTACACCGAGCGCATCGCCGAGCGAATTCTACCGAGCAGAAACGATATTATTCAAGTCGTAGTTTACGAAATGAATTATTCAATTACATTTCGGGGGTAAAAAAAGGAAAGGTGGCTGGTACTGGTGTCGGCGTATACCGGAACGCGAATAAGCTCTCCTGAGTCTTTACAAATTTACGCCCTCGTTGAATTTTGATCACGTTCAAATTTCAGGAAATAGTTTTCACAGCTATCCTCAAACTTTTCCTTTTCGGCTACCCCGAATCGTGATATTCAATTTTCTATCATCGCGACGCATCCTTGCATTATTAACATTTTTATCCTTATTTTTCCAATTTTCAGTCCTGAAAATTCTTACGATTCACACTTTATTTTTGAGACACCCTCTTTACTCTATAAGAAGGCAATGTCTTATAGGATGAATAAAACAAGCCTTTCTCTTCAACGCGCACCTAATACCCTGCACCTTTCCCTAATTCTCTCCCCAGTTACTTTATCTTTTTCTTCTTTTCAATTCCTTTGCATGCATGGCCCTTTTGTTTTTCGTCTTCTCTACATTCTGTTCTACGATTCTACTTCCCTTCCCTTCCCCATCGTTTTCTCTCTCTTGAATTATCTACGGTACTGTTCTTTCTCTCACGCAGCTTCCTCTCTCGCAGGTGCATTGTCTTTCACGTCCATCCTTCTTAAGGGTGTCAGTTCTCTTCTGGCAGCTCAGCTCTTTGTGTACCACCGCGTCTGTCTTTACAATTCCCAGCCTTACACACTGTCTTTCACTCATTTTTATACCCTCGCTCTTCGTCGCGACCATTATCTCTGTCACCTTCCAAGCTACAACACGCCCACTTTCGCACTATCCTCCACAGCCAGGCACACACAATTTCCCAGCGAGTTTTCCTCCTCGTTCAACCCTCTCCTTTTCTACCCAGCAACCCTCCTCTTTATTCCTCACTATCGACTTTACACGCTCTTTGTCGCTTCATCGTGTCATTCCTCTTGCATCTCGTTATTTATCTCGCCTTACTCCTCTTCAAACCCTTCCGTATCGTTTCAGTTTTGTCTCCCTTTCACGTCATTTCTTCCATCTAGGCAGTCAACACCTACCCTGCACTTTCTCTCTCTGGTTTATATTTTTTATTTTGCTATTTCTAATCCTTTCCAGCAGTACGGCTTTATCTGTTCCCTTCTTTTTTCTTTTTTTTTTTTTTTTTTGTCAGTCAACGACCACAGCAACCCTTCGACCTCTTCTTCTTGTCTCCGTCAATATTTTTTTTCTTCCTCACCGCTTTCTCGGTTCTTTCAATTATTTCTACCATCGCCAACCCTCCTTCGGCTGCGCGCGGATTCAACGAGAACCACTCCATTTTTTACGCCAATCCGACGAAATGATTTTTCATCTCGCCGTCGTACCAACGTTTAATCGTTCCCGATTGAAAAATAAATGTTCCTGCGCGAGATAAATTTATTTCTCTGCACTCCCTCTCCTAAGGGGTTGAATGATACATGGGTATCGCTCGGTTGACCAGGATTGGGTCATTCCACGCTCGATTGCTGGACATTTTGCTAAAAAATCCAGATAATTTCGAAGGACGTAACTCCAAATTCCACCCTTCGTCGATAAAAGTTTCGTTGTTTTTTACCCCTCGGCTCGATATCGTTTCATCCCCCTGTTCTACGAGACAATGAATTAATTAGCCGATAAAAAAAGTTTTCAACCCTCGTTCACGCTTTTTTCTTTCCCTGTCCCCTTTCTTCTCTCACTTTGCTCTTTTCGTCCGGTTCGAACTTTCCCATTCTTTTTTTTATCTCTTTCCCCAAACTCGTCCTTTTGTCGTTACTTCTTACTTCATCCCTGACCGACCCGTTTCCATGGAGTCTCTCCGTTCGGATCGAATCGGTACACACCGTGGCACGAAACTTATGAATCAATTCCTTAATCACTCGATTACACCCGGCGTATCCATTTATCAATGTCCCGGCACTGGGGCCAGCTCCTTAGCCTATTATGTTCTTGGTCAGTTCGTTAAACTTTGCCGTGAACTTCGTCTACGAGCCACGCTGCTGTTTCATTTATTTCCGTCCGACTGGCTTTCCTACTTTCTTGACGACGTTCCTTTTATTAGTTAAACATAACTTTTCGGAGATCCTCTGACGTTGCTGTCTACTTTCTTCCACGCTTCTTAGGCTCGTTGACACGCTTCCTTTCGAGGAAAGTTGAAATTGCAATTTCCCGACGAGAGTACATAGTTTGTTAATTTACACACGGATATCAACTCGACAGCCGAGTACGACTCGACCCGAGGTACGGGTACCCGAAATTTTCAGATATACTGACGTCCGTCTGACCGCACACGTGCATATTCACTTACAGATTATTCCATCCAGAGTTTCTACGTTAATTTTAATGAAATTTCATATTTGTATTGCGCTTAACTTGTTAGGTAAACTAAAATGTACTTAGGTAGGTAAGCAAAATTTATGACGATGTAATTTGCGAGTACTTCGTGTACGCAAGCACATACATACATACGTAAACGTGATTAAATTTAATATTTATCGACGCGAATGAGAATATACGACGAATAATTAATCGATCCTGTTTTCTGTCCATTTTGCTTGGAAAATATGACTTTCGAATTGGAAAAAAAGAAGAGATCAAATTTAGAAACCGATACCGTGCAATTAATTTAATAAAGCTACTGTCGTACGAATGTTTTCAAACATAATCGCTTATCAATATTTTACATTTTATTCCTCGTTTAATCCTATGTGACTCATTTGCTTGCTGACTATGGGGAAGCAATTGGACGGCAGGGAAATATTGATTACCAAATATGAATCAAAAATTCAATTTCATTTCAAAAATATCCCGCTTCGAAAACTTCGAATTCAACGGTATCTGTATTGTTGCAATTAAATAGCCGATGTGTGCTGCACGTTTTTTTTTTTTTTATTTACAATATTCAGTTTTGCAATAATCTGGAAACAATATCTGTTTTTCCCGGGCAAAGGAAAGTTAACAATTTAAATAAATTGAAAAAATACATAAATGATGTATAGCACACAAACATCCCGTATTTATTTTAACCGTTCGTAGAGAAGCATTTTTTTCATACACCATCAGCAAACTGGGTCATTTGTGTTATTTTAACTTTTCAAAAATCTGCAAAAATTCCAGATTTTCACTATTTTATTTATATAATTGCTCGTTAAGTCAAACGTTCCAAATTCTTTTCTGTGGAAATGAAAATTTGGTAGGAAGATCTGGTTTTGCCGATAAAGGGTTGGAAATGGATATTCATCGTCAAAGTATAAAGTATCAACGTTCAACAAAATTTCGATTAACCGTATGACGCATTTTATTTTATAAAACGATAAATCCGATACCTATCATTAATTGTGTGTCAAATTTCCAGTGATTAATTCTAGCGAATTAAACGAAGTTACATCTGAAAACTGCACGTGCATTCGAGTGCACGTAAGCCGGGAATTGCATATAGATACAGTAGGGAGCTTAAAACGGAAAGCCCTGTAGCAACAACGGAATAAAAAAAGCAAGTTCCTTCGATTCCAGTTTCCATTGTCCAAGCGGTTTGGTCCAGTTCGGTTGTTTGACCACGGATACGAATCGACTTTACTTGGCAAAACGTATCCGTTGAAATAGCTGAAACGATTCCCATTAAATTCCCCGCTGTTATTGGCGTTTATAAACATTCGGAGAATCCGCGTTGAACGCGCGTGTAAGCTCCCAGGGAATCTGATCGATGCACCGCAATCAAAAGTGGCCCCCTTAGGTGTGTGCACGGCTCGTTCGTACAAAATTTCGTCCACTCAAGTGAGATTAAGGCGATAGCCACGTTCGAAAGTTAGTCGTAATATTGAACAGGAAAAAAGAAAGAAAATGTAAAATTTCTTAGACTCCCCCGCGAGATTGAAAACAAATCAAGGTGCCTACGTTGCACCTAAGTGCAACGGTGCATGGGTGCATCGATGAAAAATAGGCAGTGAAATTTCCAAACGAAAGACTTTCGTATATTGGAAAGAAAAAATAGCATAAAAGTTCTTAGGCCCTCTCTTGGTTCGCCCAAGATTGAAAGCAAATCGCAGACCTACATTGCACCCAAGCGCATCGGTGCATCGATGAAAAATAGGCTCTGAAATTTCCAAACGGGAAACTTTCAAGAAGCCTACATTTTCCATCCAAATATTCTGAAATTTCCTTTCTTGAAATTTCACCGTTCTTCAAACATCGTTATTATTAATATCCAATTAAATCTTCGGGTAATTTCATTTGCGATCTTTGAAGCGTCTTTGCTGGATGTTTAAGCACCGCCCACGCGAATGTGCGGATATAGCCAATACAGGGAAGATAAGATGACGGGATGCAGTAGGTCAACGTGTATGGGTCAGAACACTTGACTGGCTTGCTCTAGGATACCGTAGAAACTTCGTAGATCGCGATACGGCTTGCACCGAGATGAAGGGTTGGCTCGTTGTAGAACGATCTGGATTATCAGTGAATCAGGTTGCCAGGGACATTTGGGAACGATCGCAATACCAATGAAAACCGGGTTACATCGGTGCGGTGGTTAATGGTTTTTTTTTGTAAAGTAATAGAATCGCAAGGATTCAATGGGTTTCCAGTGTCGCTTGATTACTGGATAATTGGTCCGGGTCACTGCTAGCTGTTATAGTGAAAATAGGTTCACTGGTTATGAACAGAATTTGCGTTTATTCAAATAAAATTATTACGAAATATCACTTGTGATACATCAAATTAAAACTTAAAGATTAATAAAAAAATTAAAGATTAATAAACATTTCATTAATATTTTCAATGCAAATTGTTTAATTATTTATTAGAGTAATTAATGAATCAATTAACGTTTACCTTAGTATTGTTCATTAGTGAATAATGGATAAGTATGTAACATAGGATGAAACTAATGAAACGTTTACAAATGAACTACCATAGACTGAATTAACAATTGAAGGTGGAATATTAATCCTCTAAATCACGAGTGCCATAAGCTAACTGGCATTAATAATAAAACTCTTCTAAAATTTAATGAAACGTGTAATCAGGATAATGTTTCATCGTATAAAGGCTTGATTTATTACGATTATAACTTGAAGAGAAGACTATGCGGGTGATTAGGAAGTCAGTTTAGTGTGAAAACTTTGAACAGATCAACACACGAGAATGGATGGTTTAAGCACTTGGGAGAATTATTAGAGAAACTTGGATCGTCTTATCTGTTATATGTCAGAATGTACTAATAGAAAATTATGGATCGCATCATTGAAATCATGATGATTAATTACTCTTTTGTATGATATGTTTGTTAGTTATTAATTAGGAAGTTGTTGGTAGATTACCTGGCTCTTTGACACGTTATAATAGCGAATCCAGATCGGCTGGTATCTCTGTAGAAGTGTGTGCAAGCAATCGTGAGTTTCTGTATTCAAGACTGTACACGTTCACCAACGCCAGACAAATGGGCGTACATGGTACGTTGACACAAAACAACGTGGTCAATACCGTCTAACAACGGAGTGGCCACTGGTCTGATCTATCAATGGGTTATACTACTTTATAGTGACACTCGGTCGTCAGTAGTAGTCCCTTTCATTGATCAGACGCATAAGCTGAACGAGACGTTGGTGAATTGTACCTAATTTTCTTAATTTTTGCTTGCTTTATTACAATTAAAAAATTAATAATTAGCGATTTTAAAAACATCAATTGAACAATGGTAAAATAATCAAATTATTTTTATTGAAGTCCGCTGCACTTTTCACTGTGCCAATGAAATTGAGTAATTATTTTTAACATACAATAGCCATTTGTTTCCCTCTAGAAAGTGGCAACGATTTTTCTCTTTTTAATCCGAATTAATTAAATCATCTGAATTCTCTTTCCATTCGGAAGAACTGAAATCGTGTGTTTTCTTTTTTCTTTTTTTGCCGAATCTCATGGTAAAAGCAGCAGTTAAAATTTCCTGATTATAGAAGGGGTAATACACGTATTATTAAAGGGTCCATTTTCCCAAGCTTTCATCCGTACGCATTAATCGCTCCATTTTTTGTTCGACAGCAGAACAAACGTTGAAACGTTGGGGACCCGGTGAATATTTCAAGGAATCTCGGTCGGCGAATAAAAATTTTCTTCTGTTTCCGCGTACTCTGCGAACGTGCCTCTCCGAGTGACGTTAATTTACGTCTTTGTATACCCGACAGTTGAAAAGCTACTGTTGCAAGAGCAAATTTACCGTCCCGTGGAACATTTTCTTCGCACGGGTTGATGATTAAAAAAGGAAAGAAAGGGAAAAAGAGGCGAGCACGAACGTGTCGCGTAGGTATCTTTGCGAGGCAGAGATATAGACATTGTTGGAAAGGACAAAATAAACGGTGGAAAATAAAGGAAATTTGAAGTCGAATGGAAATTCGCGCCACTTGACTCGATATTGTTTTTTTTTCGAATTATTTTCTGCAGTGGCGTAACTAAGCGGAGGACAGGGTGGGGTCTGGCCCCCTTTGTTATTTTAGAGTTTTTAAAATTTTAAGATGCTCTTCTAAAATTTTGCGAAATTCAAGATATTAAACACTTGACCCTGTTAATAAAGTTAAGGGAGCTAACCCATTTTATCCAAAAATCCATTTACCCCAGTGGTGACCATCGTCTTCCGCTAAAAGAACCTCCCCTTTGAAACAAATACAATTAAGTATTCATGAGTTTGCAATTTTCAGCAAATTGAAACAAATCTAAGCGTAAACAATTTCACTCTGTTTCTAATGCAATTAGAGCTTGCCAGATGCATTAATATCTTGAATGTATAACGTAACTGTGATATTCGAAATTTCGCGAGAAAATTGTTCTGGGAATTTTCTACTTGCTGAAACGCTGAAATTGTGAGATGTGTAAATTTTTTATCGTTTTTAATAATTTGCACCGTTACCCGTTAATTGCTTCGCTTCGTTTCACTTGTTTCTTTACACTTTTCCTCGTTTCACTGATTTTCTTTTATTTTATTGTTATTTATCGACTTCAAAGACATCTCGAAAGATTTCTGATTTAAATACGATTGTTTCATTACATTGGGAATTAACATCCTGAAATTTAAAAATAAAATAAAATTATACTGTTATAATTGAAGAGTCAGTATTATACAAGTAGAATATTCCTCTACCTATTTTGAATATTATCGCGAATAATTGAAATATCCACTTGACTGTAAGAAGCTTTGCCACTGTACTTGAAAGATTTTGGTTCTTCAAGGATACTCAAGAATGGCTCTCCCACATCCTTTATCCTCTTCAATATTTCAGGAGAGAAACCTCTTGCGATACAATTTTCACTGATATTCCAATGGACTTGCTATTTTTTAAATACAATTTTCTATTCTATATCTTAATTAACGTGTCACAGGTCTGATTGACAATTTACTTTGAAATATTTTGAAATTGCCAATTTGTGTGTTAAAAAGCCGTAGAAGAATTAAAAGACCATCTCATATTTTTTATTTTGAAAAATGTTTACAGCTACGTACAGTTTCCATAGAAACCACCGTGCCAGAAAAAAATCTAATCATCCATGATAGAATTTTCAAAATTTATCGTCTGAAAGATGGAAGATCTTTCTCTATCCTTAATCCACTATTTCTCATAAAACAATCATCATGTCAGGGCCGTGATCAATTAGCGTCGGAAAAATATGAGAAAGATTTTCGCGGGAAAGTAGAAAGTTCGCGTTTCCCTCGACTTCAAAGTGTATTAATTTCAATTTTCATCCGGATACGATCGTTCTTTTTTTTTCTTCTTTCTTCTTTAGCGAGTACCTCGGCCCACTTTCCGGCAACGTGAACTCGAATTGGCCGACCACACGGCACGGAAAACGAATCTCTGGCAAACGGCGAAAAGGGTTAAGGCCTTTTTTAAACGCAATTATACTATGTAGCCTTTTCTTTTTTTTTTTTTTTCGCATATTTTCATAGCCGACGGATTTTCCGCGTGTCTTTCAACGCCCTCGGCCCCATTTCGTACACATATACACATTTTTCATCCACCGCTCCGCGCTACCTCACCCCGGCCACCCCTTTTATTTACTACGACTTCCCCTCTGCCTGTTCTCTTTTTTTTCATTTATCTACTCACTGTCGTTGCACCGCGTTTCACCCAGCCCCTTCTTTTGTGCGAATATTTAACTTAACGACGATATCAGTTTTGTCGTGCTTCGCACTTCTTTTTTTTCACCCGCGCGCTTTTCTCTTCCTGCTTTTCATCCCTGCGCTTCGCGTGACGCTCTTAACACTTTGAACCTTTTCACTTTTTTTTTCAATGTTTCATCTTTGGATTCCTGGAATTTTTGTGTATACCTCCGGTGAATTGTAATTAATCAACTGTTTCGAATTCTCGCGATTTATCGTAAGGGAATGAAAACAGATCGCGTTATTGCTAAGTAATTTGCATAAAATTATTTGGAGACATTCGAAACTGAATTGCGAATGAAAATAGGAATGTCTGTTTCTGCTATTATTTCGGAATCTCTCCTATTTGTCTAGAAAATGAATACATTATACGTTAGACACATTTGTCACAGTTCACTGTATGCTTTTATTAGCGAAAGTTTAAATTTCATTGCTTGTGTATTTACTTATCAAGTTAGTGCGCGCATACATCGACTGCTAACTGCATGCATTTTACTGCGACGGAAACAAAGCAAGGAATGAAAGCAAGAAGGGTTAATATTTTATTAAAACACATTTTTTTAAGTTTAAAAGAATGGCTTTAATCCTTCCGTAGCAAAGGAGCATTATAATGGCCATTAAAAACAGCAAATTACTCGGCGAGTAACAAACAAAGCGCAAAGTCTGTTCATAGTAAAGTGCACACTCGCGTTATCGCTTTTCCCGGTCCAGCTGCGGCCGTTTTTGGTCAGTTCTCCTGTGGTGAAAAGGATTAAAGCTATCTGTATCATGCTGGACACTTTCAGTTAACTTTCTCACTGAATTAAACCATCGATACGGAAATAAACTTGAATAACTCCAGTTTCCGCTTCCGACCATCCAAAGTACCGTAATTCCATGTTTCATTTTAGGAAAATTTTGTTTTTCTCTAAGAGTTTCTCACAGAAGAGTCATTAGTTTAATTACTTTTCACTTTGAAACCCGCGAATGCGTTCAGTCCAAACACTCGGTATATTATTAAATTACGTTCCTTAATTAATACAGTCAACTTTGGTATTTGGAGCTGCAAAATTTGAAACTTGGAATTTGGAATCGTGAAATTTGAAACTTGGAATTTGAAACTGTGAAAGAAGCTATTTATTTTTTTTATTTGATCATCCGTAAGCAGACGAGAAGACGTAGGTGTGAGAGGAATAGATGGACGGATTACGTAACATAAAATTCGACACTTCCTGTTCAGGGTTGGTTATATCAGGGTTATGGAAGACGAGGAACGTGTCTCGTCAGGTTTTTCACATAACTCGGCTAAACGAGTACAGTTGTCACTAGCGTGGACGAAAATTTCATTTTCCTTCAGCTAGCTGGCTTTTCGACGATATCAAAATTCCAATCGCTACGTGTGCCGGACGAAAAATTGATCCAAATACCATGGTAGAGGAGCATTTTCAGAAATTTCAACGCTCTCAGTTCGGATGATCGAACGGGGGCTAGCTTCGTGTTTCGAATACGAAACGACGTGCTTTTTCTCAGCCAAAAAAATATTTCTTCTCACGGCACGCGTACACACACACGGTTTTGCTTTTAAGGGATATACGCATAAGAACGAATTTTCAGAATATTGCAGTCATATTTGACATTCGATGAAAAAAACTTGCACATATATTGAGGCGAAGTGTGTTCCCTAAGAATTTGAAGGGTTTTCACGGCGAGGGTGGATACAAGATCAAATTGAATAGTTCGAATACTTTAGCTTCGTATGCATGCGGCTGGAAGAGCTGTTTCCTCTAAGATGAAACTCTCTGCTTCAACGCGATGTCTCCCATATAGAGTTTTCCTCCAGAGAGCGTGTAGAAAATGAATTTTTCTGACTGTCTTTTAGTGCTGAAAGTATCGATAAAATAATGCATGGACAGATTTCGGAATAAGATTGCAAGAATTTCAATAGCCGATGCATTAGAAACTCCAAATTTAAAATAAAATAAAATAAAATTTTTAATATTGAAATTTCTTTTATTATTCTTCGCAACTTTAAAATGATAAATATTAATTTATAGTCCAGAAAGCATAAATAAAAGTATCAAATTTTCAAATCTTTTTATCAATCTCTGCAGGGTAGATTAATAAAAATTTTAATTAATGAATATTATTATGAATCATAATTTAAAAGTTATAATTAATGGATATTGTAATCAAGAGTTCTCAAATGGAAAATTTAACGTGAAAATTAAATATTGAAATGTAGCTTTAATAAAGAATAATAAATCGCCCGTTTGTTAGTCGTTATTACGATACATTAACGAAATATGAAATTGTAAAAATGAAATGTCGGTGTTTTTAGCGATTTGCATATCTGAAATACGAGGTAATATGTACATCGTTGGTTTTTACCAGAAGTGGAAATGACATGTATAATACATCGCATGGTTTATTCGTTCAGAAACAACTGTGGATATTTCACGGGCATTCGCTTTCGTTTCAGTTTATTTAACAATCACAAACTCTTTAGAAAGTATTTAAAATGGTTTTGGTCGATAGAATTTAATTTGATTGGTTGATCGAAGACCTTCGTTAAATTCACAGACAACTAATTGATGCGTCGAGTATCATTTTGGTCATCGATGCTACGAATTTTATTGTTGGTCGAATAAAAATAGTCAATTTTTATCATTTCTATTACAGTTCCATTTTTATACAAATTTTCAAATTATCGAAAATGGAGATTCTATTGTTGCATCATCGAGTATCCAATTTAACAGTATTTGATAATATAAAATTAACCGTACAATATCACTACCGCCACATCAATTTCAAGCTTAAGGTTTCACGAATACAAATACAAACGTTTCATTAATGTGCTTCGTAGAAAATGGTTGGTTGTCAGTTACAGCAAACAATGGGTCCGAGGGAAATTCGTGTATTGTTCTTCCAGGGATTTCAATCAGAACTTTCTGCAGTGATGGCTACCGGCAATTTATTACAAAATCTGCAGAAAATTATAGCTAATGAACGCACGCTATGCGTAATTCGTCGGTTGAAAAAAAATATAGACAATTTTACAATTATTTCTCAGTTTAATAAATATAGGTTTCTCTTTTTTTTTTTTTTGTACCGTATTCTGATTAACGAACCAATTTATACTTCCATGCTGTTCGACGTTGAAACTTTTTAATTAATAATTCAGTGTGGTACTTTCGTGAAATATAAAAATTAGCCGGCCCGGTGAATTATAGAAGGGTGGTTACACGGGAGTCTGAATTGCTCGCGTGAAGCGTATCGTAGAGAAAATCGCGCGAGGAGAGGCCGCGACGAGCACGGTTCTCGAGCAGTCTGGGTCAATTAACTTACAAACGAGAAAATACTCGAGAACGCACAATGCCGGTGGAAAATTTGAATAGTCATGAGAACCGGCTGCTCGGCTTCGCGTAACGCTTTAACACGCTACAAACGACCGGAAGCTAAGCTTCCAACGGAAGAGGAGAAGCCGCTTTGTCGTCCATTCTGCCCTTCGGTTTGCCGTCTTTTCACACCTTTCCCGATCTACACCGATAAAATTTATCAAGATTGATGGAAATCGGTCAGCATCGAAGGGTGAATGTTACCAAACGATCGGCGATTCTGATCAAGATTCTTATCTCATTTTATACTGTAACAATTTTATTTTTCAAAACGCGATATCTCGTAATTTTTCCTTTTATTATCACAAAAATCAACCGAATTCGTGCAAATGTTTAGCGATACGTATTCGATGCAATCAAGAATAGATGGTTTCGAGATATTTATCACGGACTCCCTGGTGATAAATATTCACCATTGTAGGGGTAGAAATAAAAACAGAATACAGTTCGTCGAGAAAAACGAGAAATCGCGTGAACATTGTACAATGGAGTTGAATTAAATCCTCGGTAATGGATGCATCAATTCAGTTGATTCTACTTTGTTAGACATTCTACCGAGCGTTTCTATATAATGAAAAAGCCTTTCCGCGTAAACGGGGACAGCAGTCTTTCTGCAACAACTGATCCGCGATGGAAAGTGACGTGCACCATTGCACCTACTGATCTTCATAGATAAAATGCAATTTGCGCGGTGCAAATATTTATAAATAAATCATTTCTACGCTTCGAATATCTCCGTATTTAAATGGGATAATTTGGGTATTCAAAGCTTTACAATTTTGGATTATTTCGAATACCGGTAAAGTTGGAATTTCAACGTTCGAATACTCGAGTATTCCAATATTCGAAGCATTTCAATTTCAGATCGCATCAAAGATTCGAAGTGATTCGATTTGAAATTCTACAAATATTTCTACCTTCTTCTGTCAATACCGACAAATGGTGTCGCGTTTAAGGAAAGGGTTAAAGGTCAATTTCACGGTGCAACGAGAAAAGAAGGGAAACAATCGTTCATCGCGTGCAACACGTCGAAACAATGAAATACAACTGTCGATACAGGAAAGGAAGGTTCAACCATTCGCGAAATCTAAAGAGTCCTTGGCATCGTGTTCGATGATCGTTCTATCAAAGATCACAGAGATCTTGTCGTTCTATCGACTCCTTCGAAAACGCCCGTCCCTTTTCTTACCCTCGCCTCTAAAAGGACCTGTTATTTGCCACTCCAACATCCTCGGTTTTACTACCATCCTCTTTCTTTCTTTTTCCCCTATTTTTTTTTCTTTTTCATCTTCTTCTTCTTCTTCTTCTTCTTCTTCATCTTCTTTCCATCCCTTCAATTTGTGTGCTTCGAGACAGTACGAGAGTCGTTCCGATAAGTAACAGAAACTTTCGCCTCTTCGCTGTCCAACTTACTTCCAAGTACTCTCACGGCAATACACGGTGTAGATATTAAGCTGAAAGATCGATTTCTTGAAACTTTCGACGAGCATCTTCTAACGATCGAAATGGAAATCGACGATAAGTTTCGATGACTTGTTACGAGCAACGATCGTTTTTATTTAGCGACATGGAAACGAGAATATTTTTAATTGAACGAATACTTTCATATATAATCAAAATATATTATTTCATATATTATCAAAATATTTATAATTTTACCAATTATTAGTTTAACCTGCAATTATGAGAATAACTTACAACGTTTCATATTTTCTGCAAAATAAATTTATATATCGTTAAAAAGGGAAACATAAAGCATTTTAGTAGAGTAACTGCGTCAACCAATTAACACTTTATTTAACGTACCTTGTGCAATTAGGAACTTTGGTTTTAATGAAATTTGCAGAACGTTTTTCACGCGGTGAATGAGAATCACGTTTCCCTGAAATTTCTCTTTTCCACGACAACGCGAAACGTTCAGTTTTACACCTAAGCTCGTGTTTCCTGAATTTTTTTTCTTCCTCTTTTTTTCCCCCCCAATGTGTTGCATTTAAATCCCACCGTTTTAGTTTCGAACAACGTTCGAGTAACAGAAGCCCAGTGTATCTATTGTTCGTCGATATCGCAGTTGTTGATGAAAAAAGAAAAAAGGTGGGGAAAAAAAATTCATACACGCTTTGAGATACGCGATATTTGCGCGAGAAGGCTAGAATTTTCGCGACACCGAAAGCCTCTCGTCGATCAATCGATGGATTTATCGATCGATCGGTAACACGTCAAGAACGAGCACACGTGCAAACTTCGTTCCCTTTTCAATTCGATTCAGAAACAATCGACGCTACGAAATCGTCGGACGAACGAGAGGTAATTTCTGTTTGCGAAACAGATTTATACAGGTTCTATTAAAAGAGGTGCACCTGGAATTGGAGTATTCGAATAGGAATTTCTTATGAGAATAATTCGAATAATTCGAAGCGTTCCGAATTCGTCGCATTCGAATACTGGAGTATTCAAAAATTCGAAGCGTTTGGATTTGAAATCGCACCGAATTCGTAGTATTCGAATACTGGAGTATTAAAAAATTCGGAGCATTTAGATTTTAAATTGCACCGAATTCGTAGCATTCGAATACTAGAATATTCAAAAATTCGAAGCGTTTAGATTTTGAATCGTACCAAATTCGTAGCATTCGAATACTGGAGTATTCAAAAATTAGAAGCGTTTGGATTTGAAATCACACCGAATTCGTAGTATTCGAATACTGGAGTATTAAAAAATTCGAAGCATTTAGATTTTAAATTGCACCGAATTCGTACCATTCGAATATTGATAGCGCTGAAATTTATCGAGCGTTAAAATATTGAACAATTTTATTTATTTCTATCGACCAATCTCGAGCTTGAAATTTTTAATATTCTTTGATGATCAGTAATGAACCGGAAGTCGTAAACTTCCCGGTAAGATTTGTCGAGAACGTAAAAAGAGCCCCTCCCATTTCTCGGCACTGTAATTACACCAAGCTCGTGCAACTTTTCTTTTTCAGCTTTATTTTTCCATACGACCGAACTTCGTTTGTTGCAACGAGTTTTTCGTTTTTTTTCAAACAAATGTTTTTTTCATTTTCCATCATACTGCCATAATTATTTCCCGGCTTTCCGTACACATTTCAGCCTCGATTGAACGCGAAATCATTTCCCCTCCCCACCATTCCGCTTGTTTGTCATTAACATCTGTCCGCTCCGTTAATTTATGCTCGACGTGCAGTGACACGATTTATTTTTCAGTTAGACAACGATGACGAATACGGACAGCAACGATCGTGATTGATTTCAAATATTACCCGGTGTTTATAGATTGCTTTATCCTCGCATTCAGTACAGGGTGATTTATGAAAAATACTAAACATCCCTCAAACTATAAATAAATTTTTTTCAGCCAGCAGAAATAATATATTATCAATCGCCAGTTACTTTACTGACGTCGCGGTTCTAAATTAACGAATTGTAAAACGAACAACCACAATTAAGAAATTCTAATAAAAAAATAATAATCTATATTCATGTCGGTATATAAAAAAATTTTTCCTTAAAGTATAGTTTTCCTATCGTTGCTAATAATCAAAGCAGCCAACACCCGGTTGAAAAACTCGAAGAAAGAAAAAAGAAAGAAAGAAAGAAAGTAAGAAAGAAAAGTCCAGTTCATTAAAAGCGTCTCGAATGGTTGGTTCGAGTTTGGAAAAGGTCGCCAGTTTCTTGCTGCAGTAATACCGGAGGTTCGTTCGAAAAAGAAACTACCCTGTGCCACGGACTTTTCATTATGTCGCATAATACTCTCGACGCTGTTCTTCCTGGCAAAGCGCGCCTCTTCTTCTCCTCAGTTTTTTCCTTTTCCGAAATGCTCTCGACTTTGCCGGTTACGCTGTTTCCTGGAAAATTACCCTCTGTTTGTCGCGAGGAAAGGATTCACCGAATATCTCGGGATGCTTTTCAGTTACCTACCATTGTGTATCGTAGATGGAACCGTCTGAAACCGGATAATTCTGAGTTACAACGTTCGCCCGATGAGATACGGGTCACTGATGTAATTACCGTTACCAACGAACGGACCTGGTATATTGGTATAGCACACAACGGATTACGTTACTCTCTGATGTGGACATCAGTCGGTCGTAATCACTCGTTCGTGTCAGAGAAATTAAGGCACGCGAAAATGAGTCATCCATGGAAAGACTTGTACGCTTAATGAACTACCTCTTGACATTGATATCCCGCTATGCCACCAGTTCATGGGAAAAGTTAATTATTACAAACAAAAAAAAAGAATCTGACTCGTAACGAGTAACCAGATATCATGGGTAACGTGGATTTATTACACACCATGGATCAAACTAACAAATTAATTGTTATAAAAATTCTACTGGTCTATTTCTTTCTCTTTTTCATTTTTTTTCCCCAGAGTTTCCCTTTAGCAGTAACGCGCTGTTCCAAGGGAAATTTACGCATCGAAACGATATCGTTTGCAGCCGTAACCGGGGGCTATCTCATCTTGCTGCTTCTCGTTTGGCAAAAATTACACGGTTAATCTCGTAGAAACGTGGTGTGTACCGGGGTTCACGACGTTGGAATTTAAACGGCCAAGCACACGGTCCGGAAAATGATACGGCGAAACGAAAGAGGGGAGAGGAAGAGGGTGCACAGGGTGATTGTATCGATTCTGGATAGAATTTATGGTTGCCTTGATAACATTTACTTATGGCTTTCGAATACCGCGTTTCTCGCGGAATCGGTTCGTACCGAGATTCGGATGGTACACGTCTACCGAGTTTTAAATTCAAGTATATCCCGTGGGATGTTTGGAAATCTGAGAGCTTAGAATTTTGAAAGTTTAGAAATCCAGGAGTAGAGAATTTTCGAAGTTTCGATATTTGAGAACTTGGAATTTTGGAAAGTTGGTAATTCGAGAACTTAGAATTTTGTAAACTTGGAAATTCGAGAGCTTGGAAATGCAATATCTTAGGATAGTGGAAGTTCAGAAAGCTTGAAATTATGAAAGAAGCGTCTAATTTTCTTAATTATCAATTAGCCGCGGATTAGCAAGGAATAGCCGCATTAAGCGTTGGTAGAGCGGCAAGAGCTGCGTTATATAGGCAAACCGTCTAGTACTGTCGAATAATAACATTTGCGTAATGTTACCGTGGGATATGTACCGAGTCACAGGTGGATGGAGAAGGAAATTGACAGAGAGACGAGGGGGTGTAGGTAAAGGAGTTTGGAACACGAACGCAGCCATATGAAACCATGAAGCCCGAACCAACTTCTAAGTTACAGTAATGGTAATGGACACCCTATCTCTGTTACTTGTACTAAACGCAAAATCTGGATTATCGTTGGAAACTAACCTTTATCCTTAATATCGTGTTATACGCTATCCTGACAAGATGTCACATTTCTCTTATCGTTCTTTTATTGCATATGAAATTTCACAAATTTTAATATTAATTTTACGTAGCTTTCATTTAAAATACAGAGCTGAAACGGGAACGAAACTTTAAATAACGAACGAAAGACGAGAACAATTGTGGTAATTTACATTACTCTATTATTGAGATTTCATTCAGTGATTAATAATGAAATATTTGTTAATTAACTGTCAATCAGTAATGAATGGCATAAAGAAGTTTTAAATAATTCATTAAAATTCCAGATAAAAGATAAATCTTGAATTCCCTCGAATCATTTTCCTACAGTTTTTCAACCCTCCAAACCCCACGATAAACGCTCATTATTTCGTGTCACGTAATCGCGACGCGTTTCATTTATTTATTTATCCTCGTCCCGAATGTATTTACAAAATCGATGGTAAATGCGTAGGGGGGGATGGAATATCGCGGCTGGGATCGCGATTATTCGTACAATCACGCACGTTTGCTAATTTATCAATCAGAAATCGAGGGATGTTTTTTTGATTAAAAAAACAAGTTAACGAGCCAACGCATTTAATAAATTCTCATGGCATTTAGAAATTTTTATATTTTTATTTCAATTTCAACTTGCTAATATTGTAGGTGTTACAGGCATCTGGGGCAGGGATCGTCTGTCCTCAGCTCCACTGACGAATTTAGCAGACGATCCCGAAACGAAACGCCTTTTTCGGTTCCTACAATATTTCCCAAATTGTTTCATAACTAGTGGAGGAGAACATTCCTCGTTCCATTATGGGAAAGAGACACTTTTGTCCTCTGATTAATTCAAATAACGGAACTTCTGTTATGTGCAAAAGTTTCGCATACTTTTAATAAATTATTCGGGCACATTGATGTCCGCGTTTTCGAGATTCCACTCGAAACAAACAAAACGAGCAAACTCGTTCCTGCACCTACTTGTTCACCCCTTTGTCGGCCGGCTAATTCGTTCCCGATAAATTGATAATAAAGTCTCTGCTGCTCGGCGCAAATTCACGGTATCGGGTCGTTTCACCCTGGAGAATACCCAGCGAAACGACTCTCTATTTCTGCTGTTTGGAAATTCGATGAACCCGCAACGATAAACGCGTATAAATAATCGTAATTTGAAACGTGTACACGATATTATGATTGTACTGTTGAAAAGTTTATGCTAACGAGAGGCTGACGGTGACTTGTTAACAATTCCATTTAAATTTTCTTTCCTCCATAGCTTACGGTTTAAACGCGGATTCGAGGACAGATTGATAATTTTATTTTATTATAATTTTAAAGAAATATCTTCGCCATTCGCGGTTGCATTCAGAATTAATTTGATGACATAAAAGTATCACGAAATATTGCTTATGGTATATCAATTTAAAGCTTAAAGCCTAACAAAAACGATGATACAAATGCTTTATCAATATTCTCGATATAAAATAAATGATGGTTAATTATGTTAAAGAGTGACCGATTTTGAAACACCCAAAGTCTATCACAAATTCATCACATAAGAGTATCTCAAAATAGCACTTACCGTACATGAATTTAAAGCTTAAAGTTTGAAGAAAAAGAGCGCATAAATGCTTCATCGATATTCGTAATATAATATTCCTGGTTTTTGTCGGAACGAACGAACAATGGATCAATGGTGCTCGTTAGCGGATATTCAGTTTCCAATTACATACTTGTAGCTACCTGAAGATAATAACGGAATTTTTTTATTTATTTTACCATGACAAGTTTGTAAAATTTCGTTCGAATATTCCATGTATGGAGGAGAATATGTAAATCCGTCGGTTGTTTGTTCCGACGAGAAACCAGCTATTTTCACCAATCATTAAACATCAGATTCTCGTGTACCATTTTTATATAATTTATACTCGAAATTTGTACGTTTTATCCCTTCTTTTCCTGTCCTCGGACGAATTTCACGTTCCGCTTCTGGGGCTGCGAGCGGAGATTCCATTAACCGCGGATAAACGAATTTCTGGACAATTCGGTTAGCGAACGAAACGGTGAAATAAATTCGTTCACCGGCGAAAACGAGAGAATTAGCGCTCTCTCTGTTTTTTCGCCTAACTAGCATCACGCTGACTCGTAACGTTCCTTCTCTTTTTCACCCTTCCCCCCTTTTTTCACCCCTTTCTCGCCGAAATGGTCGAAACGAACCAGCCTTAACTTACATTCTCCACCTTCGTCTGCTGATATAGGTGATCAACTACGACAGTCCAAGGGGCGGTGTATCGGTGATCACGGAAAAAGGAGAAGTTACAACCTCGTATCTTCTAGTGCAACGTGCTCAGCCTGCTGATAGCGGACACTATACCTGCCATCCAAGTAACGCCAACACAAAAACCGTGCTGGTACACGTACTTAACGGTATGTACATAATAGCGAGAAAAACTTTGAATATATACATATATATCTCTCTCTTTTCTACCCTACCTGCTACGTGCTTTTCCAAATTTTTGTAACACTTTGATGGATGGTATCTTACATTCCGTGACTTTGATACATAACGCGAACTTCAACCTTATCAGCCGTTGTACAGTGTGCCGTGTAACAGGGGGTAGAAGAAAGAGTTGAAGAGTACTTTTAGTATTTTAGAATTTTTTAGCTTGAAAATTTAGTGACGCGAGAATTTGGATATTTAGAAATTTAGAAATTTGATTGCTTGGAAATTCGAATGCCTCGAAGGTTCAGAATTGAAGATTTCCGAAGCACCGATTTTTCGCTCGCTTTTCGAAGCGAAACAGCTTAGCCAAACCTCTCAAATCCGCCACTGCTCTCTGTTCAAACATAAAAAGGCGAATAAAATTATAAAGGCGGTGGATCCTACGTAGCTCGCGGTCTTCTCAAAGTGTTCACACGCTGAAATCGTTTGCGCTACCGCATCCTCGGCTCTTCCGGGTGTCGAGTGTGGGTGTTGACGCGAGAAACCCTTAATTCAACACGATTCAACGGTTGCAAAGTCGAGGGAAAATTGTTTAATAGCGTACTTTCGGCGTCTTGTTGATTCTGTTGAGTAAACTTGAATCTTTCCCTACACAGAGCAATCTTTTTCGCGTTTCTAAACGTTCAAAGCGTTCACGACAGGACTGCGATAGGGGTGGAGGGAGGGGGAAAAAAATGACTCGGATGGATGGGAGAAAATTGCGTTTCCTGTGGAAAATTGAAAATGACTCGAGTCTGGAGGCAAAGGCGTGCTGGCGCACAGCAACGAAAGCAGGGAAACGTTTAATTTATACATGTTGGAGCTTTTAAAATATTGCACACCTCGGGGAACGATGAAGTCTTTTGAACAGGTGATCCTGTAATTGAACCGACGAGGAACCGGTTAGATGTAACTCAAAAGACCCGGAAAATTGTGTTTACCTTACCCTGTTCCCCTGAAATTGAATGCTAACCGCTTGTTTAAATATGGATTTTCATAGACAACTAATTTAACCCATCCGTGAATTTGGAAGCTTGTAAATTTGAGAAGTTGAAAATTCGAAAGCTTGGCAATTGGGAGATTCTGAAATTTGGCAACTTACAAATTTGGAGATTGTGGACCTTAGAACCTTGGTACCCTGAGATTATGGAACCTCCAAAGGGGTCGTCAAACTTTTTTGGTCATTGACCCCTAAAAATTTGCCAATTCTCTTATCGACCCTCTCTATAAAAAAATGTTAAAAAAGAAAAAAAACTTGCGATTGAATAACATTGGTATTCATCGACCCCTAATTATATTATATCGACCCCCAAGGGGTTGAACCCTTCACTACCATTTTTAATGCTCTCGGCAAGGTGTTTCAAGTGTTGCATCAATCAAAAGGGTACAAAGTAAGGGGGAGATAGTTTGAAATTCTTCTAAAAATTTTTTACTCGTTGTTTGACTTCTTCTTTTAAGGGAAGAAACTTAAAGGAGGATAAAAATGAGCTACACTCTCGGACAACGAAATTTCTTCCTCCTGAACACTTTTTCCTCCTCGCTATCTCCTTGTAAAGGAACTACCTGAGTTGCTTGCTTAGATGTTCCCTCGCTTTTATACCGTACATACAACGTAACGTTGAAAAGACGCGGCTAACTTTATCGTTTCGGACATTTTCGTTTATTTTTTTGGAAGAATACAAGGCGTGTTGCACCAACCGCATAATATTGCATGATTTTAAGGGATTCCATAAAATAAGAGTAACAGCTTGCGATACGATCCATTCTTTATTGAAACGATACATTTTACATGATTCGATGACATAAAAGTTTCTCGAAATACAACTTGTGATATATCATTTTGGAGCTTAAAGTTTCGTGAAAATGATCATGTAAAAGCTTCATCAATATTCGTAATAAAAAATGGCTGACTGTCAGTTACAGGGAGCAGTGACGAATTTAGAAGCATCTAAATTCCGACACGAATTGATGACAGAAAAGTATCTCAAAATGGCACTTGCGGTATACGAATTTAAAGCTTGTAGTTCACCGAACAAAATTGCGTACACGTTTCGACAATATTTCTAATATAAAGTAGAGGAATTTTTATTGAAACAAGCAGATGATCAATCGTCTAAGGAATATTCAATTCTCTGTCATTCATATTCTAATTTTTACAATTATTCAACCGGATATTCATTATAGAATCAATAATTTTCATATTATACAACCATTACGGTAAAACAAATCGGAAATTCCTTTATCAATTTGAAATACGACCGATTGGAAATTGGATATTCGCTAATGAACAATATTAAGCCACAAATCACTCGGTGCGATGCATTGTTTGTTCGAACAAAGAACCAGTCAATTTGTATTAACAATATTAATAAACGTTTGCATACTAATTTTCATCGATCCTGACACGGATGTACTATAAGTGTTACACTCTGAAGTACTTTTATGTTGTGAAATCATGTCGGATCCTTTTATGATTCAACGAACGAAAAATATCGATACAGTAAAAGTATCGTGAGATGTAATATTTTAAAATCAGTATACGGATCAGCGAACACCTTGGTGACGGCAAAGATGAAAGAAAAAATTCAGTGGAAGCGTAGGAGACAAAGGGTGGATCGATTCCACGAATTTCCATTAACTGGACCGTTAATGAATTCTCGTTAAAAACTGCTCCGTTGTAGTAATCCTGTTTCTGCTACGAAACTCCTCCAAGCTTTCCTCCTCTTCTATCGGAGAAGAAAAGCAGGTGGAAGGGTGGAGAGAAAAAGAAACGGGGGTAGCAGTATTTCATAATACGGTTGGTCGTGTTCCGTTGGTTGGTTATGACCCGTTTACAAAACGAATGAATCCGATCGGTCTTGGCAGAAGATAACGGTCTTAGCAAAAAAAACCATTCGACCGAGTTGGAAGAGTAATTAAAGAGATTTCTCAGAGTGCAGAGAGGACGTAGCTGAGCTCAGCTATTGCCAGACACTCTGGCGAAACCGTACACTGTCCGGATGGATAACGTTAGAAAGTAGAATTCTGGATTAAAGGCCTGACAGAGAGGAAGTTTATCATAAAATCGATATACAGGGTGGTTACGCGGTCGACGTCCAAGAGTTTCACTCCTCCGGGCTTGTTTCCATCTACCAGCGCTTTCCAAGAAAAATATCATGCTTAAAATTGCGGGATTTTATTTAAAAAATAATGTAGAAGTATTAGAAAATCAGTAGAATTATTAGAAATAGAAATCTCAAACATAATTTTAATAATTACTATGATTCTTTTAGAGATAGATCCTGAATTTTTATTCGTTTTAAAAATTTTTTCATTAACATAAGTTACAGGCAATCGTACGAAGGTAGAAACTTGAATCTGTATAGGGGAGAAGCTTTCGAGATATGAAGATTACTCTCTTTTGATATGCTTTCTTCTTAAAAGTGTAACGGAGACTCTTCAGACGAGCATAAGGAGCCAGCAAGTGTAAGAGGAGGGCATTGAAGGCAGTTTTAAATTCCGGCTACGATGTACTTACATACTGATGACAGAAATTAGCTTCGCGTCGAGCACACGAGTGTTAGAAAAATTAAAGTTTCCCTTTTAAAAAGATTCTCTATAGCCAGTCTGATGAATTCCCTAAAGGTAAAATGTGATTTTTATTCGCTCATCGCTTTCACAAGAGATCTACTTTAACAGCGTTTATTTAATATTTATCAACACTCTATTGATATCGTACAAATTAAATTTACTGAACTTTGTTTTTCAGCACTCTGAATAACTCTCAACTCGACGGGATTGTATAAAGCACAATAGGCAGGAAATTTATTGGATGCGTTTATTCCTTCTTTGTTCTTGGATAATAAAAAAAAAAGTACAATTTCTTTAGATGAAAAATTAAAAGCTTCTACAGAGAATAATCTCTTTCGCTGCGTGAAATATTTATTAGCTCTTTGTAATTCAATATTGAATTTGAATCGACATTGCTGTTTATTTCCTTCACTTGAGATTCTTTCACAACATTTTGATCCGTTATTTAAGCTTATTGAATTGTTTTATTGTCAGATTCTTTAAAGTAAAATATCAAGCATTGTAAGCTTCCCCAGGAAAAATGGCAATGATTTCCCTCCACAATATTTGAACCACCCTGTATGCCATAGCTCGTAGAACCAAGAAACAATTCCAATAAGACGACGGATGTTAAAAGAGAATTCAATTTGAATTTTAATCATTTTTCGACAGGAGAACATCCAGCAGCGATGCAACACGGTGGCCAACTCAGACTGGCGAATCTACCCTTCGTAATGATCTCAACGACTCTGCTGGCTTTCCTGAATCATCGTTATTGAAAAGCAACCAGCACAGGGATCAGGAGACGCCCGTTTTGCCTGGTAAATCATATTCCACTGGCACAGTCGTCGTGGAAACCCGTTTCACGCGTGAAAATTTGATTTTTCCACCCAGAATAATCCAATCTCCGACAGCTCCATTTGGAGATTTCGACTGAACACGATGGAAAGCTTCTTTATCAAATACACAAGTCCTTTTATGATTTCCAGGTTACGTTTACATCGCTGGTTGCTGCTTTTTCAAAAGAGGACAAGAAGAACCTTAATCAACATGGGACTGGCAGTCAGCGTGAAAGTATACGAATACCATTATTAAAAAAAAAATGATACCTGTTGATGGAACGATAAAGTGATCTCTGTCGTGTTTCTGGTTGAAAAAAAGATCCATGACTGAATGAAAAAATCGGTGTAGGAGTTTGGACCATTCTAGAGCACAGTTATGTGCTGAATGTATCTAAAAAAAAAAAGTAGTCTGTTGTCTTGAGATAAAAAAGAATTCATGTACAGAGTGTTCCAGAATGAAAATCTTCTATTAGCTGTAATACTCTATTCATTCCTGTAGATTTTTCATTTTATAATAATGAAATACCCTAGAGCCTCCCTCCATAAAAAAAGCATTTTTAGTAGGACGAAGGAAACACATTAAAAATAGATATTACTGAATATAATTCTAATGTAATATTTAATGAGATGGTTGTACTAAAATATGTATGAACACCAGGAGCCCTTGAGAACCTTCTAAGTATCCATCATGGCAAACCTGAAGTCACTTCCTCATAAATATAAGATTGTAATTCATTAACGACAACTCTGCCACTTCTATTCGTATTCTGGAATACTCTGTATCTAAAG
This sequence comes from Osmia lignaria lignaria, assembly GCF_051020975.1. Taxonomy (NCBI): domain Eukaryota; kingdom Metazoa; phylum Arthropoda; class Insecta; order Hymenoptera; family Megachilidae; genus Osmia; species Osmia lignaria. The sequence goes on from NC_135040.1 coordinate 6,144,670, forward strand.
GAAACATAAAAACGCTATCGGTGGTAGTAATATAGTTCGTTCAAGCGAACCGATTAACATCGGGAGAGAAAAGGGTGTACGATTTTTTTATTTGCTGTGTTACGGTCACAAGACAATACGCTGTACTTGCCAAAGGAAACGTACGAATTATTGTTGAAACAATGCGATTAAGATTTTTAATTGTTCTGTTTATATACGATACGTAACTCTATATGGTATACATATACATATTAATATATATATAGAAAGAAAGACTATGTTATACTTGGAAACAAATGGCAAAGAATCGCCAGGAATTTGTGTTCAGTTGTAAAATGGTGGAACGTGAATCACCTTTGACCACGTTAAATTGAGGATCTGGATTAGAAGCGTGAAGTAAAGCTGGATTATCTTCGAATTGAATCTATACGTTCGGCAAATTGTAGTTTCAAATGGAGAAAACTGTTTCGCGCCGTAAAAAGAGAAAGATTGTTAATGATTTTTTACTCAATTTGTTTTTTTTTGGTTCTATCCGGCGAGTGTATTGATGTCTGAACGAACTAGCGGCTTTTAACAGTCATTCTAAACGATTCTTGGACTATGTTCAGATTGGAACCGCATGAAATTACTTGTCATACATATACGAATTACCATAATTTGTACACCTCATTGAAAATTGCTGATACATTGGTATTAAGAGTCAGCAACATTGAACCAGAAAATGATAAATTGTACTTAAAGCGGTATTTTCTTGATAATGACACAGTATTTCTAATAAGAACATATTCCTGATTTAGTAACCGATACTACCGGTAATCAGTTATCGCAGTATGGAAAACGTTGAACTAAAAACTTTATAAGGATCTATGATTAGAAGCGGTGTATGATGATGAATTTCGTTTACTATTCGGTCTGAGGTTTCGCGTTGTCTGTTCTGCAATATTCTGAAACGGCTAAATACGGTCCACAGTTTTTGGGCATCTCAGCTCAGGGCATACTTCCACACCGTTTCTGGTGACGTAGAATCGCAATTTATAAAGTGTTCATTGTGTATTAAGCATTTTATTTCGTCGTCGGTGTACACACGAAAGTGCAACACACATATTTAGCAAGAATGAACGATCATTTATTGTTAGATTTCATCTACGTTGACCTGTAACAGGTCTTTACATAAAGTCTGCTACACGAACAAACTAATTTTCATCTATTGTTAAGTGGAAGCCAAATTGAAGAAGAGAGAAACATGGTGAGAAATGAAGAATGTTGAATGAGTGGACCTACTTAGATTGGGAAATTAATTCTATAATTGGACCAGAATTAACGACTGTTGTATTTTATTTAGATAAGTTTTCAAACGATAAGCGTCTATTACGTACACGTTGTTAACAAAAAGATCAAGTTTCTCTTCGTAATCGTCATGCGTGATTTTTCGTGTGAATGTGAGCATATAAGAAAAAAAGAAAAATAAAACGGACGAATGGTAAAGCAAATGAAAAATATTTCAATAATCGAATTAAGGGAAATTGATTCTATAATGGTTACATATGTTTAAAGATTAATTGCAAAGTAGTTTAAGCGCGTTATACACAAACTGAAATACAGTTTCTGTTGTAGCTGTAAATTATTTGTGTTATATTACAATATAATATGATTCTTTTATGTAACGATTACTTCCCTGATATCTCTCCGATTAAAAACTTCATCGGGTTGAAATAAAAATTGTCTATCCTTAAAACGAAAGATAATTTTATCCCCAATTTCACGTTGATGTGACTGCCCTTTTTATTTTTCCAATTAAATTAAACCGTTTTCAAGGGATCCGCATCATTTTTAGATACACTCACATTCACAGATTTGTCCAACACATCGCTTAAAGTAAATGCAAATTTTGTAAGAAAACCACGTTCTGAATCGGAATGATTTGTTAATATCACACTGATTCCATTGTGTGTAGCATCAAGAATATCATGATGCAACATCTCTCCAGTAAGATATAGATCAGCAGACACACCTTTTAAAACAGATGCTCCAGATCCAGCACAAAGTGCAATAGTGTTGATAAAACCATCTGAAATAACATTTTAAATTTGAATCTCTATTAATAGTTTGGAAGTAAATATTTGAATGAATACCTGTGCGACAAGCGCGAGCTAATCTAACGTATTTCAAGCCTGTATGTTCCTTTACACGTTGTACAGCATCCTCGATAGAAATTTTGCTTTTTAAAATACATATCCTTCCACAACCATAGTCAGGATTGCTTACATTTACTTCTATTGGGTGACTGCTCTTAAGTACTGACAGACATAACACCATTGATTGTAACATAATTTTCAGAATTAACAATTTTATTTGAAACTTACCATCTTCAAATGCTGAAGCTAGCCAATCATTTACACCGCCTTTAACAGAGTCGAAACTAGTATGCGGCGAATACACAGCTATTCTATTTTCCAAACATTTGGCAACAATTTTCTCCTAAAAGAAATGATTTAAATAGTATGTATGAATTTAGCAAGAACATAATAACTAATTATTAATTACCTTCCATGATCTGGTTGTTACAGATTTCATAGGGGCAAATATCAAAGGATGATAGGTAATAATCATATCTGTTTTTAAATCTAAAGCCTCTTGCATGACACTTTCAGTTAAATCATTTGTTAGAAGAATGTGAGAGACTAGTTTTGTTTCTGTAGGTTCAATAAGTAACCCTACATTATCCCAGGGATTTGCAAGTGATGGATCAGCAAACTTGTGTAATGTTTCTACAACCTGGGTTAAAGGAATCCCCATAGCATCAGGTTTCATGGCACTCATTGCATACAATACACTGCTGTGTTTCTGTTTAGTATCATAAACAAAGATTCTACAGCTTCTTTTCAATGCAGTAAAATGTCTAAACATTTAGGGCAATCTAAAACAAGTGAACACAGGTAAAACAGTTCAAGTATGAAATATCATTTCAATTATTTGATAGTAAAAGAAATAAAATAAATTTCTATCTTTTAAATATATTTATTATTAAAAAATACAATTACATAACAATAATAAGTGTGTTATTCGTTATAAAACCAGATTTTCACTAAACCATCATCACTACATGATGCAAGTTGTCCAGGAACAGTAGGATTCCATTGCACGCAATTCACATCCTGTGTATGAGCAGTGTCCATTGAACAAACCATTGTAAAGGTAGGTTGAAGAGAATCAGAATCACTGTCTTCTTTAAATATTCTAATAATGTCATCACCACATGCAGTCACTATTAAATCAGTTGTTTTACACCAATCAATGTCATAAATTGTCCTTGTATGATAACCAGATATTGTGCACACACACTTCCAAACCGGTTCATTGTTTGCTGTAGCAATTCCTTGTTCATTACCAGGCTTAAATTCTTGCCATATCTTCACTGTTTGATCATCGCTACATGTAGCTATTCTATTGCCCTCCTTGTTCCATGAAAGACTCCAAACTGTTGAAGTATGAGATGATAATGTTGCTAAGCAGGACCAATCATTAGCTGCTGCTTCTTCCTTGAATATCTTTACTGTATTATCATAACTAGCAGATGCTACTATTTCCTCAGTTGGATGCCACCTTACCTATTTTAATTCAAACATGTATTTAACATATTCTTATTTTTCAAAAACATAAAAATGATATACTTACCTTTTTCACATCTTGAGTATGAGCACTAATTACAGCTTCACACTCATACTCATCATCATTTACTTCCCATATCCAAACAGATTTATCTCGGCTACAAGTAGCTAACAACTGTCCACTTGTAGACCAACTAACACTTTTCACTTCATTCTCATGCCCTTCTAATGTTGCATTACATTCAAACTGACCCGATTTTTTATCCCATACAGCAGTAGTAGCATCAAAACTAGCAGATGCTATGTAATTCCCACAAGGAGACCATGCAACTTCTCTTATAGTTCTTGAATGTCCCTCAGTAAGAATAGTTTTTATAGCCCATTTTGGCTCTTGCGGTCCCCATATAATAATTGTTTTATCTTCACCGCAAGATGCAAGGTATATGCCTTTAGGATGCCAGCAAACATTCCACACTCTTCCCCTATGTCCATTCAAAGTTTGTTTTAATTCCAATGTACCCATTTCTACCTGCAATAATAAATGCTTTCTCTTTATATTTACCCTGAACTTATGAAAAATATTACAGATGTTAATGAGGAAATACGAGTGGGAAATGTTTGCGCACCGTACCTGACATGAAGATCGAAATCATGAAATGTACATACAAGCAAACATAAATTGATAATTATGTTGATAATTATGTTTCAATTTTTACGTAAGTATTGATAATATTAACGATATTTTAAACAACATAACAATAAAAATTTGCAAGTTATATGAAAGTTAAGAATATTTTACGAAACGATGAAAGTGTTAGACCAATATATTACGATAATTACTTACGATAATCGTTTTGAAGACTTTTTAATTGCACAGTATTAAAGAATGAATAGTCAGCAAGCTCAGTCGGCTGCATATGCTTTACGTATAATTATAATAATATAATAGATACACAGATAGCAGATTGCAAATCCTTCGTGAAATATCCATGAAATATCACGTGCGTCACATAACCATGAACTACTAACTGACCAGATAAATTGTTCAAAAAATTTCAAAAGGATTAGTTTGATTATTATTGACCATTAGAAGGTGGAAATAAATTATTATTCACCACAATAACAATATCCACAATCAAAATTTATTATATTTTATTTTTTATAATATACAAATAAAAAATAATTAAATTACAATTTGTTTATAATTATCTATGAATAAACTTAATAATTATCAGTCTGATGCTGCATTATACGATGTAGCTACTGATAATGAATCTGTGTCTGTTAAAGGTAACATTCTTGTACAAGAATCAGGTGTCCTAAATATTAAAAGGGATATAGAAAATTTAGTAATTGTATTTGAACATAACTATATTAAGAATTTCTTACTACTTACACATCTTTCAAAAGATGTAACACATGTTTGTGTTCAATACCCTCCAACCATAAATTTAATAATTCTTCTCTTTTACACCTTAGTAGTTGTTTACAGGCATTCAAATTTTCCTTAACTGCATGAATTTTCTCTCTAGATGCAGTTACCTTTTCTGATAAAGCACTAAATATCTGAAGTTGAAAATAATAAACATATTATTATCGTATACAAAATCATTATCTTACATCATATAATAACATGTATTTACTTGCATAACTTCTGTAAGATCTTGATCATGTAATGATACTAGTTCATCAAGTCTTTGGTCACTCTTCTTATATTCTTTCTCAAGTTTAGCTTTTTCTATCTCTCGTTGTTCATTAGTTTCACTTGCTGACAAAGCACGAATCACAGAGATCAATAAACCACTCTAAAAACACATTTGATTAATAATGAAGCTAACTAATTTTAGCTGTTGTAATGAAAAATGTTGAAATAGTGCAATAAAGATGTATTAGTTATACTTACAGTTTCTTTAGTTGGTTTAATACCTCTTGGAGGCTTAGTAGGAGGCACTGAGTTCATTCTCTATTATTTTCTCGAGTAAAAACAGAAAAGACAACGTCAAATTTTCTTCTTTTTGTATAATAATAATGATTTTTCTATTTACTGTTAAATGTTACATATATAGGTTATGTTTTATATACAGTTTCATAAATCTGTGATACTTAAACATCCGATTTTTAGAATATTTTTAGAAAAATTGTTATAAAAGTACTAAATAATTATTATTTAAACGGAAAAAGTTAACTATTAGACTGTTTTTATTATACACACACCCCCGCGTATTGACGTTTTGAAAGTGACATTAGGCAACATAACTGCTACAGACACACACATTTAAAGGTGCCAATAAAAGCAGACTGCTTATCTAACTAATTGCAACAATTTGTTTTATTAGAATAAAATTTGATATACAATTTAGGATATGTATTATATCTATTTAAATTTCATACAATTTCTGTGGCAATGTATGTACATTCAAATTGGTCACAATTAAAAACAGTAATAAACTTTCATTATTAAACATAAAGATGAAAAGGAAATGACATTTTTAATGTTATCAATTCCATGATATAATTGAATTGCTACAAATATTTTATAAAATTGTAACAAAATAACATATAATATGTAAAATAGTGATATTTCATTATTAAAAATTCATTTTCAGAAACATTTTTGTGTAGTATTTTATACAAATTTTGAATGAAAAATAATGTATATGTACACTATTTAATATGAAAAAGTCTATTGTCTTCTGAATTTAGTTGAATGTATTAGTTGCAAATATTTGACTTAGTCATATAGAAGTATCACAGAATTTATTATATACTTGTACTGTGTGGTACTTTCAAGTTAATTTGTAACAAATTTTATTTTTAGTCTTCACTGTTTTCCTAGGTGTCAAATATAAAATATTGTGCTACAGTACTTCAAGCAAAATTGATGTTAACAAGTCTATAAAATAGTTTCCACTTATCAGCTTAGTTTCACATAGCTTGAAACTTAATGCATATTTGGTATTAAATATCTTATATGAATATGTTTAGAATTGTACGAATTTCTTTTTTCCAATTTTAACATGTTGAAACATAATTTCTACATAAATAAAATTATTCGTATTTGTATAAAAATGTATATTTCATCTTTATATTTAAAATATTCAAATTTTGTTTAATAATGAAAAAACTAAATTAACATTGCAACTCTAGGGGCGAATGTAAATTAATTATCCACACCATATAAGTTATCAGGCTATTACTGTTGTAATAAAAGAAGAAAATAGGAAGTGTAATCATTATGCAATAAATAAGATAATACCAATTTTTTGTAAATTATTTAGGAATGTATACTGTAAATAAAGGTTAAATTATTTATGAATAATTATTTCAGATACATAAACTACTGTTTCAACATGATAAAATATACATTGAAACATAAGGCTCCATGTTTACTTTACATTTGCGGTAATTGATCGATCGGTGTCGCGAATTTGAAATCTTCTGGAAACAATTTTCCTGCATGAGGATACATTAATTTATAAGACTGTCTGATGGTAACATCTGCTACACCAGCAATATCACCAATTTCTTTTTGGGATCTCTTGTCTTCTGAAGCCTAAAGAAAAACAATACAGTATACAAGAATTATATATACTTTGAATAATAATTTTCTTAATCATTTTATATACCTGTGATGCCATGTATATTGCAGCAGCTGCTACTGAAATAGGCGATCTTCCAGGTACAATATCAATTTCTACCGCTTTTCTAGCAATATGTGTTGCAGCTCTTTGAACCATATTAGGAAGGCCAAGATTAGAACAAAATCTAGACATAAAGTCTCCTGTAGTGATAAGATCAACACTGGTTTCCAGTGCCTTCAAGATCAATTTAAAACATCTTCCAATTTCTTTTTTACTAATTTTACTGACTGCACATATCTCTTTGAATGTTCGTGGTACACCTTCCTGCCTGCAGGCAATATATAAACAGGCAGAAGCAATAGCATCGTTTGCACGTCCCTTTAGATTTTTTCCATCATGCACTTGTTTGAACAAATTATTAGCTCTATCAACAATGGTTTTCGGTAAATTAATGCGATCGGCCATTCCGTTAATTTCACGAAATGCATTGATCAATGCTCTGTCTGAACTGCTCATCTGAAAGTATTATAGTTTATTAAGCTTTATTATTTTAAATGATTAAAATATGTTGCATACAATATAACAACACTTACTGTACGTCTGTTTTGATATTTTGATACACCAAAGGCATCAAAAGATGCTGCACCAGTTCCTGGGCCAATCATGGTGGATAAATCTGAACCATTGAGAAGTGGATTTTCTGGTCCACCGACACGCGATGGATCAACACCAGCTTTTTCATTACTGAATGTTCTCCACTCTGAACCAACATCTATTACTCTTATAGAAAATATTTTATAGTTAGATTAGTTTCAATTCAAAGATATATAACTTTTATATTTACCTATCACCAACAACTAATCCACACTCTGAACAGATTTGATCACCAGCCCGATAGTCCTCAATAAGTGGTGCATCTGGATGTGCATAACAACAAACTTTGTTTGTTTCATGTCTGTAAAAAAAAATTATGAAAATGTATGCCATATAATATATATACATACATATCAATATTTGCATTACTACTATCTTGATAACTGTAAAAATTCTACTGCTTTTTGTACCTCTTTGCATTTACATTTTTATTTAAAAAATTTGTGTTTAATCTTTGTCCAATACACCTTTATTATTAAAGCAGAAAAACTATAAAAAATGAATTTGGAGAAAATGAACCATATATAAATATCACATTATAGTTTCAAAGACAATTAATTAAGAATACATTAATAACAAACAATTTTACTGTCAGATTTCATAACCACAGCTTATGACATCAATTTATGCACAAACTATTGGGATTTGTTATCGGATAATAACAATTTGTAAGACAAAATATTACAAGATACGTTATTAAGATCAATTAAAAAATATTAGATAAAACTTCCACAAAATTTACCTTGACGAACTTGCCATATTTTGGATTCGTGTTTTTCTACTCTGCCGCGTAAGTCAATGCAGATACTTTATCGTATCTGTATGGATAGGCATTAACATGTGTACTGAGCTATAGAAAATGCAGTGGACATAAGGTCTAATAGTCAAAATGTATTACTGATTTTATGTTATACATACATTTAGGACTAATTATTATACACTAAACGTTAATAAAGAATTGTTAATACTTTACTGTAATCTACTTTAGCTTCATGAAATGCAACATAATTTTCTTTGAACTTCTGATCAATGGAAACAAGAACTAAAGGCAATCAATGCACCTGCCTATACATACATATAAACATAATCATAGTGTATTACTCACCCTGAAAATTATATTTTTACCTGTATTGTTTACTGTAGTTGTCAAGTGATTTCCTACAATAAGTAATATATATAGAACTTGACAAATTTTACTAATATACAAAAATAAGAAATGTAAGTTAATGAAATTTAATCCTTCACATTTCTTTACTTGGTTTTTAGAACAAATATGAACCTAACCCTTTTATATTTTACAAAACTTATGAATTTTTGTGCAGATTGAAATTTACCAAACAATGAAAGTATAGATCTATATATATATGTACAAGTACTGAATAGAATATAAATTTTTATTTACTTGTGACTAAAAAAGCTTATAAAATGACATTAGAAGATGTACAAAATGCAGCAAGAAAAGCAGTACAGTTCGATAGTAACAGTCAATACAAACAAGCTTTATATTATTATAACATTGCTGTGAAATACCTTACTGAGTTGCAAGATCCTGTGTATGATCAGAAACTTTCAGAATATCAGGAAAGAATATCAGTAATAGAGAAACTTAGTAAGTATTTTATATAAATTTATAATTTATATAGAGGCAAATAAAAATGTGTACATTATTAATCATTCATAGTTAGTGAAGAAGAGCAGAAATCTTGTAAAGCTCAGTCTGTACATCAGTCAGAGTTGCAAAGATGCAAATTTCTTATAAATCAAGCACAAGATGCGGATGAAGCTGGTTTGAAAGATATTGCTGTAAAATTATATACAGATGCTGCTGAATTTGGACTTAGTGTAGTATGTAAAACAAGTTTTTAATGCTAACGAAATCAGTTTTGTAAAAAACATTGGTTAATTAATACTATAATTACAGAAAACTACTGATTCAGAAGCTAAAGGAAAATTAACTGCTCTTGTAAGACTTGCTCTTGATAGAGCTGAATCTTTAAAGGGTGTGAAAAAACAAGAGAATGTTGATATTATTGAAACACTTTCTAAATTACCACCAGTGCCAGAAACAAGTTTGGATGAAGATGTGGATAAAATCCCATCGCTACCAACAACAAGACCTATTTTAAATTCTGGTAATGCAAATAACAATTGTATATCTTTTTTTAAGAATTTTTTTCTTTCCTCTTAATTAATCATAATTTTTAGGGAAACAAACTCGACCACCGCTTCATCGTGGTAGCAGTATGCATTTAAAAGTAAGCGGCGGTAGTAGTAATTACACAGAGGAAGAGAAAAGGGTTTTACTTCATAGTTCTCATATCAACGATCATGAATTCGTACCCTTTATGAGTATTGATCTTACAGAAAAATTTCAGTATGCCATTCCATTTACTGATAGAGACGGTTTGTTAGAATTAGCACCAAAACAGAAACCTGATTTTGCAAGATGGTGCCGACCAGAAGAACTGTTTTCTGATCCGAAAATGCTTAAAGGTCCTCATGTCGATTACTATAGTATAAAGCAAACTGTTAGTAATAGATGGTCATTGCTGTTATGTTATTAAAATTCTTGATTTAATTGTTAATTTAATATTCAATTTTAGGTTGTTTCTGATTGCTCCTTTGTTGCTTCACTCGCTGTTAGTGCTCAATATGAAAAAAGATTTGGACGTAGACTTATCACGTCTATTATTTATCCGAAAAATAGAAATAAAGAACCAATTTATAATCCATTTGGTAAGAATTTGTGTATTATTGTACAAATTATAAAACTTTCTTCTTTAAATAATTAATGTGCTAGAATTTTATGATTAGGAAAATATATGGTGAAACTACACATTAATGGCATACCGCGAAAAGTTATAATAGATGACTTACTTCCTGTAAGTCGTTACAACCAATTACTTTGTTCCTACTCCAGCAATCAGGGAGAGCTGTGGATCTCATTACTGGAGAAAGCATACATGAAAGTAATGGGTGGTTATGATTTTCCTGGCTCAAATAGTGTAAGCCCATTTTTGTACAGTATTTTTGTACATTAATGATATTTGTCTAACAAGTAAATATTGTTTAGAATATAGATTTACATGCTCTAACTGGATGGATACCAGAGAGGTGGGCTATAAGACCAGGTGAACCAGATTTTAATAAAGACAATTTGTATAATGTTTTATTATCACGTTTACATAAAGGAGATGTACTAGTGACAGTGGCTACTGGAGAACTATCTGATTTAGACGCTGATAGAACAGGTCTTGTACCTACTCATGCATATGCTGTTCTTAATGTTAGAAACATAAATGTGAGCAGTAATTTTTCATTTAAAACAAATATTAAAAGACATAAGATTCATAGACACAATTACAGGGAGAAAGATTGTTACAACTGAAAAATCCTTGGTCTCATTTACGTTGGAAAGGAAATTATTCAGAGCTTGATACCATGCATTGGACGAACGAATTAAAAGAAGCATTAAATTATGACCCAGATTCTGCGTCTCAATTTGATAACGGAGTATTCTGGATTGATTATGATAGCATATGTCGCTTCTTTGACGTGTTTTACTTAAACTGGAACCCAGGTTTATTTAATTACACTTATTGTATTCACCAGTAAGTTACATGTTTCTCGTTCCCCTTATAGTTTTATGATATTTTATAAAAAGATCTTCCGTTATAGGATGTGGAATGCAGGAATAGGCCCGGTAAAAGATGCATACAATATAGGTGACAATCCTCAGTTTAGTTTAGAGGTGCAAAATAATGTAACAGGGGTCATATGGATTCTTTTAACGAGACATATTACGGATATAGCAGATTTCCGACAGAACCAAGAATATATTACAATATTAGTGTATAAAAATGATGGAAGAAGAGTATATTATCCTCGTAAGAAAAATAATTTGTTTATAATATTTTTGATATTGAATGTAAGTGTAACTTTAGATATTTAATCATGTAGATGATCCACCACCGTACATTGATGGTGTACGAATAAATAGTCCTCACTACCTCTGTAAAATAAAGCTAGACGGGAATAGTGATTCTAGATACGCTCTAGTCATATCGCAATATGAAAAGACAAATACGATATATTACACTTTACGCGCTTACGGCACATGTCCATTTACATTACGAAAAATGCCACAATTATACAAATACGAAAAAGAGGTATATTTATTTATTACTTATTTATTCGTTTAAAATATATTGTATTAAAATAATTGTTATTTTAGATCACTGATGGCCAGTGGAAAGGTGTTTCAGCTGGTGGATGCAGCAATCATCCAACATATCAAAACAATCCACGTTACCAATTAGTATTAGAAAGTTCAAACAATAATAATTATTTGTTGATTATATTAAAAGGTCCCAAACAGTATCAAATAGGTTTTGATATTGTTTCGGTTGTATTAAATGATCCTGACGCACCCAGCGCGTTCAAAATGAAAAGTTCAGGACCATTCAGGTATTATTTAATGATGTATTATACATAATTATGTAAATAATGAATTAATAATTAAATCTTATACAGGTCGGGCTTTGTTTATCTTGAATTAGAAGATGTACCTGCTGGTACATATCATGTTACACCATCAACATACATCCCTGGGCAAGAAGGACCTTTTTTCTTAATTTGCAAATCATCTTGCAAACTACAGCTTCAAAGGTTACAGTAAGAACATTAATTATAACATAATTTACTTTTTTATATATAAATGCATATTACATAGTCATTCGTTTATACGCATCAAGTGTGATATACAAAAAGGAGCTATAAAATATTTATATTTACTGTTACAAAATTATAAATAAATGTTGCTAATACTAAATTATTTAAAAATGTTACAATGCCAAAATGTATGTTAATATCATAAACAGTGAAATGTTTTTTTTTTTTTAATATGCGAACTGAAGAACATTGGAAAAATAATTAAATAAGGTATTATAAAATGCTTTTATTATATTTTCAAAGTACAAATTAGACTAGACAACTACTGACTGGATTATGAAGATTTGTGGCACTTTATTTATGTTCAATATTTGTTTGATATTATGTTTGGCACGTATGCAGCTCAATTTCGATGAGTATAATTTTCTAAATATCTTTTTATCGGCTAATTAATGTTTTTTTGTACTATTCGTATGTACGCAGTACGGAAAAATATGAACGTCGTTTTGATAAAATAATGTGTTTTTAATCATCTGTATGTGAATGTGAAGAAAACGCATCAAATGGTGTTAATCGTAAGTATTATTGCATTACCATATTTCTTTTTTATCTACTTAATAGAAACTATGTTCTACAATATTAATTCTGTTTTTTTCCAAATTTTTTTACTATAATTTTGGCTAACACATTTTCAATTTTGTTAAAAATGTGTATAGTAATTTATATCCTAAAGATGTCATAACTTAATAACAATTGTATTGTGTAATTAATACTTATATTCTGATTTTTAAATATGCTATTTCGTATTTTGATATTCATTAGTTATGGAATTCGTTAACATCTGTCAATAGTGGCTTACAAATAATTATAAACTAATAATTATTGTTAATTGTAATATTTCTCGTTAACCTAACGATAACTATAAATAAATAATCGTGTAATTTATATGAAATCATGGGTTGTGAAACAGAAATTGAGTAGAACATGAATGTATTTACAGAACTGCGGACAGATAAATTATAAAAAGAATTATGGACAATTATACAAAAAATGTACACAATGAATAAACACAATAGTATTAATTGGAAATGAAATTGTAAAGAAAACTGTATAGAGTGAAATTGTTATATGTATAACAGTATTCTCGCGTTGTAATTATTTAGATGTATATATAGAAGGCACTATTGTCAACGTAGAGAAATATTATTAATGTAGAAAATATTTAAATTAAATTGTACTTTTACTATTCTGCTTAGTGTTATGATATGCGTTATAAATTTAATCAATGTTTAATTATTATAATTATGTTGCTGCTATGTATGCAATAATTTATAATTATAAACGCAATCATTGTTATTTTAAATTCACTAAAATTATTAACTCATATTGATTTTGTTTTAAATTAATTTGAATTTAATTTAATAGTAAAATACCTTTGTATTATAATATCACCTTAAACAGTTTTCTTTACTTTATATTTAAACTTGCATTCTTCCTACAAGATGAGCGTAAATTTTGATATCTTAGTAGTATGCACTATTGTTTCGAATAAAAATTAAGCTGTACATTGTATAAACGATATTAGAAATTACAACTATTACAAATAGAATGTTATTTATAATTACAAGTTAAACTAGGGACGAAGTGTTAGATGTATTATTTGTTAGATCAGTTTGAAAGAGAGCAGAGTTTATGAATAATTATCTTAAAAACGTTTTCAAAATATTTAATGTTCTGAAAATTGTGTTGTTTAATCACATTCTTTAGCTTATTTTAATAGATTGACTATAGATTCGGCCTCCTTTAGTTTTGTGCTAATTTATATTTTTAACGTTTCATTTTGGTTTTTTTCAAGGCATTAGTTTTAGATTGGCACCTCTTATATTTCTAAACATCTTGCTAACATACCAATTAAAATTTATAAATTTAAATATGCCTTATTAAGTTTTCAAAAGGATTATATTTACGGTGGTATTACTCTGCAATGAGTAATAATGCAAAAATTGGATCTCATAGAATAATATTAATGGAAGGAATTGATTTTCACAATCTAAAAGGACGTTATTAATATCTTGAAATTTAACTTTCCGTACCCTTGCTTTTGTATCTCATGTATGAAAATCAAAGTTAGCAATGATAATGATAACAATAAAATCATAATACGTTAATTATTTCAAATAATACTTTAACATTTATATTTTTATCTTAAATATAAATTAGTAAACTTATTTCATCAAAATTTCATTATTTACAAGTGTTCTTGTATAAATTAAAATAGATAAACTCAAAGGCGCGAAAAGTTATATTTTTTTTCTTGTTAATTAAATTTTTAGACGGAAAATATCTATTTTAAATAGTATATATCTTTTCTATTAATCAATAATATATATGTATATTATTGTCAGAGTATAAAATTATTTTCTAATGATGTGATGCTTTTAGCAAAATGTAAGAAAAATGGTAAATACAATGCTTTTCAACCTTGTGTTATTTTCACCTGCTAAATTCCGGAAGTGGTTTAGCTATTCCTTCGCTGTAAGCTTTGTGAACTGCTTCACATACGAATCTATACTGACTCTGTAACCAAATATTTGTTTTATTATTAATTACAGTATAATTTTAATCGTATTTTTTTCCTTTAATTTAACTTACAGCATTTTGTATCATCATTGCTCTTTGATCTCTCATAGATCGCACAATGTCTAGTGGATATACTGGTTGATTTGCTTCGATAAGACACAGTGCTGTTTCCATTAACACTAAAACACCTGTTCTGCCTATTCCAGCGGAACAATGAACAACAGCAGGTTCTACCATTCCTGTTCGAGCTGCCCGCACTCTTTCAGTAAACGTCGTAAATTGTCGCCAATCACTAGGAACACCATGATCTGGCCAGCTGCAGTATTGCATATGCGTTATGTCTCTTTCCTCTCCAGTCTATAAAATATATAGGCAATCAATCATCAATCGTACAGCAATAAAACATAATATAGTTTCTGATTTTATTTACATTAATATCACGAAGTATGAATTCTCGAAATATAAAAGTGTCTTCAACATTTTCAGCCGTGGATGTAAGCGTAAGATTCCGCAGTGTAAGAGTTTCATTGAGCGCAGGCCAATACTGATGACATTTTGCTCGGCCACGATCAACTAAAGTTGTAAGCATTACAACGAGAGTGCTGCCTGCTTCTAAAACCATCTGCCAAAAATCAGCGACTGTCGAAGACAATGGTCCTTGGGTAGCAATATATCTATTGATAATACCCGATCCTGGTATTTCCATATTCACATAGTTAGCATTAATGTAATCTCCGCTCGCAGAGCCCATGAGTATCACTCGAGTAACATCGTCTGCAAACATATTAATTCAAAGAATTTATAGAAAACTTTATACATTAAATCTTTTTTATTCTTACATGGTGAGATATCTCGGTAACGATTTTTGCTCTGATTTTCAGGCTTCTTGGATTCAAGAGAGGTAAGCTCAGGATTCTTTCTGTACAACTGTTCGTATTGCGCAATTAAGGCACCACTTGCTAGACCATCAGCAAGGAGTAACATTGATTGTGCTAATGCATCTGATCCGATAGCTGCGTGAGGTGCATCCGGAACGTACCTTGTTTAAACAAAGGTATTGGTATTAATATTTGGTATGATATTTAATATTTTAATTATCTATAACTAGATGTAATACCTATATGGAGGTTCTTCTTCGGACGTTTCATCAGTACCCGCTAAAGCATTGTACAAAGCATTTGGCCTAACTGTTAATGTCAATTCACCTGAGCCCGAATCACGAGACTGACGAATTAAATTCACTACATGTTCGTGTAACAATCCACTCACATCGATCCCATTTATGTATACTACCTGTTTATTTATAACAAATAGTTTGAATAGTTGCAATTCAAATGCTAACAATAATACAAACCTGATCTCCTTCATTTAATTTTGGATAACAACGATCGGCAGGTGTATTCGGCGCTACTCTGGATACTAAAATAGGCATGTCAAGATCTAAACCACCTTTTACGTTAAACCCAAATCGACCCTGTTCATCTGGCGTTAAAGATATAGTTACTAATCCATCTTCCACTATCTGTAAATCACCACATTTGACATTATTCATTGTAAAAATAATCAGAAATTAAAGAACATCAAATATGTACCTGGGGAGCAGGTGAACTTGTAGGTTCACTATAATCAGGAAGATCATAAATATTTCTTTCGGCCGTTGTATCATCGTCCACATAACTTAAAACTCTAGATCCTAATATAGGTGAAAATGCATTTCCCTGGGTATGCGAGCCTGTTATTTCTTCTCGAAGAGACAGAAAACCGCCTTCACTATGGAGCAAGACAAATTAATTTAAGATAAAAGATTACATTTTTAAATGGCTTAAATTGATTTCAACTAACTCGTCACTAGGATTCCCTTCACCCCAGGCTTGACGAGGTTCACGAGCACCAAGAGATTGAACTTTATTATCATACGGCCTAGGAGGTCTTCCAGGGGGTATAGATAATTTCCCTTTTTCTTCAATAATCGAGGCTGATGTTACCCCGTGTACTAATCTTTTGCTAGGAGATCTAAATTTATTAAATTGTCATGTTATATTACGAATAACAAATAATATGATACTCTATAGTATTACCTAATAAACGTTCTTTCCACCCTGGCTCTATGCTTTCCATCTTCAACTGTTTGGAATTCAGTACGGCCTGAATAAGTAAATCTACTACTTAAGGTGAGTGGAAAACGCCTTGGCCTCGTTTTAGGACTGTGAAGTCTAAAAAATGTGTGATGCTCGACACATGCTTTCCATAAATTTTTTGAACTTCGATATGTTTGCATGTTAAAACCAAGTAATGTATCGTAATTTTCTGACTAGAATGAAATTTTGTATACATTATCAAAAAGCTCTAACGATATTTTTAATTATAAAATAGAATATTTCGAAGTACCTGTTCTCTTCTGAGTTGAATAAAAAATTGTTTCCGTTTGAACGAAATTTTAACTATTTTTGACCATGAAAATACATTGATTTTTATTCCGTTTTGAAATACTACTAAGCCTATAGATGTTACACCTAATTGTATTTCTTTATTCGTTGAATCCTAGATAAAGAATAAAGTAAAATAAATTGAAACTGTTAAATACTTGGAAGAAAAATTGGTAATACAAATACGTACCCTAGCTTTATGTAATTCTACCCCATACATATCTAATCTCTTTGCATGATCTAAAAAATTGAATTCTGCATCTGCTGGTAATTGACCCCTAGAGAATATGTAATATTAGGTAACATTTCTTATAAAAAATAATCGATTAATGTTATATGTACAAATTCAACCTACTTATGAAGTTTATGTAATTCAGAAATTTTTTTTTCCATTTCTTCAGTCTGTCCTGGTATTAACTGTAACCTCGAAAGATATCCTGGACCATGTTCTTCTGGATGATAATCGCCTAACTCAGCTGTAATCACATAAAAACTGTAATATTGTAAATAAATTTTACAACAAAATAAATGTTAGTGTAGTGCAATGCTTACATTGAACAGTATAACTGGCAATAAGACACGCTGTACTTGGTGGTAACTGAAGCTTTCCTTGAAGAATGTCTCTTCGTATTTGTAAGTAAAATTGATATCTAGTATATTCTTCTTGTAATTTACTAGGGTCAGATACATAAAACTTCACTCTAAAATAAAATTGTCCGCCTGAAATGATAAATTATTTTACATTATCTCATGAGGTTTGTCTCTGTAGATACAAGTAGGCAATCTAAATAGGATCTTTACCCTTACTTCTTATCTGCTTCTTAACTGGCTTACTAGGATCTAGCCACCTCTAAAACATTCAAATCATTGGATTACTTAATGAAAAAATTTTCATAATAAAATTAGTACAAGATTTTACCATTACATCGGGTGAATATGTACAGGTTGTAGCTCCATTTTCAGCATATTGCAAACCAAAATAATCTTTCTCAACAAGTTCCAAGTGTTGAAATACCAAATCCAATAATGCTTGACCCTTTGCTCTTTTCTAAAACATTTAAAATAGTGTCTAAACAATAGAGAAAAACATTTTATTCTTTTTTCTATTTCTTTGTAACAATTTATAGACTTACATCTAATTGAAATGTGTGTTGAGTATCATCAAGGAATACAACAGTTGCTGATAAAGATTTTAGCCTACGATTTCTTGCTAATTCAGCACCACGAACGTGGTAGCTCCCACTGGAGCCACTCAACGCTCTACGAGATACGCTTTCAATCATCTCAAAGATTTGAAGGCGTGTCAACCACCTTCCCGACACCGCCTCTCTGCTATGCTGACCACCTAAATGTTTACAAAAGAATGATCAAAATATTATTTAAACTATGTTAAATATTAATAGAAAAGTAATATCAATAGAAAAGGAAATTTAAATAATACTAGATGCAAGGTTATGTCATCAACCATGCTGTCTATTTTGATAAATAACTGGACAAATCAATCTCCTACAGTTACATAGTCTGATTAATTGTAAATCACTATTGATAGTGTAATTACATTCAGAAGATGTCATTGAAAATAAATTCATCAGGTCAGCAATCTAACGTCAGTTATATAAGCAAGTTCATGTCTACTATGTGCCAGAATAATATAGAACGAGGTATTCTGAAAATAGTTTACATAAAAGAAGCAAAATGAACTCATTAACTACCAAATATATTTAAATGCTTTGCATATCAATCCTTTCAGGCATGAAATACAAAATAAAAATTTCTTTTTATAAAATTAATTAAACTGTAATTGTATTTATTTGTTATTTATAATATAGAAATAGTAAAATATTTATAATTCAAGTTCATTTACAATAATCAACCACAGGTACAGTTTTACTGTGTGTTAAGATATTTGTTTTGTATATTACAAATGAAATGGTAATTATTTAATACAGGAAATATCCAAAGATTTTTTAGGCAAAAATCTTGAACTGTAAACATAAATAATTTCAATATTAACCAGGGTATATACGTATATTTCAAATATTAGAATAAATAATTAATTAATACGCATCAAAGCGGATGCGATGTGTAATTGTATTAAACAAGCATAGTAAAATCAACACTTACATTCATGATCCGTTGCACTACCTCCAATACATAGGTTTTCACAGGTGTTCCTGATAAGTTGACAAGCGAAAAACTGTTAACGCTTGTTAGTGCTTTCGTAAATGATATTTATTAAAACATCAGGGAAAAAATAAATCTTCTCTGTTATAAAGAAATTTCATCGAGAATTTTTTCTTTTTTAAAGCTTTTCTCATTATTTTCTACAGCCACATATTGATGCGTTAATTTTGAAAAAATGCAATCCCAATTAAACTAGTTAGCATTGGTTACCGTATCACTTTATCGCAGTTAATAGTAAAACAAGTTTAATTCTATAAAACTATAAGTTCTTTCACTCGATCAGCAACATATAAGGTAACGCTAATAAATCGGCACGACAAGCAATGATGTCTTTGAATTACATTCAATGTTCTCTTCCAACTTTACAACAACCATTGTAAATATTGTATGTATTCGTAGACTATATTATTCTGAAATAATTTCTTTCAACAGCATCGTACCATAAAGATTAACAATTTTATTTGCAATAAAATTGTTTGACGCCCTGATAGAAAATTTCACTGTGTTACATGCATGTATGTACTACATTGTATGCATGTATGCGCGCATTTATATTAACCATAGAATAAGTGAAATTAAGATATTGTAATTCACTTTCTTCCACATACTATAGTAACGATGTTCGTTATTTATGGATTGTACATAATATAATGCAACAGTTCATAACGTAATTACGCTTCCTAACTTGGTATATTTTACAAATAACTTGCTGGTAATTAAGGTTGAAATATTTTGAAAATTGTGCATGTTATAATTGCTGTGTTTTACAAGAAAAGGCTAATTTTGTAGATTATAATTGTTAAAATATCAGATACAATTTGAAATTCTTATTACGGTAATCGAACAGTTTCGGTAATAGCGTTGAACGTGTAGGAAGTTGAAAAAACTTAAAATCATTTCGTGACTGCTACTTATTGCGTAACTTGAGGTGTTGATCTTCTGCAACAATGTAGAATAGTAAAGTTAATTTATGAAATTTTTATTAATCGTTAGCGTGCACTGTATTGTTAAAGTTATTTTTGCATTTGTTCACTGGGAGCGCTGCTGCATTTTCTTTCACGAGCGAATAGCTCACGATGCATCAAAACTATTCCCGCCGCGTGGCCTGTAGTTTGTGGATTGTAGTTGCGGTTTGGTTATAAATCCCGCCATTTCCGTATTAACTCGACGGAATTTTGATAGTATTACTTGTTTTGTAAGGAATATCAAGGAAAATGTGATAACCTCACGTTTTTTCAATTATCTGAATGTTTAGTTCGTTATCGTTTATGCCGAAAGGATTTGTTATATTTTTATGTTGAGTTGATTTCGCATTTCGCAGCCGCGTGTTGTGCTACGCTGAAACAAATTGAAAACAAGCAGCTATGGCAAACGTATCCGTTGACAAAGAAACGTTCTTTCGACGTATGAAACGGCTCTATTCCGCGTGGAAAGTAAGAAATCCACGATTATTTTATTTTGATGTTAGCGGTAACCGTTATTGTTCGATATATGAAAATAATGCTTTTTGTTTAACAGGATGGAGAAGTCGGTACAGATGACAGTTTTAGTAAAATGGATTGTCTCGTTTCTGCAGTGGGCACAGACGAGGATATCGTTTACAGCAAATCAACGGCGTTACAAGTATATTATTTTAAAACCTTCTGATTTTACAGTCTAGTCTTTATGCGCTTAAAAATAATTAAATCATTTCTATCTTAATTTCTGCTTTGTTTTAGACTTGGCTCCTTAGTTACGAACTTACAGACACTATAATGATCTTAGCAGAAGAGTCTATTTGCTTCTTAGCTAGCAAGAAAAAAATTGAATTTCTAAGGAAACTTGAAAATCAGAAAGCAGAAGAGACTGGTGTACCCCCTGTGAAACTGCTTGTAAGAGATAGAGTAAGTATTTTATGTGATTCATGCTTTGTTCAACCACTCAAGATTTTGATCTTACATAATGTATTGTAATCTTTTATTTTAGAATGACGAGGATAAAGCTAATTTTGCTAAACTTATTGAGACTATAAAACAAAGTAAAAAGGGTAAAACATTGGGTGTTTTTTCAAAAGAAAATTATCCAGGTGCCTTTATGGATGCATGGAGAGCTGCTTTGAAATCAGAATCTTTTGATACGGTATGATGTCATTTCTTATAATAATATAATGTGAGAATCGTTATCATAATGCTTACTATATACATTACTAGGTTGATGTTAGTGCTGCAGCTGCATATGTAATGTGTCCTAAAGAGGATGCTGAGATTCTTACAATAAAAAAGGCATGTCTGGTGTCTGTAGATGTTTTCACAAAGTACCTTAAAGATCAGATCATGGAAATAATTGATTCTGATAAGGTATGTGAATTATTTTCATTTAAAACTATGCGTGTGTCATTGATTTTGATGTATGACTATTTTTATTTCAGAAAGTTAAGCATTCAAAGCTTGCAGAAGGCGTAGACGCGGCTATAACGAATAAGAAATATGTAACCGGTGTCGATGTTACCCAAGTAGATATGTGTTATCCTGCGATAATACAGAGCGGTGGAAATTACTCACTAAAATTCAGTGTTGTTAGTGATAAAAATACTTTGCATTTCGGTGTCATTGTATGTTCTCTCGGAGCACGTTACAAATCTTATTGTTCTAACATAGTTCGGACGTTATTAGTAAATCCCACTAAGCAGATCGAGGTAACTTGGAAATTTTATATATAATCGTAACTGTATACTTACCGTAATAATACACGTTAATTGTCACAGGATAATTATAACTTCCTTTTACAATTGGAAGAGGAGATTCTAAAGAAACTGATAGCTGGAGTAAAAATCAGCGAAGTATATGAAACAGGTGTGAAATATGTAAAGGATGAGAAACCAGAAATGCTAGATCATTTAACCAAAAATTTCGGATTTGCTATGGGTATTGAATTTAGAGAGAGTTCGTTACTTATTGGTCCAAAAACTCATGCGGTAATAAAGAAAGGCATGGTGTTCAATGTAAATGTTGGATTGGCAAATCTTTCAAATCCAGATGCTACTGAGAAGGAAGGAAAAGTCTATGCTCTTTTTATTGGCGATACTGTTATGGTTAATGAGGTAAAACTACTAGAATATTCCTGTTATTGTAAATTGAAAACTGAATGTTACAATAAAATTATTTATCTTAGGGACAACCTGCGGTAAACTTGACACCATCGAAGAAAAAGCTGAAAAATGTTGGGATATTTGTTAAAGACGAAGAAGAAGAGGAAGAGGAGGGCAGTGGAAAAGAAAATGAACCTAAGCCGGAAATTCTGGGCCGCGGTAAAAGAACAGCGGTGATAGAATCGAAATTAAGAACAGAACATAGCTCGGAAGAGAAAAGGAAACAGCATCAGAAAGAACTTGCACAACAATTGAACGAAGTTGCGAAAGCTCGATTGGCTCAGCAATCCGGTGGCAAGGAACAAGAAAAGATACGAAAATCAACGATATCGTATAAAAGCCTTAGTCACATGCCACGGGAACCGGAAGTAAAAGAGCTTAAATTATATGTGGGTAAGTTACAATAAAGTAGCTTTTATTACACAAATGTAACAAGCGAACAGAATATTAAGCATTTTGTTTTATATTTTCAGACAAAAAATATGAAACTGTAATTCTACCCATTTTTGGTATCCCTGTACCATTCCACATATCCACAATCAAGAACATTTCTCAGTCTGTAGAAGGAGATTATACGTATCTCAGAATAAATTTTTTTCATCCTGGTGCGACAATGGGTCGCAACGAAGGTGGATCTTATCCTCAGCCTGATGCCACCTTCGTTAAAGAAGTGTCAGTATATTTCACACTTATCTATTGTTCAAGCACAAACATGCGCAACAATAATTTATGCTGTTTACAGAACATATCGAAGTACAAACACAAAAGAACCCGGTGAAATTTCAGCGCCATCATCCAATCTGAACACAGCCTTTAGACTGATAAAAGAAGTCCAAAAGAAATTCAAAAACAGGGAAGCAGAAGAAAGAGAAAAAGAGGATCTCGTGAAACAAGACACTTTAATATTGTCACAAAATAAGGGTAACCCGAAATTGAAAGACTTGTACATTCGACCAAACATTGTCTCAAAAAGAATGACTGGGGGTTTAGAAGCGCATGTAAACGGTTTTCGTTACACTTCTGTCAGAGGAGACAAAGTTGATATTCTTTACAATAATATTAAGAATGCCTTTTTCCAACCATGTGATGGTGAAATGATCATATTGCTTCATTTTCATTTAAAGGTACTTGTCTTCTTGACGTCGGAATAAAAATTATTCTAGTTACTATTAATAACCATGTTACTTATTAACATTTTTAGCATGCAATAATGTTTGGTAAAAAGAAACACGTGGATGTACAATTTTATACCGAGGTCGGTGAAATTACAACAGATTTAGGGAAACATCAACACATGCACGATCGTGATGATCTTGCCGCGGAACAATCAGAACGAGAACTTAGGCACAAATTAAAAACTGCGTTTAAAAGTTTTTGTGAGAAGGTAATATTAAATTATAGATGTTTTATTTCAAACAACGAAGAGAAATGATAAATGCTGGTTTAGGTTGAAAGTATGACGAAGCAAGAAATTGAATTCGACACACCGTTTAGAGAACTAGGATTCCCTGGCGCCCCATTCCGAAGTACTGTTCTTTTGCAACCAACCAGTGGTTGTTTGGTTAATCTCACAGAATGGGTAAGTTCTGTCAGCTATTAATATCAATTAGATTAATTGAAAATTTAATAGAAATAACATACTTGTATTTATATTTTAGCCTCCGTTTGTTATTACTTTAGAGGATGTTGAACTTGTTCATTTCGAAAGAGTGCAATTTCACCTGAAGAATTTTGATATGATTTTTGTTTTCAAAGATTATCATAGAAAAGTTGCCATATTAAATGCTATCCCTATGAACATGCTGGATCATGTAAAGGAATGGTTGAAGTAAGTTTCATTAAACATTATTCTTCATTAAACGAATTCTAATGAAATAAAATTTAAACGTGTAATTTTTGGTTAGTTCATGCGACATTAGATACACAGAGGGTGTACAATCTTTGAATTGGACAAAGATCATGAAAACGATCACAGATGATCCTGAAGGTTTCTTTGACAATGGTGGTTGGACCTTCTTGGATCCAGAAAGTGATGCAGAAAATGAAGATCTGGAAGATGAAGAAGAAGAAGAGGATGATGCTTACGAGGTTTAAAATTTACTTCAATAATTATACAAAAACTTATGAAAGCAACAATGTTTATATTGTTTGCCTATTTATCTAGCCAACTGATTTGGACAGCGAAGAAGAATCCGACGATGACTCTGAATACTCTGAAGCTTCGGAAGACTCTGATAGCGAAGGTACTTTTCGAATTACAAAATATAATTTTGTTTATTTAATGGCCCTTACTTGATCTATTCGTGTGTCAGAAGAAGAACTAGGTAGCTCTGAAGAATCAGGTAAAGACTGGTCAGACTTGGAACGAGAAGCAGCTGAAGAAGATAAAGAAAGAGGGGAAGATGGATTCCGCGATGATTATAATTCTAGCAAGAAAAAGAAATCAAGTCGAAAACACTCACCTTCACCTTCAAAGGATAGGTATATTATTCAACTTCCTGTTTCCTTTCTCCGTTTTTCGATTGCCTTTAATTTCCACGGTATTTTTTGCAGGCATAATTCAAAACACAAAAGTTCTTCCAGTTCGAAAAGTAAAAGTTCGTCCAGTAGCAAAGATAAAAAATCATCGTCATCCGATAAGCACAGGTAACAAAACTACGTATTTACCTAAATTGCGTTCTCAAAGTTTAGACACAAAGGACATAATTTTGTTGTGAAATTGTGTTAAGTCTATTCTTTAATAATTAAAGATCGGATCGATCGCGGAGCGGGAGATCACACAAGAAAGTATCTCCTTCTACGTCATCCAAACACAGGTGATTAATATAAGTTTATATATATTCGACGACGTTTTATGTAACTTCATTTTTTTCTGTTTAGTCCTAAGAAGAGTGATAGACACGACAAACATGATAAACGCGACAAACATAAATCGTCCAGCCATTCTTCATCTAACAGTAAAAAACGATCTCGCGAAGAGAGTTCAGAAAGAAACGACAGAGGATCAAAGAAATCTAAGTATGTATGAATACACCTTATTAGATATAATGTAACGTAATAGAATTATTAGTTCACGTTGCTTTTATGTTTCCAGAAAATGAGAACAATTATCCAAATATGAGAGATAAAAGCACACCTGAAAACACGAACATCATGTTGGTTCTACATTAAGCTTTCTTACTTGTGGTACGTCAACTAAGTTATAAGAATAGTACATTTTCTTGCATTGATTCGTTTAAACTGCTCAGCAAACGATTTGTTGATATTATTTTAAAGTTCGATAAAGTACTCCAAGGTATAAAATGCTTGGAGGTGCAGTGATAGCGGTACAGTGTATATGAACATTTACGGGTAATGTATTCGTACGAACGTTTGCGATACATTTTTTATCAATTGTACATAAAACTCTCTTCTAAGTAATCAAGTATCGATTTTTTATTTGTATAACATATAGTTACTAACACGTATCATTTCATTCCATTGTTCGTTTGCTAGTGGTAATAATACATTTGTATTAACTTGAGTTAATAAATTGAAGTATATTAACAACGCGAAACAATATTTATTGTACAGACAGTGAATATAACGTTATTTCGTGATTATTACAGACAAAATGAGGAAAACCTATAATAGGTATACTATAATAATTGTAATACGCTCTCAATGCAAGACAATGCACTAGTGATAACTATCGTTAAATAAGATAACCAGACACGATAGAGATTAATTTACTAAGCGGAGAAAGCTGAAATGGATCAAAAACCTTTGATAATTTTGTTCGCATAGTTTTGAAATTTGTACCTTGGTAAACGAAATAAATACTTTTTAAGTTATTTATCATTAATTGTATAAATATCGTTCACTTACTCTAGTGAAGTAATCACAATTTAGCATGTAGCGTACGATTACGTTTTTTAATTATATAACGTCATTAAATAACAATCAGTTTTGTTCTCGAGATTCAAATATTCATTCATCCTTGAGATCTTACGTAATTTTTTTTCCTGTTAAGTTTCAAAGAAGAGAAACAAGAATATCGATAGGTCTACGTGAAAGTGAAAGCAAAATGAAAGTGTAACTTTACGAAATTTGTCATACCCTTGACTTACATTTTTCATTTTTTCTGCTTTTATATTGAGTAATTAACAAAGATGAAGGATACTTATCAACACTGGTATTATTTTTGGCAACGTTATATGACGATAAACGCCAAAGAAATACAGTTCCAATAAGAACGTAAATGTAGGTGAAGTGAAAGTACACTTCTGGTTAGTGGTTCTGCAGCTTTCTCCACGACATCACTAGCCACATCCATACATAATTCTAGCAGCTGACTGAGTTCAGTGTTTCACAATTTTGTGAATGACGCGATTTTCTTTTTTATAACGAAACAATGTTATTCGGAATATATGTTGTAATTCTTTTACCGGTAAGGTCAACGAAAGGCTAGTTTTAAAGTATTTAAATCATGTCATAAATTTTATAAACTTAAATAAAATGAATGATCAAGTTTTTTCAAGGAAACGTTTGAGTAACTTATACATGAATAGCGTCGTGAAGAAAGTTTTTAATATATATTTAACATTGCCATTCTCTTGACAATAATACCAATAGGACTTTCTCAAAAGTCTCACAGAAATCAGGAATATTAACATTTTTACAAGGATCATACGAATAGGGTGTGTTTTTATTCAATTTATTTAAGAAAAAGTGACAAAAACTAAGTACATCGTTATAAAAAAAAAGGTTATCACATTTTATAAATATTTGTTATAAAACTTAGGGCTAGAGAAATTTTTACAAGGAAACGATGACAATCGGGGAAGAAAGAAACGAATCTAATTTCGTCCTATCTGATCGATCTGAGTCTGAAGATTGTTCACGACTTCCGGAGGAACGTGCTCTCCCAGAATTTCAAAAAGATTGATCTTTTGATCACCAGGAATTGATTCGTATGCAGCCAGTTCTATACCCTCTTGTACCTTTTGTATTGTCGCATCTTTTGGAATAAGATAGGTATTCTGTGCTTGTTTTATAGCCTCGTTACTAAAAATTTGACCATCTTTTTGAGGAAATGTTACCGCTGATGCTATCACGGATAAAAATATTAACAGTGTACGGATTTCCATCTGAAAAGGAAACAAATACTGATTAGCTACTTTTTGTTTAACTTCTATCTTTTAATAATTGTATTATATTTACCGTCTCCTATATTGAATTGTACAAATTTTCATTGATATTCTTCATGTTAAGACTTACGAATGTGTACAAGTGCGATTTAGTAAAATATTATAATACAAATATAGTACTTAATGGAATAAGTACAAATTACAAGAACATTACTTTTTGCTAGTGACAATATACTGTAATTCAGTTTCCCATAAATGAAAGAAATAGTAGCAGTAGATGAATTAACATTTTATAATTTTGAACAGCTCATTAATTTTAATTCTTTAGAAGGTTGCTTCCACACTTTCACTATAAGATGGTAAGTGATGCCAGGTAAGTAACGTGGACGACGTACTTTCTCACCCGTTTGGTCTTAAACAGAAGTTAGAAATATTAACTTACGTTTATTCACTGTCAAAGCCGTGCGAATGTAAAGCAGTGAGAACGTTGGTCGACCGTTGATAACTAACAGAAAGATAGTATAGTTCCCAGCTGATTCCACGCAACTCGTTAACGTTCCAGGGTTAATTGGTAAAAGGAAGTAGGTCTCGCAATCGCAAAAAACCGATCTGGGATGAATGTTGCTCACGTTGGGAGTATCGTGTTTCACAATCGGTTGCCACGAAGCGAAACTAAGCGCGCGGCCGGCAGAAGCGGCTTTTATACTGGAGATGGTCACTGTGGTTGCGGTAGCACACCACTCTTGGGCAAACAGTAAAGATCCACCTTCCAATTTCTTAAAAGTTGCAGGAAGAGACGCGTGATCATCACTTTTGCTTTCGTTTGCCCGACGAACCGTTCATTCTTGGTGAACGATAAATGGTAATATTGGTTCGCAATCGATGCGGTATTACCGTAATGTCACGTTTCACGGTTCATTGAAATAACTGCAATTCATGGCTATTTATCTAGCACGAGTTTTTGCAAGTTTCTTGTGAAAAATATGATTGCCTGTTCTGTAGAGATTATACAGAGCAAGTTGCATATATTGATTATAAGCAGAGGTACTTTGGATTCAACAAAGCCGTTACACGATGTAACTCTTTTAACCATTTCTCTTTACGCTTTTACAAATACCATTGCACGACCCGCCATGAATATTAGTGACCTGTTAACCAATATGTAGTGATTGAAATAAACTCGTTTCACTTTTACCATTGTCCTCAGGCTAGTAACAGGATTCAAGTGTGTTGCTTACATAGTATTAATGCCCCAACCTTTCCATAAAATATTTTATTTTTTCAATCGTCTAACCTGCGAAATTTATCAGCAATAAATAGCAACAAATTTGCAGCGCTAAAAATTAAACGAGATTCTTGTAAATAAACTGTGTAGGTATAAAAAAGCTTGAAATATTAATCCATAAATTATACAGCAATAAATTGAAGCCAATTTAGAAATTCCTTGTATAGATTTGGAGTGGTCGCAATTTATTATGCATGTATAAACTATACATTGATTTGTGTATCATAAATATAAGACGGAAAATGAATTTATTCATCATCATAGATTCAATTCTTTGTTAATTTTATCTTAATTAAACATTAATTTACGGGTATTAATCTTTAAAATGCAATTATTTTAAATAGTATATGCTGGAAATTTTGCCAAATGTGGATGTTGTATATCGATCAAGAAATAAATAGTACCGGCAAGACCTATAATAATACATACGTATACTATTAAAAAATACTAACAGTGGGATACATATGATAACTGATAGTAAAATACCTTCAAACAATGAATATGGTCTATCAGGAATCCTAGTCTGATGTGCTTTATAATCCGTACACCACTCTGCAAACCTACAAGCCCTATATAGATGTTTCACATCCTGAAAAGCAATACCAATATTTGATTAGGACTTATTGCAATATTGTTATATTCTTTTATAAATTAAATGTAACCTTAGTCTTTTGGAAGAGGGTTAAGAATGTATATGCATTTCCAGCTGCTCCATGACATATTCCACACCCTTTTTTAAGCAAACCTCTTGCCCAAACTACTTCTCCGCATTGTAAAGCAGTATTTAAATACTGCTCATCCTGATATATCTGCTCAAATAGACATTTAATTAAATACAAACAACTTAACAAAATCGGAAACAACATCAATCAAATAGTGACCACCTCATAAGCCAAAGTAAATAACATAATCATTCCAGGCGCTCCATGGCACCAATGCACCAATTTATCAGTACGACTTCCAATAGAAGATGGACAATTTCCAGAAGGATACCGTAAACTCTGAAGAAAATCTAATGCCGGTTTTATGTCTCTTGTCAGTTGACTCTGTGTTAAATACTGCCGTGCCTACGGAATAAATGTGTTTCTGTGTAATCTATATTATTACTTAAGTAAATTACAAAAGTAAAATACCTGTAAGAGCATATATAGTATTCCACCCAAACCATGGGCACCGCCAAGGTACTCTGAATCATGCCAGGCATACATGAGAGGTGTCTTATATTTTCTTGAAGCAGAATATACATTTCCAGATTTAATTATGAGTGCAATAACCTGATATAATACTTTGTTTAATAACTAGTATTGTAACAACATTGCCTTTAATCATAGCTTTACTGCTATTGAATACCTGTTTAATAAGCTCATCTTCTATAGGAGGGGGAGATATATTTGAATTTAAAAATAGAAGACAGAATAAGTATCCAGCCCTTCCATAAAGTAATTCATCAGGCAAATCGCTACATTCATCCAGAACATAAGCAGATACTGATTTTACTCTAAAATACAAATTCATAGAATAAGTATTATATTTATAAATAAATGAAACTATGATCTATATACTTTGAAATCATATTAAGTGCTTCTTCTTTATGGCCTTGAGAATGAAGAACTACTGCACTTAAAGCTTGCGGACCCACACTACCAGTTAAGAATGTAACTTCTCTTCTTCCTCTGAATTTACTTACACATATTCTTAACCATTCTGTAGCTTGCTATAATAAAGAATGTGTAACGCATATGTAATTTCCTTAATTACATCCCTTAATTACATCAAAATAATTAATGATACGTACTTCAATATAAGCAGGTTGATTGAAGCATTTCCCATATTGATAATACATGTATGCAATCCCTGCTGTTCCAGTGTATACAGAACAATCATCATTGTACGTCCAATTATGCCTCTTTTCTTTCAATTCGTCCAATAATCTCTTTGTATGCATTCGTAGGGTTTCTTTATAATTTTCATTAACCTAACAAGCATAAATCTCATTCATCGTACATATACGTGAGTTTATAAATAATATATGTAATTACCTCATTTGTAGAAGCATTCACAATGGAATTTGCGGAAGGATTGGGATAATCTTCAAACGGATTGTTATAATGCCGGTTATCATCCATTTTGTCACAAAACAAACGTCTGAATTGTTTAATGGTGTTTAGACGTTTAGTAGATGTTTGTTCTGCCTTGATTTTATATCTGATAATTGCCTGAAACATATGTTACATATAGTACATTTATTTATATGTAAAATTACATACGATAACACTGGTTAGTATCTTTTGCAATACTAAAAAAAATAAAAATTATAAAATTACCGGCTCAGTCAGCAGAAATGTTACCTATATAGTACGCTCAGCAGTGACTACAAATGCGAAAGACTGGACATGCCTTTGTTTTCGAGGAGTCATGTTTTATGGGGTCTCAGACACCAACCCCACGGGCCCACGGACCTACATGAAGCTAGCCGAAATATACCCTTATTTTATTTTCTGCGTTCATTTAATTTGCTGTAATTATGTTCTTAACTTATTGAATAAACTCCTTAGGAGGACGAACGTGTTGATTTTATTACTTCCGTCTGCACCCTTTACATCTCTGATTCCACTATATCTCTGCATTCCTTACATCCCAGCAACCCATACATCTCAGTATTCCTAACATCTCTGCATCCCTTACATCTCTGCATTCTTTTCATCCATACATTCTTTCCGCCCCTACATTCCTTACATCGCTTCATCCCTTATATCCCTACATTCCTTACATCTCTTTATCCCTTACATCCCGACATTCCTTACATCTCTTCATCCCTTACATTCCTGCCTTCTTTATATCCCAACATCCCTTACATGCCTGTATCCTTTACATTCTTGTACCACTTATATTCCTGCATTCCATACATCCTAGTACCTCCCTGAAATTGAGTTGAAATTTTTGCGGCTATAAGGCCTGTGATTTTATACAGATTTAGTTCCTTTCTTCGCCACCAGAGGGCGCTGATTCGACCTCGACATTTTAGTTCACATTTTTGCCGCCAGGGGGCCAGAAATGAAGCCAGATTTAATTCCCTTTTTCGTCGCCAGAGGGCGCTGATTCGACATTGAAATTTTAGTTCACATTTTTGCCGACAGAGGGCCAGAAATCGAGCGTGACTTAGTTCCTTTTTTCGCCGCCGGAAGGCGCTGACTTAACATCGAAATTTTAGTTCACATTTTTGTCGCCAGGGGGCGCTATTTTTTTTTTTTTTCGAGAATTCCGCGAAAATTTCGAAAAAACTTTACTTACCTTTACTCGTAGCAGTCTTTATAATATATTTATTATAAGGGATGCAGAGATGTAAGGAATGTAGGGATGAAAAGAATGTAGGGATGAAAAGAGTGTAGGGATGAAAAGAAAGTAGGGATGGAAAGGATGTAGGGATTTAAGGGATGAAGAGATGTAAGGAATGTAGGGATGAAAAGAATGCAGGGATGTAAGGGATGCAGAGATATAACGGAATTCCGTAAGGGTCCGATGCTGTGGCCCCAGTCTCCACTGCACGCGGTCGAGGAGTGCCGGCATCGGGCGTGGCCCCCGATGTCGACGGAGTTTGGCACATGGTGGAGGGTCAAAGGACCCTCCCTTCCGCCCTAGTGCAGGGCACCGTGGTGGTTTTAGTGGGTAAAAATCCCACACTATCTCCGGCCCCTCCCCAGGCGGGCTGAAGGTAGCCCACGGCGTCCAACACTGGCGCTGTGTCTAGGGATGTCTGGGACCCCAAAATCATGTTTCCTGGCAAACAAAGGCTTATCCAGTCTTCTACTATCTGCAGTCACTGGCGATACGACACAAAATACAGAAATTTGCAGGACATGGTGCTTCTTACCACCTCTTACCTCGTTTGTGGTTTTACATTGAGAGCTTTTGTAATTTAGTAAAGTGTTTGCTGATATTTGGACCATTTTACGTAGTCGTGTATTTTAAAACAAAATGGTTAGTTATTTCATACATACCAGCAATTGTACATACAATTTTTAATTAATAATTAATGATCAAAGCTACACGTTACAGGATATATTTAAACATGTGACAGCATAACGTCGATGTCATTTCTCCGTTAAAAATGCTAATTTATTAAATATACGTGAATTTTTCAAAATTTGTGCATTTTATTTTCAAAATATTGTTATGATGGAATTTAGTCCGTTCATTTTATAATAATTACAATAATTAGCGAAATTATGGTTATCTTATTACGTTTAGTTACGTGTTATAATTTCTTAAATAAAATATAATGCATATTATTTTATTGTAGAAACCCTTGATGTTACATGGGCATGAACGTGCCATAACAAAAATCAAATACAATAGAGAAGGAGACTTATTGTTTTCCTCTAGCAAAGACAAAAAGCCAAATGTTTGGTACTCTTTAAATGGAGAACGGCTTGGAAGTTTTAATGGACACAATGGTTCTGTGTGGTGTATAGATGTCAATTGGGATACAACAAGATTTTTATCCGGAAGTGGTGACAATTCATTAAGAGTTTGGGATTGTGAAACTGGTTTGTATTTTGCTGTTATTGCTTTTGTTAATCTCTAGACAAAACATGAATACATTTACTTGAATACGTAATCTTTGTTATATACCTCTATGTTTATAGGAAAAGAAATAGGTTTACTTGAGACAAACAGTTCAGTAAGGACGTGTAGTTTCAGTTACTCAGCAAACCTTGCTGTTTATTCTACTGATAAAGCTTTAGGGCATCAGTGCGAAATGTTCATCATTGATATAAGAAATGTTGATGCAAAGTTATCACAAGAAGATGCAATTTCCAGAATTGCAGTCACTGGTCCCAGAATCTCAGCTATTTTATGGGGTGCATTAGACGAAACAATTATCACTGGTCATGAAGATGGTGAAATTGCTCTTTGGGATGTGAGAGTAAGTAATGCACTTGTGCATTCAGGTATAAAATATGCACTGGATATAACTGATCAGGATGTTTCATTTGTTCGTAGACAAGAAAGAAATTGTCAAGTGTCAAAGGACACAAATCACAAATAAACGACATGCAGTTCAATAAAGATGGCACCATGTTTGTAACTGCATCGAAAGATAATACTGCCAAATTATTTGACAGTGATTCATTGATGTTACTAAAAACGTATAAAACAGAAAGGCCTGTGAATTCTGCCACAATTTCACCTGTCTATGATCACGTATGTTTTCCGTACACAGAAATGTTTATAAAACATGATTGAATGCTTGAATATTTATAATCGTATTTCTTTAGGTGGTTCTTGGAGGAGGTCAGGATGCTATGGATGTCACAACAACGTCTACTCGTCAGGGAAAATTTGATTCCCGATTTTTCCATTTAGTATTCGAAGAAGAATTTGCTCGTTTGAAAGGACATTTCGGTCCAATTAACTCTCTTGCGTTTCACCCTAATGGTCGTAGCATTTCAACGGGCGGGGAAGATGGATATGTTCGTATTAATACATTTGATCAATCGTATTTTGACTTTCATTTTGAATATTAATTTTGTCAGATAAAAGTAATAAAATGTGTATAAATCAAACGGATCATGTAAATTATTTATTTCCATGAATTTAAATATATATTTTTTATTCGTATAAAAAAGAAACAATAAATGTACTTATGAAAAAACAGTACTATCACTAATGGTACACAGATCAGAATAACAGGTAGTAGGATTATTAATAGAGATTCAAAGATATAACATAAGTTATATTGCATATGGCATACATAATCATTGTATATAATATCATAATACGATGTTGTATATAATATTATACCTTGTACTTAAAGTACATCCTCACCAAATACCGTACCTTTACTTGAGCAACATCGTATACAATAAATTCATTGTACAATAGGTCTGATTTTTTAGGAAGTTTAGCAGGTACAGCTGGTCCATATGGAACTTCGACACCATCTTCCATTTTATGAACGACTTCGGGATCGGGCTGTGTCTGGCCATGACCCCACGTTGAATGTTTACCTTGGGGTAGTTTCTCAATATAATCTGCACGATATCTTTCATACATATTACCCAATGCTACTTCAGAAAGTAACAATAATCCAGTAGGGTCTCCACTATTTGTACAACAATAATTCGCAGATTTGGTAACCATATCTGCGAAGTATATACCTTTACCAAACATATATCCGGTAACTGGAGCTTCTGGTGGAGCTATTCTTAATCCCTGAGAAAGTATACCAGCAAAGTTAGTTGTTCTAGAACCATGCCATAATAATTTTCTATTATGTAGTTTCTTGAATGGCTTATATCTACTCTCTTCTCCTTGTCTCTTAACAACAAATACGTTTTCAATCACAAGTTCATACTGCGTGTGAGTCTTTCCATGAGTATTCTTTACGTATTGATCAATAACTTTGTATTCCTCACTTTCTTTGTCTAATATTTTAATATCAGTATGTAATTGCTCGTAATGAACGTCGAGTGGATTCTTTGTTGCATCGGTCTTGGTATGCAACAGAGAATAGGCAATTTCCATTTCGAGTAACGCATCTAACATCTCACACTTCACATGAATTTCTTCGATTGTATCCAAGACTTTAGGTCCAGATACTCCAAAATTATGAGGTATTAAATTATAAAATCTATTAGACGCATCGAGTAAAAGAACGGAATCAACTGGTTTGTTTTTTAATAGTTCCTGAAGTTCTGTTAGTACCGAATAAGCTTTCTGAATTTGTTTTTTAGTTAACTTTCCAAGCGGCATTTTATCTACGTCAATTTCAAACTCTGCCATTACTTTTTTCATATGTCCTTCGTCGAAAATTAATCTTATTAAATCTTGAACTGGTTTTTCTAAATTACTCTCAATGTCAGAATCTAATAATTTTGTTGTAACTTCGTCTCCGTAATCAACGTCAACGGGATACATCTTATGAGGCACTTTAACAAAATGTTCTCTTTGAGACCAACGGTTTCCAGTTTTATCTTCGTACAAAAATTCAAACTGTGCTTTGCTATCTTCTAAGTGTAAGCTATCTAATTTGGTACCACCAATAGTTGTTCCTATCCTACCCCAACTTCTAAATAACCAGTATTTATTCTGTTTATCGTGCTTCAAAATCTGTAGCTTGTAAAAACTGTTTTTCTTTGATTGGATGTCTGTATGTA
The DNA here is from genome assembly GCF_051020975.1 of Osmia lignaria lignaria. Lineage (NCBI taxonomy): Eukaryota > Metazoa > Arthropoda > Insecta > Hymenoptera > Megachilidae > Osmia > Osmia lignaria. Next base: position 6,181,054 of record NC_135040.1, read on the forward strand.
CTAACGTAACAGTGTACTTATCTTTACCTTTTTGATATACGTGTGCACAATCTTGCAAACCACTATCTGGGTCAACTGTACTACCTTCCTTTATTTGTAGCTTTACTTTACCTGATGCTGATTTTTCAAAAATGCTTTTACCTTTGCTTTTTGCAGCAGACTTTTCTGCCACGACATTAATTCTATCAGATAAATTACCACCCCAACTCGAAATAGTCTTTTTCTGAATAAGTGTAATAGCAGGCATTATGTATTCTTTTGCTTCCTCAATAAAATCTTCAGTAATAACTTGAATATTAAATTTTTTAGCTTCTTCTATCTTTTTGTTCATTTTTTCTATTTCCTGTTGGTTTGATATAATAGCAGCTACATGTTCATGAATTTTTGAAGTTACATCTCCTCCCAAAAGCATAATATCTTTCTTCAAACTGTCTTTATTTCTTTCTGTACGTCCTATAATTACGAACTGCATGTGTTTTAATGGTTTCGGTTTTGCCTCAATTTTAACTCCAGAATCAACAACATCTTTTTTCACAGATGTAGATGTTGAAGGTACAGCCAGTTTTATGAGCCTTTTTCTAACTTTACACTTTAAAGATTTCCTGTTAAAATGTTTAAACAATTAGTTTTTTCTTATTATTTAGAGTTTTAAAGTAATAATCAAACAAAACACTTACAGTCCTGGGTATGGTTCTTTTAAATTTGCTGGTATAACAAACTTTTTTCTTTTAGGATCTTGTGTTACATATTCACATTTAGTCCATTCTGTTAAATTTCCAGTACATTTATATCCAATCCCAGAGGTATATGCAAGTTGCCCATTACATTTTGTGCATGGCTTTAAGGCTCCAAAATAAATTGCATCTGCCAAACGATCTATTATCTGTAAAAAAAAAAAAACATTTTCACATTATTACAAATATTATTTGTTTAAAATTATAAGCTATGTATTGCTGATGGTACATACAGCTGGTACACCTTCTGGAATTTGTTGTTCATTTTTCTCAAGCATGGCAATAAGATCAAGCTTTTTTATTGGAGATAGAATGTCTTTAATTTTAAATATTTCTTGGTTCTGTTCTTTCATTTCTTCCTCTTCTTCTGCATCTTGAGTTTCGTTTTTAACTTTCTTAATTGGTATATCATCTGATTTAATTTTTGGCAGGGCATTTTTAACTTTTGCTTGGTCTTCTTTAGAAAAATCTTTTATACCAGGAAGCACATCACCACTTTCATAAAACTCTAAACTTTCTCTTACTTTTGCAAAGCATTCAAGATGATGCCATCTATCTATACCACCATACCTTCTACCATGTTCACTTTCAAAATCTTTCTTTGATATTCTTATCTCACCTTGTACTATCCTTTCTTCGCACGCTTTGCAAGTTGATTTATTTGATTTTGCATATTGAACAAGAAAATCACCTAATGGACCAGCATTTTTTGCAGCAGCATTACCGCGTTTTTTACCTCTTCCACTTGTAGGTAATGGAAGATTAGTTGATTCCTCTAAAAGTAACTCTTTATGTAGTTGAATTATTTTATTATATAATATTGAATGCTACTTTTGTTAAAGCACAAACCAATTTTTTTTTCAATTATCTTCTGATCTTCCCATCGAATATTATCAAAATTAGCAATATCTGCAGTAATTTTTGGCCTTTGTTTCATAAAGAAACAATCTGGATGGTACCATCTTGGTATCAGTCCATCATGCATTGGACTCTGAAATTAAAATGTCATTAATAAAAGGTAAAATACTATTAATTTAAACCTATGTAATTTTCAGATAAATATTACACGGATATGAATGTTAAAAATAATTACAACAGACTGCATTGTAACTAAACATACACCGAATAATTTCTACAAAGAAACATTTTGCATATTTTATATTATCATGTTTTCTACTTTACATGCATTACTAATTGCATTACATAACAGTACAAAAACTGAACATTAATTTAAGAGCGAATACAAGTTTTAAAATGTATTGTCGTTAGCGATAATGACGCATAAACGAAATGAAACGTTGCTATTTATGGGGTATGTTGAATGATGCGTACCTGTACTACTACGGCAAGTCTTAACGAATCCTTTGCAATAGAGCTTTTGCAATTTTGACAAGATGCTCGTGCACTTTTCGCATATTCGACAGAATATGGTTGATCTGCATTCATTATTCTGTTAACGGTTTTACAATGTCAGTTGAGAGGCGTCGTACTATGATGGAAGCCGCGCAACAGCCACGAAGCACAGGACAAAATGCGTGTTACCCGCCAAACTAAATTCGTTCTTTTTTTTTCGAATAATACATATAATAATAAATTGGAACATAAGAATAACAAATCTTAAAATTATAAAGCATTATTACAATTTTATTTACTTATATTTATTTAAAATAAACAATTAAAAAGATGTATCAAATAATTTGCCGGCATATAGTTGCCGAATTGACTAATCAGTTTAACCGGAAATAGAATTTAAGTCTAACGGACCTTAAAATTTACCTTATTTAATGTTAACAAATTATGCTTTTACTACTTCTTAATTTATACGCATGTTTTGATTTCAAAATGCATGTTATAAAATTGAAACGGTGTTTGTCTTTCATGAATTTATTATTTGATTCGTAAGATCATTAAAGACTATATGTTTTTTTTGTTGATTAAATTTAATCTTATATTGATAATTAAGAGGTAAAATATATGTATATTTATCTCAAGACAGTACAAGCATTGTATTATTAATAATTAATAATCATTATAATAGTTTTATTTTTTCACAGTATTTTATTTTATAAAGTAAATATTTTTACAATTCCATTAAAATTCATTGATTAGTTGGATTTTGTAGACAAAATGATGTGTTATTGCACGTAGTTCGAAGGAGTTCAAGAATAAAGTATTAATTTTAATACAATGTTGGTACACTTTATTTTTATAATCATATAATATTGTACAAATTATTACAGTAAACTATATATTTCTGTAATTATGTCTATGAATGTTTCTCTGTTTTACCAACATGTCTTGCCATAAAAGTGGCTGGCAAGTGATAGAATTAAATAATACAGCCATACAGTGCAAAAATGCACCGTTATTTTCTTTATTGAATATAGTTTTTTTTCCTAAAATTATTACCTACAGTAACGTATAAAACTTATTAAGAAAAAATCGAAATTATTAAATTAAACCTGTTACTTTTTCAACTATCTACATATTAATATAAGCCTATTATTGATCCATAGTGCATACAAGAACATAATTAACTGTCCTTCTTTATACCACACTATCGCTATACTAGAATAATTTTACATATTTATATATATAATATTTTTTGTTAGATATTATATATATACATACATAAATATATATATATTTATTTAAATATCGCGATGTGTGCTAGTAAGTTCGGTATTCCATGATAAATTCATCGTTTTAACAGAAAAAATGTATACACATGTGTGTGCCATCCTATTTTATTGATATAATCCTTTATATTATACTCTATGTTAATGTACATTTTTCTTTATATTAAGAGCACGAAAATAAAACTTAATTGTCTTATTACAATGTTTGCGACGAAAGATTTCAACTTATAGCAGTAACACAATTTACAACTTTGAAAAAGTTTCTGATGTCACAACTTATTTCATACACATAACTTCAGTAAATGTTACAAGTTTAAGCAGTGAATTATAAGTTTCACATTCGTCGCTTAAAAATACGATGGCGAAATTAGAAAAAAAAAGAGAAGTATACATGTGATAGAAAAAAGTGAGAAAAAATTCTTGATACCTATTACATACCAAAAAACATCGCGAGACAGTCTAGGGCACTCTCGTTAATTAGTATTATTTGTTACTTGGTATATTCAGAAATTGCTTCGCAACGCGCAGACACATCGAATATATGGATAGTGAGGACAGTTTTTGCCCTACTTAGTTGTATTAGCGTTAATAACAAAATAGAATTAATTCAAATATATTTGTTTTAGAAAATGAATTTATATTATAGTGAATTTACTATTTAAGAGTGATTTCGCAATATGACATGTGAGTTTCGCATAAAATGTAAATATACTTTATATTTGTAGGTTTTCATAGGCATGTAGGTCAGGAATATGCAGCTCTAGGATTAACCAAGGAATTAGACTGAAGGCCACCCTTTAATATTTTTACAGTCTATTTTATCTATGTCTGATAACAACAATAAAAATTCTTAAATAAATATATCGGTATAATCATTGATGGAATATTGTTACGCAATCAACTAGTTTTTTTTGCCAAGAGTTGTAAGATTTATGTGTTGTAATTGCGTCTTAAGCATAATATGCATACACATGTACACGGCACGTCAGTCATTGTATAATACAACGACCATATGGAGTACCACAAAATTACGTGAAATTCAGTAAGACAAGACACATGTATCACTCGGCTGATCATTGCTATTTTCCTCTGCCTTGAGATGTACCCGATCTGGTTGTAGGTTTTGCTGGTTGTGGAATAATTGTAATTTCATCATTTATCTTCAACGGTTTCAGAAGGGAATCATTGGATCTGGACGATGGAGACGAAGGTGTATTCTTCTTATCCATCACTCTTTTAGCAACGACACTATGTGCCGAATAAACATGGTTTTCAAATTGCTTATACATTCCAAATGTGGCAGTGCAAACTGTACATTTATAAGATAGATGCGCTGGTTTTAGTGTCATTCCGTGATCTCGCGCGACATGATTTAGTAATTTCCACTGATATACCTAAAAATCAAGATCCACAACCCTCAAGTATCACTCTGTTTATACTTATAATTCCCAACGTGTCATATGTATTATAACAACATATATTACACAAAGTAAAGAAAATAAACTTACTCTGCCGCAAGCGGGACAGCGACCTGCATCTTTTCCTTTGTTTGCTGCTTCTTGCATACTAGATGTAACCAATCCATGAGATCCAAGTAAATGTCTTTCTAGACCCTATCACAGAAACAACACATCATTATAACATTTATACAACAAACAATCGAACATAAAGTTATACAGAAAAAAATGAAACAAAAAAAGAATTACCATTAAGACACGACTGAATATATTTATACTCTTGACAACAAATTTTATGGAAAAAAAGATATGCTTGTTTAGAACTATTATTTTATATACATTTTTATTAGTGTACGATAATACATATTCATTACTTAAAAATAGTATATGTACCTGATCTGTGAAAAACCGAAACTGACATTTTTGGCAATTCAGTGGAGGTCTATTATAAATCATCTTTGGATGTATTTTTACTTTGTGGATCCATTGCATATGATTACGTAGTTGTTCTAAATCCTGGAAAAAATATACTTTTATATTACAGATAAAAGATATAAATTACAAGTTACAATGGTTTTTCTTAAATAAGATACATAATTTACCTTAATATAACCATCGCAGATCTCGCATATAACAAATGTAGTTTTCCCCCCAGACTTCGACGAAGTTCCTGAACCAGGAACGGAGGTTTGAGATGTTGTACGCGGTAATGGAGTAATAGATATACTTGGCTGACTTAACAACTTTGCTGTGGGATTCTTGGGACTTGTTGTATTCTGAAAAATATAAAGTAAAATCGTATTAATATATTAATTAAATAACATGTACATCAAAGATACTAAATACTATATTATTTGATAAACAAATGTTTGAAATCATATTAAAAATTATCCATTTAAATGATTATACAATACGTATATAAATAGTTTTTTAAAAATAATTTTGCTAGACATTTGGATACATATATATATATATATATATATATATATATATGATTACTTTCAAACCTTTTATATTTAGTATAAACTTAAATACTAGTCATTAACTTTAATCTTACATAGATAAGAACAATTGTTGTTTTAATGATAAAATTAGGCACAGACTTAGACAATACAAATTATTATAAGGAACAAAATGTATTACTGAAATTAATAGTTACAGAACTAGTTGCACTGCACACTAATGATATGTTTAATTATAATCTTAAACATATTGTTAAATCCTATAAGCGATTGTGTATAGCTTGAATTATGATAAAGTTTAAGGAACTGGTTATAAAAGCCTTTTACACCTATAGAACACATCATCCATGCGATCACAAATTGTATATAAAATCAATTTAAACTTCCTGGTAGATTCGAACATTTATTTACCTGTGATGAGGACAATCTAGAGAGAGAGTCGATTACGTTGGGTACAAGTGCAATGGGTGTGGGTTGACCGGAACTGCCGCCGCTACTGCTACTCACTCCCGAGACAGCCGACATGACAGTCCCAGAGCCACCCACCACCTGCCACCACCCATATATTTTTGTACTAATTCTTACATTTTTATTTATTTTTATTTGTAAATCCGTATTTTTTATCTATATACTTATTAATACTGATGAAAATGAAGAATACAAAATACTTAAAATTAACTAAATAAAATAGGTATACAATTTAGATTAATATTTTCTCAAAGGGAATAGTAACTAAGCCTTCTTTTTTTTGTTTAAAATGTACAATTTTTTACAATAATTTGGCATAATAACAAATAATACTCCTTTTCATACATTTCTTTATATTAGTACACCTACAAATGATTTCAAAGAATACACTACGCATATCATATGTGTGCTTATACAATTACAATTCAAACATATTACTTGTGGGGCATGACTTTACACGATTATCATTGCCCTAAATGCCAATAAATTTGCAAAAAAATTACGATACTCAAAAAACACTGAACATGTATAATTTTTCTACTATTAAAATATTTTGATATTTTTCTATTAATTTTCACAGAAATAAATGTAACAGTGAAAAAAAGTATTACCTGAAATATTTGGTTGCTACCAAATTGGTATGAAGTAGGGACTAATAGACCAGAAGATGTTGGACGATACATCATTCCTGCAACATTATCTGAAACGATACAGCGTATTATATAATCGGACTTAAGAAACGAATATACGTGAATTTAGTATTTTATTAATTTTTCAGTAGCAAAAGCTTTACCTTGTCTCATCGTCGTACCACCCGGCCGTAACGTTTTTAAATCTGGATATCTTGGCTGCATAGGTGCTCGTCCTCTTCCACGTCCTGTGATAGGGGCAGGAAGTAATTTTGGTAAAAGTGGTTGTGGCCCTTTACCACTCATTGCCATTGCAAGGGCACTCGGGTTAGTAGGTCCAACAGGCCTTGTTCTATTTAATCTTGGAATCTTTGCTGGAGGTTCCCAATCGGCAGCTGGTTCCAAGTTTTTTTCTGGTCTGAATTTTTTAGTACAAGCAAGTATATGTCGTGTTAATTTGCCTTTTTGATTATCCTCAAATGGACAATTAGGACATTGATGAAAAGCTGGACCACGTTCCAACCTTCCGCGAGTATTATGTTCTGCTTCCATATGGAATAATATATCGTGAGGGCTACGCACTTCGACTGGACAGAAGTTACACTTGTAGACGTAATTGCGCATATGCGGTGTTTCTAAATGATGTTGCATGACTAAGGTCGATTCTGTTTTAAAACTACAGAATTCACATTTTTTCAGTTCTAAGTGGAATGGTTCATTATTTTCTTTACTAAATTCTAGGTTTTTAATGAGTGAATTTATAGCTAACTGAGTTTCAGCCGATGTGCTACCTTTGCCTTGTTTACGCTTTTGAGTCCGTAAAAGATCGGTTTGCACGTATTCTTGTACAAGATTTACTCCAATTTGCATGAAAAATTTTCCCAATGGTAAATCAAAATAAGTCAATACTTTATTCCTATCGTCTTGCCTTATGTCTTGTTTGTCACTTATATTACTAAATCCAGATTCGGTTAAATCTAACGAATTATCACCTTTGTCCTCCCCATCTTTGCTTTTAGAATTTCCTTCGTTTTCACTTTCTTCATCTTTGTCTTTATTTTTCTGACTTATATCCGACGAGTCGTCATCACATTCTTCTTTATTCTCTTCCATGATTCTATTATTTCTTTCTTCCTTCTCCTTTTCTTCTAAGCATTTTTCTAGTTTTGTGACAAATTCTTTTAATGGTTTAAGAGGTGGTTTTTCATATACATATGGTACTATAAAAGATGGTGCTTCTACTACAAACATATCATCAGTCAATGTTGGTAATATCGGAGGTGTTACTGTAGGTGTTACAGTAGTCATACTGCTTGTTTTAGGACTTAACTGTGCAGATTTTGATGTCATGGGCACAGGTGTAATTGTTGTTCTCATATTAGGATACATTGTTTGTGTTGTCATACCCATTGGAACCACAGAAAATGAACTAGTACTGGAGGCAGTATGATGAGGCTTACTGCTACTTACAGGAACACCACCACGCCCAGAAAGAATGGAATTTGTGTCTATGATAACTAAAGTAGGTTCTTTTTTCCCTCCTTTTACGGATTTACTACCAGCTGCAATCTCTACTAACCGTTTAGTATCATTAACCACAATAGTAGTTTTACTGTTTTTAATTGGTGATTTCAGTTTAGAATTCTCTTTATCCTTACTATCGATACCAGCCAAAGGATCTTCTGGCTTAATTTCCTCTATATCCGAACCATCATCATCTACATCTTCTTCTATTTCTTTTTCTATATAACTTGTCCTTTTTATATTACGCGAACTTCTTCTCGGTGTAATGCTACCAAGATCTATTTGTTTCCTTGGCTTCCTCTGCTTTGTAGGATCTTTATTAGTACGTTCTGACGAAGAATTATGACCATTCTTTGCACTATCCGTTATCTCTTCGATATCAGGACTACCACAACTTCCATTTTCTTCACAAATTTTCACATCAGATGTATCCAGACTACTGTCAGCAATTTCATTACTGTCATTAATCTGTATATCACTACTGCTCGATAAATTTTGAATATCCTTAACAGCAGAATTTTTCATAGTGAACACATCATCATTATCGGAGTGTATTTCTGTTACACTTTCATCAAGACATTCAACATCTGAGTTATTACTTTGTTCGTCAACTTCCATAGCCTCACAAGATGTGTTTTTACACTTATCTTCAGTCTTAGACACTTCACTAAAATTGTCCGTCTCACTGACACCCTCAGATGATTTAGATGTTTTTGAGTCATTTTCTGACTCTGACATTTCACCCCTGTTGCTTCTACTTTCAGCTATCCCATTTTGTTCACTATCTTCAGATTCTAAATCCCTTTCTTCGATGTCAACATCCATTTTGTGTTCATCTTCGTCATCTTCTTTTCCATTTGCCTCCCTATTCCCCTTTACTGCACTGTTAATTTCTTTAGACACAAATTTAGATGCATTAATATTTGCATCATCAAATTCTTCTCTGTCATTATAATTTCCATTAACACCATTTGGAATCACATCTGAAAAATGTAAAAAAATATTTTCATAAAGATATTATTTAAAATGTATTATTAAATTATGAAACATAAGATAACAAAGATAAAATCATAAAACTGAAAGATTCAAAACTGATAAATAAAGTACTGGTAATATCTTACATAATCTACTTTTAGAATATTAATCACATTATTGAATGATAGCTTAATAAAGTATGTACTTGTGGTGTTATATCTTATACATGTACATATGTAATTATCTATATATTAATGACAATTATACATTAATAGTACATGATTCAAAAATAAGATGTTAAATATATATTTACAAAGGTTTGTTACAAAATAAGAATCATTTATACATAATTTAAACAAGCCATGTTTTCTTCAAAATGTACATACACATTTGATTGAGCGTTATAAAATACAATACAGTACACTATTAAAGTAAAACTGCAATAACAGTATTATTGTTCAATAACAACTTATGATAGCATAAACACTTAAGATGTATTGGACGAATGAGATGAGTTGCTTTGATCATTTAAAGCAAAGCAGTATAAACTATACCTTTGAGAACCTTATCAGGACTGGCCTGAGATGAGTCCTTAACAGGGGGTTCTTCCAATGTGCCTTCCATGGGGCCAGCACTGTTTAGTTGATCTAAACAATTAATAAGAACACAGGAATAAGCGGTTCGTGGCGACGACGCGTTTCATTACATCGACGACGTGAACGCGAGGGCGGGTAGAGGGAGGGAATTTTTAGCGGGGCCGAATTTTTCAAAATGGCGCTGCGAATTCCGTACTCCTATTTCCTTGTTCCCATAACCAACAAAGTTCGTGATACGTTGATTTCCAGTCGACGCGTTGTCGAAATGCGTCAAATTGGTCCGAATGCTCTTGGCACGCACAGTTACAGAATTAATTAAGGGACAGGGAGTCACCCGTGGATAGAAATGATCGGACGAGTAAAGTCCTGTGAAGTAGCTTGAATGGTTAGCGTCTCTCAGTCAGTCACCTGCACTCGCCAGCCACCGCGTCCGAGCGCCAGCCAGCCAGTCAGTCAGCCCTCCGCCGTACCTCTCCTCTCAACCTTCACAACCTACCAAACTACATCTATACCTACAACTTACACATTGAACTTTCGCCTTTCATACACGATACATGCACGTATTAATACGCATACAATCACTCACACACGTCCTATCAACTTACTATCCATGGGTGTACGCGCGAGCGCACAACCTTCCGAACTCTATACTACATGCCGGACAACACACTAACCACCTACAGAACAACCCTATGACCTACCGAATCCGATCATGATACACTGATCTCCCACGACGATACTGCACTTAAACGGCTTTTTTGTACAAATATTCAATCGTTTTTGTCTGTACAACAACAGAAACCAAAAACCGATAAACATTGTAATACCGATTGATGTACGTGACGAAGAAGGAACTAGATAAACGCGGACCATTTTGTCAGATTATCTATAGAAATCTGATCCACCCGAACACAGTATTCTTATCCAAGGTTCTACGAGAATTTTTCGTAATAACCATTTGGTCTCTTATCAAAGACAATTCGAATGTTTGTGTGAAAACAAGTGTGAAATCGATGAAAATGAAAATAGAGATAAAATCTCTGTATAAATCTGGAGGGCATAGTATTCTTACTGAAGATGCTGAGCATACTTTAACCTACAGCAATGTTTAGCTTTATCCAGCGTGTATCTAGGTTCGAAATAATGGTAACAATGTTTGGAAGTTGGAAAACATGAAAGAGAATTCAAGGCACTGTTGACTTCAGATAAAAGGAATCCCATTCAGTATGCTTGTTCCGAGGCATGTCTCGTGCTACTTAACTCCCTATCCACGAATCCCGGCAGTTCGATGAGGTAATGGAACGCGTACGAACTCCATCCGTATCCTGTCACTAGGCACAAGTATACGCACCTGACCGCTTGCTGTCCTAAACGATTTTCTGATACCGCGACATTTTCACAACCTGCAATCTTCAGCGGTGGCGGTGGAGCTACGAATCGTCCTTATATGCACGGTACACGATTTATTCACAAACCTGTAAATAGTGAACATTCATCGCTGAAAATTAGGCACCAGAGGGCAGGCGCTACGTTGGAAACGTTAAAAAGTTATACCCAGGGCCGTCATAAAATCGTGGGTTCTTTTCATGAGGGTTAAGTAGAGTAAAATAGAAAAAAAAGAAGTCACAAAACGGAAGAAAAGCTATCTCCATAATCTTTCTACTTCATCTTCTCGCTATTCAACTGTTACAGTTTTAGCATCATTTCTATATTTAAATTCTTATAAAAATTACTTTATAATTAACATTCCTTACTATTTTTACAAAAATAAATACAACGTAATAATAGCATTTAGTATCGCTGATATTGAATCTTTAGTAGTTTTCTTATTAAAAAAGCATAGCATATAAGACTTGCTAATAAGTTTTCAAAAATGCATTTTTTCCTTTTTTTTTTAATACTGTTATTATATTCAAATAGAGAAACACATTACATACAAAACATGGCCGAACAACTAAGTGTAAAAACATTAGCACATTCTATTTAAAAGAATAAGAATAACTCGAATGTAATTTCTGTAATTTATATGTAAAACTTTTCTTAGAACTGTATTCTTTATTTGCTGACCACACGCTTAAGTAGGCGAAATTATGATGCAAGATAACTCGATAACCAAACGGTATACTTTAATATAAATTTCAAATTAAAATAAATTGTAAACGATGAAATCCAATTATAACATCGAATGTAACAAAAATAATAATAATGAATTCAATTTATAACGAGGAATTTTCAATGTGTGCTTATTCGAGTAATTTACATAATTTGTAGGTGTAAAATTTAATTACGCTACAGTTTGTTTTAATAATCATCAATATATCATGAATGAGTCACCTCAACACGGCAATAGTAATCTATTTTATCTAAACATTATCAAAAGATATACAAACATAATGTTTGAAGCAAATTTCATAAACATTTAACAAGACAACGGGACTTAAAGTATAGGGAAGGCGCAAGGGATTGAGAGGACTGTCACGGCCCTGGTTATATTGTGTTATTTGGTATCACAACTGTACAAATTGTAAAATTCAACAAATCAATTCCAAGTCCCCTGGCATGTTTTTATAAAGTATATTATTCTCTATGATCGACAACTAAACCAGTGGTGTCTACTAGATTTATTAAAATTTAGAAAGCTGCCGCCATTTCTTCATAAGGGCTGGCTTAACTGTCGAACAGCTGCCGTGGTGGTCGCTAGCCGATCGCGATTATCCCCCCAAACGAGGACCAATAATCGAAACACACACACATCGCAAATGCCGCGCTATTTAAATTCACTGACCGTTCGAAGCACTGATAAATATTCGACAACACACGCGACTCCTTCGGCACTTGATATACACCGTTTTTATATCAAAATTATTCACACATACTTTGTGTTTATTTGGGTTCGACGTCACGGATCCTCCTTACCTTCGTCGTCGAAAACTGCCAAGATGGCGACGATAATCACGTGACCGCAAATTTTATGACGTACGAGTAATGTTAAAGGGACTAAACGACCAGTAGCGTTTGTTATATATAATCACGTGACCAGGTACACGTGCACATCCAATGAGAGTCTCTCCCAAGAATAAGGACAATCTGCAATTGCAACAATGTATAATAATAGGGTTGACTAACAAGCCCCCGCCCTTTTCTATGGGATCCTTTGGTATACACCCCTGGAGTGATTTAAGTAATAACATCTAAAAACTACTTTGATATCTTTACGAATTTCATTAATATTTAAATTATTATTTAATTCTTGTAATATTCCAAGTGGAATAATATCATCCTTATCATCTATAAGTATCTTTTATCATACCATTGAGTATATAATTACTTCTCATATATGTAATTAAGACTACAGCTGCAATTTATTCTAAAATATTTTTATTACAAAATTTTAATGTTTATGCAAGTATCTTAAAAATTGTTGTTTAAAAAATAAAAAATAATATCTTCATTTAAATATGAATTCAAATACATAAAAAGTCTTTACATTAATTTCTATTATGTACAACATGTGTGCAAAAACACTCTAAATATATAAATAGTGTTAAAGATAATCTTCATCATTATCATTAAAAGATAACACAGTCTTTTCCTGTTTTCTTTTCTTTATCTTCTTTTTCACTGGCTTATCTATGGTTTCTGATTCTGTTTCTGTTAATTTATTTTTCCTAAATATGATTCGTTTAGATAGATCAGCTGGGGCATTAGTTTCTTCTGCAATTCAATATTTATATGAACATTATTTTTTAATAAATTAAAAAATTTGTGTCCGAAATTATGTAAAATTATACCTTCTTCTTTTTTTTTTTTAAATGCCTCTGCTTCTTCTTCAGTTAAATGTTCAGAATTTAATACAACCACAACAGGTTTCTCTTCATCACGTTCATCTTCATTATCTGAAGCTACTGGCAATACTTCTCTCTATTTTAAGAAGTCATTTAAATGGTTGTTTATGCTAGTTATAAACAAGCACTAATTATATTATACTTAATAATTTGATTAGAGTAAGTATGAGTATGTAACAAACAGGATTGATAACTCCAAAATCTAATTGTAAATCTAATAATATTACGTACTTGCTAAATTTTAGACAAAATAAAATGCAATCACATTATAATAACAATTAAAAAACGAAAAAGTAAAATATACCTTTGTCTCGACTGTGGGTCCTTCTTTATATCCAACTTGTTCTTTTAATTCACGTAAAAATTTTGGTTCGTTTGGTTTAATATACGACACATTGTGTTTTTTCCGTGACATTTTGTTAATAATATCAAACACTAAATCATAATATAACCTAATTTAACCGTCGTAAAGTTATTACGCAAACAGGCATAAACTTATATATTACATAGATTGCGCATCGAGAAGCACCTAGTAAAATTTACTAGTACATTTCATTGACTGGTTGGTATCAGGGAAAAATTATAGGAAGTTTATAACCCTATATGTGGCATTGTGTATGATTTAAAAATTTTTTAAGAACATGAAAAGACCAGGTCGAAACGAATGTGTTTTTGAATAAACTCATTGTTTCAAAGAATGAAGGGATGATTATATGACTTTAACATTGAAATAATATACATTTGATAATTTATTCCTTTTATAATAACGATAATTGTACTATTAACGTTTCCTCATAATTTATAATTTCTCGATTAATTACATAATCAACTATTCGTAAAAATTTAATAAAGATTTAAAAAAGTGTCGTAAAACATCGACATATTTGTACTAAATTGTACCGAAACTTAAGTAAAAAAAAGAAGAAAGAAAATGTCATTTATTAATCTAACATAATTCAATTAACTAAACACCATAATCAATATTATACACGTTCGAAAAAGTTTCAAAAATGGTGATCTATTCTTCAATTGTTCGGCGAATACAGTACTAATTGCCATGATATAAAGCTGAATACAAAGGTTTAAATGCAAATAGATCCGACGCACGTCTGGAATCTGATACTGTAATTACGTTTTATTTAGGGTATGAATTTTCAAGGAGAAACGTAACTTACAGCCGCGTCACTTCGGAATTATTTAGAGCCCTTAATTTCCCATCGGAATGGCTAGACCGGCGATGTCGAACTTGAGTGTGCGTATTAATAATATAGCTACCCTCATCCTGTCGATTGTGCTTTTCCATTTGAATAATCGGTATGCACCGTGGGGCTGGTCCGTCCAGGCACTCGCAGCTTAAACTGGCGTCTAATTCGCTTTGATACGGCGGTGGTATCAGTAAACTTTCGGTAGACTTAGTCGGTTGAAAATGTCTGCTCGAACTTCCAGAATAAGTGGTACTACTGCTCGTTCTTCTCTGAACGGTACCGGTCGGTGTTTTGGCACGACCGTGTGCACCTTTGCCGGGCCTCTCGGCGCTGTGGGTTTTTATGGTAGCCGTGTCTAAATAACCGTATCCGAAGCCATAGCCTCCGAACGCCTTTGTAGTCAGATTGTCCCAGGACTTTGGCTTGGCGTACTGAAGGCACGGTGGTGGTCGTTGATGCACACTTGGATCCCAATAAAGCGTGTCCGTACTTAGGCTGGTCGAGCAGGAAGCGACGCTATCGGCGGCAGTTGATACGTCGCTGCTGGTAATGGAATGCAAACTGTGTCCCGATGTGCGCGAGCAATTGTGCGTACCGTGTTGTTGTTGTTGTTGTTGTTGTTGCTGTTGTTGCGATTGTTCTCGTTGCACATGATGATGCTGTACCTGTGATTGTTGCTGCTGTTGCTGTTGCTGTTGATGGTGATTCTGTTCGTTTCTAGCCCTCCTCTGTTTCTCTCTGCGTCTACGACTGGGTACACAATTCGGATCACAGCACGGACTGGCTAAATCGTACGCGTCTAAGCTACCGCTATCCGAGTGTTCTCTACGACGATTTGCGCTGGAGATGCAAGCAACGCATAGGCTGTTTTGCGGTGGGGGATGAAGAGGATTCGGATCACCGCTCGTATTCGACTGTTGCTGCTGTTGCTGACAAGATTTGTGCAATTTCGACTTGGCTGGTGTGCTGTTCATCCCGTTCGCTTGATGATAACTGTGCCGCGACGAGGTGGTCACCCCTGATTCGCTGGACATCTTCGACAAAAAATGATGATGGTCGCTTCGAGAACGAGGAGGTCCTATCGCTACTAAGCAGGCAGCGTTGCGAGGAACCAAGCACGGTCGTCCATCGGCAAACTGAAAACACGTGGATAATCGTGTTCAGTCGTATAACAAGCTTAACCTGAATCGGACGAAGCATCAAAGGGGTTCGAATATACCACGTTATAGAGCAACAGATGTTCCGTGGACGTAGCCGGTCTGCAACACTGAATCGTGGAAGAATTGAAACTGGACGACGGTGATGGTTGATTTGGATTGCTGGTAATTACACTGTTAGGCGTTCTTTTGCGTGCTGGCAGTGAATGGGTTTTCCATCGACCCATAAGAATAGACCGTTCCCTTTCGCAAAGTCTCTCCAATTCACTGAGCCGTGATTGGAGGGCACGTTGTAATTCGATATAACGCATATGCAATTCCACCTGAAAGAAAACGTCGTTCCGTCGCGTTCAATTAGGCTTCGGCTACGCGGTTAACCGGTTGTCAATCGCGTTTGCAAAGGTTCCCCTCACCTTTCTTACGCAGTCTTCGAAAGACACGACCATTCGCATCCTAGTATCACAGTTCTTTATGAAATTGACTAACGTCTTATGATCGGCCCTGTCCATTTCGTGGCCGTTTATCGAAAGTATCACGTCACCCTCGCGCATACCGGCTTTGAACGCTGGCCCGTCGTATTCTACGTAGTCCACGTAGGTGACCATCTCGATTTCCTGCTCCCTTTTGTAATGTATTCCATAGCTCTGCGTAATTTTATATCAGACAAATTAATCGTACGATTCGAAATTAATTCGAGGCTTAATACAGTGGTGCAAAAAAAGAAAAGGTATAAGCACACGGATGGATCACTTTACCTGTAACGTGAAACCGTACGTGCCGTTCTTCTTTTCGACGATGATGGTACGCCGACGTCTGTCTTCATCCGCTCGTGTCACCCGCTCTGACTTTGACCTCTCCAGAACAGCCTACGGAAGAGTGCATTACTACAATATGCTCGGAACGAAAATGGGGCATAAATCTATGCTTTGGCAAAAGTAAAGAAATTTCAAAAGACTAATAGATAGAAATATAAGCAATCAAGCTATCAAGTATCTTGGATTTATCAAAGCGCGATAAATAAATAAAAGAAAACTCGTGTGATACAAATCTGTTCAGTGCAAACAACAACAACAACAACAACATTAACAACAACAATAACAATAAAAACTAAGAATCAGATAATAAGATTCAACACACGTTGTGCAATCCACAGAATTTCCTTGACCACGAAAAACAACTCGAAATGGGCAACAAGAAACTGCTCGAGGAAGGCTGTTTCAGCAAATAAAAATCATTCTTTCGATACACGAGTCGATGTAATAACATTACACATTCCACGACACCACTCCATTCCTCCTCGTCGCTGTTCTCAACGCCGGTCCGCTGTTGTTGCCCGGCCACCTCCGTATTCTGCGGCGAGTTGTTCATCGTTCCTTCCACCACCGAGAGGTATTATCCTCGCACAGAGGGCGACGATCTGTGGGCCGGTCGTCGATGGCGAACGAACAGAGATTGCTTTATTCCTTTTTTTATTTTATTTCGCGTCGCGCGCCGTGCTTAGCTTACAACGCTTTAAGATTCACGTTCTCTCTCATTGTGGTCAACATTTTCGGAGGCGACGAGCGAGCAGCCACAGCCAGCCAGCCAGCCAGGCCGCGAGGTTAACGTGCGTTTAGTGTATCGCGATCGTGTATGCTCACTTTTATTGTTATCTTCCTTTTCCCCTGGCCAGCAGCGTCCAATGCGCCTGCCCGACAATATCGGCTTACAACCCCGTCGTATTCGCGGTTGCCGAGGGTGCTAGAGGACAGAGCAAGCGCAGTCTCGTCCTCGATCCCTCTCCTCTTCCCACCATTCACCCCCTTCCGTCACCTTTTATCACCTATCTCTTCTTCTCCCTCCCCCGCACCGTGGCCCTGCTCTTTCCCACAGGACAGGAATAACTCATCGCGTGCAACGTCCTTACACTTCTGCACCGTCATTTCTTTCGGGGAACATGTCAATGAACAGACTTTAGTCCACCCTTGTCTGTTCGCTTTTCATTCCAATGAAATTTTTATCTTCTATCGGTTCAACCCCCCTGGTGGATTATATGGTATTCTAAGGGCATTTAATCAAATTTGCTTTGTAACGTTTGAAAATGAATTTTGAATGCGAATTTTCAGACGAATAGAGGCTTCTAATGGCGCATCGTTTCTCGCTGCAAGACCGTTTCCATTTCGGTAGTTCGGTGAATGCACTTCGAACGACCAGAATAACGTGTCACGACGACGACCTCGCCGTCGCCGTGGACCGATATATATTTTTACAAAGAGTTTCAACAAAACAGAAACACGCGAAATGTCTAAAGAAATACGAGGGAGAAATAAGAACGGTGACGTACAGAGATACAACTACTCTGCATATGTATCCTATTTCTTTTTCCTCTTCGTTGTACCGGCCTGTTTGTGAACTTTCTGCACGTCGCTTTTCTTTTCGGGTGGCGGGGGTGGTGGTAGCGGTGGAGGTTTGGGTCTTGGGACAGGAACGTGTCTATGCAAATTAATTATTATTGCTTTGGATTGATGAAAAATTTTTTAAAATTGTTGCATCCAATTCGATATTGAACAACAATTCAAAGTCTCATAAAATCATAGATAAGTTCAGTGCTCATATCTTTGACCTGTGAACTGTTGAAATGCGTCTTTGAAATTTATTCAATATCTTACTTAAAAGCCATATGGATTTCTTGAATCGATCTATCCCGAACCACGTTGATCCAGATGTTCGATTGAGTCCTCGGTTTCAGACACAATCCGTCGCTCTTGCAGCACTCGGCTTTATTGCGTTCCTCTTCGGCTTCGAATTCCTTTTCCCAACATTCCTCCCATTTACGTAAACGTTCCTTCTCTTCCGCGTTACGTTTCGCCGCTTTTTCCTCTCGTTCCTTTCGCCTTTTCTCTTTATTTCCACCAGATTTCCTCTTCCTTTTGCCTTTTTTCTGCCCGGCGTGTTGCACCGTCCTAGGCTCCTCCGCGTTCACGTCCATTCTCTCCCAACACGGCTGTTTAATTACATCTTCCGGTCGCTTTAATTGCGGGAAAGTCTCGTTTTCAACTACGGTTAACGCTCTTCCCGCATTGTTATTCGGATCGAATATCGCGTAAAGCAGCATCGCTTGCCACTCGAGAACTACCAGCACGTTCCCAGCGAGGATATTAATCAGTATATTAAACGGATAAGTCGTCTGGAATTGGCAATGTACAGGGGGTTAGATTTCTAATGAAACAGTAATAATACTAATACCAATAGTAATTATCATAGAATTTTCGTGCAAATTGCACAGAATTACCGAGTAGAGATCCAAGATGCTTGAATTCGATTTGTAAGTTTCTATCGTGCTTGCCATATTCACCAAAAATTTGCTTCAACGTTAGTCGAAAAAGAAAAAGAAAATAAGAAATTTATGGTTAATTATCGAAACAAAATTCGACGTCCATTTGGCGATTATTTCAGAGCACTCTACTAATTACTTTCTATGAAAAAGTGTTTATTTTTCAAGTGGAAAGATTCTCTTCACTTTCCACAGTTACAACTGTAATCCTTCACAGGACATCCACACTTTTTCGTGGGCGTTTCTTTACTCGCTAAATCACTGAACCCTTTGTAGCCTTTTGAGCCGGATGAAGAGGCACCGCAACAGGGTGGACAAGGATCCTTTTGAACCGGTTGTGCCGAACCGCAACAAGGTTTACATTTTCCATCGGCAGGTTGCTGATGAACAGCGCTACATCCACCGAATTTTACCGTTGGATCGGTATCTTGATATTTTTGGGGTGATTTGGAGGAGCATGGACAACTCCCACCTTGTCCCCTAAGAATACATGTACAAAAATTATTCCAACGAAAAGATTCGATTATTCCGAAAAGAAATACCCGGGGGGGGATTGTCGAGAGGCGCAACAGGGTCGTGGTCCCCAGTCAGGTTGTTTGTCAGGTAGAGGAGGGCAGGGTGACGCGACGACCAGTGGGGTTTGGCAGCAAGTTCTTCCAGCTGATTCGCCACTTCCGTCGATGCATTTCTTCGTGCAGGTGCACTTCACTGGGGCAGGTGTGTCGCAAGAAGAAGGTATCTTCTTGCATTGAAAAACGGGGCTGTCGTCGGCGCCTTTGAATAGATACGGTTTCCTGTTGTGGGGCACTTGGAATTGGGTGATGATTTTATTGCCGAAGCAGGACACCCTTATGTAAACGGTGACAGCCCCGACGCACTGTCCCGTTGCGGTGGTGATCTTGAAAGTGTCCTTGATCGTCTGGCATGGATTCGCGATCTTGAATACCTTCTGGCTCAGTACCGCGTTTATCAAAGCCTTCGCCTCGATCTGGTGACAACCGACCAGCATCACGTCCGGTAGTACTCCAGGTGGTAGCTTCTTGTAGACGGATAACTTGACCGGGAACGAGGTTACTGGCCTCTGTAGCACGATCGATGGCAACGCGAACAAACAGGATTTCCCTTTCTTAAAGATCTGCGTGTCGCCGTCCTCGCAACCGCAACCGTCGGTCAACGATTCCTGGCAAATGTTGACGGGTGGCAAACCGAGGATCTGGAATTCGCGGTATTAGCAGAGGTGCCAGGAATGAAATGTAAGTGTAATTACTTGGAAAGAGACACAGGTACACGCTGGCAACAACTCGTCTTGCATCGCCCTTATCACTGGAATCTTAACCTTCTCGACTAAAAATTCGACTAAGAAAAGCTGTTGTTCTTCACCCATTTTTGTCGGATAAAATTTCACTAGATTTGGAAGATTCTTTTCATGATCGGTTTCTAAGTATCCTTCATAAAGAATACGGAGGATATTTATATATTAACCATCGATTTAGAGACTGATTAACCAACAATTTAAAAAAATTCAAAAGTCAAAAGTAAACTAGAGGGCACTGTCAAAATACGCACAATCATAAAAATTTGTTTTATATTCTAAACATAAGCTGTTATCAAATTATTTTTATTCAATAAAGCAGTTGCAAAATAGAACATAAATTTCAATGAGAATCATTCGAAGAACCCGATCAGTTCTTCTTTTTCTTCTTCTTCTTCTTTCCCTTGCTTTCGTCGGTCTGCATTTCCCGGGTCTCGTACCTGATGGGCGGTCCCCTTTCGGGTCCCTTGGGCGTTTTCATTTCCAATTGTATGTCTGACTTTTCACCAGCTCCGACGATGCCTTTCTTCCCGATCCTCAGCACGAAGATGTCATGGTCAGGGTCGACGGAGTGAGGATCGGTGGCCTCGCATTCAGGCGCCACGGTGACCGTGGGCTTCTTATCTTTACCGGTGTCCAAAATGCCGGACACCTTCAGAACGACCGCCTTTCCGCACGGTTGAGCCGGCCCGCGGCTCGATTGGATCAAACCGGCCTGTTTGCAGTCCGCCTTCGATCGCGTTCCCGAGACCGGCCTCGAGCGCGGTTCCGATTCGAATTGTCTGCTGGGGCTGACGTTCGGCTTCAGTGTCGCTCCGCAAGGATCACCGCACGGGGTGCAAGGATGCTGCTCCTTCACGCAGACGCGGCAAGGAGGACCACCGGCGTAGAGCTCGTCCTTCGAATCTCTGCAAACATCGGCGATCTGCGAGTCGACGATCCGGCATTTGTAAACCGGCGACTTCCGGTCGGACGCGTCCCCTTTGAAGACGTACGAGGAGACGGTACGTTCGGGAGGCGCGTCGAACTCGGTCACGATCGTCTGACCGAAAGCGGAGATCCTTACGAACATACACGCGGCCCCGATCTCCTCCTCGTTGTACATCAAGGGTACCTCGCCCTCGAACACCCTCGGCGGTGGCACCATTTTGTGCCAACATTGAAGCATCTCCTTCCTAAGCGCGGCGAAGTGCTTCGACATGTCCAATTCACCTTTGCCGACCAACACGTCCGGTTTCACTCCTTCCGGCATCGATTTCCGTACACAGAGATCGATCACCAACTCCAGCATCTTATTGACAACCGTGTATTGATCGATCGCGAATAAGACGGATCGTCCCGAATAAAAATACTCGACGTCGTCGGCGACTCCTGCTTGAGGCTGGAACATCGGGTCGACCGGGGTGATTTCGATGCCATCTTCGTTCTTGAAATTCAGAAATTCCACGGAGATCGTGGTCGGCACGAAGAACATTTGATTCAGCTTCGCTAAACGTTCGCTGGTCAACTGGTGGATGAAGAATTCGAGGAGGAAGAGGTAATGTTCCTTCGCTTCCGGTACAGCCTGGTCGCGGCTTCCAAGAGTTAGTGACGAATCCTTCTTAATTTTATCGTCTTTCAGAGATTTCTTCTTCGAACGATGTCCACGATCCATTAATGATAATTATTATTGAACATTTTTCGTTTAAAGAGCGACTGACAATTTTTCAGACCAGGTTACGAAAGAGCATTTCCGTGAAGTTAGCAATACCGCGAAGAAGTCTCGATCGTTCGTAATAATTTGGTACGTCCTTGGAAAATCGTTTTCGATTTCCACCTCGTTATTTATCCGTACTATTCGATCGTGTCATAATTAAAGGCGTTCCCTGATGACATTTTGAATTTCGAACGCGATAAGCGACCGTGATGTCACGTTTATCGCTTATCAACAGGATACCGATAGGTATCTTCTATTTGCAATAACAAACCACAGTTTCCATTGAACATGGCTGAGTTATCGTTTCGATAATTCGATACTTTTATAAAGGTTAGGCTACGACGAATAAAAAATTACAAATAAAATAGTCAATATTGCAAATATTTCTACGGAAAAATGTTTATGGTAAGCATTTCGTACGCGCACAGGGATAGAATAATTTTCTAATGCGATTCATCAGTTTCCAGAACCACCTCCACTCGATTATTATATAACCGATATCTCGTCGTCTTATTCGGCGGACGGCATATTTTATCACGGACGAGCAGCTGCCGGTCATAAACATATTGCCAAGCAACTAAAACCGATCAAAAGAACTTTACGTAAGTTATCGGTTCGGATAATCCTTATCTTGATTAAACATAGACGATAACAATTTTTTCCCCCTCGAGTTTCAACGTTGTATCTTTTAACACTTTTGCTGTCGAAACGTTCAAAATTGTCGGTTCAATTATAATTTATATGAGAATTCTGAAAGATTGGTAGAAACGATAATTGAAGAGAAATCAGGATCTTCAATTAATGTGGAAACCAAGAACGGGCATAATTGATTTGGAAGTAGGCGATAATGAAACTGCACACGCGATGCTTCGAGATATATCCGTCTCGTATCATTGAATCGAACTGTCTCGGTTAATGGCATTTAAGACGATGTCGCAATTGAGTTAAGCCGATCGAATTAGATGAATGTTCGTGTAATAATTGTTGCAGGCGACCCGATAGCGCCGCCGCAGGAATTAGATTCGCGTACTTTAAGCCGGATTCTTCAGAAGGAGAAGGGAGGATACGTGAATCCTTGCGGCAAGGATGATGGAATGGTTTACGATATTCTTAAATGGATGCCCAAATGGAAACGGAAGGGAAGAGAAAAATGTATGTTTTAAGGTCAGTCGTGACCCAGACCTTGGTATTTTTTAAATAAATTAATTATCACTGTAAGTAATAGATTTCTTTTAATAACAATTAGAATGTCGAGGTCAGAGGTGATTTATCTGGTCTTGTACAGACAGAACGGTCCTCTGTAGTTAAGAACCGTCTGGAATATTAATTGTTCCCCATTTAAAGTAATGAAGGAATACATCGCGGGCTGGCAATTTCGACCAATCGAGTATCGGTCTTATAAATAACGGAACGTCCGAGAAGCAATCTATGATGAAACGAATTGTTCACGACGCTAATTTGCTAATGAGTCGCGAGTGATTTGCAATTCAATTTCAACGTTAGAAAAATTAGTCTGATTGCTAATCGTCGATCCGTCAGCCAACGACGTCGATGAACTCTTTCCTTTCATCGCGAGTCGATGACACTTTAAATAATCGAACAAATTTTATTCAGTTTCCTTCTCCACGTTTCCACGATCGCAGCAGTACGAATTATCCCACATCCGCGAGACACAATCGAAAAAATCAGGAAAATGTAAAACGACGGAGACAAAACGCGAGGAAAAAGAGGAAGAAGAAATCAAGTAAGGATTCTATTTATCTTCGGTATGTAATTCGATGAAACGGCGAGGTAATTTTAATAGAACGGACAAGGAACCGTGCGATTTCTTGGAACCTCCGATTTGGTGGAAAGGCGAAACCGGGAAACCAAGAGCTCTTCCGGTGGGGAACATAGACGATTATACGTTTGAACGAGCAGCGGATCGAGATCACGCCGATATGAAAATCAGCGAGAAACTTCACATGGATCATCCGAAGAAATACATACCCGGTGTCATTCATCGGATAAAGGTATAATTGTGAATATGCCGGTATTCCTGGGATACCTGAAACGGTGAATAGGGCCCTACTCTTCAGAGGGGTGATGGCAGTGGCGGCTCGTAGCTAAAATTAGTAGGGGTGCTGTTCCAGAAAATGTGTAGTCTTTGTTTTAAAAAACCAGCACTGCGGTAGCGACATTGCTCTCTCTCCTGCGCAGCCTCGCGCGCAGCTTCCTATGTGCGCATGCGCACGCAGTCACCACGTCGCTGAAGCTGTGAAGCGCACAGTTCCATACAAAGATTTTTGTATCTTTTTCATAAATTGGGGGATGGTTACTGACATTGAGCTTAAAGATTATACATATATTGTACAAGTATAAAGAAAGAATTAAAGAAAAGAGGACTTATTAAATTAAATAGGGGGTGCTGCAGTTCTACAGTGCCTATACGCGAGCCGCCATTGGGTGGTGGTAGTCCCATACTGCCTGGGCCCCCTTAGCCGAATAGGCGACTGGGGATCACCTTTTCCGTACGTAAACGTATTTCCCCTCCGGCAAACAAAAAAAAGGTCCAATTGTGAATCACAAAGTACCAAAAATGACGACTTTGAATTCCTTACGCGAGGACAGTTTAAACGATTTGTCCGTCACATTGCAGCGTGAGAACGCTGTAAAATTAAATATCCGGAATGTTACACGAGCGAGGATCCTCGAAGCTTACACGTCACCCGTCACAAGATGTAATTGTCGAGTATACGCGAACTTTGTTTGCACGCGTTATTTCACGAATGAAAAATCACTCAGGCTGTGCGAAATAGACCAAGGTCGACACCTTTGGTATCGTCTAAATGAGCGTTCGTTTGTTTAGCTGTACGATTAAGTCTTTAACACGTTGACTGCCAACTACGAGACAACTCGTAGTTTGCGTTATTGCCTAGGACGCCAACTACGAGTCATCCCGTACTTTGTGCACGAATTGACTCGTAACTGGCCAACTACGAGTCAATTCGTGCACAAAGTACGGGATAACTCGTAGTTGGCGTCCTAGGCAATAACGCAAACTACGAGTTGGCTCGTAGTTGGCAGTCAACGTGTTAAGAAAAGTACTTCCGTAAGATAGCAATTGAACTGAAAAAAAAATGAAGCGATCGTGTCTTGAATAATAACGTGATAACTCGATTATTAAAATTTTTAGCGCACGATATTGGTCTCGATTAAAAATGAGAACGGTATTTGTATTTGAACAGAATCCAGAAGATACTAGTATGAAGGATGTCCTCGAGCAAGCAGATGCTTTCAAACATGTGCTGAGAAATGTTGAAAGCCTGCCAAAAGATAGTCCACCTGTTGACAGATGTATCTGCCCTCCTCAGAAACGTCGTAGGTGTCGTCTTCTATGAAATATTCTCACCTACGCTTTAGAAAACTTCTTCCCTCTTACGCGGACAAATTTGTAATTCTAATTCGAACCCGTTGCAGTTCGCGATTCAAAGTTGGATAAAGATTTGTTAATAATTCATACAACGCCTTGTGATAACGATCACCGATGGCAACCCGTCTACGAGAGCACAAGTATTTTTACGACCGATGCAGAACGACAAAAGGAACTGCGAAAATTAACCCGACCTTTCTTGCACGACTTACATATCTGGTATTCGAGGAATAAACCAACGAAAGTGAGGAATTAAAATTCTTTAGCCGAGCAAAGCTTCTGGATCAGCTACCGTAATCGGCTACGTTCAAATTGCACGCAAGTAGGCTAAAAACATACACGCATTAGGCTAAAAGGAAATATTATCATGACCGATAGCAAATCAGCAATAAGACAGTTACGAAACGCGTGGCACAGATGTGACAGAAAAGCTGCTACGACGAATCTTAGACGTGTATGTTATTCAATTAACATCGCTAACCTTTGTTGAACCTCTGTTTTGTTTCGTATTTCAATCGAGCGAAATGGATATTCAATTTACACGCCACTCCGTAAACGAGTAGTTTTTATTTCGTAGAATTAATTCGTCGCGTAGTCCTACGATTAAATTACGTCTACACCCTACGATGCGATTACGTTTCTTTTCTGCATGATGCTTGCGAATTCCAGAAAACGACGCAGCCATTATGTCAGCAAGAATAATGTTACGGTTTCACGGAGATCTAGTTCATTTGCATGTTTTCGTAGGTATTTCATGTTGAAATAAACAATTTTGTCTCACACGTGGTATTTCCCGCGCATTCCGTTTAACTAGTTAACCTCTTTTCGATAATAATCGAAGAATCGACTCAACGCTCGATCATGCGCATACGTTTGCACGAAAAATTATAATTTTTCGTTCATTCATTGATCGATGTAATGTCACGTTGCGTGTTTCATGCCATTTATCGTAACGTTTACAAAAGATAGTATCAGATATTACGTAACACGTTTATAATTCTAATCGCGCTTAACAGTAATCTGATACCGTTTATAGACCGAGTAATGAAAGAAAATGTGAACATAAATCTTGTTCAATTTTATCGCCATAATATTGACATACGAAATTTTAAGCAAAATTTAATGTGCTGTACATCGGTAACGGTTTAAATTTTCATCGATTATCGACGTAGCTGTTTGACATTTTAATCGTTTAAATCACACGGTCATTTGACGGTGACACGCCAGTCAGAATTTCATCATATGGTTTTTAACCACGTGCTTGTCTAACCAGCTTAATATGAAAACCGCGCCTTTACAGTGGATATCGTTTTATTCAGTACATCAAAACAAGCAACAAACTCTACTAACCAATTCATCAAACCATAGTAAATTTGTTGAACAAGTGAATAAACGAACCTTTATGAAGAACGGAAATATTAAGCATCGCTCTTCCAAACATCTTGATCTCGTATTTTCTCCTCGATAACCTTGTAGTTCGGTAATGAAAATAAAACTGATTGGTTAGTCACGTGATCACGGTGGCCATAGATCAGGGGGTAATAATTTTAAAACAGCGGAAAATACTGTGGCAGAATTCGATTGCGATGGGGGAAGGAGGAGGATGTTCGACCTCTGGCGGTTGGTCGACGAAACGCGTAGGACGCTCTTCCGGGGACTAAAGTTTTCAGTTTATTCTTGCACGGCGTGCGTCTCTAACGGCAGTCTCTTTCGGGCGGTCGATGTTCGCGGCGGTATACGCCGGTACGTGTAGTAAGAAGCCATTGGATGCATCGTGAATTTTGTTGTGTTGAATTTACGCTGCAATTAATTTATTAAACATCGTTACTGTGCGTACCGGCGTTTGCCTGAAATGAAGTAACATCAAACGGCAGGATTCAACCGTACGCACCACGTTTTCTTTCCTACACCGTATAAAACATAAGCAACCTTCTGCGAACAGGTATGTGGATCTTTAATTTACGTTATTAGATGTTCACTCCTCCTTGCGCTGTTTAAAAAGGTCCGTGCACTCGATTTAAATTACAAAATAGCTGAGAATGTAACGATCAAAGTTTTCTATGCAATCGATCGATATTCGAATTATATTCTTGCGTTAAAATGTATCATCGATCTTGATCGATGAAGATCGATTCAAATTTCAATAGTTTACACGTTCAAACTGACTAGGGAAAATCGCAGACCCTTATTTACCGATTTGTATGAAACTTTTTGGGTTTGTAGAGTAAGCCAAGACAAAAATAAAGATACGCTCTATTTGTGCCCTATCGTCCTTGAAGGGTGTGAAATCTAACCTCAAATCGAATAGGCACCTTTTTCGCGTGTAATCGTTAAAATTCAAAGAATAGAAAAAATTTTCGAATAAAGATGTAATGATGCAATAAGCGTTATAGACTTGCATAAACGAAATCTCGAAGAGTTTGTTTCATAAAAAAAAGAAACATTTTAAGCGACGAAGAGTAAAGTTTAAATACTACGTCGAATACAACGGTATATCTTTTTCTCGGCGTGACCTCAAGACGCCACGTCGATCTAAATATCGACATTTACAATTTTATCAATCCTCTTCGTCTTCTTGACGGATTTCAACTGAAAGCATGCGTTTTAGGAAACTTTGTTCACTCACGCGTTTAGTCACAGCTGCGTTCAAGCATTGTTCGCCATCAAAAAGTCGTGTGGTACATGTAAAATTCAAGAAAGAGAAAACATTACAATAGCACGGAATACCATTTCTCATGACTGTATATCTTGTCCTTCAGTAATCTGCCCCGGCGAATTTAGCGCTTAGCATTATCAATTTGATGAACCGTAAAAGTTATTTTAGTTAAAAAAACATTTATACAGTGTATCGGAAAAATTTAAACGCAAACAAGAGCTGAATGTTGGTCATTAGAGAAATGAATGATCCATCTGGTACTTAATTTTATCTTAAATTATAAAAATTCTTTAAAGTATAAAAATTCCCAACGTTTCCTGAAATAGAATGTTAATGAAATACGAGGAAAAATGTAGTGCATCTGGAAATTCTTGTCGTAGAAAGAAGACTGCAAGTTCTTGAACGTGTTTCGTCAGTAGAATCGTGCCGCCACGAGCACGTGGTGTACTAAGTTTGTGGTAGACGCGACTTGTATGGCTCGCGATGGCAGTTCCATCGTACGGTAGCTTTGTATGATGTAACCTCGCGTCGATATTTCGGACATGCGCGTTGAAACTACGATATAACTATATAGATGAATTCGTTCGTTGCACCTTCGCGTCATAGAAATCGATTTTTCCCGTGTAAATTAAGTCACGCTTTTCTTATCGGTCATCACGTTTTATTCTTATATATGTACATACCTCGGGAACAAATGTGACACAGCGGTTCGTGTCATGGTTATTAACGGACCTGGCGTTATACGACGTGTCTGGGATGATAGAAAAAACAATATTTTTTTGTTATCACTTTACTGTTGATAGAGATAATAAATAACTGCCTGTTTATTGCATCATATTGGCGTAATAGATGGACTATTATATTCGATATTTAAAAAAAAAGAAATAGCAAGTGTGAAAAATAAAATTTTGATCTTTAAAAGGATTAAGGATCAAAGGATTAAAGCATACACTTTATGTAAATTATAATAGTACTCTTGAACTCGCGGGAAAACCGGTTGAATATGAAATAACTCAAGAACCTTTATGAGCTGTATATGAATAATTTCATTGACCTTGTAATTACTGTAATCTTATCGCATATAACGAGATTTGCTTTCCGTTACATATTGATGTGATAACGAGATTTATGTGTTCAAAATATTTTATCAATCATTCACTTAATATATGTATCAATTTATTTCTGACAAACAGTTTCTTGTTAGAAAGTTACTGAATTCCTTTTTTACAAAAACTTGATCCCGGTACACGAAACGGCCGTATAAACGAACTTTGGCACTCAGCCTTGACAACGAACTAGAAAACTCAGTTTCAAGGTGACCCACATTTCAGTTTCTATGCAGGTAACTATATCATTGTGACACGTGCACTTTTATTAACAATTTACCACGTGCGACGGAAACACTGTAAAAAAAGGATGATCGTGAAACAGAAACGTTTCTGATATTATATTACTAATCGTTTCGTTGAGGCGTGATGAAAAGCAGAGATATTGTGAACGGGGATTTCCAGGAAGTTTCTAACAGGCCGAGCAAGGGATTGTAACGTTTCTTTAGGGAATTTTTCAAAAATTCCAGGTATAAATCCGTAAATAAAGACAGTTCTTCGAGTTTTGAACTTTCAAATGGAATTTTATTATCTCGGGTCATTGGGCACAAGATGGGCAAGGTAGCCATAAATCTTTGGAAACGCCTCTTCTTCCGGAGCCTACGCACGCGTCACGTGATGCTGCATTCGCGCCATTTTCTTTCTCGTACCGAAATCCTTTTCTGTTTTCTAAAGCTATAGTTTGGACCAGTATATTTGTAATCTCCTGAGTCATTTTCTGAAAAATACTGCGCAACACTTTCTGTTAGAACGTTTAAAATCACATTCGTAATCAATTAATCCAATATTACATTAAATTAATTCATTTTATGTTCACATTGTTTTTTCTGCTCTGGAAACAATGTTTGTAAGAGATACAGTTAGCATGCATATTCATCGACTTCAGATAATGTATGTTTACTTCCTTTTCTGTTATTTTGCGTGGCAGACAATTGCTTACTTATAGGTTAAAAATGGAAATTTTTTATAACGCATCTTTGCGAACGTCAAATAGCGACGCATTTTTCTTAAACAAAATATTGCTTAGTCATGATTCCATCGAAGGAATAGGTGACGTAAAATATGGTGTAAACGATGATTACTTGCACATTATGCTTACTGGGAAAGATAGTTTGAGGTTATTTTAGAATCGAGGATTCTAAACTGAGCCTGAAACGCCATTGGTCGTTCCTCCTCCCATACTTTTCATCTACAAGACGCCATATCTTGCGCCGGATATAAATTATTAAATTATTTAAACAGCATCTATATTTGGCACGAAACATTACTCATGCTTGTTGCACCCGATAGTCACATCTGTGACTTATCTACTGATATGAAAGTAGAATTATAGAAAAGAATCTGAAGATGAAAAAGCAAATCATGCAATATAACGAAATCACCTTGTCATGTTTCGATATAAAGTTTTATAAGTGTAAGTATAGCAGCTTAAGGTCTGCTTCTCCTTTATACAGATAATTGAAAAGATTTCGTGCCTCTGATTAATTCAATCAACCTTTGTCAACTGCTACTTAATTTACAATTGGTTGGAAGCGAACAGTAGTACAATGGAGAATTTGATACACCAAGAAGCTAATTTATTTTGAGCCTCGGTTAATCATCCTCTCGTAAAGATTTTTTTTAACTAAGCTGATAAACGTGGGTCAACAAAAACGCTGTAAGCTTTATTGGGAAGGAATTAAGGAATTACCGCACCAATTAGTATTCTAACAAAGTTTTGGATGCCTTGTGGTTTCAGAAATTGGCTAACCGCCAGTAAATTTATCTTCTTATTTATAAACAGAACCGGACGAAGTCCTTTGTTATTTTCCATTCTTTGTAATTCCTACCTTACCCATCGAGCATACTTGATTATATTTTTCTTCCCTTTTAAAAATTAGTCAGCGATTCGGTAATAATTAACTAAAATTGACCGCAATAAATGAAAGGTTAACTCTGAAAGTTGAACGACCTAATTTTCCACATAACACTCGCTCTGGTAATTGTCGTTTCAACGAGGATAGATTAAAGATTAATTAATTCCAATGCGAAATTGCTAGGATCGTCGGTGCAATTACTATCTAGGATAGTTTAATCTGATTTCACTTCGCTCCTACTTTATTCGAAAATCGAAAAAGGAACTTCACTGAAATTAGAGCTACAAGTTCTCAAATGTATGCAAACATCATGATTGAGTAATGATTGTTTCACTTGTACGTCATGTGTGCACTTTTTACTCGGCTATTTGGTGTGACACGTGGACGGCAACAAATTACAGGTAACAAGTACAGGCTTCGATCGGCGGAATGGTAATTAGACTTTGCTGTACGTTTGATATCTGAATTTGTAACGAGCATGCCCTTTAAATATCATGGAAATCAAACTGTATTGTCAAAACCTAATTGCGCACGAATCAAGTCCGCTCGCATGGAAACATTTAATTATACATTCCAGTTGGGCGACTTTAACCTTTCGAATATTTTTCATCCGTAAAAAATGGCGATTTTGTAACCGAATTACTTTCTAGAAATTTTTCTAGAAATGCAATCATTTTAAAGGGCGCGGTCCTCCGCTTCCACAAAATGGCCCCCAAACCAAAACAATTGCCCACCCCTGGTTTACAGTAAAATATTCACGAGTATGAAAAAAAATTTGTTCCTAATTATGTAAGGAAAACCTGAAAATAAATAAGATTACGCGAAACTTACTTTGTAAGTTTAGCTACTAGCGTTCGGTATTTTTACTTGAACCGCCGTTGAAACGTGCAATTTATGATCAGCTGATTACGAGTAATTATAAGTTGAAAAATTTTTCTTCCTTTCATTCAGAAATATTATCGGAAAATAAGACGCGTTCAAATGCCGAGCAGTATCGTTGCTTTTAAAGTACGACCAAAAAATTGTTTGATACAGTGGCACTCTTTGTTCAAGCACCGCATAAAGTGTATTTAAATATAATAATAGCAAGAGCGAACAAAGGGTCTTTGATCGGTGATAGTGGAAATCAACAGCGATCGCATAAATATTGTAGACAAAGTATCGTATAATTTAGGTTAATGAAAAAATAATTGGCTGCTTAATTTGAAGCGTTTAGAAATTCATATTTCCTCGGATACTTCTAGCGCTGTTGCACGAACAACCTAGATTTCGATCCAAATTCCACTATTTCTTAATTTACATTTGCAGACTTATAGCATTGCTTCTAAACTCGTCTTATATCTCAGATGATTTCTCGCGTCACTTTTGACAATTAAATGTCCAAGATAATTGTACTCATTTTTTCACATACTTAATTTATTCGTTTAACTGTCTCTCTTACGGTTCTTTGAGCAATCATTTACGTCATTAATTATTACGTACTTAGAAGCTTCGGTCATAGGGAATAATCTACTATTTAATTGTTTGGTCTACTTCTTTTTTTCTCCTTCCACGAAATGCACAGTACGCGTGAATGCAGTTTCAAAGGTTGAAATACTGCAACCTCTGTAAATGTTTAGATCAGCGATAACAGAAAATTACGTAATTAAACACGTTATCAAAGACGATAACCTCTAGACGAGCTAGAATCTCTTTATCTACGAATTATATTGAAAGCACTTTGAATTCAAAATCAAGGTGAGGGTTCCCCGGCGAAAATGAACAGTACTTTCGCCATAAGGCTCGATCCGCGATATCGAAATGATTATTTAACAGAGCTTCGATTAACATTTCTCTGTTCGTCTTAATTGTTCTACGCATCGGGATATCGAACGCCCACACTTGTTGCATTTCCGTATACGTCATTCAAATGCATGTAGAACCGCAACATTACAAGGTCGGAGCTAAAGGCTGTCTTTCCGAGATGATACTTTACATAAGGATGCTCAAGAGATATCGTAATTCCATGTAATACTACGTCACGTTATAGTGACTAATTTAACATTTTGACTGCCACGGTAAAACCATTGAAAATTCCATTAAGTATTTTCGATAATTTCTTGTTGCATTCAGACATAACAATTTCTCCTATGGTTTCGATTTAGTGCTAAAAATAATAATTGCGTTGTTATTATTATCGCTTTACGTTATAAATTATTTTTTTACTTTTATCTTCAAAAATCTTATATATATTATCTTTAAAATATTTCATTATATTTTTATCCACAATTTCAAGTATCTGATATAAGTATTTCCAATTAAATCAAAGAATTCTTAATAACACGAGTGATTGATTCCTATTGAAATTCAAGCGTCACCCATATATGGATGACGGGGCGCTCAGTGTTAAAACGAGACTCCCTATTTCAATTTTATTTTATTTTTTTTTAAATTCTAAATTGAAATACTTTACACGACCAAAGTGGCATGTATATTTCATCAGTCTATTCTCGGAAATCCTCGTTTGAAATTCAATTCTGAAACGAGAGACAATGCTTGATTACAATTATTTAGCGCCCGATTAGGCGCGATTGATATTGAATTTAAATTCGAGACAGACGAATTTGGAAGTTGGAGTTGTACGATAGAACAGAAATTGTTGCTATACGTTTGCAATTTATTTATAAATTTCGCCAATCGTTTCACACTGATATTAACACAGTTTAATTATAACAATACTTTTAGAACGATAGGGCTTCGATTAGCATCACCAATTAAGCTGATAAGTCGATAATATCTTGTTACACTCACAGACAAAACAATTTCTCCTATGGTTTCGATTTAGTGATAAAAATGATAATTACGTTATTATTATCGCTTTTTCTTTTTAATTACAGATAATATAATTTAGAAAGGCTAGAAGACAGACGGCATCCAAACGGTACGTAACAAATATTTGAATATTTAAATCTCCAATTATGCGGAATATTTATTATATAAAATTTACTTTTTAGGATAACAGAATGCCTACGGAGATGCACACCTTTTTACCCCAAGACGGATCCAACCCTAAAGACGGTGTACTAACCAAGTAAAATTAACTTTTTTTTCATTTTGAACATTAATGATTCATTATTATCAATTAATTTGTGTAAACACGCACTTTGAACGTGGAAGTTTTTTATTAATAAAATTGATATTTATATGATCCGTTGCATGGGTTATCCAGCGGAAATTTATGTATGAAAGTCATGTTTGTCAGTTATCGATTCATAGAATTAATGTTTCATTTATAAAAATGAAATAAGTTCCTCTGGAAATTTTCATTATCACAACATTTGTTTTTAGAAAATTTAAGGTACTCGTTATCGTACAGACTTAATGATGAATAATCAAAGTTCGCTTACACCTATTATGTTCTCGTATATTCAACGATAATCGCATTACGTAAAATAATATTCAGTTCCATTTATGGTAATGTATTATGTTCGTTGCAGATACAAAGTGCAAGTCGCTCCACGAGACCCGGAGGCCGCACAGGGTGATGGAAAAACTTACGATCCCTTCACCGAACGAATAGTTGATAACCCGACGACGTAAGAGCAATTGCGAAAGAAGAAATTCATAAAAATATTTAATATAATCGATACATTCAACCTTACTTGCCCCTCTCGCCTTAAATCGTTACACATTATTCGTGCTCTTAGGTCAGAGATAAAAGTAATAATAAAGTTGATATTCGTTGTGGGAATTCCTTGATTAAAGCTTCTTGATTTATATTCGTTGATTTTAGTTGTTGGAGCAAGTTGTAGCTTTTTTTTTATTTTCACACTTATTATTGTAAACAGTTTATTTGCTCGTGACGTTTATTACACGAAATGAAAAATAACTGTTCCTCGTTAAATTACGCAAACAGGTGATTATCTATTGAAACGTTGCCCTTGTATCGTTCCAGGGACTGCGACACATTAACGCATTTACTGAAAGCGTCGCTTGGTACAGGCATACTGTCTATGCCAATTGCATTCAAGAATGCCGGTCTCCTACTCGGTGTATTTTCCACTATCTTGGTAGCATTTGTATGCACACACTGCGCTTATATCTTGGTAAATAAACATTGAGACATTGAGTCTGACAATTAAAGGCTAAACAGAGATTTAATTGGTAAATTTATGATGCTCAGGTAAAATGTGCGCACGTCCTTTATTACAAAACAAAGCGTTCAGAAATGAGCTTCGCTGATGTAGCAGAAGCAGCGTTTGCCACCGGACCACAATGGGGAAGAAAGTTTGCAAGGCCAATTAGGTAAAACTTTTATTTCACTGGCTAACTATCGTTCTATGTAATCGTGATAACAACGTTATGATCTTTTTGTCAACAGGTATCTTATACAAATTAGTTTATTCGCAACATATTTTGGCACCTGCAGTGTGTACACGGTTATCGTTGCCGCGAACTTCAAGCAAATTATTCAATATTACAAGGATGAAGATTCGCCTGAATTCAGTTTACGGTTGATAGCCGCCTGTTTACTGATCCCGATGATACTGCTTAGTTATATACCGAATCTGAAGTATCTTGCACCTGTTTCTATGGTTGCCAATATATTCATGGGAACCGGTTTAGGAATAACGTTTTATTATTTAGTTTGGGATCTCCCTCCTATCAACTCTGTACCATTGTTTGCGTCTATCGAGGACTTCCCACGATTCTTTAGCATTACTATTTTTGCCATGGAAGCAATAGGTACTGTTTATCGGTCTTTGATCGTTTGAACATACTGTTAAAAAATTATTTGAAGAGCTCTATATCATTGGATATATCAAGGAAAATCGAAGCGAAAAGTTCTGTAGCATTTTTCGATGGGATCAGTAGTTTAGCCACATTTTCGTGGTTGAAAATTGAAAAATTGACCAATCAGCGTGCAGCTTGAGTGGCAAGACACGCGGAGTAGGTGTCTCCGTTTGCTTGCTCTGTCGTCGCACCTCGACTCAAGCTGATTGGTCAATTTTTCAATTTTTAATAACGACTGATCTCATCGAAAAATAGTACAGAACTTTTGAGCTCTTTAGGTAATTTTTTAACACCCTGTATATAAAGAAATTGGGATTGAAAGAACAGTGTTTTACAGGTGTCGTAATGCCACTGGAGAATAACATGAAAACACCGCAACATTTTGTTGGAATCTGCGGTGTTCTCAACAAGGGAATGTCCGGGGTTACGCTTATATATATTTTACTCGGATTCTTAGGATACGTGAAATATCAAGATCTTACTTCGGACAGTATCACGTTGAATTTACCAACGGCAGAAATGTAGGAGTCACGATTAGTACAATAAATAAATGAAAGATCTATTTGTACTAATTATATCTCATGTTTTTTTTTTTCATTTTCAGACCGGCCCAAGTTGTAAAGATTTTAATAGCACTTGCTGTTTACTGTACGTTTGGTCTGCAATTTTATGTGTGCCTTGATATTGCATGGAACGGTATTAAAGATCGGTTCCAGAAGAAACCATTGTTAGCTAATTACATTCTGAGAACAGTGATGGTCACAGGAGCAGGTATAAACATGATTCCGTTTATGAGTAATTTTATCATTGATATTAAGAAGAAAAAATAAATATGTTACTTTTGTGTTGCAGTTTTACTCGCCGTGATTGTACCAACTATCGAACCTTTCATCGGTTTGATCGGTGCATTCTGTTTTTCGATATTGGGACTTTTAATTCCCGTGTTCGTCGAAACGGTAACGTACTGGGACGTTGGTTTCGGGGCAGGAAATTGGGTAGCCTTGAAGAACATTATCATATGTATTATTGGCATGATGGCGTTGATATTTGGATCTCGTAGTGCATTGATACAAATCGTAGCACTATACAGTTAAAAGAAGCTGTTCTCGTCAATAAATAGATTTGTAGATATTCCAATGTTCCAAACTTCAAACGTTTGGATACCATTTTATAACGGATTTTAATGCAATAAATTTCGAATCTTTTATATTTTATGAAGACAATCATAAAAGTGAAGAAAGATTTATAAACGAGAAATACTAATGATAATTGATTTTAAGGATGAACACGAAATAGAAAATTTGAAAGTTTATATCACAGATTTAAATGTTTCTACGTGCTTACAAGAAGTAATTTTAATAAGATGAGAAAAGAAAGTATTTATTATGCTAATGTTTCGATTGCTGTGCAAATGGGAACATCAAAATATTAATTCTTGTACGGACGATCAGAACCGAAGAGCCGATATTCGGTAAATGCTATAGTTTAAATTGTATCTACGCACAAATAACTTGTACAATATAAAATAGCGTCAACGAAGGTTATATGAAAAAATTTAATTGTTGAAAAGTAGCTAATGAATTTTGAAGTATGTAACTAACGTTTTTATTTATAAAATTTTATTGAATTTACAAAAGATGGAGTCTAGGGGAAGTAAACAGTATTTAGACTGTGAACAATGTTTTATATTGGAACAATAAGTTACAAACAATGTTGATTCAAAATTTGAAAAAATATAAACGTGAAATTTTTTATTATTCAACACAGAGTATAACCTTCCATTTTTTTTCTAAACCTGAAAACAGTTTGTTAATTTATAGTAAATATAAAATATTGTTGTAATATTTGAAACATGTATATTAAATTTTTAAGGAAAGTTTTAGATATACGAATGTGCATGTAAAATAAGTTCCTGTTACATATTCTGTGCATATAACAGATACACAATATATGAAATGTTTCACTCTTGTGTTGCATTTAATGTGAATACATATTTAAAAAACAAAAAAAAAAAACATTTTTTTTTCCAAAGCAATGTTTGTTCACCAAACTTGTAATCAATTTTTTATACACTTGTTGGGAATATTTACATATTCATGATTAAAACGAATACAAGATGAATTTTATTGTAACTTTAAAATACAAATCATTTTATAATATGTTCTTACATTTTATTACTCCAAACTTTATGTACACATTAAGGAATAATACTTTCATGTAAATACACTTCTATACACTTGTTAGTATTAAGAGTACAAAATATTATAGCAACATTTTATTTTAACAATTTCTATAATCATTATACAATGTTACTCAAAACGAGGTTTGAAAATAAAAATGCAACATGTTATTTTTCTAATGGTGCATAATTTAGAAGTTTTTCAATTAAATCTACATGTCCAAGGAGCATTCTGCGGCAACAGTATCGTTTTAATCCCAATGCATCAAGAGCATCTCTGTAACATACACATGTACCACACAGTGTATTAATATCTGCTGTTTAGACTTGATGAAACATGTAGAATTTTTATTGGAAGAGCAATTAATCAATTTTATGTTACTGATTTTTATTGACTTCAGTACAGTGTAATATGCTCGAAATTAAGGTTAAGTTTCTTATGAATGTGAATTACAAAATACATACAAATTATTGGATTCTATGTCATTTTTTTTAAAATTATTTTTTTTGTTTTTAGATATTTATATACTCACCCTTCAGTGTATTCTGCTTGCAATAAACCAAGATAAGCTTCCCACTTGTTACCGATCACTTTTCCACAAGTAAAACAACGTACAGGTATAATCATTGTTATAAGTCTTACTGAACAATTAGATCCTTTCAATATACGTCAATATGTGTACTGTTACTCGCTTTAACTTTTACAATAACGAATAAGCAAAAAACGTTAGTTTACTTATTCTCGAAAGCTCGATTTCCGACTTGCATACACAAACTAACATATCTGCAATCGTGCAGTACCTTGAAGTATTTCGATCTTGCTCATTGTTGCCAACAAAATCGTGAAAATAAAATATTAGAGTGCATCAGCCGAGAAGATTACAGTACCGAGAAAGAAGCCTCGTAAATTTATTGTAAATATTTGAATTATCATAGTATATAAAAAATACGAGCGTCTTAAAATAACTGAGAAACGTTAAACGAAAATATATATATATATTATATATAAGTAAAGCGAATCGTACGCTGTGACTCAAATTATTAAAATCATCGTCCTAAATTAACCTTTAACAAAGAAATAATCTTTTATTTAAACATTATTATCGTATCATTTTTCGATAAGAATATTTATCGTTGCGAACGTTTAATCTAATATTGAATATAACAAATCGGGTGGCAAGATAAATATTCTAAACGCGACGCAATAACGGTGACCATACGTTTCCCATAATGAAATTATACCAACTAAAAAATCGTGGACGTATTTTTGTTCTTCGATCGATTGTTATTAATAATGTACCGTTAAAATGTTAGATCACCTTGAATATTATTTACGGATAATCATTGGCAATGAGCAACAGTTAGATAAAGTCTAAGAAGTGCGGTGACAATTCAAAACGCGGTCGTTTACAAGCGCGTTCGAAAGATAAATATACAGCTTCGCGTTTAGCGCGCCCGGAGACAAGCCGTGGCAGAAAGACAGCTGCTCCGATCGAAGGACATGAATAGGGGGGGCGGAAGGGAGAGAGGGAGAAAGAGAAAAATACGAGGCCGAAGCAAAGGGAGAACACCATAAACATACAAGATCGCATTGGTTCTGCTTTCTCCTTTGTCTGCTGGATGGAAACATGTTATAACACGGTTAGAGTGCTATCAAATCGTCTTTCTAATTATTGCTTTTTTTTTACCGCGCTCGTTTACCGTTGCTGTAACAGAAACCGGAAAGATCGGAATTTTGGCGCCGTACACCGACGCGACATCAATGACAGTGTAAATGGTTATGTTAGCACAGCGTACTTTTTACGTACATTTTATCGAATACGTTCCCATACTTAATTGTTTTCGGTTCCTCTTATTGCCCAATCGTTCGATCGTTTTATCAAACTCGTGGTCGCGATAAATACTTCGTATCGCTAATAACATTAAGTCAAGGTTATATTCTGTGCGTCTTTTTCGCTGTATTGTCAAAATCAGCTGCCATTGCTATAGCGTACAATTCTACTTGCTCTTTTTTGGTTTTCTTTTATTTTTTTTTTTTATATTTCTTGAGCTACATCCATTCCCGAAATTTCATTCAAGATCAACGACTTGTGGTGTGTTCAGTTTTTTTTTAAATCGTACACGGCAAGTTATCTCGTCGTTTAGAAGAAGCGATATACTTTACTAAATTTATACACCACTACTTGTATGAATACAAGTGGACGTGGATTAGAACTATAAATATACTTAAATACTTCAAAAATGTTTTATAAACAAACTACATATATTATTTTTATATATTATCTATCTATCTATATAAGATATTGATATATTGTTCGTTGTTCTGTAAATTAATTTTTGTACATGCGTTTATGATTTTTGAGACAATTATGTTATCTCAATAAATATATATTTATCTATCGTTAATTTTATATATTGCAATAACTATTGATAATGTAGAATAATTTGTTATAAGTTTATTTTTCATTTATACTTATGTATTTGTAAGGTATGTTCCAGGGTCAGAGAATTGATATCGCATCGTACATCTATATAATAGGAGGAGCAGACAACTGTGGTAAAGCACATTTGTTAATTTCAATTGAGACAAATAGGTGCAAAGAGATTTTCATCAGGGAGGAAAATAGGAAGAGTAGAAGTGAGGGTTAAGCGTGACAGCGGTAAATGCAGTGGCTGAAGGAGAGATGGACCCATCAATGTTTGTTGCGTACACCCCTCAAACAAACGGCGTTCCACTGGAGTCCAAGCTTGCTACCTACATGGTAGTATACTACTCATCTTCAATTTATTTGAGGAGAGTCAAGCTTTAGTAAAACTTTCCATTTTATATATTATTCAATTAGATACATTAGTAAATTGGAATACATTAATGAATTGGTAATATACATATATGATTTATTTATTATATATTTTTTGGATAGAATCGTCAAAGTCCAGGGATAACGTTAAGTACCTCAGCTGTTACGAAACATTTGTCAAACCTTTCTCTGGATTCACAGAAAAAGGTAACTGCCAGTCCAGAATTTGTACCTGGACGGGGTCTTACTAGTAGTAACAGCAGCTCTCCAAATCTTTTCAATAACTCTTATCATTCGCAAGAGAATGTGGGCGGTACTACTTATTTTTATCTTGGAAATACTTCAGCTGAAAGTGTTGGGGCTGAAGAAGGAACCGAGACTG
This sequence comes from Osmia lignaria lignaria, assembly GCF_051020975.1. Classification (NCBI taxonomy): domain Eukaryota; kingdom Metazoa; phylum Arthropoda; class Insecta; order Hymenoptera; family Megachilidae; genus Osmia; species Osmia lignaria. The sequence goes on from NC_135040.1 coordinate 6,222,728, forward strand.
TGAGTAAATATCAAAATTAACAAAAACATTGTATCATTTTTGCTTAATTAACGAGTAAAAATTTCATTGATAGATCGGAACTGTCGGAGCAGGTCAGGTAGGCTATGTCTATCCAGGTACACCTGCCCATCTTCAGCCAGTGAAACCTACAAAGCCCCCCTCGTCTAATAACTCTTCTGCTCCTTCAACTCCACCTCCCCAAGCAACACCCAGCTTCTTTGTCAGTGAGAATCTACGAATGGACATTCTACAGAAAAATGCTTTAACATTAGCGCAACCTGATGTAGTACGATTTCCCGATTTACCAAATGAGGTAGATAATTATCACGAGCTGTGCCCATTGGAACCAATCCATAAACCTGCTTCAACGATACTTGGCTATCAAACATCAACGTACAAAGCTACCAGCATTAAAAGTGGTACTCGTTATTGTTTACGTCGCATACATGGTAAGTATTTATAAACTGTGTGGTAATATTTAAAAAGTTCAATAAAAATGATACTGAGAGAAGCATTTCATATCCTTTTAGATTTCAGACTTGCTAATACGAAGTGTATGGTGCTGGTAGATATGTGGAAACGATTATCTCATACAAATTTGGTGCAGTTAAGAGAAGTTTTTACAACCAAGGCCTTTGGTGACCATTGTTCGTATTAATGTACATAGTAAGAAAAATTCTAAATATACCTTTATGAAGCAACTTTATCGTTTCAGCCATGGTATTTGTTTACGATTATCATCCTGGCTCGGAGACATTACTGAATAAGCATTTCTCAGCAACCGAATTAAATGGTTATACGGATCCATTTTCTTCGGATCCTAACGCTCCGCGACCTTACAGCCATACCAAGAATACTATTTTGAGGCAACAGCATAGCAGTATGTTACCGGAAAGCGTCATATGGAGTTATATCATTCAACTCACTGCCGCGCTTCGTGTTATACATGCTGCTGGTTTGTATATTTGAATAATATTTTTACGTATTTTGTTTGATTTATTAGCCAACCCGTGTCTAAGATTGAAAATCTTGAGAAGGGAGATAAAGCATTTAGACTTTCTGTCACTTTTGTACAGGCCAAATGGCAAGAGTTATCGAAAAAATTCTTGCGCCATTGTATTTAGTGTGTCAAAATCTCAACGAATGGCCGACAAATTTTTTTTTTTTTCGCCACTTCCGCTTTGACCGGAAATGACCGAAAAAGGGTTGACTTTAGAGCGAATCTCGCGCTAATTCACTTTAGCTTATTTCTTTTTTTCTTTTTTTGATAGGTTTGGCATACAGATGTTTGGATCCGACGAAAGTGCTACTCACGTCCCGAACGAGATTACGTTTAAGTTGTGTCGCTATACCGGATGTCGTTACTTTTGATGGAAGCGCAGCAAATCCACTCTCTCTTATACCGCATTATCAACAGGAAGATTTAATCGCCCTTGGAAAGTTGGTGTTGGCTTTAGCATGCCGTAGTTTACTTGCCGTCCATCGCGACAATATGCAAGCGTCCCTCGAGCTCGTCGCACGTTCCTACTCCACGGATCTTCGAAATCTGATTCTGTTTGTATACGTTTTATATCCTTCTAAGACATTTTTCGTTGTAAAATTAACATTTCCGATTGAAGGAGACAGAGTAATTTACGTTACTCTGTGCTTATGTTCATAACGGAATTATAATTTTATAGGTATTTACTTTCAAACCAAGCACGAAGAAGTGTGACAGATCTCATGCCAATGATTGGAGCACGATTTTATACGCAACTAGACGCAGCTCAACTTCGATCCGATGTACTGGAAAACGAACTTGCCAAGGAGTTGGAAAATGGAAGATTATTTAAGTTACTCGTCAAATTGGCCACTATTAACGAAAGACCTGAGCTTAACATGGAACCCACATGGGCAGAAACGGGTGACCGGTATATGCTCAAATTGTTTAGGGATTATGTTTTCCACCAGGTAGCAGCCGATGGGAGACCGTGGTTGGATATGGCTCATGTTGTATCTTGCTTAAATAAGTTGGATTCAGGTTCTCAGGATAAGGTATATTTTTTATTTTTCAGAATACATCCATTAACACTAGATTGCCGGACAAATAGGCCGGGAAGGAATTAGTATTTGTATACATTTCATAATTCTATTAAAAATCTATATATATTCAAAAAAAAATAGCAATAAAATCGGCAATCTAGTGTTGAGCATACAAATGATATTAATATATATTTTTGAATCTCTTCTTTATAATTTATATAGATATGTTTGATGTCACGAGACGAACAAAGTGTATTAGTAGTAAGTTACGCAGAATTGCGACAATGTTTGGAAACCTCATTTGGAGAATTGGTACAATCTGCTAAAGATGCTGTCTAGGTCTAACCCTTTTTCTCAACTGACCAGACGGTACATACTCCGAACCATAAATGTGATATCACCACTTAGCGGTACTATCATTTTAATCTTTATCAAGACATAGGAGAGTGAGATTCGATCCGAGAGTTAAGTTTGGTGATAAGAAAAAAATAGTATGTGAACCAGTTTGTAAGCATGATTACAATGTCGAATCATTAGATAAGTGCGAAATACATTCTGGTACTGCCATTTGAATGTAACATATGTGTGCAAGGAGATCATGTGATGATGTAAATCAGAAAATGTTTGAATTTGCTGTGGAAGCTATTACGGTACTATACAAAAGAAAATGAATTGTACACAACTTAATAATGCAATGAAGTCTTAAAAAAAAAAAAAAAAAAATAAGAAATACCTAAACACAGTCGGTGTATAGGATAGATCTTAGTTTTTAGGATACAGCTGGTAAGCATTAATTTTGAAATAAATGTTTATTTTTGAAAGCAATCTTAATTAATGGTGTGCGATTATTTCAAATAATTATATCACCATACAAAATTTACTTGTATTTTTATCCATTATTATGTGATTTTATATTCGAATATTTGATACTCGTAGAAATCTGGGTACTTCGTTTGTTCCAGTTTATCCAGTTGGCAATCTGTAGATTCGGTTCTTGAACTGCCCTATCTACATTCCCTACCGCTCTCCTCCGCTCTTCGGCTGCTGTCCGCAATCACTCAAACTTGATCTCATTTCCTTCGCGCAATTGCACGACCAGAGTATGGACAGACTTTTGCGCACACATTCTCCGGATCGTATCATACACATGGTCGTCGCTAGTATTTTATTCACAAAATACAATCTTACATATATATAACATACATTTACACTATATACCTCATTTAAATATCTACATTTTAAATAACAATTTTTTACAGAGGATATCTTTGATTGGAGAAAAATTAATTTCATTGTGGGATTATAATATTCATCCAATTTCTTCTCATCTCTAATACCCTGTATCGACGCCCATGCATTTATCATACGTACGTCCTGTGGTTCGAATAAGTGTTTAACTTATACGTAAGCTGACCGTGGAGTCGAAATAAAAGGCATATCAAACATCTGTTTCTGTCCAAGACAGATTAACCGATTCGACTGGGCCCATCGTTCTCCACCTAATTGTCTTAATGTCGACGTGATTTACTCCCCCGTACCGTGTCATTTCTGACAATCACTCTTCTCGTACACGTATTAACCATATATACGTGGTACGACCGAGTGTAAGTCTTCATTTTATTCGACATCAACCCGCTAACCCAGAGACGTCACACGAATACTGCTATGACATTATATTTTTAAACGTAAAATGATTAATCCATAGTCGATTAACTTTTTACTAATTAACTCTGATACTCATTGACGCGGATCCGCGTCGGCTGTGAGGAGGTATCAATATTGTAAATATATTTGTATCATTATTTACCCTTGAACGACGGACCAGCGATTATTTCATTTTTACAGATCCGGCTCCGCCGTTGATGATTTATAAATTTTATGATGACGAAATCCGATGTCTTAAGGTACGTTTATAACAGGATCGTGAAAGCGCTGTTGGCTTTAAATCCAGACTTACTGGTTGTTAAGAAACTCTAAACACAACCACGGGAGCAGCGAACCCTTGCGCAAGTGACTTTTCTTACGATCGTCCCACGATCATGAAACTGGATTGCGCGGAAGGTCGCACGAAACCGTTTGAAAAAAAAAAGACCAGTCGGTATGCTCCTCCGTGCAAGCGAATGTATATGACCAGAGCTCGGTGAGAAAGAACGTGTAACTTCTTCTATGTGTTCCAAGAAAAGCAAGGTACCAGCGAAACATGCTCGGGCAATATATGGTGCACGAGCGTCTCGTTCGTCTGGTTATTCTCCTTCTGCCTGTTTCGGGAAGACGAGGTATTCGCGGGGGAAAAAAATTTTACCAGAATTTACTTATCGAGCGTGTGGCTCAAATAAGAACTCGACTCGACTATTGGTCAACGTTGAAGTTCGTTAGCGCGCTTCTTTTTTTACCCTATAACGGTTAAGACACATTGTACATACGCACGCACACGGTTCAACGTCATACACCATGTTTTGCATCCGATTCGTTTGAATCGATATTCTTGCCTACTCACCAGTCGTAGTTTAATCACCGCGTTACAGAGATTAATCGTTCACCAGATACGAGGGACAAGTTATCGGATAACGTATGTATGTCGTGGCAGATTTTCGTGGGAATGGTAGTACACATGGTTTATATAGAAAATGCAAAGGGTTTATTAAAAAACGTGTTTTCCAAGTCGCGATAGTATACCTTGAAACAATTTCCTTCCTTTCTCATTTACAAACGCAAACTCTAATAAAAAAAGAAAATTGTAAACTTTGCTCATGATGTACGTAATACCTAGGAAGCACAGTTGCCCCTAATCCTCTTAGATGGAGCGGTAAAAAAGGAAATGTAAGGTCGGTAAAAAGAAACACGTGAAACGTAGTTATACGAATTTATTACGTACATAATTTATTTACAATATAACATTTTCTTTCTAAGGATCGAGGAGTAGTAAACGTCTCTAATAATTTCCTACATCCATCTCGAGGACATTGATCCATATTTACTCTTTGTTTAATCCTTTCCGGCTTCGTCTGTTTCCGTTTAATCCCAGTCGTGTTAGAAACGATTAGCGATATTATCCTGGGGACAGGATAAATATTTATTGGCTAGACTATTGGAAAACATAAGAAATAGAAGACAGGTAGTAAAGGTTTGAAAATATCCTTTCAGTGCAGCGGAACGATGGGGCGACGCTGGAAGCGGCAACCCCGCGTGCTGCTCGCGCGAAGGTTGCTGCTGCGTAGGGATGGTGTAGACACACACAGAGGAGAAGAGGTCGCGGAGCGGGTAGAGCGGTAGCGGCTGTGGAAGCAGCAACACGTAGTACACGGTAGCACCTCGACGAGGACGCACACGCTTGTATACGTCGCTTTGGTAGTCGGTAGACTCGCTTCGAGCCAGTCTCATTCGGTCCAGTGGCGCAGTCGCGTTACGGGGATACATTTTTCCGTATCTCTCCAACCACTACCAGCATCCGCCACCACCACCATCACTACTACCAACGACACTGTTACCACCGCTACCACCACCTGCACCGTCAAGCGTGTCAACATACACGGAACGTCAGCAGGACCACCGGATCAGCATCGGGTTGTTCCTGGACGATAATCGTACAAAAGTGAGGGCTCGCATTCTCGAGACAACGTGAGGTGAGTAACCGCTATATTTTTTTCTGCATCTTTTTACCCGATCAGCGTCCGTCGATCGTTGAGCTTGAAAATGGTGGCTCGTTTACGTACGCGGTTTTTCGTCCACCGAAACGACCGCGACGCGACCCTTCTTGGAACACCATAGCGTTTCGTTCCACGCGCTCTCTCTGTGAATTCCCATCGATTTTCCACAGCAAGACCCGCCCTGTAATTTAACGTTCTCTCCCTCTCTCTTTGTCAGTTTGTACTTGATCATTTTTTTTTTTATTTTCACCCATACCCGTCTGACGTTGAAGTTCATAAAGACTTTAAGGGACATACGAAGCGCGGTCGTATAATTCCCTTGGTTATCGAGACGAGTCTGCGGATCCTTTTTTGGGCAAACGCCGCGAGTGTTTGCCGTCGACGATCGATGGACTCTATCGGCTTCTCTCTTTTACCCTGTATCTTCGAATCCATGGATGGTCGTTTCTTTCTGACGCGATACCGTTCGCTAGACGCTCTGCTCTCGATGGACCACGCGTCTGTATCGATTCTCGATAGAAGAAGACGATCGAAGTCCGATCGCGGTCGAGCGTGATTCGTGAAACTTTTCAAAACTTTTTTATGAAGAGAAATCATCAGTTTTTTATTTAAACAATTAATGATACATAATAATTTTTGTAGAGTATAGTTATCATAGATTCTGTACATGTTTGTTGTTTACGTTCAATCTTCGTGCGCGTTGTTTTTCTCGCGTAGACGCGAGAGGACATCGGCCTGAATCTCGAATTACCGCGACAAGCGAACCCGGTATAACAGAAAGAATTCATTGAAAGAAACTTTGCCACCGTAAACACGCACTTTGACTAGCGGTATAAAAGTAGTTCGAACTTTTACGAGATTGAAAATGTCCGAATTGAAAGGAGCCGTCGAAGTAAACAGAAAACAACAGCGTAGCGTATGAATTTTTATTTTACCGCGACTTCGTGTTCAGTATTTTTCGGGGAACACTGTGAACTTTAGCTTTTAGGTTAACAAAAATATCTAAGCCCATTTGGGTTTGAGGTTAGTCTTTATACCTTTAAAGGACGATTGGGCACGAATGAAGCATACCTTTACTCTTATCTCGGGTTATTCTATAAACTCATCAAGTTTCATCCAAATCAGTGAATAAGGGTTGGTGATGTCTTTTTTGTTGGGCATTGGATACATGAAAAGACCAAATTTCTTTCTTTTTGCGGGAAATGTTGGGAATGAAAGTAATATAAAAACTAGTGACCGATATGATATTTTTAATGGACACGGTGCTTTAAAACCACGGTATTCCATAAAAAGGTACAGCACACAAGGTAACGCGCATTGACTTGTACCTACACATACGCGTCTCGCCTTTTCATGCAACAAGCTTCTCAATATGAAAAGTGTAATACACGTTTATCTCGAACAACATGATGGAAGCCGATGTTTAACGATTTTTTCGAGCTGCATCACCCTAGTGGTGCAAGTTCCTGTTAATTCATTAAAGGATATCGAGTGAATGGTGTGATGTTGCAACAACCCTTTGAAAAAATATGTCGATTATTTTTGTTTGCTCCATGCTTTGTAAATTCAGTTGTTTTGCTCAGAGTGAATCAGAAACACTGGTACTGTATAGCTACAAAATACGAACCATACAATTTATATCTACTACAATTTTAGGAACTTTTTTTGAGTTTGCAATTATGTTGCGTGCGGTAAATGTTTTTACTTTTGTTCAGCAGATGGCACTCACAATAGACGCGCATACACTTGAATTGACATTCGGGGGGTTGATTTAACGGAGTCAGTAAACTGTAGCATTAAGTGATACTTGTTCGATGTTAGTAGCGTGAGAAACGCGAGACTTTTTGTTCAGGGTTTAATAGTTTATTGCATAGTCTGTTTAAGCGAAAACCAAAGAGAGGTTAGGTATTGCTTTTTTTACATATAAAATAATTTCATGGCTATCTTATTTATAATTATAACGGTGTGAAAAATGGTCAAGCAATTTGGGAGGGACGCATAGGTGACAAAAAAAGGCGTGCCTGTGTGACCGATACCGCGAGAGAAATTATGGTCGATGAAAAAAGAGGAGAAAAAGGGTCGACGTGCTTCACCATCGCCAGCGAATTAAGTTACACGGGAGCAATTTGAGGGGAAATTGCGTGCAATATTTGCCATTGCCGTGGTAGAATCATATTACCCGCGCACGCGCACGCGCGAGACGGTTGAGGAGAAAAAAAGAACTAGGGAATAGAGTTCTCGGCACCATGTGACCGATTCACGATGTCGTGTTCCATCGCGTTGAAAAAAAGAATTTCACCGTGACACTTGCACGCATATTATTTTTTCTACAAAATCTCGCGAGAATCCGGATTTTCGCCTACGGAAACTATCTCGATTTTCTCTCGTAGCCCGTACGAATATAACCGGATAGCTTGTGATGTATGAGCCTTGAAGCCCGAGTGACACTCATTTTGTGATTTCCTGCTTATCGTGGCGTCTACGTTTATTCTTAGCACCGCTGACATTTGTTCCTCCACAGTCGAGATTAGAATTGTAAGGCGGCGCGAATTAAATTACCATTGAATTTCTGATCGTTCGAAATTCAAATTAATTTAATCGTCTGTTTCTTTTGCGCATAACAGTGGGGGAGGGTTCTAAAGAAGAAGAATTCAAAATTTTATTCTCGTTTCCATGAAACCACCATCAATTTTTTATACGTCTTATACTTATTAGAGTATGACGGTTTAATTCTGGGACACTCTGTTCATATTTAATCGTGTCAAATTGCGTACGAGGGTTCATACGTTTCTTTAATGTCTATTAAGAATGTGGATGCATTTAAACATATCATGGCCCTATTACCACGCCATATCTCCCTCTTTAATTAACCTCAATTTGCGGTACATCTGGTGACATAGTTGCCGCCAATTTACTGACGTTTCGCCTTCTCCAAGCAGTTTGTCGTATCGATAATATCGCTCCATATCGCTGGTATCGCGTTGCTAAATTGTCAGCGAGATATATCGATCAAGGGGGTCGACAATCGAGTCCATTGTCAATACCTATCTATCCGTACCATCCCACGCGTATAACTATGAAACCTGTTTGACCGGATAGTTTTCTATTGAACAGAAAAAAAAATTCATCTATGATAGCTTGGTGATACATGCCAGCTTTTCTTTTTATAGGTAAAGAAAGGAAAAGAAGGGAAGCCTAATAAATGGGAGTGCACATGTTGATACAACAGTCAGGTCAAATAGAAATATTTGAAATTCAAATATTGATTGATAAAAAAAAAAAAGGAAACTACGCGCGAGGATGAATTTATACACAAAACATGGTTCCCTGAATTCTATATAGATTCGTGAACGAGTGATTTACATGTCGTAGCTGTACAATTATTCCAAAAACGCGTAACATTCTATGTAATCAATTCTGGTAATCTATCCAACAACATAGACTTATGTAAATGAATTAATCTTTCGTCCCTTCTTTTTTTTGTACATTATGTATTAGCCTTTTCTTGTTTGTCAGGAAGTTTCGTTTGAGTCTTCCGTCAAGAGATTCTAACCTCTTTGAATTTCAATGCACGAACTGTAGGCTAGATATTCATGATATTCCTTTCCGCTTTTCATCGATGATTTTTATCCGTTCAGAATGTATAAAGTGATTTTAAACAAAAATATCGAGCCTTCGGTTTATCGTGTACGGTTCGAAAATATTAAGTATGGTAACCTAGGGTTCCCTATGTTAGCTGTCCCTAGGGCTTAGGGAAAAAAGCGATTACTGGTGGGGTGGCTCTTCACTGGTGGGATCTCTTCCTATATTTCTTCTTTTTCTCTTGGGAAAACGTAGAAAAAGTGTCTCGCCACCCATCTCGTTAGTCTCTCCTTAGGATCTCCCTAGGATCTCCCTAGATTCCCCGAAGACCAAAGGCAAGTGGTGGAAGGTTTCTCCCCTTATCACAATTTTCGCTCGGTGTTATACGAATCCACGTTATCCTCTGCTGCAACCCCTGCTTCTAACAAGCATCGATTTCGCGGTTAAGTTGCTCGATAATTTATCGACCAGGCGTGCTAATGAATTCGATCCGTGAAACGTGCTTTCGTCGGTGCTCGTTGTTTAAACGTTTGCACACGGACGTACCGGTTAGCATGCCTGCGATCGTTAGTACATTTCTTCGCTCCAGGTAGTCTTGTTTTTCCAGCGAGTAAAGCATTTCTTGCCGTTCGACGATGAATTTATTTGCTTAGCCGGAAACACGTTCGAGAGCCGAGTGTGTTTGCCAGAGGTAAATCATTGAACGCACGACGGAACAACGTTCGCCTTAGAGCGTCACACAGGACGTAGATGTCACATAAAGCAGAAAATGCGGCTTCACTCGCGGATATATTGTATGTAAATGGCGCATAGTTTACGCCATTCCTCTACCCTTCTCTTACTTTCATAATGGACGTCTTAGCTTCCTCTTCCTCTCCCTCGACAAGAGAGAATCTATTCGCTGTCTACAAGCTTTTAACCCTTTCAACGAACATATCATCGTTCTGTATACAATATGTAACAAGATAATAGGTACAAGTGTACGCTTCTTGCTCTAATGGCTGAACCTCTTATTTTATCCGTAAATGAATAACATTGTTAAGGACGTTGCTCCTGAAATCTTATACTTCCCCTTATGATCTATCGAGCCGATAAAAAGAGGGAATCAGTGAATAAAATTCAAACCGGAAACTCTCGTTATATTACGTCGACGTAGCTTTAACGAGCATTCCGTGTCGCGGCATGGTAAAACGACGCCGCGCCGGACGGTGGTTGGAAAGAAAAGCCGGCTCCATCGGTTTTCTCGAATCGCCGGAAGACACGGGTACCGGAAATACCGCGGGTATGTAAACGGGGATCGGTCCTCTTCTTCCTCGTTTCGCGATCTTCCTCGAGCCGCTAGCAGGGAAAATGGATCGTCCCGTAACGATCTCACGGTAAGGCGGTTCTTATCGCGGCTTAACGCGGCTCTCTTTCCCTTTTCCCTGTTTTTCTCTTTTTCATCGCCCGAGGAAACTACATCCAACGGCGACGTACTGCTGGCATTGACGTGTCGATCCTATCTCTTAGATACCGCCTTATCGGCATAGCATCTGGATTTCGAGCTTCTCCGCTTAGCGTTCGCCAGAGATAATCGCGTGTGCACCCTCTTCCGATTTCCCCGTGCTCTTCCGGTTTCTCGAACACGTTTGGCGCCATTTTTCAACGAGATACATTAGCTTCCTGACCTTGTCGTTATCAAGTATTACGCATCGAAGCACAATATTTAACATATTATTATGTTTATTATGTTTTCTTGAATATCTGAAGCGTTTTAATCCGCGAAAATATCGGTATAATTACTGGTTACGTAGAGCAGCGATACGAACAGTATTATTAGCGTACATGGTGCAAAGTACTATACGCGCCCGCGCAGCGTTTCGTGATGAAAGCAATTAATAGAGGAACGTAGGTAGCAGTGATATTTATGGCGGCAATAAGAACTAAGTAATTCTAATAATCCTGGAAGAAGGAGAAATTGTAAGCGGCCACGAAGACCAGGAGCACACGCTCGCGAAATTGCCTTGGTAAATATTAATTTCTATACAACGTCGCGCTTGCTATCGCGTCGTTTTGTTGCCAAATTGGGGAAATGCATAGGTAACTTCGTTAAGATGCCTTCCGCGCGCTTCTCGTTGGCCCAATTAACCGGAGATAATTAATTGGGATCTATTGTTCCAATTGCATATTAATGTCAATTTGCATGGACGAGATCTCCTCCTCTCTTCGTCTACCTATTCTCCACTTAAGTGTCTCGTGCGCTGTACAAACAGTCGTCATTCCTGTTCCTCGCGGTTTCCACTCCTTCGTTTCTCCGGCTAGGGATGATTGCTAGTTCCGCGAGGAATCAGAAAATTGTTGCGGTACTTCCGTTTCGTTTCAAGTCCAAGTAAATTATTTCCCTTCCAAAAATCCTTTTACTATCGATCTCTACTTATAAAACAGTCTGTAGAGGTCGCTGATCGATCTAGAGGAGAGCCAACCGTACTTACATTTAACCCGAGAAAGACCTCTGACATCTGGGGGCCGTTCGAGACCCACGCGAGCGTAAATTGTTTCCACTTGAAATCGAGTAGATTTATGATGTCTCCGGTGGTGGTGGCTCTAGGGTGAAGAGAAAAAAAACTCTTCTTCAAACAAACATAGTTTCATTAGAAAAACTCGCAAAGTGCATCTGTTGTTTTCCAATTTTTCACGCGACGCGACCAACAGCACCTTGGCGTTCGTTAAAGAAATTAAAAAGAGAAACAGAGTTCCGGAACGTTTTTAGCGATGGAAGGTCCGTCGGAAGGACGGAGTGTAGATTCTCCCTAGGCTCTCCTTAAGTTCCCCTAGACTTCCCCTTCAAACTTATTCTTGTCCAAACGAAGTCCAGCAAGGAAAATGGCGATACAGATGAAGAAGACTTTTTTGTTTCTCTCCGCGTAATTCGAACACGCTTCGATAAATTTATACTTCTCGATTTCTCGAGAAAATTAGCCTCCCTTTGGCTGTGCCCGATAAAAGAAACGCTCGAAACTTCCGCCTCGATTGTAGGTTGAAAATTTATCAGGACATTGATAAGAATTACGCGGAATCGTGAAATTACGTCGCGATAGAGCAGGCAGATTTCTTTGTGACGATGTGCGCTGACCCGAATTTTCGACTGACGGACTCGAGAAGCAAGTGGAAACAAGAAGAAACGGAGCGCTAAGCCAAGGGCCTTCCATTTTCCATTCACCAGTCCGTGTACTCGATTACAGTATTACTACTTTGTGAAGAACTCAAAGCTGAGTTACTAGAGTGAAAACATTGCCTGATGATATTAAAAGCGATTTGACTCTAACGTTTTTCTTTTTTTTTTTTTTTTTCAGTTAATATGTACTTAACACGTTCAACGCCACAGTGAAATTGGCCATTTTTTGTGGGACGTATGAAAGCTCTAATTACTAAGAATAGTAATAATTAATTTTCAAATTTCAATATTTCTATTTGCCATTTCACGTTATTTGTACCATAGCAATATTACTTAAAATAATGTTTTTCTATTGTTTTCTTTTAATTATTCAGGCGCGTGTAAGTTGCGGGGCCGGTCACCGGTGACCCCCGTGGCGTTCAATGTGTTAACAGAAAAATACTCGGGGAATCGAATGAACGTCGGTCGACAACGCAAAATTCGTGTATCAGTATTTCGAGGGAAAAGAAAAAGTTGTGAGGGGCATTCCTGATACGGATTATCTTTAACCTCTGCCTGTTAACGTGCCTTTTTTGTACCCTCTCTCGTTGGTCTTTGTCGAAATCTTTGTCCAACGAAAAACGTTGGAAACGTGATCCGTACCATTTTCCCGTATATTTTGAAACTCGAAGTTAAATAAAATTAAGAAAAAAAGATTCTCTTTTTCTAAATTAATGAACTTGAAGTTGTAACGCAGTTTATCACCGGCGATTCCGTTAATGAATAATTTACATGGCGGGAGGTTAGGGTAAATCGTGGATGATATTCGAGCTCATTCTTTTATAAGCGCTATAATACTTCTGTTATAGACAGATTTCAGGTATGAAGCGTTTTTCTTTTATTTTTCCTTATCCGGCTACATTTGCATACCTTGTTCGAAGGGAAAGTTTTAATTGGAGATACTCCGGGGATGATAATCTGACGGTTTTTCAGCGTAACGATACGGTACTCGATGCAATCCGTTCGAAATACTGTAAGATCCCTCTGTATGCTCGCGAGTCCGCGCTGATTGCGAGCTTACGGAGAGGAGCGAGTCGAGAATTTCAGATTAATCGAATACAGAAAGTGGAAAGAATAGAAATTAAGTTAAATAAGAAAACTTCGCTTCATTTGTAATCAATGTGTAGGCGTTTGAGTAGAGAGGGAGGGGGTTTCGTCTCCCCGGGCGCCTTTGGTTCGGGCCGGAGACCGCTAGGTGGCGGCGAGACGATCAGCGTTCTCGCTGGCGGTCGCCCGGCAATGCATTTCCAATATAGGTATAGGAGTTCCGAATTTCGGTATGATAGGTGTCTGGGCATCACTGACGAGTCTGACAGACGATCCCAAGACAAAACGCCTTTTTCTCTCCCTCCTACAAATAAAAATTTATTTTTTCCTATGTTTAAAGTTTGATATAAACATTTGATTAAAAATTTTTCTCGTCGGAACAAAGAGTAGATTTGAAAGTAGAGCTTCGAGTGGTACTCACGGTTCCATTTTGCCGTTTATTCGGGCCACGGGCAAAAACAGCTCTTTACAGGCCGTATCACCGGTAATATATAAGAAAAGAGGAGAGAACCGGTAACTAAAAATATACGAGTAGACGGCTCAAAAGAAACGAGATAGCTTCAAAGGGCACTCGTAGATGGTTATATCAAAATTTTTTTCTTCTTTTTCTACAGCGAACCTACGTACGTAAGACGTTAGTCGGAGGAAAATATCTGTTCCTATTTCTTTTATATTAACACACTTTCATTAACTTAATTATTCTCGGCATAGTTACGTCTGTCGGACGAAGTGTAACGAAGCAGGCGATACGTGTAATACCCATTCAATTAGATCGCATCATCGGCAGCATGATATGCATGTCCATACCCGGATTTCATCTGCGTCTAATGACTTCGATATCGAACGGTAATCCGCGTTCGAATCCTAGGAAACAGCAACGTGGAATGCAATAACGTTCAATACGTTCCTGTTATCCCAGGATCAGCGAGTGTATCCTGATCCAGGATAGAGTAACAGAAAGTTGCGACTTTGGAGGAAAGAGATCTCCTCTCAAGGAGCAACCGCGACGTTTGCGTATTTCTGTATTCCATTGGAAACCTACAGTACATACCTTTCTCCAAATCCTCTTCAAAAGTTGTTTACCTTAAACAGTGAATAACTACATCCTCGATGCATTCACGAAATGAATTCTTAGCTCTATTTGCTTTTAATGCTACGGATCCGTAGAGTCGGCGACGCACGGCATTACACAGGCTCTCGGCTTCCGACTTTGGGACTTCGTACTTTCAGTTCGTCAGAGTGGAGAAATAGGGACCTAGAAACTTTTGCTTCACTTTGGATGCTCTTTGAAGTATGTTTCCTTATAGATACTAGGGATATCCCTCCGAAAAGCTGACGACGCATGGGACTTAGTCCTTAAGTATGTAGAACTTAGGATTTCCAACCCTTGTTTTGCTAAAATTACGAAATAGGAACTTAGAAATTTTTATCTTTATTAACTCGCTCCTGGCACTATGCTCCTCTATACACTATGTAGATAACAAGAATCGGTTCACGGTTCCAAGTGGAAATTCTTCCCTATGCTTCTCTTTTACCTTCTATATCTTTCTTTAAAAGAACCTTATCTCTCCATTCTTCATCTCTGTTTCATAGGCTACCTGGTCTTTTACTTTGTCACGAACCTGCCCCTTTTATTTCATACCTTCTCTGTTCATTGACATTTCAATTTTTTCGCTTCTATCGAACACTTTGTACCGAAGATCCAATTTCTTTGCTCGGCGGTCGGATGGAAGCCAGCCCTTTCATGCTTCTCTTCTCTTTGATTTCTTGCCACGCCTCCAATATACCACCATGTTTTATTCTTTCTTCGCTGTAGCCATCTCTTGGTAACCAACACTATCGTTTCTTTCCTTAACTAGTTTTATAGATGATCCTTAATTATTTTCTTTCTCAAGAAATGATCAGCGGCGAAGGGGTTTATATATATTTTCCAGAGATAACTTCACTCGAATCTCCCACCATAACGGAGTAATCGTGGGAGAATCTTCTTAAGCTCGAAAGCTTAACTGGAACAAGCAAAAAGAAGAAAGGGTTGTAAAGGTACAAGATACTCGTGGAATTTGCCGTCCAAATTCTACCTTGATACGATGGTTCAAACAAATAGGGTGGATTTTCTGGGGAATCATGCGTGTTCGCTGCACGAGATACGTACTTTTCACGTATGACATCAACTCTCACATCTCAGCCAGAGTTTATGCACCATGGTAACGGAACGCGGGAAGCTCTGTAAGCTTCAGAGCTTAACTCTGACAATGCTAAACCATACGTATAGAGAGAGGATTGCGTTTCCACGATCGCAGGGATCATGTTTTCCGACAATTCTCGGCAACGAAATTAAGTCAATCTGTGGAGCCTTAAAATTTGCTCTGACTTAGTTAAAAATACTTGCCAGGAATCGTCTATCTAAATAGAAAGCTATATTTAAAATACTCTGAAATTAATTAGCTTTATCTAAACGAAACGAACAACTGTTGATTCGTCGAAAGCAAGACAGTTTGAATGGACAGTATCGTCCGTGAAATATCGTCGGATCAATTATTATCACCGAGTGGTCCAACGATTCACTGAATTTCTCCCAGACTCGATTTCCGACGTTTCGCCGTTTTCCTCGTAACTTCCGCATCGAAAAGTGTCTCGTTCAATGTCGGAAAGCGGTGACGTCTGTAGCCCGAGTCCTGTGTGCAAGCACGTGACAATGGGTTCGACGAGGAACTTCGACAAAGGGAAACACGCGTTTACTATCTCATTGTCCCTTCCCCACTTCGTTGCTCCCGATAATTTTGTCAATTCCATCCGATAGACATTTTCGACCGACCGAACTTCTCTTTTAACGAAAAATCAATTCTACTGTTAATTAGCCAGCTCTGCTGCGTTTAAATACAGAAATATAACTGAAAAGTGGAAATAAAGTAAATACGAATTCGAATTTTCCCGCGCGTAACCCTCTGCGTCTTAGTGGTGGGGGAAGACCACAGAGGTATATATACGAGGCCCCTTTCCGTGCATTGTCATTCACCTCGCGACCGCGTAAGGGGTGAGACGGGGGACATTTCCCCCCGGGAAGCCTGATTCGATCGCGATTCTACGTATTCGTAAGATATCTGAATATTAAATTATTGAAACAGTTCTAGACCTGTCCCAGCGACGAGTATGCAACTCCTTGTCAGTCGAACGGTATCTTTCAATTGCACGCGTTCGAGTCGTTAATTTAATTGGACTTCAGGGACGGATCTCGTTTCGTTCAACCTACCTACCTAACCCCCTTCTATTTCCTTTATTGCGCTTTTAGCTATGCAACATTTCCAAATCAGGATCGTTGCCAAGTGGGACACGGCACATTTCCTGCTTTACCATTTGCTTTACCGTTCATTTTATTTTTTTTTCCTTTTAGATTTTGCGAATGTACGACGCGCGCTTTGATATCGCTAGGAAGTCCGACAAAGAGGACGTTCTTCTGCTATCGTGTCACTGATAATGCATATCCAAATATAGAGCGGTTTTTATCGTCTTAATTTAGCGTTATACGAAAGTGGATGGAATAACGTGGATTAATTTTGTCGTAATATAAATTGTTAACATATTTCCCTCCTTCCATCTTATATTATAATAATTATTAGAATATTTAAAATTGTGACTACTGAACTTTAATTATTCAGAACCTCCAATTAGTCATTTCATGCTGTCGATACAATATTAATAGAAATTTGATTGGTACGTTTTGTATTATACTAATTAAACAAGGTAACAGGTGGAAAGTTTGAATTCACATATGAGCATACACAAAACGATTACGAACTACGATACTGCGCACGGTCATTTTCACTCTAACAATCAACGCGTTAATAACATTTCCTATTAAAATGTTCGCTCGTATCGTTTTTTTTTTTTATTATTAATTCTTTTTCTCGATTTCGAATCAGCTTTGTGTAGTACATACACGCGTCTGGTATCGAGTGCGCCAACAATAGCTATCAACGAGAAGATCCTCGACAAAGGTAAAAGTTTTCAGCATTGTCTTCCGGTTTTCACAATGCTTCCGATAATTTTGTCAATCGACGCGACAGCCGCTCCGTTCTTTCGATTTTTATTTCACCGCATAGACAAACGGCAACTGTTTGAATCATTGGCACTTTCGAGGATCCCTTTGAAATTGAAATCACAGCCGGTGAATTCTATTCCGTCGTTCGAAAATTAAAATAATAGGAGATAGTTGTTCGCTAAACGCCACGGTGAACGCAATCTTTCCTTAATCCAGCCAAGTTCTCCTCGAGATCCGGGCACAAAGATTTGAAAATTACAGAAAACTTCAAAAGGATCGTTGCACGTGTTTCTTGAACGCGTTCCTCTGACCTCTTATTATCCGCTAAGTCGTCTGAGGATATTTTCAAAAGAAATCCTCTCTGATACGTGTTCCAACAAAGAACTTCTTTCCACAAGCTCGCGTTACCCCACGACGTACAAAACCTACACAGTTTTCTTCGAAATTCCTTGGTACACGTATACAGGATGGTTTTTCTTCATTTTCCTGTCCTATGTTCTCTGTCATCTGGCACGGTTCTGTAAACAAAAGCAAAGACTTGGCTGGCTGGGCTTCACAGAGAGCAGAAGAATAAAGGACACGAAAAGGGTGGTTAGAGCAAGGGAAGAGGAATCTTTTAAAAATAGCTTTCTCCGCAAGAAAAAGCCTCGAGTGGGTTTCTTCTAATTAAACAGAATTTCCTTGGTTAACCACGCCGGCAAGTATCGCCCAGGATTTCCTTTTGTTCCATCGTGTTGGCTCCTATTTACACCAGGCCAACCTCCGCGTTTCATCTATGATCACTAAAATCAGTTGAAATTGTCATCTCCCACGAAAATGTATTCAATGAAAATTATCAAATTTTCTTCATTTTAGTCGTTTGAAAGTTTCAAATTGAAAATCTTGAAAAGAAATGTTCACTATTCGAGTAGTCCTAAATCAATAAAACGGTTCGACTGATAACTTGCATCGGGTAGTTATCTTCGAAAGGCTCGCTTCCGGTGTTGAATCTTCAAATTTGCATAAGCTTCCTGTTATCGTTCGTATCTTTTTTGGTTGTTAAAAATTGTACTCGGGGTGTTACTTCCGCGCTGGTAATGAAATCTTTTTTCACAACAGGCTCCTTTCTTTTTATCACGCGAATGTTTTTCTAATTGAAGAGGAAAGCGCTTCCCAAGTAATAAGGGCGGAATCTCTAAAACGCGGTTTTCTTACGGTTCCGTATAGAAAAAGCGTCGAGTAGGACTTCCGTAATTAAAGAGAATTTTCCGTGTGACACGGTAAATTAACTTAACGACTTTCGTCATCTGTTACGTTGAAGTTTTAACGATTTCAAATTTCCTTTTTTCGGTATTTACACAATTACCTTCTGTCGTGTACGTTTGACTTTTGGAAAATGAAAAATTGTGTTTAAATCGTCCGAAGGATGTATAATGGAAGAATAATGTAAAACTCGAAATTTGATTGGTCACGTAGTAACCATTTCTTTGCGCGACCGTCCGGTATGCATCCTTTGGAAAATCGCTTTCTATCCTTGTACGAAATTGATTTTTCGACGAATGTGCCGCGGAGAATGCAGTTCTATGTACCATTCGATGCCAGGCAACATCCCCGATAGCTCGAGATCCAGCAAATTCCATGATTTACAATCGAACGACGAATACGATCCGCCTAGAAAGATACGATACGAGATATATCTGACTCAGGAAATTGCTACAGCTGAATTTTCATAGTAACAAGCATATTTCCATATTCTTATTATACCCAGCCAAACGGATTTTGCAAGAAAACCGAACGCTTACAAAATATCATTTCATTGAAAATTTCATTTTACACAATATTCTTTACAAAAGTGTATCTATCAAAGCTCCTTACAGAAGAACGTTGTATTTTCTTTTTAAAACGGTGTATTTAAAAATTTTAAAAATAGAATTTAGTCAGCAAAACACGTTGCTACTCCAGATATAACTGAAGATGGACTAGCCAACGTGTCCATGACTAAACGAATTCCAAAGATAAATTTCCAACTTCTACCAGGCCCCCCGAGTCGTAAAGACTGTAAAATTTATCTTCTGGGTAAACAGCAAATCTTATGGACCCTGAAGAGAAAACTTGGCTCTCCCTTAGCACACGGAACACGTGGACGACAGACGATCGCTTTGAAACACGTGCCACGTGAAAATTCAAAGTATTTTGTAAAAAGGTTGTTCGTTATTTATTTTCTAATTAATCATCTCGTCTCTTCCTTGCTTCTTTTTTTTTGAAGGTTAATTTAGCAATCAACACGTTCTTTCGAATCACCCACTTTCTCGTTGCAGCAATTTTATCACGATACCCGATACCGAGCTCCTCGCCCCTGTTCAACCCTCGGTTTAATTAAGCGACTAATAGCTCATACACGTGAAAGGTGAAAGTGTGTTAGGTGGAGGCTTTTGAAGTCGAAATAGAAAGTTGCCAGGGTTATATAAGGAAATCCAAATCGAGATGTGACGTTAATTGGGTGCTCGCTTCTTTCGAACGCTACAGGGTGCTGCATATAATTAGGCCAAGGTATAAATTTATAAAACGTAAGAAAAAAGAAATAGAAAGAAAATTATTCGAAAGGGTACTCCATTTTTATTTTTCCAATAAAAAGAAAGGAAAGGGGTCTCGATAGAATGCAAAACTGCGGTATCCCTCAATATCGAGTAACCGAATTTTAAAGAGAAAACCCCGAGGCTTTGTCCTTGCCTGGAATTTTATTCGGGTAGCCTGAATTTGGTGCCCTCAGAGGATCGCTTTGAAGGGTGCTCATTCGAAACGTCGAGTTGCATATAATCCGCTTCTAACGGTTCCAAGGAAGGACCTTGAAACAATGATTTATGCGTATCGCCGTGTGTGCACCCTTTACCGAATCAATCTGCAGCTTCCGTGGCCGGGATCGGTCAGGGCCGACGTTGAGCGTCGCAATTTCACCAACGCCACATCGCGGCACGCCGTTCCGCATATTTATGAGCCAACGACGCTTGAAAAAGCGACGTGTTTTTTTTTTTTTTTCTCTCCCTCGAAAATTCGACGCTGGCAATATTTCGTCTCAGCCGAAATTGGTATCCTATTTATTTTACTAGCTCGTCGTTCCATATAATTTAAAAAATATTTTTTCCCAATTTTCGTCGCCTCTCGTTTCTCTCTGCTTCGTCAAGGCGCCATAATTCTATTTTCTAAACCACGTGTTCTCCCTCGAGAATTCTTTCCCTTCGCTTTAACTCTTTTCTTCTTCTCTCGTTACTTTTCTCCCCGTATGTTTCTTCTATTCCCTCCCCTCGTTCTCCAATTTAACTTTTTCCACCACGTTCTAATTTCTTTCTTCGTCCCTCCCACGCGAGTCATATTCTTTTTTTTTTCTCATTTCTTTCGATTTTTCTTCTCTTCTCCTTTCTCCTCTATTTTTCTCTCTATTTTTCTCGGTCGCTTCGTTTTTCTTTCTTTTCACTGGCCGTTCTTTTCACCCCATAAGAATGCGAGGCTGTGCGAAATGGCACGGCTTGCTGGCTGCACACGATTCGCGGAACTGCAGCTGCCGTTCATTAACGTGCGGTTATTAAACTTTTCGTCGCCGGTTTCGGGCCGATTTGCCCCATTCTCTCGCGCTCCTACCTCGTTAAAATTCATTCTTCCAACGCGTACATAGACTTTGCCCGGCTATTTTCCAGTTAATCCCACTCTTTGGATGCTCGCTCCCACCGTTTCGATTCGGAACGATCTGAAATAGCTGGAAAAGCGCGTGATTTCTGTAAAAGCAATGCTGTTTGCTCGGTGTTATTATATTTTATTTTTCCCTCTCTTTATAGACGATGCTGTTGATAGATCGAGTAACGCGGGATCATTGCAAATTAAAAAAAAAGGGCGATAATTAAATTCGTGCAAAGTACTATGTAAGTTTTCGAACTGAAAGAGTGAAACCAGCTTAATTATAAATTTAAAAAGTTGGAAGCTAGTTTCTCGCTCGTAACGCCGCGTTAACGAAGACAGTTGCTTCCTAAGATTAATTAACATCCCTTTCGTCGAAACGAGGTTATAATAACGTGGTGGGCCACGAGTTCTGCTGTGTAAAAAAAAAAAAGTAGAATCGTTACTTTCTTTCCTGTCGTTCGTGGATGACCTCCTTCTGTACATTTAATTATCAGACAAAATTTCGAGTATGAAAATTTTATTTCAATAATACAGGGCACTGATGTGAGAACGAATCTTTCCCTTGCATATAATAAAATCGTCAATGTGCAAAATGTTATTCGTCATTTATTGGTCGAACAATTTCGATTGATTGCGCGACAAAGTAGCTTTGTAATGAGATAAACGTATCATTGTTCCATTGGCATTGATTGTCGAAATCGTTGACGCAAATGGAAAAGATTTCAGTAATTGCGGTTGCAAATGTAAGAGACAAACGAACGTTTCCTCCCGTGGAAGGGCAACGAAATTGCTTTAGGTATAATTTTCTCGCCCCCGCACTTCCCTATTAATTAACATGACGATTTAACTGGTGCATACATATACGTTACGCCAGATATATATTTAATATTCCCCTCTCATCCCTCAGGCACCCTTAAAACGAGCCACGATCAATTTTCATTTATTTTCACCGAACCATGTAGCTCGTTTCGCGTTCGATCGAATATTAAAGGGCAAAGGGATCGTTTGAACTGTAGTTATAAATTAGTTACGTTTAAAATAGAAAGGGAGTTTTAATCGCAAAGAATTTAAACAAATACAACGTGCAATTAAACGATCGATTGGGAGAGTGTATAAAAGAAATAAGAGAAAACTGCGACCCATTTAAATCTGTAACTGAAAAAACATTAGTTTTTCCCCTCGTAGCTGGGTCCAATCTCGCGGTGCACCGCGCGCTGCTGGCGCGAATGAATTGACCCGTAAATTTCCAACACGCCATCCAGGAAAAAATACGCGTGTTGGTAAAACGTTGGCGAAAATATTGCCATCGAATTCGGAGGATACACAATGGAAATTGATTTTCCCAACAGAAACTCCGATACCGATTGAAAGTCTTTGTTGTTACATTTATTCGTCGAAGCGTGAAAATGAAGGAGCAAAGAAATTGCAGAATTCTTCGATTTTAATACTAATTAGGGATGTGCGGGTACCCGATATTACGGGCTCGGACGGGCTCGTCCGCATCTGCCCGACTTTATCCGACCGAACCCGAAATAGTCGGGCTACCCGACTGCACGCCCGAGCCCGCCCGATATTTTCCGAACCGACCCGACTAGTCGGGTCGCGCATCACTAATACTAATGAAATTTACTTTCTTCGTTACAGAATGAAGCTGTGGTGGAGTTTGGCGTTAGTGGGCATCGCCCTGTTGATGGTGGTCGTCACAACCAGGGCAGAATCCGATCTCTGGGAAGAGGACGACACGGAAGTTCTCGTGAGAACCGTTCGCGGTACCAAAGAAAGAGGTATTTCGCGCTCTTTTTTTTTCAAAATCGTATTGCAAGGTGAAATTTCAACTTTCAAGCAAAGGTTCTAAGATAGGGGTATTCAAGAAAAGGGTCGATCGAGCGTGTGGAAGAAAGAAGACGACGGATTCGAAAGCGCGGTATCGCGGATCCATAGCCCTGCTGATCGCACGGATGAAAAGAGCCCCTTTTGTCTCTGTTGGCCAGCTCTTTTCTCATCTTTCGAGCTTCCACTGGCCGTGGCCTACGGCCGAGAACACAATTGAAATATCATCCGACGGTTCGCGCACCGTTTCATTGTCGACTAAGATTATTTGGCCTTAGAAATTTATTCGGGCCAGGATCGAGCTTCCGTGCCACGGACCGGGGAGAGAACTCTTTCTTCCAACTCCTTTCACGCTGGAACAAGTCGCGGAAAGAACGCGGCCGGCCGGCTGCTGCCGTTGAAATTTCAACTTCGAGGATCACGTCGAATTACAACGTCGAGCCAAATCTTTGCCGGCTTACAACTTTCCACTCTGCTGCTTAGGCGTTTCACCCGCCCTCCCTTTTTCTTCACCCCCTTGCCGCTTGTTTCGGGAACTGTAAGAAACTTTAGGTATTCGAACGAAACGCCATATTCGTGGCTGGAATACAAGAATTCGACGATGAATGAATTACCTCTCCCCATCCCCTAAGAAAAAAGAATTTGATAATAATAAAATAACGTTTGAATTCGAGATAGTCAGAAATGATCGAAAATGATGGGCCTTTAATTAAGGGGTCTTCCTCTTCGTTCGGAAATTTCTCTGTCCACTTGATCGGTCGTGCCTTCAATTATCTTCATTGACGTTTCGCATCTGTTGACGCAGCATCCGGCAGCACTTCGTCGTGCAGATACGTGAAGGGTCAATGGTCGGAATGCGACTCGAAAACCAACACACGGTCCCGCACGCTGAACCTCAAAAAGGGCGACAAGTCCTGCGAGCAGACGAAGACTATTCAAAAGAAGTGTAAAAAAGGTACATCCCGTTTGTTTCATTTCTTTTTCTCTGTTTCCGATATCCATCATCCGTTCTCTGGGATTCATTGTTCGAATCTCGGGGAAAAATTGGAAACTTTGAATAGAGTAATTAAGTTGAAATACGTCGCGTGTCCTTTACTAATTAATTCATTCGAGGTTTTTTTCCAGTAATTAATGCATACGAGAGGATCTTACTAATTATCACAGCGTTATTTCAGTTTTCCTACAAGACGCACACGGTGCGTCGGCAGTTATATAGAGCAGATAATATAGGACGCACCGGTTGTGTCATCAATTTCTAACATATCGTCAGAGTTTGCTCCACAGAGAGAAAGATGATTGGATAGAACTTAACTATCTCGACTAATTAACGAGAATCTCAGGAATATCTTAATTATCGAAGAAGGAACACGTCGCGTTCCAATTTATAATCGAAACGTGTCGACAAACGATCGCATTTCTTTGAAATCGTTCGCCAAGAATTACTTCGCGAAGTAGCAAGGCAAAAAATAAACGACGAGAATTGTGGTCGTGATTAAAAACTCGTTAAAGCACCGCCATCAAATGCAGCCTCCTGGCATACACAAACCTCCTGGAGAACTTTTTAATTTAATGGACACCGCTGACCCTGCATATCCCCTCTTTCCATGCGGCGTTTCAATCGAATTAAAAACCGTGATATTCGGAATCTAATCTGCTGACCTAACTCTCGAGATATTTTCGATCAATACTTCTAGAACTTTTCTCGTTGAAGGAACTGCAATATTTCTTTGCATCGTTGTAACTTTGATTTATTTTTCCTGCCTGCTGGGGAACACAGCTTGCCGATACGAAAAGGGCACGTGGAGCGGATGCGCGAATCAGCTGATGACGAGAGTGGACAATTTGAAGGTGAACAGTGATGCCTCCTGCGAGAAGACGCGCCGACTTACCAAGAGGTGTAAACCAGAGACCAACACTAAGAAATCTACCAAAGGTATTGCCATTAATTTCTTTCGTTAGCGTTTGAAAGAATTGACCTATGACATCTTGAAGAATTCGAAGACTCTTTCAGTAATAGCATCCGCCCTTTGAAGTAACTTGAGTATACGAAATCGATAACTAACAAGAAAGTTCAATTTTCCTGATAGCAGCTGAAAAGAAGGCAGTTTGTCGTCGATAACCTAACGTAAAAACGAAGGCGAGGTTACTTGAGGTTTTATTGAAAGACGCAACAACCCCTTTTGTCTGAAACCCTGTATACTCTCTGGTTATACTTGAGATTCACACTAGTGCCGCAGCATCTCCTCGCTTCGTCGAGCACACACTTGACGATGGCATTGACAGAGTTAAAGATAGCTTATTGAAACTTCTCGTTGCGGTCACGGACAATAGCGGCAATAAATGTTCCGTACAAATGTTTGAATAGAGACGAGAGCACACGCGTCTAGAAATGGACGTGCTCTGTTCCTCGTAATGACCTTTTTTTCTCTTTGAATAGATTTTCTTTTGAATGAACCTTTTTGTTCTAGATCATAAAACATCCTTACATCGTATAAAGTAATTGGAACGCGGCTTTTTCCTTTCAATTTACTCTTTTCAACAATTGCGATCATTCAGTCTTTTACGATTTGAAAAATTATTATCGACGGTCGGTAATTGACAAAATTTATACGGAACATGCAGATATTATTACATAAATTGACAAATTTTGAATTATTCTAGGTGAACGATCGAACAAGAAATCGGGTAAGCAGTAAGCGAAGAAAATCGTCGATCGATCGCTCCAAATGGTACGCTACGATCTGTTTCGGCAACAGGCAACGAAAAACGCAATCTTATCTTTTTCCACGCGAAACTATATCTTCTTTTTTTTCAATGAATACTGTTTATAGCATGAACAAACGAGAACAACACGAAGATGGAAAAAACGTTCCACAATCCAAAGTACTGGCAGTGATCGTAATTCAAAGAAAAAGCATTTTTAAGTACTTTGTCTAGGAAGTAACAAGTATCGATACGTGTACATCAGGCGCAACGATCTTCAATCCGAATTTTCCATTACTTTCAAATCGTTGGCTGTCGGTACATGTCCGACCGTCGGTAATTTTCAATCGTGAGTATTCAGAATTACCTTCGTTGTATGTGGCCAATATTATTATTAATGGTGATATGCCGATTTAAATAAACGCATAGGTTATCCTTAGCGATTTTCGCCGACGCTGAAATGACCATGTACCAATTTATTGCGTGTGAATATTATAATATGAAAATTATGTTATCGACGCAGTAGCATAGGTAAATATTCAATTTCAACCATTGTGTTCCAATTTATCGTTCGTTTCTTTGCATTTATTAGATTGTTGCGTAAGAAGTAATTTGTTAAGATGATAATATTTACGCGGATTATTTTTTTAAAAAACCATGCGGTGTTTATTCGTTTTATCACGCTGTGCTACTGTCTCGATGATCAAACGACGACACAAGCTGTAATAATTATATAGCAATACGCTATGGTAAACGTGTAGTAAACGACTGCCGTTGAGATTCTTCACGAAATATATTCTTGCTAGAATATACATCGTTAAACAAAAACCCATTCACGAGTTTTCCACACGTTACGTATAATTGTATGGATCATAGCGTGCATAGATATCTCGGTTAGATGTAGTTACTCTTTCGAGACAGTAAAGAAATCGAAAGAAGAAACGGAGAAAAGAGCAGATGATCGTACGGTCTCTATGTTTTTAAGGTACACCCGTTAACTTTCCTCGTCTTCCTCTAATTGAAAGAAGTGAAAAACAAAAGGGATGGTATTAACAAGCATCGTTTCAATTCATTCAATTGTTAAGAGTATCTTTTTTCACGCATATTTTTAACGTATGTTTTGCTTCAAAGTGATCCTTGTTCAGTTCGTAATCAACAGTGTTTACACTTAAAACCAGGTACAATATTTGTGACTAGAAATATATCTTCTCGATTGTCGCATAAATAATATACAAATGTTTGATGTTAACTATGTCTTATACACCCAATGATTTCCAAACTTTTCGGGCGATATAGTGAATGATTTTGCGTTTAACATTGTTTAATCAAATTGTGCTAGTAAAGAAAACATTTTTCTATAATAGATGTATAATCAAAGAGGAAAAAGGCATTTTATAAAGTACATATAAAAATTGAAATTGGAAAGTATTTATGATACGCTTTAGGTATGGGGGATAAAAGGATAAAGAATTAGTTCGAATTGCTGGGTCCTTAAGTTTGGGAATCAGTGTTTCAAGTAATAAGCATGATTTGATAATTACTACCATTTTTCCTATAGTGAAGAGCAAAACTGAAAGAATATGATTGTTCTCCTAGAAAATTATTATCCATTGTACGCGTTAATACTAAATAACAATTTTCTGAGAAATATCGCTTCGTAAGTTTAACTTCGCACTCTTCACTGTGTATTACGATCCGTTTTTCGAAAAAGACATATTCCATTGCATAAAAAAGAAATGTCGGTATATACAAATCATTATATGTGTCTCATAATTATCTCTGAGTGGAAAAAAACTTTAATAATAATAATAACGAAAGCCAAATGAGCATGAAAATCAAATTAACATAATGCAAAAGTCTCAGGCGTCTCGTAGATCCGGTCGGCTAATTAGGTTAATTAGAATTCGTCTCTACGAGACGTAACAGTGAAACTATAGAAATCAAACCCTCTCCCGCCCTCCCTCGAATACAAGATTGTATTTGTTTTTAAGTCTAGATGTATAATCAAAAAATGAAAGAAGCTCGATACATAAAAAAAAATATGAAATCAGCTGATTCCAGGTATAACATATAAACACGGTGTATCTGTATAAAAAAATGCGTTCAATGAAAAACATGAATATACGGATCAAATAGTGTTGATCGGTATCAATGATTATAGATTTAGATTACGTATGTACATCATATCACCATTTAATGGATTTAATGAAGAAAGAAAAAGGAAAAAACGAATCTACCGATAGAGTAAGATAGCATTTATCTACGTTTTATTATTTCTTCTAATTAGCTATCATTAAACGTTTACTAAAGCGTAATTAAATATAACATGCTTGAATTCTTCCTCTCTCTCTCTGTGTGGAACTTCATGGAAGTTCTCCATTTTTTTTTTAACGCATCCACTGCGAATGCGGTAGATTTAAGTCAGCTGAAGACGCGTTAATATTATTAATATTAATACTGATTTTACTACATTCGTGCTATATTAATTTTACTAATATAGTATCAATGATAATATTAGTACTAATACTAATACTTATATCATAATTGACATTATTATTAATATTAATATTATTTCCAAGGCTCTCAATTCGCAGCGAACGCGTTAAACGCATTGTAACATAGCATAATAACAATAGAAGATACGCTGATAATTAGAAATTAATTACCGCTCCTCGATGCGAGTGAAGTATCACGACGGAGGAAAGTGTTGCTTTATTTCTTCTAAAATTTGACCCATCGCTATACTTGCAACATAATCAAAAGTCTTTCCAAGGGTGTATCGGTCGTTCAATTACGATGTTCAAGTTTCTCGATCATTATATTCGTGTTAATAGTTCACCTTGTTAGCGTGGAATCAAATCAATAGGGAGCAAGGATATTTTGTTCAGTGTCTTTCCAGTTTATATAGCGAATCAAGTTTTACATCAGATCAAAAGCCCGAATATATTAGTTAAGAGCAAAAGTTTATGAAACGATGTTTTTTGACATAAAAAAAAAAATAAGTTGAGGTTTTAGTTGCCTAGGCAATCGAATCAAATTTATGTTTCCTAAAAATCAAATATCTTCGTAGCTCGTGAGAAACTGTCAGTGATTTATTTACAAACTGACGTTATAACTGAATGCAAAAAAAAAAAATTGTATAATGTATCTACTTACTTATTAAATCATTGTGTAACCGTTACACATGTAATAAAAATCCAATGTTGTCAATAAAGACTAAATATTATATACAAGGTGGATCAGTAAGTGTTGGCATCTCAACTGTTTCTAAAATTATTTTAGAAATTGGGAACATTTCATATAAAATACACCTGTATATTTTATATAAAGACAAGCATTTTTTATTTATAAAGGAAACACATATAAAAAGTGTAAAAGTTCATAGATAAAATTGTCATTTAATACTAAAACATTGGACGGATATAGTCTTTCTTTTAAGTTATACAATGATTAACTTTTTGAGTTTTCTATATTTTATGTCACGATCCGGAAGTTTAATTCTAATTTTATTGCTGTAATTAACTGACACGTTCTGCCAATTCTCGAGACTCGAATTATTAAAATTACATGTACAAATGGACGGAATTGTTAGCGATACTTATACTACATATAAAAGGTAACGTATAAAAGATATGTAGCATTAACTTTTTAGACACACAACTATGCTACTGTAAAATAGAAAAATGGTATTACTTTATAGATATTCATCTAAGAGATTCTGATATTAAGTGGTTAAGTATAAATTGTTATACTTAGATAAAATAAGCATGTTCCTACATGCTGAAGTTTTTTGATTTAGTTAAAATTTTCATGTAAAGTGATATGAAAACAATTGGTGATATCTACTTATTTTTACGCCATAGAGACGGAAAGTTTTCGTGAATATGCTTTTTCTTCCCATTCTTGATCCGAGGGTAACGGCGTATGCCGTAATTTACAAATACGCGAACCGTATTTGAGTATAATCATTATAATGCAAACTACAAAAAGGGTCAAACATGTAGTTGCTGGCCAAAATATGTGTAGTCCCATCTCGGCGTAGTTTTCTACTTAAAATACTTTCAAAATTTTATAGTTCTACTATTTCTCAACTTTGGCTATATAATATACCAGTTTGTATAACAGTGAGATAAAAGTGATGTTTTTAATTCAATGCTAATACTTTGTAAAATCTCTGTACTTTCTTAGCTGCAAAATATTGAAACTAAATTTCACTTTCACGTTTTTGCATTTCCATATACTCTTGTGTTTGTGGTGCAGCCCTATAAGACTTAGGATTGTGATACTGTAAAACTTCTTGTTTTTCTTGAGACTCAAAAACACGTCCTGGTTCTAATTCACTCAAGTCTAGAGGTGGTGTTTTATGAGGTAATACTGTAAACAGCGGCTGAATCCACCTATTTCCTAACAAAATGAAGAATCATATAAAACAATGGAATCAATTTAAAATCATTAACAAATGAAATCTTTGAAACTCACCAGTATGAGGACTTTGCCAATAGCTTCTGTGTCGTGAACACCAACAAAATCCAATGTTTAGGATACACAGGAATGCAAATATCAGAGAACAGATAGTGACAGTGACATAAAATGGGGTAAAGTCACTATACTCGTGCTTCACAAAGAACGGATTCTTCAGATAATCTTCTCTTTCGTCTAGAACGGACATTTTATAAATTTTAAACTGAGATTCTTCTGAAAAAAAACAAAGATAGTTTTCCCTTCAATGCATAAATTTTCATCGAATTTACTTGTTAATCAGAGTATAGGTTTAGAAATCGACTGAAGAGAATCTTTTTATAATTCATAAAATCAATTTTTAAGAAAAAAGAATCTCGCGTCATTTGTACTTCAAAAGGTGTAGGCGTGGCGTTAATTTGAAATTATGAAATTGTGGTTACCGTCAATCACATGGGTGCGGTGTATTTACCATTGAACTTAAATTCTTTTATACATTAATAACTTTAATGAAAGGCATTACGTCTTTAATAAATTTCAATAAGCTAGGAGATAAGTTTATAGAAAGAGTTTCAGAGACCTCAAATAGGCAGGTGAAATTAGCACGTTAACGAGATACAATACGCACCTTAAAGTTTGCTCCGTTCGCGTATTTTTCTATTAATTATTACTGAAATTTTTTATAATTTAAACTCGTTGCAATTTAAAATTAGTAGTATTAAAGAAACTACATATACCATACACATTCCAAGCATCCCTTTTATGCGTTAGAATCTGTTAC
This sequence comes from Osmia lignaria lignaria, assembly GCF_051020975.1. Lineage (NCBI taxonomy): Eukaryota > Metazoa > Arthropoda > Insecta > Hymenoptera > Megachilidae > Osmia > Osmia lignaria. The sequence goes on from NC_135040.1 coordinate 6,253,681, forward strand.
ATCAAGTTGTATTTGGGCGGGGCGTTCTGTATAGTAGTAGGAGAAATGTATACTTTAAGCATCATTCACATACCTATAGCAAAAAAGTCAAATAATTCTGTTCATGAAATGGCGCGATTAAAGATAGTTTGGAAGGATTAAGGGTATTAAATACTAAAAATTCAATATAAGTAATTTTTTATTCTTATCAAATGAAGGAAAACAAATTAATTACATGATGTAATAAAATTACTAAATTTGATTTCTTGTAGCTACTATGCACATATTTTCCAGAGATACATCGGTAGTGGTATAATAAATTAAATTGCTCTGGAATCCAACACTTTTCAAATACTCTAATCGTCCCCAATTTAATAAAGCTTTTACTTTGCGACCGATATTTTCTCTTTCACTGGAAGTTAATATTGTTCTAAAAAAAATATCATGCAGTCTTACATACATTTTAAGATATAAACAAATTAAATATTACTAAAGTTACCTTGTATCCCTACAATTATTTGAAGTTTTAGTTATATTACTTAAACCATATCCACAAGTTGCCCAGCTAGCAATGCTGCATAGGATTGTAAATTCGTTTGGAGTAAAACCACATTGTTTTAAATAATTTTTTCCAACATATGACGCATATTCGCATCTGTGGTGACAACAGAATGCTATTATTAATCCAGTAACATTACATTTAGGATCATTTTGCATTGCTTGAACCAAACAACTTACAGTTAAATCTGTAAACAATATTTCTAGTAATATTTGAAAGTAATATAGTTGTTACTGTAATAACAGTATATACCTGTAGCTGTACCACACAAATGTTTTGCTATTCCAACTTTACATTCAAATTTCTGTATCTCTGTAATTTCATTTAACTTTAAATCAGCAATGTCAGCACGAATTCTTTTTATCACCAAAGGAGACTGTTCATTCTTTAATTTATTATCACTTTTATGTCTGTGACTAGAGCGATCTATTAGCACTATACAGCTATTTTTTTTATTCTTTATCATTTGCCCCAACCAGTAAGTTAATTTACCCTTCCCTGCTCCAAATTCAATAAAACATGTATTATCTTGTACAAGACCTGCATCTTCTAAGTGAGATAACAATGAAGAATTTTGTAACATATGTTTCTTAATAGTTTTCCCATAAGATTCATCATTTATTTTATCACTGAGTACTTTGTGTGTTCTCACTACCTCAAGAAATTGAGGCAACTTTTCTAAAAATGAAATTAAACAAATAGTTTGACAAAATTAAAACTTAGAATATTATATATAAATTACCAACCATAAGCAGCTGTCACTTTATCTATGACTGCATTTACTATAAGCTCATTAAGTTCAGAAAGTGGTATATGTTGCGGTTTTTCGCATGTTTTATCAATATTAACTCCCTTTACAATGAAGGAAGGTTGCGCATCCATCAACCTTTTCGCATTGCATACCTTCAAATGTTTAGACAACTTTGATTCAAAGCATGTACTGGAAATGATCTATAAATTTTATATGCATGAAGGAATGTCTGTAATACATTTTACTAGAAGTACACTTACTGTGTAGAATCAAGTGGACACTTTATTCTTTTATCTACAGATTCATTGTCTTTGGAATTTGTAGATTCCAATGAATATTCTTGATGTTCGCCACAGTATTTGTTTCCTTGTTTTACTGTCATACGGCAATAACGCTTCTTTCTTTTTACAAAATACATGCAATGATTTTCCATAGTTTGATTACAGAATTTATAGTGATTTATAAAATAATGTAATCACTATGTGTTTATAACCTAGTATATCGAGTAACTTGATCCAATACATATATAGAAACAGTTACTTCCTTTTTTAGTTTTTTCATACGATTTTAATTCATAGTTTTATAGCTATAAACAAAATGTCTATAGAATAGATTATTTATGCAACCTATCATATAATTCGACATCTAAAAATTCATTAAAATTTCTATATTTTTAAAAAAGCCGCCAAAACAAGTAGCGCCATCTATTCTCCGGTGCTCTAACCGAGCTTCCTGATTTCGCTGATAGGGAGCGCACAAATTACTCCTAATTATAGTTCTTTTTATCAACACCAGAGATGCCACCATAGCAAAATTGCTACCTGCTGGCGGGGAAAATACAAATAACTTTGTATTTTTATTAGTATTTACTTTTTGTTTATTGTTATCAATAATTTAAACTTTGTGGTATATATGGAATTCTATTCCTCTACATGGTTATTTTTTCCGGGGCTACCTACGGAAAGGGAAGGCTATGGGGAAATAAACACTACACTACTACAGTTTAATTTATTATAATATATTTAAATATAGTATTAGTTGAAAAATATATACAATGTAATGAATAAAAATTAATAGTATGAATTTCGAAAACAACTGTATCTAAATAATTACTTAATGTCATTTTGCTGTAAGTTATACATAGCAGGGGGCTTCTGAAAAGTAGATTCTGATATAATTTCATAAATAAATTTTGTTTATGATTTCTATAATTAGGCACAAAGTATATAATTAATACAAAAAAAAATTGCATCTTTGTATGTAATGTTTACTTTACAAGATTTCAATATGAATATGGGTACTCATCTGCTTAGCAGGAAGTACCATTTTCTTAGGAACAGCACACTAACAGTTTTTTGTCTTACTCACTGGACCTTGTTATATACAATATTATCCCTATAAATCTATGTACCATCAATGTACACCTATTACTAGGTGGTATAGAAACACAGTCTTAAACTCATTATTTTTTCTTTCAATATATGTACAAGATCTTATTGTAAAATGAAGTTTGACCAGTAATGATAATAAATTTTTGTACTGTAGTAAGTTCATTTACAATTTGAAATATTTATTATGTGAAAAAAGAATTGTCGGTGTTATATATACAATAACAAATCGATGTGTTCCATGTAAAATTAGTGCAATAATTAAAAGTAAATTATACAATTTTTGTAATTTACTCGTACAGAAATAGAAAATTTAACAAGAATTTTTAATAATGATACACTGAGAACTGTTATTCGAAGAAGTATATAGTTGCCCCCTGTTTATCTTATATTAAAAAATAAAAAATAAATTATAAATTAATTATAATTAATAATGTGTATATATATATATATATCAATTACATACAAATGTTACAGAATCGAATAAGATTCAATAAATATAAATTCTTTTAATCCCTTTTTTTTTAATTTGGTCTGTATATGCTAAAAATGTGAGGAATTTTATCGATCATTATTTCTCATATACTTATTTCCAAAGTTTACTGTATGGCACACTCTCATTTGTCAGAAAACGATTTTTAAATCGTTATACACATTAGTAAGTGACGTGCATATATCTATATACATGCACGTTTAACCAAAATCTTAATTATAATAGAGCTAATTAGGTCTGAGCCTGATTTTACCTTACATTTCTCTACTTCTGTATTATTTACCCAATTTATACATAATATAAATTTCTTTGGTCTTAAGTTTTGCTTTGTTTTGTATTCTAAGTTTACATATAAATCATATAATTCTAAAATACTTTGTAAAGTGGTCATAGATTGTTGCAATCACTGGTTAAAAAAAAACTTTTCTCGTGATAACTAACGAATTAACGTATATAATTATAGAAACATTGCACAAAGCAAAATAAGATGTGATTCTTTTTTGCAATTCATTTAATCATTTACAATATAAAATTTAACTAATAATCATTTATAAAACTATATAACAAATACTTGAATATTTCTGATAACATTTGTAGAAAAAAATTTTGACTATTTTTAGCATACTATTCTAATTCTATTAATGTAAGCAACTAAAATAATAGACAATGATTTGTAAATATCCTGATTACATATTGATCTGATATTCAATGATTAAATACATTTTAGGTGTCCCTAGATAAGCGTTGCTTTAAATAATTTATAAATGATAGAATACATGAAAAATTTGTTGGTATTAAAAATCATTTTCTGTCATTTCTTTGATTTCCTTTTACAATATGTTTGTTGTACTATCAAATTTTATATAAAAAAAAAAATATTTGTTTCTTATAATATTTTCTATCATTTAACAATTATTTAAAAACGTACTTATCTACAGACACCATCCAATCAGGTATTGAAACAACCTCATGACTATCTACTGTACATTGAAATTTTGTAGCACACAACTTTTCTTTTTTAACGTTAAATTACAGTGTGCATTCATATAAAACATAGCATGCATTTAATACATGTAATACTTTACTGGCAAAATATATATACAATATGTTCCGTATTAAGCTCATAAGCCATTGAAGATTCTACTTTGTTGATCAAATGAACGATGAGTTATTCAACTTTTAACTTGTTCGAAATAATAGTATTTAAATTTATTATTGTTACTATTATTAAAGTATAAAAAATCTTTTTCTCGAGTAACAGCAGATTTAGTTAAGAAAATATTTTGGCGCGTCGTAAGATTTCTCTTGCTCACACAACGACAATCTTATGATTGTTACCATTTGGCAAGAGAACATAATAGACACGCTTCCCCTTATCTCATTGAAACTCTTGCATATTACTATGATATTGGTTATTGAATGAACCATTTGATTGTTCATTTCTTTCAATAACACTTTGCATTTCAACCGTTGATCCACTGTTAGGTTGTCCATTGGTACTATTTAAATTTCCAGAATTAGTAACTATGTTAACATTGTTTGTAGTATTAGATTGTTGCGTCTGTTGCTGTTGTTGTGGTTGTTGTTGTTGCTGCTGCTGCTGTTGCTGTGGTTGATGGCCATTCGCAGCATTCTGGGCAGGATTATTATTATTCCTATTCTTAGGTCTATGCCGAAGCTTGTGAGTGTCGAGACTTTGTTTTACAGAGAATCCCTTGTGACAGATATCACACTTGAATGGTAATGGAACCTGACAATTTACATCATCCGCGATAGCCGACGATGCATGAGCTGCTAAATGCATCGAATAATAATGCTTGACCACAAATGATTTCCCACAAACTTCACAAATATACGGGCCAGATACGCCATGCGTTTTACGATGTTTGTGAAGATTGTCCTTACGAGAGAAGCTTTTACCGCACATTTCACAGTCATGCATCTTTTCGCCTGTATGAGACACAGAGTGTCTAACTAAATGTTCTTTGCGACTAAATGCTTTAGTACATGTAGTACACACATAAGGACGTTCACCGGTATGTAATTTTCTATGCTGGTAAAGATGTTCTTTCCGCTTAAACGGTTTACCACAAACGTCACAACTGAAGGAATTGGTACTAGTTTGTAAATTATCTTCTTTGATAGCACTACCGTCAGATGTTTCACTTAAAAGATTTTGAACAGAGCAACTGTGACTATTCAGTTGACTTATAGAGGAAAAAATTTTACCACAACCCTTACAAGTACTATCCCTATGAGTTTGCGATATAACTTGAGGATTCACTGTGATTAAAGAGGTCGGTTCAGGTCCTGATTTAATTCTCAGAAACTCTGATATCTGCCCGATCGAGTTACGAGACATTGAATCGTCTGATTTGTTATAATCTTTAAATTCCTTTCCCTCCTCTCGAACAGTTTGCGTAACCAAAGGTGTGTCTTTAAATCCCAAATTTAAAAATACTTCTGGCGCGCCTTGTACGGTCGTATAACTTTGTACGTTTTGCACTGTACCTTCATCTTTTTGAGTTTCAGATTGTACTTTTTGGATAATTTGCTGATTTTGTTTAGGATTCGAATCGACCTTTAAAACAATGTTATTATTTTGATGTACTACTTGAGTTTGAGATTCTTGCTTTACAGGAAATTCTTGTTGCGAGGAAATCTGTACTTGTTGCTTTTCAATTTGTTGAAGCTGTCTGTGTTGCTTTTCGTACTCTCTTTGCTGTCTTTGTAACTGTTGAATCTGTTGTGTTATTTGTGATTGATTTTGTGGCTGTTGCTGCTGCTGCTGACTAACCTGTGTTTGATTCGGTTGCTGAGATATTTGTCTTTGTGGTTGTATTTGTTGATTTATAGGATTATGATTTTGAATTTGACTTTGCACTTGTTGAATTTGTGAGTTTGGACTTTGTTGATCATTTATTTGATTTTGTGTTTCATTTGATTGTTGAGGCGATACTTGCTGCGAGGTTTGTTGCTGATAACTATAATGTGTTTCCGCAGTTGCTTCTACTACAGCAGCTGCCATACCCCCAGGTTGCATCTAAAATACATAACTGTCATTAATTTATCAAAAAAATAATGAGTACCGCAATGTAACAATATTTTTGTGTTTAACAAACCTGCATAGCACATTTATATTGTTGAACTCTAGCTTGAACTCCACTGATAATTTGAATATTTGAAGTATTTATGTTGCTAACAACAACAGGTTGCTGATGCTGTATTTGTTGATCATTATTAACTAGTTGATTTCCTGCAGAGGATGTTACCTTTTCCATGGACTTTAACATTTCATTGTCAGGTGTTGCAGATCTATCTTTCTCTGTACTCTTTACATAAACCTTACCCTCTTTTAGGAAATCTTCAGAGAATCTTAACGAAGTAAAATATGATTCTAGCATACCTTCTGCATTAACAACAGTTTCTCTAAACTCAATGAAATTTTCCAATTTCTTTACACACTCATGGCAAACAATTTTTGGCAAAGAATCCTCCTCGAGAACCTTGAAATATTTATTAAATTATACATATTATTTATTGATGCAAATCAATTAATACTACATTTCTAAATTGGGCTTATGCTACAAAGGATAGCCTCTGTTTTATAACCAACATTTTTAAAAACCATTTCTAATTAACATACATACAAAATATATAGCCTCACCTGGATCGGTAAACATGTTTGAATCTTTGTTTGAAGTTGCCGTCTACGACCTTCCTCCCGGAAAATGTTCATTTTATTTCCCTCACTGCTAGTACACAATCTGCACAGTTCGTAATAATTCACTCTTCGATATCCAGACATTGTTTTCCCGCGGAAAACTTAATTGCGCGACCTTAAGAAAATCGCGAGTAACTTTCCTTTTATAGAAATATACTCGTAGCAATGATCACTATTGCGCTATCATCGTTGACGATGCTATTTTGCATACAAAATAAGATCCCGCTTGATATCGCATTTCTGAGACTACGTGAATTGTACCCGTGGCCATTTGCAGTTTGTGATTATAGCGACAATGAACGATAACGAAACGCGCTAAAAATTCAAATCTATTTGTAAACTACACAAACACATGCAGGTTTAAAAATATTAAAGGAACTTTAATTACAACGTATGATTATAAATTAATTCATACATGATTTCAGAATTTATATCGCTTACATATAATCAATGACAAGTGGATAAAATTCATTTTTATTAGTATGTCACTGCTTCAATTTTTAGAACAATCGTTCTTTAGCGATAGAAACTTAAAAAAAGTAATATAAGAAGTTTATTTATACAATTCTTTATTCGAAATATGTTTCATACGAAATAAGAATTCATGTTTTTACAAAGAATATTTTTTATAATAATAATTCGTGGTCTGGGCTCCCATCTATGCTCGGGAAGATATCGAATGAGGAAACGTGGAACATTGAACCGGATAGATGAAAATGTCATCACCAACTGGTGGAGTTTCCTGTGGGGATAGTATCGGGAATAAGTTTGGTGGGTAGTGATTGATTATTTTTATTCTGTGGATTTCATGTCAGTACATGCACGTAGTTAACAAAAATGCGTGAAAACGAAATATGTTGATGTTAAATTATGAGAAAAAATCTATTGATCGTGAGAGAACGTGGTAGGAAATATCACGGTGCGATAGTGCGAGGATCCTAACCTTGTTAAAAATGAAGTCAGGCACCATGGACAAACATAGAGGCTCGACACTTCTGAAATTGGAAGAAAACGAGCAAGTCTTCCAATTAATAGGAAATCGGTGCCAGGTAAGAATTATTCTCACGGTCAACTTTTCTCGCTAATACGGTAATTCTTATTTTACCTGACTGATTTTGACCTAAATTTTGTCGATCGACAGATATAGATAAACACATATTGTCATTTCTATTTTCACATTATTTGCAAATTTTCTTCTGCCAATATTCCAGCTAAGCCTTTGTTTATCTTATCTGTTACTCGTGTAATACCTATATCAATTTTGAATGTTTAACATCGACATATTTAATAACGTAAAATAAAATTCCGAAATTACGAAATGGAATTTAAATGGAAGTATTGATTTAGTACTTTTAAATAATATCGTGAATTATTAAATAGAAAATATTTCACAGCATTGAAAGTGTATGTTTAATGTTAGGTATTAGTCATGGGTGAATCAAATGACATCAGAGGACTCATAAGTATGCAGAAGTCTTCCATTGAATAGTTAAATATTTATGTTAAATAAATTTTTCATGCTTACACTTTGTTGTTTGCACATTCATTGAAAATATAATAATACCTCCATAAAGATTTATATTACATTTTTAAAAATTATTTTTTAGTGTCTAGCAGCTGGAGTTATACAGTTGTATCTGACAGAACCACCGTTACATAAAGAATGGATAAAAAAGACTACAGGTATTATAACATTGATAAGGGATAATCCTAGACGTAGTTTCTTCCTTCGTTTATATTGCTTACAAAGGAAAGCAATGTTATGGGAACATGAGGTTTACAATGCAATGGACTATAAAGCACCATTGACATACTTTCATACATTTGAAGCAGAAGATTGCATGGCTGCTTTTAATTTTGCAAGTGAAACTGATGCTGTTACTCTAAGGTAATTTGTGGTAAAAGTTAAGGGAAAGTGCTATTAAGGTATTGTAAAAAATGTGGAGTAACTATAAATTGTATTTAGGAATATTCTTCTTGGTAAATTGAATGCCAAACGTCAAAGAAGACAACAAAGGAGATCTAAAATAGAAGGAGAAGGTCAACATGGTGCAACATTACCCTGGAGGAATCAGAGTAACACATCACCCGCTGCGTTTAGCACAGGATCAACTTCTAATTTATTAAACGGAACCCCGGCTACGATTGACGTCAATAGGAGTGCGTCAAGTAGTTCTATATACAAAACTAAAAAGAAAAAGCGGGATAAAGCGAAAAAAAAATTAACAAAAGATGACATAGGTCCTCCATCTAATTTTAGGTGGGGAGTTTATAAAATAATTACAGCACCATTTCTTTAACAACATCAAATAAATTCTCACGTTTATTTTAATGTTTTTAGACATGTTATGGGCTGGAATTCTAATAACAAAGGAATGGATTTAGAGCCGCTTGATTTACATTTAAAAATTTTCCTTGATAAAGTAGGAGTATCAGAGCATCAATTCAGGAATCAAGATACGCGCAATTTTATTTATGATTTTATCGAAAAGAATGGCGGCATGAGTGCCATTCGGGAAGATATTTCTTCGTCTATTTCGAAAGGTAACACACAACAACAGCAGTCACAACAGCAACAACATCAACCATTACAACAACAACAACAACAACCTCCAGTTGCACCTCCAAGACAGGAATATCCTCCTCCAGTTCCTGCGAGAACGATACCTGTTGGTATACTTTGTACGACATTATATGTTCCTTGTGAAAAGATGAATCAGCTTAACGAAGCAAATTTTTTTTTTACAGCATCAAACAAGAAGTGCTCCTCCGTTACCTCCAAGCCGGTTAAACGCACCTTCGACACCGCCAAATGCACCGCTTACTGCGCCCCCAGTACATAGAACATTACCATCTCGACCGCCCCCAGTTTCTTTAACTGCGGCACCATCACTGCCACCGCCTCCACCTCCGGCTCCACCAGCTCCAATTCCACCATCCAGAAATAATTCAACCGCACCTGTCCCGCCTCCACCTCCATTGCCTAATTTAATAAATACCAATGAAGGAACTGTGAATACGAGTGCTACCAATAATAATAATCATAGTAATAATAATAATAACGAAGAAAGCGCTGACCCTAGATCAATGCTCATGCAGTCTATAAGAAGTGGCACTACACTTAGAGTTGGTATCAGAACAAAGAATATAGATACTGCCACTGAATTTTATTATTAATATTGTATAAATTTACGTTACAGAAAGTTGATAAACCTGAAACAAAACCAGCACCTGCTGTTGGGGGTCCTAGGAATGCTTTATTGGAACAAATTCGTCAGGGAGTTGAATTAAGGCCTGTTGCGAACGAGGTAAAATCTAAAACGACACCGGCATATCAAGGCGGATTAGCTAGTGCTTTGTCCAGAGCTCTTGCCGAGCGATCAAGTGCAATCCATAGTGAAAGTGATGATTCGACTAGTGAAACCAGCGAAGATGATGACGAATGGGATGATTAATTCAAGTAAGATAAAAATAAATACTGAATTATATGGAAATTAATAAAATGTTTCTAATTAGTATATGATGTACTATTCCAGATGAAATATGCAATTCGAGGAATACAATAATATACCACTGTGATAAATCTGCTATTGATAAACATGTAAACAGAATAGCTACTATAAATGTATAATGTAACGATTTTGAATTTGAATTATCCAAAGAAGAATGAAAATCATATAAATGTTCTGAAAAGGGAAAACCACTTAAACATGTTATCAAAAAGTAAAGCACAATTAAATGGATAGGGCAGGTAAGGGCAGAATAAAGATTTATAATTATCTTGAAAAGAAATTTTTTCAAACAAATTTACTAAAGTAAATAGAATATTATGCAGTATAATAGGTATATAAAAGATGATATTTCGTTCCGTATTATTTATTTATGTAAACTGATATTTATCAAGTAAGAAAGCATGTATAGCCTGGTAACGCGTTTTATAAGGAGTATTAAGTGAAAAAATCTTGCATAATTGCATTAACAAATTTTATGTAAGTTTAAACAGCAGCATAATTTGTTTATAATAATCAAAAAACTTGCCCTAATTGGCCCTGCCCAGTATGTGCAACTTGATGTATGCGTAATTTTAAGTTAGTAATGACATTAGTGTGAAACGTAATTCTACGATAAGACAAACATAAACGCAGTATTTCCAAATTAATTGGAATAGATCAAATTGAATAGAGTGAAGAAAAAGTATTAGAAATGTTATTATATTATTTCAGCATAATACTCTATAAAGTTGCAATATTGAATATGGTACATCGAAAAAGTTTTAATTTATAGGAATTTCACTTAACATTTCAAAAGATATATCTACAGGTACCACTGTACAGGTCGACTTATACCAACTGACATGTAAAGGAAAGAACTATCTGTTTCCAATACTCCTTCCTTGAAAATCATTTTAAGTCATCTAAATTACGGCTTTGCATCTAGTCGTTTATGAAGCTAAAGTAGACGTTTTAAGGCATTTTCAAAGTCTTTAAATGACTTCAGAATTAGGTGTGGATAAATTAAAAAAAATAGCTTCTCTTTTAATTTTTTATTCCTTAATTTATTACATTAAGTTCAACATCGTCGGCCTTCGTTATATATACAGGAACCAGGAGAAAAGAAAAGTTGTTTCATAGGATACAGAAAGGAACTAATTATAAGTGAGTTTTCATTGCACGATAACTAATTTAAAACGGCGCATCAAACGATTCTTGAATATCCTATTAAAGTATGTATAAACTACGATGTAGTAAGAATTTTATATTTTCACGTGTGTGATATAGGTATCAAGTTCGCGGAAGTGAAGCGCAAAACAGAAAAATTGTCAGCGGGAATGTATGAAGCACAAGATAGAGTTATGCCACTATGGAGCAATCCTAGTCACACCAGAAAAGAAAGAAACGAAAAGAATGTGTTAATTATTAGTTATTGTATTTTTATTATATTCTATGCAATATTATCTAACTTAAATATACCGATACGAAGGGATCACTTCGACTGATTGAAAATCACACGTTACAGGATTTGTTCAGCTGCTTCAATTTTTAATCAAGCGTAATCAAGAAAGGAGCTATAACTATATTTGTTAACTAGAGTAAAGAGAAAAATAGTGACAAATGTTTTAAAAATAATAAAAAAAAAAGACTTGTTATAGATGAGCTAATAGTGTATGAGAATAAGACTCGAGAGGATTACAAATTCTACAATTGATTAATACATTAGAAGTATTGTTGTATTTAAGAAAGAGAAAGACCTATAATGGACATGTATTTTTGTCCACTTTCCAGAGGTACATATGGACATGTTACAAATCGTATTAGGTTTGTATTATGACTACCAAATATGAAAAAAACTATGAAAAACATACATCAGTTTACTTTAACGCGCAACTTCCTCTTACCGTATTATCATTTTCTTCTTTTATTAAGTAGATTTACGTATAAATTATAGCGCAAACTTTATGAACTAATACAGAACGAATGTTTCTTCTTCATGATTCATCAGAGAAAAAATGATGTTTCTATAGAAATGAAGGATTTTATAGAATAAAAAGAAATCCGAGTTTGTTGTGTGTAAATAGCTTTAAAGAAAACGTTAAAATAATGTTTATATTATTTATTTAATAGTCAGCTTTCTTATATATACATATGAAAGTTAGATTAAGTAGGTCAGAAACATATTGGTTGTACAAAATGGATCTAACTAAATATTTTTGCTGTGAATACAAATTAAAGTTATACGTGCGTGTAATTTGCGATTAATAATTCAAATGAAATTTCAAATTTCTTACTTGAACTTAATTTGTAACGACAGACACTTTATTTGTGACATTTTTGTAATTGTTAGGTATGCAGAAAAAGGAACATATCAAAATCTTAGGAGCATTTAAATTTGCATTTAATTAAAGTACCTCATGAGAGAGAAACTTGAATATTCTGCAACAAACAGAAGATAATGGAAATGGGTCTAGATGAATACAACTACATTATTCTAGTAGAAGACTAACTTCCTTTAAAAAAAAAAAAGAGCTCACAGGTAAATTAGCTTCTCTAACAAATTGTAATCCTTAAAAATTTATACTATCTCATTTTTTTGTAACTAAAATTGTTAAATCTATTAACGACTTCACTAATTAATTCATTAGTTATTAAACTAAGATTAGCAAAAATCAATCGTCTTTATTCTGTAACAAATCAAAAAGTTATAAATAGAAAACCATACTGAATATTTTTGTGTGTTGAAATGGTACCAAATATTCATTGCAAAGATTATTTATTTGTATCTCCAACAGACTTACATTAAATAATATATTTACAGATCTAATGATATTTTAATATAAAATTTCAACAGAATATTCATTATCTTATCAACTATGTATATAAAAGTATAAAAAACTTAACTACATCAGTTTTACGCATATACAAAAGGGCCGTTTTTAAATCGCATTATGCAAGAATAGAGAGCCACTGAATTATTGCCTAATTATTCAAATTATTCACACGCCATTGCCTATTGTTTGTATCAATTGTGGTGAGGTAGAGGGGACAGATATACTAAACGCGGCTATGAATACATTTATAATTGTTATGAGAAAAACCCCAACTACCACGTAATTATTGATTCTTCTTGCATTTAGTGATTTCGACTGTCCTTTTATGTCGAAGCGACCTTTGAAAATCAAACTGACTCCCACAGCAATCTAAAAGCAGAAGATTAAAATCATAAAGAAATGAAAGGTACAAAATTCGTTGTAATCAATTTGTATATCATCAATTATCACGATCATTGTTAACAAAGGATATTTGATTCTTTGTGTCAGTAAGAATGATAATCTTACCTGAAGCATAAGACTGATAATTATCAAAGACAAAATGATGAGGAACGTAGGGCTATACCGTTGATACTCAATTAGATACCTCAATTGATTCGCATTGGCAGTAATTAAGGCAACGTCCATCATGCCTTGCGCGACCGTTTTTTTAGCGGCATAAGTGTTTGATTGTTTATACGCTTGAGACTTTTTGTCCGTCGTGTCGACGGATGGCACAGAATCCTTAATTACCACTTCTTCGATCATTTGTACTTCTAATTTCGGATCTATTTCTTTTTCCTCCTCCATGGTTTTCTTCTTGCATTAACCCTGTGCTTTTCTTTGGCAGAGTCAGTGCTCTTAAAAAATATATATATATTGTGCACATGTAACATTGATTTTAAGTTTTACACTGAGATGACAAGGTTTATAATTTAAAATATCAACTCTTGTGTGGGCGATCAGGTATCCACTGTGTCTTTCCAGCGTTATTGTTTAAAATTTTGATTTTAAAAAAGGTGAACCAATATAGAAATATCCAAAGAGTGGTTTTGTAATATTTTCACAAGTTAAAAATTGTTAAATGAAACAACTAACCGGTTGCCCACACAGGAGTTAATAAGAAGGTAAGCGAAAGAAGAATTTACCTGAAGTTACTTCACAATAATTAACGCGGAACGTATGTTAAATAGCGTTAAAAGAGAGTTCAGTTCCGTGGTGGCTTAAGGAAACCACAAATGACGCGTGACTGAAGGGAAGTGTCTAAGGACAATGAATGTATACGCTTGTATACCAATCAAAACATCGTTACTATGTTGGCTACTGTATCAGCTTATCACCGCGTGCGGTCGTATGAACAATAAAATACGAAAAAGAAAAAAGGAGGTCAGTAGCGATGACAGTGACAGTAACTACGACGATTTCAACTATTGTTTCCAGCTTGTTAGACGCTTATATTTAAAAACAAAACCACGAGCAATTGCAATAAGCAAATAAATCTGATGATTCGTTTCAATTAAGTCTCTGAATGGTGATAGAGACAGATAAATTCTTTTCTTTAGAGAATAGTATTGTGCAATAGATCTGAAACAAGTCTGATTGCAACTTTGATTGGCTAACTGAATCTGATAACTGATAAGAAATTAATCATTTATATGTATTATCTGCTCGATTGCTTTTGAATTCAAAATATATATATATAGAAAGAGTCACTTAAGGTTGGAATGTCTATTGTTTTGAAGAGATAAATATTGTAATAGAAGAATTTTTTCACTGCAGAAGAATTAGCATAATAGGATTAAAAGTCATCCTCCTTCATAGCTTCCCTTAGGAATCTTAGGCTCTTCTAGGGCAAATGGCGAGACGCTCCTCTTTTTCTCTTTACCCTTCACCAACATTGTACCCACGTGTAAATTCGTCGAGGGCACAGAGAACCTATCGTGTGTGGTGCACAATGACCTATTGTTGACTCATTAATTGAACAGCGACACGTGTTTTTTACAATTAAAGAAAAGCATCGTGACACGCGCGTGTATTTTGATCCCTGATAGTATTATGGACATTGGCGTAACTGTGGTCCTTCGAGCGAACCAATGATCTGGAACAAAAAAGAACGTTTTGTACAGGTGAAAGTCGAGAGGATAAAGGGGTCAATTCGCTATAAACGTCGAAGACGAGGACACTCACGATTAAGTTTCATTCGAAAAAAACGACAAGTGTACAGGTCCTTGTTGATTGAGCACAAGATACACGCATTATTGATTACTTAGGCAAATCATCAGTACTAATTACTTTTATAAACAAAGTTCAGTAGTTACATTTCCAATGAACAAATTGGCGATAACGAAAGTGTGTATCTTGTGATCATAGCTACGGCTTGGTTACGCAAAAGTAGATATTAAAAGACTGCTAGAAATGCGTAAAGGTATTGCCTCTGATAGCGAATAATTCCTTTCATTGATTTTCATTTGATCACTTCACTCTCTTGAAATATGTCATCATTTCAAGTATCCTAAGTTTTTTAAATGTCACAGAAATAAATTCCCTTTCCAACTGGAAAACCGCATGAGGTGATAAGTAAAATCTGACTTATCGCTTATTCCTTGAACATGTACATAGTGAAAACTGGTCCGGAAACCGTGCGATATATTCAATAATGTTGGTGGAGAAAATAGGTTATGCAGCGATCATATATTGGGGATACAAATTTTCTCGTAACACGTTGTACAAAGTGTACAATAACTTTTTCTCCACTTCATGCGTCGACTTATACTCGATGGGTAAATGGGCAGTGGTCACAGGATGTTCCCATGGGATAGGAAGAGCGTATGTCGAGGCTCTAGCAAGAATGGGGTTAAACATAATTCTTGTCAGCCCTGACACGGAGAATTTAAAGGCGATCGCTAGCAATATCGAGGCGATGTACAACGTGAAAACGAAAGTGATCAAGTTGGATCTATCGGAAGGTCTGGAAACGTACAACGCTATTGAGAAAGAGATGTACGGTTTGGAGATCGGCGTATTGATCAACAACCTTGGTATGTCGTATCCGCATCCGGAATATTTTCTCAATCTTCCTCACAAAGAGAAGATCTACATGAGCATCATACATTGCAACGTGGTCGTCGTCACGAACATGTGTCGCATCTTGCTGCCTCAAATGGTGGTCAGAGGGAAAGGAGTGATCGTAAACGTTGCCTCGATGGTCGCTGTACTGCCGAGTCCTCTTCTCACTGTATTTGCAGCCACGAAGGCGTACATCGTGAAATTCAGTAAAGATTTACAGATCGAATATGCTAAACATGGTATAATTGTACAGTGTTTGTTACCTGGTACCGTAACTAATCATAAGACAGACTCGCCAAGATCAGGGTGGATGGTACCAACGCCTGAGAAATATGTACAAAGCGCTATTAAAACGATAGGCAAGGAGAATGTGACAACAGGTTTCTTGCAACACTCCATTCTAGTCAGGATAATTAAATTGATTTATCGAGTATCACCTAACTCTATCATCGTTTGGATGATCAACATCATGGAAGGGAATCGGAATATCGCCTTGCGGCGTTACATCGGATGATTTTGTACAAATATTTAAATATACAAGCCTTAATGTAAAGACAAATTTGTATACTTTTTGCTTCATAGATCATCAGAATGATAAGGAAATTAACACAAATTATTTCGATCTCTTCATACTTGGCGCATCATCTTCCAAAGTAGTTTTTGTTATTTTTTTAATAAATGGCGCTAAAGGTTTAACTGTGCCATCTGCTCTGTCCTAGTAGACTGCACCAGTCTAGTACGCGTTGACGGTAACTGTAGATTGCTTCGATATTAATGACTATAATTTTTCTTCGAAGTTTCAATTATTAAAAACATGATATTAAAGAAGCTCATTCATTTATGTGGTTCTATTACATTTCCGATATCGAAAGCGAAGGGCCTCAGGAGTGGGGGCTCCAGACGCCCTTGTACGCGGTCCGAGGAAGAGTCGGCACCGGGTGCGACCCCCGGTGTCGGCCACATGCTAGGCATCCGGAATGGGCACCTGTGTGCCATGCGTGAAGAGCTCCGAAGTAATACACATAAGGTCTCGAAAACCTCCTTTAACGCCTGTGTCGGTCGCCGTGGGGTTTTAGTCAGTAAGAATCTGACACTCCCCCGCCGCCCTCCCCCAAGGGACGGTGGGGGGTCTTATGCAAGATTTCCCCACGTTAAAAACAAAAAAAAAAAAATAATCTCACATCCCAGCATTCCTTACATTCCTGCATCCCTTACATCCCAACATCCCTTACATTCCAGCATTCCTCACATCCCTCCAACCCTTATATTCCTGCATCCTTTACGTCCCAACATCCCTTACATTCCAGCATTCCTCACATCCCTCCAACCCTTATATTCCTGCATCCTTTACGTCTCTGCATACCTTACATCTATGCATCAATTATATTTCTAGCGGAAAAGTTTGAACTAAATTTTCCCAAAATAGCGCCATCTAGCGGTAAGAAAAGGAACTAAAGAACGAATAAATTTTGCGCCCCCTGAGGGAGAAAGTTCGAACTAAAATTTCCCCGAAAAAACAACGCCCTCTGGTGGTAAAAAAGGAACTAAAGCTGTATAAAGTCGCCGGCCCCCTAGCGGCAAAAATCTGAACTAAAATCCTCACGTCGAAATAGCGCCCTCTGGCGGTAGAAAAAGGAACTAAAGCAGTGCAAAATCGCCGGCCCCCTAGCGGCAAAAATCTGAACTAAAATCTTCACGCCGAAACAGCGCCCTCTGGCGGTAGAAAAAGGAACTAAATTTGTACAAAATCGCAACCCCGAAAGAAATAAAATAAAATAAATAACTCGGAAATGAAGTTGGGTAAATTAAATAATAACTCAGTTGCTTTTTTAAGATGATTTATTTACTAAGCATGAGGTGAATACAAGTTTGTCTTACAATTATTTTAATAATGTTTTGGTCTTGTACTTATTTTAATTAATTTATAAAAAATAGAGTCAGAGGGAGTCAATATTGTATGTTTGCAGTAGTCTGTGGGGGGTGCGGTAAACGAAGGACTGGTAAAACAGACAGGATTGGCATACCGACTGTGTTCTGTAGATATAGCTCTAATTGTGCCTTGGGGTGCCTGGGACCCCAAAAATCTAGATCGGTATATCATTCAGCAGTTTCCGCCATTTTTGAATAGATGGCTCTGGTGTAGAATTTTGAAATTATGGCGGTCCTTTTAAAATACAAGATTGTCAATTTATGCTAATTTGGACTGATTTCGAAAAAAATGGAATCAAAGGGTGTCAAAATGGTTTTTCAGTTGCGAATGCAAGATATGGTAAAAGAGAGATTGATATAAGCGGCACGACTGTCATACCAGCTATTACACATGCAGAACTAACAATAATCTCACCTGGGGGTGTTTAGGATCCCCTGAACCATGACCCTCGAAAACAAAGGCATGTTCAGTTTATAGATCTGTAGTCACCGTGCTATTGAAATTTACCGCAGATTTGCTCTTGGAAAGCAAAGTATCACATCTTGGTTGTGAAGAATTCAGTCCTATTCCAAATTCCTGTTGTATACGCGTTGTTGAAACCTGAAAAAGGAAACGAAATTGAAACGGCATGTCCGAGGTTATTAACCAACATGAAATTAATCAGAGCTACTGGTTCAAATGGAATGATTATCAAAATCATTTATCCGATGTAGTTAGACAACTTTTGGATGAGGATTGCATGGTGGATGTTACATTAGCAGCTGCAGGAGAACGAATTCATGCTCATCGAATAGTCCTCTGTGCTTGCAGCACTTTATTTCGAGTAAACAATTGTATTTTTCGATGTATGCTTACAAATATTGAATGAAAAATGTTAATTCATGTTTTCAAATGTTCATGAATAACTTAATAATGTAGTAGTTAATATTTTTACTCATTTATTCATACTCTTCAAGAGTTGTAGTTGTCCTGTACTTAAAAATATTATTTGTTGTGTGATCCACCTTTTTCTACAATAGATAACTTTCTACTTATAACAGAATATGTATGCTGTAGTTTATAGAAAAGCTAAACATATATATATCATACTATATACAATTTACTTAATAATTGATCCTTTATTTGTAGGAGATATTAAGTCAAGTAAATGAAGATCATCCAACAATAATATTGAGCGACATATCTGCTCAAGACATAAAATCTATTGTAGAATTTACTTATCATGGCGAAGTAAGGGTTCCAGTTGAGAATATCAGTAGTTTGTTAGATGCTGCACGTTCTTTAAAAATATGTGGCCTTATTGAGGTTGGTTTCATTGATTATGAAAAGAAATTGGATGAAAATATCATTCTTTTCTACATTGTTATGTTTATAGATTGATGGACTTGACGAAGGTGATTTAGTAACAAACACAA
Source organism: Osmia lignaria lignaria (assembly GCF_051020975.1). Classification (NCBI taxonomy): domain Eukaryota; kingdom Metazoa; phylum Arthropoda; class Insecta; order Hymenoptera; family Megachilidae; genus Osmia; species Osmia lignaria. The sequence goes on from NC_135040.1 coordinate 6,273,290, forward strand.
AAGATTTCAATGATAATAGCGAAGAATCAACAACTATAATCAACGAGGAGACAGAAGAAAATGTTATCAATGCGTTGCAACATAGTTACGAAGAATTGGAGGATCAACAAAAGGAACAGATTACTGAGAATATCACTTTGCATAAAAAGAAGAAACGCAGACGCGATGCGACGAAAAGAGATTATAGCGATGATATGTTAGAATCTGCGATCAATGATTTAAAATCAGGTCAAACATTGATAGAAGCTTCTACTAAGCACAATATACCCCGTTCAACGTTATACATGCGTGCCAAAGCATTAGGTATACATTTAAATGCATCAAGAAATGAATATCCAGCTGAATGTATGAAAGCTGCTATAAATGCAGTAATTGGTTGGTATTTTAATTCTTAAGTAAGGAAGTAGGTGTAAGTGTTGTGGATGCCTCTGGTGGCGGGTGCGTGGAGTATCGTTATATTCAACTTATTTTATCTATATCCTAGGTGGATCAAGTTTACAGCATGCATCAGAAATGTTTAGTATCCCAAAAACTGTATTGTGGAGAAGGATTCAGAAAGAAGGCTATCAAATATTACGTTCTGAAATGAAAAGGTCTTATGGTTCTGACAAACGAGAAGCGGCAGTGAAAGCATTAGAAAGGGGGGAGAATCTAACAAAAGTCGCGCTTGAATTCAAAGTAATACGGTTTAATAAATTCTTAATCTATAATAGAAGTAATAAACAATTTTGCCATTATTCGAACGTTTTAAAGGTAATATTAGAAATTATGATTTTAGATTCCAAAGACTACTTTATTCAGAGATAAAGCTCGATTGGTGGACGAAGGGAAATTACCACTATCGTTTTGGAAAAAACGTAAAACAGAGAATGAGGAATTAAAAAAGTCTCGTTTGGAAGAAGCTGTCGCCGCGTGTAAGGGAGGGAAAATGTCACAAGCTGCGGCATCCATGACTTATCATATTCCTAAAACAACTATATGGAGGCGTCTTCAACAAGATGGTAAAAAATCGGAACGATTATTAAATTCAAGAAAGCAAAGAGTAATAGATCCTAAACATAATTCAGAAACTAAAGTGCAGGAAGGTTCTGATTTTACATATTGTGAGGTATTAAGAGCTTTAAACATTTTTACCATTTATCTTATGGATTTGTATAATTGAATATTGTTATTATTAATAAATTCTAATTATAGGTTTCATCAGAGATTCCTATAACTTACATAGATGAAAATAGTATACCTGAGGATTCTGTGATAATATTAACAGCAGAAGATATGGACGAACTTAATTTAGAAGAAGGACGACAAATTATTGTTAATTCCGTACGTTCCTTTTATCTATTTAATTTAATAATCATTATTTAAATTGATGCAATTTTTTTCAGGAATCAGTACAAGAGTATGTTCCTTGTGCTACAAGTATTGAAGAAAATTCAAATTATTCGCAGACTGAGAGTTAGCATATAAATTCTGATCATTCATCTAAAACATAATATTCTCTTTTGTATAGTAACGTGTATGCTAATTTAGAATTATAATAATATATATACACACGATAAGATATAAAAACTAATTTCGTAATATTTGTATATTGCAATGAAATTACTAAGAATGATCTTGATTTAATTTTATGTTCATTATTTTCTCAAGCTCATATATTTAATGAATATTTATTATAATTATTTTTTTACGAACAATGTATAAGTATTATGTGTTATATTTATATAAATGTAATTAATAGAATTAATAGAAATAATTTACTGGTCTCTGATTCATTCGAATGTTGCAACAATAAACGTGTACTACATCAAAAATAGTTTTTCTTAGAATGTTAAAAATATGTTTCTTGGTGTTTGTTTGCTAGCATATAATGTATTAAAATATCATATGGTTTTCTATTTGAGAAAAGATAACTAGCCAACAAATAGTAGTTTTAGGACTGTCCACGAGTATATATTGTGCGCTGTAATGAGAAATAAAGTTTGGTACTGGGGATATTTGTTGGAACGGTGGTTTGTGACCGGTAATCTGTTGCAAGAAAGAAGTGGAACTACAAAATTTCATCATATTACGTGATAATTAAACAAAATCAGAAATATGGCACATCAGCTATTATTTTCAACAAGTAAATTAGAAAGATTCGTTTTAAATTCTATTTACAAAAATGGCAACATATTTCAGGTATAAATATAACCTAACATAACCTGTATTATCCATTATGATAAATTCTTCCAATAATGGTTCTTGAATTATTATTTTATATGGTTTATCGGTATTAAATGTTATAACATTTTTTTTAGTTAAGAAGGTACTTATCACTGATTAGAACTGGCAATGAACCAACTACTATTGAAAGGTTACAAAAGCAGTGGAGATTATGGTTAAAACCACCAAAAGGATTTGAAAAGTTTTATAAATCAAGTTATTATTTTATACTTACTAATTCACCATAAGTGATATCAATAAGTGGTAATAAAATTTGTTTTTTATCTATAGAAGAAAGTAATTCCAATAAAACCACTGAAAAGGTTGCAGAGAAAGTTAAAGAAGGATCATCTAAATCAGCTTCTAAGTCAGAATCATCATCTGGACGCCAGTCTCAGAAATCATCTGACAATTCTTTAGGAAATGATTTCAAACGTAATTTTCAATGGGAATATAAATGGGACGGAGGAAATAATCCATTTAAAAATAAGAATAATGAAAAAATGATAATTTTTGGCTCTGTAACAATGGCAGTGTTTTATTTATATTTGCAACATGTATCAAGTCTTGCAACAGAGATCACATGGAGAGAATTTATAACTAAGTAATTGAATTATGTTATGGTCATTTGATATAATACGTACAGTAATTAGGTTTTCATAGTATGAATACAAATAATTTTTATTCATTTCATTTAGGTGTTTAAGCAAAGGAGTTGTGAGTAAAGTAGAAGTTGTTAATAAACAATGGGTTCGTGTAAAATTATTGCCTGGACATACTGTGAATGGAAAAGTGGGTTTGTTATTAAAAAATGTATTCTCTGTTTGTTGATTGTACAATAATTTATTTGATATATTTCATAGGATACTTTGTGGTTTAATATTGGAAGTGTTGAGACGTTTGAGAGAAATTTGGAAAGTGCACAAATTGAGCTAAACATAGAATCACATAATTACTTACCAGTACATTATAAGAATGAAGTTGAATTACGTCACGTTTTAAAATTTTTACCACAGTTAGTAATATGGGGTAAGTTACAGATACTTACATATACATATTCATTTTTTCATTCGTTTCTTTCGCTAATCGCAATGTTTCTTAATTGTAGGGGTTCTGTTTTTTTTATTCCGGAAGTCAATGGCACAGTTTGGTAGAGGAAAGAAAGGACTATTTGGTTCAGTAATGGAATCAACTGCAAAATTAATCAATTCTAAAGATATTGGTGTTCGATTTAAGTAAGTTGGTAAAGATAATGTTAATCAATGTTATATCATTTCAGGTAATTAATCATAAATTGTAAACAATTTTTTTCTACTCTGGGCTTTTTCTAGAATACATAGAGTGGCATGAGAAAAGATAAAGCAAGAGGAATTAAATAGCAATAACGTAATTTATAATATAAATTACAGGGAATTATTGGAACAATGTAGTCTGTTTAGAGAGTAGGAAAAGATTGTATGCAATTGTTCAACATTCTTTAAGGATATTGGAGTAATTTTTCAGTTATCACTTATGTTAATATAAAATTATTATCCGTATTTCTCTGTATATTGTGAAAATCTAGGGATGTTGCTGGCTGTGAAGAAGCAAAAATTGAAATCATGGAATTCGTAAACTTTTTAAAAAATCCACAACAGTATGTTGAACTTGGTGCTAAAATTCCTAAAGGCGCCATGTTGACGGGTAATGATATAACTATATATAATTTTTCTTCATATTATATACCTGTATACTTGATGTGTTAATTAATATATTTTATAGGTCCACCGGGTACAGGCAAAACACTGTTAGCTAAGGCTACAGCTGGTGAAGCGAACGTTCCTTTTATCAGTGTGTCAGGTTCCGAATTCCTGGAAATGTTTGTTGGCGTCGGTCCATCGAGAGTTCGTGATATGTTCGCAATGGCACGAAAGCATGCCCCGTGTATATTGTTCATTGATGAAATTGATGCTGTTGGAAGAAAAAGAGGTGGACGAAATTTCGGTGGTCACTCGGAACAAGAAAACACACTTAATCAACTTTTAGTAGAAATGGATGGTTGTTATTATAATAGTTGACATCAAACATCAGTTTTAAATTCAGCATTTAATTAATCATTATTTTCTTTCTTCTTCTTCTTTAGGATTTAATACGACTACCAACGTAGTGGTTTTAGCGGCAACTAATAGGATAGATATTTTAGATAAAGCATTATTACGACCTGGAAGATTTGATAGACAAATTTACGTTTCCGCGCCAGACATTAAGGGAAGAGCATCTATTTTTAAAGTACACTTAGGACCTTTGAAAACTACAGTAGACAAAGATCAGTTAGCTAGAAAAATGGCTTCCTTAACCCCTGGATTCACCGGTATGAGAATGATTTGAAGGTAATGAAGTTTTTCAAAAAAGTGTTGTTTGTACATAGATTGTTTTAGGTGCTGATATTGCTAATGTATGCAACGAAGCGGCTTTAATAGCGGCCCGAGACTTGAACGATAACATTCAAATAAAACATTTTGAACAGGCCATTGAAAGAGTGATTGCAGGCATGGAAAAGAAAACGAATGTTTTGCAACCTGAGGAGAAAAAAACAGTTGCATATCACGAGGCTGGGCATGCGGTAGCAGGTTGGTTTCTACAATACGCGGATCCACTGTTGAAGGTATAATTTCTCACTCATCGGGAGCAACCTTTATTTAATCTAATTTAGGTGAATCATTATATTAATTGTGGCAGGTTTCCATAATTCCTCGTGGTAAAGGTTTAGGTTATGCCCAGTATTTACCACACGAACAGTATCTTTATACGAAAGAACAGTTGTTCGATAGAATGTGTATGGCACTTGGAGGACGGGTATCAGAAGAGATATTTTTTGGTCGCATAACAACAGGAGCACAAGATGATTTACAGAAAGTACTGTTCTATTTAAATAACCTTTTCTCAGATATTATTATATTTATTAAAAATTAATTTATACTAATATAAAAGATTTTGTTTATTACCAGGTAACTCAAAGTGCATATGCTCAGGTCATTCAGTTCGGTATGAACGAAAAAGTTGGTAATGTTAGTTTCCAAATGCCACAACAGGGTGATATGACATTTGATAAACCATATTCCGAACATACGGCACAGCTAATCGACGTTGAAGTACGCGCGTTAATCGAAAGGGCGCATGTCCATACGCGTGAATTACTTACAAAACACAAGGACAACGTAAGCAAGGTATGGAATGTTAATTTATATAATTTACAATTACTTCATACTGAACTGAATAAGTGAAATATTTTGTATTCTCTTTAGGTTGCTGAACGGTTATTGAAACAAGAAATTTTAAGTAGAGATGACATGATAGAATTGCTTGGACCTAGACCGTTCCCTGAAAAGTCAACGTACGAACAATTTGTCGAAGGGACAGGTTCGTTCGAGGAAGATACCAGCTTACCAAAAGGTTTACAGGAATGGAATAAAACAAAGAAATCTGATAAGGAAGAGAAAGAAGTTCCTCCATCGTCGGACGCAGTTTCAGATAGCAGTTCTCAAAATCAACCGCACCAGCGATTATAATTATAATACTATCATGGATTATAGCTTGTTAAGTATTTTGTATTATAGTTTGAAATATATAATTGTAATAAGTAGTAATATATGAGTGTGCATTCGATTGCATCGATTGTATAGATCATATTTACAATGTGTATAAGCTGTTCAAGCTTAAAAGTTATTCAAAAAATTAGCAACTATTTTGGAAAATACCTTTATCTTTTTACACCGATTTAGTATTGCTTGTACTCATCGTCACCGTAACTATTGATTATTAATCAACGGAGTTTTTTTATAATGAAAACCAAGTTGTATAAAAGTACGTAATATAAACTATTAAAATTTTTGAAGTACTGTATTTATAAATTTTGCGCGATAACATTTTATGCAGAGTGTAAAATAAGGGTACAAGGGACATGTAACTTTTATTGTTCAGATATAATTGTATAAAGAGTAATTATTTTGTTAAAATCGTAACATTGTTTTTTCTTTTTTTTTCTTTTTCAAGACTAAAGTAAATGACAACAACAAATGACATCAGTTTTTTGCAACGTATAATTAATAAAGTTTACAAATGTAGTGCAATTAAATTGTTTTTATCCTTAAATACTGTAAGTACATTGATAACCTGTTACATTACTGTTTCCTTTTATCACTAATTGTTGAGTTTTATTTTGGCGAAATCTTTGGTGCAGCCCAATTAAAAATAATGCGTGTACGAATGTGCATAAATTAGACATCGTTTAATAAAAATGAAACGAAAACAGTTCTACTTTGTTTTTTTTCCTGTATACTAAAGGTTCATATACATATATTTATGATGGAAATTTAAAAAAAAAAAAAAACGACGAAGGTCTTTTTCGTTGGTAAGATTTTTAACACTTCATCTCTGTACACGTTTATGTCGTGGGGTTTTCTAAAACTAAATTATTTTAAATTATAATAATATCATTCAACAACAAAACAGTTATCGATTAAAGATAACTAACAAATTGCAGGCTAGCAACTTCCGGTGGATAAGAGACACCGGAAGTATGTACTTAAAACGAGAGTAAGTTGCGTCGAAGGATATGAAAAATGTAGACCTTCGTTCATTTTTTTCTCTTCCTATCTCTCTCTTTATCTCTCTCATACAAACTTACACACATACGCATTATTCGTGAAGTCAGAACATTTAAAAACGATTTTTCATAAGGTAAGCTTTGAGCTCGTTTAGACGTAGGTTTAAACAAATCGGATGTGCATGCATCTCGATATATTCACTATCAGTCTTGGGATTTTTTTTTTAAAATTTATTTTATGAGCCGAGACGCTCTTGGGAATATTGTTTGAACGTTCAAAGAAAAGTATCGGATTGAAAAATTTGCTTGTTTTTATTTTGACGCGCCTTTTTTGTAATTCTTTTTTTTGAAATCAATTAAACGTATTTATTCAGGATTAAAGAAGTTATATAATAGATCTTATATACATGTTCGCATATTGAACGGAACGAACTACACTATTATAAAAGTTTCAAATATATAAAAAAAAAAGTTTCACGTTCTAAAAAGCGCGCGCATAAAAATAGTTTCCAACCAGCATTTCTCAACCCATAATCGTATGGATTAGTTTTTGTTTCTCGTGCACAAGTTGTGTTACGAAAAGATTGGCAAAGATATTTGCACCTTTGTTTTTCGTGCAATACTTACATACGTGTAAGATTTTATAAAAAATGCTCTCTTCGAATATCAAAAGAAAGGCGTACAATTGGAACGAGTGAAATGTTATTTCCGATCGATATCAAAACAGTTTCAAACAAAAATCACGTGACGCACAACATATAACGTCAGTAGGTACACTCACGGTCAAATCAGGCTTCCCCCAGAAGAAGCGATACTTTACGTTACCACCCTCACCCATGGGCATCCTCGGAGAGAATGACGATGCAGGGGAAGAGGTTCCGTATATATAGATCCGTGGCGCCCCACCACTGGTATGTAAAGGCTTACGCGGGAAAATTTGAATTACCATTTACCTTATTATTTATATTTCTCAGTTATATACTAAATTCTATAATATATAATAATTAAAAATTGTATTATTTTGTTTCTATATTACTATTAATTATTAGTATCGTCGAAATTAAGATTTTGAGAATTCCTGTTTCCCCTACATCGCCATTTTTTCTGATCGCGAATGTTCACGAATCATTAAAATTCTTATTCCGCTTTGTATTGCAGATTAGCACCTTAATTGTTCCATTTATTGAGTTTCTGTGATTCTTCGAAGCAATCGATCATCGAATCATAATGACATTTTGGCACCAACACGATTCGCGCATCGGTAAAAATACTGTTTCGCTTGGATTGCTATAGAGGTTTGAATTTTTTTATAGAAACAATTTGAAAGATAAAAATCATTTACTTTTCAATTTGTTGCAGAATCCTCGTCGACGCGCAATTTGAAAAGAAACAGAGGAAAATTTCGAGGATAAGAAAATTGTTAAAAAACATTATCGTGGGTCATGTAAGCCGACCATAGATTGCACATTTCACTAATTCTTTCTCGACGTTTGTCGCTATATCTTTGATCCCAAGACAGCGTTTTTTTTTCATCTCATCTCTCAAGTGGCAAATATTCTCAGTGTTTCTACAAAACTATAATATTTATCAAGTAGGTATTTATAAGTTCCGAAAGTTTACCATTAAACTTAGCTCGCTAAGTCACTAATCAAATATATCATACAATCACTAAATTATTGCTTTGTCGTACCTTGTATCACACTAATCTAAACTCTATGTTTTTTCTTTACTTTACGTTTTTCCCTTTTTTTTTACATCTTTTCCTCTTTTTCCTCATTTTTTTTGTCTTTTTCACAAAAGCCAGGTTTACTGATGATCATGCCTGCTTCTCTCCTGGTTTATTGTTTCTCTTTTTTTTTACATTTTTCAGCTAGTTCCACTGATTCAGCGTGCGCGCGCGTATGTGAATGTGAAACGATTCCGACGGCATTAGTTTACGTGCAGTTTTCGTATTTATCGACTCTGCATGAAACTCGAGCGAAATTCTAAATTATCGTGTATACGGAGGTAAGCTCGGATCGCGCTCTAATTAATTTCATAATTGCATTTATTAAAGGTTAACCTATTTCTTATCCGTGGCCCGCAAATTACCCGTTCAACGTGCAATGGATTATTTATTTTTCATGTTCCCCTGCCTCGCAACGAATAACGTCGTTCTAACCTACAGATTTAGAAAACCTTGAAAACGAAGCGGAAGTCTGATCGATAATAATCTCAAGATCCGTGAAACGGTATCAATCTATGGTAAAGACTTTCGAGGCATAAGGAAGGTTAAATACGTGTATACAGTGTAAGCATTAAATTACGATTTCAATCTCGAAAGTATTAAAGGAAATGAACAATTGTACGAGCTAGGCGGATTAAATCATTCATTTTCTCGTTTTCCAGGCGACTGGTGCGGCAACGTTTTGAAATTAATCAGAGGCAATCGTTGCCGCGAAAATGTTTCTGCGTAGAACATGTTCGACTAACATACATGGTACATACACATATACACATAGCATATCGTGCGCCTGTCTCCTAGTAAATTAATTAATTAATTAAGTTACATGTACACGGACAATAATTTTTGTCACGTTGTTTTTCGTTGTTCTCTTTTTTTTTAACCGTGTTAACAGCCAGCTCTCTGTTTATTTCTCGTTTGATCTTTCCCTGTTTCTCTTTTTCCATCGATTTCCGTTGTATATCGACAACGTGTATCAGCACGAAAGCGATATCAATTACATTTACCGCTGTTTTAAGAGCGCCACGGTTTCGGCGTACAGTTTATGTTTTAAGTACTTTGGTCCTCTGTAGAATCTTTTAATATTTAATTAAGCGACGCGTCGAAACGATAATATCGGCCTTTCGTCACGATAGAACTATGAAAAGAATCTCTTCTCGTTTTTCATTAATGTACTTATTCATCGGGCAAACTTTACATCTACGGGGCAATAAGTATCCTTTCATTATATCAACGGTACCGTTTAATCGTGCTTGGGAAGGGTCAGTTGCTTTTTATCTACTAGAAAATTCTGTTAAGCGAGGCTTCGTGACGGTAACGAGTACGACGCAACTCCGGGCAATTAGCTATGATGTAAAGGAAAGCAGGAATAAATGAAAACGAAGCGATACGGTGTCTGGCGTAAAAAAAAAATTGTCACGAATATAGATCAATTACCCGTGATAAGGCGTTTAAGTAACAAGAGTGTGCTTTAGCTTAACAAGATAGATTTCCTTTGGATTATATAAATTAATTAAGCTGACCTGTTGCAAACAGTCGAGTTACCTCGAACCATACAACACAGGGTGTTCTCAAAATAAGGATAAGCTTTTACATTTATAGGGTGTTAAAAAATTCCCTGAAGATCTCTACACCGTTGGATAGATCACAAGAAATCGAAGCGAAAAGTTCTGTAGCATTTTTCGATGGGATCACTAGTTTAGCCACGTTTCGTTGTTGAAAATTGAAAAATTGACCAATCTGCGCGGAGCTTGAGTGGCACGATATGCGGAGTAGGGAACTAGCCTCCTCTGCCGCCGACGAGCCGCGCTGCTGTGCGTCATACTTACGCATGCGCCGCTGTGCGTCGTACTTACGCATGCGCCGCTGTGCGTTGCACTTACGCATGCGCCGAGAGTCTAGTGGAAACGGAATACAATCTTGCCACTCAAACCGCGCGCTGATTGGTCAATTTCTTCAATTTTCAACAACGAAATGTGGCTAAACTACTGATCCCATCGAAAAATGCTACAGAACTTTTCGCTTAGATTTTTTGTGATCTATCCAACAGTGTAGAGGTTTTTAGGGAATTTTTAACACCCTGTATATTGCTGTTATCCTTTTGTCGGTAATCCGCGGACACCTTGCCTCTACGAAAGAAACGCTAAGCGTATTTAATTTTCTAAAATACCCTGTTCTAGGTCAGTGCAATTCTTGTCTCGTGACTGAAGATTTTAAGCATCGCTCGGACCATCGTCGTACACGTGCACGATTTTTCATTGGTTCGATCGGAAATTGTTAGCGCAACAGCCGATAGAAAGAAGCGTGTTTCATATCCCGGACAAAAGCACAAGAAGCTCTCCCCTGGACCGAGAAACGTACGAGGCATGATCGTCCTTGGTCCTGGCTTAAATCGTATTTCAATATCTAAAAAATAGTGTCGACTGTCCGTTAATATCGTTAATAATTACCACCTCTTTTTTCATTTTTTTTTTTTTTTGTATTTTTTTCTCTCTTTGCGTTCAAGTACACTACGGCGACGATCTAACGTTAGTTTGTATTCGCGAGTTCAGTTCTGCGGCTTGCGATACCGTTTCTCCCCCGGCTCGTTCAATGAATTCTACGCGTTATCGTGTCTTTTCTCTGTCGAGAAAAGCGTCGAGGAAATCGCGTCGGCAAGCCCCGAAGCTGCGCTATTCATTTCGAGAACATCTTTGAAACGGCGAAACGTTCGTCGACAACGGCAACGAACCGAAAGCCTTTCGCCATACGAGGCGAGCCGACGATCGTCGTCGAAATTTCACTCTGTCACGCGACCAACAAAATATGTATATACGAAATAGAGTAAAATTTAACGTACTAAGAGAGGAGGTGAATTTTCGATCTCCTCCGTCGAGCGACGGAGCAAGAGCTCTAGAGAGAATTATCCGTTTCTGTGATAATTGATGAAGTTGAAAATCTATGTCGACGATGATTAAAAAGTTTCCCAGCACTGCGGTTCGTTGCCGCAACGCGGAACGATTCGCCTTGAGATAACGTTACAGTTCATTATCCTTTGTTTTTATTATTGACTATCGTTACGAGGTTAACTCTAATTAATTAGAGATTCGATTGACTGTCGAGTATCGTAATACAGCGTGAAGACGAGACTGCTTTTTTTTTTTTTAACTGTGGATAATAATAATTCGTTAAAGGGTGCGACGAAATTGCGTACGACCTACTTTAACCAGGTCGATTCTTGTTTCAACGAATCAGGACAAGAAATACTGCTAATGTCCCGTAGAAACGAACGCACAGAACGATATCAGGATAACGCTGTTCCCTTTTTCTTGATTTTTTATTTCATTAGAGCTCAGTCAGAACCAGACTCGCTTAACTCGTACGAATGAAAACGATCACGAAAAAATATAAATGTAACGATCGCCATGACTAGGAACCTTACGCTTAAATGCTAAATCATTTAATAAGAACGTGAAAAAATAACGGGATTTATGTACAAGTCAACAGCCACGAGGTTTAATAATCTAAGTCTTATTAGAAAGCGTTAGGCAAGTCTATTTCTGACTTTAAAACTTATTTATTAAGCAACGCGCAGGTGATTCAGAACGATAGCCTGTTTAATATATCTTCTTCTGAATCACTCGCGGGTTGATCTATGCATTTTACAACTTAAACACCGTTAAAGCTCTCCGGTTCGCGCCCTTTGAATTACTCTACGCGAATAAACCGATTTACACGCAATTCATTCGTCAACCCTATTTCGTCTCTAATCGCTGAAAATGTCTCGTACCAAAATATCTCTACGTGATATAAAAAACGCGGTTTTTCACGATGAAAGCAACACACGGACGAACGAAATGAAAATTTCCACCCTGACTATATACGCCTGCCCCTTTATCGTAGGGCAACCTAAGATAAAACGATACATTTCAAGCGTAGCTCGCTGACTAGAGGGTAAGTCTCTTCATCTTCTTCTTCTTCTCCTCCTCCTCAGTTTATTTTTCTTTTTGGTTTTCCATTGACCAGACAATTTAATTTTATTTTATTTCATTGCTCGGCATTCCTCTTGTTCCTTCCGTTTTTCAAGTCGTGCCTTACTCGACGAGGAAATACTAAATTAATATCACATGGACAATTTGGAGTCTTCAAGTACTTTGGATATAATTAAACGAGTAGATTAAATAGACTAGAAGGAAATAACGTGTTACGACTAGGATAGCGATTGAAAGAGCATATGGACTAGAAATCATCGGAACGAAGATGGTCTAACGTTTACATTCGACGATTGAAAGCGACGGAATCGCGATTCAGTTCGCGTATTTAACAATGAGGAAATTACAGGAGGACGTTCTATAATTCAGGGAAGCAGAACGAGCGACCCTTTTGCCACCGAATGGTCATTCCTGCATTCAACAGGTGGTCCAGTTCACGTGAAATGTTGATGAAAACCTTCGACGTGTGCCCTCTGCCCCTCTCTAACTGCATTGTACGCCGACGGCGTCGATAGAACTTTCGGAAAAACGACTCTTCCCAGACGTCTCGAGGAAATTTCTAATTTGGGAGAAAAGTTTTCGCCTAACCGTCCACCACGAACCGGCCATTTTCCATACAGAATATCAGAACGAAACATTTAAGTAGCATTTTATGATACCTTTATCTCACGAAATTCAGGTACGCTGTTTACCCTAAAATCCAGGTAAACGATCAAATAAAATATCTTAAATCAATTAACCGAATAAAGTACAAAGTGTTTGCTGTTCCAGGTAAAGAGAATAGACACAGGTTTCTTATAAAACGAAGAAGACAAGATAAAAGGATGATCGTGGCCAAGTTTGTCCAAAGTTTCGAGTATCGAATAGGATAAAGTAGTTAACGATAAAAGCTTGAGAATCCGAAGCTGTTTATGTCTATCCTCGAAAAAGCTCTTTGATTCTCGACCCGATCGTCGTATCGAAATGAATTTTACTCACAAATTGATGGTCCCTCGATAGTATTGCATCAATTCGGCTGTAGCCGCGTTTACCGAAAAAGCCTCGTCGATTCTTAATCGCGAGCAAGCATTGGGAACGAACGATTGCCGTTTCGTTTCGTTTCCCTCGAGTTTCGAATATCGATTACCAGACGGTGAACGGATTTCCGTTGAGTGCGGAGGGACAAGAGGAATGCCGTTTGAATCGCATCGTGTCCGCGATCGATGCCAAGAAAATCGCCGTTCCTTTTAAGCGTAGCCTTAAACAGTATCCCTGTATGTACGTTCGAAACACTTTCTCCTCTTTCTTTAGAATTTTAACCCCTTCGGATCTTCTTCGTTTCTCTGATTATAAAATCCAAGGGGATGAAATTCCCAGACGTCTCTAACGAACCGTTTTCTTTTTCTCACATTGACCGTGGATTTAATGAACCATCGTTCGCTTACCCATATCCAGGTCGCGTTGGATGCCGTACGACGATGAAGATTTCTGTTCGAAAGGCGAAAGATCACCTGTGGCATCGACGATGACGACAAGAAATGCTCGATTGCCTCGCTTCACGGACCTTTCTCCTCGTGTGTAGTTCTGAACTTCGATGCTCTCGAAAAGTTTTCGAGGAAGTTGAAGCAAGGAATTCACTGTCGTCGCTGAAGTTATCGAATTGACCCATCGTCCAGGAAGGTTTTACGCTTCATTCACGCGAACCTGACTGAAAGAGAAAAGTTGGTACATGAATCAGTCCTTGAATAACTAGTAAAAAAGAAAGTAACAAAAAAAATAAAATTAACTATTTATATTTTAAATTTTAAGATCATGCTATATCTCCGCGGCTAACTATACTCAAGAGGTACAATCGCGGCGAAAAGAACGCAAACTAAAATCAAAATTAAAATATCTTCGTCGAGGTATCCACCGACTCACCGGATGAACATTAAAGATCCCAGCGTCGACAAGCGTCCATCGAAAAGGAACACGGTTACTGGGGCGTATCGACGTCGTTGCTGCTCTCGTCGTTCTCCCTCTGGCAGGCCGATTCCAGGTGTTTGTTCAGGTAGGACTTGAGCGCGAACGACTTGTGACACTTGTGACATTCGTAGTTCTTATCGGCCGAGTGGGTTTGCATGTGGGCGCGCAGGTTGGACCGATCGGCGAACGCCTTGCCGCAGTGGGCGCAACCGTATGGTTTCTCCCCGGTGTGACTTCTGAGATGACCTTGCAGTAACCAAGGCCTGGAGAACATCTTGCCGCAGACGCCGCAACTGTGCGTCAACTTGTGTGTCAACACGTGCATCGCCAGGGCGGGCATGCTCACGTACGCCTTGCCACAGTGGATGCACTTCTTCGCCGATTGGGAGTCGATGCTGCGATGGGTTTGCTTGTGCCGCGATAGGTTCGAGGATGTTGCGTATTGTTTACCTGGAAAAAGGTGAATTTTCACAGTGAATTTGAGAAATTACAGTACGTAACCCGAACACGTACCACACTCGCAACAGACGTAGCGACCGATCTTGGACGTCTCCGGTGTCTCGATGGGTTCGGTCTCCTGGTTCTTCTGACTGGGAGCGATCTTCTTGTTCTTCGACCTTCCATCGGCCACCAGTAGAGTGTCATAGGTATAACTGGCCGGTTTTACTTCCGTCTGTTCGGTCACCGTCTGCACCTCCTTGTCCTTTTGGCTGGGCTGCGAATTGGGATTGTTGTTCTCTATGTCGCTGCTGCACTCGGAGGTAGGGGGCGTGAGCGGTGGCGCAGTCTCGATGGGCTGGTGTTGTTGAAGCTGCTGTTGCTGCAGCGGTGGCGGTTGCGGCGGTTGCTGGGCAACGATCGGCGTGCACGGGATGGACGGTGTGCTGTAGGTCAGCAGGATCTCTTGCACCGGCGACAGAGGTATGAACACGCTGCCCGTTTGCTGAACGATCGTCGCGCTTGGCTCGTAGATGATGCTCGCGGTGGGTGGTTGCTGTTGCTGGTGATGGGTGTACACGGTGGAGCTGGCTAAGTCGATGGTGTTCACTTGGTAGATCGGTTGGTCCGGTTGGTAGACGGTCATCTCTTGGATGTCGGTCGCGGGAGTCTCGATTACGCTTTGGGGTCCGATGGCGACGCTGGGTGGTGGCAAGGGTGGCAGAGACCTCGACAATTCTAACAGATCATGAGCGGCTTCCGTTTCGGCTGCGGAACGATCTTTGAACATCGAGGACGCGTAGTTGGTAACGACGACGTTGCAATCGGACCCTATCCTCGATTCGGACGTCGAATGATTGGTGCTTTCTTCCAGATGATACGGCGTCGCTGTACTCGAAGGAGGAGACGGCTCTCCCGGTGGCAAATGATGAAGCACGCTCATCTGTTGTTCCGTGACTGTACTGGACGGCGATCTGGGTGCGGTGAACGGTAACGCGGACGTCACCATTGTCGTATTCTCGACGCTGGAACCGATGGACTCTGTTGCTGCTGGGATAATTATTGAGGAGGAACCTGTGGTACAGGTAATCACCGTCGTCGTCGTCGTCTCTGTCCGTGCGACGATCGCTGGAGCTTCCGTCGCGACGATGATGGCATTGCTCGATGCGTTCGACGTGGATGTCGCGTTCCCATTGCTCGGCTCGTTTAGCCTCTCCCTGGATACCTCTTGCTCCGCTGTTTTCCTTCCTGTCGTCGCTCTCGTTTCCTGGGACTGCGCGCTCAGGTACTCTGCAATCGTAAAAAAAGGATTTCTCTTTAAAATCTTAATACCCGTATCATTTTTACAGTTTTACTTTTCAAGTACAGATCCCTAGTGGCGTACTCCGAACTTGAAAGAAGAAAATAAACTGATGCAAGAAAATAATTGCCGAAGCCACGAGACTGTTGGAAACACGGCAAGAAGCATCGATCAATCTTAACGCTTCGGGAGTAGCAATTAAGCTCGAAAAGAGCGAGTTCTCGGTAGAGAACGAGAAGAATCCCTCTCGTTCGCGAGATTCAATAAACCCGGCGACTGGAATTTCGTTTGTAGCGGGAAAACTTTATTCGGCAACCAGCGTAGACCGGCTACCGAGCCGTTTTTATTTCTTCGAAAAGAAACGTAATAGAAAGGTCGAGGAAAAGGGGGCGAAAAAGGATTGTCAGCCTCTTCTTTTTTCTTTTTTTCTTTTTTTTCTTCTTTCTCCCCTTCGTTCACGATATTAACAAGTCACCTGACGAGTAGCGTGTAACTCGATTTCTTAATTTGACTTTTTAATCGAGATTTAACGAGCGAACACGAAAGACGAGGAACTCTAGCCGCTGTTGTAGATGTGGCAGTGAACGGTGTCGAAGCTGGTGGTTGAAATGGCGCGGGCACGACGGCATGGGGCGGGGGGGATTATGACGGCAAGCATGTTGGAAAGGAGGTCAAAGGGGATGAGTGGATGGCTAAGGAAAGTGTACGACCGAGCGGATATAAAATTTCACGATAACTCGGTTATGAAACTGCGCGTTTCGTTCGAGCAAGCACCGCTTCTGCCAGAGGACCACCAGCTCTTTTAGTCTTTTCAAAGCGCACCCAGTTGTTCCGTTGTTATTCACCTGCGTTTAGTCACCGGATGACTTTCATTGTTGAATTTAAAATTGATTAAAGAAAACGTTGAAAATCATTGTAAAATTATTCTCCTCCTAATTAGAGATTTACTTTTTTTGGTAATTTGCTTTCGATTGGCCTGGTTCGACTAGAAAGCTGGCGCAGTCGTGTGCAGGCATTGTAACGAGTCTTAAGTGCGGTCTTTGTAGCTCCATTAACGTCTCCGGCACAAGTTTCGCATGACACTTTCTCATTCACTCGATTACGAACACGAGGCATAAACCGAGCCTTACAAAACGGGGCCGTCGCTTGAAACGCCGCCACAGGCAACGACAATTCAGACAATTAATGTAGCTTTGCCCCGCGACGAGTAATGCGTTTACCGCGAATTGCACCAATGTACCTAGAAATTGCCACCTCCGCCACGTTTCGCGTCTCCCCGTTTACATTTTTCTTTAAGCACCATCGTATTTCTCTTTGCGAGTTTCATTTTGAAAAAATTGTATTCACGATCGTGCGCTTTTTAAATTATATCTCAGTTAATTAGAGAAGATTGTTCGTTAATAACGACGCGGTACTCTGTTTTAATTCTGACCTCGTATTAAACTGAAGAATTTAATTTTCGTTATAAATTATTCGAGATTTATGAAATATTTTCGAGCAACGGCTGCAGATGATTTTTCGTTGGTTTTTCTTTGCTGCGACGAAACGCTCGCTCCTGCAGCGCGCCGACACGGGACGAACGATATATGGCTAGAGGGTGAATCAATACCACGGACATTCCGAACAAATAGCAACATTCGCATTAATTGAACGTAATAGCTGCGGCTAAAATATTGATCATTATTATTCGCTCGGTAAGACTAATAGCTCGATATCTTTCCGATTTTTCTTTGCTATGTAAGCAGCACCGGAGGTTGGATCTCTTTAAGGTCCGCGCTTTTGGTCCGTACAAATACCATACCATTTTGTACCATTTAAGCGATGAAATAATATTCAAAGGGTACCATAAATACGTGTATAATGATATTATAAACCTGTCCATCATGGACCACCGGAGTAGCTGATTTAATTACAGTAACAGGGGTTATAATAGTAAGAGCGGTCGTACCTTGAGCAACAGGGGGTGCAACGCTGCCTTCTATGGGCGAGACTGGTATCTGCATGGTGGTTGGCGATGGCGGGCTCCTTCCACGACCCCAGCTTTCGAATCCTCTGGCAACGCTGCTTATGTACTTGTTGCACAGGGCCTTCTTCACCATGTAACAGCGCGGCATCTTGCCCTCCTCTCTCTTCTCTTATTTTCGATGAAAAAAATTTAGCGAAAAGCTCGCGGATAACCGAACTGCTTCAACGTCCGCGCGATTTCACGGCTCTTCGGGGTAGATGGTTTACGAAACACCGAGTGGCGCATCAAGTCTCGACACAAGTTTCCTCTTTCTGAATTATTTATCGTCCCTGCTTCACTGATCGAAGAGGATCCTTCGTGGTACGTTGGAGAACAGACGACGGTCCTTTGGTCGATGTAAAATATCGTCCTGGTGGTCTCCGTGGAGGCCACCAGGAACCGAAGATGCGATTCGATTCTCTGACGAATTTCTTTCAACCTAAGTAGTTGTTCCTCATTGTTCACTGCATCCTCCTCCTCCTCGGGTCTCCCTTAGACGATTAACCAAAACGCGATTGAATTTTTCGTTTGGTCCTCTCTCGCGGGTGGATCTCTTCGGAAGAACAATCCTCGTTCAACGCTGTTGATGTCGCATCGATTCAGGTTATGCGCCACTTCCGTCCGGTGTGTCCGGCGAAGAGCAGCTCTAGCGGAAACGTCGATTCCGATCAGAGGTTATCGCGGCGCGATTGAGGGGGCGGTTATTTTAATTCTAGATGTCGTTGCACGATCGCTTACAAAACAGCTCCGTATCTATACGTCTATCTTATATGCCTTTTCTATAGACACGCGTCACGCGCGTCTGTGTGTCTCTCTCTCTATATATATCTATAGATACAGGTGTATACGTTTTATATTAAAATATCTTTCGGCGAAGCGAGTGTCAGTCGAAACTCATCGAGTCCAAACGGCTTGGGTGAAACTTTCTTGAACGAGGATGTCCAGTAAATATATTGGCTCGTCGAAAGGTGACTCGGAGTTGTACGGCGCGAACAGAGTGCCGCTTGCCTTTAGCTTCTCTTTTATTTTTTTCTTCTTCTTCTTCTTCTTCGTTTCTTCTTTGTTGCTTTACCTTGTTTGTAGTATTGCTTTCGTTGTATTCACGGCTGGAAGATTACGTGGTGCTTCGGGTACTCGCTTCGATCGATCCCGTTTAATCCCTCTTAATCATCTAACTTCGGCCCTGTTTTCCGTTTCCTCACGCCTTCGTACCGATCGTATCTACCGATCGCTACGTTCATCCTTTATAACTACGGAATCTAAACAATCCGTACACCTACATCTGTGTATAATATATTTAGTCGACGCCACGAGTTTTCTTTGTCAAGACCCCCACCACTTCGGTAATTCACTCGTACATTATACAGGTATCGTATTTTCTTTGGTTCGTGAAATGTTTTAGTCTCGTGTCTCTCGTGAACATATTTTTTTTATTAAAAAAAAATTTTTTTTAAAACCGTCTACTCGCCCGGCTGGTCCGAGCAGCGTTCCATTCTGCCGGCAACACTCGGCTTCTTCGGTACCGTGGTGGTCGGGCGTGTCCGTACTCGCGACGATACCCTCATCTCACCGATTTCGAGAACGACGGATATCCCTGGCGAACACTGGCGAACCACCCCGCCTCCCTTCCTCGAAGCAAACTTTTGAGCGATAGAAAATCAAAGCAAACACTTGTTGAGCTTTATCCTCGTCCCTCGTCTGTGTGGAAGCAAAGAAGATAATTATCCAGTTAAGGGTGGACTTTTGGGGTCAGCTTGGGATTGATTTATCAGGCTGCCCGGCGAGGGAAAGCGAGGTAGCTGAAGGGTAGAGCGTGGCAGGCTGCTCTGCCAGGCTCGTCGGATCCGATCGACGTTAGGTTGATATTTAGCTGGCTGTCTAGCTCGGGTCGCTTATTTTTCGAAAACTGGTTGTGCGAGGCAGGCGGGTGTGCCTTTTGCAGGGACGAGCAACAAGTTGGACAACAGGTCCGCGATGTTTGTGTATCCGTACGTGTGCGCTGTCGCCTTACGTGTGTAGTCGATAACCTCCCTCTGGGTAAGTGGTCCCCTCTCCCCTCTGCGTCTTGCTGCGTCTCGCGAACGAAGCAAGCTTTTTCTTCACCCTCTGTCCGTGCTTTTTCACCCTGGGCACGACGGGAAGCACCGGGAAAAGAGGATCGCGTAGAACCGCGTGAAGCTACAACTCTGCCCTCGTGCGGCCTGTTCGGATCATCCGAGCTTCGGGGTCGACGAGCCACGTACGCTTTTATGCTTCCTCGATTTTTCCCTTCTTTTTTTCACTCTTCTTCTTCTTCTTCTTCCCTTGATTCAGCAGCACAGAGTTATTTCTTCGTTCACCGCACAAGCTTCGATAAGAAAAAGGCTTTTTTGCGAAATGGTCGCAGGGTATACGGACGCGCACGATACGACGAAGCGTAACCACGACGACCACGACGATTCGAAGCAGCGGCACGCAACGAAGAACGACGAGGAGGAATCGTATCGGCACGAGGGCTGGACGTGGAGTAGAGTGCTGGTTTCGTGCAGACGAGGAGCGTGGTCGAGCGAGCTTTCCAGACTCGTGTCCGCGGATTACGGTGGTTAGAGCTGGACGTGCGAGAGACGGACCGCGCGTCGTCTAGCAGTACGAAAATCGAAGACGAAGATGTACCACCTGTGGGCGCAGAAGCAACAATTGTCCGCCGTGTATCGCGGTGGAGGGTAGCCCGACTACATGGCTCGTACCGGGTGTGGCTGGGGTGCAACTGCCAATGCAGCGTCGTCGAGCAGCGTCGCCTCGCGTCCTGGACGCCTGCGTCCTTCGCACACCTCGGTTCGTGCAGCTTCCTTCGTCTTTCCCTCTTACACCCTCTCTATCGGTAGGGAGCCTTTCTCCGTTTCGCTTTTGCTCCGTTCCACCTCCACAAGCGAGCTGCTGCCACAAGCTTCCCTTTCCCGATCGAGCGTTGAATGCGAGCGTAGGAACGAGGAAACTGAGCAAGAGGGTGGAATCGGTAGGGGAACGCACACAACCCCTAGCCACCCCTAGCCGCGACGCCGATGGTGGCTCTTGGCCATCGATTTTGTACGAGTTCGGGGCCGGAGCAACACCTGTTACCGCGTCGGATGGAAAGCAGTCGGACCAGGCGAGAAGGGGGTGCGGGGGTGGTGGTGATGGTGGTGGTAGCAGAGAGAGCAACGAAGGACCAACGTACAGCTATCAACGGCGGGAGGGTTGGATGGACGAGGAGAGGACGTGGTTGAGGGCGAAGGGTGGTTGAGAGGTTTCCTGGAGGGGAACAATAGCGGAGGTAGACAGAGAGAGGAAGTCGCATGGGGCAACGAGGTAGGCTGACAGAAAGTTCCGAGTAAATAGAGACAGAGGGTGGTGGTCGAGAGTGGCGGAGGTGAGAACGTGGGAGGGAAATAGAGAGGGAGAGAGAGGTGAGATTCTGCAAGAGGGTGAGTCGAGAGGGATAGGGAGAAAGAGAAAGGAGACGTCGGCGGCGGGCAAATAGCGACGTGGAGGAAACGCCGACGCCAATCGATAGCGTCGACCCCGGCGTTGTGCCGCGCCGTGTTCGCTGGCAGGGTTTTGCGATAGCGCATCGCTCGCGTTGCTTTTTCTCTTTCTCTTTTTCTACCCAAAACCAGCCTGCTCTTTCTATCTAACATTTTTCTTCAACCCCCTGGCTGTCTCTCATCCTCCGGATTTTTCCTTTTCGCCTTCAATTTAACCCTCTTTCTTCCTCTCTGTTTTCCAGCTTTTTGCTCCGTTTCTCTTCTTCTTCTTCTCATCCAACAGGCTACGATCCTTGTCCGTCCCGAGCTCTCCTATCTTCCTCTCTGTCCACGTGTTCCCGCGAATAAGAGAGAGGAGGACGCTGCGCGTCTCTACCTCCAACCCCCGCGACGCTTTGTATGCGTACCTTATAATCTCGACGCTTATTCTCGGACGTCGTCTAACCGCTCGTATCGTCTGCGTCGTTCGCGATAGCGCATCGTTCACTTTTCTCTCCCATTCAACCCTCCTCCTCCTTCTTCTCTGTTCATCCCTCTGCCTCTCCACGGATCAGGGGACGTCCTGGAGGGTGTAGAACCGTTTCTTTCTTTTTCCTTTCCTTCTTTACTCCTGTTGGTGTAGGTTTAACGATGTCGGGGAATACACGAAATCCTTCGTGGATCGTTTCGTCACCGAGTATTTTTCTAATTTCTCAGCCTTTTCATCGCGGATTAATCAAGTTTCCGTAGAGAACGTACGTCATCGTTAAAATGATTCTCGCGATAAATTCTCTGATTAATATTTATCCAACTGTTTTCAGCTCGGAAACGTTTCGACCGACGAGACAATTAAAACGCCGGAACGAATTCGACGTAAGCCCCGAGGATTAAAGGAAGGCTAATTAGCGAATCGTGTTAACATTCGATCTTTAATTAAACGCGACCTGAATTTCCATTTACGATTGTTATCCTTCCACCTTTCTATGAAAACCTGTTCCGATAACGTATGCCAGAAATTGCGTGTTTTAATCCTACGTTCAATATCGGACAAACGTAAGATCGTAAACAATTGTAAGGTTCTTTGTTGTACAAACTTTGAATATCTGAATAAAATTGTACAAACGTACCGGTATGGTCTCAACAAAAAAATTCTACATTGTATCGCGTGTGAAATTGGAACTGGCGCAGAAAATTTCATTCTTCGTACCCGGTGGTCTGTAAATGGACGGCTTTTACGGTATACGTTACAGCCCTTAATTTAATACTTTTAATATTTCTCCTGTTTCTCGGAACAACATTTCTTCCTTCGCGCAAATATTCCACGGTGGAGAGAAAAAAATTTCTCCAGCTTGCCATAAGAGGAGGGTGAGAAGGAACGATAGAGTTTCGAAAATTCATGAGTAAAAAGCGGGGTTGGTGTTTGGATTGGTCGGAAGGGGATTCGAGGGATGACCGGTCGATCCGGTCCTATTTTAATCGGTTCTCGGCCTTGGAGGACGTATTTGCGTAGCTGGTTTCGCGTCATCCCGGTCCCGGGATGCCAGTACACCCGACTCAGTGCCCCGAAGGTTGCCGAGCAACCGGTGAATATGCGCAATTACCGGAGGACCGGGCGAGAACGAGCGAACGGACGGCAAGTGGGAGTTGCCGAGGAGATTGTAAAATAGAATGTATCCCGCAATTACCCGGCCGTCTAACGCGATCGAACCTAAGAGCCCGATTACTATGGTGGACCGTTGCCGAAGAACCCCTTTATGGAAACAACCTAACTACCCCCCATCCGAATCTTTCCTTTGCTCCTTATTATTTCATATTATCTTCGATAAACTTTCAACCCGTTGCTCGGGGCTCTTTCGACGCCTAAAGAAAGGAGCATCCAAAAACGTAACCTTATTAAAATTACCGATCGATTAAATCGGAGACTGACTCAGTGGCTTACGAATAACAACTGAACGTAGGTCTTCATAAATCAAAGGATTATTCGAGGATTACTTCGAGAATGAAATACGCGGGATCCCGTAGTCACGATCGTGAATTCTGGATCGTTTGTTGAACCGGCGTTATCTGCGAATCTCCCGTTACCGTTGTTCCCCTTTCCAGGATACCCGGCTACCGAACGACACGTCCACGGCTGGTGGATCCAATGAAATTGCTTATGTAAGTAGAGAAACGGCCAATAATTTTCCAGACGCTTTAGAGGCGTGCGCTATGCATTCCGTCGAGTAGCTGGTGAATAGACTGGTTGGAAATCGAGGCACGTTTAAGCGCACCTTTACGTGGATACCGATTCTATTTTACGTGATTTAATCTGCATGATAAAAATTGCAACGAAAATAGAAGCCAGTTATTGTACGAGGCTGGATATGTCACTTTTTATTGTAGCTGTATTAAAGTAACTGAATGTATAACGAGTTTCTTCTACTTGTCTGATCATTCGACTACTTATTCTACTTTCCTCTGTATCTGGCGATGCGTTCGTTCAATGATTTGTTTACCAGCGAAGAGATTTACGGGGATGCGAAATGGAATCGATAACTAAATATCGTCGAACGAAGAGAATCTCGCGGTGAATGGTCTATAAGCAGCGCACACTAGTTTCGGGATAATGGAAGGATATCGACGGATCTGCGTATTCGTTGAATGCCATCCGGATATCTAGCCAACGTATGGAGAGATTACATCCGAGCTGGTTTCTATGCCATTTGTCTTGCGCGCGTCCATCCGGTCCAACCTTCGGGGATTACAATTTCGCGCTATTAATTATTTCGCATATACCGTCCGGAGAGTCGGCGACGCACGGTGCGCTCTGATTCAACGACGCTTTATCGCCTTCCGACTTTTCTTCCAGCCAAGTAGCGAAACGGAGACTTAAATTGGCACCGATTGCGATAGACAATTAAACGATCTTGAATCCTCGAAATGCGAATCTCTTACGAGATTTCAGCAGCCAGCTGTATCCGTCGCTGCTTTACCGTAATCGCGAGCGAGCGAGCGAGCGATAAAGAATGCTCAGCAAGCTGGAGAACACTCGAGTA
Source organism: Osmia lignaria lignaria (assembly GCF_051020975.1). Taxonomy (NCBI): domain Eukaryota; kingdom Metazoa; phylum Arthropoda; class Insecta; order Hymenoptera; family Megachilidae; genus Osmia; species Osmia lignaria. The sequence goes on from NC_135040.1 coordinate 6,297,978, forward strand.
AATCGCACGGTCGTTTTACCAATCGTCAGATTGCATCTTGATATAAAGAGGATACAAATGGATTCGCCGTCGACGTTCATCGACGAGAGCACAGAGAACGGCGAGCGTATTGGTGGCAAGTACGAGGAGCTACCGGCGATTGTATCGCGGCATGATTCACTCTGGAAATGCAGCGGGATGCAGCACGAGCACCCTTCTTCTCTCTCGATTAGATCTCCCTGGATATATATCCTCGCAGCACGCCTCGCGTTGCCCTCGATTCTCAAACCCCAAGGATTTTCATTTCCAAGCTGAATCGTGTGAACGCAAACTGGATTCTAAAAGGCAAGATTAGTATTTCTATGCGGCGCCCTCTACGTTTAATATCTTCCTATTCGTAAAAGGATCGGGAAATTATAATGCACTGGGCGGAACCTTTGACTGGCAAGTAGATATAATCAATGCTTGGTCAGGCAATATTATCGGCAGTAGTTATAGTCAATGCAATGCATGATCCGACATACTATTTCAAATTATCCTTTTACAAAGAACCATCTCTCCCTATCGCCAAACCTTGATAGTTAAAGGAAAGAGAAGGAAAAAACAATCTCCAGGAAGCCAGTTCTCGAGGCGCTCTCGAAAAAAGAAAGAGCCAGGTCCTTCGAAGCCGCACTCGTTTTAATAAAATCTCCTTTCTACAGGGTGCATTTGATTAAAACAAACGGAAGAAGGAAAAAAAAGCGCGGAAGAAGGAGAGGGAAGAGGACAGAGGAGGAAGAGAAAATCCTCTCTTCAGGGTGACACGCTAAGCTTACTTAGCCCCACTCGACCAACCCCCTCCCACCCCCGCGATTCTACGTTCCTGCTTGAATCGCACGAGTTGTGTTCCTTTCTCGACGAGTACGCGGGTGGATTTCGAGGGTTGGCCAGCTACGAAGCGAGGATCAGTTTCGAAAGTGGGGAAGGGGGTGAGTTTGAAGAGGGGGCGAAGGGGAAATAGAAAACGGAGGAATGCACCACTTACTTCGAGTTGAGAAACGGCCTTTTTTTTCTCGCAATTTCATCCTGGCGTGCATCGGAAAGGGTGCGGGCGAAGGGTGGCACGCAGGGGGTGGACATATTCGACGAATGTCGCGCACGGTGAAAATATCGCCGCGACGACGGAATTTACTGCCTCGCTCTGGAATTTCGTCTACCCCTTTCGCAATCTCTCTTTTTTCATCCCCCCCTCGCCCCGGTTTCTTGTTTCTCGATGGTGGTTTGTTTGTCAGCCACGATATTTGTCAGACGCACGGATATATTTTTCAGTTCGTTTCTTGGACATCTCTAAGTGATATTTCACCCGGCTTCTCTTAGAAAAGCTAAGTTTTATCGAAAATTCAATTTAACAGCCGTGTTCTGGAGAACGAATGAAGGTAATTAAAGAAATTTAATGAGGAACGATTCGCATCAAGCCCGCTGTAGCCGGAATGAACTTGTTTTCCGTGAAATGTATCAATTGTGATTATTATAAAGTCTGCAATAAACGTTCTGCGAGTTTGTTGTTTTCTTTCCAGGAAAACGGACCGGGAAATGAAATGTTTGAAGCGATTCGTAAATAAATTAAAAATTTTTGAAATGTTTCTCTCGTGTGTGTGTGTGTTTCATTTAATTACGCTAAAAAGTTTATTTATTTCCTTGGCCCGAAAGTTATCGCGAGAACAATCTGCTTTCTAAAAATCTACCCTAGCCAAATAATAAAAGCAATTACGCGGTCGGTTCATTAACTAAAACTTCCGCAACGTAATTAAGAAACAATAGGGAAGATAAAAGTGAACACAGCGTCAGATTAAGCTCGGTTCTCCAGGGTAAAGAGGAAGTATGTAAGTGGTTGGTAGTTAAGGGAAATACCAACATAATATCAAGCGTTATAAGAATATATTAATGTTGCATGCTGTGTTCCATAAAGGTCCGCTATTACGGGCCAAGATCTCCGCTTTTCGTTGGCGAGATTCGCGTGACAGGCTGATAACAAGCAAGCAAATGAGAGGGAGCATAAAACGTAATACGATGGTGCCGATGCCCGACAACGTGCCACCTTACGATACTTATTATTATTACTCTCGTATTTGCGCCACACGTTGGATAATGATTATGAGAAATCGTTACTTATTAGACGCGGTTACCTTTCGCGTAGGCTATTAACCCTTAAGCTAAAATTCAACCCTCGCGATTTTCTTTTGAGCTATTATTAAGACAAATTTTTTATTTTGAAAAATTCGTTGGCAAATTCGAGCTTCTACTTGAAAATTTTCAGCAAATAAACGGGGGCCTTTGTTCCGTTTCGGGGGCAGGTTGAAAATCGATGTAGACGTATGCGTGTGCCGAATAATTTACGAGCCACGGTCCGATCCGATTTAGGTCCCGATTTCGACCTCCCGCCGCGACGGGACGACATGGCAGCGCAAGAGATTGCGCGCCGCTGGGATGAAATTAGGCCCGACGTGTATCCACGTTGCTGATACGAATCGCCAACGACACGCTATTCGCTCGTGTCTCCTAATCTCGGCGTAATATCGTCGAGGACCCGATTGCCTCCAAAAACGGACGGAGCTTAATGCCTTGAACCCTCGTTAAAGCCTTTACAAAGGGCAACGGTATATTTCGTCGAGTCGCGTTAAACGGATCTGCTCGCGGACGCGTTTTTATAATCATGGAAAGAATTTAATTAAAACGACGGGGGAACGTCGGAAATTTTTCGAGATCTCCACGGCTTCCATATTCAACCACTAGTTGCGATCCGTTCCGTGTGCACAAGAGGAGGCTGGGACCAACAGGAAAATCAACTACCTGTGGATGCAACTTAAGTGAGTACGCGCTGCACCAGAGCCCCACCCACACCAATTACGAACGATAAACTTTCAATAACCCGATTTTCATTTCCATCCGGTCGACCCGAGATTCCATTCGATTCTTCGTTAGAAAAATTCTAACAAAGAATTCTAAATTTTAATGCTATTGGAAATGGGTTAAATAAATTTTAATATACTTAATGCCGGATGCTTTATTCTTGCATCCACCTTACCAGCTGCCCTGTACCATTCATTTAAATCGCTTTAAGCGATAAATCTGCGGGCAAATCCGTTTAAGCGGCTGCACATTAGTTGCGCTCGAACGACATATTTATGTTTCGGTTTACTTGAATTATTCCTGCGAACGCGTCACCGTAATTCCCTGCTACATCTGCATCCGTTTCGAACGCGTTTTTGTCGGAAATTGTTTCAATTTAAAAAACCCTTCTAAATTCAGCTATCAAAAACAACTTAACACCCCGTCAAAATCCTCTCGGCTTTGCTTTACGATGAAACGTAGCGTCGGTGGTCGTAAAACCTCGACGAGGAAACGAAATACTCTGTATTAAGAAGACGTAGCGCTGCGTCGAGAATTGCCATTTTCACTTCCAGCTTTATCCCTAGTTTCAGCAAACCTGTACCGTTTTCAGTAACACGAGTCAACGATTCGTCGAATCTTAGGGAAAGGAAGAATATCGATGGTCCTGTAACCGCGTTTCAATCGCAAATCTCGACGTTTCTTTCCTAAGGAAGGAGGAAAAGTGAGCTCGAAGAGTAATTGATCTATCCTGTGATTTACTATTTCAATTCTTTCGAAATTAAGAGTGGATAATTAATAAAAATGCTGGTAGATACGAAGAGGTTGAAAAATCAAAAGAAAACTGATCTTCGATTCAATTTTTCTTTCCAGAAAAAAATGAGGAAGAAAACAAGCCAGAAGTACATACTTTCGACGTATGATAGGAAGTCCTTTGATCTCTCTCTCTCTTTCTCTCCCTTCCTGATGCAAGTAAATTGTGTGTCCTCAAAGAGGTTGTGATTGAAGTGACACGAACCGTGCAACGATGCTCCGTTTGTTCGCTTCGTTTTATTTCTTTATCAAAGGAATTAATTTCGCAAATAATTGGAGGGTTCTCTATTATTTTTTTAAATATTTCCTTGAATTCTTAATATTTCCTTTTCCTTAATTCGTCGACATTGAAAATCTTTTATATCATTCTCTTTTTCATTTCAAGGAAAAGAAGAGGAGCGTGAATTTCCTATTATATCGAGCGTTCCACCTTTCGAAACAGGGGTGGCTCCGAACGGTATCGTAAATATTGCGGCGCGAAAGTGGAGAGAAAAGAGGAAACGGAGGAGTAAAACGAGAAACGCGTGACGTTCGACTACGTAGTTTCGGCTGTTCGAGAAACTCGGTGATCTCGTTCTGAAAATTGCATAACCCTCCTAATCGATCGTTCGTAGAACTCGGGACCTCGTTCCTTTGTCGGTGGCGGGTAATTGAATTTGGAACAAAAGCGAGCGAGGGACGAGCAGAAAAGACGGCGAGGAACCACGGGGGAGAAAAGTGAAGATAAAAAAGGAATATCGAACGACGGTTCTGCGAAAGGGAAAATCCATGATGGAACTCGAGAAAATTGTATCGAATTATTTAACCTATCGTTTGTAAACTTTGGACGATCAAATGAAATATGAATCTATATTTCAAAGGTTTTCGCCATCAGAGGTTTATTTACGTTTCATTATTAAAATATATTCCCGTCAATTTTGTATTAGCCTTCAGATACTTTTTAAATAATTTCGCCTCTTTGAGGATGTCAATGCTGTCGCTCGTTCAAAGTTCAAACTCAGAGCGAAAGGATCGATGAGGAAGGGCATAAATTAATGGCTTCCTCCCTCCTCCTGTCGTTGCGAAAATCAAGGATGACTGAGGGGCGAAATTCCGGATACGCTGACTTTTATGAGGCAGCCTGAAACTCCGGCCCCATCAACGAGAAGAAAGACACCGAATAAGGGTGGGGGAGAAAAGGGAAGGAAAAGGGGGATGAGTCATTAAGGGTGACCCGATGCGCCTAGATCCGCTATTAACTTTCCCTTTGCGCGAGATATCGCTGGCTCTTCGAATTTACGAAATTTCTTATGCAGAAACAGAATTTTTTTCCCGAAAGTGATTAGGAAGGAAATTAACCAGCGAAGTATCGTTCGTAGTTCCACTTTGGCGACGCGTTAAATCGTGGACGGAAAGGATTATTCGAGAAGAATTTCAACGATTTCATTCGCGGTGGAACAAGTGGGTGGCTCGGTTTTCGCGCGAACCCGAAGATTTATGCGCGCCGTTACAGATTATCACGGGTTGGAAATTATCTTCCGAAAGTGGGGTAGCTCCCGTCACGGAACTGTCCGCCGTCGCATCCCCTGTTTTCACCCTCCCAGTAAGTGCGTGCCAACTGTTGCAAGGAAAGGGAGCTTTTAAAACAATACTAACACGCATCCCCGACCCCCCGTTGCGTTTTATCGCGACACCACTGATTTACGATTTTCCACCTTGGAAAACGAGATTTTCTTTTTACACATTATAAAATACCGATAAGATGGACGAAAAGAAATTGTTAGACTCTATTTCCCAAGATCGCCGACATACGATTCTTCTTATTCCATCGTCGTTATCGAGTATTCGATTCGAAGACGTTTCTATCCCTTGCGAAGGGGATGCTTCTCGTTTACAAAATTGCTCTCGTCCGGCACAAAGGATGGCTCGTAAAGTGGTTATTTTGACAGAATTCTCGAAATTTCCTATCTGATAACGATCGAGTTTCAATATATCATTCCGGTTACACTGGTGGAATTAATTCTGGACACTTTGAATATTCTGCTATGTTAAATTGATACCGTAATATTTTTATTGTAATCTATAATGTTTATACTTAATATTTTTACATCATTTGATTGTAAATGTTTTAAAATTTTTATTTAAAAAAATCTAAACCGAGTTGTTATTTTTGTTTCTGCGCCTGACAACATGAAACGTCGCATGATGTGAAATATCCAATCACAGGATGAAATATTAATTTTTTTCTACCTCCTTTGATGTGCTGAAATTGTATTTTTTATTGTATATTAAAAGTATGGCTCGTAAATGGTCTTTTTACTGATTTTTTTATACAAGCGATGCCTTAAAATTAGAAAACAATGATTATAATATAAAATATAATTGATTATATATTAAATAATTTTAATAAATGCGAAATTTAAGTAAAAATTTTGAAAGTGTCCAAAATTAATTCCACTAGTGTAGGTCAAAGGTCACGATCCATCGCATTCATAAAGGTTTCAGGAATATTTTTCCAGAACAGGATATTACTTTCAGCGAGCTTCTAATTTGCATGCAGGCGTCTAGTTGAAACGTTAGCTGGCATTATTAATCACTTAAGTTTGTCACATTTTTGTTATCTCTATCGCGATACAGTACGGTGGGTCGATTCGCGCTCGTCCAGGGCCAAAGTGAATTTCCCAGTTACGTAGGCGGTGCTCGAACGTATCTGGAACTTTATCTGATCCTTCTTTACGCGGATCCCTTGGCATTCTGCCTTCTTGGCTCCGTGTCTCGGCATTCAGTGATAAAACGTCGAAATAAAGTCGGCACCGCATCAGATTGCTCGATATACGCGTTCCTTTCCACCCCCTTTCCACCCTTGTTGCTTTCCTTACATTTTCCACCAGTGTGAACACGTCTAATCGATCGTCCGTCGAACGATTAAACCAGAGGTGTGCGAGTACTCGATTTATTCGACAATAAATTGTCGCTCGGACAATCGAAGCGAGTTCAGTTCGGCTTGTAAATTATTTTAATGAAAAACCTGCAAGATATCCGAGCCACGAAACTCTTACACCGGTACTCGAAGATATCCTTCTTCGGAAATCCATCCAAATCCGTTGCTCAGCGATGAAAAAAGATTCGATTGTTGGCGAGCGACGGAATGTCCTGTTGCTAAGAGGAAGGATTTAGATTACGAAAGCAGTTTTCGTTCGGACCAGCCCACCGTTCGTCGATCGATCCGATACAGAGAGACACTATTGACGGTTACGCAATACTCGATGGAATCGAGTCGACGAATCAAGTGGAACGAAGCGATTGTTCTCGCGATCGCCAGAAAATTAGGAATCCGAAGGTAAAGGCGTGCTCGGCGGAAACAGAAATCCACCAACCTGTTTCCTGACTCTCCCCTCTCGGCTAAACGAACCAACCTCCTGTGATAATATATTCGCTAATAAAGAAAATTCGTATTTTCTTTCCTCGCGATTCAAACTTTTTCAACTTCCTGTATTTCCTAATGACACTTTCTACGGAAGCTCGTTAATCATCTTATCATCAATCGCTGTTTGCTTTGCGATGCTTCGACGAGATTATTCTCGTTCACAGGGAGACTAAAAATTCTTCCAAATGTCAAGCTCCTGACGTTAAATTATACGCGTCATTAGCGCTAATGTCCCATCGCTTTTCCACCCACGTTTATCGGATCCTCCTTCGATCGATAGACTCGTTAGACGTTTCAATCGTCGTTATTTAATTTCAAAATCGACGTCGAAATCACGTATTTTCGGATCTCTGTTAAAAATAATAACCTTTCAGCTCCGTAAAATCGGTTATCGCGAACACAAGGAAACGGAAGCGAAGGAGAGACAGGCGCGCGTGTGTAGGTGGGCAGGTGGGAATCAGGATAAAAAGCCGGCTGCTCGTCGGGTCAATAAACGTGATTAGCTTGTCCAAGAGCGTGTAGGCGTGACACGTGAGTCGGTGTGGCAAGGATGCATACGCAGGGGATCGGATAAATCACGCCAACCCTGTGGAACGTGTAATAAGACTTGGCTCGCGCCACCGTTTAATTAGCGATTGATTAGATAGCGGGCGGAAAGATGAATGCGCCACGAGATAGCGGCCTGATTCGATGTAAAGCGTTGTTTAATCGCAGATCGGGATTAACGCGCGCCTCGGCTGTAAATGAAATACAGCCGAAGGCTATATTTTTCCCCAAGGTAAATTCAACATGCCCTGTTTAATGTCTGACGAGTTTATTCGCCGGAGAAATCGGGTTAACGGCATACACCGAAGTCAAGGTACTTGGTCGATTGTTTGCTTAAATAAAAAAATGCTTACGGTTCTGGAAGTTCTCGATTATTAGTCATCCGGGAAGCTCTACGAAGGTTGCCGAAGTTGTCGCAAACGTTCCGATTGCCTTATTTGTTCTCCCGAGAGGGTGTCAAAGGGTGTCGAATCGGAACGGTAGCTCTCGAGGGTGTGCGACAAAGCGCGAGCGCGTAAATATTTGAAGAAAATCTTGCAGAAAGATTCGAAAATTATAAATCAACGTCGTCGAACGCATCAGCTGTTGCGGCACGATTTCACTCGTGTGGCACGGTTATTACGCGACGCCACTTAGAAAGTTTGCACCCTGTTGGAAGGGTGACAATAGTCTGTAAATAGGACACGAGTTTCCCGCAACGTGGAACATCTGTCCGCGAAACCAATTTCGATATCGTGTCACCAATTTCTGTTATCGGTGGCCTCCGAATTTTAACGACAAAGGTGGGTGTTTTTGGTAACAGGGGCTATGTTCGAAAAAGATGTTATTAAATTTCGTCAAGAAAGTAAGTTAATAGAAAAAGTAGCAAGCGTTCAACTGGTCGGAGAAGACGTGAGTCAGAATCGGTCGGGATTCGTGCGTGGCCCATTAGGAGTTCGGCAAAGAGAGAAAACGATGAAAGACATGGTTGGCATGGGTCAGTAGACAGGACAGGAAGGCCAGCGTGATATTCGATAGGAGGGATCGCGTGCGCGGGGTGGCTGGTGCCACCCTAACGTGGCACGTGGGGCGCTACCAGGTGTTGCCTAGACGTCGCGCGTCGGGTCGATGCTGAACGTTGGCGCATGTGCGACTCCCCTCTACCCCAGCTTGCCTAACCCTCGCGGACCTTTCCACCCCTCCATCTAGCCGACATTCTCGTTTTCTACCTTCTACACCCCCCCCCCCCCCCCCCTCCATTCTCCTTCCATTTTGCACAAGGGGAGATAGAACTACCCTCCTGCCACGTCTCACCCCCGAACGGGCACCAACACAAACAGTGAGCTACCAACAAGTTCGCGTCGCGCGTCGCGTATCGCCGACATAGCGTCACCACTATGCAGCCAATCTTCCATAGGAATTACCATTGCCCTCCCCCCTTGGGAGTTTGCACACTCGTCGCGGAGCTAGGAAGGAGGCCGGTGCCCGTGGCACCCTAGCCAGCTGTTTTCTCTTCCGTTTTCCATGTCTACGTTCGACACGGGCTCGAATCGTGCCACGACCACCACCTACCTCCACCAGTCTCTCCCTCTTTCCTAACGTTTCGGGGCTTGTTTCTTCTTTTTTTGCCCGACAGAGTTCACTAACCTCCTTTGGACACGGCCGGATTCGAACGAGCTGAATTTATGGGCAAACAGTGGGTAGGAATATCGAATTGATCGAATTTTATATTTTAGAAATAGATAGAGTCGTTGAAGGTGGGATTAAAATTCGAGTTCGTACAAACTGTTCTACGAAGGTCCGTGGGAGAATCAAGGATAACAGAGTCATCGTCGAATCGTTATCCCATTTGAGAAAGCAACTCATCGATTCAGAAGCAGCGGACTGTGGCCACGCCAATGGGGATGCACACACGCGTGTACCGCGCAAACGTGAAGCCCGCGCGCGCACGCAATGAAAAGGCCTGCAGGAATCGAGAACTAGCATCGGCAGCCTCGAGGGGTTGCGCAGCCATCCCTTGCTTCGGCATAAACCATCAGCAGCAGCAGCAGCAGCAGCAACGACTGCGATGGCAGCGCCACTCCATGATGCTGACTCAAGGGGTGAGCCGCAACGGAGGGGCTACGGGGGGGTTGCTGGTTCAGTAAAGGTCAGAGGGAGAAGCGGCAACAGTCGGTGCCGCGCGACGAGGAGAGTAGATAAACGTACGGTAGGGGATAAGCAGCGGAGCGGCAGCGCCACCGACTAAACAGTCGCACCCCGTCGTTGTGATCGTATTCGAGGGCACCCCCTGTCACTGGCGAGAGCCGCGACAGGGAGCGACCGAGAGAGTATTTGGACAGACAGACAGACGGACGGACGGACGGACAGACGGTCAGTCAGTCAGTCAGTCAGTCAGTCGGTCCACTCAGTTAGCCAGCCAGCGGATAAATTAGTCGTGTTGCACTGAAGGGACTGAAGAAGCACGGTGAACGGAAAAAAAAAACAAAGAGGAACAACGTCCAGCTACGACAGAAGTAACCGGAAACGAAGAGATAACTAACGAAAGAAGAAACAAACGAGTCGTCAGTAAGCAGAATAGAGAGTAGTAGTTTCTAGGGGGTAGTGTGGTGTGTAGCGATACGGGGAATAAAAGTAATCGCTAGTTAGGAAAAGGGGTGAGGCTGAGAAAGTCGAGGAGGGTTCTCTGGTGCGAACAGGCTGGCATGGTGGCGGTGCATCCTACGAAGGAGCTGCCCTCGCTGTGCCGATGACGAGGCTGCAGATCACGCCCCAACGTGAGCAAGGAAGGACGAAGAGGAAGCCGCAGCAGGCACCGTCTACGGATACCCTGATCCCACGAGAGGTCAACAGGCTTCAGATACGGACGGCGCTGAGTGACGGACGGCGGCGACGGAGACGACGGCGTCGCAACGTAGACGACCACCAGGTCGTCGCGGTCGACGTATCGTGTAACGGGGAACGGGAGAAGAAGAGCGGCGATAGTGGTGCCGGTGGCGGTCTAGTCGCGGGCATCCTTCGGATCGACTCGGTCGATCGGTACGAAGTTGGTGGTGCGTTTCGTGCGATTCGTGAGGGTGTTGCTAGTGGTGTAACGAAAAATCCGGAGGTTTCTCGTGACAGGGATACTTGGTCGGGCAGGTCGGCTGATCGGGTCCTGGTGGACGAAGCACCGGACGGCGATCACCACCAGCACCGTCAACATGCCGCGTTGCCTCATGGCCAAGAAATGGAAGGCCTATCCTTGGCCGGATCGCGTGGACGATCCACAGGAGGAGCAAAACGATCCTTCGGCTATGCTGCAGGAACACACGTCCCCGAGTCATACGGGGATTCAACAGATATCCGCCACGATGGAGAAACGGCAGCACAGGCATGAGCCGGAAGACGAGGAGATCGACGTGGTCGGGGACACGGATAGCAGGCAGGTCGATCATCAGCAGACCTGTTGGGGTCCGCACAGTCCTACCGCTGGTGCCACTGCACCTAGCCCACCGCCTCTCAACGCCTCCGGCGCTCTTTACTATCATGGTGAGTAACCTTCGATGTTATTGATTACCCTCCGAAACACACACACACTCTCTCTCTCTCTCTCTCTCTCTCTCGACCATTTATCCATCGAGATAAGCATGTCAACTCTAATCTCTCTTAATATAAAATTCCACGTGTAGGCTTGGCTTGCTACAATCTTCACGTCCGTATCAGATAAACAACTTATAGGAGCAATAGTCATCATCATCCTATCCATTTATATCCCATCGTGCCACGCCCAACATTTGTCCAGATTCGTCGAGTCTAATCTGACTTGGCGATCGTGTAAGATGAAAACCTCTTCTCCCGCTTGGATTTTTATCCCCGATTGAGATTCGACCTTCGGAGTCTGGCCATGCGTGGCTCGCCACGGGGCTGACACACCCGCCGATTGGACGATCGTCCGTGCTATAGAGAAATTGCGGTAGTCGTCCACCACGATAACACGGTACACCTCCAATCGTAGCCAAATATCAACCAAACAATATGTATCTCCTTCTTCTTTTCCTTCGATTAATGATTTTTCTCTGCTGACCGTCCGATGAATTCTGGCCATGCGTCGCATACATACATACATACATACATACACACACAGGTTCTCAGTGACACACCCGCCAGGCCGATCGTTGATTCTACTGCGGATCTTTGGGTGGATCGAAGCATAGGGGAGGAATGATTCCTCTTTTTTTCTTTCCTCTCTCGCCCGTCCCATTTGGGTCACGTTCCTTTTACGAACAAAGCTTTCGCTACCTTTCTCCCCGTTTTTCTCTATAAAACTATCTGTCTCGTGCAAACGAGGACACAGGAATTTCGGTATCTCTCCTTTCGACTTGCTTGTTGCGCGCGATTAGAGATCGCAACAATGTTGTCCTATTTTTGTGCGCGATGGCGAGCCTGGTGCCGTTAGCATCGCGCTATGGGACACTGTTGCTCGCGCAACAGGAACGAGCCCGGTTTCTATTCCGTCGTTCGAGATTTGAATTTCAATGGAGATTGTATCGGGCCGGTTAATTGTAATGCAGGAATTATGATAGAATTGAAAGGAAAATTCTTTTCACAGCTATTTGGGTCAGGTTCCTTTGTCGAACGACGTTACCTCGCGATTCTTTTACGCTGCCGGCTTAAGAGTTCCAGATGAAAACGAGCAGTTTTCGCGAAATTTAGGACGCGTACCATTCAGAATAAAGAGAGGATATTCGCTACCGACGAGAATCGAGAAACAAGCTTTTGTCGTTGAAATTAAGGAGATAACTGAAATGTTTGGATAATAGAATCTTTCGATAAAATTAATTCTTCGGTTCGAAATATTCACTTGACACATGTTGAACGCGCTCCACAAGTTGTACCACAAAATGGATACCTTCGATTAATTTTTAATCAAACACAAACTTTCGTCGTTCAAAGGTGATCGAATTTATCGAAATATTTAAAGATACGTAATACAGATGATTAGTTTTAATTTTTATGTAATTATCTTTTAAATGATTATTCAACGTTTCTCTTTAAAGTACCTCGTTTGGTGACACACAAATGATTTAACGTTTCACGACATTCACGACATTTTAGCTAATCGCATTAGGTGGCCGGTTGTTGCGAAAAATAACGTGCGAGAGCAGCTGTTAATTAAATTCCGTTATCGATTCTGACCGTCGGGTCTTTAACATGGCGCGAAGCGTTATGTAACACGTGTACTCGTTCCACGAGGCTAAAAGTTGGACCTTGCAACAAAAGTCAACCAATTTTCTCTATTTGTTTTAAAATGCTTTATATATCAATTTTGCAACCGTGTATAAAGTACATTTTTCATTTAACCTTCGAACATTTTCAAACTTCTCGAAAATCTCATTTTAATCCTTTGACAACCGATGTAATAAATTTGTGATTTTGATAAGTATCAGTAATTTAACTTCGTTTCAACAGATACCGTGTGCATAATTTTCCTATGAAATCTTTTATTACTGGAAATAATAGGGCACGAACGGTTCCGTTTCGTTTCGTTTCGTTCGATTTTATGCATCGTCGAATACGACCTTGCACGTCGAGATGAGAATTCAGGTCGAAAAATATGTAAGAACGACGTGGCATCGATTAAACGGCTTCCTTTTGCTGTGAGTACTACGCAAATAACGAACGGTACTTTCTTTGTAGTAGTCACGTAATACTTCATTGTACGGGCTCGCTGTTACTTCTCTTAATTCCATGTTAATGATTAAGTATTCCTGCGACGAGGGGGGGGGGGGGGGGGGGGGGGGGGGGGGGGTGCTCGCAACCCAAATTAATAAATTAGCACTGGTGACTGGTACAGTGGAAATAACCGTGCCTAGTACGACAAGGATACCATTTTGACGGTCGCTTGTTTTATGCAATCAATGACAATCATAATTTTTCAACTTGCTACAAAATAATCGGCCCATCGAATTTCTTCAATTTTCCTCAAGTTTCTATTAGCAGAAAGTAAAGTTCGAAAGCCTGGATGTTGCAGGGAATGAGTTTGCGCAACGCTCGAGGAATGTTCGAGGCGCGCAGAGGGTGTCTCGGGCAGGGTTCGCTTGGCGATAATGAGGCTGAGGCAATTAGCGAATCCGGCGACACGATTTTCAAGCGCCACCCAATCGTACAAAGTTTCGATGCGGTCTTTTGCGTTTCATAACACAATCTGTTGCAATTCTTACTACACTAATCCCTCCTTCCATATGGTATTATTTTTACTCTCTTTACATGGTCGAGAATGAAACTAATCGGAGGTAAGCGAATTCACATCGAACGAGTTAAAAAAAATTCGAATTAAACGTTAACCCTTTTCGAGGCGAATTTAAAGGACACTGGACGCCCTGTATAGCTCAACTCTTTTTCAAGTAGTATAGGTAGTCGCGATCGGGCCATCTTCCGCACCAAGTGCAGGCTATCAATCACGCGAAACATGCTGCAATCTTTGTACATACATATACCATGAAACGCAATTACGTTCTTGCAGTTTCCAACACTAGGATTCCTATCAATTTCAATTCGGTTTTGTTCAAGCATCCCGATCGTCCGCCGTTCGAAACGATCGACGAGCAACAATAGCAAAAGGACCTTACGTCGCCTTTTGAAAAGGCTAGAATCAACAGACTCGTGGGAGCGTGCTGAGCGTTCATTCGACATTATTGATTCTCACCCTCTCCTCCAACCCCTCTCTACTTCACCATCCCTTCTCTTTCATTCTTTGTCCCTCTCACTCTCTCTAGGCCGTTGATGAAATGCACTTCCAGACACGGCCACTCTTCTTTCCCTCTGTGTTGACTTCCTTTTATTTCAGCCAATAATAGATGCGCGTCGGTTGATCGATCGCCAGCACAGTTTTCTGATTTATTGCTGTCACGAAGACCACCCTTGCGACACCCCTGGCTCCCCCTCGAGGGATCCGAGACCCTTTGCGATTCGTCAAAGTGGTTGCTTCTTTATATTTTTCTTTTCCACAGAATCACTGAATTTTACGTGAAAATTTTTCATAATTTCTGATGATCCCACGATTAACACTTTGATTCTTCTTTTTCTTGTCTTGTTAATTATTCGTGGAGGGCATAGCTGGATGATCGGAATAGGGTAAACGACCCCGGATAGAAAAAGAATTCCTATACGATACGTCGATCGCAACCGCGTTTCTCAGCTCGACGAAGGTAAAAAAGGAAGGAGAGCTAGCGGTATTGTTTCACCGGGACGGATGGAAGATTTTTCGTGGCTGGAAAGAGTCGCAGCTGACGGAACAGAAGGGAAGCGACACGCTCGACAATTTCAACGTTCTGTCGTGTTCAGGGCCTGTTCGCAACAATGCGAAATGTCGCGTTACATTGTCGCAGCGAGGGTATCGATCGTGTCCGGTGGAAAGCAACAACGAGCCATCGAAGGCTAACTGTCGCGTGTCCTTTCGCGTGGACAACGGCAATAAAAAGAAGGGCTGCCCGTTTATGTCGTTCGAATGGATATTAAGCCGAGTACACATTGAACGAGCCTGTGCAAACGTCACGGTGTTTTTCACCCTTTAACCGGTGAATTCTTTAAAGGTACGATTGAAATCGTGACTTGAAATCTTATGCATTTTCACATCGTGAAAAGCAGGAGTCGCGTTATGAAATTAAGCGACGTTCTCAAGGGAGGAAAGAAAAATGTGGAGTGGAGAATATTGAATGCAACAGATACTTTACATGGTATTACGCAAATCCTTCTTACCCTCTCTTACGCACAGGGAGTACTTTTTCTGTGTCGTTTTCTCATTAATAAACGCATATGGCGTGAGCAGCTGACGTGTACCGGCAAAAGGAAATGAAACGGCGTGGCGCACCGGTTTCGTGTGATTCACGAATTCAAATATTCATGGCTAGAGCCAGGGGGGGTTTAGAAGCACCGGATGACCAAGAAACGGGGTGGAAAGAAGGAACGTCGCGTTATCGGTGGCCTTTCATTTTCGACATCGCAACGTTTCGTTCCACTCGAGAAAATCCTCGAGGGATAATTAAAAGCTGTTATTTCGAAGCTGCCGTTTTATATTCTGTTCGTTGGTCTTGAAAATGCTTCACCTCGTGATATTAATTTTTCAAGAATTTTTTCAACTCTCCGAGCGCGCGTTGAAAATTGAAGAGAAACCTTCGATCTGCATTATTCATTAGCGCAGCCTCTAATCAGCTCTGAATTCCCTATTAAGTCTGATTGAGCGTATATCCCTCATTAATTAATATTCAGCATTAATTTTAGCCCCCTCGATACGGAACGAGCCAATTCGTTAATTGTATCAACACGGTGAGCTTGGTAATTTCAATCGTGTCCTGTAACCGATAGTTTACACCACAATAAGTTTGCGAGATTCAAAGGCAATCATAATTAATCAACTCGTTTGCAGAATCTTGGATCTCCTAATCTTGTGTGCAGGATTACCCTTTCTGATCCCGGGATGTAGATTAATTAGAGGACGTAAGATGGAAATCCTCAAAATCCCAGTTTAGTTAATTAATCCCTCCCTTTTATCAGGAGCTGTGGATTAACCGCGCGAATAAATCAGTAATAAATCACACTTCCCTATTCGTGATCCATCCGCCTTATCCACGGTTGGCAAATGTTCTTCAGAAAGCATATGTTTAAATAATAAAATAATATTTTGCGCAGGTTACACGCACGAATCGTGGATCAACCACGAGGAGCCGCCAAAATACGCGACCCTGCGTTCGGCAGCGGAGCTGGCCCGACCGGTGGTCCCGTCTCCTCCGCCTCCAGCCGCGCAGCAGGAGCTGCCGGTGGTGGTGACCGGGTCCAGTTTGCACCAACCACACCCAGTAGCCCCAACGACCACCCCTTCGTCGTCCGCGTCGTTGAGTCTACCTCCTAGAAAAAGCCTGTCCATGTGCTTCACCAGCACCGGGACGGCGCTCTCGCTGCCCCCGAAGAAGAAGGACATCTACCGACCCTATAGCCTTCAGCCAACATCGGAGATCCGGACGTCGGCCGAGGAGGATCTGTCAGCCGCGCAGGCGATCCTCGACCTGAGCGCGTCACCGGCTGCGCCCACGCACTCGGTCTTCATTCACACGCTATCACCACCGCCGCCACCGCCGCAGCCTACAGCGCCAACGGCGCCTAGCGCTGCGACGGCCGGCCAGCTGCAGCCGGCACAGCAGCAGCCTATACCCGTGTCGGTGCTGGTCCCGGTACCTAGCTCGCAGACCAGCCAGCTGCGACAACAAGAACAAACGCCGCAACCTCAGTCACCTGCCACAGCCGAGGCGAACGCAGGCAACTGCTCCGCTGGTAGAGATGGGTGAGTATCCGTTTACTGATCGTTGCAATGGATCGTATGTTGGTCACAGATACAGGGGGGACACGTAGGGCATTAGGTGTGTTGGATGAACGCGATTCGATGTTTGCTGTCTCGCTTCTGTATACGATCGCTTGTTGAGTGTGTTGATTGGTCGTTTCTCATTGTCAGTGTTGCATGTTACTTTCCTGGGGTAACGTTTGATGTTTGGATGGGGTCAGCGAAGTAATGAAAAAGGGCACGAACGCGGAGGAGATTCCTCGTTCCTACATCCAAAATCCTTCGAAATCGGCTGCCAGTCCGTGCCCCGTAACGATGAATCCTCGAGTCCGTCCTAGATCACAGGCACTCAACGGGCTAGCAGCCTTCAGTTATCACTTGATCCTTGATCCAACAGCAGCAGCGGCAGTAGCAAGACGGTCGCGTACACGTACGAGGCTTTCTTCGTGTCGGACGGTCGGTCGAAGCGTCGTGGGAACAGCACTAACGGCGCCGCGGTGCCCGACAAGGAGGCTACCCAACCGGACAGGCCGAAGTTCACCTGTACCGAATGCGGTAAACAGTACGCCACCTCCTCGAACCTGTCCCGGCACAAGCAGACCCATCGCAGCCTAGACTCTCAATCGGCGAAGAAGTGCATCCATTGTGGCAAGGCGTACGTGAGCATGCCAGCTCTGGCGATGCACGTGTTGACCCACAAGTTGGCCCACAGTTGCGGCGTCTGCGGCAAGATGTTCTCCAGGCCTTGGTTACTGCAAGGTCATCTCAGAAGTCACACCGGGGAGAAGCCTTACGGGTGCGCGCATTGCGGCAAAGCGTTCGCCGATCGTTCGAACCTGCGCGCCCACATGCAGACCCACTCGGCGGACAAAAATTACGAGTGCTCCCGATGCCACAAGACGTTCGCGCTGAAATCTTACTTGAACAAACACCTGGAGTCCGCGTGCCTCCGCGACGACGAGATACCGCCGCAGCAAGCCGCCGGCAGCAACAGCAACAACGCGACGCAACACCAGCAGAGCAACAACCGTGGTTTGTAGCAGCGCTTCGACGACGCGAACGCGATGATCACCAGACGCCCGGACGTCCTTAGCGAGTCTAAGGAGAGCTAGCGGTCGTTCCCGGCCACAGCCGGTTAACAGCCGGGCTTTCGAGGAAATCAGCAGGACGAGGATTAACGCATAAGGTTTGCCGTAGGTTTTAAGTAGAAAAGTGCCAGTAGTGAATTTCGGGAATAGAGAAGTAAACCGTGAGATGTAGAGTAAAAAGAAAAAAAAAAAAAAGAAAAGACGAGGCAGGGGAAGGAGGAGATCGAACGAACGAAGAGTTAGAGGAGGTGTCGGCTTCGTAAAATAATGTCTAACATTAATAAAAACGTCCAATAATGTTAAGTCTTAAAAAAAAAAAGGGGGAAAAAGGGAGAAACAAAACGAGAGAAACGAGAACAGAGAACACGTCGAACGGTGACGTCCACACTGCAGTCTAGTCACTCTAGTCGATTATACCTAATACATTATGATATTATATTATTATATATTATATATTATATTATATTATTATTATTATATATATATAGTATATTTACTAGCGCGTACGGTTCTAGTCGCGAGCTCGTTACGGAGACACTATTTATTGATAATTTAGCTGCCTAAAGAAAAAAAAAAGAAAATAAAACTCTTCGATGCTTGAAAATATACCAAAAAAAGAACACACATACACACACATAAACGACATACATACAAAATGGGGAGATACGTCAGTACTTGAAAAAAAAGATGCAATAATGATAAACGATAACGTGATTTTCAGCCGGTTTTCGATTCATCCCTTAACATTCGATAGATCCATCGACGCCGTTCGTGAACGTCTCGCGAGAATCGAATCGCGTCGAAAAAACGATCGTCGCTAGCTGGTACGCACACCCGTCACCCCGACACTTATTTTACCGAAAATTCAGACCCAATCGACCCCGTTCGCACGTTCCTCTTCGATGGATCCTTCGGTGGACCACGTTATATTCGACCAGGGGTCGATCTCACGGTGGATGTACCTTAATCCCGTGAACAAAATTCACGTTATTTTTATTCCACGGTGTACATTATGTAAATAAGATAATGGTTCACTTATCGAAAGTGGATGTTCAATAATTTCCTTTCCGCAATGCTACACGAACGAATACAAAGTGAAAAGGAAAAAGGAAATTCAAGATTTACACGGACACAGAGACACAAACACGTAGGGCAAAATGAACACAAGCGTATATTTAGAGCAAATTCAAGTAATAGATGCGTAAACATTGTTATACACATATTTTATAGAAGCAATATAACGAGTAAGAAAATAATTAAAAAAAAGTAAATAAATAAATAAATAAACCAGTAATAATGACGACGCGTACGGTCAAAAAGCAATGTTTCGACACAACGAATTATATAATTATACATATATAGAGGCGAACATCGAAGTTTAACGCGATGGGAAATTAAACAAAAAAAAACGATGATTTGCTTCGGTATCGAACTTATTCGATCGTCCAACCACGCTCTTCGATCATTTTCGTGATCGTATGTTAAACTGTTCGAGTTTCATGGTTTATTTATTTCACTGTCTCTCTATGCTTAATGAAAAAAACAATTTCTTTCGTATTGGTAAGCAAAAGCTATTCCTATTTTAGAATCTAATATATATATATATATATACATATTTGTATTAGAATGGTTGGATAAAATAATGGGAGCAATCGAGGAATCAGCGACTCAATGATTCGCCTTTTTCACAACACCAAATTTACATTCTTAAGAATTTAGTTACCTAGTAGTGTCACTTTGATATTAGTAATTAATGACTGAATACTAATTAAATAGGTATTATTCGTTCATTTGCTACTCGAGATACGGAAAAATTCATGCGCGCTGTAACCAACGAGAAAGTTGATAATACTAATCAATCTTTCATGTTTTAATTATTTAAATAGATAGGGGTTAAATTTGTAACGTCGTCCTTAATGAATGAACAACGACGGACAATATTTCTTGTCGTATCGAATATTACATACATCGAATCTTGCTCGTTCATCATCGATTAAACATCGTACATTAGTTAACATCGTTCTTCCAAGTACAACGATTATAGAGAGACAGAGAAATCCAGCCGAGAGACTCGATCATTTTCTTCCATTCGATCGACGTTGCTATCTAAAGATAGCAACGACTGTACCAGGCCAAATTATTCTAAAAAAAATATTTTACAAAAAAAGAAAAGCGAAGAAATCGCGAGAGAACAAAGAAGAGCGTGGATCAGAGCCAGAAATGGCTCGACGATCCAACGAGTCCTTTTGTAATAATTATTGCCGACAAATAATTACCGCGTTGCATGTACAGAGTAGCCGACCTCTCACCGCCAAAGTAACGAAGCAAAAAAAAAAAAAAAAAATGAACTGCAAAAAAGAAAAAAAAATGAAAAAAAATGAGAAAGAACCGAAGCACACGGAGAACAGAAAAACGAACACGATATTCTTTGTTGTTTTTCCCCTGGTTGCTTAGCCGGTTCGATGGCCCAGAATTCAGAAGAAAAATCTGGTCGATCGAATTTAAATTGATGAGAAAAAAAAGAAGCTTTTCTAGTTTTTTCCTTTAAAGGAAATTGATTTCGTGAGTTGTATGCCGTGCGTGCAATTGCGATCTCGCGTACGTAAATAACATACGAACGTAGAGCAATAAAGTCCTAAGCAATACTAATTAATTAATTAAAGAAGGAAAGCAATTAATATAAATTAGTAAGTCGATTCGAATAGGAAAAGAAGATGGCAAAAACGTTCAGGTGAACGCAAACGAAGCGCACTGTTTGACGCGTGGGGTTTTTTTTTTTTTTTAATTTAAGGCTCGACGTGGACGAGCGACTTTTGTCATTGAAATTTTGCAATAATATTTTCAAAATATTATTGAAATTTTAAATATTTGGTATCGAATTTAAATAAAAGGAATCAAGAAAATTGAAATGGACCTAGGTTGGTTTGGTAGAGTGGATGAAGCAAATACCATATCGAATACTTATTTAGTACCATTCAAAATTAATTAATTATCCATAACCATATTCGAAACCTACCAAAATTATTCTAACGAAATAGTCACTCGTTTGCTCGAGTTCTTTCGCTTCGTTTCCAATTGCAAACTCGAATTGCATTTATTCTGTCTCAGTTTCATTGTTCTTCATTACTTAATAATATATTTATTTCTTTTTTTCTTACTAATTGTTATCAGTATTATTATTATTATTAGCGTTTGCATCATCGTCGTAATTTATTATTGTCATCGGTATTTATTATATTTATTATTATTATTATTATTGTGTACTTTATTTATCCTTATATTAAATTCACCTTATTGCGTTGTTGTTAATTGTATTATAATCATCATTTTCTAATCATTTATCGTTTGTTATTATTGCGCCTGATACAACGATTTTTGTACAACGATCGGTGAAAGAAAATACGTGCAATCCCTGTCGTTTCGTATATTTTCCCGTGAAAAAAAAAAAAAAAAAAAATAATAATAATAAGAAAGAAAATGGAACGATCGAGGCTAAAACAATTCGTTGAACCAGTCTCAAGCGTGTACAGTCGTTTTAATCGATAATGTAATCGAACTTCCGGAACGTGGTAATGTACATTATGTACTTGTAGCGTAGAATGTACATTATACGCGTTCTTGTACGTGAAAAAAAAAAGATACTCGTATAAGTACTTACACATAATTGTAGTATCTGCTAAACGCGTAGATCGTATCGTGAATTGGTGATTTGTCTGGAAAAAAAATTATTTCATTTTTTGATGAATCTTAGAAATTCCAAGGAACGATTGGATCGTATTTTTCTATGATGTTAAATAAAATTAAAAAAAAATAAAATAAAATAAAAAGAAATTAATCGTGACTCGTCCTCTACGATTAGCTTGCTTCTATGATTATTAATATATTATAAAAGAAAAAGAGAGAAATTGGAAATTGTAAAGATTTGAAACGAAGATTTAGGGGTGTTTGTAATACGTAGGTGGTATTGGGAATTTGTGATTCGTCGGGAAACATCATTTTTCGATGATCTTTGAAATTGCAAGGAACGATTGAATCGTATTTTTGTATTCGGTTTATAACGTGAGATATAATGATTGAATCGTGACTCGTCCTCTGCATACTTGATTAGAATACGTTGAAAAAGGGAATGGAAACGAAAAAGAAAAAAAAAATTGATCGTGTTCCAAGTATTTTTTCAAGCGTGTCTCTGGCGAAATATCGAGAGACGTTGATCCTCGATTAAAAAAAGAAAGCCGAGGTTGAACGCAAATATTCGATGAGAAAGAAAGAGAGATAGAGGTAAACGTGGATCGAGTTCAGAGTTCGTTACTGGAAATTGCACCGGTTTGTTAGGGAAGTCTCATGGACAATTAAACTATTTTAATTGACCGGCCGGCGGCGAGGCCATTTCACGTTTGTCGTAACTTCGTGGCGTTATTAACGGCCGAAAGCGATTCTCAAACTAATTAACAGTTCTTTTCCCCTGCATCCCTGGAAAATTCTCCATTTTCCACTGTTTCTTTTCTTCGTTATCGAGCAAATTAAAATCATTTAATTAACATTTCAACGAACGAGCTACCTTCTTACTATTCTTCGAATAAAAATTATTATTAAATCCACGATAATGTTAATGGTATTTTTATATTTCTTTTTTTCTTCCACTCAACACGGTTGATAGGAACGGTTTACAGGTTTCGCAATTTCTGCTCAATCGGTTGGAACGACACGTCAACTATGTAGTCAGGATTGTTTTGATATCGATTACAGGAAACAGAATCAATTTGTAATACTGTATACATTTACCGAAGGCTACAGGTAAGCCAATTGTTCGCTGAGATACACGTGTCAGTTCGAAACCGTGTATAGTCACGTTAGATGTATAGTCTACCCGTATAATTCATGAATGAAACAGTCAACAATTACTTAACACACTCGGCGCATTGAATATGAATATACTGATCACGATAATTGCGGTCGTTACATTTGGTGTGACTATTTAATTAGTAGTAATTTGGAAAATACATAGCGAATCGACCAATTATCCTACAATTCAATTCGGTGCTTTGTCCAGTAATGATACGATAAAAAATTGACAACTGTCTGAAACGCTCAGCAGCTCAATCCTGTCAATCACGGATTCGTTGTTAATTAGAGATGCTCAAACATGTGTGTACAAAACGTAGATGAGACAGAATGAATACCGTGTATTTATCGATAACGAGTGACGAGGCACGGCAAGTAATTAGAGATAGAGATAATCAACGATAAGCGAAGCAATATTTTACGATTATTTCTGTAAATATATTTCGCAAATATTTAACGAAGCGTCGTTTCAAGCGCAACCATCAACAATTTGCATTCGATAAGAAATGATAAGAATAAAATTTAGTAATTATCGTTAACGAGTTCCAAGGAATCTCACGATCTACCGCGTGGATCGATTTTCAACTGAATTTTCACACCACGAAAACCGGAAGTAGCGACGGTAGAATCTAGCCCTAGTTTGCACAATCCAACAGAGAAGAACTTCATTATTTTCTAGAAAGTAATTAAAAAAAGGAAACACTTTTGTTTCGACAAAAGTACCAACTCTTTCCTCCACGGCCATTCCTTCTCGAGGACGAGTTCCAGTCTTGCCCAGTTGATAAAAAAAAATGGAAAAAAAATGTTAAAAACGCGCGTATCTCTTAAACAATATATTCTGTATATACCTATCTATTCTAGATCTATATACACTTAAATATTATACATGTATATAATACGTACACGTATGAGAATTTCCTAAAGACACACTCGACAACACACTCTCTTACACCTACACGATTACACGATTAGATCTCTCTCGTGTAAACTCTCTGTAACTTGTGACTAGTCTAATCTTTCCCTAATCGAAGCGATCGTTCTTCGTGCTCGCTAATTCGATCACTATTTCTTGCTTGGAAACTGAGAAGTTGGGAAGCGGGAACAGCAATTTTGAGAAAATTTGCAATTATTCAAAAATAGAAAAATTAAAAATTTTGGAATTGGAAATTTTGAAAATTTACCATCTGCTTTTTAATTACGAATCCACTGTTGCTGTTCTCACCCTCCACCTCTACTTCTGCTGTTCCTTCTACCTTTACCTTAAAGAATTTCTACTCGCGACACGATATTCTTCGTCGCTGTCTGCTCAAATACTGAATTTGTCGAGCAAATCTTCGATCGTGTTCCTGAAACCTCTCGGTTCGATAGAATAATCGACAAGCTCGTCGTCTACCCCTAATCTCTACCCTTGTCGATATTATCCAAAAGTGATCGATCAATCCTGTACAATAGAATCTAAATTATGAAAAATCCAATAATTTTTTGAACTTCCTCGATTATCCTTTACGAATCGTCACGTTTCATCCTAAAAAAAGAAGACTATATTTCTCCCCAACCCAAAACTGTGGATGCAAGAAAAAGTATCTTCGACCAAAACTAAAGAAAACTTCTTTCTTCGAAATTTCAACGCTGAAACGCTTTCTTCTCGCTCGACAGAGCAATCTCGATCTTCGCTGCGAATCGACACCCTTTCGAAATCGATTCGAACAAGCGAGACAAGTTGTCTCGTCAGACTGACGCGAACAAACGCGACGGAAAATAAAAAAATAAATAAATAAAAAAGTGGGAACATTCGTTACTTTGTCGCTCGTTTTACTCGTTTAGGTTCTATGAATCGAAGCTTGAAAAGAAGAGAAGAGAGGACAGGAGATCGAGGCTCGTGATTGAAATGCCGGAAGCGAACGAGTAGATATACCGTCAACCCCCAGCTGCATTTTAACGACGAGACTCTCTTAGTTCCGATAGTATCGTTCGCTATATAGGGTGACGCGTTTGAACGATACGCTGAAATCTTCTCGTTTATCCAAAAAAAAAAAAAAAAAAGATGATATCGACCAACGAAGGAATTCGTCTCGAACGCGTCCCGTTTTGTAATCCTTCCAACGAGAGCCTTGACAGTTTTTTAACTATTCGTTAGTTATCTTAGCGTAAGAGATGAAAGAGGGAGGGGAGGAAATTAGAGAAGAGGTGGGAAGGAACGGTCCACTTTCGAACGACCCTTTGGCTACTTGTCATTATTTGATTTTCAAGTGGAATTCCACTGGATTTTAATTGCAAAATAATATATTAATATTTGTCGATTTGCCAATTTAGAAAAAATTCAAATATCAATACTAATTGACACCAAGGGCTCAATCGAGGCCCAGCCAAAGGAGTTAAGTAACTAAAGGGTTAACGAACGTCGGTGTTTCTCACCAGACAACAAAATTCCTTTTCTGATCCTAATAATTTAAAGGACGAGAAACAGTGTTGCGAACGACCAGAACGATAGACTATCGTCTACTAAGGAACCGGACGTCCGTTGTACCCGCTGTGCAAACGAATCAAAGATTTGCCCGTTTATTCTTGAGAATCTTCGAATGAAAGAGGCGCCTAATATATATATATATATATATATACATCCACACACATGTAGAAATAGTATAGTTTCAGTATACACACACGAGTTATACATAATATATTTTATATAGTTGAAGGAAAAGAAATCTAGAAAGAATAAAGGAATCCGTGTAGCTTCGACTTCCGATAGCATGGAGAACAGTTAGCCACGTATATGAAATAATTATTAAATAAAAAATAAAGCCTCGCACGTTTTCGACAGATTCACAGGTCTCGTTTTTTGCGGCGGCTTCGATGTGGCTGAGATACCTTTAGACTCCGTCGATGATAATAAGATGCGCTTAAATAGCACCATGTCACTTTAGAGAACAATGTGTTCAGGATTCTAGTTCTAGCGTTAAGTACGTACACACTCTGAGGGCAACTTAGGCTTCCCTTTGTTGGGGAGAAATGGAGGGGAAAGAATTGTCATATTTACCTATAATGTTTATTTGCAAAGATGGAGGGTTCTGTGTTAGGCTGTCCTTACGTTCTTTTAACGCGTTCGCTGCTACCCAGAAAATTTTAGGGACATGATGTGTGCCACTATATCCTAATTCCTACGAGCAACGTCGAAGCACAATTGACGAGTGGCACACGGGTCATTACATTCTATGATGACAATGCTTCGACGGTGGCGGAGAACGTTTTGAGGTGCTCCTAGGGTTCCCTAGGATTCTCTTATGGTTATCCCTAGGTTTGCCCAAAATTTTCCTAAGGCCAAAAGCAAATGGTGAAAAGAGTTCTCTTTTCAAGAGGAAAAAGAGCTTTAAGCTTTTCCTGGATCCAAAACAAATATGAGGCTTCTCCCCCCGCCTTCCCCCTCAACCAAGAAAGGCCTACGTTGCAGCGGAGTGTACACACCAAAAGTAGCCACCGTAAGCGTGTTTTTCACGATCGATCCATCCCGCTCTCACCGGATTCTTACTTACTTTCGCCCGGTTCTCCTTCCAACGCTTGGATTTCGCCTTCCGCTTCCTTATACGCGATCGCGATGACCATCGAAAATGCACGTATCAGGAAATATCTATTGCGAAATTCTTCCGATCGTTCTTCATAAATGAATGAAAATCTTCTATTTACAAACTCACGATTACGAAATGAATTCTCGCTGACCCCCAAGCTCTTCGAACAAACACAGTATCGCAACGATTGTTAATCAATATACGTTTCGTAAAAGGAAGTTTGATTGATAAAATAACTACGATTGCTTCAGTTCCTCGCGCCATTTAGAGCAATATGCTTTCATTTCTCCTCCGACGAAAGCAGAGGAATCGCGATAGAAAATATTCTACGTCTATTTTGATCTACTTTAAAAGGATGCAACGAGGAACAAGTTCGTTCACACGCACACTATTGCATAAACAAGGATTAATAGTACATATATACACTTGTACATCCATAGTATATAAAAGTATATGCATAGAGAATTAAACGAAACTCGACTATTTATCGCCCATTACGGATTGAATATCACTACAATCATTTATAACGTTGTCTCTCTAAGTGATAATTAATTTTAAGCTTATTTTCTTGGAGAATCATAAATTTCTAAACATGGTAGAATTGAAGTTTTCAGGCCCAATAAAAATAATTATTAACAAGGATGGAAAAATTATCAATGGGCTGATAGGGATTCGGAGTCTAATTAATTAAAATCAGGGCTCCTCGTGTCACTTTAAGTCCCAATCTACCCCTGGATATGGAAACGTGACTCAAGGAGTTGATGGTGGTGTACAATAACCTTTGCATTTATTATTTATAAAAATAAGAATTTGATCACTTAGAGAAACAACGTTATTATCCGTGATCGCTCTGGATTCTTTCGGGTCGGCCGCATCCGTTTCCCTTTTGGTTCCCCTTTCTCCGCGTTCTAGTGTAAATAAAAGAACCGCGTAGGGACGATGTAACGATATAAAGAAGTTAGTAGGGTTTAACGATAATAGGGAAAAAAAAGATATTAAAGGTGAAAACTTTAAAGCGTATAGTATGTAAGAGTCTCACGGGACGAGGTACACTCTGTAAAGTAAGTAATGTTATACTGGCGAGAACTGGGTTCCCAGTCGGGCCAATATTCGATAAATATCGGCGTGATGATCTATTTTCATTTCTCTCTATTTTCCTCGTTCTGTTCGTGATCGTGTAACGATCGTTGCTTATTCTCGGATGTTGCAAGTCTGTCTTGACGTGACATTGCCCGGATTCGTCGGTTTCAAAGAATCGAATTCTCATTCCCTTCGTTTCGTGCATAAAACCTTCACTATTTTTTGTTTTTTAAATTCCCAGTTTCTTCAAAATTTGAAGCGCGAAATGTCTAAAAATACATTTTTGAATCTCTCACTGGGAAAACTGGGGCAACGATGTACAAGCTTCGCGTACGATTAATCCATAAATGGTAATCGAATCCGGTGACCCGAATCTTAATGAATGAACCCGGAATTAATTGCACGAAAATGACACGGGACGAAGGTGACAAACAGGAAATTCTCGCAGCTTCGCGTGAATCTCATCAGTTATATGTTTCAGGGTTAAATGTGATTACAAGTCGATCGCTTTAACGGTTTCGCCGAGGATCGCGGATAATCGCCGATTCATCGTGAACATTTTATGGGTAGGGGGGAACGCTGGAAACTTTGTGTTTTCATTGAACTGTTTGACTGCCTGTTTCTTGTTTACAATTCAATCTGACTGGTAATTAAAATGAATAAAGGGGTAGAGAAAGAAAAAATGTTTTCCCCTGCAAAGGTAAAGTGAACTACGAAGTGGGCATCAGTTTCACCAGTCTTCAGATCGCGTGCAATTCCTTCCCACCCGTAGCAAAAAAATGCTCGCATGCCAACTCACCAGCACTACAGCTGAATCACGAGGTACCAAGTGGCTGTTCGTGTTAGACGCATATTTTGTGTAGCCAATGTTCGATGTTGAGAGAAAAAAGATCATACGAGATTACGTAATAAATGTTCAATTATACTTGATGTAATACTCAATAAGAGACTAAACAAAACGCATCGATAATATTAAACGTACGGAACGTTGATTTTTCTTTTTAATTGAAACGACTGGACCATTCGTACCATCGTCGAAACGACAAAGGTTTATCGCGAACTCAAACACGAATACGTTTCTCGCTCGTGTCTAATCGCATAGATGCTAGTCGTGTAAGGTGAAAAGCAATACTCGATCGGGGAATAATTTTCGTGCGTGTGATGTGTCATTCAGCATGTACAAATAAGCAATAACACATTACCCCTTGACAAAAACGAACTCCGGGTTCCCATGTCGGTGACACCCGACAGCATGGAACGGCCAACCGAAAACGCGCGTGCTCGATCGATCCAGGATTGCTCAACAACTAGAAAACGAGTCAATAACGAGTCAATAACTTCGTAAGAGTCTCGTTAGTTTAATTTACGATCGTAGTTAACCGTCTATAGCAGTGATATTAAGTACAAAGAGAGGAAGAACGAAAACGAGAAGGCGCGAAATTAGAAAAAATAAATAAATAATGTCAACTTTCTTCTTCACTTAACGGCGTTGATCGCGCGCATTTTCAGTCGGTATTGGAAATCGGATAAAAGTGATCGTCGATCGGTATTTGACACGTAGACTCGATACTCAAAGAAGCAATATTAGAAAAATGTTTGAAATTGAAATTAAAAATGATTGTATTTTGAATAATACGTCAACGTGTTAAAATATTGATAGAAAATATTTTGAAAATATTTTGAGCGATCACTTCATGAGACGATCACTTCTCTAGCATCTCATGTCACAAGAAATAATCTCTCTAACTGTTCGCTGTAAATTTTCCATTTAATCCGCGACCTATATGCGTACGACGAACACCAGTCGCCGAAAGCGTTCGCAATTAATAATTAAAATTACTAACAACGAACTGCACGCAGCAGTGCGTGACGATAAGTATATTTTCACGGACGTGGAGAAAAGATAAATCGAAACTGCGTCCTGGAATGTCCTCTCGCTCGAAATTTCTTCTATCTGTCGCTGTACCGTTTCCTCTTTCGATACTTATCTTCCGTTCCTACCAGATCCTTTATCAACTTCAACAACGAATAAGTTCTCCCTTAAACGACACCCGTAAAAATGGTGTTCTCCTATCCTCTGTCTCCTCCCATCTGTCTCCCTTCTATTTCAATGTCACTACGACCCTTCGTCTGTCAACGAAGAGCATTCGACGATTCTTCGTCTTCGGTGTGATAAACGCGAGTTCTGATTCGATTCCGTGGTGTTTCTAGCTTTAAAAAGTGACGGCTGTTTCGATAAAGAGACTGGTCAATTTTCTTTCTCTCCAAGACGTTTCTTTATCGATTACAAAGGGGGATGAAAATTTGTAGAGGAGTTTGTTGATTTTTTTTTCCGAAACGCGTGAGAGGGAGAAAGAGAAGGAGAACGAAGAAAAAGTGCCTATATACATCAGTAAAAAAAAAAAAGAAAAAAAATTATTCGTTAGCGTGTACGATGCGTTCCAACGAGTACGGACAGTGTCAATTACAGGTTTAAAGAAAAAAAAAAAAAAATGAGTGACATACGAATTGCATCGAGGAAATCGAAGAATAATATACAGATACGACGAAAGCAATATCGAGCGACGATCCGAGATTACAAAACGCTTGCGAGTACCAATTATTAACAACGACTATGATGACGACGATATAATGATTGCGAACTATGATTACTATTATTGTTATTATTGATTGCGAACCTAAATTAATGAGCTAATTGCCGTGGTACCGCGAGCGAGTCTCGTTTTTTGATAAAAGGGATAGCTGATGTAGGAACGTTGTAGGGTTTTAGTAGTATAGCCCAGACCTGTCTAACTGCTAGAAGTGAAATAGCCACTGCTCCCATTCTTACCGCTTCAGACTTCCCCCACCATCCAGTAGTGCCAGTAGTGGGGCAGCGGTTTCTCTCAGCATGACTAGGAATACCCGTCAAATATCGGAAGAGTGGGGAAACCAACTGGAAGAGTGGGGGGAGTCGAGCGCGAGCTCTGTGGTAGGGGAAAGAGCCACGAGTGGCCCGCGGGCCGCAGGTTAGACAAGTCTTATAGTCAATAAAAAATCAGACTGTACCATTAAAAAGGACCCGCATTCAAATCCCAGCAAAGTCCCATTTCTCGGAAATTCCTACATTAATGCAACAGTGACTTCTACGAAATTATAAATCCGATCGATTAAAAGAAAGAAAAATACAAATTCTTACGAACTCGTTTGTCGCGAACCACGGCGTGTTAGGGACGGATGTGATATAAGGTGAACCTTAACCTTACCTATAAACGCATATAGAATGTTGATATTGTATGCATTGTGATAGTACCCTCGAGGAAACAACAACAAACACACACCAATTAAAAAAAATAACATCAACAATAATGAACCGCCTAAAAAAAAAAAAAAGAAAAATCCCTGCCTCCTCCAAAGTGCGACTGATATTTACAGGATATTGTTCCAATTGGATGCTCCCAAAGAAGCCGGGGTATTCAAAAGCAATAACTTCGTAGACGGTCGCGGATCCTCGAGCGAGGCACACACGCGACCGATATTAAATATATAAAAATAAGAATAACGGCGCAGAAAATAAGAAGAAAGGTAAAAAAAACGTTGAGAATAGGCCGAAATGAATTTTTAACCTTATAAATACATTAATTTAGCGGCGCAGCATCTCCACGAACACTTTCACACATACACACACATTCGCATGAACACGTAGCGTGAAACAAGCATACGGTAACGCGTCAGGATTTATTAAAAATAGAAAAGAAATATTAATTTAGCGACAATGAGAGAACGAGTGATAGGGAACGGTACGAAAGGGAAATAGTAGAATAAAATATAAGCGAAGAATCATTTATATTACATTCGATTAATCGCTCACACATACACAGATACACCATACAATGAGCCTAATAAAAACCTAACGATTTAGTAAGAGTTATTATTATAAATAATACAGAGAAGAAGGGCGACGAGATTAGCGATGGCTTTTATAAGATGAAGTAATACGATGCAGCGCGCATGGAACGCGCACCACTGGTTACATTGATATACATAAATCTATTATAAATATATTATATATATACATAAAGAATATTATATATATTATAATATTCGAACTTTGGTTCGAAGAAAATAGCGACGAACGAATAGAAAGAGCGCAAAATAAAAAAAAAAAAAGAAATACAGAGAGAGAGTAAAGAGAAAAGTGTGGAATAAAAGAGTGAGAGTGTGTGTATAAAAGAAAAAGGGAAAAATCACAGGAGAAAAGAAAAGAAAAGAATTTTTGCGCAAGTATCCATATTTTATAGCTTTTACTTAAGAAAAATTAAACCGTACACGCAGAACGCGAAGTTAACTATATATATTTATATAGATACGTTGACAACAAATTATATATTGAATCGTACTGGTAGGCCTGCTAAATTGTCACGATAATTTCAATTAATTAATCATCACGTTGACTTGGCCCTGATAAAGCCAAGGAAAAATTTGCAATAATACGAAAATCCATCATTGTTATTATTTATTATGATCAACATTGTCAACTATCTCTTGTATCATCGTTTCAATAATTCTCATTATTATCACACGATTTGTAACGACGCGAAGGTACCAGTTACATTCTATCTATTAAACGAAAAAAAAAAATAAATAAATAAATATACAATTATACCTTGCATGACTACGTAGGGCTATACTGCCGCCGAAGCAATACAAAGAGCAATATAGAGTTAAAAAGGTAATTAAACGAGATTAAAGGTACTAAAGGTAAACGAATATTAATAACCGTGGAGATTAAACAAATAAAAAGATGGCTGTAGCCATCGAAGCTACTTTGACACACTCTGTACACTGAATGGCAAAAGTGTTTGTATCCTCCCAATTAATAATAATATATTTATGTATTTCAATGTATATTATTCCAAATCAGAAATTTTTGATTTAAAATTTCTTTTCTTGCAATTTTATATTTCTTTAATAACCAATAAATTTTGATAAAACGAATACTTTTACCATTTATTGTACACTGAACACTTACACACAAGCTAACACAAATATAAAGAAACACACGACTGTAACCGTAACATGGACGCCCGTGATATTCGGGACACAGGACACGCCAGCAGGTGGACACTATGTATGGTCATTAATTTATTCTGACCGTAGTACTAATTGTACTTAGCATTTACGTAGATGACACTAATTGCCTAGGTTGACCGGATCGTCCAGAGTTCCGTGTCACCCTCCGCGTTACCCTGCCTCCCCCTTTACCACCCCACGAAATGACAAACCGCAATGATCGTCATCGATTTAATTTCCTACAGGGTGTCGCGTATCGGTTACACTGGGAACTCTGGTCGACAGAAAATTCGCCTAATAAATTTAAAAGAAAAAAAAAGTGTAGTGATATATAGAGTTATCGTAGAGGAAAAAAAAAAAATATTAAAAGTAAAAACGCTAATGTATTTCACTCGGTGCCTGTGACAGCTAAGCTCGCTATATCCGTTCGAGAACGAAACGATTGACAATACATTGTTGAGTAGAGAACAACGTATTCAAACTTGTTCTGATCTTCCTTCGCGAGCATGGTCCCTCTTTCTACTTTCTTTCTGTCCAAGTGTTAATCGTCGCCATTTGTCGTTCCTTCCTATAATTTCTTTTTTTTTTTCACACCGATGTTAAGTAAGGCTAGGTAGAATTTGGATCAAGTTTGGGTTAGATCTAAGTTAAATTGAATTTGGGTTAACGAATATCTGCTTCGAAATAAAAAATAAATGTAGGGTGAAAAATTGCTTTCGGTGGGAAGTTAATAATTTTTATAAAATAAAATAATTCATATTTCGATTTGTTCTTTAGAAAAAAAAAGGAACGACAATGACTCGGTATTTTCACCCATCTACTAACCCCAAAAGCCCTGTTTCTATTTCGTATTATTTGGTCGAGGAAAGAACGCTCGGCCACGTACGACACGGCTGTTCACGGGTACCACCTGGAACACGTAGTATTAGCATGGTGTGAAAACGATAGTGACGCTAGATGAATTAGCTTTAAGCTTCTTTCTCGCTAAGAGGGAACCTATTATTATAATAACGAATATTTACATACATTTGTATTATTTGTAAACTAGCGCTAATACAAAACTCCAATTGTGCATCGACACACGCGAAACAAAGAGGAAAAAAAAAAAGAAAACGATGAAGAAAAGAAAAAAACCCCATCCTAATAAACCTTCTCCTGAACCGACGAGAAGCCAAGACGGATCGAGGTGAAATAAAACGCTCCCGCCCTGTTTTTCCTGAACAAAAAAAAAAAAAAACCAATTTTTCTTTTTTACGACAAAAGGAAAGAGAACTTTTCGTTTCCACGTTCAGATCTGTAACGTCTCGTCTAATGTATTCTCTCTAAATAAATATATATGTATATCGGGCCTTTCCTCCAAACGAAATGAAAAAAAAAGAATATATTAAAAAAAAAAAATGAAAACGAAGGGACAAAAAAAAAATAAAGACGACGAAGAAGAAGAACACGGAATAAGAGAACACGATTTTACCTGTCCTGACATGCTTCTCATAGTGTTGGATGGTAACGTTACAAGACAAAAGGGAATAAAACGTTAATTGAGCATTGTTATCTATGTAATACAACATAGGATGTTTTGTATTATATTTTCATAATAAATAGACACGTAGAAAAAAGACGTATTAACCATACCAGCGTTATTTTTCTTCTCTCCATCGATTCTATCACCTTCTCTTCCCGCAATCGTCTCTTAAATTTAAAGGTTTCTTTTATAGCCGTTTTGTTCCTAAATCGTTCGAATAATTCTCCCATTTGTAACAATTCGAACTCCCCGTACGTACGCCACCAAAGTTACTCTACCTCATCAAGAATGTACTTAGGAATTCTTGCAACCCAGAGTTGGACTGCCATGAAATATTCAACAGGAAGTTGGTGCCGGAATTCATTGCGTTCAAACGCTACTTTCTACAAATGTTACAGCGACAAGCAGATCATTTTCGAGTAATTAACTCTTGTTACTTTAACCTATCATTGGTTACTTAATTTGTATCATTTCTAGGAGAAAGGGTTAAAATTGGCTTTAAGAAAGAAGAGATCTGTACGAAAGCTTGCGAACGTTCCACATTCCCTGGCCATTCGATAGACGGCTGCTAGATCTTGCCGGCTTTAACTTAAATTTCCACCACCCTCTCGTCCCCTTCAAACCTAACAGCGGGCTTTCATTGTTACCTAGCGTGAAAGGGTATCGAGGTTGTTGCTTTAGAACGGAAGAGCCAATACGTGACCGGTTGTATAACTTTTCTTCGCGGCCCTCCTAACGAACTATTAGATAACGCGTGTTCGCAGAATTCATTTTCTACCTTCTGACGAAATTTACACCAGAAACCGCCCTTTTTATTATACAAAAAATAGCATTAAGAGAAGGTGAAAAATTTGTTGAATCTTTGTGCAAACTGAAATTTCTGCATACACATTGATCAGCACATAATTAAATCGCAATTATGGATTCGTTTAAAAACAACCTTTGTTATATAAATCATCTACGTCATATATTATCCAAACAGAAGAAGTCTCGATAAAACGATTACATAAAAAAGAAGAAGTTAAACAATCGTTTAACACATTTTTCCTGTACGCCAATGACGTTCATACGTGACCGATAAATTTTCCATGATCAGAATTTCTGTATCGAGTAGAAATACCACAACTTACAATTATCTGTGGACGGACATACTTGGAAACAGTTAAAAAGAACGGAATCAGCGTATTTTCGCTGCTCCATTGAGGAACCATGAGTGGCGCAACTTTGCTCGCACTCGTTTCCTTTTCGTTCTGCTTGCTCGCGAATTCTCGTCGAACATCCGTGGTAAATACGTCAATCGGGCCTGTACGGGGCTCGATACTGCAAACATATTGGAATAGAATCGAGTATTCGTCGTTCAGAGGAATCCCTTACGCGCAACCACCGGTTCGTCAGCTCAGATTCAAAGTAAAGTGAAATTTATTTTTCTATTTGCTACTAGAAAATCTAGCAGAAATTAATATCACCTAATAACCAGCCCCCAGTGCCCATTAAACCATGGAGGAAAGTGTTAAACGCTTACCAAGAGGGTAATGTGTGTCCACAGAAGGAAATTCAAACCGATCTTCTGATAGGGGATGAAAATTGTTTGTTCCTTAACGTTTTCACTCCTGAGGTAAATTTATACTTATATATACAATATTATAATTCTAACCAAAAAAATCAATGAAATAATCATTATCAGACGAGGTTCAACAGACGGTTGCATCTGAGACCAGTTATGGTGTGGATCCACGGAGGTGCCTATAGTTCAGGCTCTAGCAACACGTCTCTATATGGACCTGATTTCTTTTTAGAAGAGCACCTCGTTGTCGTCAGCTTCAATTATCGCCTTGGGCCTCTCGGTATTTTTAATATTTTTATTCATCAAATTTTGGACTCTAAAGCGATTTTTTTCATTTATAGGATTTCTGACACTGAAACATCCGGATGCAACAGGAAACGCTGGTCTGAAGGATCAGAATCTAGTTTTGAAATGGGTGCAGACGAATATCGCGATGTTCGGGGGTGATCCGAAACAAGTGACAATTTTTGGAGAAAGTGCTGGTAGCACTGCTATTGGTTTCCACGTGTTGTCTGAACGATCAAGAGGTATACAAATAAGAATTTATTGTTACATCGTATTGTATAATTACTTTAATGACACGTTTCCTAATCAGGTCTGTTTCTACGATCGATTAGCATGAGCGGTTCACCCTTGTGCCCGTGGGCATACCACACCCCAGAGAATATCATTGCGAACGCTTATCATATTGCGGCATCCCTTAACTACGTGCCAAAGAGCAAGGACGATTTGCTGAATTTTCTTCAACGTGCTCCTGCAATGGATCTTGCACGTGTTGGGTCAACGATAGGATTGGTAATTACATAATCAAAGAGTTTTATTGAAACATTTAGCGTAGCACTTTATTAAAGCGTCATAGTCAAATTGTAGGAGGAAAAAAAGGCATTTCGTCTCGGGATCGTCTGCCAGACTGGTCAGTGGGGCTGACGACAGACGATCCCTGCCCCAGACGCCTATAATCGCATGCCGGGGGACCGCCAGCGAGAACAGATCCAATCCCACTGCCACCTGGCGGTCGCCGACCTGAACTAAGGGGCGTCTGGGAAGACTCACCGCCTTCCCCCTCCACTAAACGCCTACAAAATTAAGTTCGTCTCGAAGCATTATTAGCTCCGCAAATAACATCTCTGGAAATTATTTCTTTAATCATCTAGGATTTCCTGCCATTTCGACCGACGATAGAAGATCCCAGAATCGATCCCACTAATAGCTCATTTTTGACGGAGTGTCCTATAACTCGATATTCTAATGGAGATTTCTATCGACACGCAATGATGATGGGCTATACTCGAGATGAAGTAATTCTATTCCTAGGCCGTGAGTATCATTCTATCAAAATGATAGAAAATCACAGATATATATAATATTATTACTGAATTTGTTCAGCACCGATCGGTATAGCGAACATAATCGATTGGGCTAAAAGGTACATAAATCAGATGACCGAACGTCGCGGACACATGAACGCTGAACCAATGGATGAAATAGCGTTACTCGTTCAAAGAACCTACAATGCTACCTATGAAGAAACTATGAAGGTAAATTTATCCTACTTTTTAATTAGAGAAACAGGTAAAATTCTATCATTTTCAGATTGCAACGGACGTTTTCTTCAGTGGTCCTATCGATCTAACTCAAAGGCTCTTGGCGAAACACAACGCTCAGTATCCTATCTATTACTACCGATTGTCATACGAAACGGAATATTCTATGCATAAATTGTATGAAAATCCTCTGAATGGTAAGCGGAGCAATGTTGTGACAAAGTGACTCTTCTAAATTGTTAATAATAGAATTATCGACATTTAATGCACACTTATTTCTCAGTTGAAAATAATATTGAAAAATAAATAAATAAAGGATGAAACATAATTTAATATATACATTCATACTTTATCTCAATAATAATAGCCAACATACGTTTTAACAAAAATAACTCAATAAGAAACTAAAAATCAATCATTTGGATTGGTTTGGTAATTCTAGTGTTAAATTGTTACGTGAATACGTTTCAGGAACTTCTCATTTTGATGATATCGGATACATATTTTACGTACATAATCTTAAAGCACCCAGTGATAGAAGGCACCCTTTAAATAGATTCAGGAAAAAGATGGTCAACATGTGGGCTAACTTTGCCAAATACGGGTACGAAAAATGAGAAATTATCAAGTCACCTTTGGGTACATCTACCCATGACAGGTTTCTTAAGTAATCAAATTCCCATCTTTCGTAGAGATCCAACACCGAAGCATTTAATGAATTCTAATTACAACGTGACTTGGAAAAGTTCTGGTCAGACTGGCATGCAGATAGAACTCAATGAAAATGAGGTGATGCATAATCGTACAGTAGACGATGGGACAGAAACATATATGAAAAGTTTGGACGCGGCGTTACCGGTGATTAGCTCCTGCGTGAAGATACCAACGATCCATACAGATATCTTTTGATATTTGTAATATAAGATTCTTGTTTGGAACGTCGTCTTTTGGCAAAAAACACTGTATAATACTGTATAAATCAAATATAATTTTTTTTTTTAACAATACAATTTGTTATTTTTAACACAATGAAATTTAAGATCCTCTGATCCCAAAGATTCTAAGATTTTCAGTTCGCACAGGAGTCGTCAACACCTTTTACGATTTCAAGTTCTGGGAATATTATCTCAATTGATAAATAAAAGCAAACAGAAGGGAAGTAAATATATGATACTAATTAAATAAATCCCGATCGTAAATACACCAGCAAACTTTTTATAACAAGCGTATATTTTAAATTTTTTAAAATCAAATTCAGATATTCCGCTGAAATAATTATGGCCATGTTTTTAGTCACTTTTCGATAGACTTCGGTTCGAATAGAAAGGCGACGATAATAGTGACGTCATCCTGTTATTTCCTCTCTGATAAATAAGATAACAGTAGCGACGTTCATAAATCGCGAGACGTCGCTGTTTTCATGAAATTCCACGTGTTTGGAAACAATTACGCTTTAAATTAGGTAATAACGACCGACATGTCAGCCAAAGATCAAACAGAAGAACTTCAGCAAAGTCAATAGAAACGAGTAGCGTTATTGAATCTTACTGATTCTCTATCAGTATCAGTGTTCCACTCGTGTTCATAATTTCACCTTAGCTCTGTTGCTTCATCAATTTTACAGGACAAATAATTGCAGGTAAATGAAAGTTTTGGTTCCAAAAAAGTAAACAGAAACCTGGATTAAGTACGAAAACGAAACTGGTTAAATCGTTTATGAGCATTCCAGTATCGCGATAAGTGAATTCAAAGTTTCACTCTGTGTTTAGAAACTTTTTTTTGTCGTTCTTGCGGTTATCGGTTTCGACTCGCTATTCAAAGCTATCGACATCATATTTTTTCCTTCTTATCGTGTTCGCTACTTCAGTTCGTAACAATGAGAATCATGTGATTATGAGAAATATGATTTATCCGGAATGTTAAATTATTATAAAATTGTCGAACGATTAAATAACACTTTCCATTGTTCGCTTGTTCCTTGTACCCGATACATAACGCTTCACTTTTCAAATGTTAATTTATTCGGTGTCCACCGTATGCATCAAAATTAATGATAAGCAACGCGTAAACACATTTGTTTTGCAAAAGTAATCTGAATGTAGGTATTGAAAAATAGAAATAATACCTACTATAATTAGACAACAAACTAAATGGTCAGTATTTAAATCCATTTTCGGTCAGTATATAAATCAACTTTCGGTCAGTATTTTATTAC
Organism: Osmia lignaria lignaria; assembly: GCF_051020975.1. NCBI lineage: Eukaryota > Metazoa > Arthropoda > Insecta > Hymenoptera > Megachilidae > Osmia > Osmia lignaria. The sequence goes on from NC_135040.1 coordinate 6,337,355, forward strand.
CAAAATGGTCAATATAAAAATACTAAACGGTGAGTACATAAATATCGAATGGTCAATATAAATAAAAAACTATTACTGACCCTTCATATTTAAATACCGACAAAAAGGGATTAAAATATTGACCAGTAAAATACAAGCCCTATAATTAATTTTCGACAACAGAAGTGAACTCGATACCTTGAAATAATTTTTGGAAGGAAAATTAATTTTTACTGAAATAAAATGATCACTGATTCACAATATTCAATCTTATCATGGGAGCAATATCATCCAAACAGGGTCGAACGGGTTAGGAAACACCCAAACACATTTTATCGTATTTTCCTTCTGTTCACCGATGAATCGAAGAAAACACAAGATTTTCAATTCGTTTGAAAACGTTCGACGACTATTTCCTGGGACAAACATCTCTTTCAATTAGAGCCTCGGCTCGGTCGACACTGTTACATCAGCTCAATTAATCGTCGGAAAGTATGTCTACATTGACGAGAGCGATCATCTCGAGAAACGCAAGACGTTTTATTCGGTGGTTCTCGCCGCGTCAACGGCACGTGACTGAACGTCGATGGAAAATACGAGCAAACAGTCGGACGAAGTTCGTTCTGTTCGCTTCGTCGATTCGTTAGTAACGCATAGACGGTGCAACTTATCGTTTCGCAACTTCGATCCTCTCTCGATCTTCTGCCTTTATCGTTAGAAGTGATCGATACGCGCGTGCGAGTGGCTAGCGCCGAGCTAAATCGCCGTAACGCTTCGTCTTCGTTCCATCCGTTTGTTTCTCGTGCGAGTTAGATCGAAAGGAAGCAGATTCTATTCGCCGTGATGACAGGTTTTTATGAATTTTATTGAGATTCTAAGAAATCGGTGATACAAGATCCGAGGACGTAAGTTAACCGGTGACCCAGATGCCGATCAACGCGTTAAACGCCACGCTGAGAACGGAAAGTTTTATTTTCTAATCGAAACCCACAAAATTAATATATCGTAAGATTCTAAGACATCTCACTGCACGCGTCTATTTTCACGATGCCAACTCGCGTCGGTGATGTCGGGTTCTAACCCACGTCTCCTGAACGGTGCACCGAGTAAAATTAGACGCTGAAAATTCCGAAGACGTCTTCGCTTAAATAATACTTGCTCGGATGTGACGAAAGCAATGAAGGAGAAAGAAGTATTAAAATTAGTGGGATAAATATCATCGCCTGTGATTGACCGATCAATAATGCCGATTCGTGACAAGATTGGATAACTCTCGCGGTGTTACTAGGTGGAGGGAAGCGGTTCGTTGCGATTCGAAAGTAGAAAACGCGTTTTTCTCCTATAGGTCTTAACCATGTGCTCCGCTAGTAGTACAAGTTTACGCAATTCTATGTAATCGGCTTCCATCGACCGATAAATTTCATTTCCGAACTGGAGTTTCAGTGTTTTCTTTCCTCTCAACGATGCGTCTCGTTATCTTCTGCGTGCGATCTTTCTAACGGTACAAACGTTACATAATTTACCTTCGTAGACTACCTGAGCGACGAGATGTCGACGAACAACCCGGAGCTGATGGTCCGGCGACCGGTCTATCAACAGGACGAGATCAATCAGTTGTACAAATACGTAAAGCCGAATAAAACGGGTAAGCATTCCCCGCGAACACCGAATATTCGAAAGATTGCTTTAGGAAAAAATTTACAAACATTGGATACCGGTATTTGCTTTTCTTTATTAACCGATCGGTGAAAAAATTGAAATAAAAATTTTGTAAACAGCGCCATTTCATTCATTTCAGTCACAATTTTATTATCGTTGTAGTTTTTCAAAATCTATCATCGAGATGCCAAAAATTCAACTGTTTGAAGGCTGTCAAAGAATCGATACCTTTAATTGGTTGGTTATCGAAGTATAATTGGAAAGGCAACATCCTTGGAGACATAATCGCCGGGATTACAGTCGCGGTGATGCATATCCCTCAAGGTAAAAAGATTTAAATAAAATTATAGTAATTGGAATAATTAATTTAATTCTTATTCCAGGACTGGCGTACGCGATACTGGGCAACGTACCACCGATCGTCGGAATTTACATGGCATTCTTTCCCGTTTTAGTTTACCTGTTTCTCGGTACTTCGAGACACAATTCGATGGGTAAGTAATCAATCAAGGCACGATAAAACGTTACGTCAGCTTGTTGATCGATATTACGACGATCAATCATTAACGGGCTAATTTATGGTACCATTAGACGAGCTTCACTCCAACATTAACACTTTATCGAACAGAAGACTATTAACACCTTAAAGCGAACGGGGAGTGCATACATATATATATGTACGTATATTAACATGTAAAGTAATCTTGACCCGGTGATACAGATTTCACGTGCAAATACGAATAATGAAATTTCCAGTAAGATTCATTTCATTTGTACCACCAGTTCAAGAACACCCAGGATTAAAAATAAGAGGATATTTTAATTGCTACTTTTATTATGCGAAGGTACGTTCGCGTTGGTTTGCATGATGACTGGAAAAGTGGTAGCCACTTATAGCACCCCGGAGCAATTACAGACGAACAACAATGCTACGGATAATCACGAATTATCCAGGAATAATCAATATTCCCCCGTGGAAGTTGCTACCGCGGTCACGTTCACCGTAGCCATGATTCAGGTAATCGTCCTTCGATCTCGTCGCTTTTCTTTTTTTAATCTATGAAAATTCTAATTTCTATCTGTCCGTGAAGGAGAACTTCCCAAGCGTTTCGTTGATATTTCATTCTTTCGTTACGGTCCAATTAGAAAAACCTTCATCTTGTCGGGAGACAAGGTTCAAGTTTCATTAACTTATTATTAGGTGTACAAATTAATTCGATGCCTTTAGTATTACGCCTTCTTAATTAATATTTTTAATTTGAATATTTTCCCGCGGTTTTGAATGTTTGAAAAGTGACAAGACAACATAATAATAACGATTATTTCAATAATTGGAATTACTATGACTTTTTAAAAATAAATCTTTAATTAAAATAATAGAGAAGGCACCGAATTAATTTGTACATCTAATATTTCTTGCATATGTTTTCATTTTCTTTTTTTTTTCAAATTCAGCTACTGATGTATCTACTGCGATTGGGAGTGATCGCCTCTTTACTGGCGGACAGTCTGGTCAGTGGATTCACCACCTCGGCGGCGGTTCACGTGTTCACGTCGCAAGTAAAGGATTTGTTAGGACTTAAGAATCTACCTAATCGGAGAGGAGCCTTCAAGTTGATCTTCGTAAGTACGGAAGGTAGAATACTTCCCTGGGGACTGGGTTAACGCGTGGGTGATTGGTGAGTAACGAACCGTTGATTCACGACAAACTCTATTTTAATGACAATACAGCAGCGATGGCTATAATCGATCGTAACTGACAGAAAGAGCGATGGGTTCGAAAGGAAAGTTTCTACAGGATCAAATTGCAAGGAGACCGTTAGTTAATCGATTGAGATGTCCGGGTTATCGATAGGTACTTTCTCTCTATACGTAATTAACAGGAGATGAAATTGAAAGGGAAGATTGCTTAGTTACATCGTTGGAAAATTATTTTTCCAATCTAAAAATCTGAAGTTTCCTCGAATCAATATTTCTTAGATATTTCTTAGAAATTGTGCAATGTAAATTACTTCAACCATTTCATAATTTATTATTACGTTACATCGATCGGCTGACAACTTTCCGATTGCTTCGAACCACACGTATTTACCGAACGTATCTGTCCTGATCAATAAACGTGACTTCTTATCAGAATTTTATCAATAATGTCGTTGAAACGCCTTCATAATACGTGGTCGTTGATGTAAAATTCAGAATCTTTGTCTACCAACACGTCATTGAAAAAGGCAAAATTTTTCCATACGATAAGAACGTTTACTAGAGTAGTCAAATGACTTTTGTACGGAACATTGTTGAAACGATCCAATTCCAAGTGTACCGTGATTATTATCAGACATTTGTGTCAATATGAAGGTCGTGTTATCAGTTTTTCGGTTGAACCTTGAAATGGCTAAAAATAAAAACTTCGAAAGTCCAAACTACCGTAGTTTCGAATGTTTAACTTAAATTGTATAAATTAATTCGAATGATATTAATTTTGTATCCGAAGCGAAGCAAAATTATTACGAGTCAATAATTCAAATGAAGATCGACGAAATAAGAAACATGATCTCTAAAGGGTTGGTTAAGATGGTGAAAAGTAATGGGCAAAAATGTAAAACACAGGTTTTGGTCGATTTCTCCTTTTGCGGGTGAAAAATTCCGGAAAAAATCAGAAATATTTCTTTTTCACGAGGCACATATTATAGTAGCTTTGTAGATTTTTAGATTCAAAATCCGAGCTGTAAAAAATCAAAGACCCAAAAAATTTGGAGAAATTTGTAAGAGAAAGAATTATGCGAATCTTGGCAGCAATCCTTGAAATTCTATGTTTTTTTATAGATTAACGAGCCGTGTCGATAGACCTCGTTTCAAGCTGACCGTTCACGGCGTTCGAGAAAACGAACTCCAATGTCATTGCTGAAGAAAAATCAAATTGCACGGCTAATTTTCACGGAACTATCGTAAAAAGAAAAAAAAAGAAACTCGAATTGTTTTATCGCTACGAGAATCGATATTAGAATTTCTAACGCGCTTTGCCGTTCTTCCGGGTCTCGTAGGCGCGTTTCCGGTTCGCTCCTGAAGCGGATATCCGCTTTTTGATATCAAAACGTAAAAGTCGTACATGACCTCAAGGGCCATGATCGCCGACTGCCAAATAAAGCCGCGTTTTACAGCGCTTTATTATTCGCTTCTCTCGTTTCCGACATATAGAATACATCCGTTTCAGGAAACTCGGTTCCATACGGTATCCCGAGGTGAACGGAACGAAGATTGCGAAGAAACTAGTCGCAATGAAATGCCGGACGAAATTCCTCTTGCAACTTTCTATCGCCGATTACTCGGTCGAAGAAAGAGATTCCTTTTCATCTGCCGACGAGAAGTCCCACAGTTTTGTTCCGTGGAAACGGAAGATTTCTCGAATGACAATCGTCGAGATGTTGACGATTGTTATATAATTAAATTTCATTGTTTTCAGACTTACGTGGATTACTTCAGGAACATCGAAACCGTCAACTGGGTCGCGATCGTCCTTTCTACCGTTATCATTCTCATCCTCATCCTCAACAATTTTCTAAAGGTAGTTTTACAAAATTTCATTGTTCACGTAGATATTAACGCGTTGAATATTAATTATATTTTATTCGCAGAAGAGAATCGCGAGACTTAGTCCTCTACCGTTTCCCATAGAAATGCTGGCAGTTCTAATTGGAACTATTCTATCAATGTACTTGAATCTTGGAGAGACTTATGGACTCGCGACAGTCGGTCACATACCAGTCGGGTAATTAGAATATTTTTAAAAACGCAAGAGAGGTAGTTTTCATATATTTTTCTTTTCTAGATTACCAACTCCGTCTCTACCTCCGTTCTCGTTGATACCAAACATCCTTTTGGACAGTTTCGTAATCACCATGGTGTCCTACACCATAACCATGTCGATGGCGTTGATCTTCGCACAGAAATTGGGCTACGAGGTGGACTCGAACCAAGAACTAATGGCTCAGGTAACGTTAAACAAAATCCTTGAGTTAAAAAGTTGATCCCAGTTGATTCTCAACCTGCTTTTGATCTCAAGGCTCTTCTAAATTGATCATAAAGTGTTTTAACGATCCATATTGATAATAGTTGTCTCGTTAAAACTCAAGGCACAGAATAATTCCTTATTTATATTATTTTAGGGTGTAGGTAACCTTGTTGGATCCTTCTTCTCTTGCATGCCATTTACAGCTTCCTTGTCCAGGTCTTTGATCCAGCAGACTGTCGGAGGGCACACTCAGCTGGCTAGCCTGATATCCTGTGGCCTTCTGATCAGTGTCCTACTATGGATTGGTCCGTTTTTTGAGCCTCTACCACGGGTAATAATCACTCTCTTACAATCTCCAAAGTGTTTCGTATATTACTGTTATATTATATCATCAAAAAAATTCTTGCGCCATTGTGTTTAGTGGGTCAACATTTTTTTTCCCCACTTTTGCATTTTCGTAAATGGCCGAAAATGGGTTGGCTCTAAAGCGAATCTCGCTCAAGTTCACTTTATTTTTTGGAACAGTGTGTTCTAGCCAGCATCATCGTGGTAGCTCTGAATGGAATGCTGATGAAAGTGAAAGAGTTCAAAAAATTCTGGAACCTGGACAAGATGGACGGAATCATCTGGGCCGTGACGTTCATTACCGTCATTCTGTTGGACGTGGAGTATGGTCTGATGGCCGGGATATTCTTCTGCATAGGGAAACTGATCCTGTTCGCCGTTCGTCCGTACACCTGTTCGCTGGCCCAAGTGCCTGGTACCGAGATTTATCTGGATAGCAAGAGATATAAAGGCGTATGGAGTAATGACAGTCACTTTTCGTTCTTACTATCGTCTCTGCTGTAAAGTGGATTTCATTCGTGTAGTAAGCCACCGAATCCTATCCCAAACGACTGATCCGCACGGACATTGCGTTTCCAGACGGTCGAGCTACCGGGTATCAAGATATTTCATTACTCCGGCAGTTTAAACTTTGCCTGTCGTCAGCAGTTTCGTGAGAAGGTGTACAAAGTAGCCGGACGAAAGCCTCGGAAGAATACGAGGCACGAGGAGTTGACGGAAATTAAACAGGTGAGGATTAATCCTTTCTTCATGAAGGAATTAATCAATTTCCTTTTATTGTTACTTCGCAGCTGCGAACGTTGATACTGGACTTCAGCGCGTTAACTCGCATAGATCTGGCGGGTACAACGACCCTAGGAAACCTGATCAGCGAGTACTGCGACATCAATATCGCCGTGTACATAGTAGGCTGTTCCGGTGAGTAGAAACGACGAACGTTCCTCGAGGGCGATCGATCGGAAGCGGAAGCTTGGCCGATCGGTCCGTGCGATAAACGAACGGGATTCGATAGGATTTAACCGATTGTAGGACCCGTGTACGAGATGATGAGAAAGTGCAATCTAACGGAATTAGGAGGTGGTCTCTTCTCCATGTTCCCCACCGTGGCTGACGCGGTGCACTTTGCAAGATGCAACGAGTTGACGCACACACCGGCATGGTACTCCTCCATGTAGGAGGAGCTGAGAATACTAATCGTCGGTGACCAGTGTTCATTCATGTTTCACGAATAGTGGATACTCAATTAACGCAAGATCTGTTGCGATCTTTAAACTGCCTCTGTTCCTGCGTGATATATTTAAGCGATTCCTTGATGAATGAAGCCTCGTAAAAGAGGCAGTACGCTTGATTAAATGTGATACACGTATGTATGTGTGTATGTGATATTGTTCTGTGATTAATTGATTCCTAGCTCGAAAGAGTTTGAAAATTCACGAGGACCAAATGGAAGCAAGTTAGTCCGAATCGTAAAGGGTTAAGGATTCCTGAAAGTACTTTTGGTATCTGTGATCGGATATTGATCGATTATTACTTTGCTCAATTTCGATATTCCTGATTCATTATCGCTCTTGGCGAGACATCATCGCGATGTGATTTCGAATTCCGTGCATGCAGAAGCACGTGCCGATCGCACAATGTTAAACACGAATATATAACATAGTTGCATGCCGTTGCAACGTTAGAAAACGCGTTTTCTAAACTCTGACGACACGAAGTCCTTACGGTGAATTAAAAAAGTCTACCGACTGTGATCGATGCGTTTTGTTTCACTGATCAAATTTCGTAACATCGATTTCTAAGAATTGTGGAAAAGAACAATATTATGTTAAATAAATTTATGTTGTAATATAGCACGTTTCAAGTTTGTATTATTCCCTTCCTTATATTTAAAATGTATTTACAATATTCATTTTAATGAACATCAAATTTTTAATTCTAAATTCGCGCCACGGAGAAAGTTACACGCAACAGCAGTAAACGCCTGCGCATGCGTTAGCAACGTCAACATTTCATGTATGATTTGTGGCTGAATTAGAGTTCGTTTATTGTTAATTAACCGACAAGATAGTATTATTTATTCTACAATGAGTGCCTGGGTACAATATATCAAATCCATTCCAACGTATATGGTGAGTTTAAAGATTAATTTTAAGTTATATTCTTTTGGCTGTACGTGTACCTAACCATAGTTAGGTTATGTCTTACAATACAACAGGTGTTTCTATATAATTATATCTTTTGTTATTTAATATTTAAACAATAATATTATCACTTTCAGGACTATGATGGTCAAGCTAGAGCAGAGAGATTATCAAGAATCATCATAATATTATTTGGAGTAAGATAGTATATTTAAAATATTAATAATCTATGTAATTTCTTCAAATTCACCATAAACCTGATTTATATTTATAGGTTGTTGGATTAATATGGGGATATGTTATCCAACAATTTTCCCAAACAATTTACATACTCGGTGCTGGATTTGTACTGGCTGTTATAATTACAGTACCTCCATGGCCTATGTATCGCCGTAAACCTTTAGAATGGCAAAAGCCACAGTCTGAAGTTACAGTTAAACAGAAGAAAAAGAAATAGTTAGCTGCTGTTTGTGATTGTACTTCATAATATTTTGTAATAAAGATATGTGTAAAAGTTATATATTTATAATTGGTCTTAATGAATACAAGAACAGTAATTTAAAAAAAATACCATTGATAATGGTAAACATTGAAGACTTTCATTAAATGTATATGAATACACAAATAAACTAGTTAATTTTTCACTCTATCTGAACATTTACTATTTAGATAAAGGAATTGTAAGAAATAGCAAAGAGGAAGAATGAAACACGACTAACATTTCGTAATGTTTACCGGCTGATTTTCTTACTAGATTTCAATACTCTCGTAACACGTCGTTACCCTTGAGACATTTTACCTGAATCTTATTTTGAATTCCACGCGTGTTTTACGCGGGTAGACTAACATGCTACGCATGATGGTTTCTTTTCTAAAACTGTTACGAAGCATGAATGGACAAGCATTGCATGCCATTGAACAACTAGAAACGCGTTTTCTAACCGATGATGACACGTACAGCGTTGTCGACGCCTCAAAAAAGTTAACTGACTCTAATTAATAGTTTCTGTATAACCGATCAGTGACACGATCTCTGGCACGAACTATGATAATTTGGAATGCAATCCCCTCCGGAAAAATGGCGGAGGGAACAAGAAATAGCATAAGAATATTTTAAGGCGGGAAATTTTTTCGACTAAACTATTTTTCTTGCCAGATAGAAATTATAATATAAATTGAACTGTATATATGTATGTACAAACTAATATATTAGTTTTTACATTTCTATCCGCTATATATGATGTCTGTCTTTACATGATAATCTCCTGAATTTTAATGGAGAAATTCGTATTCGAAAGCATTAGAAAGCACGATATACGTAACACACATTCAGTTTATATCCGTAAAATGATAAGTTAAGAAATTGCGTAAATGCTGTTCGGTTAAAAAACTAAATTCGAATCGAGTCACTGACCATGTTATTTAAACTACGGTCAGTTTATGCATTTGCGTATTTCATTTGAAATGCTATAATTAACACTTTATCCACAGATAGTTATTTATATGTCAGCAGGAAAATAGTTTTGAAACAAAAAAAATCGAATATATACAGTAAAAACAAAATAATACTCACAGGAAGAAGAAAGACGTCGAGAGATTCTCAAGTGAAATTGGCGGTAGGGTTCCAAAACACTATTTCACTAGTAATATACGTTGCCATCGTAAAAGTATAAGTTCAACATAATGAGGAAACGTTACTTTATCACTGTATCACTACTAAAATTATTAAAATTGTTAATACGAATAAAATTTACACGATTAGATTGCTAAATACGAACGTCCGCGCGTACGACGTTAACGCACCAACCGGAAGCGAGAACCGTACTGAAGTTCGTTCACATTAGTACGCAACCGGCGCGGCACCTCGATCTTGTTTGTTTACGATGAATCTGTTGATACAATATATCAAATCTATTCCGACGCATATGGTAGGTTTACAAAATGACCTATAACTAGCATTAAATGATTAATACATTGAACAACTTTCGAACAATATTTTATTTTATTTTAATTTTGTTAAGGTTATGTATGACCGTATGTTAAAATTTTTAAAACACGATTTATATTTCTTAGGATTACGATGGCCAGGCTCGAGCAGAAAAATTCTCAAGGATTATTGTAACACTTTTTGGGGTAAAATATCGTATTTAAAATATTTATAGTTATAAATATTCTTTGAAAAATTAGAAATATTTGATCTCTATTTACAGATAGTTGGATTAATATGGGGATATGTAATCCAGCAGTTTTCACAAACAATTTATATACTTGGAGCTGGATTGTTAATGTCAATCCTGATCACAGTACCAGCATGGCCCATGTATCGCCGTAAGCCTTTAGATTGGCAAAAGCCTCAACTTACAAATGCAGCTAAGTTAAAAAAAAAGAAGTAGTCAATTACTACTCATGATTATATTTAAGATATTTTGATTACTGTATTATATTGCATTATTATATAAGTCTTAAAGTAAGGTACTTATGATTGAGAGAAACAAGTGGGCATGATTGCAATAGAGTGAACTGATATTTTTTATTTAAATAATTAGTTTTAAATTAGATTGTATATTGTATTACTGGCAAGTAATACTCGTACCAATGGATTGCATTTACACACAATGCATTGATGTTTCAAAGACATCAATAAAATTATTCGAGTAACCATACTCTGCTTACATAAATTTCATTGTATCGTACCGTTAATGTTGTTTACCGTTGGAAAGTAAATCTTATTGCGAAACACCGCGTGTGTGGAGATCAATGTGGACGATCTCACCGGTACAAGCGTATAAAATATCGTACTCAGAATTTCCCTTCCGCTTCGGAACCACTGTTATATAATCGTACCGGTAACAGGAAGGAGTCTCGGTTACAAAGTTGATCCAACTCCTGTGCGTAGTCTTTTTTTCATAAGCAAGCCACTTCGATGTATTCCGGATTCTATAAATTGCCCGTTAGCAACGAACAATTAAACACCGGTTTATGATCGTGGCACATACCACGCACCACCCATTGGATCGGTTCCAACGTTTGACTTTCATCGGGCACGTTTCTCATTTTCTCCCATTGCACGGTAACCGAAGCATATTTCCCTCAAAATCGGCCTGCGGACGTGACTTTCACAGGACAGAAGAGGTAGAAGCCTTTTCGAACGGTGGGGCATCGCGATTGCAGCCGATCCTTACGTAAACGACAAACGATTATAAGTACAGTTGATGGAAGCGATGTAGGGTGGTCGCAAATTGGTCGAATTTGAATTAGAGCCTTGTTCAATTAGATGCAAATTCAGAAGGATCGATATCAACGTTAATAATATTAATCGCAATCGATGGGGTCTACGGCGTCCACAGCGAACGTGTTAATGCACGAGCACCCTACGTCTCTTCCTCCAACTGTACAAAATGTGCCGCAAAGCACGTCCGTTACCAATTTCTTCTCTTCGACAGTTTTTTCTCTTTTTCTCTTTTTTTTGCTCCCGTTCTCTAGCCTTGCCCCTTTCGTCATCGACTCTCGACACTTTGTTCTTCGTGTCTCGTGTCACGGATACGGAAAGGGAGGACGAGATTGCGCAACGAGGACGATTTCGTTTGCGGACTTGTTGTGAATCGACGTTCTTTTTGTCAACGCGTTCACCAGAGAAATCAACATTATTGAGCAATAATGTTTGAGAAATCCTTGTCATCGAGAACAATCGAACTACGAGGTGTCCGAACGATCAATTAGCGCACAGTACAGTAGTAGAATGAACCGCGATGTTTCATAGGAACAAAGAAAGAAAGCGAGACCGAAAGAATGGCTAATTTAACGCAATCACAATTTTCTATAATTTTCATTCATCAACGTTTCATGCGATCCTCTTCCTGATACCATCTCGCGTGTACGTTCTCTAAACAGTCATCTCTTCTGGGAAATACGGATCGCCTTGCTAAATTCCTGCTTTCGCGTTCCCCGTATGGGCGGTCCCTCCCAAAAATTGGACCTTAACCGAAAACTGTCGTGTTACGTAATCATAATGGTGTCTTTCTCACCTCGTCCGGTTACCTGGTGCAGCCAACTTGCAAGATACGCACAGTCGTACAGAAAAGGGTTACGAAACGCTTTCTCCCTGTATGATGGATATTTTAAGCATGCAGGCTGCACCACTTCCTGCAACACTGGCCGGGCCTACATGTGAAAAAACGAAAAATAAAAACAAAGAATGAACATTGGAACGGAGACACGGTCTCGTCCGTTACCTTGCTCTTAACACTGACTCCCCGAGATCATTTAGAAAGCAAGCAAACCGATTCGAAGTATTCGAACGGAAGTAACAAAGGAATCTGGACTTCAACGATTTATGCGTTTCTATATAATCGTTGTTTTTCCTGTCCTCGAGCATTAGATTTTCCAAGCGGTTAATCAAGTTAACATCGTTGATCGAAGGTCCCTAAGGAACAAAGTACACTTTCCGTGTTCTTGTTATTCCATACCAGTAATTAGTAATCAAGTACTTCACGATGCTAACAAAATTGCATACATACGATTTATATTCTAAAAATAATGACACGTTTGAGAATTAGAATTGAAAAATTGACGGATCTAGGGTTCCCTAGACTAACCGCGCACGAGCTAAAGTCACTAGACTTAGCACGTTGCGCACGGGAAGTAAGGATATTATTCGTTTAATTTCCATGTAAGTTTGTTGCGATTAATTAACGCGACAGGACAGACGGAAATTCACCACTTAAATTGTTTCGAGCTGCGAGAGTAAAAGTGTTTCGAGGAAAATGCATTTCAGACGCTTTTATACCGTGTCCAGAATATTATGTTTAGTCGAAAACGAGAAGATAATGACGATAGACGAAATCGTCGAGCGGAAGGAAGGAAAGTTTTTTAAATTCTACCGAGAAGCAGAACGAAACGAACCCCCTAATCTTTTCACGATTAAACGAATTGTTTGTCGATGGGAAGACATAATCTTGATACATAGTCTGTCATTAGATAATTCTATTTTCCTGTTCCACTTCCAAGTGGTTCTGGTTGACTGACGGTGAGCTAGATACAGCTTCGATGTAATTAACAGGTAATAAAGTGGTTTATTATGCGCGTGATGGTGTTTATTATTATATCATCTAGGTGGACAATATCAAACGAAACAGAAAAATTAGAGTTTTTATAATGTATTTCGAAATTGTACAAGCGACACGTAACAGAATTTCTCTTTTTCGCAAAGAATATGTTAATCGCGTTTGAAAATGTCACTGCTTGATGAACAGAATTCGGAATAACGAATTATTTATGATTTATCATTTATAATTACTCTTTCATTTAAATTCTGACAGTTTTAATTAGCGATGATGATATATAAGGTGTTGTATCTGAAGTAATGTCATTTAAATATCCTTTATTTATATATAAACAGGATAAATGGAATACATTATTTTGCAAAAGATTTTTGGTGAAATCGATCACGTAATACAAAAATTCCACTAGCGTCGTCCTGTTACGTGACATCAGGATGGCATAAAGTATCGCTAAAAATTTTTCCATTACCAAATAAATGATATCAGTAAAGTTTATAGGCAATATTTATATAAGAAGCGTCATGGATCTTGGTAAAATTAAAAATTCAAAGCTACCGGTATAAAAGCACTAGAAAGAATATCCAGAGATATGAATTTTAAATCATTTGTATTTTTTACTATCGACTCTTATTTATGATCCTATGTGGTCCTATGACATTTTGTCAACCTTTTAAAATTCGCAAGAATTTCGAATTTTTTTAATAAACAAATTTTCTTGCAGACAAACACAGAGCCTTCGTATTCTCCGTCTAGAGATCACCCCTTAATGTCAATGAACCCCCTGATTCATAATTCAGAAAAATCAAGGAAACTCGTCGAACGTTATCGTTTTTCCATCTCATCCGCGTTACGATGAGTTACCTTCTCGAATAAAGAATAAAACAGATAATCCAGAAAAGTTGTACACATGCCCCCTGTACGCATCGTACGTTTTCTGTTACGCAGCTGGTGGAACGCGCGAAACGAACGTAACCAACGTTGCCCGCTTCCTAGCTTTTACGTAACCGTAAAGTCGAGCGACTTTACTCTCCCACCTCGTCGGCTTTTCACCGGGTGGTTTTGGCCACCTCGGTTCGTCCTTTATAAGCACACATCCCTGGCCGTTCAAAGCCAGAAACGTATCGACAACCGTGACACGGTGATCGTCTTGGGGATTAGTTTCTTTTTTTCCCTTTTTTTGTTTTTAATTAATCTCGTTATTTCCATCGCACCGCGAGCTCGTTCGAACGGACAAGTTTCGAAGGGTAGAAGCTTGAGAGTAAATCAGCCGACCAAGATGCGCTCCCAGACCATCGCTGTGAGTAGATCGTTCCTCATGGAGAATTTTATTTGTGAAACAATTGTGATCGGGAAGAAAGTATTACTCGTGAACAGCAGTGGTTGTTGATTTATTTTTGTGTCAGTCTCGGTTTTAAATAAGAATCTTCGTGAATATTCGCGTGGTGATATTTTTGTGATACCAAAACGAGTTTTCATAAATTCATCTTTTTTCTTTTTCTTTCTTTTTTTGATATTAGTATTTGTAAGAAATTTTGATACCGATCGATCGACTTGCTGAAAATTAGAACGAGACACTTTCACCCCGACACGCGACAGCCGCGGATCACGTAGGACCGGCAGTGAAACTTGAAAAAAAAAAAAGAAACGTCGTGCATATAAACGACGGTGCACTTTTCGCCTTACGAATCAGAAATTCACATTCGTGTTGCAGCTAATCGTGTTTGGAATATTGGCCGTGGCACTGTCTTCTCCGGTACCAGGCTACCATGGGTGAGTCTTATTTCAAGAAGCATTCATGTTTTCCAGCTGACACCGAAAATTCACAATTCACCCTCCAGAATATCTTAAAAATATTTTCTACGATCGTAGGAACGATGGGGACGATTTAAAGGTAATCGATGGTTTAATTGCAGTTCGTACCACCACGTCAAGGTGCACGTGCCTTATCACGTGCACACGGTGCATCATCATCACGTGAAGAAGGTACCTGTACACGTGGTCGAAAAGGTGCCCGTTCCTGTTCCAATTCCCATCCATCACGTGAAGAAGGTGGCTGTCCCGGTACCGGTGCACCACGTTGAAAAAGTCCACGTACCTGTCCCGATCGTCGAAAAGGTCCATGTGCCTGTACCCGTTCACGAGGAAAAACAATGGTGGTGATGGGAACGCTTCGCCTTTCGGCTTGTTATTGCTTAGGTAATTATAAAAACAAGCTAAAATGAACTAGAGCGAGATTCGCTCTAGAGCCAACCCTTTTTCGGCCATTTCCGGTCAGACCTGAAGTGGCAAAAAAAAAAAATTTCCGGCCATTCTTTGAGATTTTGACCCACTAAACACAATGACGCAAGAATTTCTTCGATAACTCTTACCGTTTGGCCTGTACAAAAGTGAAAAGTGATTTTCAATCTTAGAAACGGGTTGGCTAATAATGATAATTTTATAGAAAATTTAAAAGGATAAATTAATGTTTCTTTACTCTGTTTCAGGTTGTAAAATAAAGAGAGCATTCGAGTTAATATAGCGTTTCGTGAGGTTTCTTTTTGATCGTTTCCGGAAGTATACACGCTAGAATTTAAATGATTCTAAAATAGTACAAAATAACTCGAATCGCTTGTTTTAGTCATTTAAGTATGTAATATAGGTTTATTGCCACTTGGTATGCACATGTGTGTACTTAGTTCAAAGATACTTGTACATACTGTATTATGTTACATTATTTTTTTTTATACAATACACGTGTTTAACAAATATCCCGTTGTTATTATCCTTCTTTTCTTATTCTTTCTAATAGCGAATATATAAGTGAAATGAGATATTGACTTATTTCCCGAGTGTTTAAATATCAGTGAATTAAAATCGAAGATGGCAAAGGGTGAAGAGAATAAGTTTTTAATATTATTTTATTTCACATAATATTTGGCAACAGTGATCAACAATTAAATACAACAATAACAAGAACAAAATTAACAATTAACAGTGTTTCACCATTCCTCTATGTGTTCATGTCCATCATCACCCTCTTCGTCGTGAGATTTTATGTGTATCTTCTTCACATGCGTGTGATGATGTTTGTGAATGAGTTCAGGTACGTGGATGACGAAGTGTGTGCTGAAAACAATATTTTTCTGTTAATAAATAAAAAATAATTGGTACGATCGAAATTGTATTGAATAATTACTGTTCGTGGTGGCCACCCCCAGGATAGGGCATCGAGTACACTAGGGCAAAGGATACCAGCAACACAAAGAGAACAATCTAAAGAAGAAAAATGTTATTTTGTAGATTATTTAAAATTTTCACATTCTTCAAACATCACACTATAATGATTAATATCACAAAATCTTGTTTTCAATATAAAAAGAGAAATTTCTTCACCAGAAATACATTTTCTAATTACTTAAAATTATTCCACTAATTTTGAATCTTTAAACTTCGAGCTTATATTTTTGAGAAATCACCAAACGAAGAAAACAAAGGAAATTGAAATGAACACCCACGTGTGCTCGTAGCTTCTCCATTTCTGCTTCGAGATTGTCTTCACTGAAGTCGGAGTGTTTCCCGAGGCCGCTGTTCTTGGGGAACTAAAATGTTGGATCTTGGCAAGCCTTATAAACGGAAACACAATCAGTGAATGGTACAGGAACGAAGCAAAATACATAGTTCCTGTGTGCACCCCACCCAACCCTGTTCACTCTCACCTGAGATCACCTGAAATTCCACGAGAACCTTCTATCATTGTCGTAGACATCATCGTATCTCTTCTGTGAAAGAAAAACATAAATAAAACATATGGCTATTTATTGGTTGCTCTCATTTTACTATCCGTCACTTATTTAATTACCTCATTATTAAATATTGATGAAAATCAATGAATGAATGTTGAGCGAATCGATACCTGTTGAATGGAAAGTTGTAATTGATATTTATTCCAATATCTCGATTACAATTTTGATCAAAAAAAATTAAAGTGAAAACGACCCTTTCGAACCTTCTGGTACGTTTGTTCGCTTTCTCTGTCTACTGTTACTGTAATTATAGTAATAAGCCATTGTCGTAATCTATCATTTGCAGCCATAATCTGTTCATCATAATTGTCGTGTTACGAGTCTATTGGTTACTTAAATAAAATGTCCCACGAAAGATGTTATCTCCTTGCGAAACGTATAATTTATTCTAATACGATGCTCGTCTTTTATAGATAGAAAGATAATATTAACAGTTGAGCACATTTCTTTTTACACTTTGTTTTATGTACAATTTATTAGAAATGTTAAAATTAGTAAAAAAGATAGAAAGTTGCTTAATTATGCGCTTTTTTCTTAAATACATGCGTTATTAATATGCATTTTGCGCTTAGTTTATTCTACGCCAATGTAATGAAGAAAGTAAACGGAGAATTGTTTTTTTTTTTTTTTTTTTTCGTTCCAATCGCAAGACACCTTCCTTGTTATTTAGTTTTAGTCCAATGTTTACTTTGTCAAATTAACAAATTTTCATCGCATTCACCGGTAATTGCTCCAAGAACCATCGCTCTTTTTTAAAATTTCCAGACGTAATTAATTATTCCAGTTGAAAGTAAAAAATATAGCAATTAGTAGAAAGTTTCATTTTCATTTCAAATCGATTCGATTCCCATTAAAGTAATCCGTGAATGTTAGAAGGTCCCGGAGAAAATTTGCTCGCAAAAGCGTTAACTTTAATAATAATCACAATTTGCTAATTACTAATCTTGCAATCTGAATAATTATACGAATCATTAAAAGGAGCATAAAATTACAAGAATCGTAGATTGATGAAATTTGAGGCTGTCAAAGTGTTAAAATGTGAAATGATTGATGCTTTATTATTCTTCAACACAATGAACAATTGAAAGATTCAGATCAATTAAATCGTGGGTACTTTTCCCTTGACATATTTATGAGACCATTGAACTAGAAGCTTGTTGGTGTCGTAGGAAAACAAGAGAACATCGACATTAGCTATCGTAGATCAAGGGCAACATCCGGCTATAAAATGTATACAAGCATACGAGTGAAATCGTCCTTCTCTGTGCTCCATAACATCTGCTCTCACTTTCCGCTTACTTTCCATTTCAAACTAATCTCGCCGCTCGGCAAACGATTATCGTTACAGAAAAATCATTCTGTTATGGGAAAACATGTTCACCGCGATTGGAACGAGTTAGGTGATCGAGTACCCATCGATCAATCAATTTCCCCAATTAACTGATCCTTACGATGACTAATCATCCTCTAACGAGAAAATGTTGTCTTATTTATGGTTCTAGTGTCGATGTTTTTCAATTTCCATTAATTACCGTCAATTAATTTTGATACTCCGATGGTAAAAAATTTTGTAGAATCTATGACTTGAAATTTTATATTTCTTCTTTTCAAGTTGATTACATGATTTCTAGAGGGTATAAAAACGCCATGATTCTTAAAAAAACACGTAAAAAACAGTTTATTAAGAGATAACACTAAGAGAAGAGTATTTACACAACATATAATATATACAAAACACAATAATTGCAACAAGTAAACAATCAGGTAGGTGAATCGCAATTGCGAAACGCACGCGAGTAGTCATTAATTAACTTAACGCGTCGCACGAGAACGTGCGACTACATATACTGATCAATTGATCCAGCTAGCTCGTGATTAGCTTGTCAACTTAATCGCTAAATTTAACTAAGAATATTCTTTCTTGTTTCTCCTACATAACAATCCTTAGTCATTATTTTATAATTGAACGCCTTTTCTTCATTTATCTATCGAATCATAGAGAATTGCAATTGCACGATCTTAAGACTTTTGAGCAATAGCGCGTATACTGTGAGTGTTGGTGACGGCGGACGGAAATCTCGTGACATTAACAATCGCGTGATTTGAACTTGACTGAAAGATCACTGGCCGATTCCATGTCGGAAAACGGTTAGACAAATCGGTCGGTCAAAGCAATGATAAAACACGACATTGGTCTGTCGATCGTTTTTTACTTTTTCTTGTGGTATCCTGAGAAACCACCACCGTGACCGCCACCATGACCGCCGCCGAAACCGCCGCCTCCACTTGAATACGAGTCGTAGCCCCCGCCAGAACTGTATCCACCTCCTCCTCCTCCTCCATGGCCACTAAAATAAATAATTCGTTGTATTACCGATATTTCATTAATTAATACTGTAAATGATGTACTAACCTGCTACCAAAGCCAGAAGATATACTATTACTGATGGAATGGTGATCAAATCCACCGCCACCACCTCCGTATCCGCCTCCTCCTCCACCATGATGGTCACCAAAACCACCTCCTCCTCCTCCTCCTCCTCCATAGCCTCCTCCACCGTGGTGATCACCGAAACCACCGCCTCCTCCTCCTCCACCAAAGCCTCCCCCGCCGTGATGGTCGTCGAAACCACCACCCCCGCCTCCTCCGAAGCCTCCACCACCGTGATGGTCGTCGAAACCACCACCACCGCCTCCTCCAATGCCTCCACCGCCGTGATGATCGCTAAAACCACCACCGCCGCCTCCTCCGAAACCTCCACCGCCGTGATGGTCGTCGAAACCACCACCGCCGCCTCCTCCGAAACCTCCACCGCCGTGATGATCGTCGAAACCACCGCCACCCCCATATCCACCACCTCCTCCTCCTCCGAAACCTCCACCACCATGATGGTCGTCGAAACCACCACCGCCTCCAAATCCGCCTCCACCGTGGTGGTCGTCGAAACCACCACCCCCTCCGTGTCCACCTCCAGGGCTGGATATTATCACATCTCCGTGTCCACCTGAAATATGATTTTTTTTATTTTCAGAATCACGAAATGAATTCGTTCGTCGCAGCGGAAGGGTTAAAGTGCATTTGTCAATGTCATCGATACAAAAGTCATCGCGTCGTCGACCTTGCTAAGCAGTTTGCGCATTTAGCGGTGAAGCGAGAAAAACAGAACGGATTAAGATGTGGCATCAGGTGAATAGATGGACGTGTGCGACACTGCAGAATATATATTCTCGCCTCCGAAACGAGCCGGAAGTGAAACGCCACGAAACGAGTTCTTCAGCCTGAACGGTGCCAAAGAGTACGCAGAGAAACAGTGAACGAAAGTATTCTCTGTAAATCAACGAGATATCATGATTGGCTTAAGGAGAACGTGAGAAGTGATTTTATCATTGGCTTCGGAACGAAATCGTGTAACGTAAGAAGCCTTTCTGATACTTGGAACGTTTTTAGAATAATTGTAATTTATAATCTATATTAAATTACCTCCGTATCCTCCACCACCTCCATGGCCACCACCCCCAAAACCTCCGCCGTGTCCGCCTCCAAAACCACCC
This sequence comes from Osmia lignaria lignaria, assembly GCF_051020975.1. Taxonomy (NCBI): domain Eukaryota; kingdom Metazoa; phylum Arthropoda; class Insecta; order Hymenoptera; family Megachilidae; genus Osmia; species Osmia lignaria. Next base: position 6,357,885 of record NC_135040.1, read on the forward strand.
CCGTGTCCGCCTCCAAAACCACCCCCGTGACCTCCTCCTCCTCCTCCTCCTCCTCCAGGTGAAGTGATTATTATCGCGTGATCTCCACCACCTCCTCCGTGTCCGCCTCCGTGTCCACCAAAACCACCTCCAAATCCACCTCCTCCATGTCCACCGAAACCACCGCCGAACCCACCTCCTCCCCCGTGTCCGCCTCCAAAACCACCCCCGTGACCTCCTCCTCCTCCTCCAGGTGAAGTAACTATTATCGTCTGATCTCCACCACCTCCTCCATGTCCACCTCCACCTCCTCCGTGATCATGTCCCCCATGATCTTCGTATTTGATGATTTTCTTTTCTTCGTGCTGGACTATCTCGGGTACGTGAATCCTTATATGCACACTAGAAAGTTAATCGCTGAGTTAAGAGTCGAGATTATTACCGTTTTTACCGTAATGAGATTTTTTATGGTGACTTGATTTAATCGTTGATTATACGATTAAGACAGGTACTCACTGTTCTTTTCCGAAAGTAGCCAACGTGGCGGTGAAGATTGTGGTGAAGATCAGGCACCTTACCTGTGGAGGAAAAATGTATTATTATTTCATAATCTTTGTATAACAAATACAACCCTCCCTTCTACCACCCTCCTACTATAATTACCCTTACTACTGCTTTGCAAATAATTCCCAAACTCTACTATTATCCTCCCACCCCTGCTTCTAAGCTCGCGAAACCTCAACACCCCCCATCCCTCTGTCACAAAATCGCGGTGTTCAGAACTTTTGGAACCTTAACACGAACAAAACTCGATCACAGACTTATCACCCTAACGAGCCCCCTGTCACTAAATCGATCCTCCTGCTTACAGCAATTTTCAGCTCCATGGTGTTTCTCTTCTTCCTGGATCTTCCTGATCAGCACGCCTCGATGGCTAGGGACACACTGTCATATATATCTGGCAACGAACCTGCCTATATATAGCGAGCCCGAAGGAAGTCCCGGAAGAGTTAACGATAGTGGGGAGACCGAAGATCGGTGCCCAACCAGAGAAGACTCGAATCGACGACGGTGGTCGTACTCGAGGTGCCTCGTATGCGAATGCACACGACAGACCAATGATCGTACGAGTTCCTGCAGGTAGGTGTGCACGTGTTGGTGAAGGAACGGCCGTGACCCAGAGCCGACCATCAGAGAAATTCACGCTTCGGGCGATTTTCGGCGTTATTGCCCTCTGGGGTACATCGTGGACATTGTATTATTTTCTTTTTTTTTTTTTTTTGGAACTTATAACGAAGGTGAATGTTTTGCAAGGGAAATTATTAAATGTTGAAGTGATTATTTTCTGTGTGGAGAGCGTTGGGTTCTTCCCTTCCGGTTCCATGTATGTACTTGTTTTGCACGGTTCATCGCGATGACCTTTCGACTGCAATTTCGGCCAATGTTGGTTCTCTAGTAGTGAAGGGTAAGAAAGGCGGAGGGAAAGTTGATTAATTAAAATTTTTGCCGAAATTTAGGCAATTTCGGTTGTGAAAGTGCGCCGAAGAGTTGGTAAAAGGAAGCAGATGTTTAAAAGATTATTTTGCATATTTGGAAGAATTAAGAATGAATCCTATTATATTTAAATTCGAAGTTGATAAGCTTCGATTCGTTATATTGTATAACTATTTTAATTTGTTCTTCGTGACGTTGACCTAGTTTTTCGATCACAATGGGTGAAAGAACGTAAGAAAAAACGTACACGGAATAGAGTCGTATATTCTAATTAAAATGCAAGAAGGAATTTTAATTCTCAATTGATTCACATGAGTCAGAATGGAGGTAATAAATTTCTTCGTTCGCTCGTCTCATTGTCCTTTCGTTTTCTAACGATGTTCGACATACCATCGTTAGAAATCGCTTCTATGCTTTTCCTACGTGTCCACACAATTACCTAGACATACCAACTCGTGAGGAACCAAAATTGACATCGTCACAATTTTGTGAAATTATTATCTGTTTATAATTTTCTAAATGGAAAGATAAATAGCTGGAAACTTTTAGTCGAAATCAGTGGCATCTAGGATACTTGCTGTGTAATATTGAAATACATTACTAAAAGTGTATCCATTTCCTTTTCTATTCACTGCATAGAAACGTCATCGCGAAGATAGCCTGGATACATCATCGATTTACTTTCCTCGAAGGTCGTTGGATAAATTTTTGCGACTCCAGCTACGACTTTCCCTGATTTCCAGAATAAAATGAAACGGAGAGATCTATGCGCAAGTCATCGCGATCCATACGAAGTATTTGTTCAGTGAATAAAAAAAAAAGAGTCTCGTTGGTATTTATAAAAGGAACGTTTCTCTCTTGATCGGCAATAAAACCCAATTCCATCGGGAAAATTCATTCTCCCGATACTTTCCTCTACCAAGAAAATTCTAAACGATTCGTACAAATACAAGGATCGACGATTGAAACTAATATTGCATAACGAAAGGTAATAGCACGATTAGTCGCAAGTAATCGCCCCATCGGAAGCTCGCAAAATGCTCTAGAAACCAGTTTGCTTTCGTTAAAAATCGCACCATCACTTTCCTCGGTTTCTATTCGTAAGAATATTTTTCATATTTAACGCGTTGGGTGTCGCACGATGTTTCATGGCATAATCGCGATTCTCTGTAATTAAACGTCACAAAAATAATTAAGCAAGAAGAAAAGTGAATGGTCAGTGAAACCGAGCGTGAATCTCTCGCCATTGACATTTCTTCGGAGGTTAATCGTTCTGGGAAGTTAGACATTGTAAACACGCGATGGTAGAAGAACTCCTCGTGGGAAAGAAAGCGATTCGATTGATCTTTTATCGAAACTGCACCCCTCTGCTGTTAGAATCTCCTGGAGATTAAATCTCACCGATACCTCTACAACTGCCGTTTCATCCTGGTAGATTGATCCTGTTCAGTCTGTAAACAATGAAGGATGATCGTTTAGTGGATTGAATAGTCAGGTTGTTGCCAGGGAACGAAATAGAAAGTGGCGATACGAAAGAAAAGGGAACACAGGGAGCGATGATCTTCGAGAAGGTGAAGAGAGATCGAATATTCTTCAGGTGATTGTATCGTGCCCTTTCACTTCTTCCATTTTCGTGTTCCGGTCACCAGTGAGATTATCTTCAACGACGCTACCCCGTGCGTGTACCTTTGCCTTCCGTCGCTTTCCAGGTGATCTTGATAAACCTACGCCAGGGGTGGGCAAATAGCAACCTGCTAAGAGTCTTTTATGGCCCGCCAAGATAGTTAGAAAAATCCACCTTGAATCGAGATTTCCAATAAAACTGCCACTATTTTGTTTAATTTATATTTATTGATTTTTATAGTACAGTTTATATCTTTCTGAAATGCAAAGTTAACTAATGAATGCAATCATTTTAAAAGGTGTGGCCCCCGAGCCAAAACAATTGCCCACCCTTGACCTACGCCATTGAGACTAACGGTTAGTGAAAAATATAATTGCAAATAATTAACGCAAATGGGTTGGGATGTTTCTTCGAATGGAATTTATTTTAGCGAAAAAATATTATTGGAAACTTTGCATGCTCGAGAGCTGCGACAACTTTCGACGCATCGTCTGGGTCTTCCTGACCTTTTCGACTCACGAGAAACCTCGATGTATTCCAAGAAGTACCGAGATAAAGTACTTTCTCGCGAAGAGCAAACCGTAACGACGACGCCCAAAGTGGACAATAAACGCTGTTTACCATATTGCCTTTCAGGAAATTGTAGCTGTCCGTGCAATTAGCTGTTCGCTAATCTTCACTTCCGCTTTTCCAATCCCTCTGGCAACTTCATTCTCAATGACTACCTTTCTTCTTTCCTTCCTTTTTAAACAACCAGTCATTTGTTCCTGTCATTTATATATATTTTTCTGGAAATTTACTACGGTGTTTAATTAATTCAGTCTCAATTATCCTTTCTGCTTTTAATAAAGCGATCCCTCACTGGTTGGAAGTCATCCTCTTTCGCGAGAAATGCAGGTCGACCTGTTTCCACCAGGGTTTTTCTCCGTCTTCCTTTTCCTTTCACTCGGGTCCTTACAAAGTAGGAAAAGCAACGATCTTTCGCACTGTTCTGTCAAGATACGAGTTTACTACCTTGTGTACCCTTTTCAAGAGTCGACTGCAGTTTTTCATTGGATTCAAAAGAGCAACAATGTAAATGGCATTGAGTTTAAAACTCCTTTCGCTTTGCATTCCTTCTCTCCCTCTTCCTTTTCGAGAATTCTTTGTTGAACTTTCGCAAATTCAATAAAAAAACGTTTTGCCAAATTGCATAGGTGGAATAAAAATAATGAAAACGCCGAAGGAAGGTGTTGATTAAATAGCTTCCATATTTGAACAATTAATAAAATCATCCTCGCAGAGGATGGAGCAGAGGAAGCGGGGGCGAGCTGAAAGAATCGAGAGGATCGCGCGTCTCTTCGCGCGATAGAGCTACTTTCTCGACTTTCGAACGTTTCAGCCGGTCATCGGACTTCGAGTGAAAGTAAACGGGGAAGATGTGATCTTCACGACCGTGGCATTCAATCGTTATCTCTTTTTTTGTTTTTTATTCGTTTATTCGAGCAGCTGGACGTTTGATGGACAACCGCGCAGTCCAATTAACACATTCAATATTGTTCAATATTATAAATTCGATATAATTAAATAACTGAGAGAAAACTTTGAATAATAATTACGTATTAACATAGTGAAAATAGAGGTTCGTAATGTAACACGTTTGAAAAATTAATATTTGAAAATTTGTCTGCAGAAGCCTGCTAATTAAACCGAAGTTACGGTGAAACGAAGGCGAACTTGATTTACGCTCCTTTGTAATGGTAATGACCGAGTTTGTGAAGTGTAACGATGACTTAATTAGACGACCAAATGGTAACGTATATTTTATGTATTTTCACCTGATTAGAGTGTTGACTGTTTAACGATTGCTCTTCGTAGAAAAATATACAATTACTGAATAATTGTAATTAAATCAAATAATTGCCATTTTTAACTCTACAAGTAATCTTCGGTATGTACAATTTAATTGGTTACATTAGTTTAGGGGGAATCTTAAAATAATTGCACATGGATTATAATTGCTCCATGCATGTCATTGTGCCCTGAGGACCTAATCTAAAAAAAAAACAAATTAACCCTGAACCATTTGCACCACAGAATGCTGAGCCACGTTCACGGGAATGGAATAAGTCTGATAAGGAGTCGTTTGAATAGGGGCGGTACGAAAATCATGGGGTGGCTCCATGGTGTCCTCCTTCACGTCGTAGCCTTTTGGTTGAGCAAAGTTCAAGGACCAACCGTTGAAGGGCGTGGAAGAAGCAGCTATGGTATAACTCGCTGTCACTGGTTGATTATGAAAATTACTATTGAACGTTGCAGCAGCGTTGGATAAAAATTGGGGCCAAGATTTCGTCATCTCTTGCAACTTCTGCTGATACTCGTCCATTGACACTGTGTCTCTTAGGACGATGCCTTCTTTGCTACCACCGATGGTTGCCGATGGTACTCCGGTTGGTAGCACAACGCCACCTTCTGGTTGTGGACTGATGTCGTTGAACAAGTCTGCAGATTTCTGTTGCAGAAGAAGAAGTTGGTCCTTGTTCGCAGCGCCATTGAAATCGATGCCACTGTTTGCTGTTAGCTCTTTCTCGATGGATCTGGAGGTGTAGAATTTCTTCTCGTCGTTTCTTCTTTCGTTGTAACTTACGTCACTGTCCGGATTCGAGAAGTAGGCATCCGAATGATGGGCCTCGTATAATTGTCCTGATGGGGGGTAATCTCCGCTTGAAGAGTAGGAGGTGGACTCGTAGTCCGGCTCTGAATGCTTGTACCCCTGCGATCCTGAGTGTCTGTAATGACTTAAGGAAAAATTACTGGAATTAATATTAGAACTGGAATTGAATATTAGAATTAGTCTAGAATTGTTAGAATTAATTTGTCAATTTGAGAAGTTGTAAAAACTAAAATTTCACCCTTACCTTTCGGGACCATAGGAGATGGCGTTCTTCACTTTATCGTAAGGAATATACCCCTTGCCATAAGAAATGGCATGACTGATGCCTTTTCCATAAGGTAGATGCACGTGGTTCACTTGCTCGTGACCTTGATCGAAATCATCCCCTCCGTGAGGAAGCGGCACACTGCCGTGCACAGGTCTCTTGTGATAATGAAAGGGAGGACTATAGTACTTGTGATAGTGGGACTCAGTATCGTGAGATGATTTTCTGTAACGCGGCGGAGCAGACCGCCATGATGGTCCAAGGCTTCGCCTGGTTTGCTGAGGGATCACCAGCAGCACCTTTTCCCTGAGGAATAAAATAAAATACAATGAAGAACGCATCGATATACGGAAGATTCGTGATCGTGGGAATTTGAATTTCATATCTATTGATACTTACGTGAGAACAAGTAGAGGTTCGCCGATTGTCAGGAGCAGAATACAGAAACCCTGGAAAAATTAATTAGAAACACTTATACAGTGGCAGCAAATTAAATTAAATTTTCTAAAATTTAATTCAAACTCTATGGAATTGAAAAAAATACACCCGGAACCCAAAGATATCTTACAAATCACCCCATTAGAAGTCCCATCACCAAAAATTAAACTCTGCTTACCAAAAATCGCATGGCGTCGATTAATCAACGCAAACTTCTCGAAAAATGTCCTTTCAAACGGTCGACGATCCTCGGGTTAAGGGATGCGGCGCACAATGGGTGCCCCTGTGATCCAAACGTTCTCCGCACCCTGAGCTCACTATGTTCCGTGTACTTCGAACGATGCAGACAAATTGCGGGAGGCTCGTCGAGATCTGTTCTCTTTTATACAAGATAAAAAGAGCATAATCGCTGGACGAAGGAACGACCTCCCACCGGATGGCCAGAGCCCTGGAAAGAGATGCCGTCGCAAGGATAGAAAAGGATTGGACGCGGGAAAATGGCGTGCCGATACGAAACGGACAGCCGAGCACCACCGTTTGCTGGACATTTTTGTTTCGGGGGGAAACTTTCTTCTGTTACCATTCACCATTACCAAGGCTTAGGATAACGCTTAAACGCAAGCATGAGAGGTCGACCGCGCCCCGATGTGCTTTCCAAAACGCGACCAACAAGAACGGAACAAGCGTTCCACATTTCTTTGGAACTGTACACGGACGCTCGACACGGTAGCTCTTGGACGAGTGAATGGATGAGATTTTAGATGGGTGGTTAAGGGTTGGAAAATTGACTCCATCCCTTATTAATTAGAGTTGTAATATCTCCTCTTAAAGGAGGAGAATTGGTATTCACAGAATATCAACTCGAAGAATTTCCATAAAAATGATTCACCTACTTTCGCCATTGATATGATATTTCAGACATTGCCAATAATCCATCCGCAGCAAGTTTGAAAAAAGAAACTTAGAAGGGTGCAAGGGCATCCAGTGCTGAAATATCATCGGATCGTATCTTCTTCCCGTCTCGATTAGAAACGTACGTTTCACTGAATTAATATAATTTTTTTTCTTCTCTCACGTTCACGGCGTTACGGTCCACATATACGAAATCCACGCGCGGGTAGGTGTGTCGTTAAAGTAAAAAGCGCAGGCGGCCGCTTCAATTAACTCATTCACGCGATGGACTTTCTTGCCGGAGCGGCGGTCGTTACTCTTTCTCAGATGGAAAACGCCTATGAAAGTCATCGGATGCTGATGTATTCGATTTTCAAAAGCGTACTTCGATCGAAAAACATCCAGAGTAGCCACTGGGTGAAAGTGATCGCTTCGAAAGTAATGATTAGGCTCGTGAATTATTTGCATAAACATTAATGGAAAATCGCACGAACTTGAGATTTTATTAGGTTCCAGTGAAAGAATCGGCAATTCTTTTGATACAGAGTCAACTAAACTTTCTTTTCAGCGATAGAATATTATTTTGAAGTATGTGGTCGCTTATCAGAAGTACGATAGTGCGATACCAGTGAAACTTGGCGGATAAATAAAGTCAACTTACGATTTGTAACGTTATAAATGCTCGCTTTCTAACCCTACCACGGGAACCTTGCTCCTTCTTTTCGTATCACGAGCTTGGGTCTCGAGAGGTGTTTATCGAACGCATAACCATAGACCTACCGGGTTCAATGCACACTTATCTTGCCGATAGACGTATCTAAATGTCAGAATTGTTCGAATTGATCCCGACACTTTCTATCGCCCTGGTAAATAACAAAGTGTCAAGAATCGCTGGAAACGCAATAAGAATAGAGAACAAGCTTAAAGCATCCGCTCCGAGGTACTTCCTTCCGGATTTCACGACGCGGCAGTGACCGCAATTGGGTTAATTGCGGCTTGTTATACGAAGAAAAACGGAAGAGTATAAATGAAAGTTGAGAGAGAAAAAAAGGTGTTCATAAATTTTGGAATTTCATACAATTTTGAAGAAAAAAGAAATTCTAAATACCATTAATATTATATTAATTTTCTAAGGTACTAAATGAGAAGATTACATTATAAAATGAAACGACGATAATTTATTTATACCGTGGCGTTTAAATGTTAATTAAAAGGTATTCATAAATTTTTGAGTTTCATAAAATTTTGAAGAAAAAAAATTTTAAATACCATTGATATTATATTATTTTTCTAAGGTACCAAATGAGAAGGTTACATTGTAAAATGAAACGATGATAATTTATTTATACTTCGACGTTTAAGCGTTAATTACGCTAATTAAGATTTAATGATATAATTTGCATTCTAATGTTTTCAAATTTTCCGATCACTGAATTCTCATTTTAGACGAACACGCGATAGCAATCTTCCCACGAACGCGATCAAGTTCACTCTTCCGCTGTTGAACGACTAAAAGGAACGGATTGATGAGGAATCGAATTCAGCGAGCCAAGTTCGAATGGAATTCTTCTCGTAGAGAGAGTTCACTGTCACGGTCCCGTGATCCGCTAGGAAAAGGATAACGAGTTGTTCGTTTTTGTTTTCGCTTCGCCTCCCATTGGAATGCTGTCGTACAATTTTGTACGTTTTACAAGGCTAGGTGATCGGTTTCCCTTTCTCCTATCGTCTGGCACGAGCACCGACGATCGTCTTACAGATTTCTAGGGATCCTCCGCGGGATCCTCCTCCGGGGAGGAATCGAGTGCTTCGGTTTCGTGAAAGGAAATATTACAAATCGATCGGTGAAACGGTACTGAAGAAACTAGGAAGAGTTCTTTTTTATCTGACAAACACTGTTACACTTCGAAGCTTATTTTATTTAAAATCCAGTCGATCCTTGACGATTGAAAAATGCAAGTTTATTTGTTATCCTCTCACGATCTTGATCTTGCACTTGATCTCTTTCACTTACGCTCAAGTTCAAGATCAAGTTCGCAATAACTGGTACAATATTTCTATCGATCCTGACTATAGGATGCAAGAATGTTTCAGGATATCAAGCCGGGACCGGAAGCGAGCGAAGTCACTTTCATTAGCATTTGTCCAGTCGCGTGGGCGTGGAAACGGGTGGAGAACTTTCTTAATGTGTTCTTCTTGTTTCGGAATGTTTATAAAAACGTCCGTTTCTACGTCGTAGATTAAACGATCGAACAAAATTCTCGTATGCAAATGT